>NC_060085.1:43981878-45231878 GCF_922984935.1 Meles meles | reverse complement strand
TTGAACAGAAATGCTTTTAGTGTTTATAATAAATTGTCATGTTAACTACTATTTCTCATAAATATGTTCAACTGTATTCTTGTTAACACATTTTATTTTTTCTAGTTTACTAAGAGCTTTATTTGGGAGTGTCTATACAATCTTACCAGAAGACTTTTAACCTCTATCAAAATAATAATATGAAACTTACTATTTATCTTTTATTGGACTGTAATTAATTACATTTATATACCTCTGAAGACTCATCTCTTCATATATTTTTAGGATAAATAGATTTGATAAGTTTATATCATTCTTTTAATAATAATGATAACTTTGATTCACTAATATTTACATTAACAATCATAAGAAAAATGGCCTACTTTTTTTTGTTGTTGCCTGTTACTCCCTTTCTCAAATTAAATAATATATTTATGTTAGATTCTCAAAACATGAACTGGAAGTGAGACAGAAAAATATTCTGTTAGTTTTAAAATTCTGAAACATTTAAAATCACTTAGTGATGATTTGTTTCTTGAACTGTTTCTGTTTGTTTCAAGATTTTATTTAAATTCTAGTTAGTTAACATATAGTGTAATATTGGTTTCAGGAGTAGAATTGAATGATTCATCACTTACAAGTAACATCCAGTACTAATCAAAAGTGCCCTCCTTAATAACCATCACCTGTTTAACCTATCCCCCTGCCTACCTCCCTTCCATCAACCCTTAGTTTGTTCTTTATAGCCAAAAGTCTCTTATGGTTTGCTTCCCTCTAGAGCCCCTGCTTCCCCTATGTTCATCTGTTTTATTTCTTGCACTTAACTGTAAAGCCATGTGCTTCTGTGCATTTTGTGGAACCACAGGTAAATCTCAGATGATATTTTTCATTTCCCCCCCAGGTAATTCATTTAATTGGGAATTTTTCTTTTCCTAAAAAAACAAAAACAAAAACAAAAACAAAAAACATTGGTACAGTTTTCTCAAAGAAAACTGACAATTCTGTCTGCATGTATATACCCATAAAATCACTTACAATTTTGAAAATGTATTATGTATTTCAGGCCCTATCCATTTTATATTGTAATTTACATATTTGTGACTTCTCATTTTTCTCAATCAGACATGAAAAAGTTTTGCTGTTGATTTACCAGTCTTTTCAAACATGGCCTATTTTTAATTTTATATATTTTGTAGGTAAACAGTTCACTAATTTTTGCTTTTTACATTACTAGTTACTTTTTACTAATTTCTTCTATTTTGTAGTGTTTGCTTTCTAGTTCATAAGTATTTTGTTCCCTTAATTTCGATCCTTACTATTTAGAAAATACAGTAGTAGTCACAAAAAGATCTATACATAAACAGCTGACCACATATTAGTATACTGACCACATATTAGTATACACATATTAGTATACATATGGCTAGAGAATCTTTTCAGTATTTTTGGCTGGTTTTTTTTTTTTTAATAGTCAAAATTTTAGTTAGGATTTCCTCTTTAACCCAAGAGCCATTCAGAAGTTGTCTTTTTTCTTTTAATTTTCAAGTAATTCCACTTCTACTACTTGTTATAGTTCTATTGCTAACTAGAGAATATCATTGGTAAGATTTTAAGATTTCTAAATGTGAAACTTCCATTAGATCTATTTTACAACCAATTTTCATAAACATTTCACTAGTACTTTTTAAAGAATATAAATTCTACATTTGTAGTATAAAACTTTCATATTATACCTTTGAAAGAAATCTTAATTAATTATAATATTTAAACCAGAGATCCTCAAATGAGAAAGCAGAAATAGTACATACTACAATAACCCAAAATGTCATAACAAATGGATGAAGAACGATGTGTAAACAAAGAATTGTTTTATTGTAATGCTTTAGTTTTGGGTTTTTTGTTTTTTAAGATGTATTTATTTGAGAGAGAAAGAGAGCTCACACCAGTGGAGGGAGGGGCCAAAGGAGAGAATCTTTAAGCAGATTCCCTGCTGAGGGAGGAGCCCTACACTGGGCTCCATCCCAGGACGCTGAGATCATAGGACCCTGAGGTCGTGACCTGAAAGGAAACCAAGAGTCAGATGTTCAACTAAATGAACCACCCAGGTGTGGCTGCTTTAGTTTATTTTTTTAGTCACCAATTAAATTTTCTTTTAAAATTGGAATATTATAAAAGATATGTTTATGTTTTCAAAGAAGAGGTATGAACTTAAAATTATAGAAAACATTACAGTATTTATTTTGAATGTCTTTAGTACAATTCTAGGAGATGTGTTAAAATTTACCAAACTTGTAGCACTTGTCAATTTTTCCATGGATTTTTAAGTTTCAAATTCATTATATTTTAATGCATGTTTTTTAGTGCACAAAGGTTTAATGCTACTCTATCTTTTTTTTATGGTTGAATTTAAAATATTTGTGTTTGCCAGCTAATAATTACTTTGAAGTGATATTGGTATAAATAACACTTGTTTTGTTTGATTTGGTGGTAATGGTAAGCAGGAGGCTCTTATATCTTTGCACATCTATTCATGAGTTGACAACCATTTTTTTTTTTTAATATTTTATTTATTTGACAGAGAGAAAGCACAACTAGGCAGAGAGGCAGGCAGAGAGAGAGGAGGAAGCAGGCTCCCTGCAGAGCAGAAAGCTCCATGCGGGGCTCGATCCCAGGACGCTGGGATCATGACCTGAGCCGAAGGCAGAGGCTTTAACCCACTGAGCCACCCAGGCGCCCCGACAACCATTTTTTAACCACATGCTCAATCAACCATGCTAAGTCCTAGAAATATAATTGTGAATAACCTGATTATTTTGATGTCATTTTCTTTAAATGTGTCTTTTAAATAGCGGGGCGCCTGGGAGGTTCAGTGGGTTAAGCCGCTGCCTTCGGCTCAGGTCATGATCTCAGGGTCCTGGGATGGAGTCTGGCATCGGGCTCTCTGCTCAGCAGCGAGCCTGCTTCACTCTCTCTCTCTCTGCCTGCCTCTCTGTCTACTTGTGATCTCTCTCTGTCAAATAAATAAAATAAAATAAAATAAAATAAAATAAAATAAAATAAAATAATTTTTAAATAGCACGTAACTGGGTTATGTTTTTCACCTAATGTAACAGTACCTGTTTTATAAATAAGGTTTAATTTAACCACCTGAGTATAAACTTGCATATACTCTATCACTTTAGTTTAGTTTTTGTGTTTATATTTTCTTATTCCTTTCCCCCAAATTTTTACCATATTGTCAAAGATTTATTTTTCTCCTTGTTTATTATTTTCCATTCTCTAGCCATATGGATCTTTTCATCTGATATCTTTTATACTTCGTTATCTTAAAATATGTACGCATATACATCATATCAATGCTCAATAATTAAACTGGCTCTAAGAGCTCCCCCTTCACGAACCACATTGGCATTCACAGGCTTCTGTTTCTTCAGTATCCCTTCACACTACATTCCCCTTCTCACTTTAATTTATACACACTGTCTACTTCTGAAATAAGGTAGTTTTACAAAAAAAAAAAATCTACACTGTATTCTTAGTAGTTAGCTATCTTTTCTAAAACACTACATTAACATTTCATGACTACATTATCAACAGTAACTTAGTTATATAATTTACTGAACTCATTACTCACAGGTTACCAAATATGGCTTGGTGTTAAATCACTTGGGGAACTTATATAAAAAAGGAGACTGCTGGGCTCTATCTCAGGTTTATATATTTTATTCCTAACTCTGGACTCCAAGAAAGCATTACAAGTCTGATTAGGTGATTTTAATGCAGCAGCCCAGGGCAGCATTTGTGTCCATTATATCTGTCCTCCTCATTCATGACATATTTTAAACTAAAAATGAGTAAATTTAGTCTAGGTATGGTACGTCATTCCATTTCCCCTCCCCTCTTTTTCTTGTCCTTTTTCTCTTTCTCTGTCCTCTCCCTCTCCCTGCACCCCCTTCAGGAAAAATTTGTTTGCAGAATACTTTGAGTCCTTTTATTTATCAAAATGTACTTTTTCCCTTCCTGTATTAGCAAACAATATCTTATGAAAGAATACCAAGACTATAACTCTTTTTACTCAGAGTTATGTTGTACTGTCCTCCAGCATTTTGTGTTATAGATGAGAAATTAGGAAACAAATTCTCATTTCTCTTAAGTAACCTATTTTTTTGTGTATCAACTTTTCTATGAATTTTCTTTTTATCCTTTCAAAATTTTCAGCATGATATGTCTAAAAGTTTTTATTTTCATTAATCTTCACCAGCCTGTGGTGAGTTCATTTAATGTGAAGGGTTTAAGAATTAGTTCCACTTAGGGGAAATGGTAATCTACTAATTTGTCCTCCTTCCTCACATTTGTTCCATATTTCCAGAACTCCTACCACTAGCTATGAGATGAGCTCCATAGCCTGCCTTACCTCTTTCGTCTCCTTTATAAACTCCTATTACTTATAGTTATGTTCTTTTGCCACGTTTCCTTAATTAATTTGGTTTCCAATAACATCCTTTCTGATATTACTGTTTCTAGTAAGGTAGATGATTCATGTTTTTCCCTACCAATCTCTTTTTTTGTTTGTTTGTTTCATTTTTAATGATTCCCTTTTTTTTTAATGGTTGCTTTTTTTAGATAAATGCAATATGCCCTTGTGTCTGGTTGGAAACTTCAACTGGTATATCATTTGGGTCCTCTCCCATATGTAGCTTTAAACTTTCTCAAAACCACTGTGGTATGAACTCTGACAGGTCATGTGGCCAGTGGAAAGCAAGAGAACCTTTCTCCATTCCCTAAGTTTGGCAAATACCTTGGAATTAAAGAACAGGCCACAATGGTTAACCCACAACTCTTTTTTGCATGAATGATAGACTTGTACATACTTCAAGATTTCAAATATATATGAACTCTTAATGATTTCCCAGGTGTGTGGCACAATTTTCCCTTTTACATTAGGTAGTGGAAAGCAGAGGTAATAAAGTCCAAAACAAAGCAAAACAAAACAAAAAACGTGATTAAAGTGCCATCATGGTCGTATGCCCAAATATCTTCACAGTGAAAGGATTTAAAAATTTTTTAATCCAAATATACATACATACGTGAATAATACCTGAACATTAGAAATGAACATGTTTCAATACAATGGACGGAATTCTGAACACAAAATACTTAATTCTTGATAGGCTGAAACCTCAAGGCAGTGAACAAAAATAAATAATTCAAGTGCAAATCAAGTTTAAATTATAATATGCTGAAATGCATAAAATACATGTAAGAAAACTACACTAAATTATGTGGTATTTGATTTTGCCCTCATTCACACCTATGTATCATTTAGTCTGAAATTTAACTTTTCATTGAAAAAGAATGAAACTAAACAAAAAATAAAATATTTGAGACCCTGGTAAAAGATGCAAGATCAGTATCTTATGTACAAACAGCCATGGTTTAGCTCAGTTTCAGATGCAAAATTCTAATCAATCAATTTATACCCCAGAACTGAGACTGAGATTCTAGGTTTTTATTAAAAAGTGATTTAGTTGATCTAAATAGTTTCTGGGATCACTGTCAAGGAAGAACATGGTACCCACCAAAACAATAAAAAACAAAAAGACCTCAATTCTGATTAACATACACACAAACCTCACAATTCACAACTTTAGTAGATTAACTCTTTATATTTACTGGTCTTATCTGAAATATTGAATCTTATTGAAATTTAACATATTTGAAATAGAAATGTCTTCTACCATAATCACGACTTCGAGTCTTCTTTCTACTTCCCTCTCTGTGAGATTGTGATTTACAATAAGAGATATACATTTGGTCTTCATCCATGGCTTCTAGCACAGACCTGCTATAAACTTTGTCATCTCCTAAGTGATAAGAGTACTAGGAGTACTCTAATGTTTGGTCTTTCACCCTGGTTCCTGGCAGAGAGGTCCTACATCCTTTGGAATTTCCTAGGTCAAAGGAGTTTCTTTTGTTTTTTGTTTTGTTTTTGTTTTTTTAATAATGAGGCATTTCTTCTTAGTCTAATGAACATCTCCTGAATAAGGCCCAGTCATCAGAAAGACCATGCCATGATTAGAAACTTGGAACTTTCAGCCCCAACCCCTATCATCAAGTAAGGGAAGAGGGCCTGGAGATTAAGTGAATGACTGAGCATGTCTACATGATGAAGCCTCCATACAAAACCCCAAAGTAAGGGTTTTGGAGAACTTCCAGGTCAGTGAACACATCCTAGTGCTTGGAGGGTGGCATACCCCAGTTCCATGGGAAAAGAAGCTCCTGCACTCAGGACCCCTTCAGACCCTGACCTAGGTCTGTTCATTTATACCTTCATCTATACCTTCATCATACCCTTTACTATATAACAAACAGGTAAATGTAAGTAAATATGTCCCTGAGTTCTGTGAGCTACTCCAGCAAATGACCAAATCCAAGGAGGGATGGGCATGGGAACCTGTGAATTACACCAAATTGGATGGAAGCTGTAAGTAATCTGGGGATCTACTCCTTGCATTTGGTGACTGATTCAGGGGGAAGTCTTGCAGGACTGAGCCATTAACCTATGGGTTTTGTGCTGAATCTGGATGGTGTCAGCACTGAATTGGAGGACATTCCACTGGTGTCACAGAGAAATGCCTAGTGTGGGGGGAAAAGCCCCACACATCTGGTGTCAGAAGTGTGTGAAGTGTGGTAGTAATTTGAGACTAGAGGGAAACATTCAGCAGGAGAGCACTTTTCCTACACACTCTCTACAGTGCAGTCCATCATTTCAATCAGTCTTGTGCCAGAACCCAGAACTCTTTCGTGCTTTGGCTGTCAGAAAAATCTGGATCATATATCAACACTGGTAATATTTGGAGCTCAAGACTGAAGTGGAGTCATTCTTTTTTTTTTTTTTTTAAGATTTTATTTATTTATTTGACAGACAGAGATCACAAGTAGGTAGAGAGGCAGGCAGAGGGAGAGAGAGAGGAGGAAGCAGGCTCCCTGCTGAGCAAAGAGCCCGATGCGAGGCTCGATCCCAGGATCAGGACCTGAGCTGAAGGCAGAGGCTTTAACCCACTGAGCCACCCAGGCGCCCTGAAGTGGAGTCATTCTTGTCACCTCTTCCCACCTCTGCCAACACACCAATCCCACACCCAGGTCCTTTACTGTACTTCCTGTTCATCTCTTAGATTTTATTTCCACCCCCGCTCTCCCCACTTCTCACAAGCCACCCTCTACCCCAAATAGCTCTCTGTTTCTCATCTTCTTCCCTCAACCCATTCTTCAAGAGATGGTCTTTTAAAAATATCTGGTCAAGGCATTTTATGCTAATAATCTTTCAATGACCTTCTATTCTCTGCTAACAAATTTACTTAATACAGCAGAACGTTCATAATCTAGGTCGCTTCCTCTCCAGTTTCAACACTCACTTTGCTTCAGCCACAGTGAATTTCTATCCATTCCTAGAATTACAATGTTTTTCCCTCCCTGAACATTTGCACCATCTCTTTAAACCACAAACCTTTCTACCCAAATGCCTACCTAAGACCTATTCACCCTCTAGGCTTTCATGTTGATCCCCCTTTTACTCACTCATACTACTTGATACTCATTTTTATTATTTACCACAACCCTAAATAAACAGAAGTAAATTGTCCATAATCTATTCTCTTACCCCAGAACATAGGATCTATGAGAATAGCTGTTGTGCCCTATCGTTCACAACTATATGCTCAGGAATTAGCGCAGAACTGTGTGCACAGAAGGAAGGTGTTCAGTACATACTTACTGAACTTATTAATTAAATGTGAAAAATGGAAATCAGGGTGGGGTATGCAAACTTAATAGTACACACCTATTACATTGCCGAACCCCATAAGACACCCTCTAGAAATGACAAAGCACATCAAGCTTCTGTTGAGAATGTTCTAAAGGCCTCAAGAAAGTTGTTAGCAAGTTTGAAAGCACTGTTATAAATGGGTGATACAATCAACCTGGGCTGTTGATCAGAATACTGAGTACGACAGTGACAATGATAACAACTTAGTGAGGATTTGCTATGGGCTAGGCACTCTGTCATGAGCTGGCATGGATTCTATCCCTTACTCCTCATCACAACACTCTGAAGTGAATACCATTGTTACCTCCATTTCAAAACTGCTGAAACTGGGGCTCAGAAAAAATTACTGGCTTGCCTGAAGTCATAGCAAGATAATTAATATTTGGTCAGCCAACCTGGACACAAACCCAGTTTTGTCTGCCTTCATATCCCAAGCTCTTAACTACTATCCTATGCCAAGTCCTGCTTTCAACACTAGCATTTATATGACCTTGGGCAAGATACCTCTTTTACTTGTTTCACAACCACGTTTTCAATAAAACAATGGTTTCAGAACAACTGATGGCCAAATTGCACTCTACCTCTAACAATCAACAGAATGCGTATTTATAGAGTCAAAGACGGAACACCATGAAACCGATAGTCAATGATGAAAATTTCATTTTGTTTAAAGAGTTTATTTTTAAGTAATCTTTACACCTAATGTAGGGCTTGAACTCACAACCCTGAGATCAAGAGTTGCATGCTCTACTGACTAAGCCAGCCAGGTGTTCCTCAATGAAAAAAATTTTAAATTACAATTTAGTAACATATCCTTCCCGCCATATTTCAGCTCCTCCATAAACAAATTAGGTAACTATGCATTTAACTAGACTATTATTTTTCAGTAACTTTATCAATATGAGCATAATAAACTAGAAAGAAAGAAGGGAAAGCAAACCAAAGAAAATGAAGAGTCTAGGTGAGCTCTGAAGTTCAATAACAATGAAAAAGAAATAGACATTTCCTAATTTGCAAATCACATATCAGCCAAGACAGGTGGTCCAAGGTTAAACACAAATGTGGGCAAAGGTTTGTCAAAGGATTAAACTTAATGTTTAAAAAAAAAAAAAAATGGCTGTCAAACTGACCTTACTATTGTTCATATAAGAAAAGAGATCATAATGGGACAAACATAATCCATTCAAACACAGCTTTAAAAATACAATAGGATATTTTAATGGCTGCTTACAGATCTCCTATTCTACAAATCACCTGCCCAAAAAAAAAAAAAAAAAGCTCATCACAATACAGAATGCTTCACTAGTCCTCAGAGAAAGTCAGTGAAGGGGGAAGGCTGAAAGTCCCTGGCAGACAGAAAATCCATTTAATATGAAATCCACAGGGCAGAGAAATTAGATACCTTTCATGAGGACAGTCTCAAAACCAACTTTCTAATGCCTCTTGTATCATTCCCTACTTCTCTGAGACCTTTGCAGTTTTCCAATGCTCAAGCAAAACTGGCTGGTATCACCGTACAAAAAGCTTCTTAAGGAACGTAAGATAGTTCAGGACAAGAGGCAGTAAAGTATGCCTAACGATTTTATGTTCTGCTTTGATATTCAATTTTTTAATATTAAGAAATAAGGACGAGTTAAGGCATAGATATGCGGAGTTTGGGGATATGCTGAAAATTACTGTTTTCTTTTAAAATGCAAAACAATAATAATAATAATAGTAATGTTCCAACTCATGAAAGCAGTGTGCTTATAGAGGAGCAAAAGTCTTAGTGGAAAGATCCCTGTTAAAAATATCAATTCTGGAGCATCAATCCTATACAACCATCTCCCTGATCCGATTTTGTATTGTGCCAAGATAGTCAGCACTCCAGGAAATTTTGTAGGCTTGATGCCAGGACTACCGACTGTGATCTGAGAATTCATCCCTACCTTACTCTCTGCGTCTCAGGATTCCCACATCATACAGTAGCCCTCAGAGGCTGTGAACTAAAAGGCCATGGGCCAAATTTGGCTCACAGAAATGTCCTATCTAGCCTGCAGAGCACTTCCTACACTGACTTATGCTTTAAAAAGATTGTTGGGAGGTGCTGGGGTAGCTCAGTCGGTTAGGCATCTGCCTTCGGCTCAGGTCATTATCCCAGGCTCCTGGGAAGGAGTCCTACATCAGGCTCCCTGCTCAGTAGAGAGTCTGCTTCTCCCTCTCCCTCTGCCCTTCTCCCCCCACCACACCCCATGCCCCACTTGTGTGCATACTCTCTCTCAAATAAATAAATAAAATCTTTTAAAATTAAAAGACTCTAACTGGTTATAAAAGTTCTATAACTAGTTCTATAACTAGTCTGATTCTCCTATTTAGATTACCTGATGCTCTCTGTACCCTGCTGGTACAGACATTTTCACTTCCCTGTATCCATGATGACTCACATCACCAGGAATTCAGGCTCTTTTCGTATGTGGAACAGAAACGATGAAGATAATCTGCGCAGCCATTTTCATCTAACAAGCAAACATTTCTGGGACACCTGGGTGGCTCAGTCAGTTAAGCCGCTGCCTTCAGCTCAGGTCATGTTCCCAAGGTCCTGGGATTGAGTCCCTCATCGGGCTCCTTGCTTGGCAGGGAGCCTGTTTCTCTCTCTGTCTCTGCCTGACACTCTGCCTGCTTGTGCGCTCACGTGCTCTCTCTCTAATAAATAAAATCTTAAAAAAAAAAAAAATCAAAAGAAGCAAACATCTCTGATGGTTGTCTTTGGTACAAAAGCTCAGTTGGTCCTTCATAATTCTTTCAGTAGCTGTTTAGAGCATAACCACAATTGTATGGTAAGAAACTGTTAAATAAAAGCTTTTATTTCTTTATTATTTATGAAATGTATTTTAAGAAACACTGAGTATGTATATATTAAAATAAAAATGGACAAATAATGAAGGACAGCAGATTTTTAGAAACATGTCTAAAATTCTTACATTGATACTTTTGGAAAACAACATCCCCTTTTGTTGGTCTTTTTGTTATAAGCTGCATTTTGGGGAACATAAAATTTGATGTGTAACTTTGCCACTCTGTCCTGTTTACCATGGCTGTTAGAAAGTTCCAAACATTTTCATTTCCCACGTAATGCAGCATGCCCAAGATTAAGAACATGTGGGGGCGCCTGGGTGGCTCAGTGGGTTAAATCCTCTGCCTTCAGCTCAGGTCATGATCTCAGGGTCCTGGGATAGAGCCCCACATCGGGCTCTCTGCTCAGTGGGGAGCCTGCTTCCTCCTCTCTCTCTCTCTCTCTGCCTGCCTCTCTGACTGCTTGTAATCTCTAACAAATAAATAAATAAAATCTTTAAAAAACAAAAAAGATTAAGAACATGTGAATTAAATTCTGACAACTTCTACCAAATTGAATACAAACACTAGCCCTTGTAATTTAGGGTAGGAAGTTGAGTCTTACTCTAATTTCAGTATAAATGAAATCATCCTCCCTAATTTGGGGTTCTTTTCATTCATTTTCATAGATTTCTGGGAGTGATTTTATGTAAATGTGTACTTATTTAGTCTTGCCTCTTGAATGGAAACAATGACTTATCCCATACTTAATTATGAAAGACTATTCATTTCTGAGAAAATCCAAAGGGAAAAGTTTGTAAGTCAGACACTAAATAATTAAACTGAAAACATTCATTCAAAACTATAGCTTTATCAGTTACCATGACCTAGACTGACTATATTTTAAAATACAAAACTAGCATTTATAGGATACCTCCTCTGAGCCAGCTCTGCCCTAGGACATCTCATTGGATATTTCACTTTATCATCAGAAAAACCAATTTTTATACTTGAGTCTTACATCTTAAAAAAGCTTATCTAAAATCACCCAGGTAATAAGCAATAAAGTCAGATTTTGAAGCCAGAAATTATACCAGGGTTTTCTCATGTTACTTTGTAGAAGTAATCCCCAGTTTATACATGCAAAACCTATGAAGATTCCTTGCCAATCAACTGTACCCATAAAAGTCTGCATTTTTATAAGCTCCTCTAATGATCTTCATCCACCAGTCCTTTGGCAGCTTGGGGCTATTCCACTGACTTCAGAAATTCCTTCCCAAGCCATCCTTTCCTCGGCTGGTTCTGACTCATCCCAGTGAGTCGCTCAACCCCACTAAACACAGATACCTTGTTCTTTCCCACCTGTCTCATTCCTCTCTGGGGTGCACATCTTTTATCTGTATCTTCGCATCTCCTTAAAACCCTCTTCCTCTAAGAAGCCATCGTTAGGGGCACCTGGGTGTCTCAGTGGGTTAAGCATCTGCCTTTGGATCAGTTCACAATTCAGGGTCCTGGAATCAAGTCCCACATGGGGCTGCCTGCTCAGTGGGGTGTCTGCTTCTCCTTCTCCCTCTGTCTGCTATTCCCCTGCTTTGCTCTCTCACTCTGTCAAATAAATAAAATCTTTTTTTAAAAGATTTTATTTATTTATTTGACAGAGATCATAAGTAGGCAGGGAGGCAGGCAGAGAAAGAGGAAGGGAAGCAGGCTCCCTGCTGAGCAGAGAGCCCAATGAGGGGTTCGATCCCTGGGATCATGACCCTAGCCGAAGGCAGAGGCTTTAACCCACTGAGCCACCCAGGCAGCCCCTAAATAAATAAAATCTTAAAAAAAAAAAAAAAGAAGCCATCATTATTCCCACCCCATTCTTTAATTACAAGACCTTATATAATCTGTTTTATTATATTAAAATGTGTTTATTTCTTACCTCACTTTAAAAATATCTTCTTCCATTTACTGTGTAAGACAGTAATTTCAGATCAGAAAGCAAAATTTCTCTTTCTGTAGAAATCTACTTAAGAAAGTGATGGAAGGGGGCGCGTGGGTGGCTCAGTGGGTTAAAGCCTCTGCCTTCGGCTCAGGTCATGATCTCAGGGTCCTGGGATCGAGCCCCGCATCGGGTTCTCTGCTCCGCAGGGAGCCTGCTTCCTCCTCTCTCTCTGCCTGCCTCTCTGCCTATTTGTGATTTCTCTCTGTCAAATAAATAAAATATTAAAAAAAAAATTAAATTAAAAAAAAAAAAAAGAAAGTGATGGAAGAAAAATGCCTCAACGAGCCATGCAGAAAGAAAAGGAAGGAGGAAAAGACATGCTGAGGGAGATCTGAATGACCCCCAAAATGATCAAGAGAACAAGCACCCCACGGACACACATTTACCTATTCCAAAATAGCCAGGAATATTCCTGGCATGTTTTCCAAAGGAGGGAATGGACCATAACCTCTTAATAGACATCACAGCAAATTGTCCAGCCTTCCTCATGATGTCATTCAGCCACAGAACTACCAAAACTGGAGCCAGAAGATTCACATATTCTTATTCTAACTCTACCATCTCTTAAGGCTAGGATCCCATAATAAAGTAATTGACTTCTCTTATCTCTTCCATAAAACATCTACTGAGAATCTACAATGAATCTTACAGTCCAATGGTAACAAATTTGTCTTTAAATAAGGATTCTACATGCAGTTGTATTTCTTATTCTTTCAGTATCTTCATGTCTCGCGTGCATAATGGACGGGAGTCCTAGCACATCCACTCCAGGGAGAAGACACTGAATCCCTGCCATTGCTTACTATGGCCACGCGATGGCACTGTTTAAGGATGCTGCCCAGTGGGTTAAGCCACTGCTGTGATGACTTGCGCAGGTATAATCCTTGTACACGCCCCACATGACATAGGGAAGACAATTATACTTTTTGAATGCTTAGCTCATCCAAGATGGCCAGTACTTGAGCTTCCAAGTTTCCCATGGCTTAGTTTTGTTTTGTTTTAATTCCCCAAAACAACCACCTCCCAAGACCCCAGTGCATTACAGAAGCACTGGAAAGGAATGGCTCTAGCATCTATCACCTCTTTGAAATTCCATGTTTTTCTCAAGATACCAAGTATTTTGCTTTTAGGCTCGACTGCATGCCTTCTGGGGCAGACATGCTACTGGCTTGCCCTCATGGAGAAATTCACATCTATGCTTTTAAGGAGAGTGATTTTGGAATATCCATCACTGAGGAAAAGAAAAAGCAAACCCAAGTGTAACACTCCCCGCTCCCGTTTTGTAGGACCTCATCTATAAAACCAAATGATAAACTACGTTAAATATTTTGATAGAAAAGTCAAAAGGCAGTGAGGAAACTACACAGAGAAACCTAATGTAGACTAGAGGACCAAAGAAGTGCTTTTCTGAGAAAGAGGCTGAAACTGAAATCTTAAAGATGAATGGGGATTGCCAAGGGGCATTTCAGGAAAAATAAACCACAAGCACAAGGACACTTGCCAATGAGGTTTCACAGTAGAGAACGAAGAGGAGAGTGAGAAGATAAACATGGAGAAGCAGGTCAGGTGAAGATCAAGTGGAGTCTTGTACTATGTGGTCTCCAAGATACTTCCAGAGACCACCTTCAGGACCCAATAGCTTTTAGCAACCTCTAAAAAACAAATTTACTTAAAATAGTTTCCAGTCAAATCAGTGAAAAGAAGAATCTGGGTTCTTTTTTTTTTTTTTTTAAAGATTTTATTTATTTATTTGACAGACAGAGATCACAAGTAGGCAGGCAGAGAGAGAGGAGGAAGCAGGCTCCCTGCTGAGCAGAGAGCCCCATGCGGGGCTCAATCCCAGGACCCTGAGATCATGACCTGAGCCGAAGGCAGAGGCTTAACCACTGAGCCACCCAGGCACCCAAGGATCTGGGTTCTATAATATATTGTGAGGGTATCCTCTATGCTCATCACCACTCTTCTGAGTAGCTGATCCTTGGAGACCCCAACTCACAAAAGTTACATCCCAGGTACAGATAATCTGTTTGTATATCCTATGGCACCAGGTGCCCCACTTCCCCATAAAAGGCACACAGCCTCTGTCTTTAGAAGGTGATGAATCTGGTATCTGAGGCAAATCTGCATTGCTATATGGAAATTACATAATGCAGGCAGGTAAGCATTGGGAAAGAGAGAGAGAGAAAGAGAGAGGTGGGGAATTCAAGTTTAAAATCAGCTTTCTAAACATAATGAGAAGACTATGTATAAGGTTTACTGTATTACGAACTCTAGCTGCTTATGAAAAAAAAAATCTTTCAGAGGAAAAACAGTTAAATAAAAATGACTGGCAGGGTGGTTGAGTTATGGACATTGGGGAGGGTATGTACTATGGTGAGTGCTGGGAAATGTGTAAGCCTGATGATTCACAGACTGGTACCCCTGGGACTAATAATACATTATATGTTAATTTTAAGGTAATTTTAAAAAAATAGACCCAAAAAAATGACTGGCAAGATGCCAAAGTGTAAGACACCAAAATACTTAAATTTTGAGAAAGTACTTGAACCAAGAAAGAGACAGGTGATGAAAAAGATTTTGTTATTGTCAGATTTGGGACACTGAGGATTTGTTTTTGTTTTGGTTTTTTTTTTCCCCCCATTTATCAAATCTATGTACCATGAGGAGGACTTTTTTCTCTGGACAGTCCCATACAGATAGAGATTCTAGTGATTTAATTTCCTCTGTATTATTGGCTCTTTCATGGATCACACAGAGGATGATTAAATGGCTTTTCGGTATTGTTTGTTAAATTTGACTCTTCCTACGAATTGGGGGCAGTTCCCCTGGGAACCTCTGGACGTGGTATAAGAGCAAAACAGATCACAATCATTTGAGTCTTTACTGAAAGCACAGTTGACAAAATACTTTATTCACCACTTCTATAGGACCAATTCACTAGTAAATATATAAATATAACTCCAAAATCTAAGAAGTAAAAGTATGTCTTGTTTTTCCCACATAAAGATCATAGAACATTTTCCAATTTAAAAAAAAAAAAAGTTATTTTGCACACAAACTCACACAAGGACATTACACCAGAAACTGTGTCTAATGTATTTAACACTCTTCCCACATAAAGATAATGGAACGTTTTCCAATTTTAAAAAAAAGTTATTTTGCATACGAACTCATACAAGGACACTATACCAGAAAGTCTCTAATGTTACCAGCAAAATAGGCCAATGTCACTGGAATGGTTCAGAGTGGAATAGAATTTGAAGGAGAGAATAATGATTGTATGCATTTTTCCTCTGACAACAGAAATTCTCATTTTGAAAAATGGCAGAATGTAAATTTTAATAAATTAACCAACATAACATACTGCTTCAAGGGGTGCCTGGATGGCTCAATGGGTTAAAGCCTCTGCCTTCGGCTAGGGTCATGATCCCTGGGATCGAACCCCACACTGGGCTCTCTGTTCAGCAGGGCGCCTGCTTCCCTTCCTCTCTCTCTGCCTGCCTCTCTGCCTCAGTGTGATCTCTGTCTGTCAAATAAATAAGTAAAATCTTAAAAAGAAAAAATACTGCTTCAAGTAGGCACTATTTACATAACGTACA
The DNA here is from genome assembly GCF_922984935.1 of Meles meles. Classification (NCBI taxonomy): domain Eukaryota; kingdom Metazoa; phylum Chordata; class Mammalia; order Carnivora; family Mustelidae; genus Meles; species Meles meles. Next base: position 45,215,674 of record NC_060085.1, on the reverse strand, counting down.
GCTAGAAATAAATTATAAAAAGTAATTCTCATGTGCTTTTGTGAATTTCATTCAGTCACAGAAACTTTTTAAAAATCTTTAAGCTAAAGATCCCCCAGTGTCTTTCCAACAGCATTACCTCTTTGTAAAATTTATGCATGAATTTCTACATCTCCATGCTACAACCCAGTGGAAGACAACACAATCTCTTTTAGGATAACAGAAATAGTCTATTCACTGCTCTCCTTACATCCTTCGCTATACAGCAGCCAGAGAAATATTTAAAAGACAGAAATCCCTATTTAAACATTTCAACTACCTCCCACCTCAGTCAGAATAAAACCCACCACCTTTGTTTGTGATGGGGCCATGATTTAATTTCATTTCTGTACTATTTCCACAAAATTCCCCAGAAAATTATGTTGCCCACAATCTCCAATTACTCTTTATTAACTCACTCTTATCAGGCTTCTACCTCCACCATACTTGCAAACTACCTGCATCAAGGTCAACAACAGCCCCCAGGTTACTAAATGCAATGTCCAAGTCTTAGTAGTCACCTTTGTTTATCACTTCCTCCTCTTCCACATTGTTTTATCCACTCAACATTTAACAGCAACTTATTTTCCTTCTACCTTCCTGGTTGCTCCTTTAAAGTTTTCTCTACTTGTCGCTCCTCTTCTAGAATCTTGTAACGATCAGTAATGAGATCTGTGGTTACCTTCTCTACTACATTCACTCCCATGGTGACCTCATTACTTCCTGCAGTTTTAAATACCATCAATACACCAATAACTCCTAAATTTCTATCTCCAGGCTCGACCTCTTCTGAACTTCAGACTCTTATATCCAACTCCCTATTTCACGTGACTGCTTAGATACTCCATTGGTAAATTACTGGCATAAAACTTCTGTATAACAGATTGCCCCAAAACTCAGTGATTTTAATACATCCATGGATTCTCATAGATCTGTAGGTCAGTCAGGGTATGAAGATCTAAATGGGTGCAGCAGGCAGCTTCAAGCTGTAGGTCTAGTTCTACTTTGCTGGGGTGGATCTGCTTCACTTGTACTCACGTACATGGGAATCACATCAGATTTGAGCTCCTACCCAGGGGGAGCTCTTCTCATGATGAACACATCTCAATCTCCCATTCCATCTCACCTCTAAGGATCCACTGGCCAAAGCCAGTCACACTGCAAAGACCAGTCAGGAGGGGAGATACACTGCCCATGGGCACAAGGAACAATAACCACCATGTACAACAGATGTCTCTCACTTTGCATATCCAAACCTCACCCAGTCCTAACCTACTCCAACCACAGTCTTTCCCATACTAATCAACTTATCAAAGCCAAATGCTCAAGTCATCCAGGACCCTTCTTTCCTTCCCACTCCACTTCCAGAAGCCTTCAAAACATATTCAGAATCTAACAGTCTTTCTATCTCTACTAACACAGTGTATGAACCACCAGAATGTGTCCTCTGGCTTAGTACATTATTCTTCTGGCAGGTAATCCTGCTGCCAACCCCACAGTGCAGCCGATGGCCCTTAATTTACTTCCTGACATATACACACAAACGGTTCTTCATTTCATTCAGGCTCAAATGAAACACTAATAGTTTAAAGGGTTTCCACGATATCACCTCTTATTATCTATACAAATCTGTTTTCCACTGCTATCTCTCTTACTCACTCTGGTCAACTCATACAGGATTCCCTCAGACTTTCTGAACAAGCCAAGCTTGCTACCTATGGCTTTTGCACTAGCTCTTACCTATGCCTAGCAATTTCCTCCCCTAGATAGCCATGTAGCTAACTTCCCTAGCTCCTTCAATATTTTGTTTAAATGTCACCTGTTTTATGAGGGCTACCTTGACCTCACTATTTTATACTCTAGGCCACCCACCCCACACTCCCAACCCCCCCATACATGATTTTTTTTTTTGTTTTACTGATCTGCTAATATTCTACATAATTAACCAATTTAACAGGCTTGCTTATTGTCTGTCCCTCCAACCTCACTCAAATACCATCCACCTACCCAGCCTGACAATGTAAATGTCTTAAGGGGGAAAACTATTTTTTTCACTGGTGTACATCCCCCAAAATCTTCAAGATCTAGAAAACTACAAAAAATGAATTTTCACTGATAATCATTCTCACCCAAACATAGCTCCTTCTTGCCCTGAAGCCCTGCCATTTGCTGTTTCTTCCACGTGGGACCTTTTCTACCGAGGTACTTACCCTCTCACCATTCAAATCTCTGACCACACATCACTTCCTCACAGAGGTCACCCTTGGTCACTTTATGTAAAGTACACACTTCCTGCCTGCCTCTTTGGCCCATTTTCCTGCTTTATTTTATTCATCATTCTCACACATTTTCAAAAATGACCTATTTATTTCCTTGTTATTATATGTCTTCTATGAGATTGAAAGCCCCTTGAGAACAGAAACTTGGTTTATCTTACTCATCACTACCCCCTCAACTCAGCGGTGGCTACTGGGCTAGAACTAAACACACACAGACACAGACACACACACACACATACACACTTATTTAATAAAGGTCCTCCCTTAAAGAGGAGGCAAAACAAATCTTGTCCACCTAATGTAGAAGAAAAATGATAACTACACTGAAGGGAGGACAAGCTTTAAGAAATTAAATAGAGGGAACGTGAGTTTTGTGGTTAAACAGAATGTTCCCAAGTTCAATCATCCTTAAAAGCTACAGGAGAGTGCCCTACTCTTCCAAGATAAACATGCTTGAGAACTACCTTAAGAAGAAAACTACCTTAAGAAGAAAATCAGCTTCTGGTGCTCATTTTAGGTTAACTAATTTCCTCAATAAGAAAACATGCATAAAATGAACAAACAAGTTATCTGATGTTTCAAATGATTAAGTGAAAGCTGAGATAGCTTTGAAGTAGTTGCTACCTAATCCCCAGGGGAAGATCTGTAGCCTAATAACCAAACCATCTCTCAGACACAGACTTCTCCATCAAGGGGGAAGAATCAGGGGAGCCTGGGTGGCTCAGTGGGTTAAAGCCTCTGCCTTCAGCTTAGGTCATGATCCCAGGGTCCTGGGATCGAGCCCCACCTCAAGCTCTCTGCTCTGCAGGGAGCCTACTTCCTCCTCTCTCTGCCTGACTCTGCCTACTTGTGATCTCTGTCTGTCAAATAAATAAATAAAATCTTAAAAAAAAAAAAAAAAAAGAATTAGTTTAAGAATACATTACAAATAACAACTGACATTTAGCTGGTGTTTCTCTTACTATTTTCTTGCTTATTAAAACCAGTTAAAAATGTTATAAACTCCAGAGAGTATGCTCCTAATTTTTTTGGTAAATGCTTCTTCAAGGGTAATGCCAATTTATGAGGTGCTTACAATGAGTTGAGTATGCATTTTGTAGATATTGGCTGGTAAATGTACGTGAATCAACCAACTCATTATTTTCTCAGTTCTAATCTTGCATATGTCCAACTGCTTTATAAAATAAAAAATAAAAGGCTATCGCCACTTCATTCCATATTCAATTTGTGCTGAGACTCAAAGGTTTGTCTGACAATCATGTGGAAATTCTTTTCAGTTATTGGACTAGCATGGGTCGGGCCCCTGGTTATGTTGTCACTGTGACAAAGTGAAAACATGTTAAGTCAACTATGTAACCTACAAGGCAGATGGTTCTTGCTATTTTACTGAACACTAAAATAATTTTATATTATGGAGAACACTCTCTGCATCAATTTGTATAAATTTATGCATTACTGTTGTAGGAGCCCTGAGCAGGCTGCCCCAAAATGTGCCACTTTGGCATAAAGATTATTTACAGTTAAAATGATAAAACCAAGCGCATGTAGGAAAGATGTTCCGCCCACCCCACCCCACCATGCATCGCTACCTGAATTTACACAGGAAAGGAGACCTATAACAGGAAGAGAAGTATTAACAGAGGCCCCCTCACCAATGGAACCTATCTGCATAACAGGGCAACCCTGTTTTTCCAAATATTTCCTCTCACCTTCCTGCTAATGGGTTTTCTCCACTATGCCTCTCCTTAGCTCATATAACCCTCATCGTCTTTGGAATTGAGTGTCTGTGTGGATTCCTTGTAAGTACGCCTACTAATTTGATTTTCTCCTGTTAATCTGTTTCATGTCAATTTGATTCTAAGTCAAGCAACAGGAACCACAGGGCAGAAGAAGGTCTTCCTCCAGAACAGTTGGCATTGTCAGCAGGATATTTAACTTGCTGGACACCACTCACCCCAGATGCTGCTGCAGCTGAGAGATTCTTGGGACATCCAACAAGCAGCTGGCAGAAGGTGACATTTCTCACCACGTAACCTCCCTGGAATCTCTAGCTGCTGAGTCCTAAGGAGTGAGAATGGTGAGAATCCTCTCCTCTCTAAATTTAGATTAACAGGAGAGAAAATTTTTATGGAACTAGTTCCTTGGACCTAGTGATTCTTTGTTTAAATATGGCAGAGTATTCTTCGGTTATTGATCCATTCCCTCCCAGACGTGGTCTTTGTATTTTTTTGTCTGTGTCATTTGATGTGCACAAGATGTGCACAAGGTACAGGCTGCTGCTAAGGGACATCTTGGAAGCCAAAGCCACAAAACTGGTGGGCAAGGCTTGAGCACTTAAGAGCTAGTAGAGCTCTTATCACCTGAAGACTTCTGTGATAGTATAAGTTGGTTACAGAACAGGTTAGATTGATAGAGTGTAGGTCACCCGCCAAACACAAGAAAACTTCAAGCATCCGAGGTACACTATAAACCAACACAGTCTCCAGCCCTGTGGCATATCCCTCATAGGTATTAGTGTGGCTCCAAGAAACCCAAGGCTTGGCCAACACTTGAAGTGCATGTATCTTCCCTTCATCTTGTTCTATGTCTTAAGAGCCTGGCTTTGTGCCTTTGAGAATATTCTCTTTGGTCTCCACCATTAGGAGTACACTTCGGTGGTCAGACAGGGGGGTCTTACTTGACTCTCTCTCTCTTTCCTTCTGTCTGTCCCACCATGCCAGCTCTTGGGGGTGTTTGTCATGAGAGGTTCCAACCCATAGGAACCTTTGTTGTTTGTTAGTGCTGGAAAGTCCCATTCTGGTATTATCTACCCATTGTCACAGATTAGCAGGCCTATGACTAGAGGCATTTCACAATTTTGTGGGAGACTAGAGACAGCATTTTTACCACACCATCAGTGTCTCTGCCAGGAACATCTTTGCTTTCTTGGACAAATTTTGGGAGTCAACTTTTGGATCATGGGGCTGTATGTATACCTATGCCCTCTTTGGTCTTTGGTTAAGCCACTAAGGCTTACTGATTTGCGTCGCTATTAGATCTTACTCGTCATTGGCCAGACAATGGATCCTTTAAGTTAGCTACATTTAAAAGAAAATATTCTTTATGGAGAGCTCTCAGTTGTCTTAGAAGTATAATGGCTGGTCTTAGTGACTTCCTTGACAAGATAAAATCACAGAAATTAGGCTTAAGACTTAGAAATAAATGTCCATATCTGATGCAAATTTCCCTTAAAATCTGACCTCATCTGTCTGTTTTACTATACCTTTCCCTATAAGATTTACAAGGAGAACTCAGCCCTAATCTCTAGGTTCAAAAGTGTACACGTTGTTCATGTAAATGCTGAAAGCCAAGGAAATAAATTTAACAAAAGCACCTGAAAACAGCAATAGACTTGCTCTGCTCCTACCTTTCAGGCACTGATAATCAGGCCCTGCCAGTTTTGGGCATTCATGGGCAATGTCCTTCACAGGTGTATCCTAGATTGTCCACTGCAAAAGAATTTGTATCCCCTAGACAGTAGCAAAATATTTTAAAGTATAAGCCCTTTTACCTTCACTTTTCAAAGAGCCTACAAAATTCGGGAAGAAATTTAAAAGGTTAATGACTTATTTACTACCTTTCCACCAGAGGAAAAGGTGACCAAAATTTCTTAATCCCTCCCATAAATGATCTGTGAAAGACCAAGGACTAATAGAAGCCAAGGTCAAATTAGAAGGCTTTTATTGAAATGCTTTATACAGATAAAATCTTCTGATCACAATTTTAGTTAAAAATCTCCCTACTATAAAGAAATGTATTGTTGGACTCTCTGCTCAGCAGGGAGACTGCTTCCCCCACTCTCTCTCTCTGCCTGCCTCTCTGCCTACTTGTGATCTCTGTCTGTCAAATAAATAAATAAAATCTTTAAAAAAGAAAGAAAGAAAGAAATGTATTTTAAAAGGCAGAGTGCCTTTCTTGAGTGTGCTAGGTTTTTATTACTTTTAAATCAAAATAATCTTTATTCCAAAGTGGCACATTTTGGGTAGACTACCCGGGGCCCCTTCACTGTTCTTTAAAAAAAAAAAAAAAAAAAAAAATGGGTGCCTAATTACATGTGTAAGTATAGATTAAAAATACACATGATCAGGGCACCTGGGTGGCTCAGTGGGTTAAAGCCTCTGCCTTTGGCTCAGGTCATGATCCCAGGGTCCTGGGATCGAGCCCCTCATCGGGCTCTCTGCTCAGCGGGGAGCCTGCTTCCTCCTCTCTCTCTGCCTGCTTCTCTGCCTACTTGTGATCTCTGTCAAATAAATAAATAAAATCTTTAAAAAAAAAATACACATGATCTGTAGTAGCATCTACATAGCATGTTATTTTGAAGACATCAAACAGAATTAAAGAATTGCAAGCATTTCTCTTGGTCTAGGGCAATGACATTTTCTAACTATGAAGATTTTTGTCTTCATCATATAAACCTGAAGGTGCTTTTAAAGTACAGCAGTAGTAACTATGAGACAGTGGGACACCTGAAGTATATATATATATATATGTATGTGTGTATGTATGGGGGTGTATGTGTGTATATACATCTCAAAATGGTAATTTAAGGTCAAGTGACACACTTCTCAATATAACCCTCTATAGACTAAATGTTGTCATTGAACTTGGCATGATATAAGTTCTGTATTAGGCATTTAAATAACCAAATGCAAGGTTCAGAATAAAATAAAATAAGCCACTGTATAATATCCTGGGATTTTTACAATACTAGTACTCTTTTTTTTTTTTAAAGATTTTATTTATTTGACAGAGAGGTCACAAGTAGGGAGAGAGGCAGACAGAGAGAGAGGGGGAAGCAGGCTCCCTGCTGAGCAGAGAGCCTGACTTGGGGCTCGATCCCAGGACCCTGAGATCATGACCCGAGCCCAAGGCAGAGGCTTAACCCGCTGAGCCACCCAGGTGCCCCCAATACTAGTACTATTTATCCAAACTTGAAGGCCACTTCAAGTAAGGCAGATAAAACATTTCTAAAATGATATACTAATCTAATCGATTACTCCAAAGCTTGACACAGTGTGAAATCTGCCCAGTTTACTCTAAATTACAAAAACAAATCTCTCAGATTAGAGCAGAATCAGTAAAATATACTGAACTCAATGCAACTGAAGAAAATCTACAATAATTTAGTATTTGAGATTGCAATAAGAAAATGAATAGACTCACTAAATAGACACCACAAAAAAAAAATTAAAAATTACTGGAGGAAGGAGGTGTAAAGTTTAATTGGCACCCAAAGGTAACTGGCTAAAAAGTATTACATATATATTCCACAGAAAATTACATTTGTCCTTGACTTTTGCTTCTCTTGGATCCACGTGTTATTAATATAACACAGTATAAATGCCACATATTAGAACTGTCTCAAGGCATATAGTTATATGGAAGGAGAGATATTAACATTCAGTGACTCATTTAATTCCATCATCATCTGATAATTACTAAGTCCATTTATCAAGCCTCATAAGACTTATACAAATGGGATAAATTTACCCTACTCTCCTAGCCCAAGAAACAGTGTATATTTAAAGTCAAAGTTGCAGAATTGCTATTAGTCCTACTATGATTTCTCTGAATTATTCTCAGGGATATAACCTATCCACTTATCAGCTGTAGGGGACCATGAAGTATTTCTAACTGAGACAGACTGTATATGCCTTGAGATATGAAGAAAAAAGGCCTTAGGCATTATGAAATAAATCAGACAGAGGAAGACAAACACTATATGGTATCACTTACATATGTGGAATCTGAAAAAGCTAAACTCACAAAACCAGATACTAAAATGGTTACTGGTGGCTGGGATTGAAAAATGGTAAGATGTTGTTCAAAGAGTACAAACTCCCAGTTAGCAGATGATTAAATTCTTGGGATCTAAGGCATATCATTGTGATTGTAGATAACAATACTGTTTTGTACACTTGAAAGTTGCTAAGACAGTAAATCTTAAATATTCTCTAAATGGAGGTGTTAGTTAACACTACAGTGTTAATGATATTGCAATATATAACACACCAAGTCAATGCATTATATATCTTAAATGTTGTCAATATTTCATTAAAGCTATAAAGAAAATGAAAAACAATAAAATAGTAAATTATATTTTTCTATGAGTTTTACCATTTATTTCAAATGTGTTTGTACAGTTTGGAGATGATATAAACAACACAATGGACACATCTACAGATAAAGTTGATATTAAAAAGAAAAAAAGGAGAAAAGGGAGGGAGGGAAGAAAGGAGGAAGGGAGGAAGGCAGTCAGGGAAGCAAGCAAGCTGGCCATAGGAGGTAGCTTCAGAAAAATCAATGTCAATGGAATAATATGGGAGTGAATGTAGGATCAATTTGAAGAATCACAATGCAACAGGCAGCTCTGACATGGAATTTGAAAGCAGTAGATTACTTATTAATGAGTAGAGATGGACTAGAAGAAGGATACTCTAGGTAAAAAAATAAGGAAAGGCACAAAGACTAGAAATTGTGAGGCTCTTTTGGGGAAAGAAAGGTCATCTTGTTTGATCAGAGCAATATATGTAAAGTAGAGATTGTAGAGGAAATAAAGCTCCAAAGGTAGGCTAGTCCCATTTCACAAAGACTCTAAATCAGGCTAAGGAACGTATGACAAATATGAAAGATAGCAGTGATTCAGTGAAGGATGTTGAGGTGGGAAATAACATGATTAAAGATTTGACTGAGAAAGACCTTGCTGGTACCTACAAAAAATGGGCCAGGAAGGTTAAAGAGTGAATGCCAGGAAAAATGTCTTGAGATGTTACAAAAGGTTGTCATAAAAAAAATACTTAACAAATACAAGCAGTCATTTCCATTCATAACACATAAAAATTAATGAACCCCTAGATTCTGTTCCAGTTTCTGGATTACTTAACATCAGCCTATTAAGACTGAGACAAGATTTTTTTTTTTAGGTTTTTTTTTGATTTTTATTTTTTAAGATCAAGATATGAAAAAGAGAGCTAAAATCACAAGTAGTAACAAAATCCAATAGCATGCTGGAATGCCCAAAGACCTAGTCGTTTTCTGTCATACTATGGAATGCTAATTAAAAAACAAAAGTATGAACCCTAAAGGCAAAAGAAATCGGACATTTACTGACTATCTTGCAACCTCCTGGGGAAGTACTGAGTATCACCATTTGACTGATTGATAGGTGACACATAACTAATATATATCTGGTAGGGACTAAACATCTGTTTCTGAATGAAAAACCAACTCATTTTCTATCTATCACACCACACCTAAACAAACGACAAACTACATGTCATGATTCTAAGAGTTATAAAATTCTGTAGGTGGGTCCTGACCACCATATATTTTGAAATGGGATAAAACAACAGTATCAATGAGCACTGACTATACTAAGGATAACCAATGTTTTATGAAATATTAGTCATGTATATGTATTTATTCTTACTGGTATATTTAAAGGGATGGTATTTAGGGGTGCTTGGCTGGCTCAGACTGTGGAGCATGAGACTCTTGATCTCAGGGTTGTGAGTTGGAGCTAACAGTCAGTGTCAAGCTAAAATATAAAATCTTTTAAAAAATTAAAAATAAAAACAAATAAGGGATGGTGTTTATTTGCCATTATAGTAAAATAAGTTTGAAAGCTATTGTACTTACAACAAAATCCTCAAACAAGACATAGGTAGACATTACTAAGCTTACTTTTGGAAATAAATTTTTAGTCCAATCTAAAATTCTAGTAGTAATTACTCTAAGTATTATTCCCCAAAAGCACAATCAAGGAAATCAATAATTAATATTAATTCATGGCCATATTTGATTTCTAGAGCACCATCAAATATAAAATAGACATCATAATAAAATAATGTAGCAAGTTTACCTGTTTGCCAGATGACTTCTAAATTTAGATAATATAACTACTTTCTTAATTATCAAATCTCAAATAAAAGTGCTAAAGAAAAAAACTGATGTCAAGACACCATTTTTTAAAAAAATAAGATACATTCTCGTATAGGGATTAAAGCTTCAAGGGTTGGTGTCCCAGGCTACTATAATAGGCTGTATGACTTTAGTCAAATTACTTAGGCTTTTATGCTTTTTAATCCTCAAATATCCTTGCACTGATAGTGGAAATGATAATTCTATTCACTATATAGTCTTGTGAGGAGGATAATGAGAAGCTGTATATAAAGTGCGGAGTGAGAATACCAAACACTTAGAAAATGTTCAACAAATATGACTGAAACTGCATTTCACGTTTAATGGTTGGTATGATTAATTTATGCAAAAAGCCAATTGCTGTTTTCAGTAAATCTCATAACAATTAAACTGAACATGAGGCAAATGAATCACAGAAGCTCAAGTTCTGAGGATATTTTAGCATTATTCCTGATTTTTTCCTAATTTGTCTGTTCTTTCCTGTCAGTCTTCCCACTCTCTGTTAACTTAGAAAAATTAAAAGCTCTATCTTCCCCCTTGCCACACTATTGTGTTTTATAGGATTATTTCCAAGCCTCTAAGGGGCAAAGGTCTCTGTTCTAAAGGATTAATGGTAGAACAGGGAGTGAAGAAAGATGTAATGTGACAAGGTCAGAGTTGCTAGGTCAGCAACATGACCAACTGTACCTTAAAATTCCCTAAATGGGTTCAGATCACCACGGTGTGATAAATGTGTGGGCTGCTTTGTAAAGAATTGCTTAACAGTGATTTATTTCCAGGAGAAAACAAAATGACACCAGAACTAATTTGATGAAGTGACAATAGAACACAGATTTTAGTTGTGGGTCAGAGACTCTCTTCACCCTTCTACTACCATATGTCCAAATGAGCACAGGAAATGTGAGGCTGAAAACTACTCTGTTTGGGGAAACAATTATGAAAAATAAACCCAGAACATCAGAGATAACCTCCATCTGCACATCTACTCTCATGAGACCCCCCCCCCCCAAAATGGTTTTAATCAGCAGTGCTGTCCTAGGGAAGGAGAGAGGAAGTATAGGATGGTGTAAAAGCCTTATGGTGGTGTCTTATCTTCCATGCATATGTATTCCTGCTTATATAAATAAAATAAATCTGGTATGAACAGGGTGACTTCAGTGTTGAAAAATCTGTCCCAGGAAATGCTGGGCAGATTTTTCTCTCTTAACAAGAGGATACCAGGTGTGTCTGGCTGGCTCAGTCAGTAGAGCATGCAACTCTTTTTTTTTTTTTTTTAAAGATTTTATTTATTTATTTGACAGAGAGAGAGATCACAAGTAGGCAGAGAGGCAGGCAGAGAGAGAGGAGAAGCAGGCTCCCTGTGGAGCAGAGAGCCCGATGTGGGGCTCGATCCCAGGACCCTGAGATCATGACCTGAGCCGAAGGCAGCGGCTTAATCCACTGAGCCACCCAGGCACCTGAGCATGCAACTCTTGATCTCTGGTTTTTTAGTTCAGCCCTATTCTGGGTGTAGAGCTCACTTAAAAACTAAATTAATTAAACTGAATTAAAAATATTTAAAAACAAGTTTTTAAAACTTGTTTCTTTTTAAATATTTAAATATTAAATTATTTAGATAGTAAATAATTTATTTTTAATATATATAAATAATACGTTATTAAATTATTTAAATGTTAAATATTTAAATATTTAAAAACAAATGAAGGATACCATACCAGTCAGGCAGTCACTACCTTGTTTATCTTTAGGTCCTCAATCCCAGGTTTAAGAAAGAGCATTAACACCAGGAACTAGAGCCAGAAAAATGGATAAAACACAACCCAGATCCTCAACAATCCTTGTTGCCATGTGGGACGAAGGGAATCAACTATTACAGGTAATCAAATGTCACACATACTTCCACAACTACACTTTAGCCCTGCCAATCCCAAACTCCTTGAACAATGTGTACAACCAAGGCTGAAGAACTTTCTACAATGGGAACCATTTTTCAGAAAAGTGCCTTTCTCTTCTAAAATCCCTATGAAAACCCACAAAGTAGTCATAGTTAAAGTGAAAATCATCAGAATTATCACAGAAGTTGTCTACATGAAAGTTTTCAGGTAAAAGGAACTCGTAACTTCTCAATCTAGAGAAGAGTAATTTTAGGCTAGAGGCTAAGACCTCGAGGGTCCTGAAGAATCCCAGGGCCTTGCACAAAGGTTATTATAGAAAGAAAGAGAGAGATTGCACTTTGTTTACAGATGATTCTAGTTTATCTGAATCAAGCTGTAGCTCAAAAAAGGGGGGGCTCAGAAACCCTATTTCCCACTCATACCATTCACTACACCAGCACAAATACAATACGTCAGAAGGTGTAAAAGTAACCAAAATATTATGGTATAAATCAACTTGCATTACCCACTGAAATTAGTCATGGCTGCCTTTAATTAGCACCTTTACCTTTAATGGCTCATCACGATGCAAGATGTCTTACACGATGCAAGACTCCAAAGGACATAGCACATCCTTTTGGTTTCTGATTCTGCACTTAGTAACAATAGAACCTTGGGCAATCACTCAACCATGAACTCATTTTCCCCTCCTATAAATCAAAGATAATAATAGCTCAAAGGTTTGTGAATTAGTTGAGTGAGTGTAACTAAATGACTGGGAACAATGCCTACCTAGTACATAGCAAGCACTTAACAAATACTAGTTATTAATAAAATTGGCAAAGTGGTAAAATAGAGGAGTTAAAATTTAGAATCATAATCTGGGTTCAAAATTACACTCTAGAAAGTGACATCACTAAGATGGCACATAGATCATCCCTGACTTCACTCTCCCTTACAAGAACCACTAACAACTCTGTAAGAACAAGACACCACTAAGAATTCTGGCACATGATGATGAGACTGAAGCATTCCTCCCCATCCTGCATCACAGAGATTGAGACAGACTGCATTAGAAGGGTAAGAGAAGCAGCTACACACTGACAGCACCATGCCAAGAGGTCTCCCTTGAGCCTCTAATTCCTCTGGTGGGAATAGAAAGCCAGGGCAGACAAACATCCCTGTCCCCAGCACTGTGGGTCACTTTGTGAGAACCACTACTCTGATCTTGCCCCATGGGGATACAAGGGAATCTGCGGTGCTCAACCACTGCGAATCTGACTGTGACAGAAAAGGTGGGGAGGGGCCTACAAAAACCAACACACGGACTTTGTCAGACTGAATTTATATCTGCAGTCAAATTCTTTTTTTTTTTTTAAGATTTTATTTATTTATTTGACAGACAGAGATCACAAGTAGGCAGAGAGGCAGGCAGAGAGAGAGAGGAGGAAGCAGGCTCTCCGCAGAGCAGAAAGCCCGATGCGGGGCTGGATCCCAGAACCCTGGGATCATGACCTGAGCCGAAGGCAGAGGCTTTAACCCACTGAGCCACCCAGGTGCCCCTCAAAGTAGTAATTCTAACCAGCATTTCTGCTTATTTACAGAACCAAGTCAGGAATGCATTCTGACAAGAAAACTTGGCAGAGTACAAATATGACTGATCTGGATCCTCAAAAAAGGAGTTTTGCTGGCCCTAGCACCCAGTGTGCCCACATCCAGGTAAGGAGTTGAATCCCAGCCCTGCCTGCTGTGGAGGCAGGGCCCATATGACCAGAAGGTCTAGTGATAAATCCTAGACGTTATACAGCCTAGTAGGCAAGAAGTACAACAAAACTCAGGCCAAGAAGTAGAACAAAACCAGTGGCTCTGTTCAGTTAGGGAACAGGGAGTGCATGTGAGCTTGAGTTAAGACAACAAACAAAGAGCTCTTCAGGCTTTAGAACTGCTCCTCCTGCTAGGCCCAAGCAGAGATTCTAATTCATAGCCCTGCTCATTGCTAAATACAACATTCACCCTATCTGAGCAGGAAACTCAACCATGGCACATGGAAAGCCACGCAATCCATTCAACAGCCCTACCTTCAGTGGCACTCCAACAGAAAGTACAGCCTGTGGCTTTCCCCACTTGCAAAGCAAAACTGGTGGTCTCACCTGACCAAGAAGGAAGGATGCCCTTTTGGCCAGAATGGGGTTCTCAAAATATCCAGCCCTGGGTCTTGTCCTATTGCCCCACAATGGGAGAAAAGCTAATTCACAGCTCTATCAACTACTGAATATAATACAGTCCCAAAAATCTAACAAGTCTGAATAGAGGCAGCATCAGAGTACATCCTACAGCCTCACTTGAGCAGGAAACCAAGCCAGCAGTCCTACCAGTGTTTCTCAGCCAGAAGCACAGCCCCCATCCCCATTCTCAGTGGTAGAACAATTGCCTCACCTAAAAATAAACCCTAATAGTAAGCCCCACCCACCCAAGAACATATCTTCAGACATGCCCAAAACACAAACTGACCTGAGTGGTAATAAACTGTCTGTGTCATAACAAACCTGTAAAGTCTAGAAGAGGAGTCCAAGTACTGAGATGCACAGATACCAACCTAAGATATCAAAGATCATGAAAAATTAGGTATACATCACACCATGCAAGAAAAGTAATAAAGCTCCAGGAACTGACCTAAAGAAATGGAGATCTATGAGCTTTCAGACCAAGATTTCGGAGTAATCCTCTTAAGGAAATTTAGAGAACTACAAGAAAACACAGACAGATAACTAAATGAAATTAGGAAAACATTGCTAAACAAAATGAGAAATTTGACAGGAAATATCGACCATTCAAAAAATAAAATAAGTGAATAAAAGAACTCAATAGAGAGTTTCAAAGTAGACTTGATCATGTAGAAGAAAGATTCAGTTACCTGGAGAACAGGACATTGGAAATTACCCAATCAGAGGAACCAAAAGAAAAAAAGAATGAAAGAAAGTAAAGAAAGCCTATAAGACTTACAGTACACACCAACAACAACCACATTAAAAAGTGCATTATGAGAGGGGCGCCTGGGTGGCTCAGTGGGTTAAAGCCTCTGCCTTCAGCTCAGGTCATGATCCCAGGGTCCTGGGATCGAGCCCCGCATCGGGCTCTCTGCTCAGCAGGGAGCCTGCTTCCTCCTCTCTCTCTGCCTGCCTCTCTGCCTACTTGTGATCTCTGTCTGTCAAATAAATAAATAAAATCTTTAAAAAAAAAAGTGCATTATGAGAATTCCAGGAGAAAGTAAAGAAAAATGGACAGAAAGTATAGTTGAAGCAGTAATACTAGGGTGCCTGGGTGTCTCAGTTGGTTAAGCATCTGACTCTTGGTCTGGGCTCAGGGGTTCTGGAATTGAGCCCCATGTCAGTCTCCATGCTTGGCAGGGAGTCTGCTTGAGGATTCTCTCACTCTCCTTTTGCCCCTCCTCTCTCTCTCTCTCTCTCTCTCTCTCTCTCTCGCTTTCTCTCCCTAAAATAAATAAGAAATAAGAAAATATTAAAGTAATAGAAGCTGAAAACTTCCCAAATCTAGGGAGAGAAATGATCAACCAGATCCATAAAGCCTAAAAGATGCCAAACAGTTTGAACCTAAATATAGCTATACCAAGAAAGATCCATTTTAATTAAATTTTCAAAGTCAAAGACAAAAAAATAATTTTAAAGCAAAAAAGAAAAGGGAAAATTTACATAGAAGGGAACCTCCATAAGACTACTGGTGGATTTCCCGAAAGAAATTTTCAGGGTAGGAGAGAATGGGATGACATATGCAAAAATACTAAAAGTAAGTCTCAACCATGAATTCTAGACCCAGCAAAGCTGTCCTTCCAAAATGAAGAGGGGATACTTTCCCAAACAAAAAACTGAGGGAGTTTGTTACCAATAGACCTGCCTTATAGGAAATGTTGAAGGGAGTTCTTTGAGTAGAAGTAAAAGGAACCTAATTAACATCATAAAAACATTAAAAAGGTAAAATAAATCTTAGTGGTAACAGTAAATATATAGTCATCATTAGATTCTACAATGCAGTAATAGTAGTGCATAATTCACTTACAACTCTAATTTAGAAGCTTAAAAAAATGAACATAGTGAAAATAACCATATCTACAATAATTTATTACTAGTTTTACAATATAAAAAACATTAAATTGTAACATCAATAACCAAAAATGTGAGGTGGAGAAGTAAAACTGTAGAATTTATGAATTCTATTGAAGTTGTCATTTTAAAATAGGTGTTATAAGTTTAAGATATTTTATGTAAGCTCCATGATAACCATAAGGAAAAAACATGTAGTAACTACACAGCAGAACAAAACAAAGAAGTCAAAGCACACTGATACCAAAGAACAATAAAAAACACAAAAAACACACCAGGATAAGAAATAAGAAACAGATCTACAAAACAATGAGGAAACAATTAACAAAATGGTAATAGTAAGTCTTTACTATCAATAATAACTTTAAACAAAAGAGATCAAATTCCCCAATTAAAAGACACTAAGTGGGGACACTGGGGTAGCTTAGTCAGTTGAACACATGACTCTGGGTTTTGGCTCATGTCATGATCTCAGAGTTGTAAGATTGAGTCTCTGTGCTCAGCAGAGAGGCTGCTTGGGATTCTCTCCCTCCCTTTTACCCTCTCCCACTCACATGTGTGTTGTTTTTCTCTAAAATAATATATATATATATATATATATATATATATGTATGTATGTTTAAAGACATAAACTAGCTGAATAAATTGAAAAAAAAAAAAAAAAAAACCAAGATACAACAATACAAGAAACTCAATTTAGCCTCAAAGACACACATAGACTGAGAGGGGAGGAATGGAAAAAGATATTTCAAGCAAATAGTAAACAAACAAAAAGGGTAGCTAAGGGTGCCTGGGTGGCTCAGTGGGTTAAGCCGCTGCCTTCAGCTCAGATCATGATCTCAGGGTCCTGGGATCGAGTCCCACATTGGGCTCTCTGCTCAGCGGAGAGCCTGCTTCCCTTCCTCTCTCTCTGCCTGCCTCTCTTGTGATTTCTGTCAAATAAATAAATTTTAAAAAATCTTAAAAAAAAAGGGTAGCTAAATTCATGTCAGACATAATGAACTTTAAACAAAAACTGGGAAGATAAGACTTTAAACAAAAGACAGAGAAGATCATTATATAATGATAAAAGGATCATTCTATCAAGAGGACATAACAGTTTTTAGTATATGTGCTGCCGAAGCGAGCACGAGGACATGATAGTTTTAATTATAAATATGCTCAACATTGGAGCACCTAAATACATAAATAAAAAACTAACAGAGCTAAAAGGAGAAATAAACAGTAATACAATAAAAGCTGGAAATTTTAATATCCAAGTCTCAACAGAATGATCATCCAGACAGATAATCCATAAAGAAACAGCACATTTGAACAACAGTATAGAACATATAGACCTAACAGACATATACAGAATATCCCATCCAATGATAGCAGATATACATTTTTCTCAAGCATACATGTAACACTTTCTAAAAGACCACATATTAAGCCACAAAATAAGCTTTAGTAAATTCAAGAAGGCCAAAATTACACCAAGTGTTCTCTCTGGACACACTTGCATGAATCCAGAAATCAGTAACACCCAGAAAACTGGAAAACTGACAAGCACATGGAAATTAAACAACACTCTCCTGAAGAAGCAATGGGTCAAAGAAGAAATTAAAGGGGAGATTCAAAAAAGTCTGAGAGGGGGCGCCTGGGTGGCTCAGCAGGTTGAGGCCTCTGCCTTCGGCTCAGGTCGTGATCCCACAGTCCTGGGATCGAGCCCCGCATCGGGCTCTCTGCTTGGCGGGGAGCCTGCTTCCTCCTCTCTCTCTCTCTGCCTGCCTCTCTGCCTACTTGTGGTCTCTCTCTGTCAAATAAATAAATCTTTAAAAAAAAAAAAAATTTAAAAAAAAAAAAAAAGTCTGAGAGAAATGAAAATGTAAACACAACACACCAGAGCTAGTAGGATGCAGCAAAAGCAGTTCTGAGAGGGAATTTCATAGTAATAAACACCTACATTGAGAAGCAAGAAAGATACAAAACAAGCAACCCAACTCTACACCTTAAAGAAAAAGAAAAAGAACATACTGAGCCCAAAGTTAGCAGAAGGAAGGAAATAATAAAGAACAGAGCAAAAATAAATGAAGAATAGAAAAGCAATGGAGAAGATTAACCAAACTAAGAATTGGTTCTTTAAGATGAAACAAAATTGGCAAACCCTTAGCTAGACTAACCTGGGAAAGAAGAAAGGAGCCAACTTAACAAAATTATAAATGAAAAAGGGAAATTACAATGGATACTATAGAAATTCAAAGAATCATAAGAAGCTATAATCAACAATTATACACCAACAAACTGGACAACCTAGAATAAATGGAAAAATTCCTAGGAACACGCAATTTAGCAAGACCAAATCAAGAACAAACAGAAAATCTGAACAGCTCTATTACTAGTAAGGGTATTGAATTAGTAATCAGAAATCTCCCAATGGAGAAAAGCCTAGAACTTGATGGGTTCACTGGTGAATTTTACCAAACATCTAAAAAAAGAATTAAGACCAATCCTCAAACTCTCCCCCCACCAAAAAAAAAAAAAAAAATCATTGAAGAGGAAACAGTCCCAAACTCATTTTATGAGGCTGAATTATCCTAGTACAAAACCAGAAAAGGATACTATTAGAAAGGAAAACTATAGACCAATATTTCTGATGAATATACTTGCAAAAATTCTCAATAAATAACTAGCAAACCAAATTCAACAGCACATTAAAAGGATCACTCACTATGATCAAGTGGTATTTATCCAGGGATGCAAGGATGGTTCAACATATGCTAATCAGTATGATACATCACAAGAGTAGAATGAAAGAATCATATGATCTAAATAGATACAGAAAAAGCATTTAACAAAATTCCATATCCATTCACAATAAAAACTTTTTTTTTTAATATTTTATTTATTTTTTGGACAGAGAGAAAGAGATCACAAGTAGGTAGAGAGAGAGGAGGAAGCAGGCTCCCCACTGAGCAGAGAGCCCGACGCAGGGCTCGATCCCAGGACCCTGGGATCATGACCTGAGCCGAAGGCAGAGGCTTTAACCCACTGGGCCACCCAGGTGCCCCCACAATAAAAACTCTTAATAAGAGAGTTTAGCAAAGAAAGAACATATCTCAACACAGTAAAGGCAGTGTATAACAAGTCCATAGCTAACATCATACTTATTGTTAAAAGTGAAAGATTTTCATGGAAGATCATGAACAAGATGAGCGTGGCCCTTTTACCACTATTACTCAACACAGTACTGGCAGTCCCAGCTAGAGCAATCTGGCAAGAAAAACTGCATTCTGCCGGTAACTCTCTGAGCCCCAGACTCTTCACCTCTAAAATGGGAATATTTTCACTTCCTTGTAAAAGTTTTTGTGACGACTAAACAAAAACGGAACATTATTGAACCTAATACAGTTTGGGCACATAGTTTATACAAAACTAGAATTGATAATCTTTAGTTTAGTCTCATTAGCAATCAAAACATTTATGAAAGTAACTGTGAACCAAATCCACAAATAAAGGAAGAAGAAAACATAGATCTAAACAGAACTATATCATCCATGAATTTGGTCATGGTTCATTCCAATTTACAAAGAAAATGAGAAACTTCAAAAAAATCCAGTCTCTAAAATGAATCAATGAAAATGTCCCCCAAGTCATGAGATGGTAGGAAACTGTGTAATTGCAGTATGGTGAACCACCCAGAGGGGATATAATTGCAGTATGGTGAGCCATCCAGAGGGGATGAGTGCCGATGTTTAAGTGACTTTGGGATTAAGCACTTATGTAATGAGAGTACAAAGCAAGACATACATTTGAATGTAGTTAAGGAAAAAAGAGGTTGAGATCAAAGAGTACTCATTTTGTTTCTTCAGAGGAGAGTAGAAGTATAGCACAGTTTCACCAATTCACAATCACAAAAAATAGAGACAACTCATTCATAAAACCTGAAAGCCACATGCAAACTTTCTCCTGGAAACCCTTAATTTCTAGCAAGAACTGCTATTTCCCCTTTCCCTTTACCTTTCTCATTCCCCTCACTGTTCCTTCCCCATTTCCTCTTTCCCTTTGTCCTTGCTCTCCTCTGACCATTTGCAAAGGCAGCTTTACTAGTTTCTAAACTGGTAAGGGAAGGGTTGATTAAGAAAAATGGAATGAGAAATGAAGGAATATCCAAAAGACAGGAAGGCAAAGGTCCAAGCTCCTTTAAAAAAAAAAAAGTAGTACATTTTGAAGAGATTACAAAATTTTTTATGAAAAAATAATATTCACAGTAATCATTTGTAGAGCTAGATGCTTCCACAATACAGGAAAAAGATACATGTATCCACACTGTACATTCCTTTCTTCCATTCCCGGCTGTATGACCTGTTAAGAGAGTCCCATGGAAAAGCAAACAATGTCCTACAGGTTTATGTGTGAATGATGAACAGGTCTATGACAGAAACAAAGTGTCATAAAAATAAGTGTATCAGGATAAAGAAATATGTACTGATGGTAGCAAGGTCCACGGGCCAGAAGGTTTATTTTTGTATACCCACCCTTGGTTCCTTACTAAACCAATAACAGTCAATGATTCAGTGCATTTCAGTCTTTAGGTTTTATTAAAGCTGGATTCATAAAATGGATGCATGTGCCAAAGGTTTTAAGCTTTCTGGAGGCAATCACCAGAACCTCATGTAAAAAGTATATGATAGTGTGAGTACCTCTTCCCAAACACAAGCATGGTATAATTCATTCTGCTTATGGCAAACCTGAGAATAGTAAAGGTGATTATGCAGTTAATTCAGTTTGAGACTGAGAGCCGTATCATTCTAGTGGCTGAGTTTCTATGGTTTCTTCAACTCTACGTCTACAATTCCTTTTCCTCTTGCTGATGTGACAAATTACCACAAATGTAGTGCTTTATATCAATATGAATTTATTATTTTATAGTTCTGGAAGTCAGAAGTTTAAAATCATTTTCACAGGGTGAAAATCAAGCATTGGCAAGCTATGTTCCTTTTGGGGGGTCTAGTAGAATCTGTTTTCCTGCCTTTTCTAGCTTCTAGAGGGGGCTCTCACTCCTTACTTTGTGGCCCTCTTCTACCTTCAAAGCTAGCTGTCTCATCACTCTGCCACCATAAGGTCTCCCTCTGACTCTCCTCTTCCCCTCTTTCCAGAGATTAGGACATGGACATATTTGGTGGAGGCTATTAATGTCTACCACAATACCCTGCATGACAAGTTTATAGAAAGTTGTCTTTTGTAATGAGGGAAAAGGATTTAAAACGCTAAAGTGCTCTACATTTCAGGAATGTTTCCCCAACTTTCCCAGCAACTGTTATTCCAGCTGAAACAGGATTAAGTGATACCAATTTGAGGGTTCCATATAACCCTCTATGTTGTAGACTGCATACTCAGTTTGCTTAGGCTGGTAAATTATAAAACTTGAGAACTTCAAAAGAAAAGAAACTGGGATTCTTAACAATATCAGAGAGTACTCTTATCACAATGACAGTCAACTCACATATATGGCAGACCCAGGCATAAACAAGTAGAGAGCAAATGAAAAAGAAAAAAGGAAAATGAAGTATTTTTTCCAAGTGCAATATAAATTTTGAGACAAACTCCAACTTTGTGCTAATATATACCACCAAAAAAAAAAAAAAAAAAAAGAGGAAGCCATGGGGGCACCTTGTTGGCACAGTCAGTTATACATTGAACACCTGATTTAGGCTCAAGTCATGACCTCAGGATGGTGAGATCAAGCCCCAAGTTGGGCTCCACACTCAGGAGAGAGTCCGCTCAAGATTTTCTCCCTGTTTCTGTGCCTGCCCTGCCCCCACCCAAGCACATGCTTTCTCTCTCTCTCAAATAAATGAATAAATCTTAAAAAAAAAAAAACTAAAAAGAGAGAGAGAGAGAGAGAAAGAAAGTCTTTAAATCTTTATTGGCCTGACATGAGCAGCAAAGATACTCATCTTTTGGTTAATCGTCTAAGAAGATGTGTCACTCATAAATCAATAAATATTTTTAAAGCTAGAGTATGTTAGGCGAGTCTCATGGATTAAAAAGAAAAGGCTACACACATCTGTGATAAATGCCAAATTGATTTAGAAAAGGAAATCAAACAGAAGTAGGGTGGCTACACTGAGAACCCATGGCAGGGCTTTGCCAGCTCTTGGTTCTAGAATCATCCAGGTGCTGTAACACTCACAATTAAGCAGTGCTGTAAAAGTGCCCTTAATCTCTAATTTCCATCACCATCCCATGAGAACTTCATTGACAGCATAATTTAATGGTTCCAAAGTTGTGCTGCACTCTCAAGATTGTTCCAGGAAGTTCGGTTTCAACAACAGATTGTACTACATTCCTTTTGATGGTCATATCTTTACAAAGCTAGGTCTATACCAATGCTGTGACAAAATGTGCTGCATAAAAATAAGTGTGGACAGGAAATAGGGTGACAGTGTCAAATCCAGTTCCAATGTTTGAGATGTCATTCAGAGTCCAAGAAGGGAACATAATCTGCTTGAAAGTCATTATGGAATGAAAAGTATTTTTCTTTGAATTGAGGTGTACTTTTTTTCAAATGGCATAGTTTTTCAAGTTATTTTGTAAAACAAATAATTTGTCATTTATTTCAACCTAACTTCATAATAAATGAAAGTGTTTGGTATTTCTTTGGGCCTAGGGTACCAGGAATACATAAGGACACCATGAACCAAGAAAGTTTGGGAATCTTGGGTCTATGTTCTTCCCTTTAAAGAGATTTTCACAAATACTGGCTCTCCTGTTTCATTAACAAAACCCAGTAACCAGAAGGCCACATCTTTATCTGTTAGAGGAAAAAAGGTATAGTATCCAAGTCTGTCTCTGTCTCTCTCTCTCTCCCTCTCTCTCTGGCTTTCCAGAAAACTTCTCTTCTCCCCCCAAAAAAACCATACCATGACAATTATCTGTTCTTTGGCCGCCAAGCATTTGAAGACTCTTTCTTTTGGGGGGGGGGGAAGTATCATCAGAAGACATACTGGGAAACAACTGCATTCCTGTTATAGAAGCCAAAATAGCAGGCTACTCACTTTCCCAGCCTCCTTGCTGATTAGGAACAAATGCTCCATACATGCTCAGCCAACAAGATACATTGCTCCCAGGACTACTAATGGGATCCAGAGAAGTAAAACATTAGGAGTGGTGTGAGCATGGTGGCTACAGAGACAACATTCAGACTCAAGTACAGCAGGAGCCGTCGTACCAGTACTAACGTCCAATGTCACGGCAGCAGCCAGGACAGAGCAGCCATGTGTGTCAAGGACACTGTTTCCCTGGGAAGTTGTAGTTATGGGGATGCCTACCTGGCTTCCTTGATCCTTGCCATTTTCTAAGACTGACTCTCCAAAGTTCAATACATTTCAAATAACTTCAATTCCTTCTGCTTGAATCATCTGCAGTAACTTTCTGTCACTTGTGAGTAAAACCATGATGAGCGTAACTCCCCAAACACAATCATCCTTCTACAGAAGGTTCATAAACCTCCCAACATGATAAAGTTACACAAAATGACACAAAACTCAAGCAAGTGAATCAACTCCAGGCAACAAAATTCGTTTTGAATAAAGCATCTTGCCAAAAATTCCACCCCCAACAATTATCACAGGGAATTAGAACGCAGAAAAATTAAAGAGAGGACATCCTGTCTTGAAACACTGCACAGTTCCAGAGTTAGGACAATGGAGAAGTATTCTGCACATTCCCTTTGTCGTTAGTGGCAAGGCAGCCCACTGCTGATTTCTCTGCTTAGTTCATTTAGAATAAGACCTAAATCACTTGCTTTTTATGGGTAAGGCTGACATAACCTTAAGTAGAGCAATATGAAATGTGCCACTACAACATATGAAATTGACATTTCATGTCCATTTTAGATACAGCTTGATGACCTTAGTCTAAAAGAGCCATTTTAAGTGAGAGCCAGAGTTTTATTTTTTGACAGATGGATGCCATGGCTAGAGAATTTATCTAGGTTATATCTGAACTCAAGTATGATCTATATGATTATTTTTGATTCAATGGATTTAGACACAGTGAAAATATTCTTACTCTCCCAGATTCTAATTTGTTATGTCACAGATGTCCTTTTTTTTTTTTCTTTTTGCATTTCAGCAATCACATGAAGCCTGATGACATGCACCTAGGCCTTTAAACTGATAATCCATATATTTCTATCTTTACTTATTTGGGGTTGTTGGAGAAGAATAGAATTTACAATTAATTAATTCCTATAGTATATGAATAAAAAAGCAAAAACAACATGGCCAATTCTGTTGAGTGGTATCTGTAATTGCAAATACCATAAGTGCATTGCCTCTGTGTACACACCTAGAACATAGATTTTTTTCTTTCTTCTTCTTTTTTTTTGTTTTCACCAAGGAAACAATGTAACCCTTTCATTTTTAAGAATTATGCTCTCACAAATTACTATCATGTTACTTCTGAAATACAACTCTCTAAAATATTAAAAAGTGCCTTAAATAAAACATTAACGGAGAGAGCCTATGCATTTTACTAAACTCACCAAAACATAAACACAAAAATGTGGAAAATATTATGAATTTGTTCACAAAGACTAAGTAATGGAGTATGAAAAACTAGACCCTGATTTATTACTTGGCTATAACATTCTGTTCTTGTACAGTTTCCCCTACATCGGGGTATTTCTAGTAATTTTTTTCAGTCATCAATAGAAGAAAATACAATACAAACTGGTATAATCAAAATGAAAATGTAACGGTTTATATAAGTGAATTCTGTAACTAAATTGGCTTCAGGTACAGCTTCATCTAGAAATACAGACAATATCATGTGTCTCAAACTCTTTTCTCCTTTGAATTGAATATATTCTCAATCAGTGCCTCCCTTCAGGATGGCAAGATGACAGCCAAGAACTTGGGATTGCATCCTCACACCTCAAAATATAGGAGAAAATAAAGTCCTAGAATTAGCATCAACATACCTAAATGGACCACATCCATAGGTCCATACCTGAATGAAAATTATAACCAAATGCCTCTGTGACACTTCCTACAATATAAATTCAACCCTAAAACCAAAGATGAAGTCAACAGCTCACAGACCAAACGGAACAAACATGGGGAAATATCCCCCAAGAGAAAGGTAGTAAGTATTTATCAGAAAGGTGATAGACGACGAACTTCAGTGGGTTTCTGCTGTTTCATGGCTTCCTCTCTCCAATTAGACATTACTCTGCAAGAAGCCAGGAACCAGTTCTCATACTCATGATAAACCCTTCCATTCTGAACAACCAATCTGGACACAGATCAGGCAATTAGAGATGCTGTCATAAAGACAATAAGCAGTGCATTTTAAATAACAAAGTTCCAGGGTGCTTGGGTGCCTCAGTCAGTTAAGTGTCTCAGTCTTGATTTTGGCTCAGATCATGATATCGGGGTCACGATCAAGCCCTGTGTCAGGATCTGTGTTTGGCTGGAGCCTCCTTGAGATTCTCTCTCCCTCTCCCACTGTCCCTCCCCCCATACACGCGCTCTCTCTCAGAAAATAATTTATTAATTAATTGGTTAAATCACAAGGATCCCATACTACCCATTCATCTGCATCAACCAGCTCCAGCTCTCCATCCAAAAAATTCTATCAACATTATCACCCCATTACTAGCCCCGAAGAGACAACATCAATTACCCCACTCTTTCTCAAATGCTCCTTCTGATGACAACAATCCCAGGACGCTAATTTACCACCATATTCTCTCTGGCCCACTTACGCTACCATTCTCTTGTGTTTTTAAGACTCAATAACTACCATTAGGATATACAGAATAGAGGAGACTTACTAACTGAAAGCTGATATTAAATATGCTTTGTTTTTTCAGACTGTAAGATATTTGTATTTTATATGACACTTTTAGGGAAAATAATATTCCAATGAATGTGCCTCTTTCCAAGACCTTAATATGCATTAGAACCCTTACTCCTGTCCCTAGCCTTCAGCCTATGTTCATGCCTTCTCTTCCTCCTTACCTCATCTCGCTTCCTCAAGGATCACACGGGCTCTCCAAATGCTCTCCTGCCTGGTTTGTCACACCCTTTTCAATGCTGGAGCCCTCAATATTTTTATTTAAGGATTTCACTGAACTTCACAAGATCAGAATTCCTCAACCTTGGCACTACTGGCATTTTGGACTAACACAGGAGCTTTCTCAATCACAGAAGGGTGTTTAGCAATATCCCTGGCCCCTCATTAGATTCCAGTAGCATTCCCCTAGTTATGACAACCAAATGTCTCCAGACATTACTAAATATCCCCTGGGGACAAAACTGCCCCACTGGGCTGAGAACTTCTGCACTACAGGTTAACTGGAGATGCCATGAGGACAACTAGGGACATAAATATGTCTTAGAAATATCACAAATTGGGGCGCCTGGGGGGCTCAGTGGGTTAAAGCCTCTGCCTTCGGCTCAGGTCATGATCCCAGGGTCCTGGGATGGAGCCGTACATCGGGCTCTCTGCTTAGCAGGGAGCCTGCTTCCTCCTCTCTCTCTCTCTGCCTGCTTCTCTGCCTAATTGTGATCTCTGTCTGTCAAATAAATAAATAGAATCTTAAAAAAAAAAAAAAAGAAATATCACAAATTTTTAGCAGTGATTATGTCGTTCACAGCATCCAAAATGTGTTTTGTTTGAGAGAGAGTGAAAGAGACAAAGAGAGCATGAGCATGGGGAAGAGATGGAGAACCAGGGTCCCCCTGAACAGGGAGCCTGACACAAGGCTTGATCCTAGGACACTGGGATTATGACCTGAGCCAGGGGAGCTGCTTAACCGACTGAGCCAAGCACCCAAGCACCCTCAAGTGTTTCTTTTTTTTTTTTTTTTAAAGATTTTATTTATTTATTTGACAGACAGAGATCACAAGAGAGGCAGGCAGAGAGAGAGGAAGGGAAGCAGGCTCTCCGCTGAGCAGAGAGCCCGATGCGGGACTCGATCCCAGGATCCTGAGATCATGACCTGAGCTGAAGGCAGCGGCTTAACCCACTGAGCCACCCAGGCGCCCCCGCAAGTGTTTCTTAAATTAAAGATGTCTCCATGCTATTCTCTTAAAGCTTTTCTATGCTTCAGACCAGATTCTTTCATCCCTTAACCTCCTGTCCTGTCTGTAAAGTAGTTCTCAGACTCAAACTGTGTATGAATTCAAACCACCTGTGAGGCTCTGGAGATTTTTCATTTCATAAATCTGATAGTGGGGCCAGGGAATCTCTATTAATAAAAAGTTTCATAGCTGAGTCTGATACATAGTCCCTGTAGAAGCACAATTTTCCTAAAATTGCAGCAAGGATTGAGAAGCAAATGACCACCAGGAGACCAAACATCTCTAGACACAAGCAAATATTCTGTCTCCTAATAGAAGTGAGGATGGGCATGGCCTCAACTCAAATGCTTTCCAATAAGTGAAGAAGTATCATAAAATGTCCCTTTACTTCTCTGGACGACTTCATCAGATGAGGTCAATTTTTTTTAATTCCATCAGTTCTTAAAGAATTACCTTTCATAATAGAAAAATGAGCAAAGTCATAGAAAAGAAATACAGGCTTTATAAGACACATACTCAATTTTCAAAAGAAAATCATAAGAAAATAATAAGGTTTTAAATCTAATTCTGGAAAGTGACTTTTAATAAATCAAAAGATTGTTAAACGACCTAACCAGTGATAAATGTGAAAGGAAAAGTAACCCTAAATTGAATAATTCATTAACTCAGGCATACAAGTAATTTCCTAAAATTTTCTAACAATTCTGGCAGCAGTACACATATATTTACTGTGCTACATTAGAATATAGATTTCTCATCCTCAAGGGCTTTCATTTGTCCATTTTAACACTACAGAGAATCAGTAAATATTAAGGATAATGTAACAAGAAACAGGCTCTTTGATTCTGGGCTTATGATCTAAGATTTAGAAATTGTCCAAACTGGGACAGGAATCCAAGTACAGATTCTAAGTTCAATATGTAAAATTTTCCTTGAAATAAAATCTATGTACAGCTAAGAAAAATACAGAAACCAGAGACTTTTTAAAAAGCTATGGAGAAACTCTGAGTTATTCTCTTTTGAAAATAAATTCACACTAGAATGTGTAACTTACTCTTTATTATTCTTTACAAAATAGCATTATCTTTTTATAATCCCCTGTGCTGGCAACAATCACTATATGTACCAAGACTCAAGGTTTGATGAGACAATGCCACTTAAGAAACCTGAAAAACTACATAGTAAAACAGACTATGCGAAAAATGCTGTTTGACTGTCAACAACTACAATAGAAAGAAAACAATCCAGTCACTTTTTTTTTTCCTAGAGAGAAAAGAACTAAATAAAGCTAAAATTAATTACAGATAGGAGGGAATGAGCCCAACAGGCGATAATGTCCCAACCAACCCTTACTTGCTCCTTTCTTTCTTCCAATGCCTCCCATTCAACCTACCACAAATTGCTCTGGTGTTCCAAGATCAAATCCATCATTTCTTCCCCTCTGTGTACCTCCTACTTCTTTCTTCCTTCTGTGTTTCATTATCTGCTTGCTTGTAACACCAACAAAAAACCAATTTCTCTCTAACATTCACTCTAGCAGCCTTTCCCAATTGTTGGGAAGCTGCTCAAGCAACTGTTGAACTTACTGCCACTTTCTCAAAATCTAACACATCTTATTTCCTCTATAGTTTCCTAGACAAAGAGTCTATAAAAAGAGAGTAATGGGCCCTGTGTCATCACAAATGAGGACCAATCAGATGTTCTACATATTGTTATTGCTATAACAATAAAGGTCTGTTATTGTCGAAAATCCCACTCATTATGAAAAAATAAATATGAGTAAAGAAAAGATAGAATTTTTAAAACTCCTCCAGTAAGGAAAAAGAATGACCAGCTTGGCTGCCAGCCAATCACAAATATTCACTCTCTATACTTGTCCAGGGAATACAGAATGATCACTATCCTCATCACAATGGCAAATTATAATGAAACCTCTGAGGATATTAGGGAGAAAGGCCTTGGTTTCGGGATTGTCAAAACAATTATAATAAAACAGCTGCTCACCTTCATATGAGGAATTTAACACATTATCTCCCTTCTTCTTCACAACAAACCTGTTTTTTTTAATATCTAGTGCTGGATAACAAACCACTCAAACACTCTATGACTTATTACCATGAATTATTATTTCTCATATTTCTGTGAATGGGCTCAGCTGGGCAGCTATCCCTTGGGGTCTTCCACGTAATTACAGTCACTTAAGACTGAAATTATCAGATGGCTTGGTCAGGCGGTGTTGTCCAAGGTAATTCACATGTCTAGCCCATCAAGTGGGACAACTAGAACAGCACGTGTTTGACCAGAAGTCACTCTTTCTCCACAGGATTAGCCTGAGCTTCCTCACAGCATATTCATCAGACTTCTATCATGGCAGTGGCTTCTCCCAGAGTGAACATGCCGTGAGAAAAAGTGGATGCTGCAAGGCTCCTTGAGACGTGGTCATCCCCTCCACCGCATCTACTGATAGCACAAGGCCAGCCCAGATTCAGTGTAGGAGATCACCACAGCAGGTAGAAACCTCCAAAGGCTCTTTGGGCCATCTTGGCTAACACAACACCTACTGGGTAACTAGGGAAAAGTACTGTTGCAAATTACAAATAAGAAACAGGCTCTTTGATTCTGGGTCTGTAATCTAAGCCCTTGAAACTATCCAAAATGGGAAAGGATTCCAAGTACTTAGATTCTAAATTCAATATTCAGCTTACACCAGTTAGATTGCAATGTTAAAATGGATTACACTTAAAAATATGAAGTTTTCGTCCAAACCTTAATTTCATCGACAATTAATTAACTGTCCGTGGAGTGGACATTTCAGGACAGCCCACCATCACACATTAATCACATCTTCTTTTGCTAACAGCCATCATTTTTTCTTTAGAAATACTGATCCACCCACACAGGATTCAAGATGTCCTGCTCTGCCTTAGCTAAGGAGAGCACACGCTCAACTATCTCCATTCTCTCTTTTTTTCTTTCTCTCTTTCTCATCTCACTCTTAAACATAATGGCAAAAGGAATGCAATGTTTGAAACACATTTATTCTAGTGGCAATGTCCAGGAGAGAATACCAACTAATTATTGTTAATGAGACCCACGCCCTACTATCTCCTGGGCCTGAGAGTCGGGCAACTTGATGTCTTTCCCATAAATTCGCTTTGTACTGATACAAGTCAGAACTTATGGCCCACAGGTGAGATACACTGGCTATGTAGTAGGCAGGACAGGAAGGACACTATAGTCGTTTATATACACCAGCTCTGGGATCTAACCCAGGTCAGTTAAAACATGATTCTGCCACTTCCTTACTAGGTGTATGCATCCTAGTCAAATTACTTAAATTTTATGAAGCTGTTTCTCACCTGAAAAATAACATGAACAATATCTTCTTCAAACAATTGAAAAGATTAAATGAGATGATATAAGTAAAGCACAAGGTCTGGCTTGTAGTAAGCTACTCAGTAATTGTTAGTTATTACACTTAATATTACAGGTCCCTAATTGCTTATCTGTAATTCTAATATCCAAAAAGCTCTGAAAACCAAACCCCTTGTCAGCAAAACCGGACCTGAAGTGAAATAGGGCTCCTTGTCATCTTGATCCCATTCAAGTAATTGTTCTTGTTACACCACAGAACATCAATATGCTTAGCCCAACATCCTTTTAGAATATCACACAGCGGGGCGCCTGGGTGGCTCAGTGGGTTAAAGCCTCTGCCTTTCGCTCGGGTCATGATCCCACTGGGATCGAGCCCTGCATCGGGCTCTCTGCTTGGCCGGGAGCCTGCTTCCTCCTCTCTCTCTCTCTCTGCCTGCCTCTCTCCCTACTTGTGATCTCTATCTGTCAAATAAATAAATAAAATCTTTAAAAAAAAAAAAAAAAAAGAATATCACACAGCATGTAGTACAGGCAGCATACTTCCTTTTTAAAAGGTTAAATTCTAAAACACCTTGACCCCAAGGGTTTCAGGTAGAAGAGTACAGACCTGTAAGTTGTTATTACTTAAGAATTTTAGGGGCACCTGATTGGCTCAGTCAGTTAAGTGTCTTCCTTTGGCTCAGGTCATGATACCAGGGTCCTGGGATCGAGACCTGCATTGGTTTCCCTGCTCAGGGGAGAGCCTGCTTCTCCTTCTCCCTCTGTCTGACGATTTGCCTACTTATGCTCTCTCTCTACCTGTCAAATAAATAAAAAACTTAAAAAAAAAAGTATTTTAAAATAAAAACTGCACACACTGAGAAGAGTGGCTATGGAGAGCTGTGAATGATTCTAAAAAATGCGACTACTTATCAACATCCAGAAGTTATACTAAAGCCAATTTAAATAACAAACAAACATTTTATGTTGAACTAATACTTCTTATATAGGCAAATTGTGCCGAAGGAACAAATTTACATATAATTGGATAAGCTACTCCACAAATATCGTACTTCTAGTTAAGGCATGTAATTAGAACTGCATCTTCTGGCTTTTTAATTTAGTGTGTGTTTAAGAATTATATTTTATTACCTGAATTAAATGCCATTGGTTCCACACTTGTAGGTTTCTCACAGGCTGCTGTTCACTCATATCATATCCTCTTACTCACAATGAATTGGAAAAATCAGAAGTTTGAATTATAATCCCACCCTGGGACTGTTGCTTTTGCTTATATTGTCAGATCTGGCTCTCAGTGGTTCAGAGTTCCAGAATAAAAGACTAAACCACTGTAGAATCTTTTCTCCAGGGTTAAATTTTTATTTCATACTAAAGATTCTGAGACTCTTTTTTTTTCCAAAAATAAAATGTAAAGTTAAAGATAAATATGTACAAATCCCTGTATGACAAATATAAAAATTATAATTTGTTAAGAAGGTGAGAGCAGGCCCAAAAATGGAGTCACTTGTGTTAAATGACGTATCAGCAAACCAAGATTTAATCTCTAACCTAACTGCAGTTTCAATCATCCAGGAATGTAACCTTTAACCAGCCAACACATAATTACCTGCTCAGCACCAGTGAGGTGTTCCGCAGGACAGACCCTTCCATCCCCCTTGGGAGGGCAGACAGGCCTGAACAGTGCATACTTTGCTAATAATGTCCTTTGTCCACCCCTTCTCTGCCTTCTAAAACCTTTCCTTTTGTAGAGCTCTGTGGAGCTCCTTTCTGTTGCTACATGGGATGCTGCCCAAATCATGAATTGCTGAATAAAGCCAATTTGATCTTTAAATTTAAACACTTGAATTTTCATGTGACAATCCAATCAGAATGCCATATTACTTCTGATAATGAATAAGGTTGTGATGCACTCTATCATTTTTCCACTGGAGTTTTTTAGATCACTTTTAAAAATTCTTATGATTTATGTTACTTATTTTTTATTAAGTTTTTAAAATTTTGATTCTAGTATAGTTAACATACAGTTATATTCATTTCATGTGTACAATATAGTGGTTCAACAATTCTATACATTGCTCAGTGCTCATCAAGGTAAATGTATTTTTTTAATTCCTATCACCTATTTCACCCACCCCCACCCACCCACCGCCTGCTTAAAATATATTTTAATTCACAGTGTAAGTGGTTTTGGGAGCTAGCAAATAATAGCTAAAATTTACATATAATGCCAGTTTTGAAAAAAAACTTCATTTCAGAAAACATGTATATTTGCCAAACTACAAGAGTCCTTCATGAAATCACCAACAGAAATTTGTTTAAAAGGATCTATCTATTCATATAAACACCAATATGTGTTATGTCATTTTTTGTACAATCTGGTTAAGCAAGTAGGTAAATGAAGACAATGAGTTCTTTAAACACCAGGAAATTTGTTCAAGGTCATGAAGTTAACTGCCAAGCAGATGAGAAAAACGACCATTCATTAAAAACAACCTAATAACAGGGTGAAGAGCTTCTCTCCAAAGTCTTCAGCATATTTTCAGTTTTCATGAATTTTTCAGAGAGCATCTGTTTTTAAGTAGAAACATACCCAGGGAAAATAAGACCCGTTATAAGAAATTAAAATCAAAGTCTAGAGACACGTTCTTCTTTACATGTTTGCTAAAGGAAATTTAATGCCATCAACACTTGATTATTTCCAAGTATACAAGAGAATGGAAAACAGTGTATCTAAAATAACTGACTTTATCCATCCTCACACTGTTTAAAGCTACTGGTTTCTTCTCATAAATCTGATAATAAGGCCAAAGATTCTTTTGTTTCTCATTACAAAGAGCTACATCCAACACCCAAAGAATGTCTCTGCATATGTAGGTTTAAATGAGTATTTGTTATAATATAACAAATATAATAACAATGTTATATGGGCTCTTAATCCATGCCACAAGAAGAGTTCTGTGCTATTTTAATATAATAATACATTTAAAATCTTGAGAAATTCAGGGTTGGATAAACAGTTTGAGAAATTCTTTTATTTTGTTTTCCTGAATAATTTCTTGGCCTTTAATGTTCTAACAAATATTATGAATTGACAAAAGAAGTATTTCTCCAATATTTGTCCTTAGAAAATTATGGTTTGTACTTCCTGGATTTTCCATACAGTGTATTTTGGATAATGATTCTCTATAATACATCATAAACGATCCATTGATTTAAGATTCCTAAAAATAACAAAAAACAAAACAAAAAAAAAGCTAGCCTGTTTTTTAATGTCTCTAGTGATGTCTCAATACATGTTGAGACACCTATTTATTTTTGGACCATTCCATTCAGTGGCCTTCCTGTGGTTTCCTTAATATGTCTCGGTCTTCCTGTGGTTTCCTTAATATGTCTTGGTTCTTACATATATGTAAATGCAAAACAGATCTTCTTGCACTTAAAAGCCTTTTGTATAAGTGAGGACATCTACTCTAATCCCTTGCACTGACTTTCCATCACTATAAGCTAAATATCCTAAATTCTTCATGGTTTAGATTTCATCACTTTCCAACCTGACCTCCTCATGATATATGTGTTTGGGAGATAAAAGCATAGGTCACGATCCTCAGAATGTGGTCATGTCAACCATGAATGAATACTGACCCAGTTTTCCAAGAGTCTAAGCCCGGAGTCTGTCACTCACTGTCTCTGAGACCTTGACAATTTAGTTAACTTTCTTTAAGCCTCACTCCACTCATTAGGAAAACAGTAATAATGGTAGCTCTTTTTATCATTAATTTTTTATCATTAAATTTAATAGATTGACTGTGCCACATATTATGTATTCAATAAGTATTAGCTACTATTAATATGTCCATTTTGAAATACATATATTCTTTCAGGCAATTTAAAAAAGTAGAATTCACCAAGTACTCAACAGTGACTGATTGGCTCAGGGTTTGTAATCAGCAGGTAATGCAACAGTGAGGAAAGAAACTGGCAGAGGATTAAAAATAAACCACAAATTATCGGCAAGTAGATAAAGCCTTGACTATATAATCATTACTGAACAGACTCTATCTTTGTCTTCCCATGTAGTAACATGTCACTTTCCTTTAAGGGTTTCAGTGAAACACACTCTGCAAAAGCTTTCAATTTGAACAAGAAATGGGGTGTCGAAATAAACATCTTGTAACAACATAGACTTCAACTTTTCCCTGCTCTGCTTGAACGAATGGCATTCAGAGGCA
The DNA here is from genome assembly GCF_922984935.1 of Meles meles. NCBI lineage: Eukaryota > Metazoa > Chordata > Mammalia > Carnivora > Mustelidae > Meles > Meles meles. Next base: position 45,180,747 of record NC_060085.1, on the reverse strand, counting down.
GAACAAAATTCAGTGTCAAGTAATTTTCTACTCATGAACTGATGCCACTCAACTTTGAGTTTGCTTTTGGCTATACCAGTAGAGCTTACAATCTTTTAATTCAGTGCATGAGTCATAGTTCCCTATAGCACCTTTTAAGCACTGGCAGAGTTCTACTACAATGATGAATGTGGCTCCATTTAGCCCAAACCTCTAGCATCTCATAGGTGCAAGAACTGTGGGCACTAAGGAGCGGAACTGAACTTGGCATATATTTCCAATATGGATTCTGATCCTTCTAAAATTGATGGAGCTGTGGAGAACACTTGACAGGAGTACAAAAAGTTAAGAGACCCAAATTATCTGTCATGAAATCTCTTTGATATTTTAGGAATGTTCTTGATTTCTAGCAATCAATTTAAAAAGTGCATAGAGGAAACAGACTAGTTTCAATCATGTACTTGTTCTGAAAGGGTAATTATTATTACATAGTTAAATTAACCTGAATTTCCAATTATATTAGGATCATGTAATCCCTTTCTCACTAGCTTCACTTAATTTGATCAAATACTGAGTTCTTTCAATTGAAGGCAACCCCCTCAGCAACACATAATGGGACTGTGGTGGATACCTGGTAAGGGGTAACTGATCACAGGGCAAGACACTACCAGGCGGCCCCTAGCAAGAGCATGGCTCCCAGAAGTGGAAAGATTTGGTCTTTTCATGAAAAAAGAGGAGGTAATTCACTTGGAAAGAGAGAAAGTGGGGGGGGGGGGGAGGGAAGCACAGACTACAAAAGATGAGAAAGATAGAATGACTGGGTAAATCTCAGTAACTCTACAACAGTGGAATAGGGATCCTTAAACTCTTAATGTTCCCAATAACATGTCAAAAGATCCCACATAATCTTCTAGTCCTGAACTTTCCTGACCTAGTTGAGGTCTAGGTGTACCACAGTTATGTAGCTTTCCCAAAATTCCCATATAAACCTTCCATGTGGAAGATATTTCCCTCTTCTTTATGTGTGTATTTCACTTCTGATAAGCCACTATTACTTAACCAAACCTCAATAAGTCTTCACTGCTTGCAACTAACCAGAGGAGGACAAAGCACATCTAAAATTAAGAAAGCCATTACCTGATGAGTTTTCAGCCATGCTTAAAGTTACATTGTCCCTTCCTCCTCTCAATCTTTTCATACACAGCACTTAGTTTTGTATATCTAATTAACCTAATTATCATTCCATTCAAAACAATTATGAGCTAAGGAGATAACACCATCAAGTATAGGGCTATAGAACAGCAAGGTGCTCAGTAAATCTTATTAGTTAATGATTAAAAAAGCCCACAGGACAAAAAAAATTATTAAATCAATATTTCTTAATTATAAAGCATAAATCTACCAGAAACCCAGATCCCTACCCAGAAAGTACAAGAAAAGGTAGTCAGATAAAGAAACCAAAGTAGAATTCACTCATATTTACTGAGCATTTTAATGTTAGGGACTGTGTGACACACTGAAATGTGCCATGTGCTGGGAACACAAAGGAAACACAGTTAATTATCCCACATTCTAATAGGAAATATGGACAAGAAAATAGCATAACACACAGTAGAAGTGCAGTATTCATTTTCCATTCTATCTCGTAAGAGCCTGAGGGGGTCTAACTAGACAGAAATCAGTGAGGTCTCTAAAAAAAACAAAAACAAACCCATGTGCATTGGTGGACACTCCATAAAGACAGTGAAGTGTTTAATACTCAGACATTTCAATGGCTATATGCACTGCTCCACAATCAATAAGAAAACGGGTCTTAAGAAGTCATAATAACATAACACTACAGGAAAGGCTTCTGATACAACACAGCCGCCATCAGTACCAGTATACCCATCAAGAAAGAAATCCTAAACGTGGTAGGATTTTTAAAATTAAAACACACATACATACAAAACAAAACAACGCAGGGACCTAGAAGTCTTAACAGAAAGCTACACAGACAATGGCTCTGAGGAATGCAGTTTTCCATTCTTCCAAAAGATTCCTCTAATTACCAAGCCATTATTACCTAAAAATGCCCCACTTTAACAACATTCCAAGATGACTTAAATGGCATGGTTACTGGGGTGAGAAAATAAGTGTGAGTGCAAATTGATACTAACATTTTTCTCACTTGTACACTGTTCACACTTCTTGGATAATGCTTCTCCTCTCCCTTACTACCTCTCCTCTCCAAAACATTTCACTGGGCTGCACATTTTACCTGACTTCTTCTGGCACACTCTTAGAATATGTTGCCTACGGGGCGCCTGGGTGGCTCAGTGGATTAAGCCGCTGCCTTCGGCTCGGGTCATGATCTCGGGGTCCTGGGATCGAGCCTGCATGGGGCTCTCTGCTCTGCAGGGAGCCTGCTTCCTCCTCTCTCTCTCTCTGCCTGCCTCTCTGCCTACTTGTGATCTCTCTCTCTGTCAAATAAATAAATAAAATCTTTAAAAAAAAAAAAAAAGAATATGTTGCCTAACTATTTTAAATGACTTCCCTCTAATCTTCATTCTTGTGCAAGCCTTGTCACAGAGATTCTTTTTGTTCTTCATGCTTTGATAGTTTAGAGTTTTGTCTTCTGGCTTGTTTTTGTGGAATTGTTAGAAGTTTTCCTGGATTCTTGGTTTTGACTAGCCAACAACTTAAAGTCTTTTTAATCTGTTTATATATTTAAAAATTCACCAGGGCCTAATCAAGCAGAATTAATCTGCCCATGTACATTGTTTAGCACTCTTAATTGCTATTCATTCCAGTTTTACTTGGAGACAGAGTCAGGATGATGTCAAGCTGCCCAGTGATCCCAAATGCAGTTTTGATGTGTTAAGTGGTGCAGGACAAGAGCTGTAAATCTGAAACTCTAACACTGTTTCCTAGCCCCAAAACACAAAGTAAATTTCTAAGGAAACCTCCAGTAATAAATCATCATATGTCAGCAACTAATTACAGTCATTGTAGTGCTGGAAAATTACAGCATCTCAATAAATCTTGTGAGATGTCATTTCAAAACAGGTTGTGGGTGGTGTGAGGGGACATAGCACTGCTGGGTTCGGTACAAGAAGACAGATCTGGACATCCCTCTAAGCAGTGGTGGCACAGCAGCTGGACCAACCAAATAAAGGGACCCTTTAGACAAAGCACCATTTAAAACTGCCTGGATATTGGTCAGAAAGGACCTCTTTAACACATAAAGGTTAGTAAATCTATGTGATTCTGAATGGTCAGTTGCAATGTTGCAGAATAAATGGGGAAACACCCATGGAAGCAGGTATAGCTCTGTCACAACAGTCAACTGTGACCTGGTACACGAATGCCTAAGATAAGCTGCTTTGCCTGGGTATGTGATCACTCTGAGGCTTTGTGAAAATCACCAGTGTTGACAGATTAGGGAATGAACTTCTGCTAATCACTAAGGGGCTACTAAATCAACTCCACAGTTATGAAGACATTGTTTGGAGAATGTAAATTGTGATCATTTCTTTGGAGGGCAATCTGGAAATAACTATAAATGTCAAAAATGCAAATGCACTACTTTTGAACTGAGAAATTCCAGTTTCTTTTTCCAGAATTTATTCTACACATATATTCACATATGTCTACAAAACTAATGTTTTTACTAATAAAGGCCTGTAAAGAACATAAATAACTATGAGCAGGGTTTTAGTATTACAACCTTGGTACAAGGGTACATATATTCCAAGTAGTTATTGGCAAGCAAGAGATAGCTTGCTTAGGTATGTGTAGACTAATGGAGACTGACCTCTAAGATTCATCTTTAAGTAAAGAAAGATATTCCATATCATCATTTTTATAGTAGATGTACAGATTTTTCTTTTAATTAAAGAAGTAACATACACATGCTCACCTACAGTAAACATCCCTGGAAAGATAAATAGATAAAAGTATTCCTGGGGCGCCTGGGTGGCTCAATGGGTTAAGCCTCTGCCTTCAGCTCAGGTCGTGATCTCAGGGTCCTGGGATCGAGTCCCATGTGGGGCTCTCTGCTCAGTAGGGGTCCTGCTTTCCTCTCTCTCTCTCTCTGCCTGCCTTTCTGCCTACTTGTGATCTCTGTCAAAGAAATAAATAAATAAAAATCTTTAAAAATAAAAAAATAAAAAAGTTTTCCTGTCTCTAAAGAAAGTACTATCAGGAGATGATAGAAGTTTAGTTTTGACCAAATACACTTTCATACTATTAAAATGCCCATTCACAGACACATAACTTTTATGTAAAAATAATTTAAAAATACAAAGGGTTATAAAGGCAAACTGAAATGGAAAGTTCAGACATTATCCAGGGAAATCAAACAACATTAACAGCCAGTCCAAATCAATCAAGGTCCCGGACCCTACCTTTTTCATCAATATCAGAATTTGTTTTTAAATAATATGGATAATTATCTTAACTCTTCATTTCAACAGTGTAGACAGTACAGTTGAATTCTTCAAACAATGGAATGGAATCTCTTCCAAGTTATAGGTTTGACATTTGCTTAAATTCTTCAGTGAGAGGCTTCTTATATAGCACAAATTCTAGAGTAACCTATTTAACAATTCTACAGGACTGGAGAACAGAGCTGAAATGATATATTTACCATACCCAATGTTGTAATGACTTCCTAGCCTTTGGTAATGACTTGAGAATAAAAAGAAGAAAGACAAGGAGAGAGAAGAGAAGAAGGAAATGAAAGGAAAGGGGAGGAGAGGAAAAGGGGAGGAGAGAAGAAGGGAAGAAAGGAGAGGAGAAGAAAAAAGACAAGACAAAAGAACACAAGAGATAGTTAGACTATTAAAATTCACAAAGTTGGTAAGCCTAGAGTTTCAAGAAAGTTGAAATATTGTGATAGCCTCTCTGAGTATGGAGAGCCTTCCAAACCAACAACATGACACTGTAATTTAGGATCTAGATAAGAATCCACGAGCTAGCCTTAGATAGTAATCTATGCTCGTGACAGTCATACTCATACTAAAAAAAACTGTTTATTGCCTAGATGCCTCATGTATGATTTAAATAGTATGAAAGCTAAACGTATTTAAAAACTAGTCAAGTATGAAATTAAGATTTCTCTATAATATTCTCAAACCTGAATCCACCTAAACTAACTTCATTTTCCCAGTGTTACATTTTCCTACTTCATTCTATTCACAGCCTTCACTCCCAACATCCTCCTTCACTCCGCTGATAGTCCAGGGCTTTCCTGACCAATGACAAGTTCATTATTTATATGTAACAACTTAAGTTATGAATCAACCTCTTACTTGCCTACTGTCTCTTTACTCTTTTACATGCTATCTTCTTTATTTGGAACTTTCTTCTCTAGTTGTTTGTAGGACTAGCATGTTCTCAAGTTTCAGTCTCAAAATTCACATTCACCAAAAAACCTTCCATTCACTACACCATCTAAGGCAGATATTTCCAACCCTGTTCTCCACCTTAGCACCCTCATCTCCTACAGAACACATATTATTTCTCTTTAATAATTAATTATTTTTACCTGAAGTATTAACTTTTTTTTTTTTTTTTTAGCAGTCTCCCATACCAGACTCTAAGCTCCATGAAGGCAGGGTCTATTTCTGGCATATTTTTTTAAGATTTTATTTATTTATTTGACACACAGAGAGAGAGATCACAAGTAGGCAGAGAGGCAGGCAGAGAGAGAGGAGGAAGCAGGTTCCCCGCTGAGCAGGGAACCGGATGCAGGGCTCGATCCCAGGACCCTGGGATCATGACCTAAGGCATTTTTCTTTTCTACCCATGGGACCTAACATAGCCCTAGCACTTACAAGTATGCATTATGATAGGTTCCATAGATGAATTAAATTATTTCTAAAAGGATAGTCCACTCACATGTTTCTAAGTTATCCCACTTTGACAAGAAGACCAAAGCCACATCTGAAAACTTGTAATACCACAAATTTGTAGGGAGCAATAAATTTCATTCTAAACTTTCTATGCTCCCATTAACTCTATGGGCATTTATGAAATCACCCAATTCATGGGAAAATATCAGCAGTGTTGGAGGTAGCAGAATTCAATGTCATCTACTGCTCCTCATTCTGCAAAAATATGATGGCAACTCAATGGACAAGGACAGCAGGTAAAATCTTTTGAAAAACTATGGGAGACTCTTCTTGAGACAAAGAGAATCTTGGTATAGTAGTCAAAGTTTTCCAGAGAAAGAGACTATTAGAGTGTGTGTGTGTGAGAGAGAGAGAGAGAGAGAGATTTATTTTAAGAATTTGGCTCATATGATAGTGGAAGCTGTCAAGTACAAAATCTGTAGACTAGGTAGGAAACCTATAGGCAGGAGACACAGGGAAGAGTTGGTATTGCAGCTTCAGTTTAAAAGCAGTCTGCTGGAGAAACTCCCTTTTCCTTGGGGATGGTCAGTGTTATTCTTAAGGTCTTCATCTGCATGCATGAGGCCCACCCACATTATGGATCTGCTTTATTCAAAGCCTCCTGATTTAAGTGTTAATTTCACCTTAAAAAAAAAAAAGGAAATCTTCATAGTATCATCCAGATGTGTTTGACCAAATATGTGAACTGTGGTCTAGCCAAGCTGACACATAAGAGAAGTCATTACACTTTATTAAGAAGACCCTATACTGTCATTTACATTTACTCAATTTATCCTCTCTGGCAAAATGAAAGTCATACAAGGGAAAACTTTTCATAAGTGTCATTGTAAGATATAAAGGCATGTACTTTTAAAATGAAACATCATTTTCTGAGTGACTAATAAGCATGCATTTGAACCCATACATAAATCCACTGAGTTTTATTGCCAGTAGTCAAAATCATTCGTTTCCCTTTGTTTAAATTTATAGCCAGAATAACAAAAGTCTATCAAACTCAGTATTTTCTAGAAGCTTAGCAATACTTGGAAGCCTAGCTTTATGAAAAATACATTTATACAGTGAACTTTGCATATTCTAATACATTCAGAATAATTAATATACAATTTATATATGCAAATAACCAATTTAGTATACTCACAAAAATTCTGTTTACACACATACGCCGGTGTTTATTTGAAAATCTTCCTAGTTAGAAATGGTTATCAATATTTGAAATACCTTCCCAAACCCCTATAATTTATGAAGATTTACCATCCCTGAAATAAAATATAATTCTGAAAGCAATGCGTACGTGATGTCTTTTAACCACAAAATATAAAAATCTCTTCCTTAGCCAGGATTCCAAACTGGTTAGAAACTTTAGGTCACAAACAGGCATACTACGGATCTGAAATCAGTACTGACATATAATAGTTGCATGACCTGAATCAAGTTATTTAATCTCTCTGACTTAGTTTTCTCATCTAGGACCTGGGTGTCACCACAGTACCTAGCTCATAGAATGATCATAAGGTTAAATGAGATAATAAAATAAAAGAATTTAACAACTTACCTATACATTTGTTAAGTATTCAATTAATGTTACTCATTATGATTAAAATTTACTTAGACAATCCATATATCTATATATACAACCCATATATATATATAAACCAACTGATAGATATAAAACAATTTTAAAAAACTGGGTGACAGGAAACACACACATAGGACAAAATTTCCAAAACCATATTCCAAAGAATATTTCCCTCTTTGTAGCCTACACCATGCTGCATTTAATAAAATTGTCTCAGAAGCTTTTTTAAAATTCCATTACCAAGGACACACTTTTATTCCAGATAAAAGATAAAACTAAACTAAATTATTTTAATGATCTGCCAGGGCTGATAACTGCAACCATTCCATGTTTAAGAGGTAGGGATTGTTTCTTAGTGGCCATAGACTGAAAGTTTGTCAAAATTCAAATGCTGAAACCTCAACCCCCACGTGATGACAAATGGAAGTTGGGCCTCTGGGAGGTATTTGGCCATGAAGGTAGAGAGCTCATGAATGGGATTAGTGCCTTTATAAAAAAGACCCCAGAGATTTACAGTGATGGTTGTTCTTGAACCAGGAAGTGGGATCTCACCATACACTGAATATGCCAACAATTTGGTCCTGAATTTCCTAGTCTTCAAAACTAAGGAATAAACTTCTGTCATTTATAAGGCACTCAGTCTATGGTACTCTGTTAATAGAGGCCAAACACTCTACAACATTACTCAAATGAATTTTAGAAACATGTATTTCACAAAGCATATAAAGATTCTGAAATGTACTAACATTAAAAAACCCTGTTTAAAAATCCAGAATTTCCTAAGCTCTTTCTCCTAAGAAACATGTTTAAAGGAAATCTATTTATATCTTGAAGAATTAGTGTTCTGCAGAACATGCTCTAGTTCCCAAACCTGGCTGAACATCAGAATCACATGGGGAGTGTATTCAAAATATAGCTTCCTAAACCTCATCCCCAGAGACTCTGATTCAATAGAGTGGGGCTGCAAATCTTTATGTTCTTCCAAAGTGCCAAGGTTCTTCTCAGGATCATATTTCGTAGTATCTACCCCAGAGAATTTATACTCAGTCCTATAAACATGCCCCCCCGCTTCTACCTCCAAGTTAATGACAGGGAATGTTATTTCTAACAGTAGGCCTCCTGCAATGCCTTGCTTCTAACAGAAAGTCACTAAGAGTTTAGTGGTGAATGACTATATATGAAAGAGTATCAGAAGATCACTGGCCTGGGGCACAACCCAATTAACAACACCAGACCTGAGTTGAACTCAGACACATTCATGCTACAAGGCATCCTGGATGGAGATGAAGTCCAACAGTGTACATACCAACACATCTAGATCTAGAATTAACAAGTTTTCAGCTATGCCCCAAAAGCTAAGCTTTAGGTCCCTACTATGATTAAAAAAAACAAAACAAAAAAAAACAAAAAAAACTCCAGAAACACATTTGTAGAAAAGACACTAGGTACCAGCTAGTCCAAGATGGGAACTTTCACCTAAATGATGTTATAAAATGTCAGAGGTACCAGCTTACATGAATTATTCAGAGAAGATACAGCTTAATGAAGAAGCAAGGTGTGGTTGTGGTTGCATGAGACATTAGAATTCCTTTGGAATGATGTCATTTATCCAAACCTGAAAAGAGGAAGGCAGAGAAATGCCAAATTTCCAGCCATCTTTCCCTATTCTGCATAACCCTAGGATAAGAGTACTTACCATAAACTGAGAAATGCTATAGCCTATTCAAGGGGATGACTTTTCCAGTTCCTGGAGAGATGTCAAACTAATAAGTAATACACCTTCAAATGGTAACCTATGTGTCTGTGCTGCACAAGGTCCCAACAGAAAGATTAAGGGGTAACATCATAAGGTAGGTGACAGGTAAGAAACATCTCCAAGCATATGCTGGGAGAACATACTGGGAGAACTTTACATTTCTTTGGTAGCAAGCAAGAATAAACAATGCTGAAAACCTAAGAAAAAAGGGACTCTCTAAAAAGGATCTGGGAAGATCATGGGACAAAAGAGAGAAATAGGGAACCAAGCAGCTCCAAAAAATCCCCAGTAGCAGATACCACTAGACAGTTTAGCCAGGACAATAACTAAAAATAAATAAATATATATATAAAACAAAAATTAAATGAATGAATGAATGGATCTTCCTACTTCTTCATCCTGAATACTTAGCTCAAGATTCCACATAAAGAGACAGAGTCTGATAATCTGAACATCCAGAAGTGCAGGTCACATGCCTGCACATCTGGTATACTGAGGCAGAGAAAGGGCATGGCTGAGAAAGTCACCAGAAAATCTTCCTCATCCACTTCCTAGTGGGGATGGGCAGTGCACTTGGGATTTACTGACCAATAAGACCATGAACAGCGGAAGTAATTTTGTTGTTGAGAAGGTAAACTTGTTCCTGTGAATTAAAAGGAAAAAATGTCCACTACGCTATCAATGGTTATTAGTTGAAATGCTGTCAAACAGCATTAATTTCTCTTCAACAACATCGTAGGACAACAAATGCTATTAGCAAAAGACTATACCTCAGTCACAGAAAAGAGATATGAAATGAAGCCAGAAAATATGGTGGATAAGCAAATGGGCCCTGAATACCTTGCTACGTAAACTTCTGACATTCCAAATAAAAAAGTATTTAAATTAAAAAAAAAAATAAGTCTTAGACTTAATTGAAGTTATCCATTTGGTAACCTATAGCTATGAGACAATTATTTTCATACTGCAATATAAAATCACTTAATTACCTGTGAGATACATTTTTTTCATCATATGCATAAGAACCTTTGTTGTTTGCTCATTTTCTGAGTTTTCTAATTTAAGCCCCAAATCACTTATTAATTCCTATGCATACTGAATTTAAATATGAAATACATTAAGCATGTATAAATATTTCATATAAATAATATGAAAATGCACTTTTGTACCCAGTTTACTGTTATTCTACATAATTACCATGAGCCAGAACAGGAAATAAGAACTAATCATATCCCTGCATAATCATGCAGGGATACATCTAAAAGCCTAGACAAGCTGTGGATACCACTCTATATCCCACCTCAAACACATCATTCAGATCTCACATTGAATTCAGATGGATCTTTCAAATTTAACAATCTGATGTCATCCTGGCCCTTTAAAACCATATAATGGCTTTCTATGGTCTAAAGGATATGGCCCAATTTTCTCTTATTCCCCAAGTTGTCTCGCATGCTATGGACGCTAATCCACACAATTCTATGATGCACAAATCACAGTCACAACTAATGCATCTGTTGTCTGCCCAGTTCTTGGGGCATCATTCTCATTGTAGCCTATGAAATTGTGTAAGGCAAGGGCTCTGCTGCTACTCTCCCACATCCCTAAGGTCCTCCATTACCCAGCTCTTTGTCATTCTCTGAAGATACTATTTTCTCTCATGAGCCATAACACTGTGCACCCTATATTATCTTTCTTCAGTGCTCTTTCCAAACACAACATGCAAATAAGTCCATCTTCCCACTTTATCTCAATTATCTTCCCTGTAATCTCTATGCAACTGACACCGTAAGATCCCCTATCATGTCTTACTTTGAATTTTCATACTAAACAAAAAGCTTCTTGAAAGCATATTTAACATGTCTTTACACACACACACATTCATGCACACGAAGTTTATCCTTTAAACTAGATATATAGAAATTCACTAAAGGTTCGTCAATTACACTAATGGGTAAAATGGTAGATACTGTACTTGAGTTCCTAATCCCAGCATAAGCAAGAAGGACTTGAAATATTCCGACACCGAGGCCTTCAAAAAGAACATGATGGTGGTACATAAACAATGAATTCTGTTACGCTGAAAAGAAATTTAAAAAAAAAAAGACAAAAAAAAAGAACATGAGAACATAGTCCTAAGAAATTAAAACGCTTCCCTACAATGATTTCATTGTCTATCCCATTCATGTTGACCTATTCTATCTGAATTTCTGAGTGTGTGTGTATGTGTGTGTTTGTGTGTGTGTGTGTGTGTGCGCACGCACATAGCGTGCATATGCTTTCTACCCTACTAGATTCTGACCATTCTTTGGCCAAACTTCACTGTACCTATCTTTATTCCTGTAGTATTGGGTCCTTAATATATAATTAAGCATGTTGAGTATATACTTCACACTTAAGCCTAATAGTAGGTAACCAGTTAGTTTAGTTAGTTAAGAATATGATGTAAATTTAAAAAAAAAGAATATGATGTAAATCAATGCCTATCAATCTTTAATGTGAATACACCTGCTAAAATGAAGATCCTGATACAGTACTGCATTTCTCACTAGTTCCCAGGAAATGCCAATCTATGGAGTACAATAGTTATCAAGTTCTTGAGCAAACTTTCTCTATGAATGACGTTCGTTCTGAACTATAGACTGTATACTCAGACTGTATACATAGGCCTTGCTAGAATGGATGTTCTTATGCAATAAGAAATAGAGTACATAACATCAAGGATCAATAGAAAACTCAAATAATTGATGGACAATTCATTATATCATTTTTAGATAAAAGGGAAACCGCCCCTACACTCCCTTAACTTACTCAAGTCAGGTAATTCCAGTAATTGGGGATGATGTAATCCATCAATGTAAACATGTTTCTATAGTTCTTTTTTTTTTTTTAAGATTTTATTTATTTATTTTGACAGAGATCACAAGTAGGCAGAGAGGCAGGCAGAGAGAGAAGGGGAAGCAGGCTCCCTGCTGAGCAGAGAGCCTGATGTGGAGCTCAATCCCAAGACACTGGGATCATGACCTGAGCTGAAGGCAGAGGCTTTAACCCACTGAGCCACACAGGCACCCCTCTATAGTTCTTTCTAACATCTGAAAGTCTAAGGCAGAAATAGGATTTCTACCATCCTTTCCATTCAAAGTATATCCTTTAGGACTTTCACAAATACTTGGTCTGGTGCTCTGAAAAATCACTTAACAACTGTAGTACACAGTGCATTTTGGGAATAACCAAATGACAGAAAATACTAGGGCATTAATGATTAGAAGCCTGCAGTCAGGCTAATTTCCATAACAAAGCCAAAACTGAGATTCTATGGGATAGAAGAAACGGATGGAAACATGTCAAGGAATTAAGATTCTGAATGTAAATCACAATGGTAACCAGTAAGTTCTTATTTGTATGTGTTAAAAAAAAATGGAAACACGAAAGTAATTAAGGAATCTAAATAATGTCAAGTAATTATAAACAAAACAATATAAAAGTATTATTTGAATTCCATAGGCCACACACCAAACATATATACGAGGAAGTAGAGAAACATTGAAAACATAGTAACTGACAATGTTTCATTCTTTAAAGGTTATAGAATTAGGAAGTAAAGTAACAGTAACTTGTTTCTCTTCAAATAAGTAAAACTCCTTCACTGTAGGCATATTAATAATACACCAGTCATTATGTTACATTTGCTAAGTTTTGAAATACAAAGCACGCATAAAAAAGCTGCTCTTCTCCAGAAAAAAAAAAAAAAAAACAAACAAACAGAAATTCATTTCTGAGTAATGTCACTATTATAACCAAAAAAAAAAAAATGTGCAAATCTTTTGAAAAATTTCAATCACATTTAACGGAGAGCAACTTGAAACATTTTTATATTTCTACTCTATCACATGTCAGCATTTCCTTTTGCAACATGGCAAGACAGACTATAGCTGAAGTAAAAAAGAATACAGATGAGAGAGAGCCTATTGGATAATTCATTCTTTTTAATAAACAAGACTCTTAACCATAGCCAAAACCATTTCTTCAAAATGAAATTTCAAATAGTGCTAATCACATTTCAGTTCTGATACACTGGCTCCCTGTAATAGTCAAAGATAAAACAACACACTATGGAAATGTTGCCTTCCTCTGTTTCTATATAGTCAAAAGAGATCATAATATCTATCCATGGATAAAGACACAGGAACAAACATAAATCACTTTATTGAGTGTTTTGGAAGAATGAAATTTCAAGTTCACAAATAATAACTTTCACATGTCTCATCAACATAGGCATCATATTGAATAAATGTATAAAAAGAATAGAATCATAATAATAAACTTCACAATTTAAGGAATGGTCTAATTATGTGCCTGGCACTAGGCTATGTTTATATATGATTAATTCATTTTAGTCTTCACAACCCTACAACAATATCCCCATTATACAGGTGGGAAAATAAAGCTGGAAGAGGTTATATAACTTACACTAATATTTCAGTCATCAGATCATACCGAATCACCAAGTATGCCTACAGCCTCTCTTTTACATCATATAAAATAGTGTAGACTGAATATTAACCTAAAACACAGAATTCATCATTTTGGGATGTGCATTATATTATGTTCCTTTTCTTAAGAGTTAGCCTTCATAGGGCACCTGCCTGGCTCAATCGGTAGAGCATTTGCAACTCTTGATTTCAGGATTGTGAGTCCTAGCCTCACGGTGGGCATAGGAATCCCTTAAAAAAAAAATCTTAAAAAAAAAAAAAAAAGCAAAAAAGAGTTAACCTTAAAATACTCATTTAAGGAGCTACATTGTAAGAAAACCACTAAAATTTATAAAAGTTTATTAATTCAGAAGAACAGAAAACTGTTGCTCCAAGTAACAGTAACATTTTAAGAACAGTGCTTATTTCAGTTATAGCTCAGACTCTACACTACAATATGCTGGTAAATTGCTATTAATAAAGTGAATAGAGTTATCGGAACTGTGAATTCATGATACCTCCATGTTATATAGTGCACATACAGAGGTTACCACTGCCTCAATAATATCTGGAATTGTTACAGTGTCTTGAATTCTGACCATCAGTTTCAAAAAAAGAAAATGGAGAAAACACTAGGAATTTTAAGCAAAAAACTACTAACTGGTAAATGAAACCTAGAAATGTGCTAAAGTAAATAAAAGAGAATGACTTCATTCAGTAAAGACAATGTGCTCATAGTACAGACTTTTTTTTTTTAAGATTTTATTTATTTATTTTGACAGAGAGATCACAAGGAGGCAGAGAGAGAATGGGAAGTAGGCTCCCCGCTGAGCAGAAAGCCTGATGTGGAGCCAATCCCAGGACCGAGACAATGACCTGAGCGGAAGGCAGAGGCTTTAATCCACTGAGCCACTCAGGCACCCCAGTACAGACTTTTGAACTAAGCTTCTTGTACTGCAGGTACAACAGTCAACAGTCCACACTTATATCACAGGAATCTTCACAAAGGTGATTTTGCTGCAAAGCATATGAACAACACATATGACAATGTTATCAAGGCAGGTAATTTTCTATTTCTACTATACTGCAGTAACACTTTACCTCTCAGAGTCTCAGTCAGTATGTAGGAAAAGGTGAAACTGAGAACAGAGAAAATGTGAAACACCCATACTATTCTGTCACCACAAACGTCTGTTGGGGTGGAGAGGGGCTGGAGGGTGGGGGGAGCAGCAGGTATGGAGAAAAAAAGAAAAGGCCCTTCAGAGTCTCTTTCAAAATCTACTCAAACTATTAAATATACTTGGAATGGCTTGTATATTTCATTATTCTAGTTCACAAACAGTAAGAAACAGCAAATAGAAACGGCTAGTTCACTAAACCAAGTAATCAATTATGACCATCAAAAAGCATCAGAAAGCAGACAGAGGTACCCACATCTCAACTGCACTTGATGGGATCCTGCTACACAGTGTGTGTGTGTGTGTGTGTGTGTGTGTGTGTGTGTATAACATGAAGTGGTCATATATATATATACACACACACACATATATATACACACACATATATAACATGAAGTGGTTCAACAAATATATAAAGCATCCATGTGTAATATGTTCTGTATAAATTGCAAAGATCATAGTATAAGGCTAATTTGCTTATTACTTAGAATGTGCCATGAACACTGTACTAGTCTTAAACATTTATCAGTTAATGTTCACAGCATCTCTGTAAGATAGGCACATTCAACTTCTCACAGACTTTTAAAACTGCCTTAGGAAGGGTTAAGAACATGTTCAAGATCATGCAGCTGGTAAGTGACAGAACAAATCTAGGTCTATCTGCATCAAAGGCCCATGTTCTAGTCTAAACTACTATTCTATGTTCATCATGGTGATCCTATGTCATCAAGAAGTAAATCATATTCAGCCACCTGTTTAAAAGGTAAAGGAATATTTTTAGAGAGATTCCCATTTAAAAAAAAAAAACTGCCATTAATGACAAACTTCTATTTATAACTACTTAGTTCCAAGAATTCCATATATAACCGTGTTTGTATTCTAATTGTTACTAGGAATTCAAAATGTGACCTGGGCCCTGGGTGGCTCAGTCAGTTAAGTGGCCAACTCTTGACTTCAGTTCAGGTCATGATCTTAGAGACATGAGATAGAGCCCCACTTTGGCCTCTACGCTCAGCAGGGAGTCTCCTTAAGATTCTCTCTCTCCCTCGGGCGCCTGAGTGGCTCTAGTGGGTTAAAGCCTCTGCCTTCAGCTCAGGTCATGATCTCAGAGTCCTGGGATCAAGCCCCACATCAGGCTCTCTGCTTAGCAGGGAGCCTGCCTCCTCTCTCTCTCTCTCTGCCTGCCTCTCTGCCTACTTGTGATCTCTCTGTCAAATAAATAAATAAAATCTTAAAAAAAAAAAAAAAAGATTCTCTCTCTCTCTCTCTACCCCATCTCACCA
This sequence comes from Meles meles, assembly GCF_922984935.1. Classification (NCBI taxonomy): domain Eukaryota; kingdom Metazoa; phylum Chordata; class Mammalia; order Carnivora; family Mustelidae; genus Meles; species Meles meles. Next base: position 45,164,606 of record NC_060085.1, on the reverse strand, counting down.
CTCTCTCTCTCTCTCTCAATCTGTCTCTCTCAAATAAATAAATAAATCTTGAAAAAAAAAACTAAAAAAAGAAATGTGGCCTAGGTAAACATTTTCTTTTTAAGGATGTCATTCACCTAATTAAATGCAGTAAAAGTAGTCCTTGGATTTGTAATTAATTCGCTAATCTGTGAGAAGTCTAGAATCAATAGCTAGCTAACAGCTAATCAAATGAGTCACTAAAAGCAAAAAATATTCATATTTATATTTCATAATTGAAGAGCAATCATAATACAGATAATACAAATTTGTACAACTGAAAATGATGGCAGTATGCCTAGAATCAAGCCTCATAAAACATATTTGAGGATTTGAGTCATGTCATTATTTTTTTCACTTTTCTTCTCCTACTGGACCTATTTCAGCATAAGCACACTTATATCACCTGTCCTCACTGGAAATTTCCATAACAAACCTAAAAGGCACAGGAAACATGAATTATCAAGGTTCTTATTAGGACAATTGTGCAAGGCACAAATATTTACACACAAAAGTTCAGCTCAAAGGTGGAGAGTATATTTTACCATGGTAAAAACAAAAGAGACTTCCGTAGGCATTTTTTTTTAAAATCTCCAGATCATTATGGAATCAGCTTCTGCTCTCCTAACCCTCATTTTCTCATGAACCAAACTCCCTTCCCAGAAGTGCACCACTTTTATTTAATAGTGATAAATGCATATTTTAAGTGTTATGGCCTGAAATTGACCCTGTCCAAATATAAAACATTTTCTCTTTCCAAACCATGAAAACAGCTGACTCTGACTTCATATAATCCATAAAAATAAATAAATAAAACCTTGTCTAAAAAGGAACTAATCTTATAGCCAACTCCTGCTTTTTTAAGTTTTAAACAAAAAAAATTAAAAAAAAATGTATTTCTGAACTATTTCCTAATTACTCTCACAGACTTGTTTGTTCCTCAAACTCCTGGTAATATCATTAATGTTCCACGAACATGTATTTTCTGAGCTGAATTGTATCTTTGGTGTCTACCATTTTTACCAAGAGAGATCCAAAATGAATATCATTAATCAATTAAAATCTGTTTATTGGAAGTTTACTAAGATTTAGGCACTAAACTAAGTACTTTACAAGCAGTATTCCACATAATCTTCATAAAACTCCGGTGCCTTTAAGTACTATCCAAGTTTTAAGTTTTGTCCATCAATAAACTAAGTCATTTAGCTTACTATGTCTTTTAATTATCTGAACAACCCTACAAAATGTATATCTTCCCATTACGCAGCTAATAAAACTGAAACCTAGAAAAGGTAGGTAACTTGCTATGACATAATTACACAGATAGTGCAAAATGGATTTAGGACTGGTGAGAAATCTATGACTCCAAATTTCAAGCCCTTATCCACTCTCTCATGGAACTCTCATGGTACTGAGTAACATTACAATGTACTAGGCAGGGCAATGAATGTCCCAATTTGCCTAATACTTTACTGGTTTTAACACTGAATGTCCAAAACCCTAGGAATCCCTCAGTCTTGGGAAAACTAGGAGGGCTGATCACTTTCATAATAAGTGTTATATCAGTGGCATGGAAAAATAAATAAATAAATAAGAGTCCGTACAGAAAAGGCAATCATTATTCCTTAGTAATACTGAAAGAGGGTTAATAGAGTGGCAATTGAGTTGAGCATTATGCAAACGGTAATAAACATGGTGGAGAAAAATGACAAAGGTAGAACAGACACAAAGGCAATGAAAACAAAGGCATGCAAAAAAATCACTTGTCAGGTTCCAGGGTGGGCACCTAGACTGCAAACCTGGAAAGGGAATAACAACAGGGAAGTGTAAATGGAAAGGAAAACACCATCTAGGACGGACTGAAAGTATTCTTATAAAAGGAAATTAAGCATGAGGATATGGTTTTAACTTCCACTTCCCTCCATAGCTCTACAGAGATGGGCTTTGAAGAAATGACAGCTTTCACTTTATTGTCACTTTAGTGATGACTATATGTGCCTTGGTAGGGGGATGCCAAGTGATTCCTAACTGGGAAACTGACTTATTACAAGCAGCAAAAGATCTCACTTCTTTGCAGTCATTCTCACTGTGCCACATGCTCTTTCTGGAAACAATTACTGTGGATAGGGAGAGCCAATGCTCTTCCTTAAGTAGCAGAGCATGTTTCAGTCCTAACTCTAAGGAATAGAGTTTCACCCTGACCATACACACTAAAAATGGGATGGAACCAGATGACAGAATACTCCTGAGCACTAAAAAGAAATGAGAGAGAGGGAGATATGAATAGGCAGAATATAAAGAAGTGTTAAGGCAGTGAAAATACTCTGTATGATACTATAGTGATGGATATATGTCATCATACATGTATTTGTCCAAACCCATAGAAGTATAACACCAACAGTGGATCTAAGGTAAACTATTAACTTAGGGTGATTATGATGTCAGTGTAGGTTCATCCTGGATAAAATATGTATCACTCTGATGAGTGATGTTGATAATGTCTGAGAGCAGAAGTATATAGGGTATCTCTGTACCACCTTCTAAATTTTGTTATAAATCTGCTCTTAAAAAATACGATCAAAAACTAATGATGTATTATATGTATTGAATTTAAATTAAAAAAAAAAATAAGGTCATGGGGCGCCTGGGTGGCTCAGTGGGTTAAGCTTCTGCCTTCGGCTCAGGTCATGATCTCAGGGTCCTGGGATCGAGCCCCGCATCGGGCTCTCTGTTCAGCAGGGAGACTGCTTCCCCCCACTCTCTGCCTGACTCTCTACCTGCTTGTGATCTCTCCCTCTGTCAAATAAATAAATATTTTTTCAAAATAAAAATATAAATAAACAAATAAATAAATAAGATCTTAAGGGGTGCCTGGGTGACTCACTTGACTAAGCATCGAACTCCTGGTTTAGGCTCAGATCATGACCTCAGGGTATTTTGAGATCAAATCCCACTTCAGGATCCGCACTCAGCACAGAGTCTGCTGGAGACTCTTTCTCTCTCTCTCCCTCCCGTTCTGCTCCTCCCACACCCCAAAGAAATTAATAAATAAACTAAAACAAACAAACACTAGAATGGGATAGTAACAAAGGCCAACATTAAAAGGAAGAAAGGGAATAGGCATTTACCAGGCAAATAACCTATACACACACACAAACACACACGCCACAGAGACACAGACACACTCCTTTCTCTACACCTGGAGAAAGGAAAATAGAGAACTGGCTGGCAATCTCACATTCCTGTAACAGAAATCTGTAAGTGACCTTTTATTGAAAAATCTGCCAGTTATTCACCATACCTGTTTTCTGGGCACTCAGTGTGACTTCTTTTCTTAGCTTCCCTTACAGAGAGGAATGGCCATATAAGAGAGTTCTGTCTAATGGAATGTAGGCAGAAGACATGATAACCACTCTCAGTGCAGGCCTATAAAAACCACTTGTGAAATTTGTCAAGACATATCCCTCCTCACACCCTACATACCTTGTCTGAAGAAGGAGAACCCCACAGACTTAGCAGAGGATGAAGCCAGGAGAAGATAAGGAACATGATTTCTCAAATAACCCCATGGGAAGCCATTCAATCAGAACTATGTTGTGAGTATTGAACTACCCCCACATGAGCAAGAGTAGGAAGCATTTTAAGTCACTGAAAATTTAGAGCTTACCTGTTACAGCAGCTAGAGTTAACTTTTCATGAGGTCCTGTGGGACTCTGTTCACTCGGAGTCTGAAAATGCGATAGTAAGTTTAAACCTCTCTGTCCTATTACCCCCATTAAATTATAAAAAGGGACTTACACACATATAAATGATGTGGGTGTGAGGAAATTTGGAAGCAAGGTAAATTTAGGGGAAAAAATTAAGGATATTTCTTTAAAGATTCAGGGAAAGTTAGGAAATGAACAGGGTCTTTTGAGAAAGAGGGACTGATAAGCATGCAAGTATATCAGCCCACCTCCATGGTGAGAACATATGTGTAGTAATTAATTGGGAAGATGCCACAAATACATACTGAATAAGAAGAAAAAAAAATGACTTAAAATACTGGAAAATTAATTGTGTTGTCAGAAAATACACTCTCACTATTAACCACCTCACATCTCTACTATAACTGTTTGGAACCACAACTGTGAGAGGTATTTTTACAAAGGACAAATACACAGGAAAGGTGAGATGAGGCGATTATCTAATATAAGTGGGACAAGATAACAGGACAAGACCAAAAGGGATCATTTTTCTTTTCCAGGATGCTAGGATTATTGGTAGAGGTCCCTTTAGTCATGCAGTAAATGCTCAAAAAGTTTTACAAAGCTGAAAGAACAAGAAAAGAGTTTTCTTTCTTGGGAGCTGGGGATGTTGATGAAAAACAATGCTTTTGATCAAAAGGAAGATCAGAGGAGAATATTTTAGCTATGAATTTGCCAGAAAGAATATTTGCTTAGGCTAAGAAGTGAGCAGGAATTTATCTTTACATACTGCAGCATAAAAATGGCAGCCAAGAATTCCCACAATGAAAACCTAAGAGAAAGCCTATAATTCAGGGAATAGACTCTGATAATTTGTTTATCAGAAGTGAAAAAGCATTGTGGTGGAGAGTCTTACTTTAAATACCTGATTCAAGTAAGTACTCAAGATAAATCTGTATCATATCTAATTACACTCCAATACATTTTAGATTAGATACAATCTTTTTTCTTCTTTGGGATTTTTTTTTTTTAAGATTTTATTTATTCATTTGACAGAGAGATCACAGGTAGGCAGAGAGGCAGACAGAGAGAGAGGAGGAAGCAGGCTCCCTGCTGAGCAGAGAGCCTGATGCGGGGCTCATCCCAGGACCCTGAGATCATGACCTGAGCCGAAGGCAGAGGCTTAACCCACTGAGCCACCCAGGTGCCCCTTCTTTGGGATTTTTTAATTCTCCTCCAACTTTTTTATATAGACAAGAAGAAAAAGTGGTCCAATGGCAACATAACAAAGTACTGAGGCAAGAATAAATAAGTAGTATAATGAAGCTGTTAAGAAAATCAACTCTAGAGCCAGAGAACTGGTTCAAATCCCAGCTCTGCCACTTACTGGCTATGTTGAGCAAATGCCTTAATTTCTCTAAGCCACGTTTTCCTTATTTATACAACATAGACAATACCTACCAAGGAGGGCAAAGCGCTTAGAAAAGTATTTCCTTATAATTGTCCTGGTTTTTTTCTGCCAGGAAAACCAGGGGTTGGGGGAAGGAAAGGTAAGTAACATTTACTGAAAATGGAGAAAACACCACACAGAGTAACAGAGTGTCAGAAATGCTAGCTGTTCCCCCAGCTGTTCTTCTCCTTCCTTGAAACACAGCTATACTACATTCCCCAGCCTCCCTTATAGTAAGAGCCATTTACATACAGGTGAGTTCTGGCCAATGGAATGAAAGCAAAAGTTATACGTATGGTTTGCAAGTCTGAGCAATTAATGTTCTCCAAGTCTTTTCCCTTCCAATGCTTTGATGCATAAAGATGAGCATGGTGACCCTGCTGAAGAAGACAGAGGTCTCAGAGGAATGCTGCCAGAATCATCCAGTTGGGGACTTAACATGAATGAGAACATTTCATGTTTGAAGAAGCACACTTTTGGATTCATTTGTTACAGCTGTTAACCTGCCTAAGCTAACAGAGGTAAGCTCTATACCTATACTCTCATGTTTAATTCCTACAATAATGCCTTGAAACTTAATGTTATCCCAATTTTATAGCTAAGGAAACTGAGACTCAAAAAAGTTATGGAACTATCTTGTCCAACATCATGAATGTTGAGAAGTGGTAGGCTCACATCCAGGTTAATCTGCTGCAAGATTTTTGATCTTTCCACCCTCCGCACAATACTGCAACATGGACAATGTCTTTCTTTTCCTCACTCTTCCTGGCTTCCTCAAAATGAAAATAACAAAACTTACCACATCTGTGTATACAGACATCTCTCTGCTTACCACATGAAATAGACTAATTCAATTAAAATCAAATCATATAAAAACACGTTTTCACAAAAGATTAAATTCTTTAAATAAAAACGAAGACTGAAACTAATGTATATTCCATCTATATCTTTGAATATAACACAGAAGAACCAAACAAGTTAAACTGGGCAGATAATTTGGAACTATAAAGAGGAGTTTTCTGCTGAAAAGCTTAATTATTCAGGTTACCTTTATGTTTTTTAAGAAATAAATTGAAGTAGCAGATGTCCTGTGTACCTTTCAGAAGAAAACTCCTAGTCAAAAGATTTAGTACTTCGAGGGAAAATAATTACAAGACCTCCTTCTGAATAAGAAGAAAGAGAACTAGGTAAAATAAATGGATTTTTTTAAAAAGCTAAGATTATTTGATAAGCTTTCTTTTTAATGTCCCACCAATATGTAATGACTATTTAAAGAGATGTTGAGCTGACTCAAGGAGACAAACTCCCCAAGTTAAAGAAAACTGTTTTCATAAAGACTACCAAAAAGATAATCTCCCCCTTGCTGAAATTTCCATAGGGCTCTGACCTGCATCCTTAAACAATAGGTCTTTTCTCTTATTGGTCTTAGTCCCTAATTTTAAAAGGTCGGTTTCTCTGTGCTCACCTCCAACCTGACAGGGTCCATAATGAGGTTTATCATGGTGATCCCTTCTCATCAATCCAGAGCAGCTGAAGTTGGTTTAAACAAACAAACAAAAATCAAGAGCATTTTATAACGTGGCAAAAATGATACTCCCGTGGAACTTGTTTTTGATTCTTAGCAATCTAACACTCCCACCACCTATTGTGAAGATTAACCTAAATCTTGAATGAAATCAAGATGAAGATGGCAAGAAAAAAGTTATGGGTGGAATGTGGATTTTCTCATAAATGCCACAAAAATCACCTCCAGGTGTCTGTCTCCATGACACGATGTTCTTTATCACCCACTTGGGTAGAGACAGAGAGAACAAACTTGCTAATTGGCCCGAATATAAATGCTCCTCCCGGGACCTGCCTGCTGGAAATCTACTCCACTCCTTACTAAAGGGCATAAACCTCAAAATACAAAAAGCTCATTCCAAATTACTCTAAGTGTCCAAACAAATTATTTACGTGGAATTATCTTTGAAATATCCATCTCCCGTCGCAAGAAGCTGCAGATGCTTCCCAAGCAATTAAAAGACAGTTATTCAGACAAACATGTCCCCGCCCCTATGTTGATTTCAGTAGGAAAACTAGAAAAAGTTCCCGGAGCTTTCCTCCCAGAAGCTCCTCCTTGCAAACAAACCTCCAACACACCCCAAGATCCACGACCCCACCTCCACGAAGACCACCCACCCAAAGTGATCAGTCACATTGATTCGCCCTACACTACCCCCGCAACCCTTTTCGCTACAAATCTCGAGACCCGAGCAAGCAACCAACCTCCTCAGCTTCGCGTTGCGCGAAGCAGCCCCCTTGCTGGAAATCCGCTGTGCTGCAAAATATTCTAATGCATCAGACTCCCTGACTGGTTCAGAAAGATTGAACAGCCCACGTCCTCTTACCCTCACCTCCACACCTTTCATAAATAATAGAATATACAAACGAATCACAGAGGGAGAAAAGGCAGGCAGGTTTTGAGCCCTCCTTCCCAGAAGGAGAGTGCGGGTTGGTGTCTGCGGGGTGCCTGGCGCATATCTCATTGATATCTGGGTCCGAGGAGGTTACAAGGCAGTTGTCTTTGCCATGCAAAAGAAACTGCAACACCCTCCCCCCACGAAGTTACTGGGGATTATTACTCCACCCTTACAAGTTCCCTGGGCAGAGCCCGGGTATACCAGGTACGTGCCCAAGAGCGGGGGACCTGGATCCGCCGCTGTACCCCCGGCGTTTAGCAAGGAGCCGGGCACACAGTGAGCACCACCAAAATCAGGTCTGTTCCAACAGGGCTCCTTCCACCACCGCTACCGGCTCCTGCTCCCTTAGGTCCTAAATCCCTTCAAACACCAGCTCAAGTTCGCCTTTCTCTAACGCGGGCTGCACAGCTGGGCAATCGGAGCCCACGGGTCTCAACATCAGAAGGAAACTTGCCAGCACGCACGGGGAGGGGGGATAGCCTGAACCAGTTGGAGGAGCTGATTTTAACGATTCCTGAAGCATTACGCGCTCCAGGCTACTTGTTCTGTGACTGCTTGCAGCGCAACAAACTTATTTTCTGACTAAAAAGAAGGGTCGCCGTGGGGTGAAGGTGGCGTCGTCGGCGCCCTGCCTCCTCGCGGGTTCAGGGCGCTCAGTTCCAGCTGCGCCAACCCCGCAGGGCTGCCGGGCTCAAGGCAGTACGGCCCACAGACCCCGTCCAGCCCTGCAGGAGTGGGTGCCCCAGGTAGCCCCTTTTCACTCCGCAGCCTCCGAGGACCACGTCTTTTCTCAAACCCCGAAAGCCGGAGCGCTTTCTTTCACTTACCTCCGCACCTGAGCGCGGCGCCCGCTACAGCCTCCTAGGAAACGGCGTTGGCACAGCCCGAGGGTCCGGCTGTAGTGGCGAAAGCTTCCTACTTGCGACCAATCCTGGTGTTGAACCCGGTGCTCCGTCTGGTGCCGCGCTCTCCTCCCTCCCAGCGCTAGCGGCAGCTCAAAAAACCCGGCGCGGCAGAGTTCAAGCAGCCGGCTCCTCAGCCTCAAGGAGGCGGAGACGCGTGGAGCCGAGGAGAGACACGCGAAGGGCGGGAGCCCGCGCGCAACCGGGCTGAGCATGCTCAGTGCGCGGCGGGAGGAGGCGCGCGCCCGGGTGCTGCACCTGCCCAGCCCTGCCCTGCCCTGCCCGGGAGAGAAGGTCCCCAGCCCCTGGGCGCAAAACTCGAGTAGGGTGCCTCACCTGAACCCGAGGCGCCCGACGACAACCCGTTCTGGCGCAGAGGTTGACAGGATGTGCTTCTTAGCGATGGGGAATATACAGCAGTGATGCTGCCTCCTTTGCAACCCGAGTGTAGGGGCACAAGGAGGCTCGACCTGTGCGGATACCCAAACCTCTGGCCTCCGTAGACAGGGAACTCGAGGAATCTTTAAGGCGCCCTACCCAGGGAAACAAACGCTTCTGCTTTGGGGCTGAGAATTGCCGAGTACAGGGGGGTGTGGGTGGGGGGACAACAGTGAACTTGAGAAGCCGGAAGAGGGGGCTTTTGGAAGGTTTTACCTACTTGTCCTTAGGCGAAGGACACTGGCCAGGCAGCGTTTCCGACCTGAACTCTCATACAGTGTGCTTTCAACCTGGAATGCGTGTGTGGGAAAGGAAACGGTTGCGATGAAATATGTACAAGGATTAATTTGTGGTGTGTGAGGGGGAAGGCGCACATTGAAATCTTTGTTATTCAAAAGCATGTGCTTGGAAAATGACGTTACCATGATCTTTCTACAGTGTGAATCTACTGTTTTCTTGCAGAAATGGCTGTCTTCATCCCCAACTCCAAACCTCAGGGTAACCGTAGAGATTGGCAACAATGTCCCAGCCCCTCACGAACCCTGTGCAAAGTGAGTCTGACAGGCAGAGGAAAGCCAGCCAGGTCGAATTCATTGGCATGCATTTCCAGCAACCACAAGAGAAGTCCAGGCTCCTCTCAAGGGAAAAAGCCCTAAGGGCTTTGCTGAACCCCAGTCTTTCAGTGCGTTGTTCAGTAGTTCAGAGCTACATAAACAGCTTCTGACCGTTTCTACAATCACGTAAACCCACACTGACATCTCCATTATGTGGAAAAGATGTTAACTGGAAAACTATTTTTAAACTACTGTAGTAAGCACCAACTCCTACAGATACATGCAGCTGCCTTGTTCACACAGTTTTGTCTTCTTTGTTTTTTTCATTCCTATTCAGGCAGTGGGCAAATTCAGAAGTGTGGTATGTATTGTTGTGGTCAGAATTTTCACCACTTGAAATTCCATGGCTTTCCTTGTTGCTGAGATTAATGCTAAGAAAGGAGTTTTTGCTATAGTTCCCCAGATTTCTTGATGGCTTAAACTTGGAGAGAGATTTTAAGTCCCCCTCCCCCTGCCCACTTGGTGTATTTCTCTAATACAGGCACTTTCACAAAAAGGGAGTGTTGGGTAATGCAAGAATTTTACATGGTAAATAGTTAAGATGAATTGTTTTTACTCAATATGAAGGCTTTCGTGGTCCTGCCAGAACAATGACTTATAATGTAATGCCTTTTAGATTATTTTTCTGCTACTAGTCACTTAAAATTATACATATGATTTTCAGTAAAAATACATAACGAAAAAACAAAATGTCTAGCCAGAAATTCTCCAGAAAATATTCCTATGTATACATGCATACTCTTAACGTGTTCAGGGAAAAAGTGATGCTTTAAACTTTAAATAAAATTTCAAAGAGAAAAGAATAAAGTAGGCTGTCACATTCTACCAAAGAGACTACAAACTGAAGCAATTTTCAAAGTTTTATTAACGTTTAGGACAAAGCCCCTTAACAGTGTTTTCAAATTTCAAATTTAAATAGTTTTATTTTCATTCTTTCCTTTTACCCTTCTTCTGTTTCTATTATAAGCTAGACATTGTATTCTAGTAGGTGCTAGAAAACTAAAAATGACCAAAACTTAGTATCTGCTCCACAGTTTACCATGTAGTTGGAAAGACAGGCATTATGTATCAGGAGAGACAGATTTGGGTCATGTTGAAGGGATGTCAGTTAAACATTGTGATAAGAGGCATTTTTTTTTTTCTTTTCATCAATAGGGCCACACAGATCAAATGCTAAGCTTGATCAGCACCTCCCCAACATTTTCCAAGAAGAGCCACATGCCCAATATTTCCCCGAGAAGAACAGTGGCTAGTTTAAAATACAACAAATAACTCAGTCCCCTTTTTCAATCCCACAAGGAAGACATGAAGCTCAACCGCCACCTCTGCCCAGAAAGAAAGCCTCTCACTGAAGCTCTCAGGAATGTTCTTAGGAGAACCAGCCCCTGCCAGGAGACAAGAATGGTTTATTTTGAGGACAACATCCTCACACGTGTGTCCCTGCATATCCGGGACCCTGGCTGTGTGTCAGTGTCGTGCTTAGAGAAGCTGTCATTGGGATTCTGTGGCGGGGGGAAATGTTCCAAACGAATCAATTAATGCTGCCAGCAACAAGTTCCATACCACGGCACTGAGTCCCCCTGCTTTATATCAGTGCAAGAATGAATATTGGTGCTCATGTAATTTGCAACTAATCATTACAATGCAATGGAAAATTTCTCCTGCCCAGGTAGCCTAGGTAGCATCTAAGCAGAGAGCTGCAAAACCTCTCCCCGTTATGTGCCCTAAAATAATTACTTACACATATGTGTGAGGTTTTACTTCCAGGTCTTTTAATACAGGGCTATCTATGTGGACACAAGGTCACCCCTTACTCTCATTAAACCAATCTGAACAAAAGTGTGATGATTCTTAAGGGAAATCAACGCTGAAAATGCTTTTGACTTTTTGGAGACATGGGCAGAATACATCATTAGGTTAGACTCAAAATGTAACAGTTCTGAAACCTCCAGATAGGGCATCTATCTGCTCCTGTTCTTCCTTTCCCCCACATGCGGGGCAATGGGAAGGTGGTAGGGGAAGGGGGAGGAGGAGTAGCTTTAATATAGGAGGAGGAAAAAGGAAGAGCATTACAGGAAAAGAAATTTGTCTCTTCCGACCACATCTAATCTGATTCCATTTTCTCCCTAAATCTGGCCTCCTGGGGAATTTAAAAAAAAACTCAGAAACACCACCCTGGGATGCCTGGGTGGCTCAGTCCTTAAGCCCTGGGCTCTCCAGTCCAGCATGGGCATCTGGCTCCTTGCTCAGCAGGCAGCCTGCTTCTCCCTCTGCCTGCCTCTCCTCCCTGTTTATTTGTTCTCTCTCTCTCTTTCTCTCTGACAAATAAATAAGTAAAATCTGTAAAACAAAACATAACAAAACAAAACACCACCCACTTTGTTCTAAACAACTTGGAAAAAGTCATCCAATGGCAAGGGTGCCTCAATGAGAAAAAATGTACCTTAGTTTTGTAATTTTTGTATATTTTAATGTACTGGGTGCCTGGATAGATCTTCAGGTATAAAGCACCACTTCTATCCTATATGCAGTTTTAAAACTACCTTCAACTAATCAAGTGGATAAAGCATTATTTTTCAAAGAATTGTCTTTTTTTTTTTTTTTTCAAAGAATTGTGTCTTAAAGAGCTTTGTGCTCCTTGTTGAAACAGTATAATAAAACAGAGCTCAGATAAGGACTTTAAGACCAGCGTTCCAAAGCTTCCTTCCATGCAATTGTTTTAGGTGACTGATTGATGCTTGAGCTTCCAACTAAGGGCATCAGAATAATAATGGCCGCATAGTGTGATAATGATAATTAGCACACAAAAGCACAGTTAATTGCCATGAAGGTTGTGACATAGACTGACAGACAGAGTCAAAGTAAACTAGAAGCCTGACACCCCAGCCAAGACTCCTTCATAAACATGGCTGTGAGACTCCCCCTGAATTTAAGCATAATGAAGTGGAATTAGGAATCAATCAGCTGTGCTCCCCTGCACTCTTTTTCCAGATTTTATTAGATTCTTTACATAAAATACAAAAATAAAAGTTCAATAAGTGCTTACTTTGCAAAAGTATTTAGTTGATTTTTTGTTGTTTGCAGTAGTTACGTTCTGTAAACTCTGTGAACACTGAATTAGTGACGACTAAAACCATTGCTCCTAGGAGAAATAGGTTCCTGTGAGCCTCTGGTGACAAGATTTTCATAAACCAGTCAAGACCAAGCCTCATTTTATGTGTGTTTCTGCTTAAAGTCACTGTATTTAATATATATTGTTGATTCATTAACACTAACCTCACAGCCAGGAGCAAACTCATGTCTGAACCAAAAAAAAAAAATTTTTTTTAAGATTTTATTTGTTTTTTTGGACAGAAAGAGACACAGCAAGAGAAGGAACACAAGCTGGAGGAGTGGGGGAGTGAGAATAGTTCCTACAGAGCAGAAAGCCCAGTGCCAGGCTGATACCAAGACATCAGGATCATGACCCCAGCTGAAGGCAGCTGCTTAATGACTGAGCCACCCAGGTGCCCCATGCCCAAACACAATGTATCCAGAGATGTATTTTCACTCTAAGGCATAGCATATGGACTTCTTGCCCTTGGGAACATAAGACCTTACATTTCAGGCCACTTTAAATAGCATGATAACCAATAAAAAGCACACAAATTAAAAAAATGGGGCAGCAAACGGATTGCAAAAGAGAGGCTGTTTACAATAGGAAACAAGAAGGCAGAGCGTCACCTTCAGGTAAAAAAAACCACCTGTATCCTGTCCCTGTAGACTAATAGACTTCAACGGGGAAAGTAGGCAACTCAAATTTTTCACTGCTCTATGTCCACAAATGACTGCAAAAGTGCCACAGGTATGGACTTTGGGGTTACAAATAAATCTTACCAATAGGCAAATTTGCAAATGATTTTTATGTATACAAATATGGAATCTGTGAATAATAAAGATGACTATACCAAATATCCCCTTTAAATGGCCAGCCACATTAGTCCGTATGGTACATGATTCAATTTATATAGCCCTTTCTACACTCAATTGTTTTCGGAACATGTTATTCTGAGGTAAAAGGTGTATTTTGTACTATCAAAGACTGTCTTCTGCCAGCTTCCTCAAGTAAATGATACATCACAATCACATGTGATTTATCTATTTATTAGAGATAACAGTCATTTTGTTTTGACTTCCAAAGTAGATTTTGGTGTTTTTGTTGTTCTTCAAAATTATAATTCAGGCAGCTGTTCACAAAATAAAATAATTTCAAAAACTAAGATAAAGTTAAGGATAAACAAAGATGAAGCATAGTGAACTAAATAGTGTGTCTTTTTAGGAACTGAGAAAACTGGAATTTTGGTCTTGGCCCCAGAACAATGTAATCCTAGATGAACGGAAGACTGGCAAATATCTATACCGAAGGCGAGGTGCAGAGGAAACAAATCCATGGGCTGAAATTAATTAGTCAGATTCTACTTATCAGTTTTTTTTGTTCTATTAAAAATATTTAGGAAGTAAATGGTTTTTATACAAATCCTTTATAAATATTGTTAAAAATTCCAAACAATAACAACAAGTATTGTTAACAATTCAGGTTAAAGTTCTCAGCCCATGTTGGAAATTTTATAAGCCACCCACCACCAATCCATGCTATCTGGTATTCATGTCCTTCTTTAATTTCGTTCCTTTTAACTGTTGGCTAGGCTTATTGATTCTCTATTTTTGATTCACTAAAATGATGGATGTCACTTGCAACATTAGGTTACACAAAGACTGTGACTACCATCTTGAGTGCTCTCTCTCTCTCTCTCTCTCTCAGATTTCCAGCGTCCACACTGTAAAGAGAATCAATCAGCCTAAAATGGTAAGACCCACACGGCAAATAACCAAGGTCTGCCAGAATTCATGGGAATGACTTTAAAGGTGGAATTGCTGAGTCTTACCAACAGTGTGTGAGTGAGCTTGGAAGCAGATTCTCCAGTCCCACTGAAGTGTTAAAATAATTGAATCACTGGCCAATACATTGACTTTGACTTCATGAGAAACCCTCAGCCAGAAACACTCCCACTAAGAGGTAACCTGGATTATAGACCCCCCCAAAAAATTGAACAATTAGTCTTTATTAATTGAAGACCATGTGTTTTGCTGTAATTTGTTACATAGATAGCTAATTCACCCCCCCCAAGATATTCTGATTTAATAAGTTTGGGGTACAGCCTGGATATATGAGTTTTACAAACAAACCAAGTGATTTTTTTTTAAAGATTTATTTATTTATTAGACAGAGATCACAAGTAGTTAGAGAGGCAGGCAGAGGAGGAAGCAGGCTCCCCCCTGAGCAGAGAGCCCAAATGCAGGGCTCGATCCCAGAACCCTGGGATCATGACCTGAGCCGAAGGCAGAGGCCTTAACCCACTGAGCCACCCAGGCGCCCCACAAACCAAGTGATTCTAATGCATGTGCTTCCTCGACAACTTTTTTATAAACCCTGGTATTTGGAGATGAAAGAGTTACAAAGAAATTAGAGAGTTCATTCCATCATACATCTTTCATTTTGTTCTAAACAACTGATACTACAGCCACATAAGCATGATTATATATTTTCTAAAATATATATTCTGAAATATTTCGTATTGTGCACATTTTCATATTGTACATATTGCTTCATTTACAATGTGTCCTGCAGTTTTTTCCTATCACTAGTTTTTGATGCCCCAATTTGTTTAAATCTGCTTAATATTTCATTTTAGAATATACCACAAATTAATCAATTTTCAATCAATTGTTGAACATTAAATCATGTATGACCTGCCATGATAAATAAGCCTTTGAAAATCATATTGAAGTTAAATTTTACATACATCCTTAATTACTTCTTTAGAGCAAATTCCTGGAATTTGAACTACCAGTTGAGAAAGTATTGTGATTTTGTTCATTCTTAATTATTAGATTCTTTTGGGAATATATCCATAATTTCCAAAAATTAAATGTAGGTAAGGGCTCTAGGTCTTATTCTCAACACCCTCAAAACAACTTAGCAAATTATAATGAAAGAAGATTCAAGTCTAAATTCTGTACATATAAAAACATAGCAAGTGGACATTAAAAAAATCATTCAAACTGAGCTCAGCCAAGTGCCAACTCTCTGTCCTACAGGCTCTCCAATAGCACTTTGAATGGAAGATTCACTAGAAGCAAATGCCACAGTATTATTGCAAGCACAGAATATAGTTAGCATTTTAAATTGAGTCAAGCAACAAAATGCTCTGGAAAGTACTCACAGTTGGGGTGCCTGGGTGGCTCAGTGGGTTAAAGCCTCTGCCTTTGGCTCAGGTCATGATCTCAGGGTCCTGAGATGGAGCCCCACATCGGGCTCTCTGCTCAGCGGCGCACCTGCTTCCTCCTCTCTCTCTGCCTGCCTCTCTTGTGATTTCTGTCTGTCAAAGAAATAAATAAAATCCTTAAAAAAAAAAAAGTACTCACAGATATCATTGCAAGCATAAGCACAGGACACCATTTCCAGGAATATAAGCTATTGGGCACACCAGATTCTCATACCATGTCTGCAGAGCAACATTCATTGCAATATTTCTAGTCAAACCCATATCTTGAGCACCACTTATTTCACCAGAGAATAATCAGTTACCTTCAATTATGCCAATTAACAAAGCTTTTGTCATTGATCTTAAATAAAGTTAATTGAATCTCACGTGGTTTCTGATAAGAGGCTTTTAGATGCCAACTACCTGCATCTGGAATGTATATCCTTGATTAGGGAACAAAAATGTTAACCAAACCTGGCAAGACGGTAGGGTAAAATCAACACACACACAAACACACACACACACACACACACACACACACACGGCCATAAGCCATACATCACATTATGCTAACATTTTCAAATAACTTGAATGCAACATGGTAAAGTAATACACATTTTAATATTATGTTTATTTAGTTTGTGAAAGTTTGCATCAATTTACTTTTTCACTAATGGTATATACTTCCCAGTTCCTTGCATACTCACTGAGTAATATAACTTTATCATCTTTTCAAATTTGTGGACATAAAAGTGTTTCTCACTTTTCTTTACTGCTAGAGGTCAAACTTTTTACATGTGTTCATTCGTTATCTGTATCTTATGAAATGCCAGTTTGTGTTCTTTGTTCATTTACTTATTTGAGGGGCGCCTGGGTGGCTCAGTGGGTTGAGCCTCTGCCTTCAGCTCAGGTCATGGTCTCAGGGTCCTGGGATCGAGCCCCGCATCGGGCGCTCTGCTCAGCGGAGAGCCTGTTTCCCCCTCTCTCTCTGCCTGCCTCTCTGCCTACTTGTGATCTCTCTGTGTCAAATAAACAAATAAAATATTAAAAAAAAAAAACATTTACTTATTTGAGTGTTAACATTTATCCTAGAAATTTGTCAAAGTTTTTGGTATATTTAAGATAAGATTTTTTCTGTTGCAGATATTTCCTTGTGTTTTCTTTTTAACTTTAAATTTTACATATATTTTACATTTTTAAAAAAATATTTTATTTATTTATTTGACAGACAGAGATCACAAGTAGGCAGAGGACGCAGGCAGAGAAGGAGGGGATCAGGCTCCCCGCTGAGCAGAGAGCCGGATCCGGACCTCCATCCCAGAACCCTGGGATCAGGACCAGAGCCAAAGACAGAGGCTTTAACCCACTGAGACACCCAGGTGCCCCTATATTTTACATTCTTGTATGCTCAAATGTATTGCTTTTTCTTTATGTTTCTTTTTTCCAGATATGTTAAGATACAATTGACACATAACATTGGGTAAATTTAAAGTATACAATCTGATGTTTTGTAGATGGACATATTGCGAAATGTTTACCACAGGAAGGTCAACACAATCTTCACATCACAGAACTGTCCTTTGTTGTTGTTGTTGTTGTTCTTATGGTGAGAGCATTTACGATTTACTTTCTTCATTCCTTTTTATATTTTTTCTTTTGTTTTGTTTCACTCCTCTTACTGGAGAGTTTTGAATAATGTCTCTAAGTTGACTGATTCTTCCTTTGACTTGATCAATCTGCTGTTGAAGCTTTCTGTCGAGTTCTTCCCATTAGACACTTGATGCCTCAATTCTGAAATTTCTGTTTGCTTCTGTTTTATGTTTTCTATCTCTTTGTTGAATCTTTCACTGTGTTCTTGTGTTGTTTTCTTGATTTATGTAAACTGTATCTGTGTTCTCTTGTGGCTTTCTGAGCATCTTTAGAGGAATTATTTTAAATTAATTTTTTTTAAATAATTTTTTTTTAAAGATTTTATTTACTTATTTGACAGACAGACCAGACAGAGATCACAAGTAGGCAGAGAGGTAGGCAGAGAGAGAGAGAGAAGCAGGCTCCCCACTGAGCGGAGAGCCGGATGTGGGGCTCGATCCCAGGACCCTGAGATCATGACCTGAGCCGAAGGCAGAGGCTTAATCCACTGAGCCACCCAGGCGCCGCTAAATTAATTTTTTGTTAGGTAATTTGTTTATGTTCATTACTTTGGGCTCAGTTACTGAAATATTACTGTATTCCTTTTGTGATACCATGTTTTCCTGATTCTAAATGATCCTTGTAGCTTGTATAGGTGTCTGCACATTAGAAAAAGCAGTCACCTCTTCCAGACTTTATGGACTGACTTTGGTTAAGAAAAGACCTTTACGGACACCTGGGAGGCTCAGTTGGTTAAAGCCCCTGCCTTCGGCTCAGGGCACGATCCTGGGTCCTGGGATCAAGCACCACATCAGGCTCTCTGCTCAGCAGAGAGCCTGCTTCCTCCTCTCTCTCTTCCTGCCTCTCTGCCTACTTGTGATCTCTGTCAAATAAATAAATAAAATCTAAAAAAAAAAAAAAAAAAAGAAGAAGAAGAATGAAAAGAAAAGACCTTTACCTATGGTTGGAGCCATGCTGGAGCATGCTGTGACCCTTGTTCTAGTGGTGTAGCGTGCTAAAGCAGGGGTGTGTGACTGCTGCAGGTATGCGCAACATAATGTCCCATTGGCTCAAGTCTTGAAGTCCATGACATCGACAGCTGTGTGATTCTTAGCAAAAGCTGCACGGGTCCCACAAGGGTGCAAGGGCTGTCGGTCCTCAGTGACACCTCTATTTCAAGCCACTAAGGCCCAGGGCAGGCAGCTGTGGTTGCCAGACCCAGTGATGTGCTTGACTGCGCTGGCCACCTCCAGGTACCTGTGTAGTAGAAGGGGCCTGTTGTAGACATACACTTAGTGGCAAGGGCTGAGGCTTGCTGCCGGGACTGGGGCCAGTTGCAGGAACACTGGCAGCTGCAAGGGTTCTAGCCCTCAGCATGCACTCCTGTAGCTGCAGACTCTTACAGGCATGTGCAGGGCAATGGAAGCTAGTGACAGGAGTCTGGTCAGCAGTGTAGAGGTGCACAGCTACAGGGGCAAGCGAGGGGTGCACACATGGGTTAAGATTCAGCTGTGGGGAGGTCTAGGTCGGTGCATTATGGGTGTAGCCATAGAGGTTCCATAGGGCTAAGGAGGGAGCAGAGAGACACTTATGTAGCTAGTGTCTGTGGATGCAAAAACCTGTGGGACAAAAACCTCAGTGACAAAATCAGCAGGGGGTGCACAGTGATTCTGATGGCCATTGGTTTCTCCAGTGGCAAAAGCTTCTGGGGTCCTCTCAGGAGACACTCCTTTTGTGTGGCTAATGTTGGTAACCCCTATCTTTCTTGTTCCTAGCTATTTTTACATGAGTCAACGTGGTAGGCGAAACCACAGTGGATCCATCATGCAGTGCCCTCAAAGGCTAGGGGAACTGTTTGCTAATTCCATTCTCCCAGTCATATATAGGGGAATGTTTCTGAGCTGGGGAATTCCCTCTTGACATTGAGCAGTGCTGGCCTAGGGAATAAGTAAAATGAAACTCTTCTTCCTAACCTTTTTGTACAATTATTCTTGGGATTTTTGTTCCACTGCATTTCTGAAGCTTCTTAAGTGAACTCCTGAGCTCTCCCAGAGTTATTTTTGTTTGTGGATAGCTGTCTAACTGTTAATCTTTGTGGTGTAACAGAAACTGGATCCCCCTACTCCACCGTCTTGGTAACATCACCCCTTATATTTCTCTCTTCAATGTCATAATTTTAAACCACCTAGGGGTGTCTGGATAGCTCACTTGGTTGAACATCTGCCTTTGGCTTAGGTCATGATCCTGGTGGTCCCCAGGAACAAGCCAGCCTCCAGGCTGTCTGCTACAGGCTCCCTGCTTGGCAGGGAATCTGCTTCTCCCTCCCTCTCTGCTCCTCTCCCTACTCGTTCTCTTTCTTTCTCTCTCTCTCTCTCTCTCTCAATAAATAAAATCTTAAAAAAAAAACTAAAAAAACAGGCATATGGGAGGTGAAATTAATTTTATGTAATTTTAAATAATTAAAACACACACAAAGTCTCTAGAAGTGGTTTTAAGGGATGGCATCAAATAAAGAAACATTTATTTAAGAAAATTTAGTAAAACTCAGAACAGCGAGTCTAGATTTCAATCATGATACCTACCCTCCACCCCCCCCAGCCCCACCCCTGCTGGGGCTCAGATTAACAGAAACTCCACTCAGGATGGAGTTAAGAATGTGGACTCCCTCCTCCTCACCCCCAGCTCCTGATAGAGATATACGGTATCTTAACTGGAGGGGTAGGCCTTTAGCATTTATCTTACTCCCAAATATTTATTGCAGTAGCTAAATGGCAGGTGAGTATCGCTAAGAAGTCAGGATTACTTTATTTTACTCTGCCCTCACTCATAGAGCAGAGGCTCTATCTCTGGCATGACAGGTAGAAAATACTAGGGACCCCATCACTCTTGCCCTAATACATTTGTAGAGTGGAGTTTCCATGTCAAGACAGTTAAGTCTAGAATATCAGAGGCTAATGCCCCCCACCCAGAACTCTCTGAAATCTAGGGGATCACTCAGACAGAATCATACCACTGTCCCCACAATCATTTCCAAAGCCATGACTCAGAGATTTTGCCCCAGTGAAGAAGTAAGCCATAAGAACAGACTGCGTCTGTACTCTCTGGCGAAACAAACAAACATAAAAAAGGCAAAGACAATATTGAGTTTATTAAAACTCTTTCAGAGTGTGAGGAATTTCAATTCTAAAGGTGCTCTCAAAAACACTGAAGTTTTGGTAGAAAGCAAATAAGAGGATGTTGGTTGCTTTATGAAGGGTGTTAGGTACGTCAGAGAAGTCAATAAGTTTACCGAAGAAAGAGCACAAGGAGCTTGGGTAGGAACAAAATGCAAACACTGACCTCAAAATGTACCCCCATAAAGGAACCCAGATTTAACTGGAGCAGTCTCAATCATGGAGCAATTACGTTCTGCTGTGTTGTTAAAAACAACAGAAAAGTGAGCTGGCAATTAGTAGAGCTTAAAGTTGGATGTCATCAAGGGGAAAGAGAGACCACAAAAAAGCAGTCTAAACCATAAAACCACTGTCAACCCAGGATAACTGTGTGCATGCCAGGCTGGTGCCATCTGAGGAGCAAAACAGAGACTTCAGTCTGTGGAAGAATTGGGAATTCATCAATGAGTGACTAAACAAACAAAAAAACAATAATCACAAACACCTGAGGCAAAAGGGAACCTTCCAGAGATGTTACAATACATTATTTTAAATATCCAGTTTTCAGGGGCACCTGGCTGGGTTAGTTGGTTAACAACAACCAACAAGAGTTAGTTAACCAACAAGAGTTGTAACAATATACAACTCTTGAACTAGGGGTTATGAGTCCAAGCCCCATGTTGCATATAAAAATCACTTTAAAAAATGAAAAATAAAAAATAAAATCTTTACAATATGTGGTTTTCAAATAAAATATGACACACAAAGAATCACTAATATGTGACCCATAAAACAAAAAGAAAAAAAAAGAAATAGAAAGTTTCCCTGAGAGTGACCAGATGTCAGATTTGACAGAAAGAGACTTCAGAGTAGACATTACAAACATACTCAAAGGACTAAAGGAAAGTCCTTTATTAAAAGTCCATGATTAAAGAAGTAAACTAAGGCATGAGGACAATGTTGCATCAAATAGAGAATGTCAATAAAGAGACAGAAATTATAAAAAAAGAACCAAAGAATTTCTGGAATTGAAAAGTACAGCAACTAAAAATCTATATAAGAATGTTCAGAGCATGGGGCTCCTGGGTGGCTCAGTGGGTTAAAGCCTCTGGCTTCGGCTCAGGTCATGATCCCAGGGTCCTTGGATAGAGCCCTGCATCAGGCTCTCTGCTCAGCAGGGAGCCTGCTTCCCTTCCTCTCTCTGTCTGCCTCTCTGCCTACCTGTGATCTCTGTCTGTCAAATAAATAAATAAAATATTAAAAAAAAAAAAAGAAAACATGCTAAATTAAAGAAGCTTGTCACAAAAGACCACAAAGTATACGATTCCATTCACATGAAATGTCCAGAACAGGGAAACCTACAAACACAGAAAGTAAATTGGTGGTTGCTTAGGGCTGAGTGTTGGGGGAGAGGAGGCTAGGGTTGAAAAAGGAAGTAATGGTTAAAGATTAAAGGGTATATTTGAGGGATGATGAAAGTGTTCTAAAACTGATTTTAGTGATTTTTAGTGTTCTGTAAATACACTAAAAAATAAGTGTATGTATGTGAACTATATCTCAATAAGGCTGTTACCCAAACCCCCTGTATTCTCATCTCAAGGGAACATAAAATCCTACCTATATTTTTTTCCTACCATACTTACACTTTTATTTTTAAAATATTTATCTTTGGGGTACCTAGGTGACTCTGTTGGTAAGCATCTGACTCTTGATCTCAGCTCAGGTCTTGATCTCAGGATCATGAGTTCAATATCTGTGTTGGGCTCCAAAAAAGAATTGTCTTTAATTCATCTAGCATTCATTTCCGTTTATGGGTGATTTTTAATTTTTTTTTTTAAGATTTTATTTTTATTTATTTGACAGCGAGAGAGAGAGAGATCACAAGTAGGCAGAGAGGCAGGCAGAGAGAGAGGGAAGCAGGCTCCCCGCCGAGCAGAGAGCCCGATGTGGGACTCGATCCCAGGACCCTGAGATCATGACCTGAGCCGAAGGCAGCAGCTTAACCCACTGAGCCACCCAGGTGCCCGTGATTTTTAATTTTTAAGCTATTGTTTTTATTAATGAAACAATCAGTCAGTTCTTTCCATATCACAGTAGATGCTAGTTCAGCCATAGCGTTATCAATTCTACTTTTGCCAAAGAAATTAGGTAGTCTTTCGAATTACGTGAAATAAAACGCTAATTAAGAGAGCACAATTAAGATGCTAAAGAAATTAACTTTGAGATATAGCACTTGGTTGGAAACATTTAACTTAAAGATCCTACTTTGGGGAAAAATAAATATGAAATGAAAGGGTGACTAACCCTTTGGAAAAAAAAAAACAACTCTCCGTAAGAGCAAAGTGATAAAAGAGCAGCAGGGGCAGCAGACAGGGTGGGGTATCAGGCAATAAGGTATTTGCTGTTGAAACAAACGTAACACCAAGTCATGCATATTCTATTTTTCTAACAAATCTGTTCTTCAACAAATCTGAAATGCTAATTTGTTTTTTGATAAAATATGACATGTATTTAATTAAATATACATATGGATTATTTATTCATTATATTCTTGGAAACATATACCAGTATTATTCTTACTGATTATTATATATATTTGAATACTTGCTAGGATAAGTAATCATTTATATTCTTTTTTTCACTATAGGTTTTGACTATTTTTCTTAGCTGATTCTTCTGAATACATATTAGAATGATTTTGTCAGATTAAAAGTTATTACTCATATTTTTATCTGGACTGTATAAACTATTAAAATGATAATATTGCATTTATTAAGTGCTTTAGACATGCTAGAAAACAAGCATAATCATTACATGCTTATAATGATCATTACAAGACCTCCATGACATAAGTAGGGTGGGTTTTTTAACTTTTTAAATTGTGAAATAAACACATAGAGAAAAGTACATTAACATAAATACAGAGATCAATAAATTGTTACAAGTGGACATCTACACAACCAGTAAATATATCAAGAACTAGAATATTGCCAGCATCCCACAAGATCTTAACACCCTTTAACAATTACTACTCTTCCCTAAAGATAATCATGTTCCTGACTGCTAACAATCATTAAGTAATGTTATATTTAAGGTATGTTACTTGCAGTTAGTATATATAGTTGGGTTTTATTTTTTTTAATTCCACTTTGATAATCTCTATCTTTAAAGTAGAATAATTTTTCCATTTACCTATTGATATATTTATGTTTAAATCCACCACATTGTTTGTTCTGTTTCCTGTATGTTCTTTCCTTCCCTCATCTTGCCTTCTTTTGGGAGATGAGTTGTTTTTAACAATCAATTTCCTCCTCTATTAGTTTGACATTTCCCCACTCTTTTAGCCATGTTTTGGAAGCTACCCTAGAAATTACAACTGCCTGCCTGATTTATGAAGTTTATGTTCCTTAGAACATTAACCATTTTTTCAGTAATTTATGAACCTTAGAACATTAAACTCCATTTATTCCACTCCAAACTTACTGCTATTAGTATTGTAATTTTTAATTCTTTTCCGTATTAATCTAAATACTACTTATGTATTTCCCTATAAAACTGTCTAATCTACGAAGGCACTATAACTACTACTATACAGTCATTACTCATTGACATTTATCCACATATTTACCATGTCAGGCTCTTTTCATCTTTTCTGTATCCCTTATCTTTAATCTGGATTCACTGGAATTTCCTATCCTGGAGATCTGCTGCTAATGAGTTCTCTCATGTATTACTTGTCTGAAAATGTCCTTATTTCTTAACTTGTAAATAATATACCAGCCACACTTGAGGTTCTATCAGTTACCTATTGCTCTATAAAACAATCATTCAAAAACTTATGGGCTTAAAATAACAATTTCATTTGGCTCAGATTCTGAGTGTCGGTAATTTGGATTTTTCTTCTACTGCTCCTGACAAAATAACTATGTGATCAAAGTCACTCCAGAAGGTTGACTGGGGATGGCTGTTTTAAGGTGACCTCTTCCTCATGTCTGTGTTCTAAGTGAGACATTGGTTGGATATCCATCATGTGGTTTCTCATACTCAAGGTGGCTAGCCTTGGCTTCTTACTCATTCCTGTGCAGTGAAGGTACATGGCTTCTTAAAGCCTTACTTGGAATTCTTTTGCTTAACTGAAAAGGTCTACTATCACCTTGCTAAATCTTTCTGAGATCTTAATAAAGAGTAAAGAGCCAACACTAGTGATTTGATCTTTGTTCTGAGGCAAATTCTTTGAGAACATTTTGCTAGCTTGAAGAACAGAGGGTGAGAAATAGTTTTGTGTTCCAAACTGGAAAGTCCTGAGCCCCACATATTTCCTCTACATTTTTCTTGCAAATTCACACTTTCAACATTCTGTGACACACGGCCTTAGGTAGCTACATAACTTCATTTAGGTACATTTTCCATGTCATTCCAGATTATAGTGTCACTTGCCCCTGAATGATATAGGTCAACTCTTTTCTGGCCTCCTATAGATGTTTCCTCCTTTCTTTTAAGGTTATATTGTGTATTTCCTCCCGACCCCTTCCCAGCCTTCACTCAATACCAAATTCAGAAACTACTGGCACATGTTTTATGTTTTTATTATAGCAGCTGCTTACTTTTAGTAACAATTTCTTTATCAGTTATCTGTTGTTGCCTAATAAAATACATCCAAAGTTTAGTGCCTTAACAATAATTCCTTTACTCATGATTCTGTGGCTCAGCAATTTGGACTATATTTAGCTAGGTGGTTCTTGTCCTTGAAATGATGTAAGCAGCTGCAACCAATTGATTTCTCAACTGGGAATGGATAATCATATGTCTAATAGTTGATGTTGGCTGTTCATTGGGCCTCTCTTCCTATGGCCTCTAATCCTTGTGGAGGCTAACCCCAGTTTATTCACATGATAAACAATAGGCAGCCAGAGAACAGTAGCATTGAGGGCTATGCTTAGAAATTCCACATCAAAACTTTTTCCATATTTCTACTAGTCAAAACAAATGGACTTATTTGTTCAAATTAAAGAGAGTGAAACAATATACTTCACTTGACAGAAGGATCAACAGGGTCACACTGCAAAATGGCTTTCATTCAGAGATGGAAAGAATTTCTGACTATACATGTATTTATTTGATTTCTACCAGATCATTGGCAGAGCCTCTGAAATCTGAGACTTATTATCTTTCTAAGTTTCATAAAACTCTTTTTACATCACATCTTCAAATATTGCTCCTGCATGATATTTTATCATATAGGTTCCTTTTGAATTCCAATAACCCATATGTTAGACCCTCTTACTCTATTTCCTATACTTGTTAGACTCTTCTGTGTGCTCTCACTCGCTCTCTTTCTGTGTATGTGTGTTTGTATGTGTGTGTGTGTCTTTATATTCAGTCTGGATATTTCTTTCTAATCTATATTTTAGTTCACTATTTTTCTCTACAACTGTATCTAATCTGCTTTCATATTCATCTGAGTTTTGTAACTCTAATTGTATTTTCAATTCACTTGCTACTCTAACAAAGTTGTCAATTTTGTCTTTCTTGAATGTAATAACTTTCTTTTAACATCTGGTTCTAATAGCTCCATTATCCAGAACTCTTATGAATCAGTTTCTATTTCTATGGCCTTCTCTCTAGCTTTCTAGCCATGTGGTCTTTTCTCATCATGTGCCTGGTTATTTTTATTTGGTATGAGAAATTTTATATGAAAAGTTTCAGAAATAATTTGAGGACAAGGATGACATGGTCTTCTCCATAGGGTTATTTATGCTTGATTCTAGTGGGTGGCTACAGTCAATAGCAAACTCAGTGTAATGTAATCTTATTGTAGATATTCCAGCTCATTTCTATTTCTAGAGGATACCCCTACATGATCCTAAGCCATAGCATGAAAGTCCTACCAAGAGGCCTTTTTGGGAGACTAAGTTCTTGTCCTATTAGGCCCTTAAAAGTGCTGATAATTTTCTCTGTCTTTTAGAACCTCTTCCAGATAAGAAATGATCTTCAAGAAACAGCAACCTCAAATCCATGCTTACCAACTTGACTTTCCTTCTTCTTAAAGCTCTTCACTGCCCTGTTAGTTCTCTGATGTCTGCAAGCAGATTTTTTTTTTAAGACTTTATTCAATTTGTTATCCGTGGTAAAGACTGTCTGAAAAACCTAGTTTGCCCTTACCAAAAGTGGATGTTTCAATAGTTCCTATTATTATCCTCTTTTACTGATAAGGAACTTTAACATTGTTCACACATCTAGTAAATGAAAGATTGAGAGAAAGTGACATATTTATAGTACTAGGTTTTACAATTCAGTGATGCTCTTTGCTTTGCAATTACCGATATTTATAAAAAAAGAAAGGAAGAAGGCAACATCTGCCAAGAACATTATTCTTATAATTCAGTTCAATTAATATTTATTAAACACTTATTATGTGTTAAGCACCCAATAAAGCAATGGGAAGCAATGATATACACACAAATGGCACAAACAGAACACCCTCATTTATCAGTCTAAGAACTGAGTGGTTGGAGAAAGTGATTATGGTTTATAAACATAAGTGGTCAGTATTTCACTTTAGCATATGCCTTGTAACAGTACTTGTTTGGATCAAATGACAATTCTATAGAATAAACACATATTTATATCAAAATATATGTATTCATTTATCTGCCTGAATAATGAAAAATACCTCTTCCTGAGCCTATAATTCAGTCTCTATAAATGTGGTTAAGGTTCCCTATATGAAAACTGCACGCAGGTTCTTGTTAAAAATC
Source organism: Meles meles (assembly GCF_922984935.1). Classification (NCBI taxonomy): domain Eukaryota; kingdom Metazoa; phylum Chordata; class Mammalia; order Carnivora; family Mustelidae; genus Meles; species Meles meles. The sequence continues at coordinate 45,137,192 of NC_060085.1, read as the reverse complement.
AGACTGCTGGATCCGGCCCAGTTCAACAAAGTATGATTCTCTTTTTGTCAGGCCCTTAGAAGATATGAGAGCACCCAATAATTTTCTTGCACATTAAATATGGGTATCTGCAAACTTAAGTGTATAGGTGTTTTTTTAAGTCTCTTACAAAGAAGTCATAACTTATTCATTCATTCATTCATTCATGGACATTTTACCCTTCTCAGGACTTCAATTACCATCTGTATTTAGATAAATATCAAATCTCTATTTTCAATCTAAATATTTCTCCTGAGAACTGAACCTCAAAGTTCATTTGCCTTCTAGAGAAACCCATGTGGATGTTCCGTAGGTGATAATGTCCAAAACTTACCAATTTTTTTTTTTTTACTATTCTCCTCTCTCACCCATCATTTATTAATGCTCCTCTGTTGCCCTCAGAATGATGGGCTTTACTGTTCATCATGTTGACCAAGACCAAAACATGATCTTTATCCTTGACTCCTCTCCATCTCTATGATTTCAATCAATAGTTTGATGAAATTAAAAGTCTGGTTCAGTAGATTTCATCAGTTATATCCCAAATCAAGCCTATTCTTTCCATGTATTATTGACATAATACTGGCTCTAGCTTTCTCTTGGCTAGATAATAGTTAACATTTAATAAAAACAAACAAAAATGTCTCTCAGTTTTATGATCACAGATTTCTTGAATCTGTGACCGCTGGATCAGAATCACCTGGGATAACAGTTAAAATATACCTGGGCCCTACCTCATATCTATTAAATTTTAGTTATGGGAATGCAGCCAAGAGTCTTTTAAAAATAAATATCTCCAGACAATTATCATGCAAATTTACATTTGAGAGCCTCTGACACTTTCCTTAAAGACAGCATAGAGGGGTTAAATGTAGGGCAACCGAATAGACAAAAATAGAATTATGGAACACATTAAAAAAAAAATCAGATGTGAGAGAAACCAGAGAGATAATATAACCCCAACGCTTTACTGCACAGAGGAAAAGCTGAGACAAACAAGGTCACCCAGCTGGTTAGTGACAGACACAGGAGAGGAAGCCAGAACAGGTGGCCTTCAATTAAGCACTCTCCATTTTACCATGCTGCTGCTGTCTCTTCAGTATATTCAAATCTAGAGATTATTTTAGGAAAATTATTTAGACAAATTAGAATTTGGTAATAATATAAACCACCCAATGTTATCTTTCATGTGAAATACATATCTTGTTCATTTTTTTTTGTAAAAAAAGGAAAAAAAAAGTCTATCAGCCATTTACTGAAGCATTTCATGGTTAAGATTTCTAAATGCTTCTAAAGAAGATCACTGCATATTTCTTATTAAAGGAAAAATGTTCTTTGTAGGTTTTTCAATGTAACCCACAAATATATTTGCAATCATCTTAGTTGTAAGGCAAGACTTTGAATTGGAAGCCCCTAAAGCTTTTCCAATCAAAGAATGCAAAGGAATTTTAATTGAGATTTAGATTTTAAGAAGTCATCTACCTAAGAAATCTTCAAGGAATATACTTGTTTAACTTCATTATGTAGTTCTGAAGTTGAAATTGTGGTTGGAGAAAAAGTAATGCTTTCTTTCCAATTATTAAAGAGACATGTATTTCAGAAAAAGAGAAGAGATGTTTAAATGCCTTATTAAAACTTGTTCAAAATGTCTTGCATAAACAGAAAATAGTTTTGAACTTGGGAAAAACAGTAGTTTCAGGAAGATTTGTGAAACTTGGACTATATTAGCACTCTAAATTTTCTTGAATTTTTTTTCAAGATAAAACTTCTGCTATGGATTAAAGGACATGAAATCTCATCAGCACTGAATAGTCATTTATTAGTCAGACTGTGGGAGCCCAGGGCTCAGGCTGGGGCTTTCTCAGTATTCCTTCCCGACCAATGTCCCTGTGGTAGCCAAACTGAGCCTTGTATTTGAGGTTGCCTCCTGCAGAGAAGTGTTTGTTACCATCCCCCAGCAGTTTCGTACCTTTGCTTTCTATCAATGCAAGAGTCTGTGTGAAAGGGTTTCCTACCATCCGCCGTTTGTTTCTAACCCTTTCCCCTGAAACACAGATTCCAGGAAGCTAGATTTTATATCCCTGTCACCACAGATTAAGGCTTTTTTTACCTGGGGGAGGAAAGAGTCTGGGGGTGTGAGGCAGGTTTTCTTCCTGTGAGCCATTAAAAAGTTCCCTGTCTGGTCTTTGTTTTGTCCACAATCTTTCCTATGAGCACTCAAGCGAGGCCCGAGGAAAGGAGCTTTCAAAGAGCAGACTCCCATTAGGATCGGGACCAAAATTAATTGGAACTCTTGGGCTAAACCCGCACTTTTCCTTTAAGAATTCACTAAAATTTTAGCTGTTTTTTTTTCCCACCCACCACAATGGTAGCCCCTGGTCCTTGCCCTGCTAAAGGTGAAATAGTTCATTATTTCCAATCTCTTCTTGGAGGGACATGGGACTTCAGGAATTCAATTTCCTACAACACAGATCTCTAACGGGCTCAGAAACATCTTCTTGATGTTTTCTTCCTTCTTACACTATTTTTTCTTAAAGATTGTATTTATTTGACAGAAAGATACACAGTGGGAGAGGGAACACAAGCAGGGGGAGTGGGAGAGGGAGAAGCAGGCTTCCTGCTGAGCAGGGAGCCAGAGGTGGGGCTTCATCCCAGGGCTCTGGGATCATGACCTGAGCCAAAGGGCAGAAGCTTAACAACGGAGCCACCCAGGCGCCCCTTAAACAAAGTTCTTAAGATGAGGAAGAAGGAAGAATTTATTTGGAAATCATTTGCATCTTACAGGGTCATTTTATGAACAGTTACTACTACTGCACTAGATATGTTTTATGACTTCTTGTAATTATTGAAAATACATTTCAGAGCATTATCTATAAAATACAGCATTTGCATTTATATTCTAATAGATAAAAATGTGCCTCATCTTCATCTTAGAGCACTTATACCTTCTCAGACTATAGGTGTCAGGAGACTTGGGGACCTGAAACCTCATGAGAAAGAATATAGTATAGGGGAACAAGTCTGAATTGGATTTTTTTTTTTTAATAGCCTAAGTAATTTAGCTAGCCAGCATTCAAATCCCAAAGATAATTTGCACATTCGGAAGCAAAGGCAGTTTACTGCATTGACTGTGAATAAATGAAATGTTCAGGTGTTGACTTTATAATTTTCCCTAAAAATAAGCTCATTTCTTTCATAAATGTCCCATTTTTCTGATGTCCTGAATTCTCTTCTCAAAATGGGGGCTTACGTATTCCGTTTCCACATCTGGTAGGCTAAAAAAGTTGTGTATCAGTTTGCTAACTCTAAACATTGCTTTTTACTGAATGTCTAATGTGTAGGAGTGTTCAAATTTGGTCTGTTCTTGTTAAAGTGGAGATGAGAGAAGAACCATTTTACCTGTTAGGCATCATAGGCCTCGGACCTATAAACTTTTTGCACCTTTAGAAGATTTGAGAATCAAAAAATGTGTATAGTCTCCAAAACAAAAACCAAAAACCCTCAAAAGATAAACTGATAAATATTTGATTGGCTATTTGTGGACATATTTTGTTAACTATCCACAAAAATTTCATCACTTATGAGAACACTGTGTGGATTAGACTATTTTCACTTTGAAAGAATTCCTGAATATGCACTGATTGCTGAGGAATCATAGGCAATAAATTAAATGAATTTCTTGTAGCCATTCAATTTCAACAATAAAGTTATAACATTATTTCAAATACTTTATTCTATGGGTACAATTTCATGTGTGATAATGTCTTTGAGGGAGGGGTGTCTTAAAATCACAACTGCTAGACTTCTCCAATCTGCTCTCTTCTGCTGAGGTTCAAAAAGGTACAATTTGAAAACCACAGTAATTAGTGTTCTCTCAAGTCTCTTTAAGCTTGTATCATTTATTATGTGCACAGTTTATTTCCAGAATTACCATGTGGTTGTTATATTATATATATTACCATGTGGTTGTTATACATTGAGTAAAACAGAGCAAGCTTCTATGTAGTTTATTTCATGGTTAGGATTATGAACCCCAATATATAATAGCAGTTATATCTAAGTTAGGAAACAGTTTAGTATGTAAGTAGAAATAATTCCCGAGGGGCGCCTGGGTAGCTCAGTGGGTTAAAGCCTCTGCTTTCAGCTCAGGTCATGATCCCAGGGTCCTGGGATGGAGTCCTGCATCTGGCTCTCTGCTCAGCAGGAGGCCTGCTTCTCTTCCTCTTTCTCTTTGCCTGACTTTCTGCCTACTTGTGATCTCTGTCTGTCAAATAAATAAATAAAATCTTTAAAAAAAAAGAAACTTAAAAAAAAAAAGAAAGAATTCCTGAGTAATTTGCAATTTGTTCTCCAATAAGATTGCTTTTGAGATTAAAACAACAACAAAACAAAGCAAACAAATAAAAAAAAAAACAAACCCAACTAGACTGTGGTTAAAGAAGATACTTGAAACCCCAGACTTCACTTCTCATCTTATCTTAGAAAAAATTATGGGAAGTGAACAAAAGTGCACACAAATACAACCTGAATTCTTCGTATAAAAGATGTTCTTATAGTTAAAGCGCTAGGGAAGTAACAACACATAACATCTGGTTATACGTTATGGCACTGAATTCTGAAAAAATATAATCTCTGGAGTTTTAATTGAATGTCTTAAAATCTCTTATATTAAAGTTATTCTAGACTTACAAGTGAAGAGCAGCACATTTTCTGAGATGGTTTTAAAGTAATTATTGAAGAATAGTGTTGTTCTTTTTTTAGGTCAATGGAAAAGGGTACATTCTCTACTGCCAAAAAAAAAAAAAAAAAAGAGAGAGAGAGAAAATCTAAAACTAGCATATTAGAAAACTTCTTTCTGAGAAATTTACAACCCAAGATACCATGAAGCAGCCTTAGCTAGAAGCGTTTTCTGTTTAGTCTTGGTAATTTAAGTTCTGAATACAATTTAAGCATAATGTGTTTTTTCGGAAATTGTACCAGCTCAGGAAAATTTCACATTTTTAACTAATGTTATTGCTGTGCAAGGCCCCTTTGTGTATGTTAGCATTTGACTTATTGTTAAAAATTTGACCCTGATTAGGACCATAAAACCCTAACTTGCTTACTAAGTGCACCATTTTATTCTTTTGGAGAAGTGATAAAAATACACACACGGATTTATTCTTCAAATGGCTAAGCATAAATGTATTTGTCCTTCTCCTTAATATTGACAGACTTCTTCAGCAACTTTGCTGCAGCCTATTATTATGTGAATAAGTTTTATTTGTTATTCATCAGCTTTTGAATACTTACCACTTCATCATTTATTTTGTTGTTGTTGTTGGTTTGTTTTTTTTTTTTATTCTTCATTGTCTATAATTGCTTCTTAAATACTTTCAAATAAAAAGTCTTATGATTTCTATTCTTCCCAAATCATTCCCTGTAGTCATGGTGAACCACTGCCACCCCTTTTCTTACCGTTTTGTGCTAAATAAGCATATTTTACTGGGGCCTATGTGACTAATTTCATTTCCTGCTGTTCTAAGAAAAACCTCCCAGCCCACCGAAATCAGTCTTAGAAGGACTGCTGAAAGACTGCTTCTCAGGATGTGCAGAAGTTTCTAACTAACATTTGTCTCTGGGACAGAGACTACGGTTTAACTAACTACACTTCCCTCAAAATATAAGGACTTTTCATGGAGAAAGCATAATAGAACAGGCTTTAATTTCTGTGAGTATTCTGTTACTACAAATATATATATATATACATATACGTATATATACATATATATATATACATATATGTATATATACATATATGTATATATGTATATGTATATATAGGTATATATACATATATATATGTATATATAGGTATATGTATATATATATATATATATATAGTGTGTGTGCTGGGTATCTGGATGGCTGGGTTCTAAGGTATGAAGGACTAGAATTGTTAGTATCTACTTGGCATAAAGAAAGGAAATAAAGAGCCTAACTCAATCAAATAATGTGATATTGTTTGGTATTTGTTATTCGAATCTGTCTGTCAGAGCTCTTCCCCCAGAGAGCTGTGGCAAAGGAACACCAGAGGAAACGGACTTCCATCTTGACTGAATTCCCTGGGGTTTTATGCATCTGCCGTTAGTCATCTTAAACACATCAAGCATTAGGGAAATATATCTTCAGGGACCATTAGGCCCACCCCTGAAAATTAACTGGGTCATCTCTGAAGGCTGTGAAATACTGCAAAGATGTGGTCTTGGCTCACTGTGTTTTGAAAGTTGAATAGTCTTCACAAAGCATTGGATTTAAGCAGAAGGTTCCTGCAGTACGCACCCTTAGCAACAGTTCATGCATTCAATGCAAGATTGATTACATATTTCAAGAAAGCTGCAGCCTCAGACTACTACTGAAAAGCTCCTCTTAGACCAACAAACGGAGAACTGCTTCCTCAGCAGAAACAAGGCCTATTAAGAGAAAAAGCACTAGAGACTCAGCCTGTGCTGGAGATTCTCTAATTTCATCAGGAAAAGGGAAAGGGGGGCGCCTGGGTGGCTCAGTGGGTTAAGCCGCTGCCTTCGGCTCAGGTCATGATCTCAGGGTCCTGGGATGGAGTCTGGCATCGGGCTCTCTGCTCAGCAGCGAGCCTGCTTCCCTCTCTCTCTCTGCCTGCCTCTCTGTCTACTTGTGATCTCTCCCTGTCAACTCTCTGTCAAATAAATAAATAAAATCTTTAAAAAAAAAAAAAAAGGAAAAGGGAAAGGTCTGGTGGGCTACAAAATAATACAAAATACCTTGTCACCTAATATTGCAATAAGGCACACATGCATTGACTCATTCATTCATATAACAATATTTGTTTGAGCATTCACAACGTATCAGGTGGTACAAAGACATGGAATTGGGTGATGTCTGTTTTCCCTTTGTAACTCCAGCACTTGCTTTATGTGCTTAATACACTGTCTTTGTCTTCATGTTGCAGGACATGTATTCCAATGACTACAATACATGATATACTGTTAGAGAATCATTAGAAATGAGAAGTCACTTTCAAGTATTATGCTTTCAATACTTTAAATATTTATTCTTCATCCTCAGCCTTGGCTTTTTTTTTTTTTTAACTATCAAACAGTATTTTCTATTTGTTTATTATTCCTCTCTATATGATGATATTTGCATGAAGTATTTGTCTATTATTCTTTCTTCTGTATTCATATTTGAAAATCAAATCCCATATCATAAGGGAAATCTGGCAGTCACAATCAGGTAGCAGCTCAAAATTAGTTCCTGATGTCATCCTCAAATAAGCTGTAGTATTTAGTTGCAGAAACAGTGACAAGAATTGAAAAAAGACTTTCATCAGACATTGGTGTGTGATATATGTAAACATATGAAACATCTTATAATTTTTGTTATCTTGGTATTGGCCTTTCCTAATTTTTAATATGCCAGGGATGTTAGAAAATGAAAATGTCTGGTCTCTCTTGACCTCCGAGAAGTCTGAATGAATCTGTATGAATATATATATATATATATACACATATGTAATGTTTGCATGTGATTGTGACCGTGATTGTGTTGACTTCTATGATCAAATCGGTGGCTTATTTATTTGTTGATGATAGTTACTTTAACTAGAGTCTGTTATTGACATAAAAACTGATGTAAAAATCTATCAGTCTTGAAAACAGGGACAACAAAAAGCATTACTTGTTCGCTTCACTACAACCATTATCAATGAGGTAGGAGGCCCAAATGTGCTCTGAGAAGGTGTTAGAAAATTCATTAACAATATATATTTTTTAAAGATTTTATTTTTAAGTAATCTCTTCACCCAACGTGGGGCTCACACTTACAATATTGAGATCCAGAATCATATGCTCTACCAAGTGAGCCAGCCAAGTGTCCCTCATTAATATTTTTGATCTGTTTAGCATCAGTTCTAATCATTGGTTAATCTGTCCAGTGATCAGCAAGCTTCACTATTACTGTCTGTCAGGATAGAGGGTGGCCTTATATTTAAAAGTACAGACAAATTTTATACATATTACAGTTGTTGATTAAGACCCCAGACTTAATAGTCTTTTGTCTTAATGGTAACCAACCATTACCAAACCATGAGATCTCTGTTGACTTGACAAACAATTGTTCATAAAGGAAGTATCCCAGTGGCTCAGATTCCTGCAGTTGCTAGAATTCTGGAGAGGTTCATTTGCTTCCATTCACGTAGGTATCAATGTCTGTTTATTACGGTATGTGTTTGTATGGTACCCTGTTTCAGCAATAAGCATTCTTTGTGGGATCTAGGAGTCACGCATGGTAATGTGTGGAGTATATGTGGAGCTGCTCTGTAGCACTTTCACTTTTTAAGTATCAATAACAGTAATATGAGAGCATTACATTCGGAAATCTCCTGCCCCTGGCAACATTCACAGTCCTTCCATCTGCATTCATTTTCAAGTATTCAACTCAGATTATACTGTTATAAATCTAGTGCTTTGAGACATGCTAGCTCCATTTGGTAGAAATACTTTATTTTGACCTTTTGGTTTCCTCACCACCTTTTGCATTACTTTTCCGTAGAACATGCTTGGGTAATTTTTGAGAGCCCAATTTATGAATCCTTGGCAAACTTCAGACAGTGTGAATATGCTAATGATGTTAAAATGCATATTACACATTCAAATGACTCTGACTTATGTATGTGACATATTCTAGTTATGTTACCCCCCAAACTGTTAATAATAATGTTCAGGGGTAAAAATCTGTCCCTCTTTTGACCTTTGAAAATAAAACCAGCATTATATATGCAGATTTTAAAGGCAACATTTTGAGCTTCCAACTATAGCAGACTTAGTTGCTTTTAAGTCTGTATTTGATTGTTTGAACAACTTTAATAATACTGAGATTGCTATATTGCTGATGACTCTCCACTTAACTTTTGTTCTAAAGAACTCAGGGTGGATCTTGGAATACTTGCAAATTAAGGTGATAAAAGACTGATTGTTGTAATAGTAACATCAGTAATAATCTATGATTGCTGATGATAACTGAGGTCCATTTCAACATTGCATTTTTCATTTTTGTAGAGCTTTATAGTTTAGAAAATAATTATCCATACATTAATTCACTCTGATTTTGATAATCACTATGATTATTGCCATCATCATCTTCATCAAGGATATATTTATTTTTTACTTAATACAAATCACTGAATAAGGAATTGATAGATCCAGTCTTTGATCTTAAAGACAATATTTTTTTCCAAGTAAATATATAGATGACTTGACACTTTCTTATTTCAATTTTTTAAATTGATTGCAATGAATTAGGAAGGTTATAGCTCCATTCCACAAAAAGAAACTAGACTTAAAATAAGTAAAAGTAAGGGTGCCTGGGTGGCTCAGCCAGTTAAACAAGTCTCTGACTCTTGATGTTGGCTCAGGTCATGATCCCAGGGTCCTGGGATGGAGCCCTGTGTTGGGTGCCCTGCTCAATGGGGACTCTGCTTCTTGCTCTTCCTCTCCCTCTGCTCCCCCCTCCCCTAGCTCATGTTCTTTCTCTCTCTGTCTCAAATAACAGAATAAATAAAATCTTCAAAAGAAAAAAAAAGATTTCAACCTTAACCTTTTCTTCAAGTTAAAAACAAAACAATCAAAAAACCCCACCAAACTACAACCTTGTTTTTCTCTATTATATAGCAATGTAGCACTAAGTAAGGATGTTTCAATCTCAGAGTTCTCTACTGATTTCAAAGTTAGCTATAGATTCTGTTTTAGCTTGAGTCATTAGACTAATTCTGGAATAAAATCTTACAAGAGATCTATTTAGATTAAAAATGCATTCTCAGGCACCTGGGTGGCTCAGTGGGTTAAAGCCTCTGCCTTTGGCTCAGGTCATAATCCCAGGGTCCTGGGATGGAGCACTGTGTCGGGGTCTCTGCTCAGCAGGGAACCTGTTTCCTCCTCCCTCTCTCTGTCTCTGCCTGCCTCTCTGCCTACTTGTGATCTCTGTCTGTCAAATAAATAAATAAGATCTTTTAAAAAAATGCATTCTGATGACTCTTTTCATTGCACTGAACAACCAAATTAGTTTGTATGTGTTCCTTTCTAGAAAGCATATAATAGAGTAAGTGATATTTGTAACAACTGCCCCTGATGAGTCCAGCTATCCCCTAAACTGTTGTTCTTTTAGCAAATATAAATATTGACGTTTTACTTCTATGTCTATCACTGTCCTAGGAACACATGATCATATTTTCAGCCTTCTCACTTTCATGGTTTTTTACTACTGCATTGAGTTGTTAAATTCATTCTAAGGGTCACAGTCGGTGCCTTTGGTCATCAATGCCCTTAGTCGCATCCTTTCTTTCTCTACACTGCTAAGGTCACATTCTATCTCTGTTCTCTCCTTTGGGGAATGATGTTGCATTTTACCAGATAACTCAAATTTGTGTGTATTTCTTAGAATCTGATGCTAAACTACTTTAAAAACATTGGAAGAACATCAAAATTTGCCCCACTTCTGTCTCCTCATTTAGGTAAAATGTGGAAACACAATGCTCAGTAATCTAAAAAGCACAATTTCTCACCTAGAGCTATACCAAACCTGGATGCATTCCAGAGAACTAAATACTTTGGCAACCCTTCAAATCAATATGCAGTAAATATTTCTTCAATATTTACCTAGAAAATAGTCTGAGGTATACGTAAGAAACAGATGTAGGTGGAAAACATGGCTGTTAGCAGTTTTCAGCCTTGACTTTATTTTCCTGAACTATTAATTCACCTTTGGTGACAACTAGCAGACCTCAATCAGAAAAACAAGACTCTCCAGTTAACTGGCTTTCCCTGGAAGACACATTGGAGGATCCTCTTCTATGAACATATTTCTTAGAGGTCTCACCCCATCCTCCGTGACTGTTGAAACTATTCAAATGAACTTTTCCTCTCAGAAACTCTAGTAAATTTTTTCCCTACACCTCGTTCTATTCCCAGACAAATTCTTTCTTCCTTTCTTTTTTCTTTTTTTTTAATGGTGAAGTTTCAGGGTCCTTTAATTAATCTTGCTATTAATCCCACTCTGCTCTTTCCCCCAAATTAATCTACTTATTGGCCTCAAAGCTTCCACTGTTTTCAGAGGACACAAGTTATTGGGATAAATATTTTAGTACGATGCAATTCCTTTCTCATGATGGTGAATAAGTGAAGGTCCCAAGAAGGGAAATAATTTACCTAAAGTCATCCAGTATTAGTACTATCAAAAGTAGCTCTGAGCCTATGTTAGCACTTGCTTTATAACGTAATTAGATTAAGAAACGATGTGAATGAAAAAGGGAATAAAACATAAGGTATCACATACCCTTAAAGGTTTTAAAAAACTTACTAAAGATTTTTTAAGATCTCTTTCAATATCTTAACCTTGTTATTTTGATTCTGAAGATAAATTTTTGGGCTCTAATTAGATCTTCCATTTTTCCTCTTTTTCCCTCAGCCTGGGAACCCCTTATATCCTTCGTCTAATTAATTCCTACACTTTTCGTACATCATTTTAGGCATCATTTTCTGGAAGAATCCTTTTTTGACTATCCACATAAAATGCTTTTTTCCTATCCTTGTCCTTATGAGTAGCATGCATTCAACTGTAATCAATAGTAATTTATACTTGTTTAGCAATTTTCTTGCATATTGTCCTGCAAACTCTGATGAGGGCAGAGACATATCTGTTTTGACTATTTTTTTTCTACATTTCTTTCAGAGACCATGCCAACTGTGGCCACAGATTTTGGCAAGTGACCCAGCCTCAACCAAACTCCTCATACCAGTGTAACTGATCTGGGGAGCAGCAAATGAGTCATAATGTAGCTGTAAAACTATAGATGGTAAGGAAGATACTATTTTTCCTTTGATTGATAGGATGTAATCTAAATGTTTAATGCCCTGGACCCATCCTCTTAGGAGCAGCTAGAGAGATGATAGAAATAAAGACAAAGATAAAGATAGAGATAGTGAGGTCTCAGGTATGGAGGGCTGAGATTAAGGTATCCCAAGCCTTGCCCCACTTCTGCCCCTGCCACAGCATGGCCACGGTATGGCTAACTGAATCCAAAATATTCAATTTTTAATTTTCTGGTTAGTTTGCTTAAGCTAATATGAGTTGAGTTACTTTCTCCTGCACCACATTTCTAACTAACAATTCACTGTATTTATAGCATCAAGCACAGTGTTACGTGTGTCAAATCATTCTTAAATAAGAAACAAATTAATATTTTTAGATTTGATTCTGAAATTATCTATTTCACAAGAAGGGATATCTGTACTGGTTCTAATTCATGCCTTGTGAATCAACTGGGATTTAAATATGCTAAATATTTGATAATCCTTTTGACTAATGACTTATATAGACTTTAGAAAAACCTTATAAAACAAAGTTATGCAGAAATATGAAGTTGAATGAACTTAACAAAATCCTTACATTATAATTTCAAAATATAGAAACTAAAAACTAAGTCAAAATAAGCAGGATACCAAACAGAGTAAATCCTATACTGCAGGAATTTAGACCCATCATAAACTAGGGTCGTATGATTCAATGGCAGATTTGTTAACTCTTAAAGAATGTGAGAATAAAGGAATTTATGGCTCATTTTGTCTGAACCTGTGTTTCTTCATTTGTAAAACAGAGAAAACCATTCTGCAAAATGAAGATAATAATTGTGGCATAGACAGACTTTGGCTATCTGGTATGCAAATCTGCTACTATTAGTACCCTTAGCTCACGCTGGAGGAATATTGATTGAATATGTTTTCAATATAAAATCATGCCCATACTGCTATAGAATCTGAAGAACCTTTTCTCTTCCCCAGCACATAACTTTGACTTGGCCAAGCAGATGTTTTTTGCTTGAGTAAGTGACAAAAGTATTTCGAAGTGTAAGGGTTTTGTTGCAAGGAACACAATATACCAAAGAGTCTTGCTTTTAGAGACTGGGATTCTTGCAGGCTACACCACTGGAGATGTTTTGCTTCCTTCTTCAACCAATTTTCCCTAGATCCTACCAGTTTGGTTATCTCCTTAATTTCTTTTCAGTTAATTCCTTTCAACTTGATTTATCTAGAGTTGGATGCTAACAATGCACATACCTACTCTAAAAGAGCTTTGGTAAAATTACAGGGGATAATTTTGTAGGATATTTAATGCAGAGTTTGGTTCATGGACCTGCTGCAATAACCTAGTGCAGCATGGTTCCTAGCATATATTAAGACTACTAAATATTTGCCAAACAGATATATAATTACAGGAAGAACTAAAAATGGTAAACTATAGTGCAGGCTTATATAATTTGCCATGTTTTATGAAAGCAAATCCCAATGTCTTGTAGTTAATGTGGACATCAAGCTATACACATTTGTTTTTAAACTACAATGCTCAGTATCACAGAAATCATTCCTGGAGAACAGCTTGGTTCACAGGCCCTGAAACTTACCTTTTGGGCTGGTAATTGGTTGTGCTAATTGGCTTAAGTTGGAGGTGGGTCCAGCCTTTGTGCTTCAGGTAAAGCTAAACCAGTCCTCAACTGAAGCCAATTAGCATAATCAATTCCCACGCCACAGGTAAGTTTCAGGGTATAAGAATCAAGGGTGGGGGGCAATTAGTTATGAACAGATATTTAATATGGGTTTCTGAGAAAGAAGATTCCTTGCACTTTTAAGAGAGTTATAGGGAATAATGCTAACTCGTGGGAAGAGAACAGAGAAATATGTAACTCTTACAGCTTCTGTGAACTATTTTGTTAACAGCCTTAAGATGCAAACAGCTACTACAAAAGGGTGAAGGAAGTATATAGAAACAAATTAGGTCTTTACAATATTGTTGGCCAGCTTGATCTTGATGAACCTTTCGTCCTTACAGTTACTTGTTTCATTAACTACCTCTATTGTTTAATCCTATTTGAATGATAGGATTTTCATTTATAACCATTTATAATCAATAGCTGCCTACTGATTCATCTGCTTTGCCACAAACTGAGTCCTCTATCACATAGGCATCCTTGATCTAAACCCATAATAATCACCCCAAAATCTCTGCATCTGCCAATAAAGGCTGCTTTTAGTGTTTAGGTATTGGTTAGAACATTTTCCCTTCCAAGTGACAGAAAATAAGACTAAATTAACTTAAACAAAAAAGAAATTTATTACTCATATTACTGAAAATTTTAGTAAAAGTCTGATTTAGGGACTTGAATAACACTGATATGTCACACTTTATGTCCATCCATTGGCATGCACACACATTAGTCTAATTCTTAATGTCCACCAAGTGGTCAGTTGGCCATCAGCACATACACACCTACATCATTCTGCTTCCAAGTTTAGCAGGAAAGAAAAAAAAAAAAAAAGCTTCCTTTGGACGAATTTGGAAAAATAAGTCTAATCTCTGATCTCTTTGACCAGAACTGGGTTACTTCCTGTCTATAACTGAACAGTAACTGTGTTAAAAAAAAAAAATACATGATTAACAAGGCTGAAGTCACAAGTCCACTTAGAAGGCCAGAGAGAATTCTGCCTGGAAATCTTATACTGAGATTGAGAAAAAGGGTGGTTCACCGCAGGACAACTGGGGACCTTGATACTATGCAATTTTGGAATGAAAGAGAAATGACAGACAGTACATGTCTCTTGCATTCAATTAACAAAGGCCAAATTCTAAGCAACTTAGAGTTAAATTCTGAATTATAGCTCATCTATAATTTTATAATTAGATGAGACCTATTAAGATATTTGACCTTTTGGGAACTATGAGGTGTATAACCAGTTGGTAACAGAGCCAAGATTAGAACCCAGGACTCCTCACTGTCAGGGAAGTTCGTTTTTGGTATGCTTCCAGAACTACCCAAAAAGTATGGACTCTATAACTAGACAGATCTCTGAGTCTCAGTCTCTTCTGTTAAATGGGGTAAGTTGTTGTTTTGTTTTAGATTAATTCAAATATTAAATGCCTTGCAGTGCCAGGTACAGAGTCTGGAACAAAGAAGATTCGATTATGACTCATTGTGTTTTGTTCTTTAAACAAAGTTATGTTTTCTCTTTACTTAAAGGATCAGGTAAGTGGTACTATCCTGGTTTCATGGAGGACAGAGACATCTTTTCATACATTCAGTCCAAGCATCTTCAACATTTTTCAGAACACCTTTAATATTCTTAGAGAGCTTTCAAGTGAGTTATTACTAGGCTATGTATTGCCTTTATGTCCAGAGGCAAGTTTTATCCAAAAGAAAGAAATCAAGGACAAGAAATTTCTGGTTTAAATAATCAGGGTTTATCTACAGGGTAACTGGACTATCTCTGCTATGGGCCCAACTTCAAGCATGTATGACCCTCGACATGTCACTTAACTTCCCTGGCTTTAGTATCTTTATCTGTAAAATGAGGATAACTTTCTACTTTCTTACATACTGTTATTGGGGTAATTAATTAAGATACTGTACAAAATCAATCTACAGAAATCTGTTGCATTTCTATATACCAATAATGAAACAGCAGAAAGAGAAATAAAGAAAACAATCCCATTTATAACTGCACCAAAAATAATAAGATACCTAGGAAAAAACCTACCCAAAGAGGTGAAAGACCTGTACTCTAAAAACTATAAACAAGGATGATAGAAACTGAAGATGATACAAAGAAATTGAAAGAATATCCCTGCTCAAGCATTGGAAAAACAAATGCTGTTAAAATGTCTGTACTACCTAAAGCAATCTACACCATTTAATGCAATCCTTATCAAAATGCCAACAGCATTCTTCACAGAGCGAGAACAAACAATCCTAAAGTTTGTATGGAAGCACAAAAGACGCCAAATAGCCAAAACAATCTTGAAAAACGAAAGCAAAGCTAAAGGATCACAATTTCAGACTTCAAGTTATATTATAAAGCTGTAATGATCAAAACAGTATAGCACTGGCAGACACACACACACGACAAAGGTCAATGGAAGAGAACAGAAAACCCAGAAATTAACAAAAAATTATATGCTCAATCAATCCTCAACAAAGCAGGAAAGACTATCCAGTGGGAAAATGTTTCTTCAACAAATGGTGTTGGGAAAACTGGACAGCAACAAGCAAAAGAATGGAACTGGACCACTTTCTTATACCATACAGAAAAACAAATTAAAAATGGATGAAAGACCTAAATGTGAGACCTGGAACCATATAAATTTTAGAAAAAAGCACAATCATTAATTTTTCTGACATTGGCTGTAGCAATTTTTTTCTAGGTCGGTCCCCCAAGGCAAGGGAAACAAATGCAAAAATAAACGGTTGGGACTACATCAAAATAAAAAGCTACTGCACAGTGAAGGAAACAATCAACAAAGCTAAAAGGCAATGTAGGAAATGGGAGAAGATATTTGCAAATGACATATCTGATAAAGGCGGAGTATTCAAAATATATAAAGAATGTATAAAACTCCACACTCAAAAAACAAATAATCTAATTAAAAAATGGGCAGAAGACATGAACAGATATTTCTCCAAAGGAGACATACAAATGGCCAATAGAAATAACGAAATGGTGCTCATCATCACTCATCATCAGGGACATGCAAATCAAAACTACAATGAGATATCACCTTATGCCTATTAGAATGGCTAAAATAAAAAATAATAGAAACAACAGGTGTTCGTGAGGATGTGGAGAAAAAGGAACTATTGTGCATTGTTGGTGGGAAGGCAACTGTGGCAAACAGTATGGAGGTTCATGATCCAGCAATTGTACTGCTGGGTATTTTTACCCAAAGAATACTGAAACAGTAAACAGTAACTCAAAAGGATATATACACCCCGATATTTATAGCAGCATTATTTACAATAGCCAAGATGTGGAAGTAGCACGTGTTCATAGAGGACGAATGGATAAAGAAGCAGTGGTATCTATATATAATGTAATATTATTCACCCATAAAAAAAGAGTCAAATCTTGCTTTTTGAACAACATGGATGGCGCTAGAGAATATAATGCAACAATGCTAAGTGAAATAAGTCAGAGAAAGACAAATACTAAATGATTTCACTCATACATGGAATTTAAGAAACAAAATAAATGAGCAAAGGGAAAAAGAGAGAGAGAGAAAGAGAAACCAAGAAATAGACTCTCAATTCTTAACTACAGAGAATGAACTGATGCTTATCAGAGGGGATGTGGTGGGGGGGATGGATGAAATAGGTGATAGAGATTAGGAGTGCACTTGTGATGAATCCTCAGTGGTTAAAATATAAACTTAAAAAAAAAAAGAATTGAGAAAAAAGACAGAAACCCAGTCTCAGAGTGGCACAGCACTCTCTCTCTCCTCCTCTCACCTCCCTCTCATGTCTCCAGAGTGTACCATCACTTAATACTTTTCCACTTGTGTTGCTTGAAAAAATAAATAAGACACTGTATATGAGGGGCGCCTGGGTGGCTCAGTGGGTTAAGCCTCTGCCTTAGGATCAGGTCATGATCCCAGGGTCCTGGGATCGAGCCCCGCATGGGGCTCTCTGCTCGGCAGGGAGCCTGCTTCCCTTCCTCTTTCTCTGTCTGCCTCTCTGCCTACCTGTGATCTCTGTCTGTCAAATAAATAAATAAAATCTTTAGAAAAGAAAAAAAAGACACTGTATATGAAAGCATTTAGTTAACTATAAAGCACCATAAAACATTAAGATACACAATTATATATTTTATTCATATTAGTAAACTGATACTTAATATAGTATCCTTTATATCACTACATATTTACCAATGCTGAATGTATTCGTACCTTTTGGCCAATTATTGAATGGGTTAAACAATATGAATTGCCATTTTGGTTCGTATCAAGGATTTAAGTCATGCAAATTATAAATGCTCTTTAATACTTACCCTTTCAATGAAGAACAAAGTTACTTTTTCACTCTTTCCTACACATGTGGATGAACTGTCAAAAGGAAAGAGGGAGCCTGACTTCTCTCCTTCTGTTACTTCTTTATCCTTTCTCCTCTTTTACAATTGAAATAGTTTCCTTTTCTCAGTGGTTCACAACTTTGGTTGAAATTTGAATCACTTGGGGGCTTCAAAAACTCTCAGGGGTGCCTGGGTGGCTCAGTGGGTTAAGCCGCTGCCTTCGGCTCAGGTCATGATCTCAGGGTCCTGGGATCGAGTCCCACGTCGGGCTCTCTGCTCAACAGGGAGCCTGCTTCCCTCTCTCTCTCTCTGCCTGCCTCTCTGCCTACTTGTGATCTCTCTCTGTCGAATAAATAAATAAAATCTTAAAAAAAAAAACAAAAAACTCTCATGCCCAGGCCATCCCCCAAAACAATGACATGAGCATATCTGTGGTTGGGACCCAGACCTCAATGTTTCTGAAGCTCCCATGTGATTTCAGTATGAAGCCAAACTTGAGAAGCATTACTCCAGTTCCCTGACAGAGGCGGAGATCTCCACCATCCCCTTCCTTACTGCAGTGTCACTCAACTTACTTAGTTACCTAAGAAATGGCTATAGTAAAGAATGCTCTTTTCCAAGAGGATTCTGAGGTTTAATTTTGACCAAACAAACAAAAACAAAGATTAATACCAATTTTATTTTCTTCGAGGTCTTATTTTCAATTTTCTAATGTTTATAGTGAGAAATAAAAGGAATAGCAAATTTTCAATGATATTTTCTTTGTACTTTGTAGAAACTATTATCACATTCCTGAAAATCATATTTTCACCTCCAAAGGTGTATTTCCATGGTTTGTTTGGTGGCATTACAGTTCCAGTATGCGATTCACACTTTCAAAATAAGCCATATCACCCTTTCCTCATGTGCCTTTTCCCTCCTAAAAGTTTTCACCTGCAATTGCATCTTTTAAAGGCATGTTTGCTACCTTTTATGGTGTGAAACATAAATGCCAAAGGGAAAAATAAATAAAAGTTAGGAAGGGAAAATAAGGCCTGAAAGCTTATAAATAAGACCACTGAATTTCCTGACAAAGAACTTGCTCTTATATTCTCTTTTGCTTTATAATTCAACTCAATGAACACTCAACAAACCACCATACTGGCAGCACGAAATGAGAAAATGTAAGGGCCAGGGCACAGAGAGAATTTCCTAAATAGATTGGGGGAAAGAAGTATATTGCAACAAGTATATACGACTGAGATAGACAATAGGATTCCTGAGATCTTGAAGCTTGAAATTTAAAATCCTCAAACTTTTGTCTAGTGGTCTGCTTTGGGGAAAGGAGAAACTGCCTGTGGTCTTTCATTTATATGCACAATTAGAGCATCAAATATGGGTTTAAGATTTGGTTATATTTATTTTCAGTGCCCAGAAATGTGTTTCTACTCTGGTGACTAGAAGCCAAAAAAAAAAAAAAAAAAAAAAAAATTAACGACTGGAAGATCTTTTACTTATGATAAACACATATAATGCAAGCTATTAATTTTTAACTTTAAAAAAATTTTAACTTATTGCTTCAAAATTGACTAGATGGTATCCTGACCCTTGCCCTGAAGAAAGGAAGAAAAGATCCAATCAAATAGAGTGCTTAAAATGAAAATTACAATGACAATTAAAATAATTACAATTAAAGAATTAAAATGACAATCCTGTTATTCATCACTAAATGTAACGATACACCTCTGGACAGGAATAATGAGAGCCCACCAGTTTCATATGTCTGATAACAAAAATCATCTGAGTGAGCTTATTGCCATCCAGTATCAATGAATAATGTTGACATAACAAAAAATGAGGAGGAAATAGACACTTAGCACATTTGACTACATAAGCAAGGGGGTTAAATACCCGGAGGCAGATTGGCTCTAAGAGCATTCACAGAGCAATGGGGGTTCATGGTAAAATGGAGAACAAATACTCATGTAAAGTGGATAGTCAGTATTTAGATCAGGCTGATTGTGGGCATCTGAAAACAGGAAGCAAATGTTTATAGACCTCATTTCTTTTTTTATTAGGTTTTTTTTTGTTGTTTTTGCAAGAAAAGCCAGAAATATGGAATTTTATGTGGAAGATTTCACATTATGACCACATGAATGATTATATAATGTTGAGAGTTAACAGACTTCATAAAAATATGGGATATTTAATATTAATTAAAGGCTGAATATGGTCCTTTACTGATCACTACTTTACTGATGTCTGATTTCTTTGAATTTTAATCACTCAGCCTTTATTTTATTCATCATTTATTCTTCTAAATCCTGTTAATTTCTATTGAATGGATTCTCAGTCTTACTTCGATGCTTACTATAAGTTGTTAGTTGTACTTATATGTCTTCAAGTTAACTTTAAGCTTATAGAATTTAGTGAAATGTTCCTCATCTGTACAATGGGATTTATAGTAGGACCTAACTGCAAAGTTAGTTTGGGTCTTAAACGAGTAAATGTGTACTAGCTCCTGTATTTTTGTAAGTGGTAAATGTGTTTACTATTATTACAAGTTTATATTTCAATATGTAATGGATCTAGCCAATGATTTTTCACAGAGGATGCTTTTAAAATCATGAGTTGATTGACTAATACATAGTTCAATAGGTTTATGGCAACAAATACCCACTGAAGAATTTTTCTCACCCTAGTCCACTTGGATATGATTTAGCATTAGAAGGACATAATGGGGAAGAATTAGATTTTAGTTTTAGCCCCTGATAGCATGTGGAAGCTTAATTCTCAAAATAATTAGTATAAACATTTTTGCAATAAATAAAATATGACTAAATAGCTTCATAAATATTTAAACAGTGAATCCACAAATCCCACCTGTGCTTTCCAGGCAGCATACTTTGAAAGCAACAGCATTTTCTTAGTATCATGTATACCATAAAAGCACAAATGGAACCCTATTCTCAGGCCATGTAAGCCACTCCCTATTCAGAGGAAAGCCCAGTGGTTTTCAACAAATAAAACTGATTTCTCTCTGGATCTGTAGCTCCAATGGCTAAAGAAATGAGGACAGAGCTGAAAAATTACACTTCTGTGGGGATAATATAAACGGTAAGTTGAAATATTTTCTTTTTATGATGAAGTCAGTTATTGAACAATCATGCCGTGGATTTAGGTATTAAGAAAGTCACCTGGACTCAATGGTATCTCTCTTCTAGTTTGAAAAATCTATGGTTATAATAATACTCAGTCAATACATGAACTGTAATTTTATAAAAACAACACATTTTCCTTTTCAGTTCTGTTGGGATTTTAATCTAATCACCGTTCTAATCACCGTGTAGGAATGCATATTCCTTTCCTTCAAATAGCTTAACATTTATAAGTGAAAGTCTATATATGTGGAAAAATCATACAAGAAAAAAACACAGTCATGGATAAATAATAGAACATAAAACTTCTAGATATTTCTCCTGCGAAGACTTGGTTTTGAAGACTTGAATCTGAAGACATAAAGAGTTTAAGGAATAGGTTAACTTGGGGGAAACAAAAGTATTGAAAAAGGGAAATAACAAAGATTGAGTGGCTGTAGGCTTTGAAGAAGGAACAAGTTAAAGATTTCAGAAGCACATTAGTATGATTTTAGGGAAGAGTAGGAATTAGAGAATAATAAGAAATGAGAAAACTCTCCTTACACACTTTTTATTCAGAGACGAACAAGGCCAAATATAGTGAGGAGACACTGATTTCTTCAGAACAATTTGAGTCCACAGTCCAGTGGTTACTGAATTTTTCATTGTCAGGAAAGATACTAATTTCTCTGTTTCCTTCTCTATAGAAATCATGTGAGGAGTGTCAATCTACTTTCACACACTAAGAAAATATTAGTATATGGCAGGTTTTAGTGCTTAAATTACTCACGTAAAAACCAATTGTTCTGAAAAGTAATGCTATAAAATTAATAAGTTTATAAAATATATAAGATTTTTCTGATATGATAGGGCAGATAAACATTACTTTTTTTTTACTTAAAGAAATAGTAGAGCAGTGGGAATGACATGGCTTTACAGCACTCAGTTTCTCTGTCTTATAATTTGCACATTATAATTTGAAGAAAATAAAGCTAAATTTATTTAACGTTAAACCCTGTCATAAATGTTGCACATAACATAAAGATGTGATTGCATATACCATAGGAATGTAAGTTGGCTATAAATTCAAGAGTTCAAAGTTGTCCTTGATAAAATTACTAAAAATGCAAAGATAAATAAAAACACACTAGTAGTAGAAAATTAACTTAATCAGTTCATGACACATCAAACTATAAGGGTGGGTGACAAAAAAAAAAACATTAAGGATGATCTAACAATACATAGATATGCTTCATTTTGCTACAAAGAGGAAAATACCTTTATTTAAGAGCACATAAAACATTCATAAAAATTAGACAAGTGTTGAAGCTCAGTTGGTTAAGCAACTGCCTTTGGTTTAGGTCATGATCCCAGAGTCCCAGGACTGAGTCCCACATCAGGCTTCCAGCTCAGTGGGGAGTCTGCTTCTCCCTCCAACCTCTCCCTCTCATCCTCCCTCTCTCTCTGATTCTCTCTCTCTCTCAAATAAATAAATTAAATATTTTAAAAAATCAATATATGTTTCAAGGTTATGAGTTTTCCTTTGAAGATGGTGTCCCTTGGTTCTGATAGATATCACATTTATTTTTTTTAATTATTTATTTTTGTTTCTTTTCAGCATAACAGTGTTCATTGTTTTTGCACCACACCCAGTGCTCCATGCAAAGCGTGCCCTCACTAATACCCACCACCTTGTTCCACCAACCTCCCACCCCCCGCCCCTTCTAGACCCTCAGGTTGTTTTTCAGAGTCCATAGTCTCTCATGGTTCATCTCCCCTTCCAATTTCCCTCAACTCCCTTCTCCTCTCCATCTCCCCATGTCCTCCATGTTCTTTGTTATGCTCCACAAATAAGTGAAACCATATGATACTTGACTCACTCTGCTTGACTTATTTCTACTCAGCATAATCTCTTCCAGTCCCATCCATGTTGCTACAAAAGTTGGGTATTCATCTTTTCTGATAGAGGCATAATACTCCATTGTGTATATGGACCACATCTTCCTTATCCATTCTCTGTTGAAGGGCATCTTGGTTCTTTCCACAGTTTGGCGACCGTGGCCATTGCTGCTATAAACATTGGGGTACAGATGGCCCTTCTTTTCACTACATCTGTATCTTTGGGGTAAATACCCAGTAGTGCAATTGCAGGGTCATAGGGAAGCTCTATTTTTAATTTTTTTTTTTAAAGATTTTTATTTTATTTATTTGACAGATAGAGATCACAAGTAGGCAGAGAGGCAGGCAGAGAGAGAGGAGGAAGCAGGCTCCCTGCCAAGCAGAGAGCCCGTTGCAGAGCTCCATCCCAGGACCCTGGGATCATGACCTGAGCGAAAGGCAGAGGCTTTAACCCACTGAGCCACCCAGGCGCCCTCTATTTTTAATTTCTTGAGGAATCCCCACACTGTTCTCCAAAGCGGCTGCACCAGCTTGCATTCCCACCAACAGTGTAAGAGGGTTCCCCTTTCTCCACATCCTCTCCACCACATGTTGTTTCCTGTCTTGCTAATTTTGGCCATTCTAACTGGTATAAGGTGATATCTCAATGTGGTTTTAATTTGAATCTCCGTGATGGCTAGTGATGATGAACATTTTTTCATGTTGTCTGATAGCCATTTGTATGTCCTCATTGGAGAAGTGTCTGTTCATATCTTCTGCCCATTTTTTGATATGATTCTCTGTTTTGTGTGTGTTGAGTTTGAGGAGTTCTTTATAGATTCTGGATATCAACCTTTTGTCTGTACTGTCATTTGCAAATATCTTCTCCCATTCCGTGGGTTGCCTCTTTGTTTTGTTGACTGTTTCCTTTGCTGTGCAGAAGCTTTTGATCTTGATGAAGTCCCAGAAGTTTATTTTCGCCTTTGTTTCCTTTGCTTTTGGAGACATATCTTGGAAGAAGTTGCTGTGGCTGATATCAAAGAGGTTACTGCCTATGTTCTCCTCTTGGATTCTGATGGATTCCTGTCTCATGTTGAGGTCTTTTTTCCATTTCGAGTTTATCTTTGTGTACGGTGTAAGAGAATGGTCGAGTTTCATTCTTCTACATATCGCTGTCCAGTTTTCCCAGCACCATTTATTGAAGAGACTGTCTTTTCTCCACTGTATATTTTTTCCTGTTTTGTCGAAGATTATTTGACCATAGAGTTGAGGGTCCATATCTGGGCTCTCTACTCTGTTCCACTGGTCTATGTGTCTATTTTTATGCCAGTACCATGCTGTCTTGGTGATCACATCTTTGTAGTAAAGCTTGAAATCGGGTAATGTGATGCCGCCAGTTTTGTTTTTGTTTTTCAACATTTCCTTAGCAATTCGGGGTTTCTTCGGATTCCATACCAATTATAGGATTATTTGCTCCAGCTCTTTGAAAAATACCGGTGGAATTTTGATCGGAATGGCATTAAAAGTATAGATTGCCCTAGGCAGTATAGACATTTTAACAATGTTTATTCTTCTGATCCAAGAGCATGGAATGGTCTTCCATCTTTTTGTGTCTTCTTCAGTTTCTTTCATGAGTGTTCTGTAGTTCCTCGAGTATAGATCCTTTACCTCTTTGGTTAGGTTTATTCCCAGGTATCTTATGGTTCTTGGTGCTATAGTAAATGGAATCGATTCTCTAATTTCCCTTTCTGTATTTTCATTGTTAGTGTATAAGAAAGCCACTGATTTCTGTACATTGACTTTGTATCCTGCCACGTTACCGAATTGCTGTATGAGTTCTAATAGTTTGGGGGTGGAGTCTTTGGGGTTTTCCATATAAAGAATCATGTCATCTGCGAAGAGAGAGAGTTTGACTTCTTCCTTGCCAGTTTGGATACCTTTTATTTCTCTTTGTTGTCTGATTGCCATTGCTAGGACTTCTAATACTATGTTGAACAAGAGAGGTGAGAGTGGGCATCCTTGTCGTGTTCCTGATCTCAACGGGAAGGCTGCAAGCTTTTTCTCATTGAGGATGATATTTGCTGTGGGTCTTTCATAGATAAGATTTTATGAAGTTCAGGACTGTTCCCTCTATCCCTATACTTTGAAGCATTTTAATCAGGAACGGATGCTGGATTTTGTCAAATGCTTTTTCTGCATCAATTGAGAGGACCATGTGGTTCTTCTCTCTTCTCTTATTGATTTGTTCTATCACATTGATTGATTTGCGAATGGTGAACCATCCTTGTGACCCAGGGATGAATCCCACCTGGTCATGGTGGATAATCTTTTTAATGTGCTGTTGGATCCTGTTTGCTAGGATCTTGTTGAGAATCTTAGCATCCATATTCATCAGTGATATTGGTCTGAAATTCTCCTTTTTGGTAGAGTCTTTGCCTGGTTTGGGGATCAGGGTAATCCTGGCTTCATAAAAAGTGTCTGGATGTTTTCCTTCTGCTTCAGTTTTTGAAACAGCTTCAGAAAAATAGGTGCTATTTCTTCTTTGAAAGTTTGATAGAATTCCCCAGGGAATCTGTCAGGTCCTGGGCTCTTGTTTTTTGGGAGGTTTTTGATCACTGCTTCAATCTCGTTACTGGGTATCGGTCTATTCAGGTTATCAATTTCTTCCTGGTTCAATTTTGGGAGTTTATAGTTTTCTAAGAATGCATCCATTTCATCTAGGTTGCTTAGCTTATTGGCATATAACTGTTGATAATAACTTCTGATGATTGTTTCTACTTCCTTGGTGTTAGTTGTGATCTCTCCCTTTTCATTCATAATTTTATTAATTTGGGCTTTCTCTCTTTTCTTTTGGATTAGTGTGGCCAATGGTTTATCAATCTTATTGATTCTTTCAAAAAACCAGCTTCTAGTTTCATTGATATGTTCTACTGTATCTCTGGTTTCTACCTCATTGATCTCTGCTCTAATCTTGATTATTTCCCTTCTTATGTGTGGAGTTGGTTTGATTTGTTGTTGGTTTTCCAGTTCTTTAAGGTGTAGAGACAGCTGGTGTATTCTGGATTTTTCAATTTTTTTGAGGGAGGCTTCGATGGAGTATTTGCAATACTCACTTTCCAAAGTAACCAGAGACCCAAAGTCTCAGTTGGCTGTGAAGAAAGAAGGTGGGGTCCTTTAGCCACACAAGGATCAGGACAGAAATGGTGAGAAGGCCACAGTATATAAAGAAGCCTGGAATTTAGACCAGGAGGTGCAGAGAGCATGGGTTTTGCTGATGGGAAGCAGAAAAGACAGGGGCTGGCATCCTAAGGCTATGCATGAAGCATGGAACTGAAGCTAGGATGATGCAATATCACCTGTCCCACACTTTGGTCTCAGGTTACAAGGAAGAGTGGGAGGGAGGAGGGAAAGGGAGTGACTCATATTTAATCAAATACTTTCCCAAAAGTTATTGAGTTTTAAATAAGAAATGACCAGTACACTTTCCATTAATGTGTAATTATTTTGAGTATTGCGTTAAGATGGGAACTCTTGACTTCTGTTGAGTTCAGTTACTGAAAAATAAAATTACGTATTTTTCTGACCAAATTGTTTTTATACATTTCAATATCACTACATGTGGATTTTTTTTTTTAAAGATTTTATTTATTTATTTGACAGGCAGAGATCACAAGTAGGCAGAGAGGCAGGCAGAGAGAGAGAGGAGGAAGCAGGCTCCCTGCGGAGCAGAGAGCCAGATGTGGGGCTTGATCCCACGACCTTGAGATCATGACCTGAGCTGAAGGCAGTGGCTTAATCCACTGAGCCACCCAGGCGCCCCACTACATGTGGATTTGATCCAGCAAATCTCCATCTAGGAATATATCCAAGAAAAATGTATGCTAACAAAAATAAACAAATATTTGCATATAAGAAAGTTAATTGTAGCTTTTTATTTTATAGTAAAAAGCTTAAAGAATTCCAAAGGACCAGGAACAGAGATTTATGAAAATGAATTTTGGCATATTCCAACAATGGAATAATATTTGGATGTGAAAAATAGATGCTCAGTAATATGTATTTTAAAAAATTTAATTAAGATGATTTGGCAGGTTACAATGAGAATGAGGAAGATTGGTGACAGGTTCTCATAGTATTTAATTTATCCTGGGTATTCGTTATAAGGTGAATTGTTGACTATCATATAAGGGAATAGAGTATTGATATGTAAACTTTTTCTTATTTTAAGATGTTTCACTTAAATAAGGCTTCTTTCAAAACTGTACTGCTTTTAAAATATACCAACACATTTGAAATATCTACTTCAGCTTGAAAATTTTGTGAGCCAAGATACAACCAGAGCTAGTCATTGCTCCATTGTTTTGAATGATCGAGAGAATACTGAGAGGTTCTTAATTTGAAGGGTTGTTGTGACATATCAGTAGGCTTTATATCACCCAGTAACAAATCCCCAGTGCTCGTAGAGTAAGAGGTTCAATTTAATTAAATATCCTATTTTACTCAGAGTTATCAAATAAATTAGAGATGGTTTCAACTTTAAAATATTTGAAAAGTTAAAAATGAAATGTTATGAACACTGGAATAGAACATAGTTTAATTTTGATTTATTTTTAGAATCTTACAGTGTTTCAGAGTCATGAAGGAAAAAAACTGCTAGATGCCAACTGGAGAAGTATGGTACATAAATGGAAAACTTTTTTGTTTCCTTGAATTTACGTATTGTATTAGTCTGCTATGTACTATATTAGCTGCTATAATGGAATATCATAGCCTTCAACAGCAGGAATTTATTTCTCACAGTTTCAGAGCCTAGTATGTCTAAGAGCAAGGTGCTGGCCTTGATTCAGTTCCCTAGTGAGGGACCTCTTCCTTGCAGATGACTACCTTTTTACTGTGTCTTCATAGGGCAAAGAGAAGGCAAGAGGGAGAAATGGGAATTGAGAGAGAGACAGAGAGAGGGAGAGAGGGAGACAGAGGAAAAAAGTAGGACTGGGAACATGTTCTGGTTTCTCTTCCTCTTCTTATAACCTCAAAATGGGAAGCCCACCCTTATATAAATTTAATTACCTTTCAAAGTTTCCACTTCTAAATACCATCACATTGGGAGTTATGGCTTTAATCTATGAATTTTGGGCAGGTGGAGGGGGACAAAATTCAGTCCAGAGGACCCATAACTTCACAAAGGAGAAAACTTCAGGTCAGAGAAGGAAAAAATTTACTAGCCTACAATGACATATAATTATTAGCAGAACTCAATTGGGCCCCAGAGCTCCTGATTCTTGGTCAGTAAACTCTGAGAGTACTTTCTCAGACTGTCTCATAGCACACATTTCTTCCTTATTATAGCTGTTTTTCTGCAAAACATATATTTTTTTCTACAAATCATATCGATCCTACCAAGTTGTATGTTCCCTGAATAGAGAATCCATATTTGAAGCATCTATTGATTTATTGTCCATATATTAACTATTCTATGTTTCATAAAAATTAAGTTGTGGATTCAGGAGGGCTGTCAAGTTTCTGAATTCTCTAGTTGTTATGAATTCAAATATATAGGAATTTACTGTAATATTTTAGTGATATATTTTATCCTTATTACTTTTGTCTTATAATTCTATATAGCCTTTATATTAACTAAAATTTGAGAAATCAGCATTTATTATACATTATAAATATCTATTCTCCGTGTCACCAATCACTAGTGTTATAACTAGGAACTTAATTTTTTCTTATGTGGTTCTTGTTCTATTATTTTGTCATTAAATTATAGCTCATATAGAAGGCATATGGAACATGACAGTGCCATAGACTATGTCTCTTTGGTTTACTCCTTGGACATATGCTTTACATACAAAAAGATATTTCAATTCACCATATGTGATCCATATTTAAATGT
The DNA here is from genome assembly GCF_922984935.1 of Meles meles. Lineage (NCBI taxonomy): Eukaryota > Metazoa > Chordata > Mammalia > Carnivora > Mustelidae > Meles > Meles meles. Next base: position 45,108,381 of record NC_060085.1, on the reverse strand, counting down.
GGAAACAGAGCCTCACAGGAGATGTATCTAAATAGCACATGCAAACATTTACTATTTGTGCCAGTAAGTGGATCTTTAGCAGAAAACTCAACAACTACCATATGCAGCAGCTGTTATTCAGTGGACCAAAAATAACGGCCTGGAACAATGCAAGAAGCAGTTTCAGCATATTTGAACCCCATCCACCTAGCAAATACTTATTTCTCAAAATCCATTCAGATGCCTGAAAGGCTCTTCATTTGCAATTAACCACTATAATTGTTTTGACTGAGACATGCTACTTAGGGAGACGCACTCCAAGAAAAATCTTCTTGAGAGATCAGGTAATTGCCAGAGGGGGACAAAAATAAGCAGATTGTCTATACCCGTGGACAATTTTTGGACCCCAACACAAAGTATTTTTAATATGTTTTTGGATGGCAAATACGGTTGAAACAATAACTTGTAAAATTTAAGAATATTAACCAGATTATTATTAGATGCCTCTCTGAAATATCACAGGGGCTCCTATATCAAGCATTTTATTTGATCAGATTTTTTTGATCAGCAGAGATAATCAACATGAGTATGGGTTATTATTTGTTGGAAGACAGTTAGAACCAGACATGCTGGGAGTGAATTTTTGATTCATTGTGTTAATGATGCATTAAACTCTGACGGCTGTCAATGTGGTGGTGGGGAACACAGTGCTCAGGAAACAAAGTCACTGGCTTAGATCTCCAGCTCTATCTGGAAACAAAGTCACAGGCTTAGATCTCCAGCTCTTATAGAGACTTATAGATAAGGCCCTTAGAAACTTCAGTTTCATCTGGTATAAAGCATGATGGTGATAATCACTGCTTCTGATTATTTCAAAGGGTCACTGTGAGGCCAACTGTACAATGACTATTACTCCCATCTGACATCACTTATTGAATTCATACTCTGTGTCATGTCATTTAATCTTCAAACCAATCTACAAGTTAGTTTATTTCTACCCTGAGTCAACATATAAACCTGTAAATCTCAGTGGTTTTCCACAAAAAATTCTGATGCAGAGTTAGGTAAATCTTCAGAGAAGCTCTCTGGCATGCTGTGACTCAGATTCGGGTTGCTTTAATTTTGTGATGACACCATTTTAACACATGCCTCCCAAGTCCCCAAATCTGGAGAAAAGAGATCTGGAGAGTTGCCATCTGCTTTTAAATGCGTTAGCCCAGAACTGACTTAGGAGATCCCATTGGCCATGACCACCACATGACCCTGCCTAAGTGCAGGGGGCAGAGATTATAGGGAAGTACCCAGATACCAAGTGAGCAATTCGCATATCTGCCATACACAGTGTGGTTTTTCCTGTTTGACAAATGAGGGGACTGAACAGAGGCATTATGTAAATTACCTAGGACACACAGTCCTTTAAGAGGAGACTCCATTTTTTATTTAGGATTTTTAGTAATATTTTGATAATTTGTTACCATGTGTTAGTGAATCATAACAGGCCAACAAAGAGTATGTTTTTATAATTCTTCCTTAGTTAAAGACTTTCTCATCTGATGAGATAATTATTTCATTTAGGTTCTTTTTTCATATCGTGAAGCAAAAGATTCTGTTTTATTTCATAAGTTTGGGAAATTCATATTCAAGTTATTCAGACACTTTTATAATAGAAATTATTTAAAATAAGACAATTTAAATAAACATTTCAATATAAACCTTGGATATCTTGGGTAAACATATATACACTGTTTTACATGGGACAAATAAATGTCCATTTTGGAGGTGTGTTTAAAAACGTTGACTAAATTAAGAATCCCTAATTTGGGTACTTTTGTCAAGAGATTAGGAAAATTAGAAATTCAACAGTCTTGGTTAAAATAACTTCTTTACTGTGTTTCTGGAAAATGCATACTAGAAAGTGAGTAATAACGTCTCATATTATTAAAATTTCAAATAAATCAGCAATATATATTCTAATATATTTAAAATTATTAAATGAAGCAATAGATAAATCATCTGTAATATGGAATGTACTACTAGAACACAGCACATCGATTAGTATTTGGGTGTTGCATATGGTAAATGTTTGCCTGTCATATTTGCACTCTTACTTATGGCTTTTTGAAGAAGTAGAAGAACACTGGGATTAAACCAAAGACTGTGATAGGAAAAGAACAAGCTATTATTCTATTAGATTTACAGATAGTCATGGTCAAATAAAATTGTATGCCAGACCAAGAATGCTGATTTTATTATATTCATGGGTTATCTCCAGACATAGTATGAAATTCTTTAAAAAAAAGTATATCAAACAATTTTGGGAAGTGCTTTTATTGTAACCATTGATAAAATTAGTTTATGTAACAGTACAGTCTTCCTATATCTTCTTCCAAAGACTGTCTTCAAGAATCACAATGTTTGTTTCTACTTCTAAGAATTTCAACACCTCAATTCCTCCTTTCAAAGTGATACTTTAGAAAAAATTCACTCTGTTTGTTTTTCTTACTGTACATTTAAAACCCATTTGGTGGGGCACCTGGGTGGCTCAGTGGGTTGAAGCCTCTGCCTTCAGCTTGGGTCATGATCCTAGGGTTCTGGGATCGAACCCTGCATCGGGCTCTCTACTCAGGGGGGAGCCTGTTTCCCTTCCTCTCTCTCTGCTTACTTGTGATCTCCATCAAATAAATAAATAAAATCTTTAAAAAAATAAAATAAAATAAAACCCATTTGGAGATATACTATTTATATGTAAAGATGGATAGAAACAGATACATGTGGTCATTTATGGCCAGCTGATGGAAGGAATAACATCAAAAGCAGCTGACATTTGTTTGGTAGGTATAATGTTCCAACCACTCTTCTAAGCTGTAACATATTTCACACAGTAATATAAAAAATGATAGCTGGTCTTTATTGAGCTCCCAGGGTTGGCTTTTTATCAGGCTTTGTTCCCAGCGGTTTACATATAAGAAATCATTTGGTCCCTACAGCTCCTGAGTAGGGTGCTATTACTGATATCCTCAGTTTACATTGAGAAACCTGGTACTTAAAATAGTGAAGCAAGTTGCCCAATTCATACAAGTCCAAATGGACAGAGGCCACTTTTGAACCCATGGCTCTGTGATTCCAAAGTATGACTTCTTTATACTACAAAGCTCCCTCTGCCTACTTAGCCTCTTCCGCTGTGGCCTCTGAGCAGTTGTCACTGTGTCTCCATACCCAGTGGTTTGAGTCAGGGTAGGAAGGAGCATTTCTTCATGCTAACGAAGTTGGCAACAGCATGGTTGGAAACTGTTGATTTCAGGATGGTGGCCACAGTAAATCTGACCAAATGAAGCTCAAAGAAATTCATTTGGGTTTTTTTGCTTTCAAGAAGAAAGCATTAGAGGATTTCGTTCTCTTTATAGAAGAGATTAGAGAAGAACAATTAAGGAGCAAAGCTATTCTCCAATGCCTATGAAGCCACTGTAAAATGCTATACATCCTTCTTAAAATGGGGATTTGGGCTCTTGCTAATGAGGTTAAAAACTATTCTCAAATTACTACTTAATGTCATGGGAAATATATGTAAAACACTATTAAACTGATTTTAAGACTCCTGTCACAAGCATTGCCTTCTATATCATTTAATAGTCCCTTTTTAAGTTTCCATGTTAGAAAGTCCTTTTGTGGAAATTCTTTTCAGGAAAGGCTTCTTCTCCCCTAAGGAACTGTATGGCTTGTCTTAGTAACATGTTTCACATTTACCCTGGCGGTTGGGAAGCTCAACCCAATATGAATGCTCTCCCAAAGCAATCATTTAGCATCTGTGGCAGTGGCTTTAACCTTTTCCTATTTTCCCTTCTTACTGAGAACACAACTAGACTATTTTCCAGCCTTCTCTGCAGGTAGATAACTAATCTGAATCAATGAAACGTAGGTAAAAGTGATGTGTGTTATGTTCAGCCTGGCCACCCACTGCTGATTTTCTCTCCCTTCCCCAAATTTGCTTGCAAAGATGCCAAGGGTCATCTTTGAAGGTATGTATTGAAGAGAGCAGAGCCTCTTTCAACCCCAAACTCCCACCTCTCTGCTAAAAGTTACTCCTTATATGGCCAATAAATAAACTTCGAATGTTAGAAGCCACTAAAGCTTCAGAGGTTATCAATTATAGTGGCTACTATTTTATTAATTACTAAAGAAATGGGTAAAAGACATAAAGTGTTTTTTTTTTCCTTTTTTCTCCCCCCCCCCACTTTTTTCAGCTCTACTGTGGTAAGATGTGGGTGCGTGTGTAACAAAAATTATAGCAGAACAGGTTTTACTTCACACAGAAGTTCAGGATCCTGGAGGCTCTGCCATCTTTAAAACATCCCTTCCAAAGTTGTTCTTTGCTTAGCAGTTAATTACTGGTTAGCAAGAAAAAAAACTCATGTCAGAGGCAAGAAAGATATAAATGCAAGTTATTTGCTGGCTAAGAATTTGCGTGCCCATGATAACCTGAAGACAGACAATATGTTTGCAAAGTCTTCTCTATAAAAGGGGTTGAAAATGGTATCATTGGTGAGGACCGGTTTCCACTGGCTGAGAAAAACATATTAGAGGAAATAAGGTTAAACAATAATTAGCTGTGTTTCACAGAGAAGTAAAAAACAATAGAAAGTGTCTAGACATTTGAGGTTCTGCAGGATTTGAAAAACTTGATTGGAAAAACAGAAGCCAGGGGAGACTGGGTGGCTCACTCAGTTAAGAGTCTGCCTTCAGTTCAGGTTATGATCTAAGGATCCTGGGATCAATCCCCACATCAGGTGCCCTGCTCAGTAGGCAGTCGGCTTCTCCTTCTCCCTCTGTACATGTACACATGTTCTTTCTCTCTCCTTTCTCTCTCCAATAAATAAGTAAAACCTTAAAAAACAACAACAACAAAAAAGAAAGTAGAAGCCAAAGAGAGAGTAAGATCAAAACAGCTTCTGACAAAACTTCATTTCTACTCAGCTATAGAGCAAAATTCCATCTGATATGGAGCTTCCCACTTAAACCAGAAGGCCTCAATATAGCCACTATTTATTTGCAAGAGAAGCATGAAGGCAAAGAAGAAAAAAACATACTCAGTAACTATGACCCAGAAAAAACTGTTAGTCTATCAGAATATGGAATTGACTAGAGCCAGTTAAATCAATGCCTAGTAAGATTATGAAGGTATTGGATCTAAAAACAAAACAAAACCCAAAAAACAAAAAACCCAGAAACCTAGACTAAATAAATTTGACTTCTTAAGGCTTAAAATGGGCAGAAAGCACATTGTGGAAGTTCAACAGTATTAAGAAGGGTATCCTCATCACTTACTTCAGATGTGGCCAGGCATATGAGTAAACACGGAAAAGCCAAGTAGGGGCAGACTCAGAATACGGAAAACCATGACAATCCCTCTGGCTCCCAAGAGAGCAAAAATCAGGATCTACTTAAGAAACGGACTCACTGCTAGGGCAGAGGTGTCTACCATCATAGACATATACAATTCCATAAGACCTATACATAAACCAGTGCAGACCAGTGACTACTATGTGTTCTTCCCTTATCTGGAGGACATTGGGAGATGGAGAGAAGTGAGTTGGGGGAAATCAGAAGGGGAAACAAACCATGAGAGGCTGTGGACTCTGAGAAACAAACTGAGAGTTTTAGAGGGGGGGGGGGTTGGGTGAGCCTGGTGGTGGGTATTATGGAGGGCACGTATTGCATGGAGCACTGGGCGTGGTGCATAAACGATGAATTTTGGAACACTGAAAAAAAAAACAAAATTAAATTTTTTTTAAAAAGGGCTTTACTGAGATGATTCTGTTGCTACTTCTCCACTAAATTGTGTGTGTTTATGTGTGTGTGTGTGTGTGTGTGTGTGTGTGTTGAGGTGGTACATGATACTTTGCCCTTTTAATCATAGGTGGATGATCCATGAGGAGCCATAATGGGTCCTTTTGGAGGTATGGATGCTTCACCTAGAAACCTCAGAAACTTAGCTATCTGCAGAGACTGGTTGGGACTGGGAAAGAGATGCATGTGTTCTATGTATGGGATGAAGGGTAAACCAGATATTGATTAGCAGTGTGAACTGTGGCAAAGAATATTTACCAAACCAATTCCATTTTCTTTACATCTAGGGCATAGTCTTAGACTTTATTTTTCAGAATCCGTTACAGTTAGTTGTGACCATATGACTGAGTTTATGCCAAAGGAATGCTAGCAGAGGTGATATCATTTCCAAGTCTGGCCCATAAAAACTTCCTGTGTAATCTTATGTCTCTTTTCCCCTATCTGCTGATAAAAAGTTAACATTCTGGGAGACCTTGCAAAAAATGTGTTGAAGATGGTAAAGTCTGTCACCTAAAGCCTTGAATAACTGCCTGGAATAAATGCCCACTCCCATTCCAAATGAACTTTATTTACTTGAGAGAGGAATAAACTTCTATTTTCTTAATCTGTTGAGATTTCAGTTTTCATTTGTAATAGCAGCTGGCATTATCCCATTCTATTTCCTTATTTTGGGTTAACTCTAATTTTTAATGATATATTTGAAAATTTCTTTGGTGTGAGCTAGGTATAAATATAATAAAACCTCCAAATAAAGTGGTTGGCTGTGAATTCATGTAACTCAGAATATACATAGTCTTATTTATATCCCTGAAAACAGGAAATTCAGTTTAAGCAATTCTGGTAAGTTAAGAAAAGTAGAAAGAGTAACTATTACAAATGTACCTATATATTTTTGATAATCATCTATTTGCCTAAGGAGTGTATTTGATACTACCAGATATACTATAGGAGCAATTACATTTATTACTTACACAGTACCTGACAGGCTATTATTATTATTTATTTTTTAAGCTTTGCATGACAAGGTCAATCCTATAGAATATTGCTGATGAGCTATCTCAGTACAATACTTTCTATTTCTTTTAACAGAGAAAATATTGTTTTTGCTTTTGTTTTGTTTTATTTTGTTATTTGGTTTCCTACACTTAACCACATCAAACTACAAATAAACTTTTATCCAGTCAGGAATGATCTCTAGTCCTCTCGTGTTGGACAGCAGGAACAAAGCTCTTCGACAGATTTAGGTGCTGCCTAAATTCCTTTTGACTACCACCATCCTCTACTAAATCCCCGTGCACTAATGATTAAGGTGCTTCTCATAATTACAATCTTGCCTCTCTCAGCTTGGCTTAGTCATTGGAATATGCCCTCTACTTTTGACTCTATTATTTCAGCTAATGATGCCACTAGTCATATAATCATCCTGACTTGAAATCTTATAGTCAATTTAATACCTCCTTCCCCCTAAACCTGTACATCCATCCAATCAATTTCCAAATTACATACATCTACCTCTACAAAGGCTTTCACATCTTTAACTTTCCTTCTATTCCTGCTGCCTACACCTCAGTTCAGATCCTCATTACTTTCCTACCTTCTGTGCTATAATAACTTAGTAATTGGCTTCTCTACTTCTGTATCTCCCATTCCAATTCATCTTAACACTGCTATAAGATTAATCTTCCTAAACTGCATCTCTGATCACAGAATCACAGACTCTCAAGATAAAAGAGGCCCTTAAGGTCAACTGAAGCAACTTCTTTCTTTTCTTTTTATTTCTTAATAAATACCAGAATTGGATATGTGTACTTTTATTATAGAAGCAATGGATGGTTAAAAAAATTAAACAGTACAAAATAAAAAGCAAAAATCTTGCTCCTCTCTTCCATCCCCACTTATTTCCCAGAACAACTATTTTCACTTTTAGTTTGAGTTTTTATTCTCCTGGTGGTTACTATTATAATTTGACATAATACAGTTTTAACTTTCTTTTCTGGCTATAATAACATGTAATGCAATATATACTGACTTCCCATTGCGAAACGTGTAAATCGGTGCACTTAGTCCTTCCACCTACCTTTTAATTTTTGTTAGTTTTATTATTGTATGTATTTTCATGTTTCTAGGGCTTATATAATTTAAATTGTTTATTAGTCCACAGGGCTTTGCATATAGCTTAATTCTAAAAACTGGTAAAAACTCCAACATTTAAAATGTTATTGTTAAATTATATCAGTGTAGAATCAGCAGTGTAGTTTGAAATCTACAAAGGAAGTTAAAATAAGCAAACAGAGATATAGTAAGGAGACAGCCACATACAGATTAGCAGATTGTATCCTGCACAAGAACATCTGGCCAAAGGGGTAAGTGTGGGCTAAAATTCCATGTACTAAGCTCTGTGCCTCAGCATGGCATAATCTTTATCTAATTTCCAGAAAAGGCTAGTTGACGTCATAAGTGGAAGGAAAACAAGGTGAAGACAAAGTCACCAATATCAGTGGAAGTTCCAAAATAGAGGGAATGGTAAAGAGTCAAATATTACAAAACACAAAATAAGAAAAGGATTGTGATATTTTCCACTGCTTACCAATATGTTTTTGATTATTGCTGACCTTAGCAAAATCAAGTATATTGATCAGGGTGGAAGCCAGGTTTTTAGCGCCTTGATGAGGGTGTACTGGGACAATAAGGCTTGAGAATATGGAAAAATCCTTCTAAAAATTTGGATATCTAAGGGGAAAAGAAACTGTCCGATTTACAGGGTAGTCAAATCTAATAATTTTTTCTTTGTAACTTCTTTTATTGCTTTTGTGTTTAGACATATCTTCAGCATATACTAGAAGTATTCACTTATATTTTCTGCAAGTTCAAATATGACTTGGTATTTAGAATTTTATTTTTTAAAAAGTTTTTATTTATTTATTTATTATTAATTAATTAATTTATTTAAGAGAGGGCAAAAAGTGAGAGAGAGCACAGAGGGAGAGGGAGAAGCAGACTTGCCACCAGAGAGCCCAATGTGGGGCTTGATCCCAGGACCCTGAGATCATGACCTGAGCTGAAAGCAGATGCTTAACCAACTGAGCCACCCCTGTGCCCTGTATTTAGAATTCTAAGTTAAAAATCCATCTGTTGGGGCACCTGGGTGGCTCAGTGGTTTAAGCCTCTGCCTTCGGCTCAGGTCCTGATCTCAGGGTCCTGGGATCGAGCCCCGCATCAGGCTCTCTGCTCAGTGAGGAGCCTGTTTCTCTCTCTCTCTCTGCCTGCCTCTCTGCCTACTTGTGACCTCTCTCTCTGTCAAATAAATAAATATTTAAAAAAAATCCATCTGTTACATATTTACATATGCACTGTCATATGAGTCTTTAACTGAAACTTTTTATAAATGGTCCATTGTACCAAGAAGCTTCCATCCTGTCTCTGCTAAACTGGACCATCACCTTTATCACTTACTTAATTTTTTATTTTTATTTTATATTTGAAAATCATTTTTCAGTTTGCTCTTCTGTTCCCTTATTCTAATCTAAGTTACTGAGTCAATATCAACTTAGTTTCATTAAAACACAATCTTTGGTTTTTAATCAGAAAATTCAAAAAGCAGCTCTCTTAGCTTAGTTTGAATCTTGTTTCTTTTCCATTTGTACAGATTAGACAGACTTACTATCTGAAAACTGAATCCCTATTTTCAGTCCTGGCTATCTACGATTTTTCTATTGTCATTTTCATTCCTTTGTCCTCTTTGTCTGTTTTGGGAAAGCTGCTCCCAATCTTCTTCCAACAATGACGTTTTCTGCAGTGCCAATTCAACTCCTTACTGCCAACAGTCTTGCTCTCTTGAAACTTTAGCTTCCTTGCAATTTTTCTCATATCACTAATCAATGTATATTTCTAACCTGTGATTTCATGTCATCTATATTGTCTTATTTTTGTTTTTTCATTCCTCCTTAAAGTCTATTCAGAACATAAAGCTGATTTTTTCCCATTTCCTTTTCCTCCATGAAATGCTTTTATACTGTATTTTCTCTAAATTATGAAGCAAATGGACCTTCTTATGGTACACAATCTTTTCTGAGCTCCCCTTTTTTTCTCTCTCTACTTTCCTTTGTGTGAGAAACTGTTTCTCTCTCATTCTGTTGTATGTAAAAATGGGGCAGTAGCTTTTTTATTGCTTCATGCCATGTGGCTGTTACCAAGATCTTCAGATCAAACCTCTCATCTGCTTGCAGAACCTCTAGTCAAACAGCAGGTCTCAAGCCACTATTGACCTAATCTGACTATGCTCTTCTGAGGAGGAGATGGCTGATCTTATCTTGCCATGAACAATGGAGAAGTAATTTTATTCTTCATTAACTTGAAAAAATGCTTAATTTTTTTGTTGTTAGAAGGGTGAAAAAATATGGAAACTCCTTCAGATTCACTCTTCTCTGGTCATTTCCATCTTGAAATCATCAGCTTCCTACCATCAGCTCATCAACCTACAATGCAGTGCACGCCACAACTACCCATCTTCCACTCTCTCTGCCCCTTTGTAGCCTCAGCCATGGAAGAGATGTAGAAAGAGGTACTGAGGTGAGGGATGGAGTAGTAAAGTACCTGTAACTACTAAATATTAATTCATGTAGGGAATTAGGAGAAGAGAAGAAAGGAAAGCGATGGTGATGATCAGCTTCAGATCAGGTGCAAGTTACTCATTTTTGAAGAGGACTTTAGAAATCTTCCTTTGCCTTTTGTTATGCTCTGTGGCCTTACTACCATTTCTGCTTTGTGTCAGATTTTAGTGCTCCTAAAACTTTATATCTCTCTATTTGCAAATATTTAGGTCACCTGTTGGTGTGTCTCATTTGATATTCCATGCCTACCAATCCACTGCTTCAAAACCGTAAATTACTCATCACTTAGGGAACAGAAACAAGTCTGCCCTGAGCCATCTAGAGCATCATCCCCACCTGACCTTATCTACAGTTTGATTGGTTTGAGACTCCCTTCAGGGGTCAGAGTTACCTGCCAAATTGCTTTCCTCTCCTTACTTGCACCCTCCACTTTCTTGCCTCCAGAACTGGGTTGCATCTCATTCTCTCACTTCTTGTAATTTCGTCCATTTTTAAGGAATTTTTTCATCATTAGCCTTCCTTACATAGTTGGCAGATGACTACAGGCACAAGTGCAAAGCCTTTATATACACTTTGATGTTTAACCTCAGCCTTTATGCAGTATTAGATGTAGTTAATGAAATCTGTACAAATCTTATATTTGTCCTGAGGCCATAAATATTTTTAACATAAAAAAGTGTGAAATAATAACAATAACAATTAACAACAATTTTAACCAGTGGGAGACTTATGTTTGCACTTGACCTTAATGCCCAAGGCTAGCACCCCAATGGCTTCCTTTCTTTCCCCCACCAACTTGTCAAGATTTTGCTTAAATTCCAGTTAGTTAACATGCAGTGTAATATTAGTTTCAGGTGCCCAAGAGCTTTCTTTAGCATCTCTTGCTAGTGCCATTTTTCCTACACAGATGTGTCAGTGACAGGATGGTTGCTTTCCAACAGCACCTTGCGGCAGATCCTCTGTAACTGCTATTGCTTCTCCAGAAGCAGCAGATTGCACTGCAGCTGTCCTTTTGCTGTACAGGGAAGTACATGAGTTCCCCTTGTAGCCTCCCTCCCAAGCACACATGTGATTTTCCAACAACTTCATTGGCTTCTTGCAGTGGTCTTGTGGCCTTTGCTTCCTTTCAGCTAGTTCTCTCTCTCTCTCTCTCTGTGCGTGTGTGTATCCAGTTATTTATCTTACTATCAAAAACCTCTGTTATACAAACAGCCACTTAGGAGACACCCTCATCTCATTTCCCCCTTCTATTCCTTTGAGACGTAATGCTCCAAGTTGGTTCCAACTTCAAGTTACTCTGAATGTCAGCTAATCATCTAAATGACAGCTGTGACATTTGGGAGTGCAAAAATCTCTTCTACTGGCTTTATAAACCCATCTTACAATTTTCATTTATTGACGCCTAACAGCTTGGCAATGAAGTGTTTCTTGAAGCCCTGATGAACCCAGAGTTCGGATACAAAATCAATTTAATTTCAAGAGTTTGAATGAAGAAGGTGCACTAACCCAGTAGACTGGAAATATGAGGAGTGAGGGCAGGATGGTACAGGAAACATTAGAACTGGGTCTAAGCATCATAGTTGCAGTCTGATATAATAGTTCATATCTTGGCTTCTCTACGTACAAGGTATGCAATCTTTGGCAAGTTACTTAACCATCCTGAGCATTTTGCTCATTGTTAAAGGAACGTTACAGTTTCATGAGTTAATGGAATAAGAAGTTCCTAGAATAGTGGTTGAGTTAAAGCTGGTATTATTGCTATTCCTGAACCAGATACGCCGCTATATTGCCATGGGGCTCGTATGTATTATCTGACTTTGCAGGGCCTTTGTTTCCTTCCTACAACATTAAAGAAGTTGTCCGATGATTTCTAAGCTTGCTTCTAGCTTTTAAACTTTACTTTTCCAAGTGGTAGAACTGGAAGAATAATATTTGGTTTGTTCTTATCTTGGTCTGTTTGTAAGTCTGACCAATAAATCTCAGATCTTCAGGGCCATATCTACAATAGTTCAATACCAGTTCTATGCCAGACAGCTCATTAGAATGTGGCCTGACAAAATTTCACAACAAAGTGCCTCCTGGCCTATTAGTCAATCAATGGCAAAGTGATCTTTTTCTTTAGATTTGGGAGAGCCTGACATCAATCATTAAGACAACCAGAGTTGGAGGCCACCGACCAATTTTACTTATATATTTCCAGACTTATCAATCACGGCCTGTTGTATGTAAGTGTCATTTAGGAGCAGGGCCTTGAGGGAGGCACAGTTCTACACATAACAAGTCTCTGGCCCGCAGTTTAGATCTGATAGAACACGAAGGTGGAGAATAGAGGTAAGAAGGATCATGGCAAGTTTCAGCATGGTTGTATTCTAACAAGAAAATTCAACAGCTTTTTCATCTCTCTGAAGCACACTTAACCTAGTCTTTGACTCATCTTTCCAAGATGGGTGGAATAAAGCTGCCATGATCTTTGAAATGATGAAACCCATCAAAATGCTAGAAGATACTTAGAATTGTGAGTAGGAAAACTGTGTGACTTTCAGAAAGTCACTAAACTAACATGGGTATGTTTCTTCATCTACTAAAACAAAGGGTTGATTCAGATTATCTCTGAGGCAAATTTTCTATTTTTCTGACATTTTCATACTCAAGGTACCATTAGAATCTTGTGATAAGTGTATCAAAATGCAGATTTTCAGATCCCAAGTCCATTTATTCTGATTAAGTTAATAAAGAGTGAGGACTGAAGGCATACATTTTTTTTTAACATGCATATATGGGATTTAAGACTCAGGCCTACAATGATGACAGTGATGTTGATACTGGTGTAATAACCAACCTTAATGGATCACCTAAATGTACTGAGACATAAATCTTCACAGACCAGCTCTGTGACATAGGCACTCTTGCTAATTTTACCTATAAAGGGGGTGAGGGGATGTCCTAAAAACTATGCAGTAAATAGTTACACTCATACAGTTAGCAGAAGAAAAGAACCAGAATTTGAGCACAGATTGGCCAAACCCAAATCTTATGGTCTTAAACTACTATATTGCTTCTCGGGTCCTGGCTAAAGTTTGCCACAGCTGTCAAGATGTCAGTCTTCATCTCTCTATTTTTGATAGGCTGTCAAAGCTGGATCTAGAATGTCAAAAACACCTAATTTAACCTCAGTTGTTGAAGCCATCCTGTTGTGCTTCTGAACTAATTGGAATGGTAGCATAATTATACATCTTAGAAATGGAGAGAATCAAAAAAGCAGCTTTCGGGCGCCTAGGTGGCTCAGTCAGTTAAGCATCTGCCTTCAGCTCAGGTCATGATCAGGGAGTCCCAGGATGGAGTCCCACACTCGCTCCCTGATCAGCGGGGAGTCTGCTTCTCCCTCTGCTCTTAACCCTCCTTGTGCTCTCTCTCTCACTCACTCACTCTCTCTCTTTCTCAAATAAATAAAATCTTTAAAAAAAAAAAAAAAGGAGCTTTCATTTCTTTTATCCAGAGCAACCAGGGCACAGCAAGGGCCTTATGGTATCTTTGTGTGAGAAAAATACACTTCTTCTGGATTGTCCAAATAAAGACAACCACGGGTAGAATTAATTTGAAAACTTATTCACTCTTACTAATGCAGCATCAAGAGTCTGGGGGCTTAGAGAGCAGAACTCAAGTTAGATTTAAGTCCTGATTTATACCACTGACTGATGGTTTGTTTGGAATACAACCTGTGCAACTGTACCCTGTGCCCTTGTAGAGCTAGAGCATTTAGCATCTCTGCCCTTCAATTTTCCCTTCAAAGTTCTATACCTGAAGTTCTCTGGAAAAGTTGCACAAACAAAAAAGCAGGTATAAAATAGGTATTGGAAACATAACAATGTGTTTAACTTAGATTCCTGTATGTGGAAGTCAACACATAAAGGGCAAGCAGATGCAGAAAAACTGAAATCTATTCTGGGCATAATTTATCTTTGTCAGGTGTCAATGGACCTGCCCTTTATTTGAAAGCAATTTAATTAATGAGATTAGTGCCCCTGAAGTTCTTCATTGCTGAAATAAGCGAATCCATATATCCTAATGTCTTACAAGAATTTCTCCCTTACCCTGAACCCCAGTTTAATATACTTTTGAAATACCAATCATTGATCATTCACTCATCAGAATTTTTTTTAAAGGTTTTATTTATTTGTTTGAGAGAGAGAGAGAGAGAGAGAGAAATCACAAGTAGAGAGGCAGGCAGAGAGAGAGGGGGATGCAGGCTCCCTGCTGAGTAGAGAACCCAATGTGGGGCTCGATCCCAGGACCCTAAGATCATGACCTGAGCCGAAGGCAGCGGCTTAACCCACTGAGCCACCCAGGTGCCCCTCATCAGAATTTTAAAAAAAAAAAGAAAATCTCCAAATTAGCTTTGGATTTCAAGAGAGAGAAAACAAAATAAAACATTTGATGGTTGTTGAAAGTGAAACCATATCGAGGTTTGTGTTCCAGATTTATTTGAAAAAAAGAAAAAAGAAAAAAGAAAAAACAACCCTTATTTTGATGCTGTTCAAAAGCCTGAGGCGGTTTCTACCCCATTTGTATTTCTGGATTTTTTTCAGCCCCATCTGTTTATTTTCTATTGAGCAATCATAGCAAAACAGAAAGCCAGCTTCTGAGGATGTGAAAGCAGGTGGGGTTTGGACATAATTTGAAAGGCGTAATGATAAATTCTCAGAATAGAGGATCTCAGATTGGCCAATACCATTGTTATTTGGCATTTAATATTTCTTTTAAGTTTAAGTACTATGTATATGAAGGAGAATTTATTTGTAGTGAGACAATCCAAAATGTTCAGAAATAATCTGAGTTGAGATCTTTAAATACTTGTTATTTTTTTGTAACTGTGAGACATAATTTTGGATCTTTAAGACTGGGGAGATATTTTCTCACATTCTTCTAGTAAATTCCCAGGTTATAACATAAAACCCAGGAGATATATTTTTAAACCTTCTTCCTTAAATCTAAACATTTAATTGTGATGCAGTACACTTCAGGAGGTCAGACAGTACAGTATTTTATCCAGATTAATAGCTTCATTCGATGTTGAAAGTGATAAGATCTAGAATACCATATGTTTAAAAGGAAACATATTTCTCCAAAAATGGGGGTGGGGGAGGTGGCAAAATTACCTTGCCTTGCCTTTCATTTGACATTTTTTCATGACAAAATTTTGACATAAAATCAACCTTTCCAAAGATTCTGAACAAATGTCTTTGGCTTTCCTGGACTTCTGCCAAAGAGCAGCATAGGTTTTATGACTTGCCTCAACAGAGGGACAATGGTGACTACTCTGGAAAATTTACACACCCCTTTCATTATGGGTAAGCAGAGAGACTTAAGTATGTCCACCCACATGCTAAAGGCTCCAGGTGACAATGAGCTCACTTCCTAATCAGACACGCATCATCATCTCCAGTTTCTATGTACTGAGAACCCAGAGGCTGTTAGGAGGCCCTGGCTAATGGCTGGTTCTGGGCATCCTGCTAATGGCTAACACATAAAATAAATTCTGTCTTCTAAGGAAGAGTGTCTCTGAGGTGATGGAAAAGACATGCATCGATGGACAGATAATGGAGATTTTTAACCCATGAGCAATTAAACTTTAGTATTAGTCGGACTAGGTTAGGCTATGCATACCCCTAAATCTCAGTCACTTAATACATTTGCATAAACTATTATTCTAGTGCATATTGGGCAGCCCTTCTGCACCTTGTAGCCATGCCATATGAAAAACACATCTTCTAAGGACACTGCAGGGAAGGAGGGGAATGGATGAACTGTCTTAGCTTACACATAAAACATGCCATTTCCTGTCAGCATCCATGGACCAAACTAGATTCATGGGTCCAGCAAGGAAGCCTGGGAAATACAGGGGAGCCTATGGAATAATCATTGAGCATTAACTATTCTGCAAAAACCACCCTGTAATACAAGTCTGGGGTTTTCATACTAAAATAGAGAAAAAAAATTTTAAAAAGGAAAAAAACTGGTTTTGCACATCACCTGTGGTTAGCCTTGGAAGCTATTTTCTCCTGGTAAAATCCTAAAATTGAAAAGATACATGGGATTTATTGAGTTTATTTCTGTATGTTGAGCAGAGCAATCGGCCATTAATTTACTTTAGCAGTCTAACTCGAATCTATTTACCCATAATAATATGCAGGGTTTGAATGGAATAGTATTAAGAGCTTAAGCTCTAGAAACAAACTACTGAGCTTCAAAACCTATAGATGCTGCATGAACAAGTTGTGTCAGCTCTTTGAGACCAAGTGTCCACACGTGAAATGGGAGGGATGATGTTAATAATAGGGCAGCTTCGTGGGCTACCATAAAGAATAAATGGAATGATTATAGTACATCCTCAGTAACACATGAGTATTTCCAATAAGAAGATACAATACACTAGTTTATTCCATTTTCTAAGTATTCCTTGTGATCAGTGTCCCTTCCCTAGTTATGAAAAATAGCTAACACTAGCTGTTATAGAGGACTACCTACAAGTTTGCACCCCACAGATTTGTAGCAAGAGATATACTACTAAAATAAATCAGGAATCAGAGAGGCGTTCCACAAAGGAACTCGTTAATTCCTGGAAGATTCAAAGTTAAGGACTGTATCTCACGACCTCTTCATATCCTCAAAATAGTTAACTTATGCCTGGCAAAAACCAAAACCCAAAAAACAACAAAACCCCCAACTTAATTATATATATATTTAAGATTTTATTTATTTATTTTATTTTAGAGAGAGAGCAGGAGAGCATGAGTTGGGCAGGGGCAGGGTAGAGGGAGAGAAGCTCAAGCAGACTCTGCACCAAGCACGGAGTCCTATGCGGGGCTTGATCTCATGACCCTGAGATCATGACCTGTGCTGAAACCAACAGTTGGTGGTCAACAGACTGAACCAAGCAGGCTCCCTCTTAATTACATTATTGGATAAATGAAGGAAATCCGGTAATAGCTTCGAAAATGCCGCTACTGTGTTTGACAGATAATCCACAAGACCTAAATAGGTGAATTTCCTTGTGCTATAGTCACATTGAATCCTGAGCCAAAATATATGCACGTTAATGCTTTAAACTTTCTCTTCCTGTTGTGAAATTAACAAACTTCACAGAATGACAATTAAATTTATTTTTCCTCTCAAATAATTAACTAGATGCTCCTTCCATACACTGTTTTCCAAAGAGGCTATAGGTATTCTAATTTATTTATTTATTTTTTTACTTTCGTTTCACCTCAGAAGCTTCCAGTGGGAGACAAAACACTAACTCTAAGCTGCTAATTCCAATATGGTCCCAACTGCTTTAAACTGACTGGTGAATTAACCTAGATACTAAGGTTTGCTTATGAATGGTTGAGGCGTTTGGTTGGCAATAAGCCACTGAATTTCAGTATCCGCTTCCTGTATATCTTAATTATATCTAATGAGATGTTTTCTAAAAGAAGCAAACTTCATACATTTCACTGAAGCTTCTACATCAAAGCTATGTTGTGTCAGCTGAAATGGTTCCTCTCATTAAGCAGATAGATGTGAGTGCAGTAATAAGTGACAAGGTCTAGGAAGGCTCCAGAAGTCAGCTTTTCTTGTGTCAATGGGGGCTAGCAACTTGAGTTCTATTTATTCATGTATTTATGTGAGAATAGCTGATACCAGTTAAGCAAAAATGATTCCAAATGCTAAGAATAAATCCTCTAAAGTAAAAATACATTAGCATTCATAATCTTTGAAAACATTTAAAACTGAAAGCATTCCACTTTTAACTAATGGCACTCATATTAGTATCTATAGTCTCTGGGATATCACTGTCCATTAAGTAGATCTTTCTTTTAGAACATGCATATGAAATGACAACAAAGAAACTTCCTCTAAATTACTGAACAGTTAACATAGTCTAGGTTTGAAAATAAATGGTGTAGAGGGGTAAAGTCTTAATTATATGAGATTTTGTATGTTAGACAAACAGCTGTTAGATATTAATCTAGAAGAATAAGGAAATAAGAAATCACTGGGGATCAAATAAAGGGCAAAAACTTCAACAACTAGACCATCAGAAGGCCTAGTATGAAACCGAAGCAAAAAGATGGCATCTGCCAAGGTAAGAATCTTGATTAAAGTTGTCCAAATTACAAAGTTGTTACAGTTGTGAAAATCAGCTCCCAGCAGCAGCCTGCTGGAGATGTTTAACAGGTGGGCTGGTTTGGATGCTGTAGCGCTCTTAACTATACTTATGAGCAAAAAAGTGTTCAGTATTTTAATGATGGATTAACTTCATACAACCCTTGGAGACTGCTTCCAATATGTCTTGAAAATAAAAAATATCTATTTTTTTCTCATTAAAGGTTTTGATATAAGTCAGAAACACCTGGGAACCTACTGGAAGTGGAATTCCGTTTGGACTGAAGTGACTGGACAGAAGACGTCATATAGTGGATTTGGATGTGATTAAGCAGGAGCCCTGGTTTGGTGGGAGGGTTTGCTGTGGTCAGGGACTGACAGAGAGCGGTAGACCTGTAGCAGAAGCCACATCAATAAATATGTATCAGTAGCATAAGCCACAGAAATAAATAAAAGATTAAGGAACACACAATTACTATAATGCAGAGAAGTAAGTACTAACTACCTGAAAAAAGATAACCTTGAAACCAACATTCTGCGATGATCCAACCAAATGTTTCATAGAGAAATGCATGAACTACCCCAACAACATCAAGGAAAGAACAGATAAGCGATTGTACCTAAGGAGAAAAAGCAACTGGAAGTAGATGAACTAGATCCTGATCACAGGCTGAATTGCACAGTGCCCATGAATGTCCGTTTTCCCACATGAGGGATGTACAACTGTGGTTTATTCATTCCCATTGCCGTCTCTCAGCTCTAATGTGATATATTTTTATAATATCTCCATTTCTTTGATGTGAACTAGATGGCCAGATTTTATTCAAGAAACTTAATTCAAGAAGAGAAATATGGTCAAACATTGTATTTCTTTTTGTGTGCTCACTGCTTTCCTGTCTCACCAGGTATCGTTAGTTATTGGTGGGGAAAAGAGCCCAATAGCTAGATTATCCGGAGTTTGAAACTTGCCATCATCTTCTCCTTTTCTCAATGTGAGTAAAAAATCTGGATGAGTTACTTAACCTCCCTGAGCTTAAGTCCCTTTAGCCTGAAATAGGAAATAAGGGATTATCACCAGCATTATGAGTCACATGATGATGAATGTTAGGAATGGGCAGTGACTTCACTGTTTAGACAGAGCATCTGCTCTTCGGTTTACCATGGTCACTATGCAATATTATTTATTTACATACCTGTTCCTTACAAGTATATGAATGGGCTATCTTTATGTAAGGTCATAAATAAGTGTTGGATAGTACCTTAGTTTTTACAAAATTCAGGTATAAAGAAAATGAGATGACATAGCAAAATGCCTTCAACACAGTATTAACAACTAAATGATCCTAGTGTCTTTGGGCTAAAACTCAGCATATAATAATAATAATAATTTTCAGTCTGATAGTGATTTTTCCTATGTTGACCTTATGATCTAGATTTGAAGCAGAAGGAATGTGAATGACTGCCCAATGCATACTATTAATAGCCAAATGAAAAAATGGAGGCCCACAGAAAAAAAAAGATATTAGCATAGGTCACATAGTGGCAAAACCAGGAAGAAAACTTGGGTTACCTTATTGACTGTTCAAAGATTTCCAACTACATCTCTAATTTCTCCCTGAATGAGTTTATACACAAAACATTTACTACTATGCCTGGCAGAAACTCAATACTCAATAAAAATTAGCTGTCAGAACTGCTATTTGCATCTCTTTCCTTTCTTCATACTGTACCTATGACATTCCATTCCTTTTAATTAATCAAGGTCTGACTCATACTTCAAACCTCACTTTGGACTTAGTTTCTGGACTACATATTCAAAACTAGGTCTTTCTCTTATGAAGTTCAACAACAATTATTCTCCCTATTGCTTCTTAGCACTTAATTGATTGCCAAATGTCACTGAGTTTCCTTGTTATATGTGTATTGCTCATCTTTCCAACAAAACTGCAATTCTATCAGAGGGTGGGGAAAATCTTTGCATTCTGCTCAACTACCATAGTGCAGTATGCTCGGTATTTTGGTGATGGGTTGAGACACGTGCACTTGACTTCTAGTGTTCTAAGTAACACATCAATAAAACTCATACCACATGAGAACATCTGTGTCCCATGCCATCTACAGTTGAGAATACCCAAAGCACCACAGCAATGTTATAGCAAACTGAAATTTAAGGTAGTTAGATAGGGCATGCTATTATCTTTTCTAGAACTGTTAAGCTTGAAATTTACAAAGTACAGTGCCTCTGCAACCCCTTAATAAAGAGAACATAAATCTCTTGCTTCATTTACAACACTGTAGAGGCTAGAAGATCCATTAGAATTTCAGGTACTATTATACTGTGTACAGGCTACATGCCTGTCAGTGCTTAGTAAATGGGTCATATTACGAATGTACGTGAATGAGAGAAGCAGAAGTAGAATCTGTTTAGAAATAATTTAGAAACAAGTATTTGTTTATTCAGTAGTGCATGCACGAATGGATTTCCCTGTTTTTACCTAAAAAATGAGGCCTGGTACCCAAAGGAGTTTTGCACGTTTAGAGTGAAGACATACACTTCAATTGAACTGCACACAAATAAGTGAATCATGAATAACACGTCCTTGAGATTCAGCCATAGTTTTGTAACACAACTCAAAGTTCTTTTCCTTGCTGCTTTTTTTCTTTCAAGCAGAAGCCAACATAAATTTTAATAGCGCAGGTACCTGGAGCAAAATGGAGCATTATCAGTGTAGTATCCACAAAAAATGAAACCAGAGGTTGGTACAAATGTTCAGTCCAGTGAGACCGTCTGTTTGGGTAGAAAGGAATGTGACTGTGTTACAAGGACTTCAACAGTCCACAGAAAGTACACCGTGTCTTAGAAGCTGGATCAGTGTGGACCTGTTTCTGATTCCTTCCTCCTCCATTCTTGACTTCCACTTGGCTTATGAATCCAAGCAAAATGAAGTAACTCTGGACTGGTGGAAAGTGTGGCCACTCAGACTGCAGGGTACTTTGCTCTGAGTGTTCAGACTTACAGTGCATTTTAAGTAGAAAGCAAGGTCAGGCTCCTAAGTCTAACTGATAAACTTATACAGTAATTCAGTGAGTAAGAGAGAACAAACGATACAGCAGGTATATCTTATGTAATAAGTCACAACTCCGACATGAATGAAATTGCTTGAAGTCCTGCAGTATGCTCCAATTCTTCCTGATGTTGGTTACCCAAGAGATTCGGAATGAAGAGTCATTTTTAAAGTACACTAGTTGCTGGGGAGAATATTTCCCCTCCTCAATTAATCCTGCATTATTTTCTTCATAGGATTTCCCCAAATGCTACCTTAATCTTTTTTTTTTTTTTTAATGCTACTTTAATCTTAGCATAACGCAGGGGGTGGAAGGATAGCACATGGTTTGCTTTATCTTTTCTTGCAAATTGCTTCATAGGTAAACAAACATCACTGCACTGGTCACACACCTGTTCTGATGAATATATTGCCATATTGCCATAGCATCAGGTGAGTGGAAGAACAAGAATTAGCACTGAAACTAGGATGTCTATAACGATACCTAACCCTGATGCACTGAGAACCAACCCTGCTGTATGATATGGTACAGAAAGTCTTTGTTCACTTTATTCCTTTAGCAGTTTTTTACTGATCTACCATATTAGCATAAGAGCATATTAAGAAATGATCCTTGTACTCCAAGTGTCATGATCTTAAGACAAGAAAACAGGTAATAGAGATTATAAAACTCCCCCAAAAGATACAATTTTAAAATGCTGTTGTTATTGTTTAAAAAGTAGACAGGTTGGGACAGAATACTCATTATACTCAGGTGATTTGTTATCACCGAAAATTTCTGAGATTATAATCTCTTTAGAAGGGTTGAACCAGAAAGGTGACTGAAAGGTAGATATGAAGAGAGAATGGATGGAAAGAAAACATAGGTACCAAGTAGAGTGGATAAAGAGAACAGGACTGAGCATGGCCCTGCCTCTCTTAGACACCTGACTTCAAATTTCTGAGCATCAGTTTCTGTGGAGATTAAAAATACATCCTACCTCTTAAAGATGTTCTGAGAATTAAATAAGATACCGAGATAAATCTCATAAAGAATTTAGCATAGTGCCCAGCATCTGAGTTACTGTTAATGGTAGCTGCTGCTGTTGTAATTGTTGTTACAACATTACATTATTACAGAGAGGAAGGCATTATTCTTCGTTTATTAGTAATCAGTGTTAACCACAGCCTCAGTAGAATGGAAGGGCCCAGAAGTCAGACTGTAAGGTAGATTTTAAAAATGAATGAGGTTAGATATAGCAGAGACACTGACAGCACACTTCCTCTGAAGAATTTTGATGGCAGGAGTGTAAGAGAAAATGGTGAGTTTATGAAGAAACGGCTGAACTGGAGTCCATTTACATACAGCAAGGAGTTAGGAATATCTCTGGATTGTACAGCAGAGAGCCCCAGTAGAGACAGAGCTTAGAGATAAATGAAAGGGGAGGGGAAGGAAGGCGGGAAAGCATATAAATGCAAAGTAATTTCCACACATAAGAGGTGTCAGAGGGAAATGTTTACATATGCGAAGACTCTATGTGCACATACATTCATTCTCGGAAGAGCACCGAGGAAGCAAAAGATGGAAAACAAATTAGGCCAAGTGCAAAGTTCAATAAATTCACTGAGCTCTTTGAAGCGGTACCATATATACTCACTGTCCTTAATGGGCACTCTGAGAAGAATTGAAATGCATCATATATATGATCTATATGCATATGGAGATGTAGAGTACAGAGAGACAGAGAAAGAAAGGCTATTTCACTTGAGTTATTTGCTCTTTTTAGTCAATAGAGCAGGGCAACTAAGGTCTCCAAAGATATAATTCATACTGTTGATATGAAAATGTAATAGAAAGGAAAGTGAATTTCTGAAAATTTGAAATGTGAAAACTTTCTGTGGATGATTGATGATGTATCCTTTTATCTTATGGTCTCCATTTGGTATTTTAGCATGAAAACCTTTGTGAAACAAGAATATCCATCTACGGTATATCTTATTTCCCGTGATGTACGCTGCACATTGCACATTTGTTGTTTTGCCTCATCAGCCTCCATCTCTCCCTTCTGGTGACAGCCCCTTGGTTTCTGCCTTTACTCTCAGTCCTGCAGTTCAGATGGGGCTGATCAAAATCCATACCTTCTAGGATACCCAGGAAACCCAGTTTAGCTATTCATAGTCCTAATTTGGGTGTCCCAAGTTTGGGAATAAGATTTAATCCTGTATAACTCTTGCTGGAATTTTGGGGAACGAGGTTTCTTTTTACTGGGTTTGTTAAGCTGGTTGAATATAGACCTGGCATTGTAGGGTCTACCATGGGGGAAAAGCTCTACTGAGAACAAAACAAGCACATAATTCAAGATAACATTGTTTATCTGGAGTCAGCCATGACTGAAGACTGTCCCTAGACTCAGTGACACGGCCACGTCAGTTTGAATTAATTTCTCTTATATGCAAACAAAGAGTTTTTAGTAATAAGTGACAGTATAGATTCTGTTTTCCAAACCACACAAATTCATTGTGTTCTTCCTATCAACCACCTTCCTATTTTGCAGCCCTACTGAAAGTCATTTCAGTTATGATCTCATCAACCTACAACAACCTACAATGTCTTACTTATTAGACTTTTGACCAAGACAATCCTTTAACATTGCCAATCCTATATGTATGACACTGAGTATTATAAAGATCAGAAAAACATTTTTTTTTAATTCTATATGTTTTAGAAATATAACTTTTTCGGATACTTCTTCAGTACAAAGGTGAATTATTTTTCATTATGTTTTATGTGTAGGATTACATTTTGGATAAAACTACACTTGAGACAGCATAATGAGGTTTTCCTATAGGTTATACTTGTAAACAAATGTATGCAATAAAATGACTGCATTCTTATGGTATAAAAAAAAAAAAACAAGATACAATGTGGAAACAAAATAAGGGGTAATCAATAGTTCAGTGGAAAATGTACCAGGGGAAGTTTAATGCAGAAAGTGAATTTTTCGCAGAGCCTTAAAAGATGAGTTATATTTCCTAAATATTATGTTATTTGATGTAGATGGATTGGGGCCAGGGAGGTGAGAAGACAGAAAAGGATGCTGGAAGAAAGGCTTTCAGGATGATCATCCTTGCAGAGCATCAATTTCAAAAGTATTTTTGAATAACTTAATAAATTAAGTTAAATAGAGTAGCTATAAAACATTTACTTGTTTTGGAAAATTTTACATATCTAAGTGGCTTTAAGAAAAATGTAAACACCTGAATTGCTTTACAAAGAAAGGGACTTTGTCTTATTCCTTTACTCCTTTTATTAAACAATATGTATTTTTGGACACCCACTATGTACATCTTATGTAATATGGTAGAGTAGCTGGATTATGAAAGCCACATAAGACAAAAGCGCTAACTTTTTGTTGAATGTTGGTAATAGTTTCAGAAACAACGTGCTTGCTTATATTATTGTAGTTCACATTCCTGTTGTAGAAAAAATAAAGTGTGAAGTATGGAGAGTATAAAGAACATTTTCCTGGGGCACCTAGGTGGTTCAGTAGGCTAATAAGCGTCTGACTCTTGGTTTCAGCTCAGGTCATGATCTCAGTGAAGTCATGAAATCAAGCTCTTTGTGGGGCTCTGCCCTTAGCATGGAGTCTGCTTCAGGTTTTCTCTCCCTCTCCATCTGTTTCTCCCCCCACCCCTGCTCGCACACTCCCTCTCTGAAATAAACAAATAAAATCCTCAAAAAAAAAAAAAAGGAGAACATTTTCCCAACATAGCGAAAAGCATATAATTATACTTGTGAAATATATGTATTTATACACATATATGTGAGACTCTACTATTATACTTCTAGCATGCAGCACTATGTCTGGCACAAGGAAGACTAAATAAATATTTGTTGAATGAATAAATAAATAGAGTAATGTTATTTTGTCATTCTTGGAGTTGTGCCACAAAACAAGTACATATGCAAATGTGATGAAATATTGTAGTTGCTTCTGTAATGAAAGCATGTTGGATGCACTGTATGGAGGTACTTAATGTTGAATTTTGTTTCATGATGAACTGTGTTTAACAATGTAGAAATACACTTGAAAACTGTACCTATGTGACACTAAATTTCCTAGATAAAATCTAAAAAGTTCTATAAAAATATAGATGTCTAGTGTATTAAAGCCAGATATACGTCTATTTGTTTCACATGGATAACTTATAGCCTTTAAAAATTTTTTTTGTCTAGATGTTTTGCTGAGTAGTAGGAGAACTAATTAATGCTTTGTCTTTAAAAAGAAAAGGAATAGATTTAGGGTGATCAAATATGCAGTGATCAAATACGCAGACTTTCGGAATTCAGTATATAATAGATCTAAGTATGCTTTTCGAGAATGGAAGAGTTAGTAATGATTGTGATGCTGCTGCTGATGATAATGGTAATGGTGATAATGAGCATGATATCACACTAGAGAATCAACTGCAATCTACCTCCTTACTCTGAGTTTCCATCTTGCAGAGTCAGGTAATGGCACAGACATTAAAATCAATTTTCTTGTTGACTAGATCCTAGGAAAAAGACCTCCAGATGAATTTTAACTATCTAATGACAGATTTTATGACTAAGGCATTTTAAAAACTATTATCAAGGTGCAGGACCAATAAGAGAATGTGTGGTATAGAAAGCCAAACAGTTTCATGCTAAATCTGTTTTAAGTATCTGGGAAGATTCAGCTTCTGCTTCAGTGTGGTATCCTGGGGTGCATGAGAATTCCAGGCCTTCTGACTTCAATTAACCTCTCTTACAGATGAAGCCAAAAAGAAAGAAACATGCATAATAACTGTTGCAAAGACATATTTCAAAGTCATTAAATGCACATTAATAATCCTGGGAATATATAATTTTGTAGGTGACAGATACTATTTTTACAGCTGTTCTTTAGAGAAAGAATAAGTTTCTCTTCATTAAAGACTAATGAGTGACATTACATTTAAGTGTTCACATTAGATATGCTTCTTTGAATTTAATGATGGGGCAATGAGGCCTTTAATTAAATACTCAAAAATCTCCACTGGGAGAAACAAAACAAATTTATCTGCAATTTTAAAAAATAATGGGAATCCATCTGTTATATAATAAAATTTTAAAATTTTGGATGTTTAGATGTATTACCATTGTACCTCTGAAAGCTTGGTTCTTGATATTGTGATTTACTAGCATAACAAAGTAAGTAATATGGTACCTTGTGTTTCATTATAGTTTTTGTTTTGCCCCCATACTTTTAATATTCACTATGGAGTAATGAGGAATTCCTTATAACCCTTGGGTGGATTTCTGAATTACTACTATGGTCTCAATATTCCACAATAGGAGCAAATCTTTAAGCAATAATTGAAAGAAAAATAATTATAAGATTAAAGATTGCTATCTAGAAATTGGATTACAACCAGTTTCCTAAATTATGTGATCTTCCTAAATTAGTTTTCCCCCCATTTTAGACCACAGTATGCCCATTTACTCTATGCTAGAATTCATTACGTATT
The DNA here is from genome assembly GCF_922984935.1 of Meles meles. Lineage (NCBI taxonomy): Eukaryota > Metazoa > Chordata > Mammalia > Carnivora > Mustelidae > Meles > Meles meles. Next base: position 45,081,227 of record NC_060085.1, on the reverse strand, counting down.
TATTAGAAATATAAAATGTAATTAAAGTTATTAAAATTTTAAAAATATTAAAAAGGAAGCATAATAACATTACTGGATTTTCACAGTAGGTTACATTTAGATTAAATAACTCCTCCCATAGACACTATTATTTTAAAGGTTTTATAATTTCTGGACAACCTGGAAGAAAAAAGCAGGAGTTACATGCAGAATAATTAAGAAAACAGTAAATCAATATATCACTTGGGATACTTACTGAGCACTTAGTTTTGTTCTTAGCTCCTGCTATTTTCTAGTTTGCCTAATGGTCATGATTTTGACAAATGTCAAAGAAGAATAAAGCAAAATGTCATTTCTTAAAAAGGAAAAGGATTAAATGCCTTGAAGGGGTGAAGAAGAAAAAATACTTTCATAGTCCATTTTGATGGATTTATGGTAAAATCTTTCATTAGGCAAAGGCTTGGGAAGCCTACTAATATGGGATTAGATACAATTAGATGAGACTCAAAGCAGATGCTACAAAGTTTATGTGAGGTTGCTAATTATTGGTGGTTGATCTTTATGTTTTTCATGGATCTCAAGTCTCATCTAAGGTCTGCCTTAATAGTTTTACTGAAAATTCCTATTAACAAAGAACAGATACTGAAGGCTTTTTTCAGTACACCAATGAAAGAAAGTTTGGAGGGAAACAAACTTTCCCTCGAATTAAGTTGGGAAAAGTAATTCTGAAGATGCCATAATTTGAGGACCATTTGAGATAAATAAAAAAGAAAATTAGAGCATCATGCTTTGGTAAATTGGAAAGAATTTCAAGAATATCTTGAAACATTTTGATGATATACTGCGGGATGTAAAAAGAAAAAAAAAGATTACTTAAGAGTGAAGTTTTGTTTTTTTTTTTCATTCATTCTTTTGGCATTTATTTACTAGGCACCTACATTGTTCCAGGCATTGTTCTAGGTTCTGAAGATTAAGGAGTGAGCAAAGTGATCAAGTTCTTAACTTAGTGGTTTGGAGCACCATAACTAAAACTTAATAGTTGAGTATGCACTTCAAAGTTTGTAATATTTATCTTTTTATTTGTTTAGAGTCAAGAGATCACACTGTGAGAATAAGAATGGCATACACAGTACACATACATAGCACTAGCCCACTTCCTGTCCAACAATATTCCCAGTCCAACTTCAATTCTGGATTCAAAATCAAGTCTCTTTCTACATTACTTTTACCAAGTGTAATATGAAAAAACCTATTTTGGTATACTGTAGTAAAGGGAAGATGGACATTAAATGTATAATCTATATTATGTTTAGAATATACTTGTTAAATTGCAAAGTGAGATCTGTAACACAGATGGGTAGTGGGTCCATGGGATGTTAAAATGCTGGCTCTGTCATCAACATGCAATTCAAAGTTACATATTCATGCATCGCAGGATAGCTTATTTGACTTCCTTGGATTCTTGTTATGGCACATAATTCCTCCGGGAAAATCACTGTATAAAAATAACAGCAAAAACTATATTCATTCATTCCACTAATACTTATTGTCAATTATATGCCACCAGGATGCTAGTTTTGGGACTTGGTGGTGACCATAAACTGGCACGGTTATTGCCCTTACACACCTTGTATTCTGTGAAAGAGGACAAATATCTATTACATGATCACAAATATATTTCAAACTTGCAACTGTGACAAGTGTTACAAGTGAAATACCCGAGGCCACTAACATGAGAATTACTAATTACTAATTTTAGTTAGTCTTATGGTTATAAAACCCCTCAAGGCGTATAGGAAAGAAAATAAATGAATCCTGATTGAGATAAGAAGGAAAAGAGGGGGTTACCTGGGTGGCTCAGTGGGCTAAGCCTCTGCCTTCAGCTCAGGTCATGATCTCAAAGTCCTGGGATCAAGCCCCGCATCGGGCTCTCTGCTCAGCAGGGAGCCTGGTTCCCCCCACCCCTGCCTGCTTGTGATCTCTCTCTCTGTCAAATAAATAAATAAAATCTGAAGGAGGAGGAGGAGGAGGAGTGAAGAGGGGTGCCTCATTACTTCTGGGTCAGGGTGAAATTCTATGCTCCCCACATAGTCTCTTGACACTGCAGTGGTTGAGAAGTAGTGAACCACCTTACTACCTAATGGAGCTGAAATTCCAGGCTCCTTATTCAGTCTTTCCTGACACTCCTCTGGTGGTGTTGGAGGAGGGGTGCCAGAGTGCCTTATTATGGTGAGCATGGAACATCCACTCCATCTCTGCTGGGGTAGGTGTGTAGAATCACAGCTGTTTTCTGTGGTATTTGGGTGGAGTAGAGCAGTTATTGTCTCAAGGTTTTCTGTTTTGCCAGGCTGCCCCTTTCCTGGTCCTTCAGCTTTTGATTAGGTCTTATTTTTTGTTTGTTTTTTGTTTATACTTCTCATGTTTAGGTGCTATCTTCTATAGTCTGAAATAGTCTGAGCTGTATGACGTGGAAAGAACACTTGGAAAATGCACTATCAGGTTGCCCTTTGGTCCTGAGGTCCTTTGCCAGTCTGTCTTTCTTTCTACACTTGAAGTTTCTTTTTATATACTTTACATATAATTAGGGGGTATTAATTACACATAGTGGGAAGAAGAGAGAAAAGTGTATCTATTTCTTCTTCTTGGACATCAGGTTTTATAAAATATTTTATTTATTCATTTGAGGCGAGAGATAGAGAGCATGAGCAGGAAGAGAGGCAGAGGGAGAGGAAGAAGCAGACTCCCTGCTGAGCCAGGAGCCCAACTTGGGGATCAATCCCAGGACCTGGAGATCGTGACCTGAGCTGAAGGCAGACGCCCAACCATCTGAGCATCCAGGTACCCTGGAAATCAGTTTGTTTAAAAAAAAAAAAAACTGATTATAATATAGTAATCTGGTTGCAGGAGACAAAACAGTATACTAATGTATTTAGCCTTTTCTTACATATATATTTGAAATTATGTCTTCAAACCAATTTTTATTTTTAATTTTTAGCTGTATTGTCCTACAGAGATGTATTAAGCCTCTCTATAACTCCAAACTACAGTTGTGAGTGTATGAATGTGTGTGTGTGTGTGTGTGTGTGTGTGTGTGTGTATCTTGTGTATACAGGCACATACATTTTTATTTTGGTGGGTATCTGTTATTATTACTTTTTCTACACATACCTGTTCATAAGTATTTGTGTGAATGTCTTGATACTTCTAAAAAAGACACTTTAGGGGCGCCTGGGTGGCTCAGTGGGTTAAGCCGCTGCCTTCGGCTCAGGTCATGATCTCAGGGTCCTGGGATCGAGTCCCGCATCAGGCTCTCTGCTCAGCAGCGAGCCTGCTTCCCTCTCTCTCTCTCTCTCTGCCTGCCTGTCTACTTGTGATCTCTCTCTGTCAAATAAATAAATAAAATCTTTAAAAAAAAAAAAAAAGACACTTTAGTTTTATTACATGGATCATGAATTCCTTTATAGTTTCTCTTATCAAACTGATTTTCTATATCATTTCCCTTTTGCCATATATTAGGCATATTCCTTAATCGAAAAATTAGTATTTAGATTCTCTTCTTAGCCTTTATATAGTTTGTAGTTATTTTCTAATTAAATCTGTATTTTTCCTATCATATTCTTTGTATCTAATAATATTTTGTTTCTTTTTTTCTGTCTAAAATCAAAGCATTTTTCTGACCTAACAGAAACATGGGAAGTCAAAGATGCTGTGCATACGAATGTTACTTGCATGTAGTAAAAAGATTTAAAATAGCTCAGAGTTTATCCCACAGCAACCCTAATGCTCTCATATGTTTGGTGTCTCTGGATTGATGTTGTCTTTGTTAACTATTTCATTAGAATGTAGCTATACTCAATATTTGGGTATGATCTACAGCTATTTTCATGCTATAATAGCAAAACTGAATAGTTTCAACAGAGACCTATGGAACCCAACACCTAACATACCATCCTCTTTACAGAAAAGGTTTGAAGATCCTGCTTTAGGAGATTATAATTATTAAAAATTCCACAAAAATAAAGTGAATACATGTAGCACCCAATATTTCTGAAGAATCCCTGATGTCCACATACAGGAATATATTTAAGAATGTGTGTTCCTTTTAGCATTTAATGCCAAGAGAAAAATGTCAGACTAATATGATGTTGTGGTTTGTAGAGATGGTCTTAACCGTTGCAAATACAGGAAAATGAAAAATAGTATCTTCTCTCGGTATTTTGCTTTGGCTTTTAGGTAGAAAAATCCCCTTTACTTTCTTCCACTCTGGCAAGGTTTCCATGTTTCTTTTGTAGATGTATCAGTCACTGTACACAGTTCCAAAAAGTCCTGGACTTTAACTTAGTCCTTTTCCTAGGCAGCCAGGAACAACTTCATTTAAGATGTACTCATGTAAGAAATATCTCTATCCCAGACCTCTCTTTTCAGATCCATACTTGAAATTGCCTACTAAATTTCACCACATGAGTGGCTTTAAGGCATATAAAATGGAATGAGTGAAAGACTGACTTTACCAGCCTTAATTTCTACTTCCATTGCTCTCAGTGTCAGTGAATGGGCCAATAATCTACCTTATTGGGCAAGCCAAACACCAAGTAACCATCTTTTGTCTGTAGTGTTCTTCACATTCACTCTCATATTCTGGTTATATGACTGATTTTTATTTTTTTAATTGGCTTTGAGGTTCTTTTTTAAATTAAATACTTATTCTGTGGAGTTTAGAAAATTCATAGCAATTATCTCTACAAGTATTTTCTTCTTCATTCTCTCCTCTTTCTCTATTTGGGATCTCTACTTATTCCATTTTCCTTGTCTGCCACATTTTATATTTTATATTCTATCTTCCATCCACATGGATGCTCTGATCTATCATGTAGTTCAAAATCTTTTCTTCTACAACATCTGCTGGTTAAAGATTTTTGTTTTAAATTAATGCTCTTTCTTTTTTTTTAATTTTTTTTTAAGATTATTTATTTATTTATTTGGCAGAGAGAGATCACAAGTTGGTAGAGAGGCAGGCAGAGAGAGAGAGAGAGAGAGAGAGGGAAGCAGGCTCCCTGCCCAGCAGAGAGCCCGATGCGGGACTCAATCCCAGGACCCTGAAATCATGACCTGAGGCAGCGGCTTAACCCACTGAGCCACCCAGGTGCTCTTTCTTTCTTTTTAGAAGTTACATTCCATTCATTTGCAAGTACATGTATTATTTTTTCCACTGTGTTCTATTCTCTTGTCATGATTTCGATTACACCTATAATTTTTTTTTAATATTTTATGTATTTGACAGAGAGAAATCACAAGTAGGCAGAGAGACAGGCAGAGAGAGAGGAGGAAGCAGGCTCCCCGCAGAGCAGAGAGCCCGATGTGGGGCTCGATCCCAGGACCCTGGGATCATGACCTGAGCCGAAGGCAGAGGCTTTAACCCACTGTGCCACCCAGGTGCCCCTACACCTATAATTTTTAATTTTAAGTGTTCTCATATTATCTTTTCCATTCATTTGCAAGTACATGCATTATTTTTCCATTGTGTCTATTCTCTTGTCATGATTTCTATTCCATCTGTAATTTTTAATTTTCTTTAAAGATTTTACTTATGTGTTTGAGAGACAGAGAATGAGCATACACAGCAGGAGACAGGGCAGAGGGAGAGGGAGAAGCAGGCTCCCCACAGAGCAGGGAGCCCAATGTGAGGCCCATGCCAGGACTACAGGATCATGACCTGAGTGAAGGCAGATGCTTGACTGAGCCACCCAAGCACACTTAAAATTTTTAATCTTAAATGTTCTCATTTTGTTATCTTTTCCAAATAAGTCTACTATTTAAGTTCCTATCATCCAGTGTGTTGCATTCGTCCCTCAGTAGAGGTTATTTGCTTCTTTTTTTTTTTTTTTTAATTAAGTTCCTCTTAAGTTGGGACTGTATCTTTTATGATGGAAGTCCTGCACATTGTGGTATTTACTATGTTTGGTCAGTGGTTTTACATTAACTTTTTATGTAGCTTCTTTATCCAGGAATTAGAATTTTTCTAGGCCCTTTTACAGGGAAGGCAGGGCTTCTAATACCCCTTCGTTTTACCAATATACAAATTCCAGCTCCTTGACTCACATAGCTTTAAAGACAATCTTCTGTTTCTTTAATACACTCTTTAATAACCACAGTCCTTTTATCTTCTTTTCTAGGCTACTATTCCTCTTATGATTTCACGACAAAATCTTTCTTCTTTACTGGCTCGTGGAGATGTTCTTTCATTTTCTTTTTTAGAAGTTTGTAGTATATTTACCCAACATTTTTATATGTCTGTAGTGGCAGATGTATTGGCTTAGCTTAATTTATATTTTGAAATTAGCCAAGTAATCTTTCCATAAGCAATTATGGTAACATTGCCCATCTTTTAAAATACTCTACTAAATTTGCTATACTCTTAGGATATTGGCTCTAAGTTTTACTCTCACTTGAAATGTCTTGCTATTTCAATTTTTCAAACCTTACTCCAGAAAATTCTTCCCCTTGCTTTGTCTGCTTCAACCATCCTGGCCTTCCTTAATTTCCCTAAATGCTCCATATATTCTTGCATAATATTCTTCACATATGCTGTGCCTTCTGTGTCTGGAACATTTTTCTATACCCTCTTCAATAACCAAGTTTATGGATACTCATCCAGACTCAGCTTAGATACTCCTTCCATGAAGACAAACTCTCTGATTCTGTTTAGGCTTATTTAGTAATACATTCATATAATTATATTTCTTTTCTTCAGATCTTTTATTACAATTTATAATTTCTATGATCAGTGATGTGATAATTAGTTTAATATATAGCCTTCACTCCTTCGCCAGTAGACTGTATGCCCCTCTCTTCTCTGAGAGCAGAGAAGAGCATTGTGTATTTTGACTCATGATTTATCCCTAAAGTCTGGCACTCCTTAAGTGCTTACCAAGATGTATTAGGAAGTTGTTTGATTGTATCATATTGGTTGAAGATTTCACTTGTATTGATTTAATATTATTGGGTGTGTATAACTTTAAATATATGAATCTAAATGTATCCAATCTAAAGCTATCATTTTTGATTTTGAGTTTGGCCAAGATTATAATTTGAAAAATTTATGTTTATTTCACATTAACTTTGACCTAAATTGAATAAAAAAAGAAAATGAGAAACTAAAAGTGCTGTTTAATGAGAAAATTTAGAAAAGAAGAGTCACCCCATCAGACAGAACCAAAATATATTACCACATAGATATAGCATCAATGAATTCAGAGACCATCTGTTCTGCTATCTAAAGCTAATTAAATTTAAAAAAAAATCTGAGCAATTAAGAAACAACCATCAGCCTAAAGTCTGAATCAAGAATGATTTGATAATAAAAACTATAGCTATTGCAAGTATACTTAATTAGGAAGTACCTGAGTGAAAGTCTACAAGTCATTAAAGTAGTTTTGAAAGAGTGAAGTATGGTGCATGGATATTTATGGAACAAAATTACCAATGGGTAACTGTTACCTGTCGCATTCTATTAGACTAATGAACTTAGCCATCTAGGAAAGAACAGCATGCGACTTTAATAGTTTTAGAAAAACTCATAATATATATTTGGACTTTTACATACCAATATATTAACTGAAAGGTAGAAAAGCAAACAAGGCATTTCCTTACTCTATGCTAGCTAGTTTTCTACTCCTGCTATAACCCTCAGTATATCCATGTTGATTATTAATTTTCAATAAAATAAGAGAGTTGGTGAAACTTCTGTTGATGCTATGTAGATATGGTAATAAAATACTTTTCATTTAACACAGTATTCTTCATGTGTTCAGTATTTAGAGTTCATAAAGTACTTTGTATATTCATATATGTGTATTATTTGACCTTTCCAAAACCTGTTGTGTGAATAAAACAGATGGCATTAGCCCTATTTGGCAGATGAAGAAATAGAGTTAAAAATGGGTTCACGGTCATGTAGACGGATTTTAATTTAGTTCTTCTGACTCTTATGTCCACTAAACTTTACTACAATATGTTTTTTCTGTTTATCAGATAATTAGTATCTTTGTAGGCCATCGATAATGCTCATTTGAGGAATATTATGAAAATAATTTTTTTTCTGTAAGAACAAACTATCGAATCCTCCAGGCAATCAGGGGATATCTGAGTGTATGCTTCACAGATTCTTAAAGTGGTAATAATATGTTTTTTACATACAAAATCTAGCCTTAGGGCAGATAGTCCTCACTGGAGGAAATTATCTAGTTATGTATTTGTGAAGCTAAAGTATATCAAGGAGAATAAGAAAAAAAATCATATCTTAATCCCTTTACTGATCCTCATCCATAGCCAGCAAAGTGTAAGTGGACCAAACATTACTACCATTTGAGGGTGCTCATTACAAATGAAGACTTTGAGGTCCTACACAATCTACATCATAGAGGTAATGCCTAGAAATCTGAATGTTTTTATGAGAGACTCCTCTGAAAATTATGTGCAATGTAGTTATAGAAACAACTACCTTGGGTGAATATTTATACATGTGGAAGGTGATTTTAAAATTAGAATGATATCAAGAGTCTTGACATCTTACAGGGATAAGGAAGAAATTCAAAATATAATAGTCATATAAACTTTAAGCATCATAATTAAGTACACAAAAATATCAAGTTAAAGCCAATATTAGGCAAGGCTTATAATATATTAAAAAAACTTATGTCAATGTAAACTTGATTTTTAGGTATTTATCAAGGAGTTAGCATAATTACTTTTGTTCAACATTTAACCCTGAAAACAAACAACACTATATGGCTCATATCAACATAGAATGGGAAAAATGAACAAGGATGGAATCTTTTGGCATGGGCAATGGTCCTTTCTGTATTTATAACTAAGCCACAGGCTTCCATTTAAAATGGCATCTGGCTAGTCTTCCCAGCGGCAATGTCTCTCAACTTCTCTCTAAAATACCTATTAAGACACAGGAAAACTCACAACATCACAACAAATTAAGACTGACAGACCACCTATTGCTAGAAAATGGGAGGAATTTCCACTAACTATAAAGTCGATAGAATTGCATTGAGAAAAACAATGGTGGCTTCATGAAAGAGAATAACCTCACACTACTGAAAAAAATCAGAAGATACTTTATTTTCCTTACATATCCTCCTCTCTTTCTGTCCTCCTTTTTTTTCTATCTTTCCTACACAATATGCTTTCTGTATCTAATTTCTAGGACTTTAGACATCCATTCTCCCTTTTTCTATGTCATTGTTGCCTTTACCAGTAATCTCAATGTTTGTGTCTTCTTTCCTATAGCAAGAACACAATGGAGTATGGGATATGGGAGCCCTTAAACAGGGACGCACTGTGCACTGATAAGTGTAGCTCTCAGAAAGAAAGTGGGGTAGTGTAAGGCAGAGGATGGAAAAGATGTGTGAGAAATATATGCAGTAGATTTTCATGTACACCTTTAATTTAATAAGAATTCCTGTGTGGGGGATGAAAGACACCCCTCTTAATTTCAACAGAAAAGATCCTGGGAACTGGGCCAAGAACTGTGCACATTAATTTACTCTTCATATATAGATCTGAAAAGATGATTAAATTTATAATCAAATGGACAGTAGCTGGGGCCAAGGGCATCTTACTAATTGGTAAACACTGTAAATAGGGTAGATCTCCATGCATACAAGAAGGAAAACAAAACAACATGTGTTCTATTAAAATCTAATTGCCACATAGGGAAGGGGAAAACAGAATATCGTTGTGAAGGCTCTTTGGAAGAACATTTTTAAAAAATGATTTATCAAAGAAAACAAAGAAAATATTAAAATATTTCAGCTTGAACTAAATTCCAATATGCAAGAAATAATGGTGCTTATGCATACATGAGCAGAAAGTATTGAGAGAAAATGCAGCAAGATATTAAAGAAAAGGGGATGGTCTGAAAATAAAACAAGATGAAACACACAGACCAAAGGCTGAGAAGTTATGAAGCTGATCTAAATAAGGTATCACAAATTAAATTAGGAAAGCACAATTAAAATTTGCATCAGAGGCAGTAAGATAAGAGCTACTATTGCAGCAAATAAAACCATTCATGTGAAGCACACAGTTGAGATTCATTCCTGGAAACAAAGAAGAAAAACCAAGGGACTCAAAAAAACTATTAAAGAAAAAATGAAGCACATGGAAGTTTGAGAATCGAAATCTAAAAAGAGTATTTGAGGCAAAAAAGACACCAAAGCAATTAGAATGGAAGCAATCATTAAAGGAAAAAAAATGATGAAAAATTTCCACAACTGATAAAACTATGAATCTTCCAATAAAAATGATTCATAATATTCCAGGAGAGGGAAATAAAAAGAACCCATACCAAACCAAAAATTCTGATTAGAATAATTAAGGTAAAAATTCATATGCGTATCCAGACAATGAAGTGGGCAACCCACAGAGAAACAACCTGAATTGGTCTTAGACTTCTCCACTGCAGGAGTTATTTCATAAAGGCAATATTTATTGCAAAAAGGCCTCAGAATTTTGATGTGGTAAATTTGAGACCTAAAAATGCAAAACAAATATTCCTCCATATGTTAAGGCAACAAGAAGCCCTTCTCAGATATGGAAGCACTTAATAATGTATATTACACACACACCCGTATTTTTTAAATAGACTTAAGTACACACTTACAGCTTATTAAGAAAGGATTAAAATTTTAAAACTCAAAAATGAAGAAAAATATAAGCTAGAAGATTTGGTAAATTTTGAAAACATTTAAATACAGGCGGCTCCTGACTTAAAACGATTTGACTTAACAATTTTTCAATTTTATAATCCTGTGGAAGAAATATGCATTTGGTAGGAACTGCACTTCGGATTTTTATCTTTCCTTGGCTAGCAATATAAAGTAGGACAAAGTATGATACTCTCATGATACCAGGCAGTAGCAGTAAGGTGCAGCTCCTGGCCAGCCCCCCATCCCGAAAGTACACAATCTATACATTTACAACCCTTTGGTACCTTACAATCATTCTGTTTTTCACTCTCAATATAGTATTCAATAAATTACAGGAGCCACCCAACACTTATAAAACAGGCTTGGTGTCAGATGACTGCCCAACTGCAGGCTAACAGAAGCATTCTGGGCTTGTTCAATGCATATTAAATGCATTGTCAACTTATGATATTTTCAACTTACAATGGGTTTATTGGGACATAACCCCATCATAAGTAAGGGAAGATCTGTAATTACATCAAATGTTGTGATGTTACATGTTGTGAGGTTACAAATTTTTGATGAAGGGAGATGTTCAAATAGTAATAATTTAGTATCATAATTTGGGTCCAAAACCAAATTTTATCAAATGAACAGGAGTAAATTTTAAAAAGGCAGAGAAGTACAAGCTTGTCAAAATTCTCATCTTTTGTGAATAGATAATAAGGAAGTAAAAGGGAATACTTTCATGTATCAACAGAGGCTGATTAATGGAGGTTATCATGAAAACAAAAAACAACTATTTAAGGAATTTAAAACTGAAGGAATTACTTCAGAGTCCTCATGAACAAAAAATATTTCCATAAAGAAGAAGGTAGAAAACAGGCAAATTCCAGAAAGAATAAAACAAGACTTACTTATGAAGTAAGTATGAAAGGATTAAACTCTTCTATTAGAAAACAAAGACAATTGGATTTGGCTGACAATCCAATACGTAACTATTTGAGCCACACACAAGAGAAAATAATAAAGATAAAATTACACTAAAACATTAAAAAATAAAAATAATTTATCAATAGACACACACTAAAATAAAGCAGTGGGAAACTACTTCAGTAAAGTGGAAAGCAAAAACATTACACAAGATTAAAAAGATCTTTTCACAGTGGGGCGCCTGGGTGGCTCAGTGGGTTAAAGCCTCTGCCTTCGGCTCAGGTCATGATCCCAGGGTCCTGGGATCAAGCCCAGCATCAAGCTCTCTGCTCAGCAGGGAGCCTACTTCCTCCTCTCTCTCTCTGCCTGCCTCTATGCCTACTTGTGATTTCTGTCTGTCAAATAAATGAATAAAATCTTTAAAAAAAAAAAAAGATCTTTTTACAGTAATATAAACTTCAAGTGAATCTACAGCATAGGAAAATGAATTAAAAATAGGAATGAACACAAATACAAGTTGACAAGGAGTAATGAAAAAACTCTTGTCCAGCCATATATGAAAATATTCTATATTACAACAAATATAAAAATCATTGATTATAACATACACCATTGTTTTATTCACCACTAAAAAGAAAAAAAGGTGATTTTCTACGTCATCCTGTAAGAATCATCTCCATTTCAGAATGTTTACATGTGAAAAATTGTGCTAATTAGAACTGGAGAAGTGCACTATTATAAAGCTTTCATAATAGAAATAGCATTATACCAGACACGAAATATGAAAACAGAAATGTGATAGCCCAAAGAGCCTTGAAATAAATGTTTGTATGAATAATACCTTAATAATCTATATAAAAACTTTAGTTCACATGATATCCTAAAAGAAGCCTAACAAACTGGCTAGAAAGATACAGAATATTAAGGGGCACCTAAGGTGGATCAGTAGGTTAAGTGTCTGCTTTCAAATCCAGTCAGGATCCCAGAGTCTTGGGATCGAGTCCTGCCTTGGGCTCCCAGTTTGGTGGTGAGTCTGCCTCTCCCTCTCTCTCTGCTCCTCCCCCTGCTCATGCTCTCACTCATTCTCTCTCTCAAGTAAATAAATAAAATCTTTTAAGAAGAAAGACATAGAATATTTAACAAATGGCACGAAGAAAAAAATACATCTTTGCTAAAAATGTCAAGTTACTGTTCATATTTGCTTAGGTATAAAAATGATGTAATGAAAGATCAAAGAAAATAAAAGTGAATATTCAAATGCTCTTGGACAGGTAGGACTAGTAAACTATTGTTTTAATAAACAATGGGGAAAAGTCACACAAGGAACTTTTAACTGTGTGAGAAGTTAAGATTTCTAAACATCTGGGGGCACCAGGGTGGCTCAGTTGGTTAAACATCTGCCTTCATCTTCGGTCATGATCTCAGGGTCCTGGAATGGAGCGCCATGTCTGGCTACCTGCAGAGCAGGGAGTCTTTCTGCCCCTCTCCTTTGGCCCCTCCCCCTCCTTCGTGCTTTCTCCCTTTCTCTTTTTCTCAAATAAATAAATAAAATCGTTAGGAAAAAGATTTCTAAACATCAGAAACATAAAAACTGAAAGCTAAAACTTAGGTTGAACCATACGGTATCACTATTTTTGTGGGTTAACATGGCTAAGTACTGGCAACCTCTAAGAAATTGGGAGTAAGTTTAAACAACATGAAAATTAAAGGTTGAATATCCTTGACTGACTAAAAACATCTACAGATTGTGATAAATACAGTAACACACCAGTAGAAAAATAGATGAATGACAATAGGAGTTCATTTCTAGAAGAAACAGAAATGGCCAATAAATACAAAAAACATTTCCACTTAACATATATTTTAGATAAAAAAACAATTAAAAGAGAATATACCAAAGCGTTACTTAATGGTTCTCTCTGCATGTTGACATTATGGATGATTTTAATTTGTGGGATTTCTAGTATTGTTTTATTTTACTTATACTTTTCTGTATTTTGAAAATATTCTCAAATGAGCTTGAGTTGTTCATTAACAACAGGAACATACATAAATACATATAGTGACTGGGATAGAGCAGATGGTACCCAGCAGAGAGAACAGAGCAAATGAAAATAGGAGGCTTAATGCAGAATGTTTCCGTTGGCTGAGGCTGGAGTGGAGGGACAGTCACTTGCCTCTCTGAGAGATACACTTTGACAGCACAGCAGGTATTTTAGAAACAAGTGTGCCTGAGAGGGACTCACCTTCAACTTAGTAACACTGAAGACCTCAGCAGCCCATAAGCAGGGTATCTAAGGAGGGCAATGAGCAAGGCTGTATTCCTAAAATAAGAATTCTGACTCTCTTGGGGCACCTGGGTGGCTCAGTGGGTTGAGCCTCCGCCTTTACCTCAGGTCGTGATCTCAGGGGCTTGGAATGGAGCCCCGCATCTGGGTCTCTGCTCTCTGCTCAGCAGGGAGGGTGCTTCCCCCTGCTCCGACCCCTCTCTCTCTGCCTACCTCTCTGCCTACTTGTGATCTCTGTCAAATCAATCAATCAATCAATCTTAAAAAAAAAAAAAAAAAAGAATTCTGACCCCTTAGTGTCATAGGCCATCTCAATTTTTTTTTAAATCTTTCACACTACTTCTTGTATGGTTGATTAAAGCAAGTAACACATATATTGATAATTAACTTTCTACATGGGGAGAATAAACTTTAATTAAAGGGGATGCTAAAATTGCTGATATGTCACAATTCCTAATGATTCTTGTCCTCAAAACTGCAGATATAAATATGACCCTAAAAATAGAAAAGTTATTTAGTTTAAGTAGTTCTTGAAATGTGATTCCCAGACCAGCAGCAGCACTGCATGGGGATTTGTTAGAAATATAAATTCTGGGGCACCTGGGTAGCTCAGTGGATTAAAGCCTCTGCCTTCGGATCAGGTCATGATCCCAGGGTCCTGGGATGGAGCCCCGCATCGGGCTCTCTACTCTACGGGGAGCCTGCTTCCTCCTCCTGCCTCTCTGCCTACTTGTGATCTCTGTCTGTCAAATAAATAAAAAATTTAAAAAAATAAAAAAAAAAAGAAATACAAATTCTGAAACCTCACTAATACCTACTGCATCAGGAACTCCAGGAGTAGGTTTCAGCCATCAGTCCTGGTGGAGCTGAATACACATGTTCCCAAAGAAGACATCCAAATGGCCAACAGGCTCATGAAACAGTGCTTAGCATCACTATTCAGCTGGGAAGTACAAAGGCAAAACCACAACAAAAAAATTCACCTCAGACATGTTAGAATGGCTATCATCAAAATACAAAAAATAACAAATGTTGGAGACGATGCGAAAATGGAACCCATGTATACTGTTGGTAGGAATGCAAACTGGTACAGCTGCTATGGAAAACATTACTGAGATTCCTCCAAAAATTAGATAGAGAGCTGTCACGTGATGCAGCAACCCCACTTCTGGATATATGCCCAGTGGACATGAAAAAAGTGATCTTGAAAAGATCCCTGCACTTCCATGTTCAGTGCAGCATTACTCCCAATAGCCAAGGTATGGAGACGACCTAAGTATCTGCCAGTGGATGAATGGATAGAGAAGATGAAGGGTGCGTGTGATAATATGGAATACTGTTCAGCCAAAGAAAGAAGGAAATTACTGCCATTTGCAACAATGTGGATAGACCTTAGGGCATTATGGTAACTGAAATACATCAGACACAGACAGATACTATATGATATTACTTGTGTGTGGAATCTAAGAAAGCCAAACTCAAAGAAACAGCAGAATGATGGTTACCAGGGGTCAGGGGTGGGGGAAGTGGGGAGATGCTGGTTAAAGGGTACAGACTTTCAGTTATAAGATAAGTAAGTTTTGGGTATAATGTACACCATGGTGATTATAGTTAGTAGTGCTGTAGTATATACTTGAAAGTTACCATGAGAGAAGATCTTAAATGTTCTTACCATAAAGAAGAAGTAGAAATTAGGGGATGTGATGTAGGTGTTAGCTAAAGTTGTGGTGGTCATCATTTTGCATTATATAAGTGTATCAAATCAACACATGTATATTTTAAACTTACACATTGTTTATGCCAATTATATCTCAATAAATCTGGCATAGATAAGGAGGGAAAATATTTTTAAGGTTTAACAGAAAATTATAATGTGCCAAATATCTTATAAATAACATTTATTGCTGCTCTTTTCCCATATTTTCAAAATAATCATTAATTTCATTAGCAAAATTCTCATAGGATATGAAATCTTGATTATTCACACTGAGTAATTCTTTCAAAAATGTACAGCAAAAAAAAAAAAGGAAAAGAAATATGGTATGTGTATTTATTTTAATTTTGTTGCAGTTAACTTTGGAAGTAGTTGAGGTCTAAACAAGTCTTAAAATTTCTTTGCTGTGAACTTTAGCTTGTTTCTGTGTTATGACTTTTGTACTTTCAGTCATTCTATTTGGACTGCTATCCCCTTTATCTTTCCATAGCTGGTTCCTTCCCTTTATTCAGGATCTATCTCAGAGCACTTACATGAGTACCCAAATTAATTAGCTGTTTAATCCCCAACAACTCTCTCTATATCAACTATGTTCACTTTACTGTTTTGGTAGGACTTAGGGCTGTTGGAATTAATTTTGCACAATTCATCAGTGGTGCTATTTATTTACATATTTATACCATTATTTCATTATACTGGAGGTACCATAAAAGGTCGACTCTTTGATTTGATCACCATTGTGTTACTATCACATAGAAGAATGCCTGGCATATGGTTGGCACTCAATAAATAGATGTTGATGAAAAGCAGAGAATCTGATGTTTTATACCAGTGTTTTGAAAACTTTTTCTGTAAAGGACTGGATAGGGAATATTTTAGGTTTTGTGCACCATGTGGTCTCTCTCATAACTATTCACCTCTGCCAGTAGGAGCACAAAATAGCCAGAGATATTATGTAACCTTATAAACCTGGCCATGGGGGGCGCCTGGGTGGCTCAGTGGGTTAAAGTCTCTGCCTTCGGCTCAGGTCATGATCCCAGGGTCCTGGGATCGAGCCCCGCATCGGGCTCTCTGCTCAGCACGGAGCCTGCTTCCTTCCCCCCTCTCTCTCTGCCTGCTTCTCTGCCTACTTGTGATCTCTCTCTGTCAAATAAATAAATAAAATTTTTTTAAAAAAAATAAATAAACCTGGTCATGTTACAATAAAACTTTATTGAAAGAGGAGATGGGCTGAATTTGCCCTGTAGGTCTTAGTTCAACAAACCTATTCTGTAGCATCATCTAACAAAACAATTTCTACTGGAATGGAAACTATCTCCCTTCATCAAGTTGCCAACTGCAACTTGTAGATTTTCACTGTGAACCTTGAAAGGTTTTGGATATATACTCCCACCAATGACTTTTTTAAGTACTTTTTTATTTCAGAAAAGTTTAGACTGACACAGAATTGCAAGAAAAGTACAGAAAATTTTAATGTATCCTACACCCAATTTTCCCTATTATTAACATCTTATAATGGTTCATTTATTCTAATTAATGAACCAATATTAATGTATCATTATTAAATGAAGTCCATACTTCTTTCAGATTCCCTTAGTTTTTATCTATTGCCCTTTCTCTGTTTCAGGGTCCCATTATATCACACTGCATTTATAGTGGGGTCTCCTTATGCTAATTATTTTTAAGAGTATAAACTGTTATATCTTGTCTCTCATTTTTGCCCATTTCCCCTCCTCCTTCTCTTTCCCATGTCTGGGCCAAAATCCGGTTGTAGCAACTGGTGTAGGTCACAAGATGCTTAGGAAGACAGCGTAGCACAGCAGAAATAACACAAGTTCTGCTCATATCCCTGAGTTTTCTGGACAGATAACTTAATTTTGCAAACATCAGTTTCCAGGTTTTTAAGTTAAGAGGCTAAAACTCCTGTCTCTTTCATGAGCCCGTTTCAGAAGTAAGAGGACTACTTTATGTGGAAACACTGCTTGAAAGCATCTTGCAAACTCTAAAGAACAATTCCAATACAAGGATTATTATTAATGTCAAAGGTCAGAATTGTGAGGGCAAAGTGCCCATTCTTTCTTCCTGACTTCAAGGCTGGAAACTACTGTTATTAATTAGATCCACAGTAAAGAGCGATACGCAGTTGAGATTGAATTCCGAAGCACTTATGCAGAACTCCTAATGATATTTTATGCTTCAGACCAAATTGAATAATCATTAGATATTTTACTGCCAAAATAAAATCTAAGCAGACAAAAATGTACCTTCTGTTTAAAATTCATCATGGTGAACTGCGGAATTATATCAACAGGGACATGTTCCATGGATAGACTCAGTCTTGAGCCAACATGATCTTCTTCCACATATATCAGCAATTGAAAGTGTTAGCTGATTTCCAAGTGTAATGTAAGTAACATAAATATTGATTGGAAAAGCCCCTGTTGTGACTCTGAAAGTTGAAAACACTTCAAAGATGCTTGTAAATAAATTAGGAAATCAGGTGAGCCTACATCAGAATTAGTTGAATGTCTGCCTTCTTTTTCCCCCTTAAGAGCCTGCAGTTTCTGGCTCCCTCCCTCCCTCCCTTCCTGCTCTTCTTCTAGGAGATATTTCTCATCTCACAAATTATAGACCCTTCATTGCACAGTGAATGATTGGATTTGACCGAACTCTCTAAAGATTTGGGGCTATTATTTTGTTTATCATAGTGCAAACCCAGCTCACGTTTTGTGAAAACACTTGTCTATGGTACTTATGAGTGTGTACCTTGGTCCACTAACTATATAAGTATTTCTCAGATGCTCCAGGGCAGCACCATCCAATAGACCTTTCTCTGAGTGGGTATGTTCATCTGAACTGTCCAATATGGTAGTCACTTGCCACTTGCAGCTCTTGAGCACCTGAAATGTGGCCAGTGCAACTGAGGAACTTTTAAAACTTGTAGAACTTTAATTGATTTAAAGTATAAAATGAGTAAATGCATGTGGCTAGTGACTACTATAATGGATGACACAGATCTAGATCATTCTTTTATCCTGTGCTTTAAAGATGAAAGGCAGCGTAGGCAATCGACATTTTCATTTCATTAAAGTCTAGTTACTGTATCTTGGAACCCATGTATGACAACCATATTTGAATTCTTGAATTTCTGAAAAATTGTCATAGAAAAAAATGTGAAGAAATTTTGGGGACAAGGTACCTGATTTTTAAAATTGGAAAAACAGTTACATTGGAAGTCCTGATATCTCTCCTCTTCTGTCCTCAAGTTGTTTTGTCTGACATTTGTTGTCCTTTCATAATCTAGGCCCTGCCTGGTAGTCTAAAGCAACCTGACATAAATCAGACAAGGCTGCATCACACATTACGGATAATAGCGCAGCGGATGGAATAGGTGAGAGAGAGTAACTAGAGTTACTGGAATCCCTGGGTCATTCTTCTCAGTTCTTGGGACTTCCTTTTTCTTTTCAATATGTAAGTGAATTTGATGACAGAAAGTCTCAAGGCTCTCTCTTCTCTAAGTATAGTGGACTGATTGGCATAGTCCACTAATTGTGAATCATTAGTCCTCACTGAGATTCAGTACAGTATAAATCATCCTTGACATAACTGTGGACACCACACACACACACACTGTGTTCCAGAGCCTCTTTTAAGTGTTTTTCTACATCACTGTTTTTTTTTCCGTTTAAAAAAATTATTTATTTTTATTAGAAAGAGAGGGAGCACAAGCAGAGGGAGTAGCAGACAGGGGGAGAGGGACAAGCAGACTCCTTGCAGAGCAAGGAGCCTGATGTGGGACTCCATCCCAGAACCCTGGGATCATGACCTGAGCTGAAGGCAGACACCTAGCCAACTGAGCCATCTACCACTCCACTTCTTTTTTTCTTAAGATTTATTTATTTGAGGCAGAAGGAGAGAATGGGAAGGAGCAGCAGGAGAGGTATAGAGTCTCAAGCAGACTTCCTGCTAGGTGCAGAGTCCAATGTGGGGCTCAATCCCATGACCCTGAGATCACAACATGCGCCCAAACCAAGGTTTGGATGCCAAATCAACTGAGCCACCCAGGTGCCCCCTGAGTCACCTTTTTACAATAATCCTAAAGATAGATAACTGCTATCATTATCTCTGTTTTTCAGATGAGGAAACATGAGGTGGCTCCCTTAGAAAGTTGTAAAATCAAAGTTTCAATCCAGGCAGCAAAATTACAAAACTTTCACCCTCAACTCAATCATTACGCCAAACTGTTTTGTCAAAAGCCAGGTAGAGAAATTAATGCTACTCTAGCTGTTGAAGTACTTTCCACCTTGTAATGGACTTGACGCATTAAATCAATGATAAATTTAATGTATTAGAACAAAATTCTTCTTAATATTTGAATAAACAGATTAAAAAGAACACAAGCAATGAATGTGAAACAAATAGATTTCCCAAGAATGCCTCCTTCCATATCGGCAGCATCTTAGAGGTAGCAGACTTTTTGAAAATGAGTTTCCAGTGAAGTGTTGACATATCTTCAGAGGTCTAATTTATTCTGAATTGTTCTCATCTGCTTTCTATTTGAGAAGATGGCAACGCTCCCAATGGTGCCAAAATAAGCCATATCATGAATGGTTTAGAAAATAACGTTGATTAGATACAGAGGATTCAGCAGTGGCAAAGCGACAATGGTAGTAATACTCGCTATCATTAATTAAAACACTATGTGCCAGATATTTGTTCTAAGAACTTTATATGGCTAGTTTGTTTAATGTTATCTAGAAACATTTCTTTAAAAAATATTTTATTAATTTATTTATTTTAGAGAGAGAGCAAGTGGAGGAACAGAATTGGAGGGGCAGAGGGACAGAGACTGAAGCACAGGCCTCCCCCCACCCCCGCTCCACCCACCACCACAGAGCGCAGAGCCCAATGCGGGGCTCCATCCCACCACCCTATGATTATGACCTCAGCCAAAACCAAGAGTCAGATGCTTAACTGACTGAACCACCCAGGCACCTCTAGAAACATTTTATTAAGTAAATATTATTATTGTACCTTTGTTCTAGATAAGAAACTAGAAGCAGAGAAAGTATAAAATAATTGGTCCAGCATCACCGAAATGGTAAATGGTGGGAACGGAATTGGAATCCAGGCAGTCCACATCCATTAGGCTGGACTCTCTCTGTGTCAGCAATCCTCAATTTAGGAGGAGGTGCCTGTGTAGGGACACAGAAGGCTGCTCTCTTATGGCCTTGATTAGCAACTGTATTCCTTGCCCCCAACCCATAAGAGCTTGCCCAAGAAAAAAGAGAAAAAAATCCAATTATAAAGATGAATGAGATTCAGATCCAACTAACATGAGGAAAAAGAAACTTGGTTCTGATAGATGAAGTAATTTGCTGTATATACAGAATGCTTCAAGTTACAGGAAGATTGAATATTAACAGTCTTTTAAAAATTTTTAAATAAGACACTTCCTTATTTCTTAATGGAAGGCAGTCAGGAAATGTGGGAGAAGGATAAGCTGAGAAATTACTCAGGTTCCCACCACAATTTTGTAACAACAAAAAAAGTTTTGATTGAACAGTGGAGTTCAGGACACTTGTTCTGTGTAATCAACCTTTTAAGAGACTTCATAATCATATGGATAGGGTTAAGAACCTCTGGGAATAAAATACTAGATATAATAATTTCTTAAAAGAAGAAAAACGACATTTGATACATTAAAATGTAGACTTCCATGTGTTATGAATGGAATTAGCACACTTAATAGTGTTTTAGACATTTCATTATCTTATTCTTCATGACCTTAGCAAAAAAGCTGCACACCAGGAGACATACAAAATACCCTAATTAAAAACAAACAGTTCTAGGTTTAACAAAGTCTAATCTGACAGGTAAAGGCATCCAAATTTATGTACATGATGTATGTGTTATCAGTAGTATTCATTTTCCTGTAGCTGAACAATCACACACTCATCAAATGAAAAGTTGCCAGAACAAGCTGCACATAAAAGAATAAATATAATTTTGAGCATACAGATGATTTGACCTACTATGTTTTAAGTGGTCATTTCAAAACAGTTTACAATGTAGACACAGTTTACACGGAGGTAATGTTAATAAGCCAGATAATATCCAAATCCACCCAGAATAGAAACCTGAATTGAAATAAGGCATGATAATTTATTTCTTGAATGAATATATAAGTATAAAGCTAGAAATATGGCTAGCTCAGTAGAAACAGAAGCATAAAGATCCTAAAGATATTCTGACACCAGCTCATACCTATTGGATCATGATCCCTGAGGGAGATTCAGAAAACGACCAAGTTTTCTGACACCCAATACTAGCATGCAGTGAAATCCCACGGTGACTCAGCTTGCTCTTCTAGAATTTAGACACAGAAATAACCTTTTGACTGTCCTCACTACAAGACCATGAAAAACAAGCAGTATTGTACAGAAAAGCTATTTTACACATTATAAAATAGATATCATTATTATATAGATGCAAAAAAAGAACAGGACCAGTACCTATAGCTTCTAACAAAGTCTACCTAGAGGTGGTGTGGTCTTACTTCTTGTATTCAGTTTCTTTCTTTCGTGAGCATCCACCCCAGAATGGTCCCTGTAACGCCTAATCACCTTGACCTAGACATGTTTATCTGTATCTAACCCCTCTCTCAATCTTTATCTCCCCTTCCCTCCCTTCCTCCTCTAACCTCCCCCTCTCTCTCCGTCCACCAAATAATTGTACACATGGCAGAAAGAACCAGCAATTAAGATCCTTTGGAAACATGAAGGTCTTATTGAGACTTTCTTTTAGAAAGTGAAACTGTCAGAATTTAAAATAAAATCAGTAATAGATTAAAACTCAAATATATTATTAGGGTATTAAGGATACACAGTTTGGATAACATGTGATAAAAACAAACTTTGCTTCTCACCACATTAAAATCTTACATTTGAGTTACAGCTCTCAATACTAAAACTGCCTATCAGATTGACAGTTCCATTTAATAAGTAAGCAGTTATGAAAAATTTCAGATTTTTGAAATTCCTCCAAGAAACTAAATCTCAGATAGTTACACACTGTAATGTTCAACAGACTTGCTAACTGACCTAATCAAGTATGGCAATTCATAAATACTAGGTTCTGACTGGTAAAAATCCGTATTCCCCAACTTTGAGAGATAGGGGCAAGAGCTAAAAAGGTCCCGCCTGCCTCAACTTCCTTCCTAGGTCTCAGAGTGAACATGTTCAAATGTTCATAGCAAACCAGCAAAAAATACAGCCATCCCACCTTTCCAGCAAGGTCAGTGAAATCCTGGTTCTCTGTCCATTGAGATATTCCAACCACGCCTTGCATGACATCATGTTCATAATGATCTTCAAATGGCAGGAGAAGTTTAAACACCCGGTCAGAGCACGGTAAAAAACTGTCATGATCAGCAGCTATGCATCAAGTTTATGACACTGTTCTGAAGACCAGTCCTTCCAGAGTCTTACACCAGGTTTGCACAAGGATGGGAACATCTCTGCAATTTTTCAGACAGGCCACTTTTGTGGAACTCTACCAATCTAACAAGTAAAAGGTCACCATGAACACTCTTACTGTTAATTACACAGTAATGGACAATATCTTATTGTAGCTATCTCTGGGGTGTGGATTTTCACTGGAGGGAGCCTTCTAAATGTGAACTAGCTCCCTGAAGACTGTTATCTCTCATTTAGGTATCTGAAGCTAGACAGACACGCAGAGAGACATGCACATACACACACACAAACACACACACACACACAGAGCCCATGCTAAAGTATGTTAAAGTAAGTTACAGGTAACAAAGAATGAACCAATCAGAAGCCATGGTGATTCATGTAAGGCTGCATTATCCATTATTACAAATAGCCTGAAATCTAGTAAATATCTTAGTCACTGTCATAGCTCTCTCTTGATCTTGCTTTTGGGAAAGCACCTGGATTAAGTGGTGCTTTAATAAGCAAGCAAATATTTATGTTAAAGGGTAATATTTCCATTTTAAAATTATCTCCCTATTTTTTTAAAGATTTTATTTATTTATTCATGACAGACAGAGAGAGAGGTAGAGGGAGAAGCAGGCTCCCGACTGAGCAGGGAGCCTGATGCAGGACTCGATCCCAGGACTCCGGGATCATGACCTGAGCGGAAGGCAGACGATTAACCATCTGAGCCACCTACACGCCCAATCTCCTGTTTTCGAATAGGATTATTTATAAAATGGTAAAGTAATTCCTGTAATTTATCTAATGAATTTTCAACTAAACTCCAATCAGTTTAACAGAGTAGAATATTATATAACACAATTCAATTAAAAATAAGCAAATGTGAAAATTTCCTCAGAAAATATTTAGATCATTCAGTTTTTAAAGGAAAGAGCTTCAGTATTTAAAGGAAAGAGCTCCCCTGTACGAGTAATGTTCGAGGTGGGACAATAGCAAAAGTGAAGTTTCTCATTCAGTTATATCAATTTTGACCCCACAAAAAAACATATTAAAGGATTAATAGTTTCTTCATTTTGACAACATATCTGCCAAGCTTTTATGGAGGAAAAAAAAACCATTGAATATAGTGTTAGTAACTTTGTATTTAATGTGAAGAAAGCCTTTAAAATTTTTATTCTGTTTTCAGAATTGAAATACACCTGAATTAACTTTCAGTCATCTTGCTATTTATTCAGCTTTGCGCCCTCAGGGATTTCCTCAGGGTTACATAACTTCTAAGAGATTCCGATAAATGTCAGTGATAGTTTATATTTACTAACTGCTTATTCAAGGTACTTGCACTTATTTTATTATTTGGTTTCTCTAATAATGACTCTATGAGATTGTAACCCGCACTTTACAGATGAGTGAATTGAGATACAAGTGAGTGTGCGAAGCCACAGAGCTAGTGCATTGCAGACCTGTATTTGACTCCATGCAATATTTCCAGAATCTATGCTCTTAGAAGTTATTTTAAATTGCCTTCGTTATATGATAAATCAGATTTTTGGTTGAAGAATCTTGTTTTTACTGAATCCCATTAATTAGCTGAGGTAGGCAGATTTGGAGGATTTTTGACACTAACTGGGTTTAAATTTGTATAGAATATTATAAATTCTCACCTGGATGAGAAGATGAGGTGATTTTACAGTTTCCGATAAAGAATAAACAGGAGTTTTTCTGGTTTGAATGTTTTCTCCTACCTTTCTTCTGCAGATTCAGGAGGGTAGGGTCATAATTTTCATCTCTCTTCTGGCCTTGGATTCAACAGATGGGGCATCCCAATATTCCTGGGTAATAATAACACATAATTAATCCGCAATGATTTAAACAAATTAACAAGAGTCCTTTAGTTTAGAGGTCTAAGTCCAATTGGCCATTAATGCCTTATGGGCAGATCTGAACCATTTTTCCTTAAGGTGTTAAGGTCAAATCAGGGCAGCCAAGATGTGTGCACTATGTTGGAGTCAGCATTCGGTTTCTTCAGTAGGTGGCACTCTTTCCTTCCATCTACAAACTTAAAACAAAGCCCTAACACAATCTTGGGGAAACTTATTGGGGCCATTTTCCAGAAAAGAAAAAAAAAAAAAAAAAGTGAAATAGATGCCAGGGACAACTGTTTAATACTCAGATTTTTTTTCCTTTTCCCTTAAAAAACAGCAATGTTGAATTCTAAAAAGTAGCACATTTACCACACTTTCTCTAAATAGAACCAAAATCATCTCTCATGCCTTTCTAGTTTATACCATTACAGAACATACATGACATGTTCCACTTCCAAATACCTATTGCAATGATTAAATACTCAATATGTTGAGAGGATGTGGGTAGAAAAACAACTTCGGTAACATCAAATTCTGAAATGAAAACTAGACTGCTTTCTTTCTATTCCTGCCTACTTTCTGCATCCATAAATGGTCAGGTCTTGTTTTTGACTTACACAAGAATAGTATCTTTGATAACAACAGTCACTATTAATTAACAATAATCTACTCATTGTGTTCTGCATACCCAAGTCAAGTGTTTTCTTGGGTAAGACCTACAATTTATAACATCTTGCATGTCAGTGGACTTTAAATATTATTTATGTGTGACTTCTATGTGACCACCAGCAGCATCACTGTTTGGAAGTTGTTATAAGAGCAAATTTGAGGCTCCACCAATTCCTCTAGGGATGGGGTCAAGAATTTATATTAACAAGCTGCCCAGGTGGTTCTTAAACATGGTAGCACTTGAGAAGCACAGCAATGGCTTAATGAAACCAATTAGCATTAATTGGTAAGACACACTAGAGTAAAGATACATTTCTCTGTGGGATGCAGCCTGCACCTTCACTCTTGACTTCATCTTAGTTTCAAATAAAGACTGGGACTCAAGTGCCAAACATAAAATGTTTCTTATATCCCTGTTGTGAGTGAATGAAACTATGAGTCACTTCCCTTTTACTACAGTCCTAAGTAGATCTGTGACTCTGGTATGCATAAAACAAAGGATCTTGTGTTTTGGATATAAAGCTTTCTACCTTCTTTCCCTCCTTCCCTTCCTTTCCCTTCTCTTTCCTTCTTCACCCTTTCTCCCTCCTTCTTACTGTCCTTCTTTCCTTTTTTTTTTTTAAATATTTTTTTAAAGATTGCACCTTAAATCCCATGGAATATATGTGTGTGTGTATATATATATACACACATATATATTTATACATGTATAGTATAAATTTAGAATACATCATCTACACAAAGTAAATGGGGATGATCTAAACAATGATTATTTCTCCTTTCTGTGGGGAAAATTAAATCATTTTCTTATTCACTTGACACATCTGACCTAACCAAACAAGTTCATCAAATTTTATAATTTTACTATACAGTAGTGCACTGGATGACTGTAAAAAATGTTTGATACTACGTCTTTCAAATAAATCATTTTTTAAAAGATTTTATTTGGGGCGCCTGGGGTTAAGCCTCTGCCTTTGGCTCAGGTAATGATCTCTGGGTCCTGGGATGAGGCCCGCATCAGGCTCTCTGCTCAGTGGGGAGCCTGCTTCCCCCTACCTCTCTCTGCCTGTCTCTCTGCCTACTTGTGATCTCTATCAAATAAATAAATAAAATCTTTAAAAAAAATAAATAAAAGATTTTATTTATTTATTTGACAGCAAGAGCGCGTGAACCCAGGAGCACAAGCAGGCAGAGCAGCAGGCAGAAGGAGAAGGGGAAGCAGGCTCCCTGTTGAGCAGAGAGCTGGCAGATGTGGGACTCCATCCCAGGAAACTGGGATCATGACCTGAGCTGAAGGCACATCCTTAACTGACTGAGCCATCCAGGCACCACCCTTCAAATACAAACTTAATTTAGAAATAGAGATAATATATGAGGTGGTATTGTTCCTGCACTTGAGATCAGACTAAATCACCAGTACAAATTTATGGAGCACCTAATAGGTCATAGTATGGTTTTAGATATTATGAAAAAAGCACCTTGAGCTTAGTTCTTGTTCTGTAGTATAATCCCTTCTTGTAATTTATATACAGGGCTCTCAAAGGTATTTGCTCATTTCCACCTTATATAGAGCAAAAGATCATGGGAGCTTTCCAGTGAAAAATAGGCTCATGGGCAGCCAAGTACCAGAGAAGAAAAAAATAAAATGCCATAAATTTGTTGCTGGCAACATATAGGAATCTTCTTTCATATCCCAATGAGAGAAGAATCTGTGGTTCTATGTATTTTGAATATAAATTAAACCTATAAAGGTAAACACACCCCAGAATTTTTATTATGTTTACCTTGATAACATTTTAGGAGATACTGAAATAACACAAATTCATAGGACATACTATGTCCATCCAGTAAAATTTGGAACATTGCATGTATATTTGCTTAAGCAACCAGATTTAATAATTTCTGTTTTGAACTGCAATGTATTATGTTTTAAAGTTTAATTTTTGGTATCATGTAACACTATTGGTAAGTCCTATCACTGGTAACATGTAACATTATTCATTGTAGAATTAATATAAAATATAATAAACAACTAAATTGATAATGATGTATTTTTAACTTTATTACAGTAGATTAACAAAGAAGAATAGAAGAAAATAAAAACATCAACTAACTCAAGACAACATTAATAGTATAATGATAACAAAGCAAATTCAGAATTGTTGGAATTCCAAATTTCCTTCTTCAAAATGTTCCCAAGGGCCATATGGCAGAATATTGAATTAAAATCTTCAATAAGCTCTAGCAATACCTCAGTTTTAGTTTTAGAATACCAAACCTTAGTTACACTTAATAGTACACTTATTAGGTTAATGGTAAGAACTTCCTAGTTCTATCACATAAAAGTGAAAAATCAATGGAATTATACATATTTTACCTATAATAACTGAGGGAAGGACTTACATCTTTTGCAACAGTTCAGAGCCCCATAAGAGAACTATGCATATTAGAACAGATCTATTGAGAGAGATGAGATATAAACACTAAAACTGAAACTCACTAGAATTATGTAATAAGGAAGACAACAGAAATGATGTCTCAGTGTAGTATGTGCATAAGACCGAATGATAATAGATACAATGCACATTAATACGAATTCAGACCACAGAAGTTATTCGAACCTGAAATATGTGTGTTTAAAATAGTCCTTGGATGGTATTAAACATCTGGAAAATAAAAGAGGAAGAAAGAAACTTGATGGGTAAATATAAGGAATCAAAGTGTAAAGGTCAAGGAATACCCAATTATTATAGTTGAACAGTTTGCTCACCTTCAAAATGGCAAAATATAAAGACATATTAATTATAAATACCATATTTACTGGGGTAAACCACAAATCATAAAGTTATATGGTATTTTTTCTAAAAACAAGCAAAATATTTTCAATGATTTTGAATCTCAATACCATTGAAAAATTCTATGTTCATATGATAATGGAAAAGCTTTCTTAAGATTGTCCAATTTTGTATTTCATTATGTTTTTAATAGTGGAGCACATTACTGAGTTGACAAAGGCAATAAACCCTATAGAGTGAAAAATAAGCCAATATCGTGGAATTATTTAGGAGGGAGGGAATGATATTGGGGGACTCTTAGAGAGGAGATGGGTAAATGTTTATGCTATTCAGTCCCCAGACGATACTGCCTTTCATTAATCTTTATAATACATTGGTCACAAAAACTCACCAAAGGCTCACCCGTATTAATTACTAGGAAACCAAGAAACATAACCACATTGAAAACAGTAAAGATTTCTAAGTCAGGTCACTATAAAATATCCCTCAGCCTTCACTTGAACTTTTGTTTTCTTGTAGTAGAAATCTTAACATTTCTGTTTTTTCTTCCCTTTGTGATAACTCCCTCCCTGCCTCCTTTTCTTCCTTCTTTTGTATGTATGTATGCATGTACATATCGTAAATGTGAGAGTCCTATCATCTTCTTTTCCAAAAGCCTCAGAGGTAACAACCATCTTATAAGTGAATTCCTATCAAATGCCCTGGAGATCATGTGAAAAATACAGATTCTTATTCTCCAATAGGTCTCCAGTAGTGTTTGAGGTTTTTTGTTTGTTTGTTTGTTTCTAATTGATGTGGTGGGTATTGTGCAGACTACAATTTGAGTAGCAAAGCCTCTGTCCCTTTGTGTTTTTGAGCAGGAGATTACTTTCTTGCTAGCTCATGTAGACACTTAAAATATGTTTCAGACATGCCTGGGTGGTTCCATTGGTTAAATATCTGCCTTTCGATCAGGTCAAGATCCCAAGGTTCATTGGGGGTGGGGAAGAGATCAAGACCTGCCATCAGGTTCCCTGCTCAAAGAGGAGTCCGTTTCTCCCTCTCCCTCCTCTCCTCCCCTCCACTCATGCGTTCTCTCTCTCCGTCTCAAATGAATAAATCTTTAGAATAAAATAAAATGATTTTTAAAAAGATGTTTCATTTTTTTTTTTTTTTTTAATCGAGCAGGCTTAAGTGTTTTCCACTGAGAAAGGTTTTTAAAGTGGGCGCCTGAGCCTCAGTCCTTAAACATCCGCCTTCAGCTCAGGTCATGATCCCAGGGTTCTGGGACCAAGCCCTCCATCAGGCTCCCCGCTCGGGGAGGGGGGGTTGTGGAAAGACTGCTTCTACCTCTCCCACTCCCCCTGCTTGTGTTCTCTCTCTCGCTGTGTCACTGTCAAATAATAAAATAAAATCTTAAAAAAAAAATTTTAAAGAATGAAGTTCTAAAACATGCTTATTGATTTAGACTTTGAATATAGATGTACATGTGTAGGCTTTGAGCTTGTGTGTTTGGTTTAGATCTTTGGGTGGGCTTACTAGAAAAAAGCGGCAGCAAGTACGTATGTATGACCTCACATTAGTGTCAGTGGAAATTTTAAAATTTGACTTCTGGTCTCATGATTGTCTCCAAAGCAAAGTCTGGAAAACAGCAGGCAGTTGAAAATACCTGTTCAGAGTTGTTAGGATCTTATAACTTGGAATCAGAAATGCAGGGATTCCAATAAGTCCTGCTATGTTAAAGCTGTGTGACTTCAGGAAAAATATTTTTCTAAGCCTGAGTTTGGTTTTTCAGTTTATCTATAAAATAGGTTTAAAGGAATACTTACCTTAGAGGGCTGTTTTAAGAATTGAGCAATATAGTCAAGATCTAATTTTACTAATGTTTAAACATTTGTCTTTTTTAAGACAGATAGTAAAGTTCATAATAAAGGGACTATTGTGATTATATTAAAGAATGATGAAGATCATTACTCCTTAAAAGACAAACAGAAATCCCCCTCAAAATTATAATTTGAGCAATGATTTCAGAATTACCCATTATATTCATATTCTAGCCCTGTACTGTCAGCCACTGGCCACATGTGGCCATTTAAATTGAATATTAAAAAATTAAATTAAAAATTGAGTTTCTCATTCACACTAGCCACATCTCAAGTACTGAACAGCCACATATGGCCAATAATAATGCATAGAAGGTTTTCATCATTGAAGAACGTTCTATAGGATGACTGTTTTAGACCATATATAAAAAATATTACATTGATAAATACAGGACACAAAAAGACAACTATATTTAAATACTGGCTTATTCCCGTAATTAAATGCCAAATGACTAGTTTGTTGTTGTTATTTGTTTGTTGTTAAATGGACTCACTGATTGGGTCTATAGAAAGAATGCTTAAGAAATAAAGAGTCTAAAAATAAATAAATAAATAAAAACCCTGCCATTCCTTCAGAAATGAAACTAAGTTATGGTTTCTATGCTGTCATTTAATTTTTTTTAAAGATTTTATTTATTTATTTGACAGACAGAAATCACAAGTAGGCAGAGAGGCAGGCAGAGAGCCTGATACATCATGACCTGAGCCAAAGGCAGAGGCTTAACCCACTGAGCCACCCAGGCACCCCGCTGTCATTTAATTTTGCTTAGATCATTCTTTTTTCTTCTTTGAAATGGTGACTTCAGGGGAGGCACAGATGTGCAGCACTTGCTTACTGGACCACGGGCCTACCAACACATTCATAGCACTGCGTAAACAAGCTTACAGCAAGACATTCAACTGGATAGTCAGAAGAGGACCAAAAAATAAATAAATAAAAAGGTAAACCTAATTGTGAGGAAACTTCCAAAGAATGCAATGCAGTATGAGGTGGCCCAGAATAAAGTAGGCATTCTTGGTTGTTTTTCTAGCAAAATAGGAAATAAATTAAATTCAGGACATCGTTACCAATTTGACCTTACCTTGAGGAGGTATTAGATTGGTCATTACACATTATGGAATTCCTTAAGGAAAAGAAAATAGATTTGGAAAATATACAGTTTAGGAAATACTATGAAGGTGACTATTTCAGAGATTTAGTATGTTGAGGAGAAAGGCTAAGGAAATGAATCTTATTCTCACAGGAAAACAGTACACTTCAGATGATTTAATTAAGCATTTAAAATGGGAAAGGGGCTGGATTAATAAAATTGATCCTTCGATTATATTCACACAGGGAAAAAACAAAGCTGTTAGAAGGAGGAAAAGACACATCATATTATATTAAAGAAAATACTGCAGAATAACTAGATTTGGACACAGTAACTTTACAAGATAACAGCACAGGAATAAATCCAACTGCCCGATGTAATCATCACAACTATTTGATCAGCAACAATATCAATAATGTATTCAAATAATCTTCAGTCTCCTACTGCAAACAGATGCATTCTTCAACTTAATCTAATTCAATCTCCCCCAAGGATTGCTTTATCAAATGATGTGACTTGCAATAGCATAAAAACTGGAATTTATTATTTCAGTGATATCTAGCTATATTCAAATATTCATTAATTTGAAAAGAATGAAACTAGCAACAACAGGATATCCTGTGTGCGCTGATTTATTTTTAATTTCAAACAGTTAATTAGTGGTAGGAAGATTATAGGCTGCAAATGAGTTAATTGAAAACTGAATACCATGTTCCTGGAACACAGTAGGTGCCCCAATAAATAAGGTGAATCGATCAATCATCGCTGTTGCTGTATTAAGACTTTCACTGTATATATCATGGGAAACATTACACAGACTGAAGAGAGCACAGATGTGTTTCTTTCACGAAGTCCTCATTTCAAGAAAGTTAGCTAACAAGCTATAGAACGAGCAGGGATCTTCGCAATTTATCAAGCATACACACAGCTTGAAGGAAATTGAGTTTACACTTTGAACTTGTTTCATGAGAAGAACTGAGTTTCCAACCATTGTGATTCCTCTTAGAACTATACCATGTTTCAAACACCTTTAAGTTGGGACCAGTGCTAAGTCTTCTTCATCTTCATAGCTAGCTATTCCTTCCTTCGTCCCATATTATCGCAGCATGTTTGTTGCAACAGTAAGAGCTTATGATACATTGCCTGTTTAATTGAAAAAAAAGCACTACACAATGCTTCTGAAACGCCATTGCCCACCAAGCCTGTTTTTTTGACATGCTAATCCATTTGAAGTATGGAAATGTATTATTAAATAATCTTTATGTGTCTCTAAAGGGGAAACTATCTGAGACTTAAACATAATTATGCACAAACTTCCCTTGACAAACAAAATTATTTTCCAACGATTAGATTAAGTCAGAAGACCTTATGGAAAAAGAAAAGAGCTCCACACAAGTCACTTGTCAAGGCTCCTGACATATATGTTTTATTTTATTTTGTTTACTTATATCTATCTTTATGAATTAACTGAAATACCAGTTGTGAAAAATATTCTGCCAGTTTTAATCAGTGAATGCCCCAAGTGAATATTCTCATTTTAGCAGGGATCCAAAGTATTAAGGAAATTGTCTGATCTCTCCCCTTGAATGAACATGAAGGTACTTAGTTTAATTCACTATTAGTTCATGAGATATTTCTGACAAAGACAATCTGTTCTATGATTTGCAACAAATATTTATTACTACTCTCATTAACCTAGTGAAATCAAGAAGATGTCATGGTTTGCATTTTCTGCATCACTTTGTTCATTAGTGGGCATACTGTCCTATATAAATGCAAGGATAAAGTGCTTTCAAATTCTACTTCACATCAAGAAAATAATATCATCACTGCAGTTGAAACATTTTAATAGTTGAAGAGGAAACTATTTCTTAGCATCCTGATTTTTTTAAACAAATGAAATTTCCTTAGAAAGGTATATATTTAAAGAGATTTGCTATCATTTTTTTTTCACCAGTAGGGAAATGATTTTGAAATGGATTTGAAATTTACAATATAATATTAAGGAGATGTTTTATTTTTCTTGGGGTCTTATACCATCAAGTTTTAAAGGCCTTTTAATATTTCCATTAACTTTCTATTTTTCACATGCTATAAAACTTTTTCTTTACCAGGACAACAACAACAAACAAAACTAAAAGAATTTGAAAAATTACTGAGGAGATTTGTGTGAGAAAAGTATTATTGTAAGAGAAGGTATAAGGTGAGTATTATTTCCTGTGGCTACAAGAAAGCATGCTGGGTGAAGGCATTTGTATATAAATGATCTGAAATCTGATCTAGAAGAAGAAGGCTGGTTGAGCCACAAGAAGTATTTTAATGGAACATTTGAGGCTTTCACAATAGTGCCCTACTGTGGCTTTCCAGTCTATTTTGATCATGGATCCATGCATCTGCACTTTCCATACTAACAAAGCACATAATAGATCTTCCAATTCTCTTATCTCATCCAGTTATGCTGGTTGATGAGCCAAACTGTTAGTGCTGATAATGCGAACAGCAAAAATTTGGAAATTGTTGCATATTCAATAACACATTGCTGGTAAAGAATTACCTTGTATTCTGTGAACAGTGCTGTACAGTGAGAGGACCAGATAAGAAAACAATGTTTTAAAATTTGGTGTTTCTTTCATAAAGCATCAATTTTGATGATATATTGAATGAGCATTTAAAATGCCATTTATTGGGGCACCTGGGTGGCTCAGTTGTTAAGCAGCTGCCTTCGGCTCAGGTCATGATCCCAGGATCCTGGGATTGAGACCCACATTGGGCTCCCTGCTCAGCGGGAAGCCTGCTTCTCCCTCTCCCACTCCTCCTGCTTCTGTTGCCTCTCTCACTGTGTCTCTCTCTGTCAAATAAATAAATAAAATCTTTAAAAATAAATAAATAAATAAATAATAAAAAATAAAATAAAATGTTATTTATTGTCATTTTTCTAACATCCCCAAATGCCTTTCAAATGTTTTCTTTTCAGTTTTCCAATTGTCCATATACTATATGTGGGATACTATTGTAAAAATCAATTTTTAAAAATGTTATAAATTTTATCCCACAATATAAAAGTATCTCTTCAAAAATTATCAAAATTAAAAATGTGTTTATTATAATGGTTTAAGTGACAAAATGAACATAAATTCTTGACCCCTGTAAAGGCAAATTTGCCTGGTAGCTAAATGGTAACTTCAAGTTTTTGGAAATAGTTCAAGTACCTTGATTTTGACACAAGACAATTAGAAACATGTATTCTGGATACTTAGATAAGGGCCTTCCCATACACAGTAACAGTGAATTACATCTTGACTCACTGAGTGGATCATAAAGCCCTTGTGTCCTGGGTCGGCCTCATAAACTATATCACTTTCTACCAGAGCTCTTCAATTCTCCCACAAGCAAAGCACTTTGGAATGAGCCCTGCGACAGAACTTCCTGACTACAGAAAGATATTTCACTCTGCACACCATGGCAGCAAGTTCTATATATAGACCACAGCCTTGCTAGAAAGAATTCTGCATTAATCAGGTACATAAGAAGCTTATCACTACCATCTGATCTTTCACCTTCTGCTTCTCTTCAGTAATGCCAAAATAAAAGGTCAAAATGGAACATCATAAATCCAGAAATAGAGGTTTTTTCCTCTCCAACACTGACATGAAGGTGTTTTCACATAGGGCATGGCCTACCAGTATCACTTGGGTGATTGACATGCTTCTTCATTTTTTAACTTGCTTTTGCACTGGGGCATTTATTAACTGTACCTGCACACTTTCACCCTACTGCCAAGCCCTACAAAAGACTTTCATAAACCCAACAGAATCAGGCATGGTGCACTTTCCAGACACAACCTGCCTTCTCATTTTTTTTCTGTCTTCTACATCCTCCTCTTTTTTGTTGTTGTTGTTGTTGAAGACTAGATAAATGAGACTTGGCAGATTCAACAATAATTGTTGAAACTATTCCTGAGAGAACCCTGATATGTAGTAATCTGTCATCTTGTTGAGGTACAAATCAGAATAATTCTAATAATTCCTTACAAGGTTGATCGTTAAAGCCAGGCATTCATCCAGTAGCAAAAGTGGTCAACAGCCTAATAGCAATGTCTTAGTTCGGCAATGTTGGTTACCTTTCCCACTGCCTCTCAAGAAGACAATCTTTATTTCTTTTTCAGCTCCATCAAGTGAGATATAAAACATTGAAAACTGAAATGGCAGAAAACTAGGGACATGATATTACACACTGTAGATAACACATGTGACTCTCTACAGATCCATGATTCATGATTCGGTGAAACTTCCCCCTGTTGGCAAATTTCAGGATTATAGGAAGTCTCAGGGCATATTCCTTGTAAACTTGCACAAGCTGCTAGCTCTCATTTTCATCTTCCACTCTTGTTCAAATTATTCCCTATGTGCCAAATGCTTCCTCTCTGCTTATTTCTTTTGTTTTACTTCTCTCTTTACTGTTTTATTTTCAAGCACAGTAAGGCATGAATGCAGTCTTGCTTTAAAATATTCAAATAATACATCATTATAAAAACAATGTCAAAGTTCCCATCACCACCTCCTCACTCCTACTTTGTTCTCCAGAAGTAACCTATATAGTGTGTGTCCTTCCAGAACCCTTACTACTGAGTTACATAAATAGATTTACTCAAATGTGCATAGATTTTTTCACTTATTTATTTTTTTACATAAACTGGATTACAGTAGAATGTAAGTTCCATGGGAACAGGGACTTTGTTGGCACGTTGATATATCCAGAAGTCAGAGAAGTGCTTGCTACATAATAACCACTTAAATGGTTATTGGGTGAATATAACTTGTCTTTTCAGCTTAATATGTCTTGATGACTATCCCATGTCAGCACCTGGATTTGGGTCCACCTCACTTTTTTCATACACATGCACAGGATTCTACAATGTGGCTATAAGGTAAACCACTCAAAATCCTAGTTTTTGTTTAGAAGTTGAAGTATCTCCTTTACACAAATTCTTCTCTATGCACAATGACTTTTTATGGGATCTGACAAGACAGTCATTTTGCCCCCCATTCACATTCTCCCTTTTGGTATTATTAGATCCTTGAAGGTGTCTGCCAGAGATTCACTTGTTTGATTGAAAGGCTACAACAGTGTTTCAAGCAAATGTCAACTTTAGACTATAAAGCATATTGACACATGCCTACATAGCTGGTGACTAATGTCTAGGGGAAGAGTTGTACCTAAGATACATTTGGTGGGGAAGATTACAAACTATTATTTAGTATTATAACTATTAATCAAATGGCTTAGACTGAAGTAGGCTATAGCCGCTGAATATATCTGCAGACCTAGAACAAGGTGGGCAGAGAACTGGAATTGCCTCTATAAAATGCTATTTTCTTTAAATTTTAACACTGTCTACATCCCACTTTTCTCACTTAGGAATGTTGACAAGAAGATACGAAGTTTCTCAGATGATAAAACTTGGCCTTGTATTGATAAATTGCTTACAGGACATTTTTAAGACATCCCAAATAATGCTCAACCATACCTGTTAAAATTTGTGAAAATCAGCATTTTGTCTCAAATTGCATTCAAATTAAATAGAAGAGTAGGATGATGAAACCTGGGGAAAGTTTGAGCCTTTCCTACAATGACATAACAATTGTGAAGCTAAGCAACTATTCTTTATTCTTGGATGAGCTTAAATAATGATATATCCACACCAAAAACAGTATTTTTATCCACAGGTAAGTGATTGCTTCTGTCTAATAATCTCAAAATACTGCCGTGGTTGTTATTGTTTTCTTGACATAAAAATGATTGAGAATAAGCCAATAAAATTTGTTGCTGAAAAAGGAAAACATTAAATTAGGCCCCAACTTTCAGTAAAACAGAACCATATGGTACATTTAATTATAAGTTGGGGAGATATTTGAAGTTTTAATTTAAATGTTTTACTTACAACATTAGCTCAACTCTTCCGGCCAGATAACTACCATCAAGTCACAGCACCTCAAACGGAAAAACAACAACTCCAAAGAGAAAATGAAAAACCAACAAGTTACGTACCTGTTCTGCACATCAAAAAGATATAAACCTCAAAAAGTTCAGCAAATGGGGTCAACTCATAATGGATTCTATTTCTCTTTTTCTCTCATAATGGATGTTGATTCCGCAGTTTGTGTTGTTTTTATGCTTACTTTGTCAGTCACACGGATCTATCACGGCCTCAGAGCCTTGAGCACAAATGCTTGTTCCACCAATTCATTTGTTCATTTATTCATCAATTCATTAATCACCTGACAAATATTGAATGCCGAGCATGTGTCACGTGCCAAGCCAGACACTGTGAGGACAAAACAGTGAGCAAAGACTGGCAAGAAGCCTCTACATTTACATATTAGAGTTCAGTTACTAGGAATTGATTAGCCTTTGTCAAATTATTTATCGTCTCTATGCCTCAGTTTCCTTGTAAACTGAAAAAATGGTACCTACTTCAAAGAATTATTGCAAGGTTTAAGAGGATAATGATATATGTATGTAAAGACAGAGCTTAGCGCCTGTCTCAAAAGAGAACTAAAAACTGCCAACTACATTCCCTAACGCTCCTTCATCCCATTCCTTGAAGGAACAGAGATCTTTAATCACACGAAGCTAGAACCCTCAGAAAGCACGGCTGCACTGAACAGCTTCAGGGCGGTATGTACTCTGCAGACGTTACCCACTTGCCAGGACGATGAAGACTGATGTGTAGAGGAGTGGGGGAGGCCTGAATGCGGGGCTCCATCAGGCACTTGATGGATTCCGGGATTCCTGCACCTCTCATTTTGCTTGGTTTGAGGCAAGAGGAACGGGGCCAGGAACAGCTGAGTGGACAAAGTAATCCAACTCAGACTTGTGGTAATAGTGACAAACTCTCAGAAATAACATCAATCATTTCAGGCAATGACTGTCTTCTCAGATTGTGTTCACATGGACTAGAGCAGGGAAAAAATAAGTCTGCCATTCAATACTCTGGAGTAAAAGCTCTTTTCAACAGGGATGGCTTTGTTGTTCTCTTATTACTCACTGTATTATATCCCCTAATACTCACTCTTCTTGTTCTACCTTCACTTTCAGCATCATAAAGCTGACAGAGGAGACTGTGAAACCTATTCATCGTGTGACCTGTCCAATGAATTACATTTATTCCCAAACTCTGAAAGGGCTTGTGAACACATACAAGAGGAGCCAGCACTTCCCTCATTATATTACCAAATGGTGAAAACCTTGGGTTTCCTATGAAGAAAGTCCACTTCCAAAACTTGAGGGAGCATCTCACCTGCAAAGATTTCAGACAAGGACACTGCCCCAACAGAGATGAATTATTATTCTCTTTCCACACTTGCTTTGTCTTCATGCCTTGGGGAGAATTTTCACCTTCTCCCTCTAGCCAGTGGATACGCACTCTGGTGTCAGAGCTATTGCTGCTGTTGCCGCCTACTGCTTTTTTCCTGGTTTAACAACACTAGTACTTTATTATTCACAGCATCATTAATTAATTAATAAGACAGTTGGTGATGATATTAAGGAAGCTGGACCCATTTCAGTTTAGATCAACGCTACTCAAGACATTGGCACAATTGATGTTTGTTCAGAAATAGTAGAAGATAGCAGGGAATCTGGGATAGAATAATGGATGGCTAATTTGGACACAACTAATTAGAAAATCATCATAATTTGGATAGAGAGTAAGCTAGTATTCATCTTTTTACAATTATAAAAATGATTTCTGAAGCAGTGCCATAAGGCAGTAATTCTCAGTGGAGATAGGGAGCTATAGCAGAATCTGTTAACAAGAAGCATGCCAGGTTTGAAAAAGTATACTCACTATACCTATTTCTTACATAAGCCTGAAAGGAGAGCTGGAGAAAACTTCTTGACTGGGAGAGAGGAATATATAGAATATGGAGTGAGAAATCAATGTAGGAGGCATGTAGAGTGGGAACAAAAAGCCAAGAAATACTTTAAAAATATAAATTAAATATTTGGAAAAGTATTTAACTTATTCATGAGAACAATTTTCAAGAACTTCAACAGCATATAGTATATATTTTTAAAAGTACTGTTACCACGGATTTTAATAACTGGTACAGCAAAATTTCCTTCTTTATTTGTTATTACTCTAAAGCCTAATTGGAGAAAGTACAGTGGTGCAACAGACAGGGTGCTACCAAGATTTACTGGCTTTGTTGCTATGCGGCAGTTAAATTCAGTGAACATTTTCAGAGTGTACTGAGTATGTGTTCTAGGAACTGAGAGCTCAATTCTTCCTTGAGCCTGTTTCCTCACTGTAGGTTTCAGTTACTAATGCTGTGCATCAAGTCACCCCAAAATTTAGTGGCATAAAATATCTGGTGTCCTGCTCTAGGACAGGACAGGTAGGAGTTTGAACAGGACATAGCCCCTATTGCTTGTCTCGGTACAGCAATGACTGAGGCCTTGGCTGGGTAACTGAAAGGCTGGGATGGCTTGAACACTCAGGAAGGAATCATCTAGAGGTGTCTTCACTCATGTGTCTAGTTGCTGACTGGACTGTCAGCTGGGCTGCTGGCCAGAACACCACAAATCTATGTGGCCTCTTTGTGTGGGCTAGTTTGGATTTCTTCACAGAATCACAGCTGAGTTCCAAGAGCAAGCGTCCCAAAAGAGCTAGGTGGAAGCTAGCCTTGAAAGACTTTGGCATTACTTTCAGCAAAGTCACACAGCCTGTTGGAATTTAAGAGGTTGGAAGATGAACTCCATCTCTTGATAGAAGGCATGTCAGAGTCACATTATAATAACAGCTTCTGGGATGGTAGATGTCAGCAGTATCACTGGAAAACTCAGTCCTCCATACTTCACTTCAGTTCAACAGATGGCTGCTGATGACTTGCTGAAGAAAAGTTATGACTTTCATACATGAATGTCAGAGGATCTGGTGGTTTTCAAACAGCTGGAACATCATGGGGAATATTGTATTTTGTTCAAGAGACATTATGAGTCCATTCCTCCCCAACCCCCAGGAGGTGACTGGTTTTGTTTAGTAAGTACTTTGAGCATCTTCTTGAGTTGGTAGATTGTAAAGCCTCCAAAAATTCTGATTGGTAAAAATACATCTCCTGGTAATGATATTTCTTAGGGAGAAGTCTCCCTGATATTTGTTAGGATTTGTATCCTCTACCACTATTACCTGAATGTCCTTGGACAGAATACCTAATCTTTCTTCAGTTTCCCTATCTATAAGACAGAATAGAATAATAGTAACCTCTTAATAGAGTTGTTTTGAAAAGTAAAATGGGGAATTAGCACCATGATTAGAATATACCAAGCACTCAACAAAAGATTGCAGTTATTATTTAGGAGGATAGCTTGAACTAAAAGTATTTATTTCACCAAACTGTTAATTATAATAGTTGTTATTCAGTGCAATAGGAGAAATTTTGAGAAGTGGTATGTTGGGAATCATAAAAGGGGTTTATGACAGAAAGAAATTCTGGAGGAAAATGCTTAAAGAGCATTTTTTAAAAAGATTTATTTATTTATAAATAAATCTTTTTAAAAAATGCTCTTTAAGCATTTTCCTCCAGAATTTCTTTATTTATTTCACATATACATAT
The DNA here is from genome assembly GCF_922984935.1 of Meles meles. NCBI lineage: Eukaryota > Metazoa > Chordata > Mammalia > Carnivora > Mustelidae > Meles > Meles meles. The sequence continues at coordinate 45,040,254 of NC_060085.1, read as the reverse complement.
ATAGAGAGAGAGAAAGAGAAAGAGAGAGAGATGCAGGTGCATTGGGTATAGGAGTGCAGGGAGGAGCAGAGGGAGAGGGAGATAAGCAGACTCCCTGCTGAGCTCAAGGTGATGCAGGGTCAATCTCAGAACCCTGAGATCACGTCCTGAGACCAGAGTCAGATGCTCAGCTGTCTACGCCACCCAGGTGCCCCTCAAGAGTATTTTATTTTTTTTAATTTAATTTATTTTTACTTAAAATAACATATAGTATATTACCAGTTTCAGAGATAGAGTTCAGTGATTCATCAGTTGTATATAACACCCAGTGATCATTACATCACATGCCCTCCTTAAGTCCATCATGCAATTACCCCATGCTCCCACTCCCCACCCCTCCAGCAACTCCAAGTTTTTCATACAATTAAGAGTCTCTCATGGTTTGTCTCCCTCTCTGATTTTCTCTTATTTTATTTCCCCCTCTTCCCCTATGATCCTCTGTTTTGTTTCTTAAATTCCACATATGAGTGAGATCATATGATAACTGTCTTTCTCTGATTGACCTATTTTGTTTAGCATAATATTCTCTAGTTCCACCCATGTCATTGCAAATAGCAAGATTTAGGGTTTCTTTTTTTGATGGCTGAGTAATATTCTATTGTGTGTGTGTGTGTGTGTGTGTGTGTGTGTGACACACATATATATACACATACACAAACACATATACATACATGCATCACCTCTTCTTTATCCATTCATCTGTAGATGGACATCTGGGTTCTTTCCATAGTTTGGTTATTATGGATAGTGCTGCTATAAACATTGGAGTGCAGGTGCTCCTTTGGGTCACTTTTTTTGGGGTAAATACCTTGTAGTGCAATTTTCTGGGTTGTAGGCTAGCTCTATTTTCAACTTTTTGAGGAATCTCCATACCATTTTCCAGAGTGCCTATACCAGCTTGCATTTCCACCAGCACCCTAAGAAGTTTCCCCTTCTCTGCATCCTCACCATCATCTGTCATTTCTTGACTTGATTAATTTCAGCCATTCTGACTTGTGGGAGGTAGTATCTCATTGTGGTTTTGATTTGTATTTCCCTGCTGCCAAGTGATGTGGAGCATTTTTTCACATTTCTATTGGCTATTTGGATGTCTTCTTTGGAGAAATGTCTGTTCATGCCTTCTGCTCATTTCTTAACTGGATTATTTGTTTTTTGGGTCTTAAGTTTGGTAAGTTCTTTATAGACTTTGAATACTAGCTCTTTATCTGTTAAGATATTTGTAAATATCTTCTTCCATTCTGTAGGTTGTCGTTCAGTTTTTTTGCGAGTTTCCTTTGCTCTGCAAATGGTTTTTATCTTGATAAAGTCCCAATAATTCATTTTTGCTATCATTTCCCTTGTTTTTGGAGTCTAGCAAGAAGTTGCTGTGGCCCTGGTCAAACAGGTTGCTGCCTGAGTTCTCCTATAAGATTTTGATGGATTCCTGTTTCACAGTTAGGCGCTTCATCCATTTTTGAGCCTATTTTTGTGTATGGTGTAAGAATACAGTGAAGTTTCATTCTTCTGCATGTGGCTGTCCAATTTCATAACACAAACTAATGAAGAGACTATCTTTTTTCCATTGGATATTCTTTTGGGTTTTGTTGAAGATTAGTTGACCACAGAGTTGAGGGTACATTTCTTGGGTCTCTATTCTGTTCCACTTATCTGTGTGTCCGTTTTTGTGCCAAAACCATGCTGTCTTGGTGATCACAGCTTTGTAATAAACTTGAAGTCAGGCAGTGTGACGCCTCCAGCTTTGGTTCTCTTTTTTCAACATTCCCCTGGCAATTCGGGGTCTTTTCTGATTCCATACAAGTTTTAGGATTGTTTGTTCCAAGCTCTGTGAAAAATGTCAATGGTATTTTTTTTATACTTTTTTTTAAAAGATTTTATTTATTTATTTGACAGAGAGAGATCACAAGTAGACAGAGAGGCAGGCAGAGAGAGAGAGAGGGAAGCAGGCTCCCTGCTGAGCAGAGAGCCCGATGCGGGACTCGATCCCAGGACCCTGAGATCATGACCTGAGCCAAAGGCAGCGGGTTAACCCACTGAGCCACCCAGGCGCCCTAAATGTCAATGGTATTTTGATAGGGATTGCACTCAATGTGCAGATTTCTCTGGGTAGCATAGACATTTTAACAATATTTGTTCTTCCAATCCATGAGCATGGAATGTTTTCATTTCTTTGTGTCTTCCTCAGTATCTTTCATAAGTGTTTCATACTTTTCAGAGTACAGATCCTTTAGCTCTTGGTTAAGTTTATTCCTAGGTATCTTATGGTATCTGATGCAACTGCAAATGGAATAGATTCCTGAATTTCTCTTTCTTCTGTCTCATTGTTAGTGTATAGAAATGCAAATGATTTCGGTGCATTTATTTTATATCCTGACACTTTGCCACATTCCTGTATGACTTCGAGCAATTTTGGGGTGGAGTCTTTTGGGTTTTCCACAGGGAGTATCATGTCATCTTGTTAAGAGTGGGCTTGAGAAGGAGGGTTCTATAAAAGAGAAAAAAATCCCAGAAGTATCATTGAACAGAAATATAGAGACAATCTACAGACAGAAAGACTTCAAAGGTAACACGATGTCAATAAAAACGTATCTATCAATAATCACTCTCAATGTGAATGGCCTAAATGTGCCCATAAAATGACACAGGGTTACAGACTGGATAAAACGACAGGACCCATCCATATGTTGTCTACAAGAGACGCATTTTGAACCTAAGGATACACCCAGACTGAAAGTGAAGGGATGGAGAAGCATCTTCCATGCCAATGGGCCTCAAAAGAAGGCCGGGATAGCGATTCTCATATCAGATAAATTAGAATTTAATCTAAAGAATGTAGTCAGAGATACAGAAGGACACTATATAATTCTTAAAGGGACTATCCACCAAGATGATCTAACAATTGTAAATATCTACGCCCCCAATATGGGAGCAGCCAATTATATAAGAAAACTATTAATCAAGATAAAGAGTCATATTGACATGAATACATTAATAGCAGGAGATCTTAACACGCCTCTCTCAGTAATAGACAGATCATCGAAGCAGAAAATCAACAAAGAAACAAGAGCATTGAATGAAACATTGGACCAGATGGACCTCATAGATATATACAGAACATTCCACCCTAAAACAGCAGAATACTCATTCTTCTCAAGTGCACATGGAACCTTCTCCAGAATAGACCACATACTGGGTCACAAAGCAAGACTCAACCGATACCAAAAGACTGACATTTTTCCTGCATATTCTCAGATTACAATGCTTTGAAACTGGAGCTCAATCACAAGGAAAAGTTCGGAAGGAACTCAAACAACTGGAGGCTAAAGACCACCTTGCTTAAGAATGCTTGGATCAACCAGGAGATCAAAGAAGAACTTACACAATTCATGGAAACCAATGACAATGAAGACACTTCGGTCCAAAACCTATGGGATACAGCAAAGGCAGTTCTAAGGGGGAAATACATAGCCATCCAAGCCTCCTCAAAAAAACTGAAAAATCCAGAATACACCAGCTGTCTCTACACCTTAAAGAAATGGAGAATCAACAACAAATCAAACCAACTCTACACATAAGGGAAGTAACCAAGATTAGAGCAGAGATCAATGAGGTAGAAACCAGAGATACAGTAGAACGTATCAATGAAACTAGAAGCTGGTTTTTTGAAAGAATCAATAAGATTGATAAACCATTGGCCACACTAATCCAAAAGAAAAGAGAGAAAGCCCAAATTAATAAAATTAGAATGAAAAGGGAGAGATCACAACTAACACCAAGGAAGTAGAAACAATCATCAGAAACTATTACCAACAGTTATATGCCAATAAGCTAAGCAACCTAGATGAAATGGATGCATTCCTGGAAAACTATAAACTCCCAAAATTCAACCAGGAAGAAACTGATAACCTGAATAGACCGATATCTAGTCATGAGATTGAAGCAGTGATCAAAAACCGCCCCAAAAACAAGAGCCCAGGACCTTACGGATTCCCTGGGGAATTCTACCAAACTTTCAAAGAAGAAATAACACCTATTTTCAAAAAATTGAAGCAGAAGGAAAACTTCCAGACTCTTTTTATGAAGACAGCATTACCCTGATCCCCAAACCAGGCAAGGACCCTACCAAAAAGGAGAATTTCAGACCAATATCACTGATGAAGATGGATGCTAAGATTCTCAACAAGATCCTAGCAAACAGGATCCAGCAGCACATTAAAAAGATTATCCACCATGACCAGGTGGGATTCATCCCTGGGTCACAAGGACGGTTCACCATTCGCAAATCAATCAATGTGATAGAACAAATCAATAAGAGAAGAGAGAAGAACCACATGGTCCTCTCAATTGATGCAGAAAAAGCATCTGACAAAATCCAGCATCCGTTCCTGATGAAAACGCTTCAAAGTATAGGGATAGAGGGAACATTCCTGAACTTCATAAAATCTATCTACGAAAGACCCACAGCAAATATCATCCTCAATGAGAAAAAGCTTGCAGCCTCCCGTTGAGATCAGGAACACGACAAGGGTGCCCACTTTCACCACTCTTGTTCAATATAGTATTAGAAGTCCTAGCAATGGCAATCAGACAACAAAGAGAAATAAAAGGTATCCAAATTGGCAATGAAGAAGTCAAACTCTCTCTCTTCGCAGATGACATGATTCTTTATATGGAAAACCCCAAAGACTCCACCCCCAAACTACTAGAACTCATACAGCAATTCAGTAATGTGGCAGGATACAAAGTCAATGTACAGAAATCAGAGGCTTTCTTATACATTAACAATGAAAATACAGAAAGGGAAATTAGAGAATCGATTCCATTTACTATAGCACCAAGAACCATAAGATACCTGGGAATAAACCTAACCAAAGAGGTAAAGGATCTGTACTCGAGGAACTACAGAACACTCATGAAAGAAATTGAAGAAGACACAAAAAGATGGAAGACCATTCCATGCTCTTGGATCAGAAGAATAAACATTGTTAAAATGTCTATACTGCCTAGGGCAATCTATACTTTTAATGCCATTCTGATCAAAATTCCACTGGTATTTTTCAAAGAGCTGGAGCAAATAATCCTAAAATTTGTATGGAATCAGAAGAGACACTGAATTGCTTAGGAAATGTTGAAAAACAAAACAAAACTGGTGGCATCATGTTACCTGATTTCAAGCTTTACTACAAAGATGTGATCACCAAGACAGCATGGTACTGGCATAAAAATAGACACATAGACCAGTGGAACAGAGTAGAGAGCCCAGATATGGATCCTCAACTGTATGGTCAAATAATCTTCATCAAAACAGGAAAAAATATACAGTGGAAAAAAGACAGTGTCTTCAATAAATGGTGCTGGGAAAACTGGACAGCTATATGTAGAAGAATGAAACTCGACCATTCTCTTACACCGTACACAAAGATAAACTCGAAATGGATAAAAGACCTCAACGTGAGACAGGAATCCATCAGAATCCTAGAAGAGAACATAGGCAGTAACCTCTTCGATATCAGCCACAGCAACTTCTTTCAAGATATGTCTCCAAAGGCAAAGGAAACAAAAGTGAAAATGAACTTTTGGGACTTCATCAAGATCAAAAGCTTCTGCACAGCAAAGGAAACAGTCAATAAAACAAAGAGGGAACCCACGGAATGGGAGAAGATATTTGCAGATGACAGTACAGACAAAAGGTTGATATCCAGGATCTATAAAAAACTCCTCAAACTCAACACACACAAAACAGAGAATCATATAAAAAAATGGGCAGAAGGGGCGCCTGGGTGTTTCAGTGGGTTAAGCATCTGCCTTTGGCTCAGGTCATGATCTAGGGGTCCTGGGATCGAGACCCGCATCGGGATATCTGCTCAGCGGGGAGCCTGCCTCTCTCTCTCTCTCTCTGCCTGCCTCTCTGGCTCCTTGTGATCTCTCTCTCTCTGTCAAATAAATTTTTAAAAAATTTTAAAAAATGGGCAGAAGATATGAACAGACACTTCTCCAATGAAGGCATACAAATGGTTATCAGACACATGAAAAAGTGTTCATCATCCCTAGCCATCAAGGAGATTCCAATTAAAACCACATTGAGATACCACCTCATACTAGTTAGAATGGCCAAAATTAGCAAGACAGGAAACAACGTAGGTTGGAGAGGTTGTGGAGAAAGGGGAACCCTCTTACACTGTTGGTGGGAATGAAAGTTGGTGCAGTCACTTTGGAGAACCGTGTGGAGATTCCTCAAAAAATTAAAAATAGAGCTTCCCTACGACCCTGCAATTGCACTACTGGGTATTTACCCCAAAGATACTGATGTAGTGAAAAGAAGGGCCATCTGTACCCCAATGCTTATAGCAGCAATGGCCATGGTTGCCAAACTGTGGAAAGAATCAAGATGCCCTTCAACAGACGAATGGATAAGGAAGATGTGGTCCATATACACAATGGAGTATTAATGCCTCCATCAGAAAGGATGAATACCCAGCTTTTGTAGCAACATGACGAGACTGGAAGAGATTATGCTGAGTGAAATAAGTCAAACAGAGAGAGTCAATTATCATATGGTTTCACTTATTTGTGGAGCGTAACAAATAACATGGAGGACATGGGGAGATGGAGAGGAGAAGGGAGTTGAGGGAAATTGGAAGGAGAGATGAACCATGAGAGACTATGGACTCTGAAAAACAACCTGAGGGTTTTGAAGGGGCAGGGGATGGGAGGTTGGGGAACCAGGTGGTGGGTAATAGGGAGGGAAGGTATTGCATGGAGCACTGGGTGTGGTGCAAAAACAATGGATACTGTTACGTTGAAAAGAAATAAAAAAAAAAAAGAGTGGGCTTGAGTGCTTCTTTACTGATCTGAATGATTTTTATTTCTTTTTGTTGTCTGTTTGCTGAGGCTAGGATTTCTAGTAATATGTTGATCAACAGTGGTGAGAGCAGACATCCCTGTCGTGTTCCTGACCTTAGGGGAAATTTCGTAGTTTTCCCCTCAATGAGAATGATATTTGCTGTGGGCGTTTTGTATATGGCTTTTATGATATTGTGGTATGTTCCTTCTGTCAGTATACTGTGCGGAGTTTTAATCAAGAAAGGATGCTGTACTTTGTCAAATGATTTTTCTGCTTTAATAGAAAGGATCATATGGTTCTTATCCTTTCTTTTATTAATGTAGTATATCACATTGATTGATTTGTGGATGTTAAACCACCCTTGCAGCCCAGGAATAACTCCCACTTGGTTGTGGTGAATAATCCTTTTAATGTACTGTTAGACCCTATTGGCTAGTATCTTGGTGAGAATTTTTGCATTCATGTTCATAAGCAATATTGATCTGTAATTCTCCTTTTTGGTGGGGTCTTTGGTTTTGGGATCAAGGTAATGCTGGCCTCACAGAAAGAGTTTGGAAGTTTTCCTTCCGTTTTGATTTTTGGAAATAGCTTCAGAATAGGTATTAATTCTTTAAATGTTTGGTAAAATTCCCTTGGGAAACCATTTGTCCCTGGGCTCTTGTTTGTAGGGAGACTATTGATCAGTGCTTAATTTTTTTTAAGATTTCATTTATTTATTTGACAGACAGAAATCACAAGTAGGCAGAGAGGCAGGTAGAGAGAGGGGGGGGGGGAGGCAGGCTCCCTGCAGAGCAGAGCGCCTAATGCGGGGCTCGATCCCAGGACCCTGGGATCATGACTTGAGCCAAAGGCAGAGGCTTTAACCCACTCAGCCACCCAGGCACCCCTGCTTCAATTTTAAAGAGTATTTTAATGCATTACTGCCATTTGGTGTTCAGGGCTAAGGATTTTCTCCACCTCCATTTAAAATTTTCACTTAAACTACCATTTCCCATTTATGTGCTGTGTGGTTGCATGTATCTTGAGGCTGCAAGTGAGGTGCAGAGTTTTGCTTCAAATAGAGAAAGAATGAGAGAGAAGCAGCCTTGAGAGATCACACATTTAAACTGTTGATTCCCTAACAGCTCTTTCAGGGGCCACAGAGGGAAAAGGACAGGTGCCACTCAATGTCCTACATTTGCCTCAATCAAAGCTATTGTTGGACTTCTTCTCTCTCTTTATTTTCAGGTTCTGCATAAAGAAGCCCTTTCATCCATGGTGAAAAATATAATTTGAAAACCACTAGGTCTATAGATTCCTCCAGCTCTGGGACTTTTTGAGACCTAATTCTGTAATGTTCTTGACTATCATGCAGCTGTTGCACATAGTTTTCCATAATTTACATTTTAAATCTTCACTTTAATACCTTGAAGCTACATGAAACTCAAAGAAAAGTTGGTATAAAAGTCATTTTTGAGATTATTAACAGTATAATAAATACATCATCAAAATAAAAGTTTATATGAATATGAAAGCTTACTGTCTAATAGTATGAGAGAACAAAGAACATGTAAAAATGAGATGCCTTTATATAAGAACAAGCTCCCTGGAACACAGACATTCATATACAACCCCCATCACCACAACCACGAAGTACAGCCATATCACTAAAAGTGATTTCCATACCAGGTTTGGTTTTTTTGTTGGTTTGTTTTTTGGTTTTTTTTTTTTTTTTTAAGACTGTAGCTTAAAATGTAACTACATTTCCCAAAGTCCCTTCCTTGTATGGTTCCAGATTAAAAGAAGAAATTTTGGGGCAGATTTAGGACATGAAGTGGAGCAGCAGCCAGTTATTGTACTCAAGGTCAAGTGTAGGGTGCTATCCACTAGGGCAGCTCATGGATACTATTGCTGACTTAGCAATTCACTTTGTTGGTGTGGGGAGCACCCAGACCCCCAGGTGCAGATCCTGCCACCTCTTCTCCTTTGGTTTTTCTGAGCTTTGGGCCAGATATGAATACACCTCACCTAACACCTTACTGACATCATCAAAAGTGGAGACACTGTGAAAGACCAGTGCAAGAGATTCCAGTTTGTCCTTGCCCTTTTTCATATTAAGCTCAATGCCAGATATATAGGCAATAACTTTGCATAGCTCTTGTAACCAGTTTCCATAATTGCCTAAGGTCTCATCTCAATAATAAACCCCTTACTCCACAGCATCATAATAGTGTTACTTCTTTGGTTGAAGACCAACTGACAACATCTACTATCATAGTTCTTAGCTATTTATAAAACCATACATCTACAATCTTTTCTTGCTTTACCCTCGGTAAATCCCAAACAGCTAAGAAGATTTTATACAGCTTATTTTCAGTGCACTATATAAAATTAAGAGGCACTGAATGATCTTGCTCCTGGTTACTTCCCCACTTGACCTTCTACCATCTTCTACTTCCATCCTAAACTCCGAACACACTGATCTCCTCAATGAGCTTCAAACCCATGGCACTCTTCTGTCTCATGGTATTGGCAAATAGCCGACACTTTTCCTCTTGCTATTGAATGGCTGGCTTCTCTTCTCACTTTTTGAGTATTTCCTTAAAGTTCACCACTCACAAAAGAACTCCCCCTCCCTTCCCTTCCATGTGACTGCTCCAAGCCTTTCCAAAGGTGTCTACATTGACTTGCTTCTGTTTCCTTTATAACATACCCTTGAATTATTAGAATATATATATCTCTTTGTTTAGTGCATTATTATCCATCTCACTGACCAAAATACAATTGTTATCATGGCGGAGGCCTCAGTTCTATTCTCATCTGTGTTCACATTGCCTAACACAGTGCCTGAAACACAACAGCCTCCAATTGGTGAATAAATAAATTTAGTAGCTAAATTAATACATTAACCTATCAACCCAGGTATGTATGCACTTGCATTCACCCTCTCCCTTACAGGACAGGAAAGGAGTCACTGTCCTCTGTTGTTGTTAAGTAGTAGTTATGAACTTGAGCTTGTCAGGAGAGCTATCACAAGCTTCCAGCTTCATGCTCACATTCTAAATCATGTTAGAGTTTTGGCTTTGGAAATTAAATTCAGTAAAAAGAATATATATTTCCTCTTCCCTCAAAAGAACTATGTTTGGTTATAGATTTCTTTTGGAGGAGATGGTAGTTAAAAAATAAAATCCGAACTAATCTTAATAGCTATCAAACTGCATATATGTATTTCTTGGTTATAATACAGAGCCTAGTCCAAGACAGCCTGATAAAATGGAAACAGTGACCACTGCACATGAGAAAATATTAGCAAACCTTAACTTCTTTACTTTCCTGAATATTATTTATAGACACATGCTTTTATAGAGTCACTGAGTCTAGTTGGAAATATAAAAAATGTAACTTATCTCCCTGGATTCATGTTGAAACAGAAATGGTACTGTCTGATCAACCATGCTATTTCTGATGTTCTCTAGAGTCACGTATCTAGAACAGAGCCAATAAAAATGAAAAAAAAAATCTCACATACGCCTACCTAGATATTCTCATTCTCTTTTTTTTTTGAAGTTTTCATATCTATTTCTATTGACTATCTGCAAAGAAGCTAACTGCAGTTGGCCACTTGTTTCCAAACAGAAGGAAGAAAAGAGCTGGCTTTGCCACAGTTGTTCTAGCAGAGTCAGTGATGCTCAAAGCATCTTGGCTTTGGAGGTTTCCTTGAGCATTAACTGGCCTGGTCCTGCAACACTCAAATCATAACATGTTAACGGAAACCTCTTTTTTTTTTTTTTTTTAAATTCCATTTTGTGACAAAATAGAACCCCCTCATTTTCTTGACAAAGAAAGTTAAAAATCAGAGGTAAAATATATGCTGCAACTATGACTTAGAAACTTTCACTGACTCCTAAACTACATTTCCCTCCATTAAGTATCTCATGATTATTTCAACTTCTCCTTAATATCTTAGAGCACACGATTATAAAAAATTTAAGTAAGCTTTAAAAAGAAATCTCTCTTCTATCCCTTCCATATGAAAGTATAAATTCTTATGGGGATCCTAGTAAGGAAGGGTATGTTTTCTCTTATTTACTGCTGTGAAACCACAGCTTTGTACAGTGCCTGGCATATAACATTCGATAAATGTTCGTCAAATGAAAGAACAAGCATGTCCTTAACAAAATAGTACCAGCATGGTTCATTTTTACCTATGTTTTCCCTTTTCTACCTTCATTTCTATGTGAAAAGAGAGAAGAAAAATCAGGCACTTGCAAAGTCTTGAGATTATCCTCACAGAAGTTATGAGACACGGTGCTAACATATAACATCACAGCAGAGATGCAGATATAATGGTGATAACGTTGTGATTTTCAATCTGAGAGAACTGTACATATTAAATACTTGATAATATGCTGAGTCTACAAAGTGGCCAGGTATTAATCTTCTTCTTAACACTAAGATCACTGGAGAGGTCTGCTTCCTCATATCATGGCTCTTTCTCCATTAAAGGTAAAAAAAAAACACATCAATTCTTCAATAAAACTTCCAGTATCATTGAAATTATCTTGAATGTTTCCTCTGACCTCTTTTTTAAACTTTCAGCCTTGAAAATAAGTAGGATACCTGGTAGACCTAGTCAGAAAGAGAGGTAAAGAAGTGGGACAAGTCAGGATATGGTAATTAATCATACCAGTAATTAATCATACCACCTAGGGCACTGCTTCCAAATTTGGCTAAAGATAAGAATCACCTGGAGCGTTTGATAGAGAAAAGAAAAAGAAAGATTACTGGCTGCAACTGAGACCTGCTGAATATGAATTCTAAGGGTAAGTTATATATTTAATATGCACCCCTTAAGGACTCTTATCACCAGCCAACCTAGGATGAATTAATCCAGGCTTGGGGGTAAACCCAGGTACAGATGATAGGAAGTTGTTCAATAAATCATGAAGGGCAGGGGTGCTTGGGTAACACAGTCAGTTGAGGGTAATTCTTGGTTTTAGCTTGGATCATGATCTCAGGGTCGTAGGATCAGCTCTGTGCCCAGTGTGGAATCAGCTTGCGATCCCCGCCCCACCCCCGCCCCCCGCCATGTACACGTTCTTTCTCTCCTCTCTCTAATGGTTGGATAAATCTTTAAAAAAAATAATGAAGGGCATAGCATATAGAGCACAGGCAAATCGGTCTGCAATACCAGGAAGCCAACGGAACAAAACAGGTTTTGTGAATTACCATAATATAACCACAGTAATTATGGTATAACGAAATATGATTTCTAGTCAGATAAACTAGTTCATTTATTTTTTTTCTTAAGTGGAGCCTAACATGGGGCTCAAACTCACAACCCTGGGATCAAGACCTGAGCTGAGATTAAGAGTCAGACAGTTAACTAACTAAGCCACCCAGGTACCCCAGTTCTTCTATTTTTTTTTTAACAAGAATTTATAACTTTGCATTGTTTACTTGTGTGATGCCCACAAATAGGCATTCTATCTATGCTTCCAGCTTTTACTTTTGCTTACAATGGATGGATAGTTTGAATCAGCTATTCTGTCAAAGCCAGATAGAAAGTTCACAAGCCAGATCTTGGCCTATAAGATGTTCACCAGCAGGTCACAGGGCTGGGGTTGAATGGAAGATCTCTATTCCTATGGCTAAACTGTTAAATAAAAAGACCGGACACGTCTCAGAAAAACAAATAAACATATTTACTTCTAGTCAGGTTAGCAAAACTATGACCTATAAATGGGAGAAACATAAGAAATGAGCAAATTTTGGAACTCTGTTATGGGGCAGGGCTTTGCTCTCAGTAATAAGACCGAAACCCAATGATCAGAATGTGAATACACTGTGTTATCAACATGTTAAAATTGACTGTGGGTCAATCATGCATTTAGGCAATGGCTCTTAAATTCCCTGTAGGCAACAAAGATGATCCTAAGACGTAGTATGACATTGTTTGCACAGGTAACGATCAAGTGGCATCAGTTCTAAGTGATCAAGAAGGCACGACCATGGAATGGTAGAGATTTGTTTTTAGTTGATGACAGCAGGTAGTCTGGCTTTTTATTAAAAGAGAGAGATCTGAAATAATAAGCTGATCATGTAGTGACAGACAACCGTTTTGCTTAACTGAAATTTACAATAAAAATAGTCAAGAAGAACTCCCCTGATCCTCAACATCAAAGATTCACCCAAGTAAAGAAGGGAACCTCTAAGATTGAAGTGCCCTAATTAACATAATGCTTATTAATTATAGACTTCAAAAAGCTTTTATTTCCAAAGTCTGGAAGCACTGCTGATGACCTTAATATGTCTTATTATGCATATCTTTACCTCACCTTGCCACTGGGGAAGAACAAATTTTAACTCTGATCTGCTAGCTCAAGGTATTAAATAAATGAGCATTTTAAATGATGTTTCCTAGGTCACTTTTTTTTTCTTTGAGTGTGTGAAAGAAACAACAACAACAAAAAAAACCAGAGGGCTTTCAAAAACTCCTTTGCCCTTCCTAGAAACAATTACTTATAAGATTCTCTCTACTGTATCCTATCCTATGCTGTGCTTACTGTGCGCACTGGTTAAGAATGAGAGGTGAACAAGGGAAACAGATTAGGGTGGGAAATACATTTAGAACAGCAGAAGATTACTTGTAGCAGAAAACTGAGGGTAAAGGAAAAGAGGAAGGAGAGGGGGTATATTATTAAAAACAACTACTATTTGCTGGGCACTCTGATAAATATTGTACAGGTATTATATTAGTTCATTTACTTCATGATAATCCTGAAGGTAGTGTAAGAGACATTATCAGTCATGTATTCAATATCCAATTCCCCACTTCTTTCTCATCAAGATTGCTTCACTTTTGTTTGGGGGCAATGTTCCAAAGCAAATCACTGGCCTTACAAGCTTCCCATGCAGCAGTTCTGGACAATGAGGTGTAAGTGGACCTCAGCTGGGGATTTCGGGGAAAGCTTTTACATTAGATACCAGTGCCATTTTTCTCTTCCTCCCTTCCCTTGCCTGAAAGATGGGCATGGTGGCTGTAGAGGCAGCAACCATCTCGTAACAATGAGAGAAGAGCCCAGAAACTTACAGAGCAGAGGCTCTGATATTGAGTTCACAAACCGAGGCCAACAACCACTTCCTACCCACTTCCTTCCTGTTGTGGGAAAAGTAGACAATCAGATTGTATGAGCAAGGGATTTTCTTTTCTTACAGCTGACTTCATGCCTCATTACTACTGGTAGGCATCATTACATAATTACATAAATAAGAAAACTGTGTCACAGTGAGTTTAAATAACTTGTCCAACATCACACAGGTAGAAAGCGAAGAGAAGAGTGATGAGGGTCTTTCTTGGGCTAACTTGGAGAGATGAATTTTAGAGTTTGGACTGGGGAAGGAAAGTCTTTAGAGAGTATCTCTCAGAATTGTGTGAGATACTGAGATTGATACTATGGGAAAATAAAAGTTTTTTATTTTAATAAAGATGTTTTGCTTTCTATTGTAAATGTGGTTCCCCTTTGGTATTTCTTTTAGAGAGATTGTAGTTAATGACTTAGATTTTATTTCCTTAATGGTTGTTGAGCTATGGTTCATATATAAATGATATAATACATGAAAAGCACTCAGTGCATGTCTGACATATTTAAAGCATACAAAGAATATTAGTTGTTACATTAATATAATAATGAAATCAAGAAAATACTGTGCAGTCTTCAAGAAAACCAACCTGACTGTGGATTAAACAAAGTCCTCTGCTAGAGTTCATTTGTGAGAAAATCTTTCACTGACTTGTAAGAGACCTACTTCTAGGGTTTATCTATTTAATGCCAAGGTTCAGGAAGAAAACAACCCCCAAATGCACATGCGTGTACACACACACACACACTCCCCTCAAATCTGTTATTTGCTCTCAGTAAACTGACCAGATTTATCCAAATTTAAAAAGGGAATTAATTTTAAATTACCTGCATTTCAAATTTTACTTACTCTTGGAAACACAAGTTGGTTATAATACCATATCTGAAGATCATATTATTACTCTGGTAGAATCTAAGGCATTAATGATTCAACAAATGTTACTAAGTGCCTATGTGTGTGAAATCTTGTGAATAACATCATATATTTACTTTTTATATAACATTAGATTCTATTTGATTTTAATATCAGAGAGATTTAAAGAGAGAGAAAATAAATAAAGAGGCATTATGGAATGTAGAAAAGTGAGTAATCCACTATGCTCAGTAGTAGGAAAAGTTCTTACGGTGTTATCACTTTTTGAGCTGGAGGTGGAAGGGTGCATTATGCACAAAGAGCTGTTACAATAGAAATAAGAATGAAATGCATTCTAGGTTGAACAAACAAGGTACGGGAGAAGGCTCAGCAAATGTTAGTTGTTGTTAATGCTGAATTGCAGAATATTTGTAAAGAAGAGACTGGTTATTCTCTAGGAAAGTTAAGAAGTATGTTCTTACTTTAGCATAAAATTAGGATTTTTTTTCTGGTAGTTGTAGAAAGTAACCATATTATTCTTTCAGAAAATACTACCTGTGGTAGCAAATGTGAGGGACTTAGCAATTGGGAGATGACTTGTGGGGAAAATCACTTCCCTACTTGTTTAGGCAGACAGTTTTCTTGTAGCTGATAATATATACTCCCAAGTAATATACAGGGCTACTATAAAGTCCATTTTTATTGATGAGAAAATTGTGGCTCAGAGAATTTGAATAACTTGCTCTAAATCTCATAGGTAATAAATAGAAATAAGATGGAGAGATAAGACATTAAGTATCTTTGAGATGACCAGTGTTATAATTAGTATGTTATTAGTAGAAACAGTCTAAAAAAGCTGAAGAAAGGTTTGGAGAATTTTATAGGAATTGATAGGACATGCAAAGAAAATCCAACCTGACCTGGAAGTTTATATTCTTGGTGAATCAGGAGATGTATTTTTTTGGAGAAGGATTCCACTGGGTATATTTGGACTAGGGTGAGATTTTACCACAATGCAGAAATAACTAGTGTGCAGGAATAGGTTTGAACTTGTGTGGAACAAGAGATACAAAACAGAGGAAAGAATCAGGACATAGAGAGAACCTGGGACCTTTCGGAATGCCTACATATACAGGTATAGGTGAAAGGGGATCTTTGAAAATGTCAGTGGGTAAATTATTGCTTGTCTTCTTCTGTGACATATTATGCATGATGAAGTAGATAAAGCATCATGAATTATCAAGATTCTTGATTTCTGTATTTTTGTAATTAAATTTGCATAAATGTACATTTCTAAATTATCTTTCGAAGTATCTTATCTTAAAATGATCCAATTTTCCAATGAAAACTTTAATCTGATTTCCAGGGAACTTTGGTTAAATATGAGGAAATATTCCCATAGTAAAAAGAAGATATATTTGCAGTAAACCTCATATGCTCAAGAAAATAAAGAAAACAAAACAAACAATAAGAAGTCAAATTTGCTCTAGACATTCCTCAGGATATGTCATGATGGGAATATCTAGAGAAAGCAGATATTTTGGCCTAGCACACATAACAGTCTGTCAGGGAAACTGTGATTGAAAACAAATCATACTAAAGAGCTCTACCCTAGTCCAAAAACTCCCACCCTCATCCCCTGCTCCCCACTTCAAAACAATTCTTAGAAATTGTTCCCAGTTAGGTTTATTCCCAGGTATTTTATGATTCTTGGTACTATAGTAAATGGAACCAATTCTCTAATTTCCCTTTCTACATTTTCATTGTTAGCGTATAAGAAAGCAACTGATTTTGTTCATTGATTTTGTATCCTGCCACATTACTGAATTGCTCTATGAGGATCTGTACTTGAGGAACTATAGAACACTCATGAAAGAAACTGAAGAAGACACAAAAAGATGGAAGAGCATTCCATGCTCATGGATCAGAAAAATAAACATTGTCAAAATGTCTATACCGCCTAGAGCAATCTATACTTATAATGCCATCCCAATCGAAATTCCACTGGCATTTTTCAAAGAGCTAGAACAAACAATCCTAAAATTTGTATGGAACCAGAGGAGACCCTGAATTGCTAAGGAAATGCTAAAAAAGAAATACAAAACTGGGGGCATCATGTTGCCTGATTTCAAGCTTTACTACAAAGCTGTGATCACCAAGACAGCATGGTACTGGCATAAAAACAGACACATAGGCCAGTGGAACAGAGTAGAAAGCCCAGATATAGACCCGCAACTCTATGGTCAAATAATCTTTGACAAAGCAGGAAAAAATGTACAGTGGAAAAAAGACAGTCTTGTCAATAAATGGTGCTGGGAAAACTGGACAGCTATGTACAGAAGAATGAAACGTGATCATTCTCTTACAACCATACCCAAAGAAAATTCTAAATGGATAAAAGACTTCAATGTGAGGCAGGAATCTATCAAAATCCTGGAGGAGAATATAGGCAGTAACCTCTTTAAATCAGCTACAGCAACTTCTTTCAAGACATGTCTTCAAAGGCAAAGGAAACAAAAGTGAAAATGAACTTTTGGGACTTCATCAAGATCAAAAGCTTCTGCACAGCAAAGGAAACAGTCAACAAAACAAAGAGGCAACCCATGGAATTGGGAGAAGATATTCACAAATGACACTACAGACAAATGGCTGATATCCACGATCTATAAAGAACTCAAACTCAACACACACAAAACAGATAATCGTGTCAAAAAATGGGCAGAAGACATGAACAGACACTTCTCCAAAGAAGACATACAAATGGCTAACAGACACATGAAAAACTGTTCATCATCATTAGCCATCAGGGAGATTCAAATCAAAACCACATTGAGATACCACCTTACACCAGCTAGAATGACCAAAATCAATAAGACAGTAAACAACAAGTGTTGGAGAAGATGTGGAGAAAGGGGAATCCTCTTACACTGTTGGTGGGAATGCAAGTTGGTGCAGCCACTTTGGAAAACAGTGTGGAGATTCCTTAAAAAATTAAAAATAGAACTTTCCTATAACCCTGCAACTGCACTACTGGGTATTTACCTCAAAGATACAGATATAGTGAAAAGAATGGCCACGTATTCCCCAATGTTCATAGCAGCAATGGTCACAGTTACCAAACTGTGGAAAGAGCCAAGATGCCCTTCAACAGATGAATGGATAAAGAAGATACGGTCCATATATACAATGGAGTATTATGCCTCCATCAGAAAGGATGAATACCCAACATCTGTATCAACATGGACAGGACTGGAAGAGATTATGCTGAGTGAAATAAGTCAAGCAGAGAGAGTCGATTATCATATGGTTTCGCTTATTCGTGGAGCATAAGGAATAACATGGAGGACATCAGGAGATTGAGATAAGAAGTGAGTTGGGGGAAATCAGAGGGGGAGACAAACCATGAGAGACTGTGGACTCTGAGAAACAAAATGAGGGTTTGGGAGGGGAGAGGGGTGGGAGGTTGGGTGAGCCTGGTGGTGGATATTAAGGAGGACACGTATTGCATGGAACACTGGGTGTGGTGCATAAACAATGAATCTCGGAACACTGAAAAAAAAATTAACTTAAAGAAAGAAAGAGGAAGGCAGGAAGGAAAGAAAAAAAAAAAGAAATTGTTCCTGGAACTACAGCTTCCTCTTCCATTTCCATAAGAGGCAAAAAGAATTTCTCCTGGTCTGGCTTTGAATACTTAATTTCTAGACACATCTGTTTCTCTTCAGGAGTTGACTTTTAAAAGTAACCTCTCAGAAGATGAAAGGGAGGCATGAAACATTTTTATTTTCCTGAAGACTCTCATTTCTCTTCTTTCAGGAGACAATTGCACTTGGATAGTCTTTTGGTTCACTTTAAGCAAAAGCTATTTATTTCATTTAAAAAAATAAGAAAGAGGGAAAACAAAGTGGTTTGTAAATGGATACACAACTTAAGCAGGTTTTCTTTTAATTTGTGCCAATTAGTTGACCGTTGGTGTCTAGTGTTCTTGCCTGGTTCAAAAAATTCTCTACCTAAGTCCCCAAACATTATGAATCTCAAACTCAATGTCCAAACCTAACTTTGTTTACCACTTTGCTTTACAACATTTGTATGTTCTCACTTAAAGTTAAAGAATAAAGGAAATAACTGCAAATACAATTATAGTCAAGCAGTCATTTATGTGGTGTGTGGTTAATTACAGGTGCCTAACTATACTTCTAAAGCCATCTTCCTGTACTATCATTTAAAGACATTGCTGAAAGCTATACAAAAAAACTGTCATGTAATTAGTAGATTCAAATCAGATGACTTATGAGATAGTAATGAATTTGATTTACAATTTACCCTCCCATACCGCTTGTGCTTTAGGCACTTTTGGGGACTGCTGAGACAACACTATGCTTTGTTTTTATCTTAGTCATCCCAAATAAAGCTCTTTACAGAGCCTACAAGGCAAAGAAAAGATTACTAACTTCTCATCTTTTACTGGAATAACAGCTGTGATGGGCCAG
Source organism: Meles meles (assembly GCF_922984935.1). Taxonomy (NCBI): domain Eukaryota; kingdom Metazoa; phylum Chordata; class Mammalia; order Carnivora; family Mustelidae; genus Meles; species Meles meles. The sequence continues at coordinate 45,020,913 of NC_060085.1, read as the reverse complement.
ATTAGCAGTCATAAAAGTTTTACCCCTTAGGCTCTTTTGTTTGTATGCATAAATGGAAAGAATAGTGTTAATTTATTTTTATAAACAATAATATTGTTCTGTTGCTCTCTTTTCTCTCCTTCTTTTCTTCCTGGAAGGAAGCCACATTCCAGCCTAGGTGAGGTGGGTATCTGACAGGGGTAGCAGCCATCTCATGTCAAGGCTCAAGTAAAGAGGGCGTCTCAGCTGTGCAACATCCAAGTGGGGTCAAAGGGTTGACTGTGTGAAAACTAATAAAGGGAAACCTTAGCAAAGTAGACTTGGGATGCTAGAAAGGGAGCCTGAAAGAGGGAGCCATACTATTCAATGTGAATTACAAGAAGAACTGTCAATTATAGACTCCTCAAGGATAAACCTCAATAGGAAAGAATGGTCAGTTACAGGCCCCAAAAGGGAAAGATGTGCATTGCAATTCCTACAAGAAACTGACAACTTCTGCAATTCAACCAATGAGAAACCATTACCACCCTGAATTCTTCCTTTTCTCCAATATACTTTTATTCAAAAGAATCCCTCTCCATTTTCTTCTGCTCCATAAAATAATGTTCTTCTCCTTTATTGGACCTGCCTATGGTTTTACTATAGCTTACTTTTCCCAGATTCCAATTTTATGCTATTCCCAAACAGAACCACTTTTGCTGGTTAAATAACTGGTAGTTTTATTTTTAAGATTAACAACTATAGGCAGGAGATGAAATGAATAAATACATATACTGAAAGATAATGGTGGGCAGTTTTCTCACAATTGGCGAAGGGAGATACAAATATGGAAATGGAGTAAGCTGAAATGAACATTCTTTGTTGCACTGGAATGAGAAATATTGGTGTGAATTCATGATTTCAGTACCTATAAATATAAAAAGAAATCTAGACATAAACATGTGTATCCACTGGGATGGCCTGGGTATCGCAATATCTCACAAGCAATGAGCATATTTAGCTCCTATATCTCAGTTTCTAAACAAACAAACAAAAATTATCCACTAAAAGGATCAGAGATTCTTGGAAAATGGCTGATTATGGGCTGCCACAGGAAAAGAAAAAAATGACCTGAAGCATTTTCCTGTGCCAGAAATCAGGGACAGGTCTGTAGAAAATGGGGATATGTCAAAAGGACATAAAAACCAGACTGAAAGTTCTGCTACTAGCTAAATCTGAGACAACCAGACCGACAACAACAATAAAAATAATTATAGCAATGGATTACAATCAATTGACTAAGTGATTCTACAAAATACAAGGAAAGAAAGGAAGGAAGGAAGAGACGAAAGAAAGAAGGTGGGAGTACTGTATGTTGACAAATTGAACATAAAAATAAATAAATAAACAATTTGCACACAATAAATCTAGATACACACTTAAATTGATTAAAGAAAGAAAGGGAGTACAGAGAAAGTTTTTCCTTTGAGTAGAATGCCAAGTTAATGAATATAGAAGAAATGACATAATTAGAAAGTCACCATGAGACAGCTATCATAATAAAAATTAATTCAGGAAAGAACTGTCACTAGATGTTGTAAGTCATAGGTAAAAGTTGTATAAGGAATGGGATTTTACATAATCTCAAGTTTCTACCCACAAAAATACTTATTCTCTACAGAGAGAGGGTAATATTTCAGTGAGGAAGCCTGCAGACACCATCTTAATCAGCTTATCCAAGTTAACACTGCCTCTAATGGGACACATCAGTATCTCTGCGCTGCCCAAGGTTCACTGAGAAGTTGGCAGCGCTTGTGTGATATTCCAGCCAATATATGTAGCCTGGGTCTAATGATGCTGAATCACTGGACAAACCCGCACTGAGAGACCTTCTCCAAAATGACTTACCTTCAATCTTCAGAAATGCCATAGTCAAAATGAGTCAAAAACTGAGGAATGTTCTATTGAAATCGGCTATAAAGACATGATAAATGGATGCAACCTGTGATCTGGGATGGGACTCTTAAGAGAAAGGGCATCACCAAGATAACTGATGAAACATAAATGAGTTCTGTGAGGGAAAATTATATAGACATTATTTGTAGGATTCCTGGAAATTTTCTGACATTTGGGTACTTTTTTTCAAAATGAAGGTAAAAAAATATTAGCATAGTACCAACATTATGACTCTGTCTTTTATATATAAAAAGGCTACTAAAAATCGGTTCAGATCAATACCGCCATACTGTCTAGTGGAGCATAAATTCTGTGGAGACAGAAGCCCTGTATATCTTGTACACTTCTAGCTGGGCTCAATAAATATCTGTCAAACTTAACAGATCTGTGAACAACTAGATAAACAGTACTTCTTCGTGAAATGCTCAATGAACAAGTGACTTGGCAGTATGTAGAATCTGTACTTAGAATGTTTTTGTTCTCATTCTGGAAGTCAAAAGCAATCCCCATTCCATTGCTGCCCTCATGGAAGGAAAAAGGCTGAATTCCAGTTTGCGTGGTGTTAGGACACAGATCCAGAATGGAGGCTGCCTGGGACAGAATCCTGGTTGTGAATTTCAATGATGTGAAAGCCTGGGCAAGACCATTTTATCTCCAAGCCTTGGCATCTTTATACCTGCAATGGGATGAGGACAGTCCTAAGCTCTTAGTGTTCTGGGTGGTTGTAAGGGAGATGAATATGATAAATGTGAAGGAGTAAGAAGAACACAGAATTCACTTCCGCTGGTTTTAAGATGTACGGGTTGTTGAAATTCTTGTGGTCCAGTAACTTGCAATAAGGTAATCACAAATAAAACAGGAAGGAAAATACTAATACTAATGCATGTTCGTTAATTCATGTCTTTATTTCTTATCCATTATTTGAGTGACTACTATGTACCAAGTACTGTTCTAGGTATGGGACATATGTCAGTGTTGTCAGAACAAAATACTAAAATTGAGTTGGCCTTAAAACTAGAGTGTGGATAGAAACCATGACCTCAAATTGTAGTGCACATAGAAACCACTCAAATAGGTCCTAATCTTTTGACTGGAAGGGGCTTAGGAAGATACGCATTAATTAGCACTCAGAGAAGTTCAGCACTATTAGCACTTCTAATAATCACTCTTAGACATTATTAGTATCACTGAACATGTATTTACCATTATCTCATTTAATCCTTACAACAATCTTATGAATTAGGTACTGCTATTATGTTTTATGGGTGAGCAATCTGAGAGAAATGTGTGTCTTGTTCTTGGTCATACAGCTGGCAAGAAGCCAATTCAGGACTTGACCCCAGTTTTGTCCAAGGCTAAAGCCAGCTCTAGGCTAGCCTGCTGCCGTAACAATTTCAGGAAGCAGAGCTGTGGCCTTTAGCATGCCTTGTCTGGCTCCGTGGTCTGCCGCAGAGTGGCTGAGGCTCAGTGCCTGTCTTTGTCCCAAGGTATAGTCATGTGCTGACTCCTAGTGAGTGAGCATGCTCACTTGAGGTTCATGAACACATAAAAGTTACTGATAAAAACCCAAAAATGAATGTACCAGAAAAAGATTATTAAATGACAAATGAATGTTGCCTGCAATAAAAACAACAACAACAAAAAAAAAACAAGGAAAAGAAAAAAAATTGTGAATACTACATGTGACCAATGTGTTATAATCTTATACATGTCAACGCTCATAAAATGTTCATTTTCAGTAATGGCGTGGGTTAAAGAGAAAGACTGAAAGAAACTGAGGGTCCACTAGCCCTAGTCACAATCTACACAAAGTAAAATTGCAATCTTGACTACGTTATGCTATGGTAAAATCTGATGGTATTCATGCCAAGTCACTTTCTATTTGCAGTTCTGTCCTATCTCAGGCATTCCTGTTACCAGTAAACAAAGTGGAGCCCAAAGCTGGATGGGTGAAGAACACTTGATGCTGAAAGTCATTATTTTTGGTCTCTTTCTCTTCTTACACAAAACTCCACATAAATATATGTCCCTCTTGGCCTCTCTCCCAGTCCCCTTTTGTCAAAGAGCCATCATTTTTAACTTCTAATGAATCAGAGGTCTTGTCTTCAGAGAAATTCAAGAAGCTTTTAAGTTGGTCGGTTTTGTACTTCAGTCATGATAGCCACAAGCTAAAAATGTGTACGAATTGCAGAAACAAGCTCTAGGTGAAGTTTCTGGAGTTAATAGTGAGGATGCCACGCACACTCAAACCCCAGTTGCCAAGCCCTTTTTCTAAAATACATCCTGATGGTAAGGAGTCGGCTCTGAAAGTCTTAGGAAGGATGTAGAAAGGGAAGTTTGGCATTTACTCTGAGACATGGTTTCTTAAACACCAGAATCACCTGTAGTATGTGCTAAAAGTGAAGATTCTTAAGCTCCTCCACAACAAACGAATCACGATTTCTAGGAATTTTTGCATTTTTAATGCATACTCAAACTTGAGCCCCCAGCACTAATACTTGATGCATATTATTAGGAATCCTTTTTGTGAACAGCTGAAGGCAGTACTCAGGATGTTATGCCTCTCTGCTTTAAGACTCTGTAACAACAATAACAAAAACAAGTTCCAACATGTTTGCATACTATAGTCCAGATGCATAACTGCTAGGTGCTATATTCTTACTTCACTGAATTTTTTTTTTAAGATTTTATTTATTTGACAGAGATCACAAGTAGGCAGAGAGGTAGTTGGAGAGAGAGGAAGGGAAGCAGGCTCCCTGCCGAGCAGAGAGCCCGACAGGGAGTTCAATCCCAGGACCCTGGGATCACGACCTGAGCTGAAGGCAAAGGCTTTAACCTACTGAGCCACCCAGGCACCCCTACTTCATTGAATTCTTAAAATACTGTGGCCCATGTACTAATCTTTTTTCTCATTTATAGATGGGAAAACTGACACTGAGAGGAATTATGTACTGTTGAGTGTGTCAGAGCCAACCTCTTGGACAGCCCACTTTGCAACTGCATGATTCCTAAGACCATACATACTCTCAAATGCTATATTCTACATAAACAATTCACAGTTTAAAAACACTTGGCAATTTACTAATTGCAAAGCATTCTGCAAATGAAAAGAAATACACTCACATACACACACACACACACACACACACCTAGTTCTAGCTAATATTTGGTTTTTGACCCGTTTCAGAATCAGAGTTCCCAAACTGGTGTCATTTCCTGAGGGATAGGAGTGTCTAACCCAGAGCTCTTAGATCCCTAGGAATTTCCTGGGTGATAGGAATATGTTTTGTTCTCATGAAGGTATTCTTGATGGGCTCCTGGATGGGGGCCGCATACTAAAAAGACCAAGTTGTGATTATAAGCTAGCACTTTTTATCAGCACTGCTCCCTTTTCTTCTTTAGGGAGGAGAGAGGGGCTGGAATATGACAATAATGGATAATGCCTACATGATAAAGCCACCATAAAATTCTTGAAGTAGGAGATCTGGACAGTGGCCAGGCTGAGGAAACATCTATAGGCCAGAGGGTGGTGCACCCCAATCCACAGGGCCAGAAGCTCTTGTGCTCCTGACCCTTCCAGGCCCCACCTTTATCTTTCTCTATCTGGCTCTTCATTTGCATCATTTATCAATCCTTTATTATATACTACACTGGTAAATGTACATTCCTGGGTCCCTGAGTTCTGTGAGCTATTCTTGTAAATGAATGAAACTGGAGGGAGTTGCGGGGACCCCTGATTTGCAGCCAAGTCAGACAGAAGTGAGGGTAACCTAAAGATCCACTACTGTAGTGGCGGAGGGGCAGTCTGGTGGAAATGAGCCCTTCACCTGTGGGGTCTACCCTAACTCCAAGCAGTTATTTTCATCATTGCTTGCTGTGGAAAACCCATTCATCTGAGGTCAGAAGTGTTGTCAGGGTAGTAGTTAGCAGTGTGAGAGTTTAAAAGAAACAGTGAGTTTTTCCTTAGATGGGTTTTTACATACATTACTTCTTTTGATCTTCATCAGAACTGAATGCACTAGGAAGGCAGTACTAATTCCATCTTACCGGGAGCTTTAGAGTGCCTTCACGTCCAGGAATTTGTTTTGCTAAGACCAAGTCTCCAGATTTCTACTGTCCCAAACTCTGGCAGCTTATTCGTTTCATTACCCTATCTAGCAGGCAAAGAGCCTTTAGTTCCTGCCTTTAAACCAGGCACTGTTACACTTCACCTCCAGTAGCTAGCTGGCTAGTAGTGAGCTGTTAGTAACGTGCTTATTTGAGAGCATTTGGTGAGGACACCTTGACCATGCTGTTCAACAGGTGAGAAGAATGGCTGAAGATAGTAAGAGCAGCCAGCAAAACCCAATAAGGAATTGTTCAGTTTTGGAATGGTGACATCTTCTTATTCTCTTATCCCAAGATAAATGATTCCCGTTTCATTTTTGAAACTGGAGCAAGTAACGGTGATTTTGAAAATAAACTTCAGGGATAATCTGAGCCCTTGGACCTCCAATGCCATTTTCAAAGCTAATGTTGCTTTCTTCTTATCTGGCTGACACCAGGTGTTTCGTAGGGAATGTGTAACATCTACTCTTCCATTTGTAATAATTTAGCATTACCTGAAATATTTGAAAAGGGTTTTATGATCATTTTAGCTCATTACTTCTTACTAGCCCTGAGGCAATTCAGCACTGAAGTCATCAGGTAGATATTATTAGAGCTATTAATACTAATAATAGCAATATGTTTAGTGCTATTGTCATTTTGGCAAATGGCCTGAACCCCGAGGACCTGAAAGTGATGACTGTCGATCTATAGGTTTAAAAAAATGGTTTAAATCCTCAGAATATAACATTTAAAGATGCTGGGGGAATTTTCTGTGGGAGATTCAGCTTTACATGTGAAGAATGATTCCAAGCTTCCTCAGATGGTTCATTACAACAAATGTCACAGCCCGGAAACAACAACAAAAATAATACTGTACCAGAAAATCCCTGTAACAGGGTCGCTGTCACATGCAGATATACAACATATCTATAATGGATACCACTTCATACAAGTGTTTTCATCCCAAGGGAAAATATTTACCTCAGAAGCAAACACATACATGATTCTACTTCAAATATAATTTAAACTTCTAGCCCTGGCTTCTAAGTTAGTATGACCTGTCTTCTCCATTTAGTTTATCCACTGAGTACATGATTCCACCACAACAGCCTCCTCCCTCATTCTTTAACTCCAAAACTTGGGCTTGATTGAGGACTCTTGAATATGCTTTTCATATTCCCCACATTACTTCTCCACTAGATTGCTGCATGACTGGCTCCTTCTGGTCAAGCAGAATTCAAGTGAAGTGTCGCCTCCTCAGAAACCTTTGCGGACCATCCTAGCTAGAGAGGACCAATAGTGGAATAGAGGACCAATAAGTGGAACAATAATCAAAATGGCTGCACTAATGCTTCGGCAAACCTTGATTTTAAACTAAGTAACCCTTTTCTCTTCTCTTTCACAAACCTATCCCCCTCCCTTCTTAGCCCTTTTTTTCAGGAACCTGCTATCTAAAAACATGACAAAGGAGGCTGACCACAGGTACACAATTCCTGTCAAAACTGGCTAGATCCTGTATTCCCTATAAAGGCCCCCAGTCCCTTCCTCCAGGGGGCTTGTAGTTTTTTTGAAGGCCTTAGTCTGTTGCAGCCTCCTTTGTCAGGCAAAACAATAAAGCTATTACTCCTCTTTATCCCAAACTCTGTCTTTGTATTATATTTTGTATCCAAAGCAAGGAGACTGGTTTTGACAACACAGATGAACTAAAACAGGTACTGTTATTGTCCCTATTTTGCAGATGAGAAAACTGGGCAATAGAGAGGTTAACCTTTTGCCTTAAGTTATACAACTAGTAATGGAACAAGGATTTCAATCCATACAGTCTAGGTATGACCATGCCAGCACAATAAATGTGGACTGAATACATCAGTGAAATAATGTATGGACACACAGGACCACACACATATGTACAACGTGTTCATACATTTATATGAACACATACACACTCATGTATTTACATAAGTGCATCGCATTTCTAGAAGTATAAACAGATTTGTGCTAATGCACCAGTCTGGTACCTGCCTTTTCAGATCATCTGATTAGAGCAATGCATATTCACTGAGAGTATGGGAGGAACCAAAGAAAGAAAGGTCTACCAAGATATCAGTATTAACCAAATGGTCATGAAGTTCTAACATACTTGAAAGATACCTAAATGCCCCATAGATATCATAGTGAGGCAGAATCATTTATAAAGCACAATGATGGCCCCAAATAACTTTAAGTGCATACCATAGTTCATCTATTTAAAGATAAATTTCCAAGAATAGGAAGCTTTACTATAAATGTTACAGAATTAGAGAATCTAAATTTTATGTTAGTATTCTGTAAAGATTTTATTTATTTATTTGTCAGAGATAGAGAGAGCACAAGCAGGGGTAGCAGCAGACAGAGGGAGAAGCATGGTCCCCACTGAGCAAGAAGCCTGATGCAGAACTTGATCCCAAGATCCTAGCATCATGACCTGAGTTGAAGGCAGATGCTTAACCCAGACACTTAATCGACTGAGCCACCCAGGAATCCTCAGAGAAACTAGATTTTAAAGGACCTTAAAAATCATCTCATTCAATGATCCAGAAGTTGCACAGTTTGCTATACTATTCAGAACATTTTCATTTATGTACATACACATACAAACGCAAGTGTAAATGCATTTTTTTCTCATTTGACCCTTATATCACAAAGAAAGAACAAAAAATTATTTTCATTTTACCAATAAACAAATTGAGACCAAAAAGAAACTTTGAGTAGTTTATATGTGGATTACTCACAAGTACAATTGGAGAAAGAACTTCAAAGAAAAAAGATTAAAATCTTTTGAATGACTGCCATGTATAAGCACTATGTTGGGTGGTCTGCATATGCTATTTTACTTAATTCTCACAGCAATGGTTAAGGCAGATCTTAGCGGCTGTCCCACTCACAGGATATGGATCCAGCTTTAAGTATAGAAACAACTTGCTAATAGTAACACAGATATTTAATAGGGAGTGAGTGAGAAAGCCAACCCAACATTTCTGACAATACAATGAACAGTTGAAATAATGACTCCATATTCATATGTATATTTTGTATTCTGTCCTTACACTGTGTAAAAGTTACATTCACAGTACCAAGTCCTAGTGAGAGAGGTGTGAAACATCTTTGGGGGGCGCCTGTGTGGCTCAGTGGGTTAAGCCTCCGCCTTCGGCTCAGGTCATGATCCCAGGGTCCTGGGATTAAGAACTGCATGTACTGCATGGAGCACTGGGTGTGATGCCAAAACAATGAACACTGTTATGCGGTAAATAAACAAATAAACAAACAAACAAACAAAAAAGAACTGCATCAGGCTCTCTGCTCGGCGGGGAGCCTGCTTCCTCCTCTCTGTCTCTCTGCCTGCCTCTCTGACTACTTGTGATCTCTGTCAAATAAATAAATAAAATCTTAAAAAAAAAAAAGAAACATTATCTTTGGGAAAAAGATGTTTATAAGTGGTTTTGGTCAGTAAAAACTATGTACAATCAATGTTTTTGAGAATCACTTGCAAATTTTAATTCTAAACATTTAGCAGGAAATATTTATTTGTCATCCAATCAGTTCTGATTTGTAAAATCTGGCAGCAAAAGAAAAGATAAAGAAAAATAATAATAAGCACCCATTTGGTGGGAATAGATTTTTAGAATAATTTCTTCATATGTAAATAATTTACAAGGTAGTTGAATAATTTTGGCTATTATATCTGAATGTTTGATGAGAAAAATCTTGCTAATTTAAAAGTTGGACTCATGCAGTTCTCACTTTTTAATACAAAATCAAAAAGCATAGTGGATAATTTGCATTTGAATCTGCTGTAAAGCTTCAGTTATTTACTCAGAGAGCTAGGCATAGCACAGTGTGAAATCATTTATTTTCAAATTTAGCTATATCAACCATTTACAAATAATCATATAATTTCCCTGTATCTTCTTCGTAGCATTAATCCACTATTCTAATGACTGAGCTTGAAATATTTTTCTCCATTTGATTAAGATACTGAAGATAAGATTATCAATTCTTTTATTAAAATTTGTTTTCTTAGAAATCTAACATAGTTTTCATGTATTTATATGGTTATAAATCTCTAGCTATAAATATCCCTATCTTATCTATGTACCTACTTAACTAAAATCTTGTCCATTAGGTAATTTTTTTCTTGCAAGATATGAAAATCAACTTGCCATAGATGGATCTATCTATCTTTATTACCATAATGGTTTAGCATTCCAAAAGTATACCAGTAAAAATGAAAATTCTTGCATTAAGGAGAAAAAAAGGATGTAATTTCTCTGAGCATTATTTTGTTTTGATTTGAATATGTGTACAATTCAAACTTTAAGGTGTCACTACTTTTAAAAAGTAAGTGGTGAAAACATGGTAATTACATAATTAAGTAATATCCCTGTTCTTTTTGAAGTAAAACAGTATCATGAAAAATCACCATTATCTTCCTTGAAGGTAGAGGCAAGGATATAGACAGTATCTTTTTTGTTTTATAAACATATGCACTTCTGTATTGTTAAATACGTCTAAGAAAAATTTTACCTACTAAAATATGAACTAGTACTTAGACTTCTAAGAAAATCTGACAACCTCTTGCTCATTAGTCACAGAAACTTAAAAAATATATATCTTGCCTGACACATACATGAGTTTCATTTGGATTAAAACTCTTTCTTCCCCCATAAAACACACCTTTCCATACTATGGACTGTTGCATGGTTTCAATGTATACATATCTCATATTTTATCAAGAGTTTTTTGGAGTAAATTGTTGGGAGTATTTTCTTGTGATACGATGATCGATGATCTCTGTTATCAAAGGCGAAAAGGACAGACCATATAGAAAATAAAACAGAGAAAATGCACATGAACTAAAAGAAGATTTCCTTTTAGCAAGAGATGCTGAATGATGGAATAGCTTACTTCAGTGGAGAAGCTGGAATCATTTTCTCTGAAGATGATTAGAAATATGGTATGTGTGAATCTCTGTGTGAATCATCGGTGTCATTCTATTTCAAGGCAGGGCACTGACCTTTATTTTTTTAAACAGAAATACTTCTAAAATTTTTGATTGTAGAAATAAAGTGTCCTTATCATAAAAGTACAAAAGTACTTAAAATAAAATAAGTGCTCTTCATCTATGCCCATAAATACAAGTATATTAACTAATTAACCAATTTCACTCATTCATGTATATATACATTTATTCCTTCAGCAAATACTGATAATACAATTTCTGAGTATAAGTCATTATTCTACTCACTGAAGATAATAAACAAAACAGAAAAGTCCATGGATCTGCAGGATTTATATTCTAGTGTGAGAAGACAAAAGAAAAAAAAATCAACAAGCAAATTCATGGTTTGACTGATGATATTAAATTAAGAGCCTTGGAGAAAAAGCAGGGTTAGGCAAGTGAAGGGTTTTGCTAGTTTCCACAAGGGTGGTCAGGGAAGGCCTCTATAATCAGATGCTTGTGTATAAAGGCCTGAAGGCACTGACCCTCCTGCTCCCAAAGATTTGATAATTCAGAGAGAGTAAACCAGCAACAAAAACCTAGGTGACTGCCTGGTGTGTTAGGAATCCTACAGAGACTGGGTTCGATAGAAAACAGCTCAAGAAATCTGGACTTGGGTTTCCATTATTCTTTTCTATTGAAGACTTTAAGCTTCTTTAAACCTGTCTCTTTGATACCTTCCCAATATCCTTCCTATCATAGTATTCTGCACAGAGCAGGTTTATCATCTAACATCAGAGATTTTACCCTCTCAGATTGAGTGCTGCTCTGAAGAAGGAATTTTCTATGTAACTGTGGCCTAACGTATCTACTATTTTATGCACAGCTTCCCAGGTCTCCCGTAGTGTATATATGTTATCATTTGTTGGTTTGTACAAAGGATGAAAGCTGTGTTTCCTAATTGGTTTTAGAGAATATGCATAATTATGGTCTTTTAACTGCTTCAGGAGACTTTCATTGATTGAGAATGAAGCAACTTTAACTTTCGTGTTATTAACAGAAACACCTGGCCTTCCCAGGACATAGATTTGTCATACTGCATTTCTCCTTCTTCACCAAGATGATACAAAAGGGGCAAGGGACACAATGATGGCTTTAGATATGCAAAGTTTAGATGACTCTGTTAATCCATTGAGTAGTCAATCCATTAATTATATTAGCCTGTCCAGATTTATTATCAATCTTTTTATCATGTCAGTACTTTTCATTGAATTATTCCACATGTATAATTTAAAATGAAAAATTTTGTTTCTAATTCTTCATCATAGCAATAGAAAGATAAGAGTTCCAAGTAATTTTTAATGCATGAATCACATCAAATAAACATCTCCCTTCCTATAAAGAAAAGCAACACTAAGATAACAATTGGGATCTCAGAAGTTCACCTATTTTAGTTACCTGCTTTTCAAGATAGTTAGATTCATGTAATATTTTGGGAAGGTGATTCTGTCATTTGGCTTAGAACTCTTACCTTTAGTTAAATACTTCTAGACAGGGGCGCCTGGGTGGCTCAGTGGGTTAACCCTCTGCCTTCGGCTCGGGTCATGATCCCAGGGTCCTGGGATCGAGCCCCCCATTGGGTCTTCTGCTCAGCGGGGAGCCTGTTTCCTCTGCTCTCTCTGCCTGCCTCTCTGCGTACTTGTGATCTCTGCCTGTCAAATAAATAAATAAAATCTTTAAAAAAAAATACTTCTAGACACTTCTTAAAAATAAAGTCCTTCCTTCAGTCTGATCTAAAACTCTTGTGATACATCAAGTCTAACATATCACACTCCAAATGCGGAATTCATATGGCTGAAGGGGATCTTAGATTTTGAAATTGCCTCCCACCCACCGTTCATTAAGCAAATAAAGTAACTGAGTCCAAGAAAGACTAAATGACTCGACTGGAGTCATATAACTACTCTCTACAGTCAGGAATAGAATGTGTGTTTGTTCCTTATTTCAAAGTTCAGGTCTAAATCATGTTGAAGTTTAGCTAATCTGAAATTATGGGCAGAAAATTGAGTACAGATAATATTTGCAAAGGGAAGTTTCCATGTAAATGGGAAAACAAATGTTAACATGCAAATCCTGCAGCCGTCAGTTCTGATTTGTCCTTTACACTCAGGCGATGGCCCTACTCCATTCCTTATTATCTGGGGGTCTGGATATGACTGAAAAATCAATATGGAACCTCATCATCTTCCACCAGTTATTGAGCATCACTGTTCATGTGGTGCTGAAGTCAGCACTCAGCACTGCAGCCTCTTTCTCCATCTGGTCCCCAGGGCCAGGGCAGCAATTTCTGCCTGCAATGCTTGCCTCAGACTAGCTGAGAGAGTGTGTCCCGAGCAAAGAACATCCTGTTTCCCAGCAAAAATTCTCATCAAAATTCCTTTTAAATTTAGTGATTCCTTATCACCAAACACCATGTTCCCAAGTCTTTTAATACACGTTTTCCCAATACTACTGGCTGCTTATTTCAGATCTGTCCCTGCTCAAAAGATTTTCTTAGTCAAGAAACTTTCTAGGATTTCACACAGTATGTACTCTGACAAATTGGTACCTGAGTAAGATTTCCACTACTTAGAAAAAATTTTTTAATCATTATTAAACTGAAAATGTTTAATTGTACATTGCCCAGCTAAGGTATACTCAGGGAATTGAACCCAATTACAACATAAGCAGAAGAAAACATAAAGCAAATAGATATTGCAGAAATTACATAATGTCTCCACTAATCAAATATAAATTAATTTTACATTAGCTCATGCTTTGGATTATCCATGCCCCATTTGCTCCTGCTGTTACCTTTTACTATCCATAGATGTCAGATTAATGTGGATTGTTTTGTTAATACTCAACAAATGTCAAAACATAGCTTCTCATAGCCCACCAGTGACTTCTCTCTGATTTTCAGCCTATACACACTCATCTCTGTGAGTTTTTCAGAGCTGATCTCTGTGGGAGTCAAATGCATTCACCAGGGTTTTGCAAAATAATGAAATGTAACACCATAATGAAAGTGCATGTCCCCAGCGTCAGGTTCCTTTATGAATTCCAGAATCATTTAGGTTTAGTGAATGCGACTTGTAAGTGCCTCAGATATGATCAAATGGGGATCAGCACACTCACAGACACTGACTCCTTTCTAAATGACCTCTTTCTATATCGTTCCCCTTTATCATGAAAATTTTTTTCCAATTTTACTGAGATAAAATTGACACATACCACTGTATAAGTTAAAGGCATAAAGCATGATAGCTTGACTTAAATATATTGTGAAATGGTTAGCACAATAGATACAGCTAACATCTATGTTCTCCTATGAATAAATTTTTTAAAAAGAGAGAAAGAAAAAGAAAAAAAAAAGAGAAAGAAACAAAAAAAATTTTTCCTCCTTGTAATGAGACTATAGTATCTATTCTCTCAACAACATAGCTGTCTACCACAAAACAGTGTTGGTCACAGACCCTATGCTGTGCATTACATCCCAGGACTTGTTTATCTTGTAGCTGGAAGTTTGTACCTTTTGACCACCTTCCTCCAATTTCCCTTGCTCCACCTTCTGTCTCTGGTAAATAAACATGGGTCTGATCTCTTTTTCTCTTACCTTGTGTTTGTTTTTCTTTTTAGTTTCCACATAAATGTGAGATCATACAGTATTTGTTTTTCTCTGACTTATTTCACCAAGCATAGTACCTTCAAGGTCCCTCCATATTGTCACAAATGGTAGAATTTCCTCCTTTTTATGGCTGAGTAATGCTTTATAGTGTATGTGTGTATGTATGTATGTATAATAACGTATTTTGAGGATGAACAACTTCTCTATCCATTTTTTCATTATTCATTGATGGACCCTCAGATTGTTTCTTATGTCTTGGTTTTTACAAGTAATACTGCTATGAACACAGGAGAACAGATATCTTGTGAGTTAGTATTTTGTTTCCTTTGGATATTCTCACAGAGGTGGAATTACTATATCATTATGGCAGTTCTATTTTTAATAAATTAAGGGTCCTCCATGCTGTTTTTCTTTTTTTAATTGTGGCTGTATCAACATACAATCCAACCAACAATGCTCAAGGGTTCCCTTTTCTCCACATCCATGCCAGCATTTCTTATCTTTTGTCTTTTAGATGATGGCTATTCTAACAGGCAGGAGGTGATATTTCCCTGTGTTTTTTTTTTTTTTTTTAAGATTTTATTTATTTATTTGACAGAGAGAGAGATCACAAGCAGGCAGAGAGGCAGGCAGAGAGAGAGGAGGAAGCAGGCTCCCTGTGGAGCAGAGAGCCCGATGCGGGGCTCGATCCCAGGACCCTGAGATCATGACCTGAGCCGAAGGCAGCCGCTTAATCCACTGAGCCACCCAGGCGCCCCTTTCCCTGTGGTTTTAATTTGAATTTCTTTAATGACTAGTGATGTTGAGCATCCTTTTATGTACCTGTTATCTTTTGTATACCTTCTTCAGAGAAATGTATATTTTCAGATCCTTTGCCAATTTTTAAAATTGGAGTATTCATTTTTTGTTATTAAATAACATGAATTCTTTATATTTTTTTGGATATTAACCCCTTATCAACTCTATGGTTTGCAAATATTTTTCCCATTCCATAGGTTGTCTTTTCACATTGTTGATCATTTCTTTTTCATTGCAGAAGCTTTTTAGTGCGATGTAGTTCTACTTGCTTATTTTTATTATGTTGCTTGTTCTTTAGGTGTCATAGCCAAGAAAATATTACAAAGACCCATGTCAAGGAGCTTTATTCTTATCATTTTCTCCCAGGAGTTCCAGGCATTTTAGTCTTTAATGCATTTCAAGTTAATTTTATGAGTGGTGAACAATATGGGTCAAGTGTTTCACATGTGAATATCCAACTATCTAAGCACCATTTATTGAAGAGAGTGTCTTTTCTCCATTGAATATTCTTGGCTCCCTTGTCAAATATTATTTGATCATATACACTTGGATTTATTTCTGGGCTCTCAATTCTGTTACACTGATGTATTCTTTTTACACCACTACCATACTATTTTGAGGATGTTAGCTTGTGATGCCTCCTACTTTGTTTTTCATTCTCAGGACTTATTTGACTATTTGACATCTTTGTGGTCTTCCCATATAAATTTTAGTAATGTTTTTTCTACTTCTGTAGAAAATGCCATTGGACTCTTGACAGGGATTATATTGAAGTTATAGATGGCTTTTGGTACTATTGACATTTTAACAATATTAATTTTTCCAATTAATGAATACAGGATACCTTTCCATTTATTTGTATCTTTTTTCAATTTCTTTCATCAATTTCTTGTAGTTTTCAGAGTAGCGATCTTTCACCTCCTTAAATTTATTCGTAACTATTTTCCTGTTTTTGATGTTTTTATTAATGCTATTAATCTTTTACATTTTTTTCAGCACTTTGATTGTTAGTGTATAGAAATGCTACTGATTATTTATGTTAATTTTGTATCCTGCAACTTTTGATTTCATTGATTAGATCTAACAGTTTTTTGATTGAGTCTTTAGGATTTTCTATTCATAAAATCATGTCAGCTGCACACAGACATAATTTTTCTTTTCCAATTCTGATAACTCATATTTCTTTTTCTTGCATGATTGCTCTAGCTAGGATTTCTGGTGCTACACTGAATAGGGATGATGAGAGGGTACCCTTGTCTTGCTCCTGATCTTAGAGGAAAAGCTTTCAATCTTTTACCAGTGAGTATGATGCTAGTTTGGGCTTGTCATATCTGGCCTTTGTTATGTTGAGATATGTTTTTTCCTAATTTTTTAGGAGTTGTTATCGTGAGTGAATTTTGTCAAATGCTTTTTCTTTTTTTTAAATTTTATTTTTTTAATTATATGTTTAATTAGTCAGCATATAGATAAATGCTTTTTCTGCATCTATTGATGATTCGATGATTCTTTTGTTTATTCCACCAATGCATGTATTACATTCATTGATTTGTGTATGCTTAACCATTCTTGTATCCTGGAGTGAAATCTCACTTGATCATGGTGGATGATCCTTTTTTAATGTGCTGCTGAATTTGGTTTGCTGTATTTTATTGAGAATTTTTGCATGTATATTCATCAGGAATATTGGCCTGTAGTTTTCTTTTCTAATAATGTTCTTTTCTGGTTTTTGTATCAAGATAATGCTGGTCTCGGGGCCTGTGGGTGGCTCAGTTGGTTAAGCATCTGCCTTCAGTTCAGGTCATGATACTGGGGGCCTAGGATTGAGCCTCGTGTCAAGCTCTCTGTTCAGTGGGGAGTCTGCCTCTCCCTCTCTCTGTGTCCCTCTCCACTTATGCTCTCTCTCTCAAATAAATAAATAATTTTTTTTAAAAAGATAATGCTCATGTCATAAAATGATTTGGGGAGTATTCCTTCCTCTTCAATTTTTTTGAGAAGGATTGATGTTAATTTTTCTTTAAATGTTTGGTGAAATTCAACAGTAAAACCATCTGATCCTGGGCCTTTCTTTCTTGGGTGATTTTTGACTACTGATTCGATCTCCTAATTAAAAATTGGTATATTAAGGGGTGCCTGGGTGGCTCAGTCATTAAGCATCTGCCTTTAATCCCAGGTCCTGGGATTGAGCCCTGCATTTGGCTCCCTGTTCAGTGGGAGGTCTGCTTCTCTTTCTCCCCCTAACCCTGCCTTTGTTCCCTCTCTCCCTTTCTCTCCATCAGATAAATAAATAAAATCTTAAAAAAAAAAAATAGATGGATGCATGCCTGGACACCTATAAACCTTCAAAACTGAATCAGGAAGAAATTTACAACCAGAATAGACCAATATCTAGTAACGAGATTGAAGCCGTGATCAAAAAACCTCCCCAAAACACAAGAGCCCAGGACCTGATGGACCCTCTGAGGAAGTCTACCAAACATTCAAAGAAGAAATAATACCTATTTTCCTGAAGCTGTTTCAAAAAACAGAAACAGAAGGAAAACTTCCAGACTCTTTCTATGCAGCCAGCATTATCTTGATCCCCAAACCAGGCAAAGACCCCACCAAAAAGGAGAATTTCAGACCAATATCCCTGATGAATATGGATGCCAAGATTCTCAACAAGATCCTAGCTAATAGGATCCAACAGTATATTAAAAAGATTATCTACCATGACCAGGTGGGATTTATCCATGGGATGCAAGGGTGGTTCAACATTCACAAATCAATCAATGTGATAGAACAAATCAGTAAGAGAAGAGAGAAGAACCACATGGTCCTCTCAATTGATGCAGAAAAAGCATGTGACAAGATACAGCATCTGTTCCTGATTAAAACGATTCAAAGTATAGGGATAGAGGGAACATTCCTCAACTTCGTAAAATCTATGTAAACCCCAAACTGAATATCATCCTCAATGGGGGAAAGCTGACAGCCTTCCCTTTGAGATCAGGAACACGACAAGGATGCCCACTCTCACCACTCTTATTCAGCATAGTACTAGAAGTCCTAGCAACAGCAATCAGACAACAAAAGAAATAAACAGTATTCAAATTGGCAATGAAGAAGTCAAACTCTCTCTTTACAGATGACATGATACTGTATATGGAAAACCCAAAAGACTCCACCCCCAAACTACTAGAACTCATACAGCAATTAAGTAATGTGGCAGGATACAAAATCAATGTACAGAAATCAGTTGCTTTCTTATACACTAACAATGAAAATATAGAAAGGGAAATTAAGAGAAGTGATTCCATATACTATACCACCAAGAACCATAAAATACCTAGGAACAAACCTAACCAAAGGGGTAGTGGACCTGTACTTGAGGAACTACAGAACACGCATGAAAGAAATTGAAGAAGACACAAAAAGATGGAAGACCATTCCATGCTCATGGATCAGAAGAATAAACATTGTTAAAATGTCTATACTTCTTCTGTATAGTACACCGTATACACGATACTGGCTTTCTTTGGGGGGTAGGTGGGCATCAGCACTCCTCTCCTCCCTCAGTTCTCAGCTTGAGCATAGATGGGCAACACTACTTCCAGGATATCTCACCAGCCCTTCTGGTCATCTGGAACTTGAAGACACTCTCAATAGTAGATGGAGCTATGAGTCAGTTCCTTACCTGGGCATACGTAAAACAGGTTCTAGGGCTGGCAAACTTTGTTTGAGGATCCAAATCAGGCAGTTCCCCTTGTCCTCTCCCTAAGCTCCCCAGTCAGAGTGCACTCCAGTACTACCCACAATGTTAGTGAGGGCTGGCTGTCCTCCCTGGGTTTGCTCTCCTGGAGGAACTAGAGGTCCAGGGAAGACCTCTCCATGTGGTGCTGCATTAACTTGGCAGGATAGGAGCAATGATCAATATACAGTTGCTTCTCTTTCTAATGCAGTCTGTTTTGGTCTCTGCAGTGCACAGAGGGGCGTCAGTCTTACCCCCCATGTGCTAGAATTCCCTCAATGGAGTCTTGTTCTTGAAAAGTTATTAGTTCTTCTTGTGAGGGGGTACTGAAATAAGAAGAACCTGTATCACTGTTTTTGTAAAGATATATCTTCTCTCCTTTTTAAAATGTGAATTACCATTGTAAAGGCACACCTAAGTTCTCTGAAATGTCCTTTAACAATCTCCTATGCTACCTATACCTGTTCATTTCTGTTTCCTTTCTTTGTACAACTCTGCTTATCTGAAAGGCTGTGGGCAGATTGAGGGAGGCCAAAAGACTAATGCTGGTAGTTAAAGAACATTATATAGCGTCTGGCAGGAACATATGGGCCAGTTCTGGGCCAGCAAGTCATGCTGCCTGAGAAACTGTAAACAAGGCTTTGAATAATCTGATTAAATTAGTAATAGGTTAAACATCTCCTTGTTATGAATGTGTACTTTTATCAGATTTATATGATGGTGGATAATGGAGATGTTATATTTTAGCTCACCAAGTCTAAACTAATCTTATATCTTGGGGAAACTCACTCTCTTGGGAATCTTGGTAAGGCCAGAGATCACTTGGTCTCTTTGATGCAAGGACCAGAGTGCATTACATAGTCCAGCCTGGCTGGTACACCTACTCTAGAACTGGACTCTCCAGCTTTTGCACAGAAGAAGGAGAGGCATTAGAGAATCCAATTTTGTGGCCAGTGACAACCTTATTGGCCATCATGCCACATTTTCAGGGTGGTTCCATGTGAACATCCAGTGCAAGCTGGGAAGTCCATCATCTGGCGTTCATTTAGAATGGTTCCATGGTGTGATGTTGGTGTTAACCCTAACCAACATACTTTGTTTATGCCCAGCTTTTGAAGTTGATTCACTGGACAATTTTGTGAACTGGCTAATATCCTTCCAATACATTTGTTGTCTACTTAAATTATCCAGAGTTGGTTTCTATTGCTTGCTATTTACAGCTCTACCATTGCTGCACTGTGCAATGCATATTAGTGGATAATTATGCATTTTACACCTTGTTGATAATTTAGCTCCCTACAGGGAGTTTATCAATTCCTACATTCAAAAGAATCTTCAGTGAATAAAAACAAAAATTATAACAGTTGTCTTTATGACATCCTATGATTATATTTTCATTTAGATTCCATTGCAAAGATACCAGTCTTTAGATTTAGTGGTGCACTGTGTGGGTGCATCTTGCATCAAGGAAGATACAGTTTTAAAGATTTATAGTTTGGTCCTATCTTGTTCATGTCTTTGTTTACTGAGCTAAACCGTCAAAGGAGATATCAAATTTGGTGCCACAGTATCTGCAACTACCAAGATAAAACCACCTCAAATCTTGGTTTATAATAAAAATATCCTCCTGGAGAAACTTCATGTGTAACCCAAAGGGAAACACCAGACCTGAGGCAAAGATTTAGCCTTCAGGGTTATATAAGTTTATTCTGTGTTTAATGTGGAGTTTAAAGCTCATGCTGTCCGACAAGAGGTTTTAGGCTTCTGAGCAGGAATGTGCTGTACTTCTGAAATAAAGAGCAGGGAGAATACCATTCCCTCTCCCTTCACATTAGCAGCAAGACTTGCTCTTCAAGTGCTTCCTGCTGGTTCCCACCGAGCACAGGAAGCAATGTTCTGGTGATTAAGCAGCAATATCATTATAAAAGCCAAATGAATAATCATTGTGTTAATGAACTTTATCTCAGAAAAGATTAGTTTTTTAGTGTTAAGCCTCTTCCAATATGAGAGAGAAAATGTATTTCAATTCCATTTAATCAACCAGAGATGTTCATAATCTATACAATTTCATATCCTGTCTGCACATATCTCTGTAGATCAGCACACACAGTGACTTCAATGAACTATGTCTGAAGATTCTCTTAGATCTCTGTCTCTCTCCCTCCTCCTCCCTAGTCTTTCTCTCTCTTTCTCCCTCTGTCTGTCTGTCTCTCTCTCTCACAGTGACTTCAATGAATACTGTCTGATAATTCTATTTGAATTTCCATCTCTCCGTCCATGCCCTCATCTCTGTGTCTTTGTGTCTGTCTGTCTCTGTCTCAGTCACTGTCTCTCTCATACACATACACATGCACACATGTATACATAGACACACACACACACCCCTCCAGGACTAGAGCCATAATACCGTTCATGAATTAAATAGATCTGATTTCTTGGTAACAAGCAACATGTGGTTCACAAACTAGTAATGACAAATCACTGAGAAACAAATTTTGCCACTTAAAAGAAATCTGGAGTGCTTCTTTAGAAAAAAATGAGATATTAATTCTCTTTTGAAAAGTGGCTTTATGACTTTGGGTCCTGAGCTGTGTTATGAAGATCAATATCCTTTTAAATGTAAAACCCTCCTTCCAAAAAAATAAAGACCTTTGCTACGTGACAGCAGAAGAAAATTTTTGTCTTTTGGCTATGACCCCAAAATATCAGTATTCTCTGTCTTATACATTCTTTAAAAAAAATACTTTATTTATTTGAGAGAGAGAGCACAATTGGGATGAGGGTTAGAGGGAGAAGCACACTCCCCACTGAGCAGAGAGTCAATACAGGGCTTGATCCTGGGGCTCTAGGATCATGACCTGAGCATGACCTAACGCAGATGCTTAACCAAGAGAGGAACCCAGGAGCCCCAGTATCTTATATATTCATAACGAAATGCCACAATGCTCATATAATGAGTGCCAATAACTGCTATTATCACCACATTTATCTCTCCCTTTTGATCCCATTGCCCTGGATGCTAATACGGAAGTGCTAGATAAGGTTCCTGGGGAGTAGGAGTTCATAACTCAAGATGGACACTTTCAATCTAGATGAAATCATCCAACAAGAAATGCAGAATTCTCAAACACTCCAAGAGAAGCATCTAGTAAAAAACTTTACCTTTCTACCTTAAGAATTCTCACCTGTGGCGTCCTAAGCCAGTAACAGAGAAAATATGCATGCTTCTCATCTGTACTGTAGGCCAGGGTTTTGGAAAGCTTGATATCATTTGAGATGATACATGAGCAAACATTTAAAAATTATGTATTGCTATCATATTACAATGTGATTTCATGCATAATTTTACCACAATAAATACTAAATTAAAAAGTGAATCAATTTTAAACTAACTTAGAATGGCTATTGAGTAAATCATAGTGCAGATGCTAATGCTGGTGTGGCAAAACTATGATGCTTTAATGTGAATAAATGAAGCCAGGAAATTATTTCAACTTTAGTGAATTACCATTTCTGATGGAACTCCAAAATAATGGGGAACCATTATCCAAGTTTGAGTTCTGACTAAATCAGACCTTTAGATGAGGTTTTAGATACTGGTGGTTCATTTGGAGGTGATTCCAGGGTGCACAGGAAGGGAGTGGGGAAGAAAGACATGAAGGGGGGAAAGGCAAGTCAGGGCCATTGAGCTTGTATCTCCAGGTCAATCACAGTGGGGATGCTCTGATAGATGGTGCAGAACATAGCACAGAATTGTCCCACTGTTGGGCAAGGAAGCTGCAGACTTAACAACTTCCCATTTATCACAGGTGATGGTCGTTCCTGGGGAAATTGGTCTTCTGGCAATTTTGTCCTGCCCTGAGGGGACCAAGTGAGCTCAAACAAGAGAATGGGATTTGGTCTTGACCTTGGCACTGACCTCTAGAATAGGCAAAGAGAAGAGAGAGGCCCTGATATTATCCCCTACAAACATTGCTCTAAATGCTATAGAATTGATTTTAAATGATTTTTAAAATGGCCAGTGCTACATAATTTATTTTCCAGAGTTTTAAAAAAAAATTATTATTGCATTCTAATTCAGGCAAATATATTCATCCCAATACAGTAAAAAGGAAGTAAATTTATTAACCAAACTATCTATTCTACAACTAGATTGTATCAGCAAGAATCCAATTTTATTCATTCCCCATTTTGTTTAAGGACTATCTTTATAAATGGTGATAGAAGAATATTCACATATTTAATATGACTATTAATATTTCCACATCATAGGCTAAAATTTATTTTTTTTAATTTTTTTTTTTTTTTTAGATTTTATTTATTTATTTGACAGAGAGAGATCACAAGTAGACAGGCAGGCAGAGAGAGAGAGAGAGAGGGAAGCAGGCTCGCTGCTGAGCAGAGAGCCCGATGCGGGACTCGATCCCAGGACCCTGAGATCATGACCTGAGCCGAAGGCAGCGGCTTAACCCACTGAGCCACCCAGGCGCCCCATAGGCTAAAATTTAATTCTGAAAATTGGGAACAAGGAAAAAAGTATATATTTGGAAGGAAAAAGAGAAGAAAGATCAACAGATGATTCATAACTCTATTAGGATCTAAAAGGGTTTTAGTTCATCCCTTTTTCAGTTACCCTCTTACTACTAAATACTTTTTTTCCCCCAAGCCTTGTTCAACTGCATTAATATTTACCTTCCTAGGTTGAATCCCAATTCATTTTAAGTCAGCCATCTCTGAGTAGCATTCCACTTTCGTTATCTAGAAGGGTTTTCTGCCTCAATATTTACCCTTCAGCTCAACTGACAATAAATAAAAGTTATCCCTTGAAGCTTTAGTTTTTGAGAAGTCTAAGTATTAACTGGGATATAAGTGCCTATTTCAGATACTCCATTAGAAAGTTAAAATAATAGTACTACTTGGAATTTTAAAACAGATCTGACTTTAATTGGGATGGGAGCTTGCTGCTGGAGTAAGGTAGGTCCACAGAAGATAGGTCTGTTACCGGTGTGTCTCCTGCCCTAGACTCTCAGTAAGAGCAGTAACTGGAGAGAGGGACATATATGTAAAAACAGAAACTTGACTCCTTAGCCATGCTTCTGCAGGCTCTTCACTTTTTTTCTTCTTTTTTTTTTTTAAGATTTTTTTATTTATTGAAAAGGGGGAGAGAGAGAGAACAAGAGAGAGCATGGGGGGTGGGGAGGAACGGAGAGAGAAGGAGAAGCAGACTCCTCACTGAGCAGGGAGCCCAAAGCGGGACTTGATACCAGAACCCTGACATCATGATCTGAACCAAGGCACACACTTAACCGGCTGAGCCAACCAGGTGCCCCCGGGCTCTTCACTATTGATGAGAAATGGAACCGTAGTCTCTCTTCTCAGACTGCCAGTTTATTTTTACTCCTGCACAGTCCTATAGTGAACTGCAGTTTGAACTGCAGTCCTAGCTCTGCTGTGTCCTTTGAGGCATTCTGGGAACATATTTTGCTCTACTTTCCATAATACCATCCTTTTTGCAAAAAGAAAAATTAGAGTTCACTAATTAAAAAGTGCTAGAAAGTGGCGGCATGAAGACAGACGCAAAAGGACTCACAGCCATTCTTAACTGAAAGCACACAATCGTTCAAACAGGCAATACCGATTTGGTGAAAACTAAAATCTATACATGAGGAAAAATGCTAACTTTTCTATGGGCGTTTCTCCTTAATCTTCACACCTGTCCCCGACGATTGGACAAGGCTTAGTTATGGTTTTAGTCAACAATCATAAATGTTCACTGCTGTAAACTCTGTGATGGAATATGTTTTAGGCTGAACACACGGAGATGAAGAAGGGTTTCTTGCTTCAAGTTGTTTGCAGTGTCCTCGCTTGCAGAGGAAAACATGCAGTGGTTTATTCAGTGAACTGGGGAAGAGTGAGAGGCTTGAAAGGAGCATGGAGTAGAGAATGACTGGCCTTCGGGTTGGCGAGCACGCCTGGCGGGGTGTCCTCTGCCTCTTCAGCACTCAGAACAGAGTAAAAGAGGTGAATGAGTGGATACAGGAAAGTGAAAGACAAAAAGCGATCATTCTGGAAAGAATTATATTCCAAACACAAACCAGGGCAGTGGAGGTATCTTTGCTCTGCGAATATTTGTTAATCCTTACCACTGGCCAGGCCTGTGCTTCATTAAGTAGCAACAACGAGGATCTTTGGCAATGAAGCGAAATGAGTTGAAGTAACTTACGGATTAATAGATACAGCAGAGACAGATCAACCAACCATAATTTGGATCCTAATTCAAGCACATTTATAAAAAATCATAAGACATTCAGAAACATTTGAACACTAACTGGTTATTTGAAGTTATTGATGAAATACTGTCATTATGGAACGCCTGGGGGGCTTAGCCGGTTAAGCATCTGCCTTCAGCTCAGGTCATGATCCTGGGGTCCTGGGATGGAGCCCCGAGTCCAGCTCCCTACTCAGAAGGGAGCCTGCTTCTCCCTCTGCCTGCTCCCCCTGTTCATGCTTTCTTGTTCCTTCTGTCTCTGACAAATACATAAATAAAATGTAAAAAAAAAAAAAAAATACCATCATGGGGTACCTGGGTGGCACAATGGGTTAAAGTCTCTGCCTTCGGCTCAG
Source organism: Meles meles (assembly GCF_922984935.1). Classification (NCBI taxonomy): domain Eukaryota; kingdom Metazoa; phylum Chordata; class Mammalia; order Carnivora; family Mustelidae; genus Meles; species Meles meles. Next base: position 44,995,116 of record NC_060085.1, on the reverse strand, counting down.
GTCATGATCTCAGGGTCCTGGGATCGAGTCCCGCATCGGGCTCTCTGCTCAGCAGCGAGCCTGCTTCCCTCTCTCTCTGCCTGCCTCTCTGCCTACTTGTGATCTCTCTCTGTCAAATAAATAAATAAACTCTTAAAAAAAAAACAAAACTATTATTTCATTTAGGTTTTTTTAATAATATTAAGGATCAGGGCCCTGGGTTGCTCAGTGGGTTAACCCTCTACTTTTGGCTCAGGCCATGGTCTCAGGGTCTTCGGATCAAAGCCAGCATGATCAGGCTCTCTGCTCAGTGGGGAGCCTGCTTCCTCCTCTCTCTCCGCCTGCCTCTCGGCCTACTTGTGATCTCTCTCTCTCTGTCAAATAAATAAATAAAATCTTTAAAAAAAATAATATTAAGGCTCAGTTTCTTTAGGGTCCTAATCTGGATAGAGATATATCCAGAGATATGTACAAATAGAATGAGGACCAAAAATAAAGTTTAAAAGTAAGAATTTGGTTCATGGTCAGGCAACTTTCAATTAATCTCGTTATTATTGTAAGGGCTGGTGTTGGTTTGAGACCTTGAAGCAATTCAGCACCATTTATATTGGACTGTCATAAACATTTCTGATACTATGTGACTGGAGTAAACACATAACATAATCCTCCCCACCATGACTTACTCAGCCTGCTCCCAGCTCTTTGCTCTCCATCTCCTTTTCTTTGAGTTGGGGTCAGATCATGTCATTTCCCACTTTCAGACCCCCTACCCTTACTTTCTGAGTTTGAATGCAATGGCCGTTCTGACAGGCACCCTTTGACTGGTCACCTGTATCAGTGGAAGAAATAGGATGTGACACATAAACGACAAATTACCGCATTTCAAAACAAATTCTCTAGGGGGCCTTTTGCAATGAACCAAGCTATAATTTAAAACTATTTCTCTGCTTCCCTAACATACAAAAGGAACTGCTGTCTTACTTAGGTGCCTGAGGGAGGTGAAAGTGTTCCACCCACGAGAGGATGGATCTTAAAAAATGGAAACCTCTTTGAAAACCATTATGAACAGAATATAGGAATTCTATTTCTCAGCATTTCCCCATCACGAATGCAGGAAAATGGATTCAAAAAATAAACCTAAGCAAGCCTTTGTCACTGATAAACCTTCCACTAGCTTGACAAAAAAGAAGTGGCCATTGTCTTGCAGCCCAAACAATTTTTTTTTGGATGAGCTAGAATTCATTTGCTTTATCTATACAGCTTAATCGCCTCTGCCCCTTCTTGGCTGGGATTATACTTTAGTTCTGTCTGATTATACTGTCACTCAGATCTGCACTGAGAGCGGCAGAAAGAATAAGCAAAATATTAAACAGAGTTAGTTCTAAAGAACTATTTCCCAGCTTCTCTATCAGGAGCTGAACAGAAGCATTACCCATACAATTATGAGCAAACCCTATTTATACCACAAGTTCTTCCTCAAAGTGCCCCTTTTTTCCCCCTGCTGAAATCACGCCAAATGGCTTAGTGTCGCTTGAGTAAATATTATGTACTTACCAGGTTGGCTTGAAAATAGTTTGAGAATTAGCTCTTGATCCATCAATGGGCAACAAGGAAACTGCAGCCACTGAAAGGTCTGTTAACATTCTCCCCTGCTAGCAGTCCCTGAAGTCAGAGTCATTTTCTACTGTAAGAGTTGATTAATGGGAAAGAACTCTCGTACTAAAATAAAATGTCAATAGTTCAGGCACAGAACAGTGTAAACCAGTTCTAAAAGGCTGGCTCTGTATACATTACTGAGTGAGGCATTCATTCATTCATTTATTCACTCATTCATTTTTCTTCTTCACATTACTCCCTGTGGGCTCCAGGACCCAAATGGGGAATACAAAATGTGTATGATACACTCTCTACCCTTGAGAAGTTTATAATGTAGACTGAGAGATAATACTCTCTAAGGTGTACTGAACACATACTTAGTAATATATTGAATGTTAAAGCATTTTTGATTGTTTTATTTCATCCTTATAACACTTCTATCAGGTCTATACCATGCTAACCTTCAGTTTCAGATAAAGAAATTGATGCTTAGAGTGTGGTATTGACCCCTAAAAGCTGGAGCACAGCAGGTCAAATGCTCTGGGAATACAGAAATGTGAGAAATGTGTCTGAGGTTTGGACTGCATACTTCAAATTATGTGGTAGTATTTAGATTTAATTTTGAAAGACAAATTGATGATATCTGATGCCTACTTCCACAGAGATTCAAACACACTTCTATTGTAGTACTTAGGACCATATTTGATTTAATTGTGTATGTTTGTTTGTTCTCCATGGAGTTACACATGAACAGGTACCATTTTACTTTAATTTTATTTTTTAGAGAGGGAGAAAGAGAGAGAGGAGGGGCAAGAGGAACGGGAGAGAGAGAATCTTAAGCAGGCTTCACGCCCAATGAGGAGACCCAGGTTGGTCTCAATCTCACAACTCTGAGATTATGACCTGAGTTGAAATCAACCGTCAAATGCTTAACCACCTGAGCCACCCAGGTGCCCCAAGCAAATACCATTTTAAACGCCCAATGCTTTGAACTGTGTTCAGCACACAGAAAATTTTCAGTAAATTGATTTTGAACGTATACATGATCACCATTCATTAAATGTAGCAAAGTAAGCTTTCCAGAGAAATAGAACAGCATGAGATATACACAGAGGTATAAATGTGAATGTGTTGAGGATAAATGAGCATTCCCACAGTTAAATTTAGGACGTAAGGATTAGAACTGGAGGAGAGGTCAGAAAAAGAGAGAGATAAGAGTGGAAAGGCAGTTGGAATCTGATTCCAAGTGATTTGGACTTGACTTTGATTCAAAGTCAGTGGGGGGATAAAATGAACATGAAGACATGAGTTATGTTGGTAGAAAGATACTTATCAAGCCAAAGATTATTTAGGAAGAGAGGTGGTCCCAGGGTGAGATGAGGTATGCTACCACAAAGCGAAAGGCTGGGATGAAGTGACTGAATGGAAGGAAATTTAGAAAGTGAAATCAAGAGTATTAGGAACTGATAGGATCAAGGAGATGCCTCAGAGAGAGATATAGACCTGAAGTGTGACCTTGAACTTTGAAGGGTGTCTGGGAAGAAAGTCTAGCTGTTAATGCAGTAAGTATTTCAGGGAGAGAAGAAGAAAACCTTGGGCTTTAAATTCTCTAAAGTCCCCCAGAATAGAATAAGAACAAAAAGTTTGTCCCTGACTTTCTTAGATTTCTAATACCTGTCTGAAACTTTTCCTGAGCCACTGAGTCTGAAATTCTAGAGCAGTCTTCTTTACCTAAAAGAATGGATATTTGGCATTGGCTATCCCAAACCTTCAAATGTAGTAAATTTGGTTTTCTCAAGGTACATTCTATAAGAAAGACCTTTAGAATTCAAGTGAACGCCAAAAGAAGCCCTCAAATCCACTACAGGCTCTAAATCCCCAGAGATGGAGGATACAGCAATTCTTGTGTCCTTCCTGTGAGACCTGTAGAGCAATTTTTTCAATTAGCAATAATCGCGCCTCGGATAAACCTCATTGGCTACGATACTGCCACTGCGCAAAGCTTGTAGAGCAATTTTTTATAAAAGACTTTATTTATTTGACAGAGAGAGAGACAGAGCAGAAGCAGGGGGAATGGCACAGGGATAAGGAGGCTCCCTGATGAGCAGGGAGCTAGATGCAGACTTGATCCCAGAACCTTGGGATCACGACCCGAGCCGAAGGCAGATGTTTAACCGACTGAGACACTGGGTGTCCACTGGTAGAGCAATTTAACATACCAATGTGCTGACCCATCTAGATCCTGTTTTCATAGACATCTATGTAGTAGGTCACAGCTGTGTCAGCTAGTAGAAAGTAACAGAAATCCCATCTCATAATGACTTAAAATGAGAGCATTTATGGCTTCTCATCCCTGGGAATCCAGAAGTAGGGTACCTATCAGGAATGACAAAATTTATTTCTCTAGAGGTCTTTGGATACTGCTTTCATCTGCGTATAGACTTAATCCTCAGGAGGGTGATGAAATGACTACAGGAATGAAACACATGACAGTATTTAGAGAAAGAACCAGAGGAAAAAACTACAGGAAAGAAACTGTTCCAAGAGGCACCTGGGTGGCTCAGTGGGTCAAAGCCTCTGCATTCGGCTCAGGTCATGATCCCAGGGTCCTGGGATCAAGCCCCATACCGGGCTCTCTGCTCCGCAGGGAGCCTGCTTCCTCCTCTCTCTCTGCCTGCCTCTCTGCCTAGTTATGATTTCTCTCTGTCAAATAAATAAAATATTTAAAAAAAAATAAACTGTTCCAAAAAATAGAATAAAAGTTATTCCAAACTTCAATAGCAAATATGTCCCGTATTCTCATCGGTATAAATTATACAAGAGGTCATGCTTGAGCCTATCACTGGCAGAACCATGGGGTTACTCTTAGAATCAATTAGTAGCCTGGGTGGAAAAAAAAACCAGGTCATTTTGCAGTGAAACTATTACATGAACAGAATGATAGTGGGGTCAGGCAAGTGACCCGGGGCCTGTAACTGCAAGAAGCCACTATTGCCTCCCCCATACCCGGGAGAACCACAAGGGGAAGGTCAGTGTAACACAGTGCTGCTCTTGAAAACATGGCCACTCTGTCACTGGGTAAAAACAACCGAGGAGATCTCTGTTCCATTCACCCTGCTAGAATACATAGTCCCCTGGAGGTTCCCTTTGCCAGAACCAGAGCACTCCTTATTTCCCACCTACTGGCTCTCACTGGCAATACTCACCCAACAAGACAGTCTAAGAAATGCCATTTACAGGCTCCCTGCTGGAGCATATGAAAGAATGACTGTGGGGCTCGATGTGTAAAACAAACGATGAGCATGCTCGCACACCAAACAGGACTGCACAGGGAGCTGAGGAGGTGGTGAGCGAGGACAGAACTACAATGGGTATCAGTTGCCCTGAAACACCTAAGTCCATGAGAAATAACTCAGTAACAGTAGGCTTTGTTCGCTTGCAGGGAAGGAGAATGGATACCTGGTAGACCCACAACAGTGTACACAACACCTGCTGACAAGTGAGCCTAAAATCATCTTCAGCGACGAATGTGAATTTGTGAAGAAACCTTGGAAGATATCACTTGAATTAAAATCACTTTAAAAGTGTGTCTCTTGATAGACTCAGAAGATGGCTTTGATTATTTTTACTTTTACTGCAGTAACACCCGATGCGGACCAAGAAGCACTTCTCTGGGGGACATTGTTATTATTACAGCACAAGACCTGAAAGGAGTAATTAATGCATTAACTAAGATCACCTCATTAAGAAGGAATGTGTTAGACATGCTCACACACATTATCAGTAACTTTGACTGCTTTATCACTTAATTGATGCTAACAGATTTCCTTCTCAGAGTTTTCACTTCACGTTGGCTCAGTGGGAGTCCAAGTATCATCACAGCAGGGCTGGGAGTAAGGATTTTGTCAATTCTTTTCCTTGTTGAATATGTCATTTAGGAGGAATTCCAGTGGGCAAGATAATCTAGGTTTCCAGCGTGACTGGGATCGCATGACATAGTCTCACTGGACCCATTTCAAGTTGCTTGGCAAAATATAAAAGACTGCTCCATTAACTTACTTCTACCCTACTTACCTTCTAGAAATTTCTAAACTCTATTTCTTGTCAGACATTCTGCTTGAAGACTCTTCTTCCTTTTTGATCATGACTACAACTCAAATGACAAGTAAACTTTACATGATATGTGGAGCTATCCATATTTCACACCCATTTATGATATCATGAGATCATCTATCTTTTTTTTTTTTTTTTTTTTTTAACTAATCTCACAATTCCATACTGTCTTTCAGCCAACAGTGTCTGGTTCATGCCCTTCTTCTTTCTGGTTTTCTTTATAAGAATGTTTTTCTTACTGTTTTAATGCTCACTCAATAATCATAAATGTAATTACATTATTTTTTTGCTTTTTTTTAACTCCCAAGAAATGTAAACTACATGTAACAGTTCAAAAGGTATAGAGACATAGAAAATAAAAATACTAATATCTCCTTCCCATCCTCAAATTCCCTCCCATTTTTGGAAATCATACTAGGCATATCCTTCAAGATTTATAAAAGACTTTATTTATTTGACAGAGAGAGAGACAGAGCAGAAGCAAGGGGATATCCTTCAAGATCTGAAAAAGATAACAGAAATTTTTTAGGAAAAATTTTAAATATAAGAAAATAAAGAAAATAAAAATAAAAGAAAATAAAGATAACTATTTATCTATCCTTCAAGATTTGAAAAAGATAACAGAAATTTTTAGTAGGAAAAATTTTAAACACAAGAAAAAAAAAAGATCATTCATTGAGTTAATCAGTACCTGGCATATAGCAACTGCTTTTACTCTTTCGTTAAAATGAAAATATAGGGGCACCTGGATGGCTCAGCGGGTTAAAGCCTCTGCCTTCAGCTCAGGTCATGATCCTAGGGTCCTGGGATCGAGCCCCGCATCGGGCTCTCTGCTTAGCTGGGAGCCTGCTTCCTTCTCTCTCTCTCTCTCTGCCTGCCTCTCTGCCTGCTTATAATCTCTATCTGTCAAATAAATAAATCTTTGAAAAAAAAAATGAAAATATAAGTCAATTTATCCATTGTCCAGGTTTGATATGTATATTTTTTCTATGTTTGCATCAGAATTGCTTTGTGCTTGTAGAGAAATGAAACACTGTAGGTTCACTACCATTTGAGGCCCAGAGTTTTTCCCCCATCTCTTCCTACCCTCCCCCCTTACCATCCCTCCCCACTCCCCCTCTGCAAAGTCTCTCTGGGTGGACCTTACAGAACAGACCTGTTTATGGAGAATGAGGATGGGCAGAAATCTTAGAATCAGATGCTTGGTGTATAGCACTCTCTTATAAATTTTGGTGCTTTAGTACATATGTAAATATCCATAATCAATATATGCTATTATTCCGTATATTTTCTGAATAACCAAAACTGGCATCACACTGAACACAACTATTTTGCAACTTTCATTATGCTTTTGAGATCTATCCAATCTAATTCATGTCATTCTTGCTCATTTAATTTATATATGTTTTTCAATAGTATGACTAAATGCTATTTTATTTTGTCATCTTTTTTTGAAAGATTTTCAGGCTGTATAAATTATTCTGCTGTTAAAAAGGAGGCAAAAGTGACCATTCTTGTACTTGCTGCCTTATGCAAGAGTTGCTTTAGGTTAAAGATCTAAGCATACGCTATCTCAGTTGTAGCAAAAATATACTTTCATATTTACTAGGTATAATTAAATTATTTTATGAATTAGCTATATCCGTTGACACTCACTGACAAAGCTTGAGAGGTTTCCTCTTTCCTGCATACTAACAACTGGCACATACAGAAATTTGAATTTTTGCCAATCTGGGCATGAAATGGTATCTCATTACAATTTTAGTATGGCTTCCATGAACATTATTGAGGATATGTATCTTTTTAAATGCGGATGGGTGATTTGGATTTACTTTTTCATAAAACAACCTTTGCTTATTTTTCTGTTGGGTCATTAGCTTTTTTGTTTTTTGTGGTTTTTTTTACTGTTTTGTTCACTATTCTTGATATAAGTTGTTTCTTGGTTATTTACATTATAAATATCTCATCCAGTATGTAGCTTATCTTCTTACTCTGTTTATGATATCTTTAATTTTAATGTAGTCCAATTTCTCATCTTCCTGTTTTCTCTTATTTTGTCTGTTGTAAATATGTTTTTTATGTTCTCTTAAGAAAGCTTTAAAACTTTACTTTTTGGCTTTGAGGGCTTTAATCTGTCCAGAATTTATATCTGCATATTATGTAACAGAAGGATACCATTTTCTCCTTTTATCATATGAATAGCCAATTGTCCCAGGATCATTTACTCTTTCACAGCTTTTTTTTTTCTTTTTTTTAATGTCAGATTTGTGCTATCCCAAATTCCCATATGTTCAGCACATTTTTCTTGGCTCCCTATTGGATTCATCTGGTCTGTTTTTCTCTCCCTCCTTTATATTTTACTTCCCTCTGCTATCACCATATTAATTACTAGATGTTATTTTAAGAATTATTAGCTAGGTTGCATGATAATAAACCTTTCCTATTAAAATATGCTTTTGTTTTTTGTTTGTAGCATGTCTACTAGTAAGACCAAATTTAGGCAGAATCACACTTTTTTTCTCTATGTTTATCAAATACTACGTGTTGGGAAAAAAATGTTCTTATATAACCCTAAGAATTTTTCACCCACTTGTTCTTCACTATCAAGGTAGCTGATATGTTTCATTTGTTGCCTGATAGAAGGGATGACCAAGTGGATTCTACAAACAACCCGAACAAAGATTTAGTGCAGACTCAGAGGGAGGAGAAAGCATAAGACAAAAATTTGAAAATAAATTGTCAGTAGGAACCTCTCATTTCCTCCACATCCTCTCCTGGCCACACCACTATACCAAGTATATTCTAGGAGTTAGAATGAAAGAATGAGATATGAAGTGAAGGTTGTTTAGTGGTAGGTCTCCAAAGAAGGGTGCACCTCAACTTCTCTTATCCCTCTTCTCTGGGAAGCAGTGACATAAAAGATGAAAAACAAAAACAAAAACAAAACTCATAAATTTTGAGTCTGCAAAGGAAACCCAAGTGGACGCTGTGGTAGCAGGATATCCCAAATTTCCTTCACTCTCCAGTGTGTCATTGGAGCAGTAGGGAAGAAATGACTGTGCTCTGTCTCCAGGACAATGAGCCCTGAACTCTTCATAGCGTTTCCCAAGTCCCCAAAATCAAGTGGGAACAGGAGTCCAGGAAAAGCCTGGAAATGCTGAAGGACTTAGAAACCCTAACTGATTTTCCCACAGCCTCTTTGCAGCACTGGAACTGCGGGATTCTTTCCCCTTGGTAGCTATAAGCACCTTCAGCAACGACCTACATAGGCTTTTGCTCAACAAAACAAAGCCAAAAAAAAAAAAAAAAAGCTTCTGGCACTCTAAACAAGAGAATTCTACATATAACATGCACAGGGGTTGCCTAGAGGTCACAACAAGACGTGATTATTTTTTGTTGTTTAATGATTGTATGAGGGAGCTGCATTCAGAAATTAACTTCAGGCTGCCAATGACCTTGACTCTTCTTCTACTTTCCTCCGCATGAATTTAATTAAATTATTTTAAGTGCGAATATATATATTTTTAATGACTCACTCCCCAAAAGACTGAAAGAACTTTAAGAAAAAAGAATTATGGCTACCAGTTCACCACTCTACCCTAAGCCAAGCGGAGTATCTGGCACACGGTGAACAATCAATAAAAAACTGTTGAGTGAGTGAATAAATAAATCATATGTACACACAAATATAAGGGTCATATCTAGTTACAATAGGAAGAGCCCTAGTGTGGGAATTAGGGATTCTGGGAAGAATCCTGATCTATTTACTAATCACGTGTGACCTTGACAAGTGATAACCTTTTCAGGGACATATGTTCTTATTTTGCAAAATGGAAAGATTAGATTAAATCAATGATTTATAAACTGGGATTTCTCTAGGGATATTTTTGAGAACTAGATAGGCCTGGAGAAAGTGTGCAGCGGGTAGGCTTAGTACCTCTCATTCCTAAACCAACAAGAACAAGATTAATTTAAATATTAGGCTAAACACATGAAGAGTGTCTCTGTGGCATACACACACATATACACACACACAAGTGTCTCTGTGGCTTACACATATATATACACACACACACAAAATCAGGAAGACTATCTCCAAGCTTCCTTACATCTTCTTGGGATAGACATGCCAGTCTATAACTAGAAAAGATAATACAGTGTTTCTCTTCATCTTAACTTTGTAGTAAGCGGTTAAAAGCCTGTAAGTGCTTTTCAGAATCTTTTAAGAATTGTCTAGCCAGGAATTGGCAGGAAAAGAGTTATATCTGAGAAACTGCAACAGTAAAACTGTCCTCTACTGTTTAATATCCAGAAACTTCACGTATATATTCTACTAATCAGAAATATACATATATATATATGTATGTATGTATATGTGTGTGTATATATATATATATACACACATACTCATAAGCATTAGGTGTATGTGTGATGTTGGCATATTTGCAAGTACTTAACATGCACCAGGTTTCTATTAAGAAGTTTAAAAAAGGGGCGCCTGGGTGGCTCAGTGGGTTAAAGCCTCTGCCTTTGGCTCAGGTCAGGATCCCAGGGTCCTGGGATCGAGCTCCATATCCGGCTCTCTGCTCAGCAGGGAGACTGCCTCCTCCTATCTCTCCACCTGCCTCTCTGCCTACTTGTGATCGCTGTCTGTCAAATAAATAAATAAAATCTTTAAAAAAGTAAAAAAAAGAAGTTTAAAAAAAACTAATAAAATACGGCACTATGAAGTTGATAAAATTGTCACTTGTTTTATATTTATTCAAGTATTTATTGAGCAACTATATTTTCTTATAATATTCAATGGAATGAGCAGTGGATATCAAAGCAAAGATATGTAAGTTCCCCACTTTCATGATACTAACTTGAGAAGTGAGTGATGGGGACAGAAAATAAACATAAATTGATAACATACTTTGAGATAGTAATGTGTCTCATCACTATTACAAAAGATTTTCAGATAGGTCTGAAGAAAATAAAAAAGGGAAAATGGAATAGACATGAAGTGGGTAGCATGAGTGAGAAGAGAAGCTACATTTGAGGGAATTCTTGGGGAAGATCTCTTTAAGCATGGAGAACACGTGAGCTGAGATCTGCAAAATGAGAGGGATCCATTCTGGAGAGAAAAACTGATGGGAAGTCCCGGGGCATGAAGGAACATGGCATTTCAGAAGAACAGAAAGAATGAAGAAACTGAGGCACAGATGTTTTAACTAATTCTTCTCACAACACAAAGACAGTATATGTTACCTATACCTAGGTTTGACTGATTGCAAAGTTCTCTTAAACACTAAGCAATATGGCTTCCTTAGAAATGGACTTGGCAGCTATATAGCTAATACCCATAAAACAGACCAGAGAGCTTCTCAGGATAAAAAGCTGTATGGTTTTGATTATGCGACATTTAGTGACTTGAACTGCTGTACATTTGGGAACATGACAACAGTAGCAATGATTCACCCTTTCATATTTGTATTAAGAAAAATCCTATAAAATCCCCTTTTCCTGCCAACTGCATAGTTGGCACTAAGATGAGGTACCTTAAGGCAAGGACATAGCCAGGTAATTGGAACTGCAAATTGGTAACAATTAGATCTTTTGCACTTGCATAGCAGCAAGCAGTAATTGTAATTGATAGTGGAGTAGGCCGAAACTGATGTCCGTGATTCCAAAAAAGCAGAGAGTAGAAGATAAGAAAAAGGCTTAGACTGAATTTGTAAACATAATAAAAATTAGTAACAATATGTTAACAAAGAAAATAAGGTCAGGGGGAACCTGGGTGGCTCAGTGGGTTAAAGCTTCTGCCTTCGGCTCAGGTCATGATCCCAGCGTCCTGGGATCGAGCCCCGCATCGGGCTCTCTGCTCAGTGAAGAGCCTGCTTCCCTTCCTCTCTCTCTCTCTGCCTACTTGTAATCTCTGTCTGTCAAATAAATAAATAATATCTTAAAAAAAAAAAAAGAAAAGAAAAGAAAAGAAGGTCAGGGGCACGTGGGTGGCTCAGTGGGTTAAGCATCTGACTCTTGGTTTCGGCTCAGGTCATGGTCTCAGGATTGTGAGATAGAGCCCCACATCGGGCTCCACACTCAGCATGGAGTCTGCTTGATTCTGTCTCTCCCCTTCTTTCTCCAACCCTCCCCCCACTCAGGTGCTCTTTCTCTTTCTCTCTCTCTCAAATAAATAAATAAATAAATAAATAAAAAACCACCACCACAACAAGAAAATAGTGTTAGATAACTAGAAAAATGAGCCATAAACCTTGTAAGTATGATCCTTAGTATCTAAGATTATGAACTCCCAAGGATAAAGAGTATGCCGGCAGATGATCCTTATGGGGTAATACAAACTTACCCTTACTTTGGAGAGGTTTTAGAAAACATTTTCAGCAGGAAATTTCTATAACACTAGGACTCAGGCTACAGGTTTGCTGCCTTTATTCACACAGTCCTTTTCCATTTTCAGGCTCTAAGATGTTCATGGGTCCTGGGCTCATTAACTTTTATAAAATGGCTCTGTTGTACATATCAAACTTTATTATTACCCAAACATGAGAAATGTTTGTAGAATTCACTTTTTATCACAAAGCCACTCAAAATTCAGAGAATGCTTCAGTCACTAGCTCTCACTGATTATTTCATCCAAAACTGAGTCATGTGTGTACTATGTCCTTGGAGTAGGAAGGAAGAAAATAGTACCTAAGGAAGAATGATATAATCTGCATGAAGTAAAAGGCTTAAAGAAATATATCTGTAGCTTTTCCATCGATAACATTTCCTTAGTTACTCAAATGTATTTTTTATTTCACTATGCACATATATTTGGGAAGTTTTATATTGAGATGTTTACATCCAATATTTTTCCTGTGATTAGTATTGGTTCTGGGGTTAAGATTTTATTGTACACACTCTTCTGTTTCCTGCTTTATGGTTCAATATAACATAACAAATATTTTACCATACCATCACAATCTTCATAAGTAAAATTTCAGTGACTGACTATACATCCTTTCTCCTAATGCTGGATTCATTTTTCTCAATTTTTATGATAAGCATTGTATCCTTATGCATAATTTTTACATTTCAGATGATTTTCACTTGCCTTCTAAACTGGGTAAATAAATGGTAATATTTTAAAAATGACATTCATACCCTAAAATTTAAAATATCATACAGCTAGAGCAGTGCTCATCAAATTTAAAGTGTGTGAAGTATTTAGAGATATTTTTAAAATTGAATGTCTTATTCACTAGATCTAGGATAGGGCCTGAGATTCTGCATTCTAATAACCTTGCCAGTCCTGTTAATGCAGCTGAGAGTTGCCCCACACTTGGTAGCAAGATGCTAGTGATTTTTTTCCCAAATGTGTCAGTGGCAGATATGTTTCAAAGTCCATGTATATCAAAGAACACTCAATAATTCTGCCATCCAGGAAAGACATTAAAACTGGATATGCACATTTAGGTGTATGTGATATTCATTGAAAATTCTGAGGAAAATCCATCCTTTTGTGGCATTTCTGTTTTGAGGAAGAGAAACCTGAGGACACTTGTCTTTGCTTTCATCTGTAATTACATACTCTCTTACATCTCCCCCGTGTGTTTATAGGGTCATAATTCAAAACTGAACTTCAAGTGGCAGGACCAAGTAAGTTATGTAGAACTAATGCTCCTGCAGACACTGACCATGAACTCTAGACAAAATACAAACAATGACATGAAGACAATGAGCAGTGAACAAAAGCTATGATAGTCTAGAGGGAATCTGATGTTTGGAAAAAAATAATAAGAGCACAAGGTGAGTTTTTGGAGGTTACGGTTTTTAGTCTAAGGGTAAGTCACTGTCAGCATTGCACAGGCAGTTAAAACTCCAAAAGAGGGGTGCCTGATGGCTCAGAAGTTTAAGTGTCTGACTTTAGCTGAGGACATAATCTCAGGATCCTGTGACCGAGGCCTGCGTCAGGCTGTCTGCTCAGAATCTGCTTGTCCCTCTCCCTCTGCCCTTTCCCCCAATCATATGCTCTCTAATAAATAAATAAAATCCTAAAAAAAAAAAGAAAAAAAAATCCATCTCTACAAGAAAACCCAAAATTTCTCCTAAGAAGCATTGATAGGTAGAGTTTGGGACAATCACTTCTCCCAAGGTCAGAAGATAGTCCTACAAAGGAGATATACAGAAAGAGGAGCCCTTGAGTCTGTGTGTTAGCTCGACTGATATCCCGGGCTGAACCCCAAAAATGTGCATGTTTAGAGCAAACACGCTGCCAGCAGCCTGGTTAAGGATGAAGGAAACTTTTAACGCCACCCGTAGAAGATGAAGTTTAACAGAACACATGTAGTGCCTGGCTTAGTCATCTACTAAAAGGAATTGAGAACACCTAAAAAAAAAAAAAAAAAAGGAGAAATATAACCATGGTAATGGTTTAAAAGGCAAAATATTTTTAAGATATCAATTTTACCTCAAATTGATCTATATATTCCAGGTACCCCCTATCACAATCCCCAAAAAAAACCTTAGTTAAAAATTCATATGGAAATGTTAAGGACCTACATTAGCCAAATAGTCCTGAGAAAGATGAACAAAGCTTAGACTATACTCTATAACTTTAAGATTAACGATAGCATATGATGATCTAATCATTATTTTACTGGTACATGGATCAATAAATGGATTAAATTAATAGAGAGCTAAGAAATGGGTATGTACTTATATATCCATTAGGTATTTTTGATAAAGATCTGAAAACAATCCAGTGGGAGAAAGAACAGTCTTAATAAATAGGGCCGAAAATCTGGATATCCTCAGGAAAGCAATATACCTAGAACCTTAACACAAATACACTAAACACACTAAACACAAATACTAGCTTGTATTATAGACTTGAATGTAAAAATAGAAACTATAAAGCTTTTGGAGATAAATGTAGGAGAAAATCTTTGTAACTTGGGTGTTGCCAAGGGTTTCTTAGGACACAAAACTCAAAACCATAAAAACATTGTAAGTCAAATTTCCTCAAAACTATAAAGTTGTCATTTAAAAATCCCACAAGTGGGGTGCCTGGGTGGCTCAGTGGGTTGGGCCTCTGCCTTCGGCTCAGGTCATGATCTCAGTGTCCTGGCACTGAGCCTCCAATCTGGCTCTCTGCTCAGCAGGGAGCCTGCTTCCTCCTCCCCCTCTGTCTGCCTCTCTGCCTACTTGTGATCTCTCTCTCTCTCTAATACGTAAACAAAAAATCTAAAAGAAAAAAAAAATCCCACAAGTTTGGCATGTGCGCACAGATAAAACTCATAAAGTACAAGTAGATAAATGGTAAACTAGCAAAGAAGGAGCTGACTGGGATCCCACTGACCCAATCTGGGACAACGGAAACTACAAAATGGGTAAGAGTAATGAAGTAAAACACTTCAGATAAAAGTGATCCATGAAACTACTGATAAATTAAAAAATAAATAAAGTAAACAGGGGTGACAAGCTGTTTCTTTAGTAGGATGACAACCCAAAAATGAGGCTATTTATACAGTCTCAAATATCTATGCCTAGTTTACTCATGAATTACAAAGGGACAAGAGTAACTTTAAAGTGAAGGAATCTGGCATACTCCACCTTTAACCAAGACATCAAAGTCAACGTCACTAATAATAAGACAAACTGGTAACAGTCATGTCTTCATGTGATTCACTGAGAAGGATACGGCGTTGCTTACATGGTACTCCCTCAGAAAAACCCTAAATGAGGACTAGTCTACAAAACACGTGAACCATGTTCTTCAAATTTCAGTGTCATGAAATACAAAAAAGAATGAGAAATTTTTCCATGTTAAAGGCTAAAGAACCATGATACCTAAATGCCATATATGATCCTAGATTAGTTGATACAGGTGTTGGGATTAAGGTAGAGCATGGAACCAGCCAAAACACACCTGGCTTGCTAAAATGTAACAGGGAGGCCTCTGAGGGCAGGGAAGGTTTCAGAGAAGGGCATAGGCCTTTCAATGCCTGGGCTTGCCTGACCACTCTGCCTTTGGAATGCCTCAGGGAGTTGCCTTCCCCAAGCTTTCTTAGCCAAAACAGCTCCTTGATCTGAGAGGAAGTATGCATTGTCCTCAGGCTGTATTTAGCAGAACTCTTAGAACACACAGATTAGCCTATTTCCTGTAAACAGATCCTCCTAGTTCCAGTAAAACCACTTGCTAGAGAAAGCAAGCAAGCAAGGTGCTTGAGAAACAGTGATAAGGATTCGTGATTATCCTGAAGAACCAGTAAACGCAGGTGTGGAAGAAGAGCAAAGGGTCTCTGTCTCTGAAAGTTGACCCCCTTGCCTTCTCTCTTTCACAGCAAAGTCGGAAGTAATCTTTCATCCATTGGTACAGGGATTGCTAGCCATTCCTGGCATAAATGGATGAAAAAGTCCTATAAAGGATAATTTGTGAAATTTAATAAGGACTTTATTAGCAGTATTTTACTGTTGAATTTCCTGAATTTGATCACTTATTTCACTTTGCTTATAGAAGGTAAGGTATGACCCACTTTGTAGAGACAGAGAAAGAGACTGACAGAGACTGAGAGAGACTCAGGGAGACAGAGAGAGAAGCCTGCAGCAAATGTGGTAAACCAATTGCCAAAAGGTGTATGGATATTGTATTATTTTTCCAACTTTAAGGTTTACATTTTTTTTTTTTACAAAATAAAAAGATCAAAACAAAACCAAAAATAATCTAATACAAAAATTTTTTCTGCTGTACCTAGGTGAGATTTTCTTTATAAATGGATTCATCTGAATATGCAATTTATGGTTTTCCCCAGCACATGTAGGTTTTCTTTAATAATAACATTTATTAACGTTTCTTTTACAAGTGTTCTTGTTCTCTTTTCCACTTTAGGAAAAATAATATTTCTTAGATTTTTAATATTATTATCCATTTTACAAAGTATCTTTCTATCTTATTCATTCATTCATTCACTCATCCATCCACTCATTTATGGAGTTGTGTTCAAAAGCCCAGATCTACCATTTGTAAGGTAGTGATTTAGATTCCTTAAGCCTTATCGTTTTCATCTATATAGTCTACTGCAGACCACATGCTGCATAGAATTATTGTTAGTGAACTCTTGATTTTTAGTGGATATTTATTTTAAATTTCTTCATCCTAACTCTGCATTCTGGTGGCTCCTTTGAAGATGGTTCTCCAAGTCAATGATTTTATTTCCACACTGTGAAATTTATTTTGTTCAGGCACCAGTTCAAATTCTTCTATTGCAGAGATTCATTCCCTGAAAACCTTCCCCTATCACTTTCCATTTCAGCTCAACGTATAGTATGAAAAGCCTTGCGGCAACTCTTAGAGTGTTTCCACCTGCAGCCAAAAGATGATGCCAGTTTTATCTAACACTCCTTAGAAAATCATTCTGGGGGATATTCCTTTGAGTTTCCAGATAATGCTTCTCTTCTTGTGTACTGTGCTATTTTGTTTTCACAGACACCATGCTGGCTGTTTTTTACAGCTGACTTGTCCAAAAAGGATGGGAGAGCAAGGAGTCTGCCGTGTGCTAATAGAAGACTTGTTTAAGTGCAGTGTTGTCAATCATTCCAATGCTTTTGTGTTAGACTGAGATGAGATCTTCATCTTGCTCCCATTCTGGCTCCCTACCACACTTTTTAAATATGGAAAACTTTCTAAATTTCCCTGCAGGCTACCCAGCACTGTACTCATAAGATTGTATTTTCCAGAGTCCATAATGGCTTCACAGATGCCCTCACCTTGCAGAGTTATTTTTGGTCCTTAGTCATTGCATGCTTGTAGATGATCTAGAGCATTGTGTATGCATTAGAAACACAACAACTGAGTCCTGTTTGTTGGTACAATTTTCGCTATTTTTTTTGTTTTGTTTTGAATTAAGGGCTCCAGGTAATAAAGAAAGGTAAAAGGGACTTCATTACTCTTAGATCATCATAGAATCAGTGGGTCATAAATGATTATAATTTTATCTCCCATCCTAGGCTTATCAAACTTTTGGAACTAGAATTTGGATCTAAATGAAACTTTCAGGTCTTGGCACTAAAATGACTTCCTGTCTTAGAATTTTAAAACTTGAGTATTAATTATTTTCAATATCTTCAAAGCATTTTAGTCAAAAGTTGGGAGAAAATTCTACAGAATCAGGTGGTTTAATCAGTTTAAGCAGTTTCCCCTCATTGTTTTTATCTGTGCAAAATTAATTTGCATTACCAGCAGAATCAACTTTTGGACAAAGAGTTACCTTAGAGAAAGTAAGAGATACCATTTTAAAACCAATGATGAATGCCTGTTTTCCCTTTTGAAATGAGTCCTTTTGTTTCTTAGGTTTATTTTCCAAAATTCATATTTTGTGTTGTGCAATAAATGCAATATACAGGAACAGGAGCATGTTCTTTATTTTGAAAATTGCTCTGAAGGTATATATCTTAAAATAAATCAAGTTAAGATATAACTTTTGTTATTAGTTTGTAGTTGTATAGTAGTAAATTGCAGTGAATGTGGCTGGATTTATTTCTACTTTTAGGGATTTATTGGTGTTTTCTTTATGGCTTGATATATGAGCAATCATTTTAAATGTTCCATTGGCTCTTGAAAAGAAGGAGCAGTACTTAGAGAAGATTTAGGATGTGAAATACTGTTACACATAAAATATATCCTGTTAATAGATTACTCAGACCAGTGTTTTGTTTACTTGCTCTATCAAAAACCATGTAAAATTTTTTCAACTAAATTTCTGTTTCTGGTTGGTTCTTTTTCTTAGTATGGTTTAAATATCTAAATCCTAGGATAAATGCTTAAAGGCTTACTACTATTTCTACCTTCTGTATCTTGTGGCTTGTATTTTTAGTATGCATAGGCACAAGAGTAATTGCACCCTTTTTTGTTTATTTCATCAAAAGCAGACAGGTTATACTGAAAAATTCCATGACTATGTTTCTATTTCTCCTTACATGTTGAAGCACTTATTTTATATATTTAGAGAACAGGTTATTCCTAAATTCTCATCAAAGTTTTATACTTGTGGACTGCTATGTTTCTAACAAAGAACATTTTTACCTATTTAAAAGCTTACCTAGAATTCTATTTTCTCCACTTACATATTGTTATTGAAATTCCTGCTTTGGTTTTATTACATTTGTATCATATCCATGCGTCCACCTTGCTCCTTATTATCTTTCTAGTTTACTTTGTTTTGTCCACGGATGTTGCTGAAAGTACACAGTTTGTGTATATGTGTTTGTATACCTACTTAAACTATATCCAATTATAATTTCAAAAGTTAAGCAACTACATTGAAGTATAATTCTCATACAGTGCTACATGTATTTCTTAAATATATAATTTGGTGAGTCAGATGTGTAATGAACAACATTCAAGAAAAAACTATTTTATTACCACAGAAACTTCCTCCTCACGTGCTTTTCCACTCCGACTCACTATCCAGAAGAACCACTATTTTGGTTTAATCACACATTAATTTTTCCTGCCATAAGAAATTCATCTATTTTGGTGCTTGTATCAGTAAGTCATTTTAGTCATTTTTGAGGAGCAGTAGGTACATCATTTTTTTTTTTTAAGATTTTATTTATTTGACAGAGAGGGAGAGATCACAAGTAGACAGAGAGGCAGGCAGAGAGAGAGGAGGAAGCAGGCTCCCCGCCGAGCAGAGAGCCCCATGCGGGGCTCAATCCCAGGACCCTGAGATCATGACCTGAGCCGAAGACAGGCCCAACCCACTGAGCCACCCAGGCGCCCCGGTACATCATGATTTTAAACCAATTTTCCTTTTAATGGACAATTAAGGTATTTCCAGGGTTTAGTTATTGTGAATAAGAGCCTGCTATGACTATTCTTGAACAAGTCTTTTGTGGACATAGGCACTCATTTCTCTTGGGTATATTACAGAGTGGCATTGCTCAGTGATAGGGTGGGTATATACTTAAAGCTTATAAAACTACCACATAACTTCCCAAAATGGTTATATTTTTAATTCCATGTGTAAGGGAACCAGTTGCTGTGCATCAGCAGTTTTTGGAGTGGAGTATTTGTACTCCTGGGGGTTCCCTGAAAACCTTTTATAAGGTCTGAAAGGTCAAACGTACTTCCATAATACTAGGATGTGATTTGTCTTTCTCACTATAGTGATATTTGTACTTTTGGAAGGAAAGCTATGGGCGGGTGGTACAGAAAAGAAATCCGTTGTTCATTTAAGTATAATGGAACTGTGGCACCCAACTGCACAGGTAGTCACTGTTTCCTTCATTGCCATATATTTACAGTAAGACAAAATAAAAACAAAAAAACAGCATAAATCTGTTAATATCACATAACAATGCCCTGGATGAAGCAGTAAAATTCTCTAATCTTCCTGAACAGTGACTCTCTAGTACATTTCATTTTAATATTCTCTGTGACAAAACAGGAAGAACACATAAATCATAAATGTTGCCTTTTGGAAGTACAAGGACTATTTTGACAAAAAATACTTTAATTGCGAGGGAAACTGGCCACGTTTTCATGGAATAACATTTTTACTTGAAAAAATGACTGACATTCTATTATTATTCAGATTGGATATTTGTTAGACAGTTTTCAAAAATTAACTAAGTGTGTCTGTCACTTCAAGGAAAACAACTGACGGTATGTGTTACCGGAGATAAAAGTTGAGCTTTTGGGGCGCCTGGGTGGCTCAGTGGGTTAAGCCGCTGCCTTCGGCTCCGGTCATGATCTCGGGGTCCTGGGATCGAGTCCCACATCGGGCTCTCTGCTCAGCGGAGAGCCTGCTTCCCTTCCTCTCTCTCTGCCTGCCTCTCTTGTGATTTCTCTCTGTCAAATAAATAAATCTTAAAAAAAAAAAAAAAAAGTTGAGCTTTTACGCAAAAATTTGATTTTTAGGGGCGCCTGGGTGGCTCAGTGGGTTAATCCTCTGCCTTCAGCTCAGGTCATGATCCCAGGGTCCTGGGATCGAGTCCCACATCGGGCTCTCTGCTCAGCCGGGAGCCTGCTTCCCCCTCTCTCTGCCTGCCTCTCTGCCTACTTGTGATCTCTCTCTGTCAAATAAATAAATAAAATATTTTAAAAAAAATTTGATTTTTAAAAAATGCGTGTGTACCAGCTTCCTAATATTTAAAGATGTATCTGATAAGATTGATGGTCATATTAATGTACATGACTTTTTGTATTATGTAATGAAATGTGTCAACGTTTGGAAGATCTTTATAACTCAGCAAACCAGTATTTTCTAAATAATATATGAGGTTGGGGCACCTGGTGGCTCAGTGGGTTAAGCCTCTGCCTCTGGCTCAGGTCATAATCTCAGAGTCCTGGGATCAAGCCCTACATCGGGCTCTCTGCTCAGCAGGGAGCCTGCTTCCCCCCTCTCTCTGCCTGCTTCTCTGCCTACTTGTGATCTCTCTCTGTGTCAAATAAATAAATAAAATTCTTAAAAAAAATAATATATGACATTACTAAATCATGCTTGAATGGAATATCCACTCAAATTCAAGACAGATGATGGATTTTAATGTAACAGAATGTGAAAAGTTTATGACATGCATTTCAGTTTCCTAGGACTGCTGTGAAGAATTACCAAAGACTTTGTGTATTCTCACAGTTCTAGAAATCAGAAATCCAAAACCAAGGTGTTGGCAGGGCCAAACTCCCTCCGAAGATTTTATGGGTGAATCCATTACTTGACTTTTCCAGCTTTTGGTACCTCCAGAGGTTTTCTGGCTAGTGGCCAAATCTCTCCTACCTCTACATTTATGGTCACATCAATACATCATCTATCTCAAACCTCCCTCTGCCATGCTCTACTACAAGTGATTGCATTTAGGGTCCACACAGATAATCCAAGATTACCCAAGGATCTCATGTTCCTTAATTTAACCAC
This sequence comes from Meles meles, assembly GCF_922984935.1. Classification (NCBI taxonomy): domain Eukaryota; kingdom Metazoa; phylum Chordata; class Mammalia; order Carnivora; family Mustelidae; genus Meles; species Meles meles. The sequence continues at coordinate 44,973,526 of NC_060085.1, read as the reverse complement.
ATATTTTGCCACAGAAAGTAACAGTTACAGGCTCCAGGGATTAGGACATAAATATATCCTTTAGGGAGCCATCATTCAGCCAACACTGTATGGTTTCTATTCCATACTGTAACTAACACTGAAGATATTACTACTTTTCAAGTTTTGGTATGGTATAAAAGAATATCCAATTAGCTTAAAAGACTTTTAAAAACACTCTTTCCTTTTCCAACTACATTTCTTTCATTTCTGTTTATTTTTTAATAAATTTGTGGGTTTTTAAAAGTATGTATGTATGTATTTATAGTAGTAATGTCTACACCTGACATGGGGCTCAAACTTATGATCCTGAGATCAAGAATCTCAGGCTCTTTGTACTGTCCCAGCCAGGTACCCCTCCAACTACATGTCTGTTGGAGGCTGGATTTTCCTTCCTTACATCAGACCACAAAACTTATCATAATACACTGAATGAAGAAACAAATATGAGAATGCAGCTTCTATTAAGCCATATGTTGGATTTACAAAAATATAAAAGTACATCACGTTTGTTACCAAATGTTTTTATTTTGGAAAACAGTAATTTTTCAAAGGCGTGTTATTTAACACTTACTGGGCTCATTACTATAATTTGAAATGCATTAATAAGTAGTTTTTAAAATATCTGTTTTAGTTTCTAATCTGGTAAATAGTGATAGATAAATACACATTACTGAAACCTCTGGGGTTTTCACTTATTTTTAAGAGTGTAAAGTAATTCTTATAAGCGTGTGCAATACTACCTTACATTGTTAACATTCATTTTTATCAATCTTTTTAATTTTGCCATTGTAGTTGCTGAGGAAACTGTATCTCATTGTGGTTTTAATTTGCCTTATCTTGATGATAAGTGATGTCAACTATCTTACTGTTTAATCTGTATCTTTTTAAAAAATGTATTTCCTTTTACTTCCTTGGGATATTTGCTTTGACCTAACTGACAATTAAAAGCATACTGCTTAATTTTCAATATTTGGGAATTAAGCACACACATATATATCTGTTGTTGTTACTGATTATTAATTTATTATGTCATCAGAGAACATACACGACATGATTCCATCCTGTGAAATGTACTGAGACACAGTTTATGGCATGTCTGTGGTCGAATAAGGTGACTGTTGCATGCTCACTTTAAGGGTATGTGTATTGTAAAAGTACTTCTTTGGTCCCAGCTTTCTTCCCTTCCATTGGTCCTCCATATTTTCCTAAAAAGATCTGTTCATGAGTCAGCCTTCTTCAAAAATTCCCCGTGGTTCTCTAATACCAGATTCTGCAGACATCCTCACCTACTTTTCCATATTTATCTCTACTGTGCATTTGAGGTGTTCCTTGAACATGTCATTTCATGCCCACTTTTGTACCCTTCCAACACAGTTCCACGCACTTCTGAGTACCCTCTCCTTCTCAAGACACCTTGTAAGTCTCACACCCAAGACCTTAAAATGTTACATCTTATCTATGACTTACATAACTATGAATTAGGTTATTTTGGTGATGTTGTTTTTTAAATCTTCACCGTGCCTTCTAATTTAAATTTATTTGTTTCTACTTGTTTCATGAGTAATGAAAAGAAGTGTGAAAACCTCCATATGTAATTGTGGATTTGTTTATGTCTCCCCTTAGTTCTGTCAGGTTGTTTCATATATTTAGAATTTCTGTTCCGAATTTCACAAAAATTTGGAATTGTTATGCATTCTTGATGAATTGACCTTATCATTATGAAATGAGTCTCTTAATTTCACATTTCTTGTTCTGAAGTGGACTTTTGTCTGCTATAAAAAAAAAAACACAACAGCTTTCTTAATGTTTTCATGGTATATATTTTTTCATTCTTCCAACTTTGTGTTAATATATTTAAATCATGTATCTTGTAGACAGCTTAGAAGTGGCTTCTTATATTTCATCTGAGTTTGAGAATCACTGTTTTTGAAGAGAATGTTTTGTCTACTTACATTAAATGTAGTTATGAAAAAGAGTTTTTCTCTTTGTCCCCTTTTCTTGTTGTTGTTGCTGTTGTTGTTATTGTTGTTATTCCTCATTTTTTGCCTGTTTTGGATGAATGGAGTATTTCTTTATGATCACATTTTATTTCTTCAAATGACTTTTTAACTATCCTTTCTGTCTTAGGGGATATGATTTAAATTATACTTAACTTACCACAGACTACCATGAATTCAGGTTGCACTACTTCACATACAATTGGGCTGTTACTCCATTTGTTCCCCTTTTTACCTTGTGCTTTTGTTGTCACGTATTTTACTTCTATATGTTACAAAATCACCCCAAATTATACATATTTTTTCAAAATAATAAAATAGTCATTTAATTTTGTATATGTGGCTATTTCTGGTATTATTCATTTCTTCTCATAAACATGATTTTTCATCTGGTATTATTAGTTTTTCCGCTTAAAAAATTATTTAGCATTTATTTTAGTGCATTTCTTTTATGCTGGTGGAAAACTTCCCAGCTTCATCTTACAATACATTAATTTCACCTCTTCTTGAAAGCTATTTTTGCTGCATATAGAATTCTATGTTGATAGATTTTTTTTTTTTCTTTCTGTCAGCACTTTAAGGGCGTTATTGTACTGTCTTCTGGACTCTTTTGTTTCTAATGAAAATTCAACTATTATCTGTACCCTCTCCCATTATGAACAAAAGAAATATGTTTCTTTTTTTGCTGGTTGCTTTTAATATTTTCTCTTTATCTTTGCTTTTTGGCATTTTTGCTTTTGATGTGCTTTTGTTTGTATTTTTGCTACTTGGAATTTTCTGAACTTCTTTGTGAATTTTTGAAATTCATATTTCTCAGTAAATCTGGAAAATGTTCATTGTGTCTTCAAATATTTTTTCTGCCCCATTTTTCCTATCCTTTTGTGACTTAAATTACACATAAGTTAGATTGCTTGATATTGTCCCACATGTCCCCAAGATTCTGGTTTTTTTCTTTCAATCTTTATTTTCTCTGTTTAATTTCTAATGACCTTTCCATAAGTTCAATGACCCTTTTTTTCTGATGTGTACACTTTATGGTTAAGTCCATCCAATAAGTCTTTTTCAAATACTGTATTTTTAAATTCTGAAATATTTATTTGACTTTCAATAGCATAATTTTTCTAATGTGGCTTCTTATTTTATTAATTCTGTCTGTTTCTCTTATACATTTTTAAATATATTTACAATTGCTACTAAATTCTACATCTGGGACATCTGTTCATCTGCTTCAATGGAATGCTTTTTGCTCCAATCATTTGCCATATTTTTCTCATACTCTGTAGGTATAGTAATGTTTTATTGTATAACTCACATTGTGAATGATACACTGTAGAACCTCTGTATTTTACGTACCTCTAAAGAACACAGAATTTCATATTTGCAGGCAGTTAAATTATTGGTAGATCATCTTGATCCCATAGGGGTTTGGTTTTAGATTTAATTATAATGGGTACATTTTTGTTTTATTCTTATTTGTAAGGTATATAGTTCCTAGTTTTGGTCTAACTTGTAAGACATAACCTGACCAAGGTGTTAAAGGAAAGCCCACAGTGCTCAATACTAACTTGAAGGAACTTGATTTGGAAACTCTGTCTTCCTAGAACAAGTGCTGAAATCTCTGCCTCCTGTATACTGCTTTCTTTGCTCTTGAATACTTCCTCTGTATACACATGTTCAAATAACATCCAAGAATCTAAAGGAGTTATGTGCAGAGTTTGGGTTTCCCCTCTGTGGCTTCCTCCTTTCCAGGAATTTCCTTCAATTTCTAGCTATTCTGGAAGTACCAAGCTCTGTCTGTTCATCCCATTTTTGTCTGAATTCTAAGCTCATTTTGTGGTAGAAAGCAGGAAATGCTTTTAAGAAGAAAGATTCTTAGATGTAGCATTCTTTCTCTCACACATTGTGTCTTTTAAGTTACTGCCTGTTTTTGTTTGGTAATTGGTAGCTTTATTTCATTTTACTTTAGCTGAATTTGTTTGTTAGCAATTTATTTTAATTGTGCAGAATTTATATAATGATCACAGGATTAATACAAAACAAACTTATCTGTCATTTCTAGAATTGGAGGTTCTTTATCAGACTAATTTTTCTGTTAATAAGAATATTTACCTCATTACAAAAGAAAATAAGACAAATATATGTTCTGTCATCTTATTTCATGTTTTATGTTTTATACACTTTGATATGTTTGAGAATTTCAATCTAATGTTTTTCCCTCTAAGAATGTGGTAGACACTCAGAATAAAAAAATTCCCACAAATTTAGGAGAAGATGGATTGTTTGGTACTCATAGTACAAGTAGTATAATCATCAGTTTTAGAGCTGTTCAATCAATGGCATATTACAAGCTGAAATACAAAAGTCAGCCTCTTGCTACCAGAAGTCAGCCAGTCCAAAACAGATTCACTCCAATATACATGCCACAGACTGCCAGCAATCAAAAGCAATCTCACCCAAGTAACCATGTGTTTATTGATGATGTCAATCCACATATATCTCTGAAAATCCACCAGTCTCTGAACTCCATACCTTCTAAGAACACGAACGTATGGTCAGTAGTCCACTCTGGAAATATTGTGGCTGGGCATCAACATTCTTTATTACAACAAGCAATAAATGCAGCTTTAAAAAATGTTTGGTTATTCAGTGGTGGTCATGTCATCTTTTAGCACAAGACAGTTCTTAATTCTACTAATTGTTACAATTATATATGCCTGTCATTGTCAGAATGAATTCCTCCTTCTTCCCCATCTCTACTCTAGCATTGTTAAACTACTAGGTTTTGTTTTGGGGTTTGTTTGTTGTATGATTTAGAGTTTATTTTATATACTTGCTTGATTATCTGATCATATTCAGATATTATGTTTTCCTCATTTCATTAAGATCTATTTTATATCCAAACCAACAGAAATTTTTTGCACTCATTTTGAATTTAGTTGCTTTAATGCTCCTCTTTGGTCTTCTCTCCTTTACTATTACTTTTTTATTTGTGTGTTCTTTATTTTGATTCATATTTGGATTACTTGAAACGTGGCCTTGGGCAAATTTTTTCAGGACGACACATAGTCTATTTCTTGCATTTTATATATCCAAGATTTTTCATTTTATTTTGCCTTCAGGCTTTAGTGATGATGTGTTTGAGTAGAGTATTTGTAGATCACAACCTTTCACACTTAACCATCTACAGACCTTGCCTCTTGTTTTGTAAACATTACTATTGCAGATATGTAGGATCATGATAACCCATTCTTTTTGCTTTTTTAATTGAACTTAACATTTTTTTATTCTGCTTGATGCCTTTAGAACAGGATTGTTAAATCCTTGAAATAAAATAATTTTATGAAGTTTGTTTCTGATTTCCATGTCCATTCACTTTGGGTTACATACAGTTTGTCCTTTTAATCTGAACTCCAGTTTTTTCCTTCTTTACATGATGTTACTTCTGTGTTTGAATACTCATTTCTTTTCCATTTAATTTATTCCCTTCTTAATGCTCTAGAAAAAAAGCCGAAACTATACATAATGGAATATAAGGTCTTTCACCATTTGGTCGCTAAGTATCTCTTGCATTTATCTTCTACTGATTCCTTTCCTCTTCATACCTAATGCTTTAGACACACAAACCTGCTTTCTGAATTCTTTTTTTTTTTTTAAAGATTTTATTTGTTTGATAGAGAGAGATACAGTGAGAGAAGGAACACAAGCAGGGGCAGTGGAAGAGGGAGAAGCAGGCTTTCCGCTGAGCAGGGAGCCCGAAGTAGGGTTTGATCCCAGGACCCCAGGATCATGACCTGAGCTGAAGGCCGACGCTTAACAACTAAGTCACCCAGGTGCCCTGCTTTCTAAATTCATAAGCAGCGTTCATAATCAAAAGTCTTATCTTGTAAAACCTTTTACATTCTTAGATGGAATTGTTCACTGTCTCCATTATACTATTACTATTACCACTATTACCAATATGTGTTTTATTAGAGCACGTATACTAATAGTCCATAGCATTCACATGTTGGATACATGTTGGATACATGTTGTATCCCACCAGATACTAGAAGTTTAGAAAGTAAACCATCCGATTTGTTCTGTCACCTGTATTTAGCATCGTGCTTGGCATACAGTAAGTGCTATATTTATTTATTTATTTTTAAAGATTTTACTTATTTATTTGACACAGAGAGAGAGAGAGAGAGAGATCACAAGAGGCAGAGAAGCAAGCAGAGAGAGAGGGGGAAGCAGGCTCCTTACTGAGCAGAGAGCCCGATGCAGGGCTCGATCCTAGGACCCTGAGATCATGACCTGAGTCAAAGGCAGAGGCTCAACCCACTGAGCCACCAAGGTGCCCCTCTATTTACTTTTTAAAAGAAGATTTTATTTATTTATTTGTCAGAGAGAGAGAGCATGCACAAGGGGAGTGGCAGGCAGAGGGAGAAACAGGCTCCCCGCTAAGCAAGGAGCCCAATGCAGGACTCAATCCCAGGACTGTGGGATCATGACCTGAGCCAAAGGCAGACACTTAACCAACTGAGCCACCCAGGCATCCCAGGAAGTGCTGTATTTAATAAAAATATGTATAATGAATGAATGAATGGACTTACAATTGACATTTGTTGGAAGAACACTGATAGAAAATCATAAAACTGAAATTTAATCATGCTTGGAAACTTACAAATTATATGACTTTGTATCTCTGGGTCCTTGTGTCCTTATTTGTACCTTGATGGGGTTTGGTTAAGTCACTAAATTTTATTCCAGCTCTGAAGTATCATGACTCTTTAACCTCATTTCTCTAATCACTAATATTTCTCATGGATAATAAGGCAGGTCCATATAGAAATTTGACAAAAATTTAAGCCTTTTAGGGAAATAAAACTGTAACATAGCTTTTACTATATGCAAGACACATGATTTATCTCATTTGTTCTTGTAACAACCCACCAATGGAGATAACATTATCTCCAAACTGAGGGACACAGAGGTCAAGTAATATGCTCAAATTCATATGCCATCTGTAAATAATGAAACCAATACTAGAAAGCACATAGATTGATTCTTGAGTTCTGTGCTCTTAACATGCTATGCTATTTCTCCTTGTTCTAGACAGCTAGAATTCCATTTAAATATGTATCTTCTTTTTCAATAAAGGTCATTATTGCACGCTTATAGTAGGTGCTCACTATATATATTTATTGACTTAATACATAAACCTTCATTGTTTATCTGACCAAGGTGTTGATAGAGCATGCACACTGTAGCTATAAGCAGTCTATAAATATAACAGAGACTGTCTAATTGGCTTTCTTGAACTTTCTGATGTTTGCCTGTAGCAAAGGCTAAAATAAAATGTTATTGAGATATTTACAAGGCACCAAAGGCAGCATTTTCTTAGAAGGAGAAAAATTTAAAAACTAAAATATTTTCCAAGTTCTTACATTTGAGCTCAACATTGCCACAAATAAGAGCATTACTTATAAAGTATTACTTATAAAGTATAATACTTCCTGAAGATTAGCATGGAGAACGTATATCAGCAATAAAATTGTAAATGTACTTGGCAGGTATAATTCCCTAACTATGTTCAATGCGATCAGGATATAGTGGCATTCAAATCTGAACAGAAATTTAGATTTTAGAATAGTCTTTATGATAAAGCCTTTGTATTTTTAAAATTAGAATTTAAAATATCCTGTAATGGTAGGTACATCTCTTTTGATATGTTGATACATATAGTTTAAGATTAAAAATACCATATATTCACTAAATAAGATATAGAAAATACTGGCAAGCAAAGAATGGAAAACTAAAATCCTCACCGCGCAAAAACATAACAAAACACTCAGAACATTTGGGTATATCTCCTTCCTGTCTTGTGTAAGGGTGTGTGTGTGTGTGTGTGTGTGTGTGTGTGTGTGTGTGTCTGTGTATATGATTGAGAGACAGGATCTGAGTATATTCAAATATGTAGATGAGGATATGTTGGCAATGATAGTAATAATCAACATTCAAATGCAATGTCTCCTACTCCCTCATGTTCTTTGAGGATACTCCACCTGTTTTGGAGTTCCCCTATGGACTTTCTGAAACTCTTAGTATTTACTTTGATACTCTTTCAGCTCCCCATGTTTAAATACTCTTTGTTCAAAGCCACTTGGTGTTGTTGCTACTACTCTTAAAGCTCTACATGAGAATATCCATGTCTGTGCTGAGAGCTCTCTCCTGTTGCTGGTTCCATATAGAATTAGAAGGAATATTCCTCCCCCTCTCCCATTCTGCAGCTCATGTTGTATCTGGAACTGAGAATCTGGACTCTGCTCTCTTCTGTGAGTCACATAGTCGTTCATGGAGACACCTCCTTAATGTTCTGTCTCTAACTACAAAAACAAAATGATGTCATTTTGAGAGGGCAGGTACTAATAAATCCACTTTATTTTCTCAAAATTTTCTGTCTGAAACTTTATATTTCAATGCACCACATGAAATCATCAATATCTAGCCATTTTTTAAAAGTTTTTAAGTTTTTATTTAAATTCCCATCAGTTAACACCCAATGCTCATTACAGCTGCACTCCTTCCCCATCACCTGTTTAACCATCTCCCCACCCTCTGGTAACCATTGTTTATTCTCTATAGTTAAGAGTCTGTGTTTTATAAGAGCACTGGGTGTTGTATGAAGTGTTGAATCAGTATATTGTACCCCGAAACTAATATTACATTGCATGTTAACTGACTGGTTTAAATAAAAACTTTTAAAAAATAGCTAGGTATTGATGATTTCATGTGGTACACCGAAGTACAAGGGTTTTTTTGTTTGTTTGTTTTTTTACAATGGAATATTATGCCACCATCAAAAAAAGAAAAAAAGAAATCCTGGCATTTGCAATGATATGGATGTGGAACTAGAGGGTATTACGCTAAGCAAAATAGATCAATGAGAGAAAGACAATTATCATATGATCTCACTCATATGTGGAATTTAAGAATAGGGAAGAGAAGGAAAAATGAAACAAGACAAAACCAGATAGGTAGACAAACCACAAGAGACTCTTAATCATAGGAAACAAACTGAGGGTTGCAGGAGAGAAGGGTGGAGGGATGGGGTAACTGCATGATGGACATCAGGGAGGGTATGTGATGTAATGAGCACTGGGTATTATACAAGATTGATGAATCACAGACCTGTATCTCTGAAACTAATAATACATTATATGTTAATTAACTGAATTTAAGTAAAAAATGTTTTTTAAAAAAGAGTCTGTATCTTGGTTTGCCTCTCTTTTTGCCCCTTTGTTCTTTGTTTTATTTTTTTTTTAAGATTTTTTTAAATTTATTTGACAGAGAGAGATCACAAGTAGATAGAAAGGAAGGCAGAGAGAGAGAGAGGGAAGCAGGCTCCCTGCTGAGCAGAGAGCCCGATGCAGGACTCGATCCCAGGACCCTGAGATCATGACCTGAGCCGAAGGCAGCGGCTTAACCCACTGAGCCACCCAGGCGCCCTCTTTGTTTTATCTTAAATTCTATATATGAGTGAAATCATAGGGTATTTGTCTTTCTCTGACTGACTTAATTTGCCTAGCATTATTCTTTAGTTCCATCCATGTCATTGCAAATGGCTAGACTTTATTTTTATTTCTTTTTTTTTCTTTTTTCTTTTATTTATTATTATTATTATTTTTTAATATTTTATTTATTTGACAGACAGAGATCACAAGCAAGCAGAGAGGCAGGCAGAGAGAGAGGGAGCAGGCCTCCTGCTGAGCAGAGAGCCCGATGCGGGGCTCGATCCCAGGACCCTGGGATCATGACCTGAGCCGAAGGCAGAGGCTTTAACCCACTGAGCCACCCAGGTGCCCCTAGACTTTATTTTTATGACTGAATAATATTCTATTTTATGTCTATATCACCATTTCTTTAACCATTCATCAGTCAAGGGACACTTGGTTTCCATAATTTGGTTATTGTAGACAATGCTGCTATAAACATTGGGGTGCATGCATCCCTTTGAATTATTTTTGTATTCTTAAGTACCTAGTAGTTAAATTGCTGGATCATAGCATAGTTCCATTTTTAACTTTATGAGGAACCTCCATACTGTTTTCCACAGTAGCTATACCAGTTTGCATTCCCAACAACAGTGCAAGAGGATTCCCCTTTTTCCACATGCTCGCCAACACTTTTTTCCCTTGTTACTGATTTTAGCTATTCTGACAGGTGTGAGGTGATACCTCATTGTAATTTTGATTTGTCTATCCCTGATGATCAATGATATTGGGCATCTTTTCATGTGTCTGTTGGCCTTGTGTATGTCTTCTTTGGAAAAATGTCTGTTCATGTGTTCTGCCCATTTATAATTGGATTATTAATTTTGGGGGTGTTGAATTCTATATAACCTTATACATTTTGGATACTAAGCCTTTACTAGATATGTCATTTGCAAAGATCTCCCATTGCCATACGTTGTCTTTTAGTTTTGTTGATTGTTTACTGTGCAGATGCTTTTCATTTTGACATTTATTTTTGCTTTTGTTTCCCTTGCCTCAGGACACATACCTAGAAAGAAGTTCCTACAGCTGTTGTCAAATAGGTTACTGCCTGTGTTCTCTAAGATTTTTATGGTTTCAGGTCTCACATTTGGGTCTTTATTCAATTTTGAATTTACTTTTGTGTATGGTTTAAGAAAGTGGTCCAGTTTCACTCTTTTGCAGGTTGCTGTCTAGTTTTCCCAAAACCACTTGTTGAAAGGCTTTTTCCCACTGGATAGTCTTTCCAACTTTGTCAAAGTTATTGATTGGCCATATACTTGTGGGTTTGTTTCTGGGTTTTCTATTCTGTTCTGTTGATCTATGTGTCTATTTTTGTTCTATTACCACACTACCATACTGTGTAGATTGCCACAGGTTTGTAATACAAGTTGAAGTCTGGAATTGTAATGCCTTCTGCTTTCCTTTTCTTTTTTTCTTTTCTTTCTGAAGATTGTTTTGGCTATTTGGGGTATTTTGTGGTCCCATACAAATTTTAGGATTGTTTGTTCTAGCTCTGTGAAAAATGTTCATATTTTGATGCAGATGACACTAAATGCATAGACTGCTTTCTTTAAAAGATTTTATTTATTTATTTGTCAGAGAGAGGGAGTGAGGGAACAGCAGGGGGAGCAGCAGGCAGAGGGAGAAGGAGAAGCAGGCTCCCCACTGAGCAAGGAGTAAGATCATGACATGAGCAAAAGGCAGATGCTTAACTGACTGAGCCACCCAGGCCTCCCATGTATACTGCTTTTTAACAATATTTGCTCTTTGAATCCATAAGCACGCGGTATCTTTCCATTTCTTTGTGTCCTCTTTAATTTCTTTCATCAGAATTTATTTATTTATTTTTTATTTATTTATAATGCTTTTTGGAATATAGGTCTTTCACCTCTGGTTAGGGTTATTCCTAGGTACCTTATTGTTTTTGGTGCAACTGTTAAATGGAATTTATTCCTTGATTTCTCTTTGTCTCTTCATTATTGGTGTACAGAAATGCAAGAGATTTCTCTATGCTGATTTTGTATCCTGTGTCTTTACTGAATTCGTGTATCAGTTCCAGCAGTTTTTCGGTGGTGTCTTCCGGGTTTTCTACATAGAGTATTACGCCATCTGCAAATAGTGAAAGTTTCGCTTCTTCCTTTTGATTGGGATGCCTTTTATTTGTTTTATTTTTTTTTTTCTTGTCTGACTGTTGTCACTGGGATTCTCCTACCATGTGGAATAAAAGTGGTGAGGGTGGATGTCTTTGCCTTGTTCCTGACCATAGAGGAAAAGCTCTCAGTTTTTCCCCATCTAGGATGATATTAACGGTGGGTTTTTCATAAACAGTCTTTGTTATGTTGAAGTATGTTCCCTCTAAACCTATTTTGTTGAGGGTTTTTATCATGAAAGGATGTTGCACTTTATCAAATTTTTTTTCTGCACCTATTAAAAGGATCATGGGGTTCTCTCATTCTTGATTAATGTGGGGTATCACATTGATTTGTCAATATTGAACCACCCAGGAATAAATCCCACTTGATCATAGTGAATGATTTTTGTAATGTATTGTTGAATTCAGTTTGCTAGCATTTAATTGAGAATTTTTGCATCCATGTTCATCAGGGATATTAACCTATAGTTCTCTTTTTTCAGTGCGGCCTTCATCGGTTTTGGTATCAGGGTAATGGGCCTCATAGAATGGATCTGGAAGTCTTCCTTCCTTTGTTTTGTGGGCTATTTGAGAAAAATAGGTATTAACTCTTCTTTAAGTATTTCGTAGAATTTGCCTGTGCAGCCATCTGGCCCTGGACTTTTTTGTTTTCTGGGAGCTTTTTGATTACTGATTCAATTTCTTTGCTGGTTATCTGTCTTTTCAAAATTTCTATTCCTGTTTCAGTTTTCGTAGTTTGTATGTTTCTAGGAATTTATCCATTCCTTCCAGGTTGTCCAATTTGTTGGCATATAATTTTTCATAATATTCTCTTACGACCGTTATTTCTGTGGCATTTGTTGTTATTTCTCCTCTCTCATTTATGATTTTTTATTTTTAACTTGGGTCCTCCTTTCTTTTTGATGACTCTGGATAAGGTTTATCAATTTTATTTATTTATTTTTTCCAAAGAACTATCTCCTGGTTTCATTGATTTGTTTTAGTTTCTGTATCACTTATTTCTACTCTAGTCTTTACTATTTCCTTCCTTCCACTGGTTTTAGGCTTCATTTGTTTTTTTTTTCTAGCTCCTTTAGATGTAAGGTTAGGTTGTTTATTTGAGATTTTTCCTGCTTTTGAGGTAGGCCTATGTTGCTATATACTTCCCTCTTAATGACCACTTCGGCAGCATCCCAAAGGTTTTGGAGAACTGTGCTTTCATTTTCATTTACTTCCATGTATTTTTAAAATTTTTTCTTTGATTTCCTAGTTGTTCACTCATTGTTTAGTAGCAAGTTATTTAATTAATCTCCCTGTATTTATGGTCTTCCCCAATTTTTTTCCTGTGGTTGACTTCATTGTGGTCAGAAAAGGTCCATGGTATGATTTCAATCATTACTCTGTATTTGTTGAGACCTGATTTGTGACCCAATATGTGATCTAGTCTGGAGATTGTGCATGTGTGCTTGAAAAGAATGTCTGTTCTGTTTTCTTAGGATGGAATATTCTGAATATGTCTGTTAAGTCCATCTTATCTGGTGTGTTATTCAAAGTCATTGTTTCCTGGTTGATTTTCTGTTTAGATGACCTGTCCATTGATGTGAGTAGGGTGTTAAAGTCATGTACTATTATTGTATTATTATCAATTAGGTCCTTCATGTTTGTTATTATTTTACATATTTGGGTCCTCACATGTTGGTGCATAAATAATTACAGTTAGACCTTCTTGTTGGATTGTCCCCTTTATTATGATTTAGTGCCCTTTGTCTCTTGTTACAGTCTTTGTTTGAAAGTCTAGTTTGTTCAATATAGCTATTGCTACTCCAGCTTTCTTTGACATTCATTGTGTGATTAATGTTTTTCATCCCCTCACTTTCAATTTGCAGGTGTCTTTAGGTCTAAAATGAATCTTTCGTAGGCAGCATATAGATGGGTCTTGTTTCTTGTTTTTTGGTTTTTTTTTTAATCCATTCTGAAATCTTATGTCTTTTTTTGGAGCATTGATTCTATTTACATTAAAGTAATTATTGATAGGTATATATTTATTGCCATTTTATTATCTGCTTTGTCATTCTGAAGATTTTCTCTGATCCTTTTTTGTCTTATTGCCTTTGTTCTCTCCTGAATATATCATGTCACTCCCTTCTGGTTTGCTGAGTTTCTGCTGAGCAATTGCCAGTTAGCCTTATGGGTCTTCCCTTTCAAGTTAAGGAGTTCTTTTGTTTTGCCACTTTAAAGATTTTTCTTTTTCACTACTACCTTTTGCAAATTTAATTATAATATGTCTTGGTGTTGGCCTGCTTTTGTTGATTTTGATGGGCATTCTCTGTGCCTCCTCAATCCAGATGGCTGCTTCCTTCCCTAAATAGGGGAAGCTCTCATTTCTTGAAACAAATTTTCTGCCCTCTTTTCTTCTATTCTAGCATTGCATTATTCTTTCTCTCTTTTGTTCAGCATCGTTATTTTCCATTATTTTGTCTTCTAGGCCCCTAATTTGTTTTTCTGCCTCTTCCAGCCTGCTGCTCATTGAATCGTCTTTTTCCAATTTTGTTTATTCTATTCCTCATCTCTGATTTTTTTTAAACTCTTTTATCTCTGTAGTAAGGGTTTCATAGGTCTTCTTTTCTTTCTCAAGTCCAGTGAATAGCCTCAGTATTGCTGTTTTAAGTTCTCCATCACGTATGTTACTTTTATCTTTTTTTACTTAGATTTCTGCTCATGGACTTATCCTGTTCTTTCACTTGGAATAAATTCCTCTGTCTTGGCATTTTGTCGAAGTCTCGCCTTCTTCTATGTGTTAGAAAACCCAGTTATGTCTCATGTTCCTCAAAATAATGGCCTTATGAAGAAGACGTCAGACTGCCCAGGGCCTGGTACTTCAGGGAGTGTCTCTGCTGTGTGTTGCATGCATTCCACATGTGTTTCGGTTGTTCTATCTTTCAGGCTAGTCATCTGCAGAGACTCTCCTTGCCTGCTATGGGCAGGGTTTGCTCCCGGGCTTAAATGTGGAGAGTTAAATGTGGGCCAATTGCAAAATGAGGCCTGACACCACTTCCACCAGAATCGAGGCCCCACAGAACTCTCTGGTCAGGAGACCATGATATGGGCATAGGTAGAAGCTGTTTTTTTCTGGGGGAGGGACCTACCCTGTTGGGAATAAGGCAAGCTTGACTGAGAAGAGCAGTCCCACCAGCAGTTGGGAGGGAGAGGGGCTTAGAGCAAGTAGCAAGTTAGGCAGCCAGTCTGGGCACTCTGCTGCTTCCTGCTCTGTGTTTATGTTGAGGAATGAGGAGGGAAATGCTGCTGACCAGCTCTTTTTTTCCTGGAGAGTTATTTCTGTGAACATTGCCTCTCTGAAATGTGCTCTGAGAAGAGCAAATAATCTCCTCCCTGTGTGCTCCAAGTGTTCTTCAGATCCCTAGTTTCACGCTGTCTGCCCCTTGGTTGTTTGCTTGCCTTCTCTGTAGGAGCAGCACAAGTGCTCTCTGGGGTCTCTGGGGTCCATGCCAGCTAAGCCCACTGCCCTTTAAAACTCCGGGTTTTAAGACCTACTGATTGCAAGAACAAAACACAGCCCCTTTTTATTTTCCAAGCAAACTGATTTAAGGAAACATTCTCTTTTTGCATTGCCCTGCGTGCTCCTCTCTTTTTTGCCTTTCTCCATTACCATGGTTCCCTCCCTTCTGCAGCACCTGTGATCTGTTTCTCCCCCAAACCACATCTCCGCATTTCCTACCTTCTTCCATATGGCCTCTTCTTTAGTTATGGAGTTTGTTCTGTTAGTCCTCAGGTTGATTTCTGGGGTATTTAGGATGACTTGATAATTATCTAGCGTGTTCCTGGGACAAGAAGCAAGAATAGCCTTGGGCCCTCTTAATCTGCTGCCATCTTCCTCTCTTGAGCCATTTTTTTTTAAACATACAAAAATCAGCAATTTCACATGCTTTAATCTAATGATACCTCCTTTCTCCAATTTGAGGCAGAATCCCAAAGGCCCTCTGGGTGACTCCTAGCATCCTTCCTTTATCCATTCTCATTTTATTCTTCATTTCAGTAATAAAATCCCTTTAATTTTAGTTAGACATTCTACACAGCTAAAGACCACCTTTCTTTCCACCTCCTCTATCATGGCATCTAATACATCTATCAAATTAACATCCTTACTATATAGAATATATATATATAGAGAGAGCATAATATATGTTCTGTGGCTCATGAGATTATTTATTTATTCTGGATCTAGAGTCAGGAGATGGAGGTTTGCTCTCTTGGTCTTCAATTCCAATTCAGATGGCACTGTGAATCCCACTCAGTGCTCTTGGCCTCTTGGCCCTCATCTTAAAGTGTTTTGACTAGACCAGATGTCTTACACTTTGTTTTCATGCACGATTGGATTCTTGTATCTATTCCAGGTTTAAAATTGTGTGATTCTGATGAGCATAAAGAGCCTCCACTCGAAGTTTTTCGAAGTTGTTTACCCATGTATGTAATTTCACGCCCCCCCCCCCCTCCCGGATATTTTTTACAATGCTTGATTTAGTGCCTATTGTGATTATAAAACTGTTTTAGCTTATATGTCATATGCAGACATGTGCCTCTCTTTAAAATGTTCCTTAAGGGTAGAAACCCTGTCCTTTATTTTGTATTCCTCATAGCATCCAGCAATAAGACTCATTATATAATTGTCAAACTACTTAATTCATGGTAGGAAAATAGACTCCAGTCTTTTTGATACATAGTAAAAGTTAGCACATGAAATGTAAGCCGTAAACTCAAAGACACATTGCTCTGAAGTTCTAAGCAACTAAAGTGTTATTTAGTAATAAACTGTTCACAATATACTGTCTAGCTAATACCCCCATGACCTAAAAGGATTCATGTAGTTTCTTAATACTACACTTCTAGTAACAATGACAACCATAATAATAAAATTAAAAGTCATAGTTTTATGTAGTGCTAAGAAAAAGCTGTCAATCTATGACATGCCAGTGACCATAAGATGTATCCTGATTTCAGAGATATAAAAAATATGAAAAACAGGTGTCTTAGAATTGAAAAATTACTGAAGTAATAAAGATATCCACATCAACAATGTTAATAGTAATATAACTCTTTCTGTATAAGTGTCTTACATGCATGACTTCAATTAGACTGTAAGGTTGGTGCTATTATTTCTATTTTATGAATATAAAATGAAGGTTTAGGAAAAACTGACAGTTTTCCAAGATTGCATGTCTAACTAGTGATAGATCCAGAAGATGAACCCATCTCTATCTGACTCTACAGGGTTACCTCTTAGCAAGTATATTGTAATCTAGGAGTTGTGTAGTTCCCTCTAAAGTAGATACTTCTACTTGGAGATATTATTGGATTCGGACTCTAGGTTTGCATCCTAATTTTGGTGAATTGGAATGAAATCTCAGAAGGGTCCTATTCTACTTGCTTCTTCATACTCATGGGTTATCATTTTCTATGTTTCTAAACTAGCTTGTTTTCTTTCATTGTTTTTAACAAGATGCCAGGGCAATGCAATATTAACTTTGAGGTGAAGTCCAAGTGTTACAGGGATTCCCTAAATAAAATTCATTTCTCTGGCTGTTAATTGAGCAATGTGTAAAGGATTTACATAAAGGCTTTACACAGATAAACAATGAAAATTCCCTAATTCCATACCCTTGGGAAGGTAAAACATAATTGGTTCACTGTATTAAAATAGGTAATGATTAAATCTCTTGGTTGCTAACCAAGGACATGCTTTTTATCTATGAATAAAAGACTGTAGGATTTTTGATCCAAAAGGAGTAGAAGACAAGTTTATACTGTCATTTCTCAATCATCTGGATGCTGACAATTTATTTCTTTTTCTCCCTTCTTCCTGGTGTGAAGCCCCAATGCACATTTGAGATATTCAGTACTCTGAAAATGAATAACTTGAGGAAAGGAAGGGTATACCTTCAGTCACCTAAATTTTTAACTTGTTAGCAGCTCTTGAAGAGTGGGGATAGATGAAACTTAGTAAGAACTGTGTGATTATGACCAGATTACAGAGATCTCCTATATAAAGCCCTTAGGTTAGTCATCAATAACAACAAAAAAATGATAGATTCTGTCTTTACCAGATGGGTGAATTTAGATCATGTATATATCCCGCCAAACTCACAAGGTGTGTAAAACTATCAAAAACTGTATTTGTATTTTATAAAACGGAGTGTCTTGTAAATTACAAAGTACCTTGAAGGTAAAAATTTTATTTCATTTGCTACAATTAACTGACCAGCTTCATTCAAATATCAACATTGCCTAGGGACAATGATAATTACTTTAGAGCAATGTTTCCCCCCACAAAAAGACAGTTAAAAAAATCTACTGTGAATTGATTTCATAAATATCAAGAAATTGACTAAAGAAATTGATAAATTATGTATCACAAAACGATATATAAAATAGAAATTCCAGTTGTTTCTCATCAAATTCAACAAACAAAATTAATATGTCAAGTTGTTATAAAAGATTCTAAATCCCTCCTCCCCATTACTGTATTTATTTCATTGTAGATGAGTTATTAACATTTCAGAAACCAACACTGTTACAAATATCACACTTTGAATAGCACTGGACTAAGGAACCACACAACATGGTACTTAACAGAATTACAAACTCTCTAAATCATGGTCCCCTGCTTATGCTCAGTGCTGCCCTCCTTGCTGTTTTTTGAAGGTTTCACCCTTACTCCAAACATCAAGACCACCAAGACCTTGGCATTATGTTCCTTCTGTCTGTCATGATCATGCCACTGCTCTCTGCCTTGATAATATCACTTTTTTTTTCTTCAAATTTCAGATTAAATTTTACTTCTTTAGGAAATCCTTTCCTGTACCCTAAGACTCAGTTATGTTACTTTGATACAGGTTCTCATCACATCATAGACTTTTCCTTCCTAACAATATCTGCACCTATAGTTCCTATTTGTAATTATTTGTTGATATTACCAACCACATATTAAAACCTCAAAGTCAAGATCTATGTAAATGTCCTTCAAGTTCTGCAGCCCAATACTAGCAACTATTGTCCACATAGTAAAAACTCAACAGAGTTTCTGGGATAGGCAAGTCTAAGAGTGGATTGTACAAAAAAAATTCTTTTTTTTTTTAAACATTTATTTGACAGAGACAGATCACAAGTAGATAGAGAGGCAGGCAGAGAGAGAGAGAGAGGGAAGCAGGCTCCCTGCTGAGCAGAGAGCCCTATGTGGGACTTGATCCCAGGACCCCGAGATCATGACCTGAGCCGAAGGCAGCGGCCCAACCCACTGAGCCACCCAGGCGCCCCAAAAAAAATTCTTTTTAAGAAAAATGAATACCTTCCTCCTCTCCCATAGTGAATTCTAGGACACACAGGTTAAGTGTGTTATTTTTAGCATGTCAATGACAAAACAAAATTTGTTAAAGTTCATGCAGTGAATAATATATTACAGGCACAGTTATTTTTAATATAAACATGACAACTATTCATTGAGGTACAACTTTTAAAAAATCAATTTGTTAAGGATTTTATGTCATTTTCACCCAAGCTGCTGAAATTTTCTTGACAGAGCAATATATTTTATCAATGACTTTTAGTACTACTTGGTATCTATCTTACACCAATTGTGGTGTTTATGCTAAGAATCCACAAGGCTCAATTTTGAGATAACACTGCTATTTATATCATCTCAAGAGAACCTCAGAAACCTTATTTCTCTTACACATCTATTCCAAATATATTTATATATGCTAGTTCCGTATTTACTCATTGAATTGGCAAAGATTTCTATTCATGACTTGAGATTTCTACATAAAACATACACTTGCCTTGGCATGGTCAATTTAGGATATTAGTTCATCATTTAGTTTGTATCTATGATAACAATTTTTAATTTAAAACTCTCGATTCACCTGATCATTTCCCAAAATTTTCACTTGCATTCTATTACTATTAGCTTTTCTAGTAATAATTTTTTCAATGACTTATCCATCTATCAATCTACATTTATATAAGCATGAGAAAATCCTTAAGAAATGTGCTAAGTATTTTGCATAATTCCCAATTTTTCTGTAGTTTAGTTTAGAGGTGGGATATGTGGTGGGTTGGGTATGAGTGAGTCATGATCTTCAAGTTCTTATTTATATGCTTTGAAAACAAGCAGTGAGATAGATTTTTGCTCTTCTATAAAATGTATTAAGCAATAGCAAGTCAACATTACAGGCCACAGGTCTACTAATTAGACAAAAATCAGATTACATTGAAATATCTATCTATGTATATCTATATCTATATATCTCTTCTTAAAGCTAGTAAGGAACTGAATAAATAAGGAAGACTAAATAAACTTCTTTATTAACTTTTAGTAAAAAAATTTAGTAAAAAATTTAATTTTATTTACTATTGCTGTATAACAAATACAATCTTAAATTTAGTGGTTTGAAACAGCACCCACTTATGAGATCATAGTTCTGTACTTCAAAAGTCAGTGTGCAGCATGGCAAGGCTCTTTGCTTGGGATCTTATTTGAAATCAGGCTGCCATTTGGGGGACAACTGAAATCAGGTTGTCACTTGGGTGCTCAAAATACTTTCCCAACTTTACTGGTTGTTAGAAGAATTTATTTTATTGTGGTTATACAAATGAAGTCCCAGTTTTGCTTTACCCCTTGGTTGGGGAATACTCTCAGCTCCCACAGGCAACCCCTCTCCATTGGTATTTCACCACATGGATGCTTGCCTTCTTCAAGTCAATGCAGAGTGCTTACCTCACAGAGAAAAATCTCTGTGCTTTTAAATGGCTCCTATGATTTGATTAGGTTCACGTGAATCACCCTTTCTCACAGTAAATCATGCCATATAACATATGCTAGTTACAATAGTAAAATCCATCATATTCAGGGGCCCAGAGCTATGCAAAGCAGAAATACCAAGGCTGGGTAATCTTGGAAGCCATCTTAATATTCTGCCTACCACAACTCTCAATGAGAGAAGACATTCAAACATAAATTGAAAATCACCAGCTATCTTCAAAGTCAAAATGATAATATTAATAGATGGCTTTTCAAAAGAAATTATAGAAGCCAGAAGACAACATAATGGTATGCTTATAGTGCTGACAGAGAAAAATGGGGGGGAGGGAGAGCCACCTAAATGTTCTATGCCTTCAAAGTACCTATCAACATGAAGAAGGAAAGGATAAGATAAAAAATGGAG
The DNA here is from genome assembly GCF_922984935.1 of Meles meles. NCBI lineage: Eukaryota > Metazoa > Chordata > Mammalia > Carnivora > Mustelidae > Meles > Meles meles. Next base: position 44,952,627 of record NC_060085.1, on the reverse strand, counting down.
ACTCTCTCCAACCAACTGTCACTATAAATAAAATAGTCATAAATCAATTAATAGGATATAAAACAGTTGACTAATATGTTTAATATATTAGCTTAATATAATATGGGGTATGTTCTTTGATCTTGATGGAATTAAATTAGAAATTAATAACAGAAAGATAACTGGGAAAACTCCAATATTTGGAAATTAAACAGCACAATTCTAAATAACCTATATATCAGAGAATTAACCACAACAGAAATTTCAAAATATTTTTAGGTTAAGGAGTAATAAAAATGTAACACAGAAAATTAAGGAATGTGTCCAAAGCATTGTTTAGAGTTTTCAACAAGTTGAGAACATATGACTTAAGTTTCCAAATAAAAAGAAAGAAAAAATATGATATTAAACATACAATGGGAAAAAACACAAACCAATAATAAATACAGAAATCTATTAAATAGAATGTATATATAGAGCGAAGAAAACCAACAAAGCTAAAAACTGGTGTGTGAGAAAAAAGACTGACAAACTGTTAAGAAAATAAATTACAGGGGCGCCTGAGTGGCTCAGTGGGTTAAGCCTCTGCCTTCCGCTCAGGTCATGATCCCAGGGTCCTGGGATGGAGCTCCACATCGGGCTCTATGCTCAGCAGGGAACTTGCTTCCCCCTCTCTTGCCTGCCTGTCTGCCTACTTGAGATCTCTGTCTGTCAAATAAATAAATAAATAATCTTAGAAAAGAAAAGAAATTACAGACAAGAAGGATGAAAAGACAGCATCACTACAGCTTCTACAGATAATAAAAAAGGACATAAATAGCTTTATGTCAATTCATTTCAAAATCAAATGAAAGAGATAAATTCCTGAAAATCAAGACTGCAAAAATGACATGTAAGGAAAATGAAAAACTGGACAATTCTACTTAACATACCAAAATTCTATCAGAAACAAATGTCAAAATCTTGTCTTTTCTTTCACATATTAGAGAGTAAATAATACTAATCTTAAATACATTCCTTAAAAAAATGAGGAAAAGGGAAAACTTCCCAACTTACATTATGAAGCCAACATAATATAGAGAAATCTAATAAATACTTTACAGTGAAGGAAAATTAAAAGCCAGTACATTATATCCAGTATCATATAACAAGTCTATTGAAGTTTAAGAATTTATAGCTGAATAATGCAAGGTTGACTAAAAATCCACTAGCATTCTTTACCCCATCAACATAAAAAAGGAAACAAAAAGATAAGTAAGGGAATATTTTTCTCTGCTAAGTAGAAGCTATAATAACGCTACATTTAACTTCACACATAATGGTGAAATAATGAATGATTTCCCCTGAGATTAAGGAGCAAGACAAGGTTACCCACTTTTATCACTTCTATTCAACAATTGCACTGAAGCTTCCGTATTTTGTAAAATACTGGGACAGAAGCAGAATTGTCATTTTTCAGAGATGAGATAATTATATTTATTCCACAAACTATTAAAGTTAAAGATAGAATTCTGCTGTTTTGTTTGATATAATGTTCATGAAATAATTGAAAAATTGATTGTTAATCTATATACCAACAGAAACAACTGAAAACTTAACAGAAAAATGAAAAGGCAACTCTGACACCAAAAGGAAAAGCAACAAAAGCAAAAACAAACATATGAGATTACATCAAACTAAAAAGCTTCAGCACTGGGGTGCCTGGGTGGCTCAGTGGGTTAAAGTCTCTGACTTCAGCTCAGGTCCTGGGATCGAGCCCTGCATGGGGCTCTCTGCTCAGCAGGGAGCCTGCTTCCCTTCCTCTCTCTCTCTCTGCCTGCCTCTCTGCCTACTTATGATTTCTGTCAAATAAACAAATAAAATCTTAAAAAAAAAAAAAGCTTCAGCATAGCAAAAGAGGCCATCAACATAATGAAAAGGAAGCCTACTGAACGGGTGAAAATACTTTCAAATCATATATCTGTAAGAGGTTAGGATCCAAAATATATAAAACATTCATACAATTCAATAGCACCAGAAAACAAAACAAAACCAACAACAAACCAATTTAAAAGTGAGTAGACTATCTGAATAGGCCTTCTTCCAAAGAAGACATACAGGTGGCCAACAGACACATGAAAAAATGTTCAACATCACTAATTATCAGGGAAATTCAAGTCAAAAACAGTTTCACATCACATGTGTCAGAATGGCAGATATTAAAAAGACATGAAATAACAAGTGTTGGCAAGGATGTGGAGAAAAGGGAACCCTTGAACCCTGTTGGCTGGAATGTAAATTGGCACCGCCACTGTGGAACACACTATGAAGGTTCCTTAAACACTTTTAAATAGAACTACCATATAATCCAGCAACAATGAAAACACTAACTTGTAAAGGTATATGTACTTCCATATTCATTGCTGCATTATTTACAATATCCAGGATACGGAAACAACCTAAGTGCCCATCAATGGATGAATGGGTAAACGGATAAAGAAAATGTGGTATACCCACACACATACATACACTGGAGTATGATTCAGCAATAAAAAAGAATGATATCTTACCATTTGTGACAACATAGGTAGACGGATGTCAAAGGAATTATGCTGAGAAAATAAGTCAGACAGAAAAAGACAAATACCGTATGTTCTCCCTTACATGTGGGATCTAAAAAACAAAAACAAAACAAAAGCAGAAATAAAAACAAACAAAAAACCCAAACCCATACATACAGAAAAGGGATTGGTAGTTGCCAGAGACAGATGATGGGAGAAATGTATAAAATGGGTAAAGAGGTACAAGCTTCCAGGTATAAATAAGTAAGTCACATGGATGTAATGTACAACATGATGACTATGGTTAATACTACTGTACTGCATACTTGAAAGCTGCTAAGAGAGTAGATTTTTTTTTAATTTATTTATTTTTTGGTTTTGGGTTTTTTTTTGTTTTTTTTTTTTAATTTATTTATTTTTATTTGTTTATTTACAGCATAACAGTGTTCATTGTTTTGGCATCACACCCAGTGCTCCATGCAGTACGTGCCCTCCCCATTACCCACTACCTGGTCCCTCAACCTCCCAACCCCCCCACCCCCCCGCCGCCCCTTCATAACCCTCTAGTTGTTTTTCAGAGTCCATAGTCTCTCATGGTTCATCTCCCCTTCCAGTTTCCCTCAACTCCCTCTCCTCTCCATCTCCCCATGTCCTCCATGTTATTTGTTATGCTCCACAAATAAGTGAGACCATATGATACTTGACTCTCTCTGCTTGACTTATTTCGCTCAGCATAATTTCTTCCAGTCCCGTCCATGTTGCTACAAAAGTTGGGTATTCGTCCTTTCTGATGGAGGCATAATACTCCATTGTGTATATGGACCACATCTTCCTTATCCATTCATCCGTTGAAGGGCATCTTGGTTCTTTCCACAGTTTGGCGACCGTAGCCATTGCTGCAATAAACATTGGGGTACAAATGGCCCTTCTTTTTACTACATCTGTATCTTTGGGGTAAATACCCAGCAGTGCAATTGCAGGGTCATAGGGAAGCTCTATTTTTAATTTCTTCAGGAATCTCCACACTGTTCTCCAAAGTGGCTGCACTAACTTGCATTCCCACCAACAGTGTAAGAGGGTTCCTCTTTCTCCACATCCTCTCCAACACACGTTGTTTCCTGTCTTGCTAATTTTGGCCATTCTAACTGGTGTCAGGTGGTATCTCAATGTGGTTTTAATTTGAATCTCCCTGATGGCTAGTGATGATGAACATTTTTTCATGTGTCTGATAGCCATTTGTATGTCTTCGTTGGAGAAGTGTCTGTTCATATCTTCTGCCCATTTTTTGATATGATTCTCTGTTTTGTGTGTGTTGAGTTTGAGAAGTTCTTTATAGATCCTGAATATCAACCTTTTGTCTGTACTGTCATTTGCAAATATCTTCTCCCATTCCGTGGGTTGCCTCTTTGTTTTGTTGACTGTTTCCTTTGCTGTGCAGAAGCTTTTGATCTTGAGGAAGTCCCAAAAGTTCATTTTTGCTTTTGTTTCCTTGGCCTTTGGAGACATATCTTGAAAAAAGTTGCTGTGGCTGATATCGAAGAGGTTACTGCCTATGTTCTCCTCTAGGATTCTGATAGATTCCTGTCTCACGTTGAGGTCTTTTATCCATTTTGAGTTTATCTTTGTGTACGGTGTAAGAGAATGGTCGAGTTTCATTCTTCTACATATCGCTGTCCAGTTTTCCCAGCACCATTTATTGAAGAGACTGTCTTTTTTCCATTGAATATTTTTTCCTGTTTTGTCGAAGATTATTTGACCATAGAGTTGAGGGTCCATATCTGGGCTCTCCACTCTGTTCCACTGGTCTATGTGTCTGTTTTTATGCCAGTACCACGCTGTCTTGGTGATCACAGCTTTGTAGTAAAGCTTGAAATCGGGTAACGTGATGCCGCCAGTTTTGTTTTTGTTTTTCAACATTTCCTTAGCAATTCGTGGTCTCTTCTGGCTCCATACAAATTTTAGGATTATTTGCTCCAGCTCTTTGAAAAATATCGGTGGAATTTTGATCGGAATGGCATTAAAAGTATAGATTGCTCTAGGCAGTATAGACATTTTAACAATGTTTATTCTTCCAATCCAAGAGCATGGAACAGTCTTCCATCTTTTTGTGTCTTCTTCAATTTCTTTCATGAGTGTTCTGTAGTTCCTCGAGTATAGGTCCTTTACTTCTTTGGTTAGGTTTATGCCCAGGTATCTTATGGTTCTTGGTGCTATAGTAAATGGAATCGATTCTCTAATTTCCCTTTCTGTATTTTCATTGTTGGTGTATAAAAAAGCCACTGATTTCTGTACATTGACTTTGTATCCTGCCATGTTACTGAATTGCTGTATGAGTTCTAGTAGTTTGGGGGTGGAGTCTTTGGGGTTTTCCATATAAAGAATCATGTCATCTGCAAAGAGAGAGAGTTTGACTTCTTCCTTGCCAATTTGGATACCTTTTATTTCTCTTTGTTGTCTGATTGCCGTTGCTAGAACTTCTAATACTATGTTGAACAAGAGTGGTGAGAGTGGGCATCCTTGTCGTGTTCCTGATCTCAACGGAAAGGCTGCAAGCTTTTTCCCATTGAGGATGATATTTGCTGTGGGTCTTTCATAGATAGATTTTATGAAGTTCAGGAATGTTCCCTCTATCCCTATACTTTGAAGCGTTTTCATCAGGAACGGATGCTGGATTTTGTCAAATGCTTTTTCTGCATCAATTGAGAGGACCATGTGGTTCTTCTCTCTTCTCTTATTGATGTGTTCTATCACACTGATTGATTTGCGAATGTTGAACCAACCTTGCAACCCAGGGGTGAATCCCACCTGGTCATGGTGGATAATCTTTTTAATGTGCTGCTGGATCCTGTTTGCTAGGATCTTGTTGAGAATCTTAGCATCCATCTTCATCAGTGATATTGGTCTGAAATTCTCCTTTTTGTTAGGGTCTTTGCCTGGTTTGGGGATCAGGGTAATGCTGGCTTCATAAAAAGAGTCTGGAAGTTTTCCTTCTGCTTCAATTTTTTGGAACAGCTTCAGGAGAATTGGTGTTATTTCTTCTTTGAAAGTTTGGTAGAATTCCCCAGGGAATCCGTCAGGTCCTGGGCTCTTGTTTTTTGGGAGGTTTTTGATCACTGCTTCAATCTCATTACTAGATATCGGTCTATTCAGGTTGTCAATTTCTTCCTGGTTCAATTTTGGGAGTTTGTAGCTTTCCAGGAATGCATCCATTTCATCTAGGTTGCTTAGCTTATTGGCATATAACTGTTGGTAATAATTTCTGATGATTGTTTCTATTTCCTTGGTGTTAGTTGTGATCTCTCCCTTTTCATTCATAATTTTATTAATTTGGGCTTTCTCTCTTTTCTTTTGGATTAGTGTGGCCAATGGTTTATCGATCTTGATTCTTTCAAAAAACCAGCTTCTAGTTTCATTGATACGTTCTACTGTATCTCTCGTTTCTACCTCATTGATCTCTGCTCTAATCTTGATTATTTCCCTTCTTGCATGTGGAGTTGGTTTGATTTGTTGTTGATTCTCCAGTTCTTTAAGGTGTAGAGACAGCTGGTGTATTCTGGATTTTTCAATGTTTTTGAGGGAGGCTTGGATGGCTATGTATTTCCCCCTTAGAACCGCCTTTGCTGTATCCCATAGGTTTTGGACCGAGGTGTCTTCATTCTCATTGGTTTCCATGAATTGTTTAAGTTCGTCTTTGATCTCCTGGTTGATCCAAGCATTCTTAAGCAAGGTGGTCTTTAGCTTCCAGGTGTTTGAGTTCCTTCTGAACTTTTCCTTGTGATTGAGCTCCAGTTTCAAAGCATTGTGATCGGAGAATATGCAGGGAATAATGTCAGTCTTTTGGTATCGCTTGAGTCCTGCTTTGTGACCCAGTATGTGGTCTATTCTGGAGAAGGTTCCATGTACACTTGAGAAGAATGAGTATTCTGTTGTTTTAGGGTGGAATGTTCTATATACGTCGATGAGGTCCATCTGGTCCAATGTTTCATTCAATGCTCTTATTTCTTTATTAATTTTCTGCCTCGATGATCTGTCTATTTCTGAGAGAGGCGTATTAAGATCTCCTACTATTATTGTATTCATATCAATATGACTCTTTATCTTGATTAATAGTTTTCTTATGTAATTGGGTGCTCCCATATTGGGGGCATAGATATTCACAATTGTTAGATCGTCTTGTCGGATAGTCCCTTTATGAATTATGTAGTGTCCTTCTGTATCTCTGACTACAGTCTTTAGTTTAAAATCTAATTTATCTGATATGAGAATCGCTACTCCGGCCTTCTTTTGAGGCCCATTGGCATGAAAGATGCTTCTCCATCCCTTCACTTTCAGTCTGGGTGTATCCTTAGGTTCAAAATGGGTCTCTTGTAGACAACATATGGATGGGTCCTGTCGTTTTATCCAATCTGCAACCCTGTGTCGTTTTATGGGCGCATTTAGGCCATTCACATTGAGAGTGATTATTGAGAGATAGGTTTTTATTGACATCGTGTTGCCTTTGAAGTCTTTCTGTCTATAGATTGTTTCTGTATTTCTGTTCAATGATATTCTTAGGATTTTTTCTCTTTTATAGGACCCCCCTTAATATTTCCTGCAGTGTCGGTTTGGTGGTTGCATAGTCTTTTAAGCCTTGCCGGTCTTGGAAACTCTTTATCTCTCCTTCCATTTTAAATGTCAGTCTTGCTGGATAGAGTATTCTTGGTTGCATGTTCTTCTCATTTAGTACTCTGAATATATTTTGCCAGCCCTTCCTGGCTTTCCAGGTCTCTGTGGAAAGGTCTGACGTTATTCTAATGGGCTTTCCTCTGTATGTAAGAAGCTTCTTTGTCCTAGCTGCTTTTAAGAGGGTCTCTCTTGAAACAAAATTCCCCATTCTAACGATAAGGTGCCGTGAGGACTTTCGAGAATCTAAAATCTTGGGAGGAAATCTTTCTGCCTCTAGTACATGAACGTTGTTTCCATTCGTGAGATTGGGAAAATTTTCATAGACAACTTCTTCCACTATATCTTCTAGACTTCTTTCTTTTTCTTCCCCTTCAGGGATTCCAATAATTCTGACGTTGGAACGTTTCATGGCATCGTTTATTTCCCTGATTCTGTTTTCGTGGCTTCTGAGCTGTTTGTTCCAGGCTTCCTCCTGATCCTTTCTCTCTATCTGTTTGTCCTCCAGATCACTAATTCTATCTTCTGTCTCAGTTACCCTAGCTTTTAGAGAATTTAGATTGGATTGGAACTCATTGAGAGCATTTTGAACATCATCCCTGGTGGCTTTCAGTTCTGCCCTAACATTGTGAACATCATCCCTGGTGGCTTTCAGTTCTGCCCTAATCAATTCTGTTTGGTCATCCATGGCTTTCTCCAACCTAGCTGTTGCCTGGATAATTGTTAGTCTGAATTCCTTTTCTGACATATTGTCTATGTCGATAGCCATTAGCTCTGTTGCAGAAGGCCCATCCTCTGTATTTTTCTTCTGTTGGGTATTCCTCCTCCTAGTCATTTTGGTAAGAGATGACTAAACAGATGCAGCTGGACTTATCGATTGTGGTGCAGTCAATGTTCACCCTGGAACGCTTCTGTGCAATCAGGATTCCCCACCCAAATGAGAGAAAAAAGAAAAGAAAAAGAAATAGAGAAGAAGAAAGAAAAAAAAAGGGGGGGAAAGGAAAGAGGGAAAAAAAGGAAAAAAAAAGGGAAAAAAAGGGAAAAAAAAAAGAGAGAGAGAGATAGGAAAAAAAGGGAAGATAAAAGAGAAGGCTCAGCCCAAATGGGCCACAAGGTAAGATTTGTGGAGTATACAAACAAAAACAGACAGACAAAAAGAGTGATAAAAGTATATGACAAGAGAAAAAAATATGTATATATAAGCAAAAAAAAGGGAAGAACCTCATCAGAAAGAACCCCAAGTATAAGGTTTATATATTATTAGGACAAACACAAATTCACAGAAACACTGACAGAAGGAAAAATTGGGAGAATGGTTATAGATTCTCAGTGTGGGTGAGGAAGGTTATTTTGATTCTTCCTGAAGGTATCTTGATGTTTTTGTTAAGGGACTCAACTTTCCTAAGTTACAGGGGGATTAGAAACTGGTTTGCCTATAGGGGTAGCATTGATTGGGGAAAGGGGATTACCTTGAAGTTTAACTCTATATGTATAGTAGAAAATAAAAATTAAAAAAGAATAAACTAGACTAAACTAAGTTAAAATTAAAAAGAATTAAAAAAATAGAAAAACAAAAGAAAAACACGGGTATATGTATCAAAAAGTTCAGGTTAGAAGGTTATTAAAGAATTTGATGTACTGGACATCTCAGTGTGATGGTAAATAGGTTAAAAAATTATAAAAAGTATAAAAAATAGGTTAAAAAATTTAAAAAGAACCAGAATATTGGTAAAGAGTTAAAAATAAAAGTTGTATTTATGAAGTAGTGGTGATTGTTCTCTTGTAGTCTTTTTTTTTTTTTTTTCTTCCTTCCTGGTTGGTTTTCTCGGGGAGGGGCCTGCCACGTGGGTTTTCAGACAATGATGTTCCCTGAGTTAGGTCCTCCCGCTCCCCTCAAGGGGGTGAGCTCTTTTTTTTTCAGGAAACTGTTTTTTTTCAGCCTTTTGTTCTCTGGGGGTTTTTATGTTCTTTCATCTGCTTTCTCTTGCCTTGACAGCTTTTGATGGTTTTTGGAGGTTTAGAGGAGAGCAAACAGCACCCCAACCTCCCTCTCAGAGAGAAGCCTCAGACTGTTTTGCAAAAGCTGCTGGCAGAGTCGGTTCTGAGTCACTGTCCCTGGGGATGCAGGAGCTCCTCGTTGTACCCAAAACCAGGGCAGCGGTGGCTGTCTAGGCAGCTCCAGACCGCCAGAGAGGTTCTGAGCAGAGATCGCGCACTGAGATTTTCCCGCTGTCCCGGGCTGGGAATGTCTGGTTTTTCTGGCTGCCAGAGCTCCAGGCTAGCGCCTATGAGCACCTTTCCCAAGGGAGGGTGTGGGACGTGCGCATTTCAGGATTGCCATCTGGCCAGGCTCCCAGCCCCTCACGGGAGCCCGACCCCACTCGTTCTCGGGCGCGCTGGCGTTCAGGTGCACTGGCCACTCAGGGACCGAGACCTGATTTCTCCGCCGCACTCTCTCTGGCTCCGCGCCAGGGGAGGCTGTCCTGGGTCCGGGGACTTAGGTCCCTGACCCTAACCGCCCAGGTTCCCACTATTACCCCCCCGCAATCCTTTGCTCTTTGTTTTTTGAGTGCTTTCAACCAGACTCCAAGTTAATGCTGGTCCCCAGACGCAGAGCACTCTCGTGTTGGGGTGTTACTTTCCGATCGGTCACCTCTGGTGGCTCCCTCCCCCTTTTGTTTATCTTCCGATATCAGTCGGACGTTCCCAGTCTGCTTTATCTGCCACTGGCGTCTTCTGCTCCTGTAGAGATCCAGACGTGTATAATTCTGATCTCAGGCTGATTTCATGGGTGGTCGGAGTTCTTTGGTAGGTAATCAGCTCACTTTAGGGTACAGGTTGAAATGGTGCCTCCTCCTACTTCCACGCCATCCTGACTCCCCCCGGTTTTGGGGTTTTTTTTTTGAGAGTAGATCTTAAAAGTACTCATTACTAGAAAAAAAATTGTAACTGCGTAAGGCAATGGATGTTAAATAGACTTACTGTGGTGATCACTTACTTAGCAATGTATATAAATATTGAATCATTATGTTGTATATCTGAAACTAAGAGGTTACATGTCAAATATACTTCAAATTAAAAAAAATTTAAAATATCATCCGCAACAGCAAATAAAAGCATCAAATACTAAAGGAAAAAAAATATGAAAAATATGTGAAAAACCCGGGTGTTGGAAAATACAGTAAATTATTGGGTGAAATTAAAGTACACAAGCTACACGTATTATAAGATTCAACATTATCCAAATGCTATGACAAACTTGTTCTATAGCTTCAATGTAATTCCAATTAAATTCCTAGCAGCATGTCTCCTAATTAACAATGTAACTCCACCCTTTTATGAAGATGGCACCAAAAGCTAAGAAGGAAGCCCCTGTCGCTCCCAAAGTCGAAGCCAAAGCAAAAGTTTTGAAGGCCAACAAAGTTGTGCCGAAAGGCGTCCACAGTCACAGAATAAAATAAAATAAAATAAAATAAAATAAAATAAAAAGTACATGTCACTTCTGTTCTGATGACCCAAGACTCCGCATCTCTGAAGGCAGCCCAAATATCCTCCAAAGAGTGCCCCTAGGAGAAACAACCTTGATCACTATGTTATCAAGTTCCTCCTGACTACTGACTGAGTCAGCCATGAAGAAAGCGTAAGAAAACAACACACTTGTGTTCATTGTGGACATCAAGGCCAACAAGCACCAGATCAAACAGGCTATGAGGAAGCTGTAAGGCATTGATGTGGCCAAGGTCAACACCTTGATCAGGCCTGATGGAGAGGAGAAGGTATATGTTTGACAGGTTCCTAACTATGATGCTTTGGATGTTTCCAACAAAATTGGGATCATCTAAACTGAGTCCAGCTGGTGAAACCTAAATATAAATTTTTTCACCATAAAAAGATAAAAAAAAAATACAATTCCATAATTTATGTGGAAATGTAAATGATTTGCCATATCCAAGCTAGTTTAAATATGAACAAAGTTGGAAGGCTTAATCTACCAGATTTTTATTTTATTTATTTTTTAAAAGATTTTATTTATTTATCTGACAGAAATCACAAGTAGGCAGAGAGGCAGGCAGAGAGAGGGGGAAGCAGGCTCCCCGCTGAGCAGAGAGCCCAATGTTGAGCTCGATCCCAGGACCCTGAGATCATGACTTGAGCTGAAGGCAGAGGCTTAACCCATTGAGACACCCAGGAGCCCCAGATTTTTAAATATAGTATAAATTTAAATAATCAGAACAATCGTTATTACAGTATAGATAGACAAAAAGATCAGCAGAAGAAGAGTCCAGAAACGTACTCAAATGTGATTGCTTAATTAATGTCAGAGGTGTCAGTGCAATTCACTGAAGAAAACTATGGATTTTACAATAAATGGTGCTGGCATATTTGGTTATCTGTATGAATACAAACATATCCTGAAACCTATCTCATACCATTTCCAAAATAAATTCGAAATGTAAATAGACCTAAACATAAAATCTAAAATGAAGTATCTTCTAGAATAGCATTGGTCAAAAGAAACACAGTATGAGCCACAAATGAGCCTTGTATGCAAGTTAAAATCTAGCAGTACCGTTAAAAATAATAAAAGAAACAGGTAAAATCTGCTGTAACAGTATATAATAAGGTAACTAAAATATTTTAACAACTAAGAATATAAAAATTATTTGAGCTCTTGGGGCGCCACCCCAGAACCCTGGGGTCCTGGGATCGAGCCCCTCATCGGGCTCCCTGCTCAGCAGGAAACCTGCTTCCTCCACTCTCTCTCTCTGCCTGCCTGCCTCTCTGCCTACTTGTGACCTCTGTCAAATAAATAAATAAATAAATAAATAAATAAAATTATTTGAGCTCTTTAGCTGATTTTGAGACATTAACTTATTTTGTGCTACGTCTCCAATATCCAGTGTGTGTTTTACACTAAGTACACGTCTCAGTTTGGACTAGCCATATTTCAAGGTTTCACTATCACATGTGACTAGTGGACAGCACCATTCAGAAAAAAATACACTGGTTAGAGTAGGGAACTATTTCTTAAACAAGGGCCCAAACCATCTAAACAACACTGATAAATTGGGACTTAATCAAATTAAGAACTGTTCATTAAGCAAACCACTACATTAACAGAGTAAAAGTGCAAACCACAGCCCTGGAGACAATCCCAATACAAAAGACTTATATATATAGAATTTATCAAGGATCCTCACAGATTACTAAGAAACAGACAAATCGACAGAAAAATAGGGATATTGTGGGCTCACAGGTAATTTTTTCTTTTTTTATATGTGTATTTTTATATTAAAATATGATTTTAGCCTTCACATCTCAAAAATAGCAAAATGTTTATAAAAGCCATTCATTTATGATTACCTTTTCCTGGGAAATAGTTTTATATTCATTTTAATACTTATTTGTATATATTCCTTAAGTTTGTTGATATATGTTGTACATAAAATTTTCCATGAGAAATGGTTTCATAATATTTTATTCTTCTATACTTATTTACATAGCATATATGATACATAGTATATACTTATTTACATACTATTTATTTTTATCTATTTACATATTTCTAGTCATTCCAACATATTTTATGTTATGAAACACCACATTAAAAATCATTTACCATATGTTTATGCATGATGATGTTTCAATCTAATGAGATTATCTGATATTACAGATTTTGTATTTTAACGGAGAAAAATGTTCCTTCTGGCTTATTCACTTCTAAGGTAAAAGCAACATTTATATATTAAGGATAAAAGTTTGGAAGATGTACGCAAGCATAGTACAAGTACTCAATTCAAACTAAGAAAATAACCACTTGAGGGACAGTCCAAATGGAATTTGGCTATTTTATTTTAAAAAGCACGTCTGCTAACAACAATTTTCCTCTGAATAATATTTAAAATAACAAGTCTTAAATGATTCTGATTGTGGGGTCAGTATCTTGGTAACTTTATATCATAATGTAGACAATTTGACTTCAACCAGTAATATCATTTTTTCTTAGGAATACCATACTCTAGAAGTAGGAAGTGTTATAAAGCTCTATAAAATATTCAGAGGGGAAATTTTCAAGATAGGAAGAAAAGACCCTACAATTTCATGAAAAGAAAAGTCAGAATCCAGTATGGTACCTCATCAGTTGTGTGACCCTATTAATAAAAGTCAAAGACTTTCATTTATATGGGCAAACTCTGAAAGCATATGCATAATGGATGCTAAAAATTGTTCATTTCACTTCATCTGGAATTTTCACATGGAATATATCTTACTAACACAAATAATAGACTTGCCATTAAATCTCAAAACCGAGGACAACTTCCACTCAATAGAGCCTAATGCTGGTGAAAATCTCTACATTTCACAAAATTCTTTTATATCTTATCTCACTAAATTATCCTAAGTCAGGCACCTAGGAAGGCATAAGACAATTAGCAGTTTATATGTTTTTATGCACAACATGATCCATCCTACATTATAACCAGTCCAAACCTGTGGTCAGAACTATGATATTTTATAATAGAGTTTTGTTATTTTAGTTAGAATTTAATTTGATCAAACAATAAAAAAACAAAGAAAACCTATATTCATATCATATAGCCTCATCTGTATTCAAACTACCTTTTCCAGATCACAAATACCAGCAGGGATAAATATGTAAGAATAGTTCCAGGAGTAATGGAATTATGCCTTGCTGTTTGACACTGTTGGAAATTCTATCAGAAGTATAGGCTCCGGGCAAGGAGGAAGAAAGCTTTTTCACATGGGGAGAATAATGATAATTGGTGAAGGAGGTTCTCATTACTTCCCACAGACACTGTGTGCCAGAGTTTCACTTAAGTGAACAATGAACCTGTTTACATTCTTTATGGCATCTGAATCCCTTGGCCCACTTATTAGGGAGCTAAAATCAAGAAAAGACAAAGAAAAAAACAAAACAAAACAAAACCACGAAACAAACAAACAAACAAAAAACCTTCTGAAAGCCCCAGATAGGTAGTGGAAGAAACTAATATTAGGCAGGTTTTTTGGTTTTTTTTTCAGCTATACCATTCATACCACGTGTCACCTGTTTCTTACTCTTAATGTATTGATTCATTAACCTGGCATTCAAGTCCTTGCTTCAGCCTTTCGGTCTGATCTGGTTTGGAACTCATTCTCACTGGGCAATTTCTTATCCTGCAACAGTTCCCTTCATGAAGTACATATATTATACTTAGAAAAATACAGAGTCCAGCGTGTTGGTGTTCAAAATAGCATCAGTGAGGGAGAAACCAAGACACCATGAGAAGGTAAGAACCCCAAGGAAAGCAGTAGATGGAGGCAGCTATGGGTCTGGAAGCAGCAGTAAGGAAGGCAAGAGACATAGGAGTCAGTTCAAGAACTCTGGAGCTGAGCCCTGATAATTTACTTACTTTTCTCTTTTTCAAGAGTCAGTCGGGGGGAGGCGAGTGAAGGAGGGGAGAGGGGGAAAGAGAATCTTAACAAGGCTCTGTGCCCATTGTGGAGCCCAATGGGGGCTTAATCCCATGACCATGAGATCATGACCTGAGCCAAAGTCAAGAGTCCAGTTAATGTTTAACCAACTTAGCTACCCAGGTGTCCCTAGAACAGAATTTTTAGTATATGAGCTGCTGAAGCGAGCACTCTGGAACAGGATTTTTAAATCAAATCATGGGATCCTCCAATTACCTTGTTGGATTTAATTTTTGAATATTGAGGCCATTAGTGTAACCTGCAAAGATCTTCTCTGATTTTGCATCTGCTAATCTAGGGTTGGGTATCCTTCTGGGAAGATTTAACAACTCCCCCACTATAGAGAATCAAGTCACAGAAAAAAGGGCTGAAACGAGAGGGTCAAAGGGAAAAAAACAAAACAAAACAAAACAAAACCCTAAAATTGTCACTTAAAACTTAAAAAGAAATTCTCTTGATGTCCCTCATTTAGGAGTTTTCTTCAACTTTAATAATCTTCTCCTGCCCTACTGTCATTTGTTAAATTTTTATCTCATTTTTCATGGCCCCACGTCAGTTAACTCTTTGAAAAGCCAAACCAGATTCTATGATGACATTTAGTATTTATACAACATTGTCAGCAGCTTTCTTGCAAAGCTTGTCTTCTGCCTTTAGATACATTCCCCTCTTTCCTTACCCATTTATGCACTCCATAAGGTCTGGGATTATGTATTATCTACCATTTTACCCTGCATATACTCAGCAGAGATCTGGGTTTTTGTGGGGTGGGTTTTTTGTTTTTTGGTGTTTTGTTTTGTTTTGTTTTTTTCTTTGTACAATGTTGAGCATCTGGCAAATATCTCCTAATGAGTTCCTAATTGTCTAAGTACTCTGGGCAGGCCTATTAAAATCAAGAGGCAGGATTAAAAGATAAAAATACATTCCTTCCTTGGAATATACATTTTCTTCCATATATTTATGGAACACAGAGACTCTTCCAGCAAAACTAGCTTTTACATTCAAAATTTTCTCAGTTGAAATCTAAAGCAAAAAAACTGGTGCTATCATCAACTTATTTCCTAATGTTATCTTCCTTAGTCTGATTTACTAGACTTTATGGAATTTCATGGTATATGAGCTGGCTTTTCCTTTTCTCAGCTTAAATCACTGAGCAATTCAAAATGTGGGGGATCCATATTTACGAGTCCTTCACCCCAAGTAGAAGAGAATTAGAGGTGACTAAAATAAATCCTTAATGTACTTTTGGAGCTGAGTCCCTCATGAAAGGTCTTACCAGCTACTCCATAAAGATTACAGTTGCCAAAATACAATCAAGCAAATAAATAGGACAGAATTCCATCCAATGTAAGGGAGGTCTCACACATTTTATTGCACAATGTGGTTATCTATGATTTATAACCTTCCATTTTTCATGCAGAGAAAGTTGCATGTATTCCAAGAGGTTATAAACCTTGATTTTTTTTTTTTTTGATGCATAGTTCAATCAGCATTATTTACTACAGAAAACAACACTTGTGGGACACGTAAATTTTACTTTATCTTCACTGGCATGATAAATGATTTATCAAGCACACTACAGAGGGGAAAAACACTCTAGCTATATACAGCTGTTTGGATATTAATTTGTTCCCAAAATAAAGCTCGTTTGTGATAACCTGCATATAAACCTTGGTTAGCCAATACATTTTGACACCATGCTGATTCTATATGCAAGAATTGCCTGCCATGCTAAAAGTGATGTAAGTAAGTGAGCTATCAACCACTGAATCATATCTTCAATTTTCTGATGGCTCTGGCTCCACCACCTGCATTTATTTAACACAATAGGTTTTGATAACCCTGGACCATTACTTTGGAAATATCAGCTGAAGGAATCAGAAACCCATCGAGCTTAACACCTTCACTGTGTTCAAATTAGAAAGAAATAAAACTCTGGGCTTAAGGTTGACTAAGTTACCCAAGGAAGTAATATTCTATTATTTAGGAATGGTACAGAACTTGAGTCACTGTCAAAACCCTCCATTCTGGGGGTGCCTGGGTGACTCAGTCATTAAGTGTCTGCCTTAAGTGTCGGCTCAGGTCTTGATACCGGAGTCCCAGGATGGAGTCCCTCAGTGGGGGACTTCCTCCCTGCTCAGTGGGAAGCCTTCTTCTCCCTCTCCCACTACCGTGCTTGTGTTCCCTCTCTCTCTCTCTGTTCCTGTCAAATAAATAAATAAAATCTTTAAAAAAAAAAAAAGAACCCTCTGTTCTGGTTTTTGGATCAGAGATGCCTAGAGACTACTTATCTTTATGCATTTGGCTAATAATTATACTAATAGAAGGAGCTGTTTATTAAATATCTATTACTGTGCCAGGTGTTTAAGATTTAGTGTCTTATTTCATTAGTTCTAAGAACCTTACGTGTTGGAAGTGGTTCATATTGGCTCTTGAGATTTTATTCTACTTCTCTCTTCCCAAATCCCCATTCATTGTTGTTACTATGGTAGGTTGGTGTAATAGACTCACCATGGAAAATGATAAATGCTAAAATTAGAGCTTTTCAAGTTTTTGGTTTAAAGGCACATCACTGTAATCTTTGGAAGTGGATATTATTATTTCTATTTTATCAGTGACGTAAGTATGACTCAGAGGTGAAGTATCCTTCTTATAGTCAGTATTGTCAGTGTGTAAATTTCTAACTGAGGGTTGAATCCCAGTCTATTACACACTAGAACCCAGGCTCTTCCCCATATGGGGAAATAATTGAAGCTGCTTACCCACTCAAGCAGGGTCAACCACTGTGAATAAACTGACCCTTCTTCAATAAATTCAACCCAACATTTACTTTTCCTAATGCTTTGGTTATGTTGAATTTATTTTTAAAATGCTGCAGAGGACAAACTGATGGCTAGGAGAAGGGAGGTAGGTTTGGAGTTGGGTTAAATAAGTGATGGGGATTAAGGAGTGTATGATGAGAACTGGGTGTTGTAGGGAAATGTTGGATCACTATATTGTATCCCTGAAACTAATATTACACTGTATGTTAACTAACCAGAATTCAAATAAAAACTTAAAATAATAAACAACCTCCCCCCCAAAACAAAACAAAACAAAATGCAAATAGCCACTTATCTTAGAATAGCTTTTGCATAATAAAACAGATGTTTTCAATACAGGGTTTTTTTAAAATGTGAGTGATGACTGCTAGGATAAAGTATTGGCACCTTTTCCTCTTAGCAATATTGACAAGTCAATCCTGATAATTTAACATTCACATCCCAACTGACAACTTTAGCAGGAACCATGCTGGGATGCAATAGCAGGAAGAAGGGATAGGTGGGGGAAAAAATTAAAATGTATCAAGATATAAGAAACAACATAACATTTTTAAAAGCATGCTAAGATTACATTTAAAAGTCTCAGTGGTTTTTCCTTCAACAGATTATCAAAACAGCAAAAAGATCCATAATTTTTCCCTCTACAAGAAGGATACAATTCAACGTCATTCTTCATAGTGATCCAGAACAGTTTCTAAATTCAAACCATTTTACTTGTTTGACTGCTTGTCTTGTTTCTGTAATCTGTTGTTATGGAAATGACTAAGATGTCAAAACATGTTCTGTGTGATCCCACAGGGGAAGGAAGAGTTTTAGGAGGAAAACTCTGAAAGAGGTTTCGAGGCAAACTAAAAACAAATTTGGACTTTGCACTTAAAAATCAAAGCACATTTTTTGCTTGGTTGTGCTCTGATTTTCAAACCACTTCTCCCATGGGGACACTTAATTCTCTGGTTTGTGAAAGGTTTATAATGCCCACTTTCAGTTGTTTACCATACACTCATGAACATGAATAAGTCAATGACACCATTTCTGCCTTGCATGTCAGGAAAAGTTCAACCATTTTGATTGAATTGACCAGCCAAATATAAATGAAATAAATCAAACCAGTTATTTGGAATAATGGACAGGCTAAATGACTGCTTAAAACACATACAAACTGTCAGTATCTTCCCATTCTTTTATAAATGTAGACATGTGTTACAAAGGTCAACTCTTTATCAAGTGCAAATCCTTTGTCCCAAAATGTTTATATGAAAGATCAAATGAACTGCTACAATTTCAATATATGCTTTAAAATGAACAAAAAATATGAGCTTCAAAACACAATTATAAAACAATATATTCTTATAAATTCATTTATTCTTTCTTATTTTAGTATTTAAGGGGATGACTGCAGTAACTACATTCAACTGCACTGCTGTTTTCTACAGAAATAGGCTAGGTTAGTCCTCTGTAAGTAATAAACCTAAACTACTGACCTCACTGCCTGGATGCCATGGATAGAGGCAAGAGAGAAAAGTAAGAGAGCATTTTCTGGAAAACACTCGTCAGTTTTCCAGTCACACTTCAGAAGGGTAAATCCTGGCATGTACAAGTCTTTAGAAGCAGAGTCCTCTCCTGGAGACCACATCGGATGTACAGCTATCACTAACCTGGAAGGTAATAATCTGCTAGAGTGGTCTGCAAAATAATAAAACTAAAGAAGCCTAGAGTTGAGTTTTCCTTGTCAGACAAACCACTAACCCTCTGCGTCATCTTCATCTTGAACCCCAGTGGCCCGTAAACTGTACAGTGGTGGGGGACGCGTCAGGAGTATTTAGCAGTGCACACATAGCTCCTCACACAGTGCATGCCGCGGTTTCACAGTGAGTATTTGTGAATGACACTGAATCTTAACTTTTCTCAGGCTCCATTTATTGATCTGTAAAATGGGAATGGGGCCCAATAAGACTCAAAATGTGGTTGTTGAGAAGAAAGTAAAGTAATACGTGGATATGTTTTTTAAAATTAAGGCTACTCTTATATTTGTTACTTTGTAAGTATTTTTACTTCTCCACTATTTATGGCAGCCATATATAAAACACTGACTTTCTGGACTTGGAGAGGATTAGTTACAGTAAGTGGCAGAAAAAAATTAACTTTAAAACCAGATGACTCTGTTTTACCTTGGATTTTCTTCGTGTAAATTTGATGTTTTTTAAATGGAATTAATTCTGCCTTATTATGAACTTCTGATAGTATTACCTTGGGCAGTTTGAAATTATTTCTAGATAATTAAAGTATTCTATTATTTAACTATATTGTGTTACTACTCCATTTACTTAAAGAATATTGTGGTTGCATACCCTAAATTCTCTATGTAATGCTTAAAATTGTCTTTGCTTATTTTAATGTTTTTCCTCAATTGAATTTTTCTCTGGAAGTCTTTGGTCCCTATGTAATTTCTGCTTATCCTTCTTAGTTTCAGTCAACCATGAATAGGTCCCTGAATATTACTGCTCCAGTCCCCAGTAAGGGAACTGATCACAGGCTTAATGCTGATGGTCTAATTTGATAAACTGTAACAATGAGCAGTCTATAGTATACCATAGAAAAGTTCTCATAAGGTAGGAACAGACTGCAATTGATCCCTGCAATTAGTGCTGTTGTTGCCCCTATTCTTTACATTTTTACTACCGTTTATTTTTTGTTCACTATCTGCATTCCATCCTGGAATCCTCTACTCTCTTAAATATATAGATTTTTAATATTAATTCATCTCATTTAAGAGGCACCCTCACAGAAACATCCAGAAGAATGTTTGACCAAATATCTGGTCACCATGGCTTGGCCAAGCTGACACGAATAATAGCGATCACATCTTCTATTTCTAGTTTTCTAGGGTTTTTGTGTGTGTTTTGTTTTGTTTTTGTTTTTGTTTTTCAGTGTTTTTGTCATGAATGGGTTTGAATTTCGTTAAGTTCTTTTAGTGCACATATCTGTATGATTATGTGTTTTTAGTCCATGGTAGAGACTGTTTTTGCCACAAACACAGAGTCCTTAAACACTTCTGTTACTGACTTGATCTCCAAATCTGGTTGATTTATGTAACCTCTAGATCTACTACTTCAACTGTAGAATTAAATATTATGTTTGGATATCTCTTTCAGATCCAGGAATAAGACTCCATTTCTATATGTAATAACAAAAGTCAAATGAAATGACTGCTTTATGTTTCCTAAAGGTCATGGTCTTTGTATTATTTTATCCACCAAACCACTCCCTGTGGCTGAGTGAAACAGGTAGTATTTTCACTACTGATACAGGGGGTTACTGTTCAAAACAGTTATTTACATTTTCCAAGGTCACACAGTTTCTAAGTGGTGTTGGCAGGATTCAAACTCAAAATCCTCAGGACAGCATGCCAAGTATTTTCCTGTTTATAAGAGCATGGGAAGAGCATGGGTTTGTTGCCTTAATAAATAAATTACCTCTCCCAACTTATTCTTCCAAAGATCATTCCTACCCTTGCTTAAAAATCATTCCATACATAGAAGTTAAACTGGAAGAAAAGTTCTCAGTAGATTGGTTTCACTTAAAAAGGTGGGGGGGGGGTACCTGTGTGGCTTGTCTGTTAAGCATTAGACTCTTTCCACTCAGGTCATGATCTCAGGGTCATGAGATGAGCTACACACCTGGCTCTGTACTGAGCGTGGAGCCTGGTTAAGATTCTCTCCCTCTCCCTCTGCCCCTCCCTTGCTCTTTCTCTCTCAAAAAAAAGGGGGTGGTTTTCTCATAAGCCTACCTGTTCTTTCTTCCTTGTGCTGTACTTACTACCATTCAGTTTTCTACCGTAGATGTAAATCACATTATACTTTTAATTTTTTTAAAAACACAAGTTGGCCTAATCAGCAAAAGTGTTAAGTGTTTTGCAGTTCAAACTGCAAGATTGTTATTAGATCGATATAAATAGCAAGGGAGAGAAAGGAGAGCTTCTGGGCCCTGCCACAGGGAAAAGGAGAATGAATTCCCAGTTCTCTGCATTTGCCATCCCATTGATGTCTTTATCTCCAGTTAGCTACAAAGAACTTTGCTAATCATTGCGCTTCACAGTGATAACAGATTTATAATACATGGATCACATCCTGAGGCTGTCAAGAGAGTCTGTTAATATGATTTTAAAACAGAAGTCATGTCTAGAGAGTCTTCACTCCTCGCAGAAGGATGCTTCACTTTTCTACTATTACCCACACCCCATCCTGATCAAAGTAAGCACAGCTCTTCTGAGTCTGAGATTTGTCTACCTTGAGAGGAACCAGGCATTTGCCTACAGGTTTGCAGGATGGGTTTTTGCTGTAATGTTGCAACAGCCATGATCATTGGTTGTGGTCTAGAGAACTGTAAAAAAGATAAGAAAGACAGAAGAAGTTTTGTGTTAATAGCAGATTTGGGGTTTGCCTGTGTGGGTGAAGATTCACCAAGAAGTGGCAGTTCTTGGCCAAGTATTTAACATAGCCAGCATAAAGCATGGAATATTTTTCAAAAAAAGGATCTGAAGGTATGTGATGGAAAAGAAGGATAATGAACATAAGATATATTATGAACAGATAAAGGGAATTATCTGGAGATCAGACAATATACAAAGGCATTTCTTGAGAAGGAGGAATGTCCTTAAGGGTGGAGATGACCATCCACAACCTGAATCATATGACAATAACCACCATCAAAAACCAGTTACCGGGTGCCTGGGTGGCTCAGAGGGTTAAGCCTCTGCCTTTGGCTCAGGTCATGATCCCAGGGTCTTGGGAATAAGCCCCGCATCGGGCTCTCTGCTCAGCGGGGAGCCTGCTTCCCCCTTTCTCTCTGCCTGTCTCTCTGCCTACTTATGATCTCTCTGTCAAATAAATAAATAAAATCTTAAAAAAAAAAAACAACAGTTACCATTATTGAGTGCTGTGTGCAACAAATTCTAAAAGATATTTATTAAAGCATTAATTCTCACACGAACTCTGTGAAGTAACTATTAATATTATTCTCAGTTTACATACAAGGATACTGAAGTTCAGAGAATTTTCGTGACTGGTTAACTGACATGGGCACTAATTGGCAGAAGCAGGATTCCAGAGGGGTGTGCCACATCAAAAATTCCTGCTCTTAGTGCAAACATTGCATTGCAGTACTCTTTGAACAAATGTATAATATCTGAATCATCATGTATAATTTCTTAGAATTCATACTTAATTTCATGTACCATGTTGAACACTGAATGATGAAAAAGGGGAAACAAAACAAAAAAACAAAGAAATAGACAAACATGGGCTTTAGAATCAGAAAATGGAAATCTCATCTCCCATGAAGTGAAACTGACAAAAAAAGATAACCCAAAAAAACATGCTTTCAAGGTAGAATAAATAGAATTCTTGAAGCTGGCCACCCTTTGGTGTATGTATGATTTTACTATTGCCCATATACAAATTACAACACAGCTACCCCTGAAAAGAGCACAGGATGATCTCATATTCTCTAAGTTAGATATATGATCCAGATATCAGTGTGTTAAAGTCAAGATATCACAGGATGGGCTCCTTTCAGGAGGCTCTAGAAGAGAATCTACCTTTTGCATGTTCCTTGTCTTGTGTTCCTAAGCTTCCATATCCAAAGCTAGCAGTGTTGCATGTTTCTGAACATTTTTTTTCCCACAGTCACACCTCCTCTGTTCACAGCTGGGAAAGGTTCTGTGTATTGAGCCCTAACAAATCATCCTGGATGGTCTTCCCATGTCAAGTTCCTTAATTTAATCACACCTGGAAAGTCTTTTTTTGCCATGTAGCAGGACATATCCACACCTTCCTGCATTAGGATTATGGACATCTTGGGGAACCATTATTCTACCTACCTCAGTGTATAAAGCTTGGCACCTGGTGAACACTGAGACTGAGGTCAAGCACAAAACTAGATGATAAATACCAGAAGCACTGTGAAGGCCAACCTCAGAGTAAGATAGTTTGCTAAACATTAAACAGATATGTTTTCAATCAGCCCATCTCTTTCATCTTAAAATTATAAAAATACTACCTTTACCTAGAGCTTGATCAAAACGTTTTCCCCAGGGCGCCTGGGTGGCTCAGTGGGTTAAGGCCTCTGCTTTTGGCTCAGGTCATGATCTCAGGGTTCTGGGATTGAGCCCCGCATCAGGCTCTCTGCTCTGCGGACAGCCTGCTTCCTCCTCTCTCTCTCTCTGCCTGCCTCTCTGCCTCCTTGTGATCTCTGTCTGTCAAATAAATAAATAAAATCTTTAAAAAAAAAAAAAACTTTTTCCCCCTATTATTCCCTGTGGGGTGCCAACAATGTTAGAAGCTGGAACAGAGAGGCACAAAGACACCATGGGTCCCATCTTTCCAGATCCTGTACCATTCCACCTTCAGGCTGTAAAGACAGGGTGTCCTGGGGGGATAAATATCTGTGTCAACTGATCTTGCTTGGGAATAAATGGCCTTTCAGAGTTTGGAGGGAGCAAGATTCTAAGGACAATTCTACCTGGTTTAAATCAATAATAAAGCATCATATTCTTCTTCAAAGAACACCTTTTCCAGGATTCACCCCTGCATGCCCATACCATATATATAAATTTAGCCTTAGAAAAAAAGGAGAGAAAGGGTTGTCACTGGAAATTGCTAATAGAGTCTACTTGAATCCTGCTTCCTTTAAGCTATGTTTAAAAATAACAACAAAAAGTACCCAAGGAGTTCACCCAGTAAACATGGATATCTAGTTCAGAAAGTCCTCCGAGGGAATCGAAAATACCAGATGCCCTTAAAAACATGCAAACACATTCTCTCAAGCCACCCTCTATTCAAAAAATGAATTGCTAACCTTTACATTTAGGGGATTTGTGTGTGAAATACGAATGAACCCATTCAATTTATCATCCTCGAATAAACCTGTCAAAGTGTCACAGGAGCAGGGAATAGCCAATTGCTAATATCAAAAGCTGTAAAAATGGTCCAACTTAGAGTTCCTAGGGAGTGACCCATTTTTGCAGCAGAGTGCAAGTAGGCAGCACAAATTATGTTAGAACAATATCTGTGAAATGCTGTATTCAAAAATCCTTAGACGAGGAAAAAGAACTCATGTTAATTGAAATATCTTAATTTTGCCAGCATATTCACATGCTATAGGTTAGGACCCAGATATGTTCACTACTCCCTCCAAAGTAATAGTCTTCCTAAAATTTAGGTGGGTTAATATAATTGCTGAGGGCCTAAAAAAGAGATCAAGGATGAAAGAGTTTGCTTAATGTAAGAGGAAAATTATATTCCATCAGGACAGACAATTCTTAAAATTCTTGCCAGTTACCTTTCAGAAGTCTGTAAAGTATAGGTTTAGATAACAGAACACAGCATAGTAAAGGAAAGATAAGTACCACTATGTTTAGTCAGGAAAATCTAGGTTGCACTAGGGTAAGAAATGCCAAAACCTCAGTGGTTTAACACAACCTAAATCTCTTTCAATGTCTGCTGTAGGTCTAGACTCTCCAGGGCAACTCTCTTCCGTGTAGTACTCAGAATTTCCAGGCTTACGACATTTCCATTCTGTATGAGGCACTCACTCTTCCCGTGATAGAAAGAACTCTGAAGAGATGCATTATCGGCCTATGTATAATGCCATTCCCAGACCATTTTCCTGAACTGGGTGCTGCAAGGCAGCTGGCGGATGTACTTTCAGTAGAGTAGAGCTGAAAATACTGGTGAGAATTGGTATTCTGTATACCAGGTACAATTAGGAAAACACCTGGAAGTTATGAAGGTCACAGTATATGTATCTATTCGTCTGAGAAGAACATTACATTAGGATGTGGTGGGCATTCCATAGGCTAGGAACGAGGAGTTGAAAGATGACTCACTAGCTTCCACTAGTGTACACGTTATTCCTTTATGCACAGTTAAAGTCTTCCCAATTCTGGTGAGATGAAACAGGAGAAATGGAGTTGTAACAACTTTGGTCACCAATACATTGGTGAGGAAATACTGAATCACCAACTAGTTGTATGTAATATGTTGATTATGATCACTTCTGCAAAAAGGATGTTAGATGTACTGAGTTTCCATGGGGCACAAATCTGCACTTAATATATGCCTTCTCCTCCTCCTTGTAACAACCTTGGTTTAGTATCTTTTCTTGGTTAATTTACTTGTTAATGATAAATTCGTTCAGCCTTACTCTACCTGAACTGTCTTCTACCAGGATTAGAGTCACATAGAGCAATATCCTTTTATTTTCCAGGTATTTTATATGTGGGATTCATTTTTATAATTTTTAAACATATCTACCTATTCAACCTGCTATGAAGGAGAACATGGTATAACTCTTCTAAGGAAATGAAAGTGCCCAAATCTTTCTGGGGATTTTTTCAGCCTCAAAAGCAAGGTTCTCTGAGACATACACATGCCAAGAACAGATCAAAAGAAGATGGGATTATCAGGTGGGGGCTTCAAAACAAACATCCCTGAACTCGAAGCCAGTTCACATTTTTATCCAGGCTCATTTTTCATCTCATGATCCCCACTGGTGGGAGAAAAAGTAGTGGGTTATGTGCAGAACTCAAAAGGGATTGTGAAATGTTACCAGAGCATGATCTTCATCTCTCCATAAATCTTTTTGTAACATTGCTCCTTTGAATGGATATTTTATTTGTTGTTCTTGAAAATGAGGTCAGTGAGCCTCATGCTATTAACGTTTTCCTGTAATTTGGCAAGCCAGTCTAGTCTTTGCAGATATCTCTGCATTAAATGTGACCAACTAAAAATGTCTACAATGTCTGTAACAGGGGGTGTGTGTGGGAAGCAGAAATGACATGTTCATCATAGAAAGAAGGTCACATTTATGTAATAAAACATTGTTAACTACTCTCCCTCCTCATTCCTTTCTACAATTCCTTTTTTCCCTTTCTGCAACAAATCATTATTCAAACATTTACTGTGTACAAATTACTATGCCAGGTACGATGGAGTTTAAGAAAGAGAGATTCAATATAGTGTTTGATGTGAAAGAACTTAAATCAGATCATGTTTCTCCAGGGACAATGTCTACCTTCTACTCCAAAGCCCTGTTGTGATGTCACAGATAGTCCTTGTAATTACCTAACATTTGTTCAAGGCCAGATTCTCTGGCAATAATAAAAGAACAAGTATGTTTCCATGTGGCTATTTTTCCTCTGGCAGTTTAAAATGTAGGGTCTGCAAAAGTCTCTGATTTCTGGACCTATGTTTTTGCAAAAAAAATCCATGGTGCCTACATTCTCTGAACATTTTGAAATAATATGCTTTACTTTGCAAAAACAGAAATACCTTCAATATGGAGGACATTAGGAGAAGGAAAGGAAAAGTGAATTGGGGGAAATCGGAGGGGGTGAAGAACCATGAGAGGATGGTGGACTCTGAGAAACCAACGGAGGGTTTTGGAGGGGAGGTAGGTAGGGGAATGGGTGAGCCTGGTGGTGGGTTATTAAGAAGGCCACGTAATGCATGGAGCCCCTGGGTGTTGTACATAAACAATGAATCTTGGAACACTGTATCAAAAACTAATGAGGTACTGTATGGTGACTAACATAAGACAATAAAAAACAGAGAAAAAAAAAGAAATACCTTCATCTGCAGACCACTTCTTAGGTAGTTTTTCTTTTTTTGCCCCCTGAGTACTTTAATCAACTTTGGCTTTTAGTTCGTATACCATAGAAAAACTTACTCACTTGAAATAAAAAGTGATTAACAACATGAAAGGTCAACAAACATCCTATAGTCATTCCTAGGCAAAGAACATGTTCAGCCCACTTTCCCTCCACTCTCCCTCCTCATTTAGCAAGATTGACGTACTGTGAAAGTCTAGTCAATAATTGTTAGTATTTCTGAAAGCCAACCAAGTGAATTAGAGATATAAAGAATTCTTTGGCAGACTTTCAAAGTCCCCAATCCACTAAATAACAGCGTTTCCTATATCAAGACATTTTTTAAGAATCATGTCATTTTCCCTTCTAGAAGACTTGCTTTCTTTAGCTACTCTTTTTCTTTTTTTTTAGAACTTAAGAATTTATTAAAACTGAAACCAGTGTTATTGCACATGTTGGATTAGTCACACCAAGCATAGGATAACTGTATGATGAAATATGACAACTTCAGAAGCCTGACAAGAAATGCAAAATGAAAGATCCTTCTTAAACTATTTTTAGCAGAAAAAGAAAAAAAGATATTTACAAACATTGAACAAGTATGAATGTGTTTCATCATTTTCTTGACACAGTGTCTTTAAACTTGAAAAAAAAGTAACTAGAATGTGTGACTCATTGCTGGGTATGGAGGTCTGGTTTGCATTTTGACCTTTTAATAAGAGGCACTGGTACCTATAGTTCATTAACAATCCGCATAATGTGGCACTTAGTACTGTCATAACATGGACGCCACAGTAAGGTACTCTTATGAAGCTGCAATTAGGGCTTTGGGATTATTGGTTTGTATGCCAAACTCTAAGATGAATTCACTAAAGACTAATCAGTATTTTTCAGACTTTAATGGACACACCTGGGGGGAATTAGATTTGGTATCAGTATGTCTAAAGTAGGGTCTGATATATAATGTATCATATAAAGTATACTTATATACTTATATATTTTATATATATATACTTTATATATATAAGTATACATCATATATTTATATAAAGTAAATATATATATAATATATATATATAATATATATATAATATATAAAGCTGAAGGTTGCTGACCAATACATCATCCTTGAGTAACAAGGGGCTAGATCTTATCTGAACAAAGCTATACAAAGAGAAAAAAAATCCATGGAACAGTATGACTGGGCTATCTGGTGGTATGTCTATTAGAATGAGACTTGTTAGGTAAAGAAGCAAAGATTTAAAAGATCAAGTTACAGTAGCTAACATGACTAGTGCCCACCCGTGCCCTGTCTACTGCCCAGTGAACACTGTACCACAAACTACAAGTACGTGGGTCCCGTTGTCTAGACTGTATTGTGTAATGGACGCATCACAGAAACTCTGATGCATTTTTATTAACATTTTACTTATTTACATCTTCATCTTCCAATTCTCTGTTCACTAGGAACTTTTAAAACATAATTTACCGGGGCGCCTGGGTGGCTCAGTGGGTTAGGCCGCTGCCTTCGGCTCAGGTCGTGGTCTCGGGGTCCTGGGATCGAGTCCCGCATCGGGCTCTCTGCTTGGCAGGGAGCCTGCTTTCCCCTCTCTCTCTGCCTGCCTCTCTGTCTACTTGTGATCTCTCTCTGTCAAATAAATAAATAAAATCTTTAAAAAAAAAAAAAAACATAATTTACCTTCTCATGTAAAACTACTTAAAAAGAGAGAATGAAGCTAATGGAGTGTGAGTGATTAGGATGAGAATTTCTCATTGAAAATAAATGATTTACAACAGCAAGAGAATCTACTGATCAAAGAATGCTGGATATTCCAATATTTCTGACAATTTTTATTGAGAATTAACAAAATGGAATTTTGGTATCATACTCTTGGTTGATGTGTAATTGTGTGAAATGGAAAAACTTCAAGGTACTAAATAAGCAGTTTTCAGTCTGAAGTGCTCATAGTTGATCCTCAAACCAAAATGGCTGTAAGGTACATCTGGGAAAAATAATGTTAGGATAAACAAGGGTGAGGTAAAGAGATCTGCCCTATTAGATATGAAACTTATTATTATAAAGATATAATAAATAAGTAGTTCAGTATCTATATCACTATTTGCAACATAGTTCAACGGCAAAAAAAAAAACCACATAAAAAAAAGAAAAAATACCCAGAAAATATGAATTTAAAAAAAATATATGACATTTTTAAACCAGATTGAGGAAGAGTGAATGAATATAATAATGTGGGACAACTGGCAAACCATTTGGATAGAAACAAGTTTAATCCTTATCTCACACTTTCTTCTAAAATGAATCCTTTACACAAGAAAATCATAAAAGTAATAGAAAGAAGTACAGGTAAATACTTTAATTATATTGGTTACAAGGAAGGTCTTTCTAAAGATGGCATCAAGGGTAAAACCATTAAGAAAATTAAAAGAAATAACTCCTTTAAAATTCAAGGGTTTATGTGGCAAGACTTTTACCCATGCCTCTGCTATAATCAAATTATGAGTCAAATGATAAATATAAATGCATTAAAATGAATTAGTAATGACTCTATAAAGAGCTTTTGTAAATCAAGTAGAAAGAGAGAATCACCCAGTAGGAAGACAACCTAGGCACAAGAATAAGCAATTATCAAAAGAAAGGGGGAAAGAAAAAAACCCTGAGATGGTCAGCAAACACATTTAAATGCATTCATTATCAACAAGATTATTGTTAGTGATTTGTGAAGACAAACCTATCAAATATCTTAAAAGTATGCATAAGTGATTATGCAGCAGCTCCACTTCTAGTATGTGTTCAAGGATGTTTACTGAGATATCAGGAATGGGTGAATTTGAAAAAAAAAATTAAAACAGAATAAAAATATAATGCACAAATAATTGAATTCTAGATTTTGATACATGATCAAGGTATTATTGTAAGAGTACAGACTTACATATATATATATTGATAGGAGAATATGTTTCTTCTATATTATAAGCGAAAAAGAGTCTATAAAAGCATGCATTGTTAGACCTCACACAATATTTATTTATTTATTTATTTATTTGGATGAAACTTTTTTATCTTTAATTGACTTTCTACATTCCACTACTGTAGAAAATGTGGAATCAGGGGACATCTGATTGAAGGGAAGAAGGAAAAGAAGAGAATATCTTTATTTCTTCACACTTAAATCATGACATCTTTCTGCTTTCCCCCTTATGTATTGTTTCAAGACTTTCCTTTAAGATACAAGGTTGGACTTACAGGGTAGAAAGAAAATATTTTCCTGTATTTTTCCACAAGATTTTTAGGCCATTATTTGCAGGAAATGCACATAGTCTAAGAATAGCACATTTCTAAATTATTTTACAAATGTCTATAGGTAATGCAAATGCATGGCGTATCATTCAAAACAGAAAAGGGACAAAAACTATTATCAGGATACACATCAGCAAGATAAAGGAATCATAAAGTCAGTGTTTGTTTTTCTCTAATGAATTTCTGGATGTCCTTTTCAAAAGCCCGTGTTAATTTTTCTATATCTAAAATTATTTATTCTTCCGATAATTTACTTATAACTTGGATCGTATACATTTACTGCTTCCAAGTCTTTTATATATATATATGTAAAAGTTATATATATATATTTTTGTTTGTTTGTTTTCTAGGATACGGTGCAAGAATCCTAGAAAAATATATCAAATATTCACAGAAATTTCAGCAGCCTGTAAGATTGAAGATAATTTTTTCTTTCATATTTTAGGTATTTTCAGGTTATGATAAATAGGAAATAGCTTTATAAAGTAAAAGAGTAAGGCTACTTCCACATTTTTTTCTTTTAAATAGGAAGTACTAGCAACCTTCAGTTGCTCTGTGGAGGGCCTTACCCTCAATAATGCCTAGATATCATTGCCATGCTAAAATTATATTTATTGAGAAACTCTAAAAGCAGGTCACGAGTCTTGGTAATTTTAGCATAGGAAATTTAATTGGAAACCCAAGTTCATTTGGTTTTAGATATACTGGGACATCTTACCACTATTTCTGATATATGAGAGTGGTGGCATCAGACGCTAATGGTGAGTCAAAAGTAATAAATACTTGGTGTAATCTTAACAGCAGGCTTCTGATTCCTAGTACTCCTCTATTATTCTTGCACTACCTTCTCATTTATTCTTCCAAATCCATTAGATCTATCATAATTTGAGTATAGGTATATGTTTCTACTCCAGGAAAGTAGACAAAGATTATCATAATTTGCAATGTAAAGATTCCATTGGTGTTACTGTTATAAGAAGAAAGACATGACTTGTGAGTGAGGGAAACAATGAAAATCTTTGTGGGAGAATGCGATTTTATCTAGAAAATGGAAGAATAATTTCAATAAATTACTCTCGCTGGGAACAAGAAGGTTATTAAGGGCAGGAGGGAGTATACATGGCTTCCACATGGATTAGAGGGAAATAGTCCCACTAGGCTGTGGGCTATGGAATTTCTGAGGAAAAATGAGGAGTCCATCATAAAAAGTCTTAATTGGAAGGTCATTTATTTGACAGGTTACAAGAAACAACTGAACTTTTGAGAAAGCCTTCATAAAAGATCACAGTTGTAATTTAGTATGTAAAAGAACATGGATCAGACTGAAAAAATGAACATTTATAGACAGGACAGCCGCTCAGGGAAATTATTGCATTAATAAAAATAATGTTGTGGCCAGAGATGAGACTGGATTATAGAGTTAATGCAGATGTAGAACCAAAACGATGACAGATGATTAGAAATGGCAGATAATGAGTATTTGGAAAAACAATGGAAATGGGAACTTTGGGGGAAGCTTACTTAGGAGAAAAAGTTCAGTTTATATTTGTGGAGTTACAGAGGTGCTGATGTATCCCAGAAATGACATCATTTTTAGAGGGGTTGGGTAATGGAAAGATGGTGGGCAAATAGATACATTCTGGGTGTCTTCAGCAAACAGGCAATGTCAAGGCATGAGAAAATGAACAGATACAGTAAAATTGGTAGGCAGCTCTGAGCAAAAAGTCCAAGGGTAGAATGTTGGAAGGTAAGTACATTAAATAGGTTTGAGGAGGCAAAGAGTGACAGGGGGGATTTTGGCCTGTTTTGTTCACTGTTGGGATTCATAATACCTAAAATTGTGCCTGACACTGAGGATGCCTCAATAAATAGTATTGAATGAATTAATGTATATAAGAGGTAGTTTCATGACAAAGATGTTTGTGAACAGTGTGGAATACTGCCTAGAAGGGAAAGAAAATGAGGTCTTTTGTGTTTAGGAGGTCAACACTGATCTCTGACAGACCAGATTCAGAAGAAATGAGAAAAGGCAGAAATCACACCCTTTGGTACATCAACCTTTTGGTTCCACTCTTATATTCTGAGCAAAAGATATTCTGTCTTTTCAAACCAAAATTATTCTGTCTACAGCGTCCAGGATCTGAGATATGCATGACAGTATTATTATTATTATTATTATTATTATTATTATTATTATTATTATTATTTTAGGAGGCTATTACCCTTGGAGTTTTACACTTTACTGAAACACACACACACACACACAACCGAACTGTGAATTAATTAAATCCTAGAAACACAATGTCAGTTCAACATACAAGTCAAAATACCAATTCAGTCCTTGGATAAAGTTGGCTTTATCCTAAATGCTTAAACATTGATTTTGCCAGGAACAATAAATGAATGGCCACTATGAGTGATATAGAGTTAATTATTTTCAGTTAGTTTCCCAAGCATTAAATTGTGAGTCTCGTGTGTGTGTGTGTGTGTGTGTGTGTGTGTGTGTGTGTGTGTGTGTCTGGAAGGTGATATTTGTATATGTCACAGCTTTTTGTCTATGTGCCAGATGACTGAGGAATTTCAGACATCACTGCAACTAATCTCTTTGAATAGAAGAGAAATTCATGTGGGAAATGTTCAGATCTAGGGGGAAGGTAATTGCATTCTGTTTGAGAGATTTTATGTATACCACTTAGGAGTGTGCTTTGCTTTTGTTGTTTACTCACACATTTTGGTTAGCATCATTGCATTAAAGTGCAACCTTTGAGGTTCACCAGCAAAAAGTAACAAAAGCTTAGCATTAAGAAAAACATCAATTTACTCTGCAGGTACCAGCAGTATATTTACTTCATACCCTGAAATGAATGGTTATGTGATACTTATTTTAAAGCATATTTTATTATAAGACCATAGGATAGATTTTGTTAGATTGGACGCTTCGGCAGTACAAAAGAAATGAAAAATATGTGTAAATTTCACAGATATTCACTCACAGTTAGAGGATGTGTTCGGTAGATGACTTACTGCAATTATGCAACTTTGAAAAGTAGCAGGAAACTGTAGCAGAGGAGGAAAAAAAGCTCTAAATTCAGACCTGTGATTACTTCACTTCTCTCATAACCCACTATGTGTCCACAGGCAAGCCATATAACCTCTCTCAGTTCAGTTTGCTCATCTGCATCAAAAGCCAATATGGCAGAATCATAGCAGTAAGAGTCCTATCAAATACGGGTGTTCAGAAAGATAATAGAAATAAAAATTTAGGAAGAAGTTTAGCTTATGGGAAAAAGCTGCTAAATTCAATATAGATTTGTTGAGTCACACTGGTGTTGACTACCGAGGCATGGTATGGGAGTGGAGATTATGGAGACTCTAAGGTTTACTATAACACTACAATAATATATTATTGAGCACACCCCACAGTATACACAAGTATTATGTTAGCATTTTCATTTGCTTTACAATTACTATATAAGAAAAGAATGATTATAACCCCAATTTCACTTGTGAGGTAAACTGACTTTCAGAAATCCTGACTTACTCAAGGTCATGCAGAGAAACTGAATTAGGGTTCAAACCAGGGTTGATTGAGGCAAGGCTACTCACCACTTCCCGAAGATGAGAGTACATGTGAGAGTGGTCTTTAAAGTAAAAGTACTACCAACAGATAAAGTGATATACCTAATCAGAAGAGTTAGTACAACTAACTCTTCATGTGCTCTAAATAAGCTTAATAAGCTTATTAATAAGCTCTAAAATTTTACTGCACACTTCCTATGTGCCATGATTGCTCTATAGGCTTCCAATTATTCACTCATTGAATCCTCACAGGAACTTGATTAAATGCAATTCGGCTTTAGATTCAGAACTTCCAACCAGCCACCATGCTGCCTCACCTGTGTGTGAAGATGATGCAAATGACAGTGAGGGTTTTTGCAATGTCTGAGATTAACTGTTTTGAGAAATTTAATTTCCAGAATAGTTTTGTATCTTATAAAAGGAAGGACTGGGGTGTGTAGTCACTTTTTCATGGAAGAGAATGTTCTCGTCATAACAAGTTAAGTTCTTTATGTTATTTGGTTTGATCTTATTTTGATTTGACTAACTCTGACTACCAGCTGGCATGGGTTTTGTGAAGGGAAAGTGTTGCACATCTCAGAGGAAATGAGCAGAAGCCTTGCCTACCATGTGGCCACCTTTCTGAACATGGAAACTGAGGAGGTTAAACTCAAACTGGTAGTGTCCTAATGTCTTAATGCCCACTTTCATGATCTCACTGTGCTTCTCATTCCTTTCCTCAACCCCTCTTCTTTTCTCTTCTTAATGAATAAAACACAGACCTTCAACTACAAATATCACAATCCTCGGTTTATGAACTGCAGAAAACTTCAGGAACAACCGTATACATTAAAAAAATTATAGGGGCACCTGGGTGGCTCAGTCAGTTGAACGTCAGACTCTTGATTTCAGCTCAGGTCACGATCTCAGGTTGTGAGATCAAGCCCTGCATCTGGCTCTGTGCTGAACAAACAGCTTGCTTGGGATTCACTCTCCCGCCTCCCTCTAAAATTCCCCGACTTGTGTTCATGTGCCCATCTCTTAAAAAAAAATTAAAATCAGGTATTTCTTTTTTGATCCTAAGGCACAGAACTTACTAAGATTTATTTATTTTTAATCTTCTTTTAAAAGATTTATTTATTTGAGAGAGACAGACAGCATGAGTGGGATGGGCAGAGGGAGCAGGGGAGAGAATCTCAAGCAGACTCAACATGATGTGAGGCTGGGTATCACAATATTGAGGTCACGACCTGAGTTGAAATCAAGGGCCCAATGTTTAAAACTGATTGTGTCACCCAGGCTCCCCTTCAATCTGTTTTGTTTTGTTTTTTAAATAAACTCTTGTGTTCAACATGGGGCTTGAACTCATGACCCCAAGATCAAGAGTTGCATGTTGTACCAACTGAGCCAGTTAGACACCCCTAACTTACAAAGATTCTAAAGTATCTCTTTTGTTTGCATCACATTCATTCATTTATTCAATTATTCATTAATTCATGTAGTAACATGTCATGCACTAAGCTAGTCACTGGGAATATTAAAATGATTGAATCTCTTATAGTTTTATCTTGGTACTTATTTCAATGTGTTTAGTTTTGATTCTGTTTTCGATTTATTACTTCATTTAAATTCTATTATCATTTAGTGATTGGCAATTAAATATATTATCACAGCATACATATCATTACATATATATGTATATACATATATCTTTTACATCCTTTAGCCACTTTTTGCAGTAAGTAGGGAGTGCCACTGGATTCTGTTTTGTTTTTAGGAGAAATTTAGGCCTTTCCTTTATAAATTTCAGCTGCTCTTAAACTGTTCCTACTTTATCTCACTCTTATTTCTTTTAAATTGTCTTCTTAGTAGATTAAAATCCAATAGGTTTTTTAACTGGCCATTCCCTCCCCTCTAAGCACAAAGAAGAATTGTGCATTCCCAGCAGGCTTAATCCTCCTCAGTGGTAAGGGACAATGAGCACATAACATTTATTACACAGAAAAGAAATCAAACATCTCAAAGTATTTTACAACTCCCCAAACTGGAATCTACCCTAAGCTGCCCTGATAAGGTTATAAGATTTTTGTTTGTTTTATTAAACTCATTAGCACAGGAATTTTAAGCAGGTTAAATCAACAGTGGACCCATAATGGGATTTGAGAATTCCTTCTTCTTATTTTATGGGTAGGGAGGGTATTCTGGTCTCTGACAAATCATGGGCCAGCGTAGGAGGCACTCGGTAGTGAGCTTTGAGAACTGTTTCCACTTGAATGCCCAGATATTGTAAAATCTGTAACTTCTATGACGATTTTGACGTGGCAGAACTAAGGAGCATGGGCAAAATTTACCATGATTTAGAACTTTTAAACCTAATGTTTCACAAACTAATCACTTCACAATCACATTTTCCTTTCCTGAACACAAACTAATCATTAAAGATTTTGCATTTCTGTACTTCTTGCTCTCTTCTCTTTATCCAGCATGTGAAAGAAAAATTGCCTATGATGCACTAATGTACCTGGTGACCCAATTCTGTTCTTCAGGTAGAGATATTGGTGCTTCTTTTAGACAGTCTTTAGATACAATGTTTGCCAAACTAATTTAGAAGTCAACTTGACCTTTAAGACAACTGTTTCCAATAGCAATGGGAAAAAAAAAATGAAGAGAAAGCTATAAGACTCCTTTAATGTTGGTTTACATGTAATACTAAGAAAAGCAAATGGAACAATTAGAAGAGATATAGGGCACGATTGTTTTCTTTTCTTTTTTTTTTTTAAGATTTTATTTACTTATTTGACAGAGAGAGAGAATAATCACAAGTAGGCAGAGAGGCAGGCAGAGAGAGAAGGAGAAGCAGGCTCCCTGTTGAGCAGAGAGCTCGATGTGGGTCTGGATCCCAGGACCCTGGGATCATGACCTGAGCTGAAGGCATAGGCTTAACACACTGAGCCACCCAGGTGCCCCACATGATTGTTTTCTGAAAAATGACTGAATTAAAGGATGTGTTGGCAAAGGCTTAGGTGGTACAGAAATAGCTATAGACTTAAAAAGTTATTATACATCAATACGTGTGATCTTTTCATAAATCTCAATTGCCTTATAGAAGACAGAGTGTTAGAGATGGAGAGAGCTTAGGGATGACGGAAAATGGGAATGCAGCCTAAGTGTTGAAGGACTTGCTCTTCTCGGAAACCAAGCAGGAAGAGCCCATGTCTCTGGATTATCAGGTTGGCTGTCTCTTTACCACCTAGATGTTTATAGTTTCATGGTTAAGAATCATATAATTGAATTCTAGTATGTCAAAATTAGCCACTTTGGGTTATTTATAAATGATAATAATAATAATAATGTTTATCTCTTAGGTAGACAAATGCCTTTAAAGGGAAAGATACAAACACTGTTAACCTTCGGAATTAAGAATAATGGACTCTCTAGTCACATGGGTGTCCATTACAAAGGCATTGGAGCAACAGGTATATTAAGACAGCCTAGAAGTAGATGAGAGAACGGTTCCAATACCTCGTGGCAACCTAGCCCTTGCTGCTAGTAAATGCAGACTTCCTGCTTCATCATATATTGCTTCCTTTCTTGGGACTTATCTGGAGTTCACAGAATGGGTAAAGTGCCCCAGACTGCATTAAATTATTTTCAGTCAGCCCAAGGTGGGGCAGAAATAATGAACTCTCTGACTTATCTAGAATTGCTAAATTCAGTAGCATGAGCTCTACATTCAAGAGAAAATGTATTTTTCCCCTGGACATGAAGAAATGAATATTTCACTAATGAAAACCAGGGAAATTCTGGCCCTGATCTCAAATACAAATCACAATGTTGGGTTACTGTGAAGTTTTGTGTGTAAGTTTTAACTATCTTGTGAAATTCTAGGAAGGTGTACCACCATAATTTGTTCTATTTGCCACAGTATATGAATAAAACACCCATTTTATGAAATAAGCAGGGTGAAAAATAAACCATCCCAAATGTCAGATAATCAAAATGAGTATACAATTTATGAGTTGATTTAGAAATGATTATGACAAATGGACCATATAAATAACACATAAGGAGGAAGTAAGGCTTAAGGCATAATAAGAGGCAGGTATCCAATACAGACTATAACAACAACAACAACAACAACAACAACAAAACCAACCATGAAAGTCAATCTAGCTTATGCAAAATTAATGTGGAAACCATAAAATTAGTCCATTTGACTTACCTTCTGCAAACCTAAAGTCTATTCAAAGCCTTCTCAGTGTTGCTTATTCTTCGCCAATCTATTTTTAGTATATGTGCTGCCGAAGCAAGCACTATTCTTCGCCAATCTAAATGACTACACTGTGTTCTAATCTAGGCAGATTAAGCAAGTTCAAATAAATATAACTTGAGTAAAATATATATTAACTGGAGAGAACTGCAGATTCATAACCATCTATTTTTAAATTCTCTATATTATAAAGAGTATTATTTTGGCTTTTTGTCCTCTATGAGAATATACATTTCCAGATAGGTAAAGCTTTAAAAAAACCTTATCTATAAAATTTGTTAACATTAAAATTAGGCTGTATTGGTCAACATATCTCTTAAAGCATGTTTATGCTTTTGGAACTTCATGTGTAACCAAGACATAAAGACATTATTCAAAATTTCAAGCTTTGATATTTTTCTTTTTTTTTAAATCTTTTTTTCAAATTTATTTTTAAAGATCTTATTTATTTATTTGACAGAGATCACAGGTAGGCAGAGAGGCAGGCAGAGAAAAAGGGGGAAGCAGGCTCCCTTCTGAGCAGAGATCCTGACGCAGGGCTCGATCCCAGGACCCTGAGACCATGACCTGAGCATGGTCTTAAAGGCAGAGGCTTTAACCCACTGAGCCACCCAGGCACCCCATCAAGCTTTGATATTTTTCTGACAAGATGATCTTTTAATTAATATTGCTATGTGAATATTTAAACTCCACTAAAGTAGGGACTCCTTAAGACAAATAAAATTATAAAAAATACTTAGATCTAAGTACCATAAGACACTTCTAAGTACCACAGTATGTCATACCACAGACATCTTCTATGGTATAAATTAAGATCTTACCATGTTTCTCTGGTACATTTGAATTTTTCACAAAAAATTTGTGTGTGCCTACTGTATGTAGAAACTGTATTCCTATGAGAGGGAATAAAAATAGAGCTTACAAATTCTTAATGAGTCATTAAATGTACAAAAATAAAATTTATTAACTTTTTTTTTTAAAGATTTTATTTATTTATTCGACAGAGATCACAAGTAGGCAGAGAGAAAGAGGAGGAAGCAGGCTCCCTGCAGAGCAGAGAGCCCGATGCGGGGCTTGATCCCAGGACCCTGAGATCATGACCTGAGCCGAAGGCAGAGGCTTAACCCACTGAGCCACCCAGGCGCCCCAAAATTTATTAACTTTTAATGAAAAGACTGAGAACCAACTATGCTCTAGTTAGTGTGTTGGATCCTGATAATGGGACGGCATACAGAAGCAGACATTGTCCAGGCCACTACCAAATTTATAGTGGTATAGATGAGCATGCATAATATATGTATAAAAGTAAATCTCAGCTGTGAAAAGCAGTATGACAGCAAAGTGCAAAGTTCTTTGAAAGCACATAATGGGAAGAAATTGACCTACTTAGATTATAGAAGCCTTCCCTAAGGAAATGATAATTGAACAGAGATATGAATTAAGAATTCAAGTGAATTAGGTGAAGGGGGCTGATGAATGGTATTTTAAGAGCAGGAACTGAATGTGTTAATGTTCATAGCAGAAGGAAGCAAGGTTAATTAGAATATATGAAAGATTTTTGTGATTGTGTCACAGAGAGGGGGAAAGAGTTCTCTTTGAAGGAAGATGAGCACCAGGCCATGCAAAGTCAAGAAGGTTATGTTAAAGATTTCACTTTGTCCTATGACTACTAGGAATCCCTTTAAAAGTTTTGATAGGGGGTAGCCATATTTGCTTTTTGATCTGGAACCAGTCTGGTGAAAAATTGAGGTAAACATGAGAGAGGAAGGAGGGAGACCAATACATGGCTACTACAGTAAGAGAGATAAAAAATAATATCTTGGCAAAGTAAATGGAAACCACCTAGATTTGTTGGTGGATTAGATATAGGGGTAGGGCAGAAGGTGTCAGACATGGCTTCCCATTTTCTAGCTTTCTAATTAATCTAGTTTTCTAATTCCCTCTTTGAGTGAAAACATATATTCAGTTGATTCAAAAATGCCTGTCAAAGGGAATTAAAATCTTGTTTCTATATCCAGACCTTTATCCTCACTGAAGATTAATCTGCTTTGGGAGCACCTGGTGGCTCAATAAGTTAAATGTCCAACTCCTGATTTTGGCTCAGGTCATAATTTCAGGGTTGGGGATCAAGCCCCTTGGATGGCTCCACGCTCAGCACGGAGTCTGCTTGAGAGTCTCTCTTTCTCTCTCCCTCCTCCCCTCTCCCTACCTGCACTATCTCTCTCTAAAATAAATAAATAAAATCTTTGGGGGGCAAAAAAGATTAATCTGCTTTTTGGACAGCCACATCCAAGAGAATAAAACTGAACCACTTTCTTACACCCTACACAAAAATAAACTCAAAATGGATTAAAGACGTAAATGTGAGACCTTAAACCATAAAATTCTTAAGAGAAAAGATAAGCAGTAATATCTACGAGGTAGCTATAGAAACATTTTTCTAGATATGTGTCCTTTGGCAGAGAAAACAAAAGCAAAATTAAACTATTGGGACTATACCAAAATAAAAAGCTTTTATACAGCAAAGGAAACTATCAACAAAACAAAAAGACAACCCACCAAATGGGAGACGATATTTGCAGATGATATATCCAATAAGGGGTTAATATCTAAAATATATAAAGAACTTACGCAACTCAACACCAAAAAACCCAAATAATTCAATTTTAAAAATGAGCAGAAGGCATGAATAGACATTTTTCCATAGAAGACATGCAGATGATCAACAGACATGTGAAAAGTTGTTCAACATCACTAATCACCAGGGAAATGCAAATCAATAAGGTATCACCTCACATCTATTAGAAGGGCTAAAATCAAAAACAAGAAATAGCAAGTGTTGGTGATGATGTGGAGAAAAAGGAACCCTCCTGCACTGCTGGTGGGAATGCAAGCTGATGCAGTCACTGGGGAAAACAATATTGAGGTTCTTCGAAAAAATTAAAAATAGAATTACACACAGAACAAAAACCAATAACTTGAGGGGCGCCTGGGTGGCTCAGTGGTTTAAGCCTCTGCCTTCGGCTCAGGTCATGATCTCAGGGTCCTGGGATCGAGCCCCGCATCGGGCTCTCGGTTCAGTGAGGAGCCTGTTTCTCCCTCTCTCTCTGCCTGCCTCTCTGACTACTTGTGACTTCTCTCTCTCTGTCAAATAAATAAAATATTAAAAAAAAAAAAACCAATAACTTGAAAAGATATACATAACCCTATGTTTACTGCAGCATCATTTACAATAGCCAAGAGATGGAAACAACCTAAGTATTCATCTACAGAGGAATGGATAAAGAAGATATGGTATGTATGCGGATATATACATACCTACATATATAATGAAATATTACTCTTAAAAAAAAAGAGAATGAAATCTTGCCATTTGTAACAAAATGGATGGATCCAGAGGCTATTATGCTAAGAGAAATAAGTCAGTCAGAGAAACACAAACACCATATGATTTTACTCATGTTTAGAATTTAAGAAACAAAATAAATGAACAAAGAAAAAAAAGACACAAATAAAAAAAGAGACTCTTAAATACAGAGAACAAACAGGGGAGGTGGATAGGTGGGAACAGTGACGTACATGAAGGTTATTAGGAGAATACTTACAGTGATGAACCTTGAGTAATGTACAGAATTGCTGAATCATTATACTGTACACCTGAAACTAACACTGCATATTAATTATACTTCAATTAAAATGAATGTTTTTCAAAGATAATCTGCTTTTACCATCTTTCTAATCTCGTATTAAGCTCCAGTTTATAAACTCATTTCCTTTTTTTTTTTTTTTGGAAATGTGTTCAAAGTTGATCCAAGTTCTCCATTTTGTTCATAAAATTTAAAAAGGAATACAAGTGATTTTCAAATGTGGTTAGTCTCTTTCCTTAAATTATAAAAGAAAGATAAATGTTCTAGTTAAAAATAATGAAGGTCTCCTCCTTCACATAATGTAGCACAACCATGCCTGCCCACATATAGGCAATTGCCTTCAATGTTGAATTTCATATAGTTAGGTGGCCCCTGTTGGCAAGCTCCTGTCAAAAATAAATAGAATATACAGACTGCGCAGGAGACCTCTTCTTACTCAGAATGTGGTGTTTCCATAGCGGTCTGGGCCAAACTAATTCTTTTTACAGTACAATTAAAAACTACCCCATGAACATCTTTAGATAAAATGAAAACTGTCAAAACTTATCAGATCATTGGCAAGTGGCTGGTCATACAAAACAGCATTTAAATTACAAAACTGTTTATATATTGGTTTTAAATAAATTAATACAAACATATCAGAATGCTGGAAGTAAATTAGCGCTCATTTATAGAGATCAGTAGGATTGCATACATCTCATGGCATTGTGATTTGCTCTCTTGTCCAGTCTTCAACTTTTATTTTCCTGTCTTGATTCTTCTACAAAAATTTAATGTTTATTAATCATGTATCTTGTGAGAATTTTTAAAAATCACTGTATAATTTTTAGTCAGAATACTCTGAAGTCCTTAATTAGTCAGAATACTCTGAAGTCCTTAGAGTGAGGCCCTGTAATGTCACTGGGGCACTCCAGTTGGCTAGCACTATTTGAAATCTACTTTATCATAGCAGCATAGAAGCTAATAATGTTCCCAATGCCAAAGCTTCTACATTG
This sequence comes from Meles meles, assembly GCF_922984935.1. Classification (NCBI taxonomy): domain Eukaryota; kingdom Metazoa; phylum Chordata; class Mammalia; order Carnivora; family Mustelidae; genus Meles; species Meles meles. Next base: position 44,909,716 of record NC_060085.1, on the reverse strand, counting down.
CATTTGGGTATACAACTGAGCTGGTAAACTACACAGGGCCAAATAAAAGCTATCAGATAGAAAATGTGTATTTGAATGTATGCTTCAAAATATAGGAATAGAAGAATAAGTATTAGAAGATGAGAAACAGACACAAGGGGTTCCATAAAGGAATAGCTCTTGCATTTGTAGCTTGCATTCAATAACTAGAGGTCAAGTCCTACTCCTATATTCCCATTTATAGAATGTATAAAAGAACACGTAGTCTGCTTACTCTTAGACAGCAGCAGAGTTCAAAATAACATAATTTGCATAGGATTAGACAAAAACATAATAAATATACATTTCATTAGTACTGATCCTTCTCTGTAGGGGTGCCATAAGAAAATACCACAAACTGTGGAGCTTAAACGACAGAAATTTATTTCTCAGTTCTGGAGACTGGAAGTCCAAGATCAGGATATTGGCAGGGCTGGTTTCTCCTGAGGCCTCTCTCCTTGGCTCACAGATGGCAAATTTCTGTGTGCTCACATGACCTTTCCTTTGTGCATGCCTTCCTGGTGTCTCCTCCTCTTATTATGTGGACACTGGAGATACTAGGTTATGGCCCCATACTTATGATCTCATTTAAGCCTACTGCCTATTTAAAAGCTCCATCTCTGAAACAGTCACACTGGGGAAGACCTTGGACATATGAATGGGAGGGGGTCCAAATTCAGTCCATAAATAACACCCTCTTTGCTGTTTATATTCTTCAGTATATACTTTATATTCAGGCAGACAACCATCACATATTTTCCCTCACAAACGGATTATAAGAAAATCTCAACACCTATGCATTGCTGAATGAGAACAGGAGCACAGCAGAGTCTATTTCTCTTCCTTTGTCTATCTGAAGGAAGAATTAGAGAGCTATCCATGGCAGACTTGCAATGGAGATACAGCTGCTCATTTAGTCCTGTTCAGAGCCAAACACACTAGGACACACTATTTCTTTGTATCTTTGAAAAATATGGCAGGTGTGTTACAATTAAGTGTCTAAAAAAAATGTACCCAGGAAGAATAACACAGTAAGAACTCTGCTGAAACCATGCCAATAAACTGCTCTCTTTTTTCCCATGTTTCAACAGTTGTATATTTGGAGTAGACCAATATGAGATTCTATATTTAGCAATGGTACACAGAGTACAATGTAATAAACCTAAAATTATTCTTTTTGATCTAGGGTAATTTCAGTAAAGTGGCACATTATAATTATAGACAACCTATAGTGTTGTTGTAGCTTAGAAAATGTTCTTTTTTTTCAAAACCATATAATTGTTTAGTTTTTATATTGGAAAAGGAAAATTACTTTTCCTCTACTTCAACTGAAGAACAGATGAAGGTATTACAAACGAATGTGGGCTTCTTCCAGGTGGTCTCTATATTTTCACATTTTTATTCAACCTTGGGATCTCCACATGACTGCACATAGGCTCAGAAACCCTGAAGTCATAAACATCTAGGGCACAAAGAGAATGATCTGATAGGAGGGAACCTGGATGCCGATTTTTGTAACTGGTGCTGAGTAGCAAAACCAAATCTGAACAGCCACAGGGGAAGAGGTGATATTTTGAGCGACTGATTGATTAAACTGCTGACTTTATTCCAGAAGAAGATTTAAGGTGGCTTACAAGGATATGTAAAGCGTAACAAAATATAATAAAGACAAAGATGGAAGGGAAAGAGAAAGGGAAAACAAATAAGAAAACAGAAAATGAACTGAGGCTAAGGAAATGGCCTACCATGCTGATCTTTGCACCTTCGAGAGCAAGCGCACTAGGGCTAAGCTTTCCAGCAGCCTAACTTGAAGAGGGAGACACAGTCACACAGTTCGTGGTCTCAGAAAGATAAACCAAACCAATTAATTGCTCAAGAGAAGTACAATTATTATTGGCACTAAAATTAAATATTTCTACTGTGGATACTCATAAAGGAGGCAAGGTATGACTTGGCAACATCCTGTTAATAGCTTATAAAACATCTTCATTTTCAGCTAGAACATGTCAAAGGAAGAGCCATTGAAGAGAGAACTGCTTGCTTCTTCAGGGAGCCTTAGATACTATTTTTTAGATGTCTGACCTGGTTTATACCTATTGTCTCATCGTAATTATTAATAGCAGCAAATACACTCTCAAAAATGTCCCAGTTAGGATAACAGATTATAGACTCACTCTCTATATAAAAATTTAGTGTTTTCTTTTTTAATGGAAAGATTTATGTGACAGCCAAGTTGCAAAACTTAAAAAAAATTTTTTTTATAAAAATATAATGTATTATTAGCCCCAGGGGTACAGGTCTATGAATCGCCAGGTTTACACACTTCACAACACTCACCATAGCACATACCCTCCCCAATGTCCATAAGCCCACCACCCTCTCCCTCCTGCCCTCTCCCCCTCCCCCCCAACCCCCTCAGTTTGTTTTGTGATATTAAGAGTCTCTTATGGTTTGTCTCCCTCCTGATCCCATCTTGTTCCATTTATTCTTTTTCTACCCCTCAAACCCCACAGGTTGCATCTCTACTTCCTCATATCAGGGAGATCATATGATAGTTGTTTTTCTCTGATTGACTTATTTCGCTCAGCATAATACCCTCTATTTCCACCCACATTGTCGCAAATAACAAGTTTTCATTTCTTTTGATGGCTGCATGGTATTCCATTGTATACATATACCACATCTTTTTTATCCATTCATCTGTTGATGGGCATCTAGGTTCTTTCCATAGTTTGGCTATTGTGGACATTGCTGCAATAAACATTCGGGTACACGTGACCCTTCGGATCACTACGTTTGTATCTTTAGGGTAAATACCCAGTAGTGCAATTGCTGGGTTGTAAGGTTATTCTCAACATTTTGAGGAACCTCCATGCTGTTTTCCAGAGTGGTTGCACCAGCTTGCATTCCCACCAACAGCGTAGGAGGGTTCCCCTTTCTCCGCATCCTCGCCAGCATCTGTCATTTCCTGACTTGTTAATTTTAGCCATTCTGACTGGTGTGAGGTGGTATCTCATTGTGGTTTTGATTTGTATTTCCCTGATGCCAAGTGATGTGGAGCGCTTTTTCATGTGTCTGTTGGCCATCTGGATATCTTCTTTGCAGAAATATCTGTTCATGTCCTCTGCCCATTTCATGATTGGATTATTTGTTCTTTGGGTGTTGAGTTTGCTAAACTCTTTATAGATTTTGGATACTAGCCCTTTATCTGATATGTCATTTGTTGCATAACTTTTTGACACTCCAAACTCCTCATATCTAATATGAATGATACAGAGGGTAACTGTCATTTAAATTTTTTTTTCCTCTGGGCGCCTGGGTCAGTTAGGCATACAACTCTTGGTTTCAGTTCAGGTCATGATCTCAGTGTCATGAGCCCCACATCAGGCTCTACGCTAATCAGGGAGACTGCTTGGAATTCTCCTTCACCCTCTGGTCTTCCTCCTACTCTTTTCCCTCTAACATAAATAAGTTAAGCTTTAAAAAATTTTTTTCTCTATGTATTACCTTGCTAGAACTGTCATAATAATGTGCCACAGACTGGAGGACTTATATTACTGAACCTTATTTTCTTTCAATCCTAGAGATTAGAAATCTGACATCAAGGTGTCAGCAGGGTTGGTTTCTTCTGAGGCTCCTCTCCTTGGCTTGAGGTTGACCACCTTCCCCCTGTGCATACACATGGTCTCTGTGTGTGTGTGTGTGTGTGTGTCTGTTGTCTAATCTCCTCTTCTCATACAGATACATTCACATTGGGTAGGGCTTACCCACAGGACCTCATAGTATCTTAATCTCCCCTTTAAAGACCCTATCTCGAAATACAGTCACATTCTGAGGTACTGGGAATTAGAATTTTAATTTAGGAATTTGGGAGAGAAAACAATTCAGCCGATAATGCTTAGCATATATATTTATTTGCTTACTATTGCTGGAGAATATTTTACATCAGAGTTCAAACGGAGTGATCATAAGAAAGCTATCTGCATTGCTTTACCCATTTTTCTGACAGAGCACACAGTTTCTACTGAGGTTCTGATCGGAATTAGACGGATGGTAGAATGTGCTCCATCTTTGAAATACTTGGTTCCAGTGTAGTGGGGAGAGGAGTGTAGGTTCCCGGTTTAACACCCTTAACTTTTATGTCCTACATATTTCTCTGTATACTTTCAGATTTACAATGCACTACTCCACTTCCCAAACACACTTTGCTCATTCATGTCTCTGGGTATTTGTTTCCTTTTGATTTAAAAGTTTTTTCCACTACTGTAAAAATCCTACATATGCTTTAAATGCATGATTAATAAGCTTCCATGATTCAATTCTTCATAATTAGTTGACCTTTCTTCTGCCTTATGCTACAGTTAGCTATGCTTTTATAAAATCCTTACTAGACTGTAATTCCACGGAGATAAAGGTTATGTCTTTTTTATTTGCACACTTCTCTTCTCTGATCCACCACTGTTTCCTAATTTTTCTCCTTAACCCTGGGTATGTATTATAGCATTTAATGCCCGGCCTCATGCCCAGCCTATGGTTACTGAATAAATCAACTGATGAACAACAGATTATTTGCTATCTACCCACTACGTTTAGCACTGCTTTACTCCAAGATAAACATTATATTCTCCATGGGCCATAGTGGCTTTTTTCCTGTCACTGAAAAATTCATGACATTTGCATTTGTGATTTCCTCCACCTGGAATGCTTTCCCCCTATGATTTCCTAATTTTAATTCAGGTTTCAGTTCAATTGTCACATCTTCAGTAGCCTTTCCCCGATCACCCCAGTTAAAAGAGCTTGCCTGTTAAGTCATTAGTTTCCTTTATTTTTTCACAGGATTCATGACTATCTGAATTTATTTATTTATTCAGATTTATTCACTAGAATGTACACTCAATGAGGACAGGGCACTATCTTTTCATTAGTTTGTCTCCATTATCTAAAACAGCATATTGTAGGTGCCTGAAAAATGATGAATGAATAAATGAGAAAAGTTTATATTTCATGTTATGTACCTCAGAGAAGATGATATATATCCTCTACCTTTATTTCATTTGATGAAAAACATGTTATCAAAGTAACAATGGTAAATATTTTATTCAATTAATGAAGACAAGGTTCATTCAAGCAAAATAAAAACTGACAATACTCTCATGAATATGCAACCAATACTCTGAAAAAATACTCTATAGATGAGGAATAGCTGTCGACTTACTAATACTGTGTAAGGGTGTGTTCATATGATTAAAAAATACTTATGCACCAAAAGCACAAGCAACAAAAGGAAAAATAAAATGGACTTCATCAAAATTTGAATCTTTCATTCATCAAAGGACATTATCAATAAAGTAAAATAAAACCTGTGGAATGGAAAAAAAATATTTGCAACTATATATCTGATAAGGTTCTAATTTCTAGAATGTATCACGAACTGTTACAGCTCTACAACAAAAAGACAACTCTATTAAAAAATAGGCAAAGGGCTTAAACAGACATTTTTCAAAAAAGATAAACAAGGGGGAGTCAAGATGGCAGGGAAGTAGGAGGAGGTACCGTTTCAACCTGTACCCTAAAGTGAGCTGATTACCTACCAAAGAACTCTGATCACCCATGAAATCAGCCCGAGATCAGAATTATACACGTCTGGATCTCTACAGGAGCAGAAAATGCCAGTGGGCAGGTAAAGCGGAGTGGGAATGACGGACTGATATGGGAAGATAAACAAAGGGGGAGGGAGCCACCAGAGGCTACCGATTGGAAAGTAATACCCCAATACGAGAGTACCCTGGGTCTGGGAACCAGCATTAGCTTGGAGTCTGGTTGAAAGCACTCAAAAAAAAAAAAAAAGAGCAAAGGATCGCAGGGGGAAATTGTGGGAATCGGGGCGGTTAGGGACAGGGGCTTAAGTCCCGGGACCCAGGACAGCCTCCCCTGCCACTGAGCCAAAGAGAGTGCAGCGGAGAAACCAGGGCTTGGTCCCTGAGCCACCAGCGCGCCCAAAAACGCATGGGGTCTGGCTCCCGTGAGGGGCTGGGAACCTCACCAGACAGCGTTTCTGAGAGGCGCGCGCCCCACACCCTCCCTGAGAGAGGTGCGGGCAGGCATTAGCCTGGCGCTCTTAGACCCCCACAGAGGGATCAGAGCCTGAGACATGAGCGCCCCATAACCTATCCTGGGAGAAGTGCTCATAGGCACTAGCCGGGAGCTCTGGGACCGGGAAAAACCAGGCATTCCCAACCGGGGCCAGCGGGAAAATCTCAGTGTGAGATCGCTGCTTGGAACCTCTCTGGCGGTCTGGAGCTGCCCAGACAGCCGCCCCTGCCGTGGTTTTGGGTACGAGGAGATCCTGCATCCCCAGGGACTGTGACTCAGATCCTACTCTGCCAGCAGCTCTGCAGAGCATTCTGAGGCTTTTCTCTGAGAGGGAGGTTGGGGTGCAGTTTGCTCTCCTCTAAACCTCCAAAAACCATCAAAAACTGTCAAGGCGAGAGGAAACAGATGAACAAACATAAAAACCTCCAGAGAACAAAAGCCTGGAAAAAAAACGGTTTCCCCAGAGCCCACCCCCTTGAGGGGAGCGGGAGGACCTAAATCAGGGAACATCACTGACTGAAAACCCACGTGGCAGGCCCCTCCCCCAGAAAACCAACCAGGAAGGAAGAAAAAAAAAAAGACGAGAGAACCACCACCACTACTTCATAAATACAACTTTTATTTTTAACTCGTTACCACTATTCTGGTTCATTTTTTTTTATACATATAGGTAATTTTTTAACCTATTTACCGTCACAGTGAGATGTCCAGTACATCAAATTCCTTAATAACTTTCTAACCTGAACTTTTTGATACATACACACATTTTTCTTTTGCTTTTCGATTTTTAAAAAATTTTTTTTAAATTTTAGTTTAGTTTAGTCTAGTTTATTCTTTTTTTTTTTTTTTAAAGATTTTATTTATTTATTTGACAGAGAGAGAGATCACAAGTAGGAAGAGAGGCAGGCAGAGAGAGAGGAGGAAGCAGGATCCCTGCGGAGCAGAGAGCCCGATGCGGGGCTCGATCCCAGGACCCTGAGATCATGACCTGAGCCGAAGGCAGCGGCTTAATCCACTGAGCTACCCAGGCGCCCCTCTAGTTTATTCTTTTTTAATTTTTATTTTCTAATATACATATAGAGTGAAACTTCAAGGTAATCCCCTTTCCCCAATCAATGCTACCCCTATTGGTAAACAATTTTTAATCCCCCTTTATCTGAGGAAAGTTGAGTCCTTTAACAAAGACATCAAGATACATCCAGGAAGAATCAAAATAACCTTCCTCACCCACACAGAGAATTTATAACCACTCTCCCATCTTTTCCTTCCACCAGTGTTTCTGTGTATTTGTGTTTGTCCTGATAGTATATAAATCTTATACTTGGGGTTCTTTTTGATGAGGTTCTTCCTTTTTTAGCTTTTATATATGTATACACATATTTTTTCTCTTGTCATATACATTTATCAGTCTTTTTGTTTGTCTGTTTTTGTTTGTGTACTTCATAAATCTTACCTTGGGGCCCATTTGGGCTGAGCCTTCTCTTTTATCTTCTCTTTTTTCCCTCTCTCTCTCTCTTTTTTTTTTTCTTTTTTCGCTCATTTGGGTGGGGAATCCTTATTGCACAGAAGCATTCCAGGGTGCACCTTGACTGCACCACAGTTGACACATCCAGCTACATCCGTTCAATCATCTCTCATCAAAATGACTAGGAGGAGGAATGCCCAAAAGAAGAAAAATACAGAGGATGGACCTTCTGGAACAGAGCTAATGGCTACTGACATAGACAATATGTTGGAAAAGGAATTCAGGCTAACAATTATCCAGGCAATAGCTAGGCTAGAGAAAGCCATGGATGACCAAACGGAATTGATGAGGGCAGAACTGAAAGCCACCAGGGATGATGTTCACAATGCTAGGGCAGAACTGAAAGCCACCAGGAATGATGTTCAAAACGCTCTCAATGAGTTCCAATCTAATCTAAATTCTCTAAAAGCTAGGGTAACTGAGACAGAAGATAGAATTAGTGATCTGGAGAACAAACAGATAGAGAGAAAGGATCAGGAGGAAGCCTGGAACCAACAGCTCAGAAGCCACGAAAACAGAATCAGGGAAATAAATGATACCATAAAACGTTCCAACGTCAGAATTATTGGAATCCCTGAAGGGGAGGAGAAAGAAAGAAATCTAGAAGATAGAGTGGAACAAGTTGTCTATGAAAATTTTCCCAACCTCACGAATGGAGACAGTGTTCATGTACTAGAGGCAGAAAGGTTTCCCCCCAACATTTTAGATTCTTGAAAGTCCTCGCAACACCTGATAGTTAGAATGAAGAATTACGATTGTAGGCAGACCCTCTTGAAAACAGCTAGGACAAAGAAGCTCCTTACATACAGAGGAAAGCCCATTAGAATAACGTCAGACCTGTCCACAGAGACCTGGCAAGCCAGGAAGGGCTGGTAAAATATATTCAGGGCACTAAATGAGAAGAACATGCAGCCAAGAATACTTTACCCAGCAAGACTGACATTCAAAATGGATGGAGAGATAAAGAGTTTCCAAGACCCGCAAGGCTTAAAAGACTATGCAACCACCAAGCTGACTCTGCAGGAACTATTAAGGGGGGGTTCTATAAAAGAGAAAAAATCCTAAGAATATCATTGAACAGAAATATAGAGACAATCTACAGACAGAAAGACTTCATTGACACGATGACAATAAAAACTTATCTATCAATAATCACTCTCAATGTGAATGGCCTAAATGCGCCCATAAAATGACACAGGGTTGCAGATTGGATAAAACGACAGGACCCATCCATATGTTGTCAACAAGAGACCCATTCTGAACCTAAAGATACACCAAGACTGAAAGTGAAGGGATGGAGAAGCATCTTTCATGTCAATGGGCCTCAAAAGAAGGCTGGGGTAGTGATTATCATATCAGATACATTAGATTTTAAACTAAAGACTGTAGTCAGAGATACCAAAGGACACTACATAATTCTTAAAGAGTCTATCCACCAAGATGATCTAACAACTGTAAATATCTACGCCCCCAATATGGGAGCAGCCAATTACATAAGAAAACTATTAATCAAGATAAAGAGTCATATTGATATGAATACATTAATAGTAGGAGATCTTAACACGCGTATCTCAGTACTAGACAGATCATCAAAGCAGAAAATCAATAAAGAAATAAAAGCATTGAATGAAACATTGGGCCAGATGGAACTCATAGACATACAAAACATTCCACCCTAAAACAAAAGAATACTCATTCTTCCCAAGTGCACATGGAACCTTCTCCAGAATAGACCACATACTCGGTCACAAAGGAGCACTCAACCGATACCAAAAGACTGGCATTATTCCCTGCATATTCTCAGACCACAATGCTTTGAAACTGAAGCTCAATCACAAGGAAAAGTTCGGAAGGAACTCAAACACCTGGAAGCTAAAGACCACCTTGCTTAAGAATACTTGGATCTACCAGGAGATCAAAGAAGAACTTAAACAATTTCTGGAAACCAGTGAGAATGAAGACACTTCGGTCCAAAACCTATGGGATACAGCAAAGGCAGTTCTAAGGGGGAAATACATAGCCATCCAAGCCTCCCTCAAAAAAACTGAAAAATCCAGAATACACCAGCTGTCTCTAAACCTTAAAGAAATGGAGAATCAACAACAAATCAAACCAACTCCACACACAAGAAGGGAAATAATCAAGATTAGAGCAGAGATCAATGAGGTAGAAACCAGAGATACAGTAGAACGTATCAATGAAACTAGAAGCTGGTTTTTTGAAAGAATCAATAAGATTGATAAACCATTGGCCACACTAATCCAAAAGAAAAGAGAGAAAGCCCAAATTAATAAAATTATGAATGAAAAGGGAGAGATCACAACGAACACCAAGGAAGTAGAAACAATCATCAGAAGTTATTACCAACAGTTATATGCCAATAAGCTAAGCAACCTAGATGAAATGGATGCATTCCTGGAAAACTATAAACTTCCAAAATTGAACCAGGAAGAAATTGATAACCTGAATAGATCGATATCTAGTAATGAGATTGAAGCAGTGATCAAAAATCTTCCAAAAAACAAGAGCCAAGGACCTGACGGATTCCCTGGAGAATTCTACCAAACTTTCAAAGAAGAAATAACACCAATTCTCCTGAAGCTGTTTCAAAAAATTGAAGCAGAAGGAAAACTTCCAGACTCTTTTTATGAAGACAGCATTACTCTGATACCCAAACCAGGCAAAGACCCTAACAAAAAGGAGAATTTCAGACCAATATCACTGATGAAGATGGATGCTAAGATTCTCAACAAGATCCTAGCAAACAGGATCCAGCAGCACATTAAAAAGATTATCCACCATGACCAGGTGGGATTCATCCCTGGGTCACAAGGACGGTTCACCATTCGTAAATCAATCAATGTGATAGAACAAATCAGTAAGAGAAGAGAGAAGAACCACATGGTCCTCTCAATTGATGCAGAAAGAGCATCTGACAAAATCCAGCACCTGTTCCGGATTAAAATGCTTCAAAGTATAGGGAAAGAGGGAACATTCCTGAACTTCATAAAATCTATCTATGAAAGACCCACAGCAAATATCATCCTCAATGGGAAAAAGCTTGCAGCCTTACTGTTGAGATCAGGAACACCACGACAAGGATGCCCACTCTCACCACTCTTGTTCAACATAGTATTAGAAGTCCTAGCAATGATAATCAGACAATGAAGAGAAATAAAAGGTATCCAAATTGGCAAGGAAGAAGTCAAACTCTCTCTCTTCGCAGATGACATGATTCTTTATATGGAAAACCCCAAGACTCCACCCCCAAACTACTAGAACTCATACAGCAATTCAATAACGTGGCAGGATACAAAGTCAATGTACAGAAATCAGTGGCTTTCTTACACACTAACAATGAAAATACAGAAAGGGAAATTAGAGAATCGATTCCATTTACTATAGCACTGAGAACCATAAGATACCTGGGAATAAACCTAACCAAAGAGGTAAAGGATCTGTACTCGAGGAACTACAGAACACTCATGAAAGAAATTGAAGAAGACACAAAAAGATGGAAGACCGTTCCATGCTCTTGGATTGGAAGAATAAACATTGTTAAAATGTCTATACTGCCTAGAGCAATCTATACTTTTAATGCCATTCCGATCAAAATTTCACTGGTATTTTTCAAAGAGCTGGAGCAAATAATCCTAAAATTTGTATGGAATCAGAAGAGACCCCGAATTGCTAAGGAAATGTTGAAAAACAAAAACAAAACTGGAGGCATCATGTTACCTGATTTCAAGCTTTACTACAAGGCTGTGATCACCAAGACAGCGTGGTACTGGCATAAAAACAGACACATAGACCAGTGGAACAGAGTGGAGAGCCCAGATATGGACCCTCAACTCTATGGTCAAATAATCTTCGACAAAACAGGAAAAAATATTCAATGGAAAAAAGACAGTCTCTTCAATAAATGGTGCTGGGAAAACTGGACAGCGATATGTAGAAGAATGAAACTTGACCATTCTCTTACACCGTACACAAAGATAAACTCGAAATGGATAAAAGACCTCAACGTGAGACAGGAATCTATCAGAATCCTAGAGGAGAACATAGGCAGTAACCTCTTCGATATCAGCCACAGCAACTTCTTTCAAGATATGTCTCCAAAAGCAAAGGAAACAAAAGCGAAAATGAACTTTTGGGACTTCATCAAGATCAAAGGCTTCTGCACAGCAAAGGAAACAGTCAACAAAACAAAAAGGCAACCCACAGAATGGAAGAAGATATTTGCAAATGACAGTACAGACAAAAGGTTGATATCCAGGATCTATAAATAACTCCTCAAACTCAACACACACAAAACAGATAATCATATCAAAAAATGGGCAGAAGTTATGAACAGACACTTCTCCAATGAAGACATACAATTGGCTATCAGACATATGAAAAAATGTTCATCATCACTAGCCATCAGGGAGATTCAAATTAAAACAACATTGAGATACCACCTGACACCAGTTAGAATGGCCAAAATTAGCAAGACAGGAAACAACGTGTGTTGGAGAGGATGTGGAGAAAGGGGAACCCTCTTACACTGTTGGTGGGAATGCAAGTTAGTGCAGCCACTTTGGAGAACAGTGTGGAGATTCCTCAAGAAATTAAGAATAGAGCTTCCCTATGACCCTGCAATTGCACTGCTGGGTATTTACCCCAAAGATACAGATGTAGTGAAAAGAAGGGCCATCTGTACCCCAATGTTTATTGCAGCAATGGCCACGGTCGCCAAACTGTGGAAAGAACCAAGATGCCCTTCAACAGATGAATGGATAAGGAAGATGTGGTCCATATACACAATGGAGTATTATGCCTCCATCAGAAAGGATGAATACCCAACTTTTGTAGCAACATGGACGGGACTGGAAGAGATTATGCTGAGCGAAATAAGTCAAGCAGAGAGAGTCAAGTATCATATGGTCTCACTTATTTGTAGAGCATAACAAATAACATGGAGGACATGGGGAGATGGAGAGGAGAGGGAGTTGAGGGAAACTGGAAGGGGAGATGAACCATGAGAGACTATGGACTCTGAAAAACAACCAGAGGGTTTTGAAGGGGCGGGCGGGGGGGGGGGTGGGAGGTTGAGGAACCAGGTGGTGGGTAATAGGGAGAGCACGTACTGCATGGAGCACTGGGTGTGATGCCAAAACAATGAACACTGTTATGCTGTAAATAAACAAACAAACAAACAAAAATGAAAATACAGGTCTGGTTCTGCTAATAAATGAATTCAAATTAAAAAAATGTCTATATTGCCTAGGGCAATCTATACTTTTAATGCCATTCCGATCAAAATTCCACTGGTATTTTTCAAAGAGCTGGAGCAAATAATCCTAAAATTTGTATGGAATCAGAAGAAACCCCGAATTGCTAAGGAAATGTTGAAAAATAAAAATAAAACTGGCAGCATCACGTTACCTGATTTCAAGCTTTACTACAAAGATGTGTTCACCAAGACAGCATGGTACTGGCATAAAAATAGACACATAGACCAGTGGAACAGAGTAGAGAGCCCAGATATGGACCCTCAACTCCATGGTCAAATAATCTTCGACAAAACAGGAAAAAATATTCAATGGAAAAAGACAGTCTCTTCAATAAATGGTGCTGGGAAAACTGGACAGCGATATGTAGAAGAATGAAACTTGACCATTCTCTTACACCGTACACAAAGATAAACTCGAAATGGATAAAAGATCTCAACGTGAGACAGGAATCTATCAGAATCCTAGAGGAGAACATAGGCAGTAACCTCTTCGATATCAGCCACAGCAACTTCTTTCAAGATATGTCTCCAAAAGCAAAGGAAACAAAAGTGAAAATGAACTTTTGGGACTTCATCAAGATCAAAGGCTTCTGCACAGCAAAGGAAACAGTCAACAAAACAAAGAGGCAACCTGCGGAATGGGAGAAGATATTTGCAAATGACAGTAGAGACAAAAGGTTGATATCCAGGATCTATAAAGAACTCCTCAAACTCAACACACACAAAACAGATAATCATATCAAAAAATGGGCAGAAGATATGAACAGACACTTCTCCAATGAGGACATACAAATGGCTATCAGACACATGAAAAAATGTTCATCATCACTAGCCATCAGGGAGATTCAAATTAAAACCACATTGAGATATCACCTTATACCAGTTAGAATGGCCAAAATTAGCAAGACAGGAAACAACATGTGGTAGAGAGGATGTGGAGAAAGGGGAACCCTCTTATACTGTTGGTGGGAATGCAAGTTGGTGCAGCCATTTTGGAGAACCGTGTGGAGATTCCTCAAGAAATTAAAAATAGAGCTTCCCTATGACCCTGCAATTGCACTACTGGGTATTTACCCCAAAGATACAGATGTAGTGAAAAGAAGGGCTATCTGTACCCCAATGTTTATAGAAGCAATGGCCACAGTCGCCAATCTGTGGAAAGAACCAAGATGCCCTTCAACAGACAAATGGATAAGGAAGATGTGGTCCATATACACAATGGAGTATTATGCCTCCATCAGAAAGGATGAATACCCAACTTTTGTAGCAACATGGACGGGACCGGAAGAGATTATGCTGAATAGAAATAAGTCAAGCAGAGAGAGTCAAGTATCATATGGTTTCACTTATTTGTGGAGCATAACAAATAACATGGAGGACATGGGGAGATGGGTAGGAGAAGGGAGTTGTGGAAAAATGGAAGGGGAGATGAACCATGAGAGACTGTGGACTCTGAAAAACAACCTGAGGGTTTTGAAGGGGCAGGGAGTGGGAGGTTGGGGAACCAGGTGGTGGGTAATAGGGAGGGCATGTATTGCATGGAGCACTGGGTGTGGTGCAAAAACAATGAATACTGTTATGCTGAAAAGAAATTTTTTAAAAAAGCGAAAAAAAGAAAAAGATACGTGGCTTGCAAGCACATGAAAAGATGGTCAGTATTTTTAGTCCTTAAGGAAATGCAAATCAAAACCACAATACCATTCCACATTTACTAGGGTGGTAATACTACTACTACTAATAATAATAGATAATAGATAATAACAAGTATTGGCAAGATGTTAACAAACTGTAAGCCTCATACATTGCTGGTGGGAAGGTTAAATGTTTCAGCCACTGTGGAAAGCATTTCGGTATTTTCTCAAAAAGTTAAATATTAAATTATCATATGACCTTAAAATTCTATTCTTAAGCATATGCTCAAAATAACTGAAAAATCTTTTCAAACAAATACATGTATACACGTGGCTTTTCATAGCATTTCTCCTAATTATAAAAAAGCCATGGAAACTGTCCAAATGCCATTAATGGATGAGCCTCAAAAACATTATGGCAAGTGACAGAAACCAGACACCACAGGTCATTTATCATATGATGTCATTTCTATGAGATATCCAGAACAGACCAATCAATAAAGATATGGGGCAGCTGGGTGGCTCAGTCACTTAAGCATCCGACTTTTGATTTTTATACAGGTCATGATTACACGGCTGTGAGACTGAGCCCCACGTCGGGCTCCGTGCTGGGTGTGAAACCTGCTTAAGAGTCTTTCTTTCATTCTCTCTCTGCCCCCTACTCTTGCTTACATGCTTGCTTGCTCTCAAAGGAGGGAAGGAATGAACGAACAAATGAACGAACGAATGGTGGGTAAGCGAAAGGGAAAGAAAGGATGGACAAACACAGTTCGGTGGTTGCTCAGGGCTGGAGGAAGAAGGGATGGGGAGAATCTCTGCAATGAATAAAGGGTTTTACTTTGGAGTGATGAAGATGTTTTGGAACTAGACAGAGGTGGTATTTGCACAACAAATATACTCAATGGCACTGAATTGTTAACTTTAGTCTATATGTTATGTGAATTTCACCTCAATAACATATTTTTTAAAACTTATGGCTCTGATTCTTTTGGAGAGCAATATTTAATTTCCTGACAGAGACATCAAGTATGTTTTCTGTGTAGGATACAAACTTTGTAATATATAAATAATCATGTAAAAATACAGTTTACTTATACCTATAACACCACTAGTACAAGCTTAGTTGTATTTAGAGAATGAGAATGTTCTTATCTTTTTAGGCTGAAAGATTTCCTATATTACAAAGAGATCTGTCTATTTAATTTCTTGTCTCAACCTCCAGTAACCACAGCATTCCCTTTTGGACAATATTCAAAACTCATAATAGGCACATTAGGATATTCAATATGATTTTCTTGATCAGTAAGTATTCAAGTGAGGCATTTACAATTAATTATTGAATCCTTCTTACTAGGTATTCTTTGGATCATTAAAGAAGCAATCCCATTAGCTGCACCAAGGTGTCCCCATGGAGACCCCAAAGGAACTAGTACATACTGAGATTGGATGTCACACTAAGCTATAATAGCCCTGGAGGCCAATTCAGCTTTGAATTGATGGGCTTTGACTACATCAGCCCTTTGACCCAAACTGCCCCTCAATGTGAAAATAGGTAAAGATGGTGAATGGCTGAGTCAATTCTCAGTCTGTGGTCTCCATATGGAGACAGCTATAATGAACCCCACATATTCTACATAAAACATTCCTATTATGGGTTGAAGGGTTGAACTGTCTCCTCCTCAAATTCATACACTGAAGTCCTAACTCCCAGCACTTCATAGTGTCACCTGGTTTAGATATATTCTTGGCAGAAGTAACAGTTAAGAGGTCATTAGGGTGCATCCCAATCTAATATGACTGACATCTTCATAAAAAGGGAAAATTTGGACAGAGACAGAGGAAAGATGATGTGAAAAGACACAGATAAAAGATGGCCACATACAAGTCAGGGAAAGAGGCCTGGAGCAGATCCTTCCCTCAATACTGAGAAGCAATCAACCTTGATGGCACATTGATTTTGGACTTCTAGGCTCAATTTTGTTGTTTAAACTACCCAGTCATTGGTACATTGTTACAGCAGCCCTAGCAAACTAGTAGAATTCATAACCCCCCATTTTCCTAGAAGGACAAGGAAAAAAAAAAAAAACTTAAAAAAAACTTTTCAAGTTTTTTTTTTTTTTTTTTTTTAACTTTATTTTCCATCAACCTTACTTCTATTTTCTATTTAAGAGTCCGTGGAAGTACAATTTAAGACCATTCAGCAGTTGTTCCTACCCATTCAGTGGTCTGAGCAGCAGGAGCTGCAGACCAGTCCTCAGTAGGGAACTGCCGGATGGGAGGCATCAATGGTATCTGCACATCTTCAGACAGATTGAGTAGCAATAAACTCAGGAGCTAGCATGGTTCGTTCAGCCTGCAATCTTTAGTCATGGCTTTTCAGCAGTAGCCTGCTGTTCCTTTTCAATCTCCTCAGAAACTCTATAAAAGCAGAGATCAGGCATGACCACCCACGGGTATTCACCACAGATGGTGCCACACATGCGCAGAATGTCAACACCCTCCACATTAGACTTGCTAACTGAGAGCTCTTGTTGTGGTACCAGATGGCAATGTCCACACGGCACACAGCAATGGTAGGCAAGTTAATATAAGTTGTCTCTGTTAGAGGCTGTAGTTAGCCCAAGGAGCAGCATCTGGGAGTTGGGGTTCCCAGAAGGCTGCCTGGATTTGGTTAGTGAAGTTTCCAGGAGTGAAGTAGCCAGCAATAGGAGGGTCTTTAGTGGAAGCAACAAACTTTAGCATTGGTCAGTGACCAGTATTTCTGGGTGATATTATACTGACATCAGTCAAGTTTTTTATGGCTTAATAGCATGAGTTGATAGCAGACGCTTCTCCCAGGTTCTCTTAAGATTTATGAGGTAGATGTCTCACCTTTCCTTTTGTAGATCTACTGCTCCATCTGAAAGTCAATATTGGTGCCAAGGTTCCTGCTATAAGGAATTTGAGGACATCCTCCTCCATCATTTGCCTGATACCAAGGGCTCTGAACACTGTGGAATTTCCCTTTAAGTTATGATGGGAACGCAGAACAACGCCATATGGACCCCTCTCTGGGTAGAGTTCCAAGTTTTTTTTTCCCCTAAAAGTGGCATATATTACTTTTAAAAATCAAAATAAAATAAATAATGTTATATAAAAAACTAGTGCAATGTTTAATTCTAGGAATAGGGGACAAAATAGCAATTACTGATTTAAATATATTAGTTTTTATATCAGATAATGATATTTGTTTAATATTCATTTATCACTAAAATATTTTCTATCGTGTTAAGAGCGTATAGTCAGTTAAATATTGCATCTTTCCTCACTCACATTTTGATGTGATTTTTTAAATGAGTATCCAGTTACCATGGCAATAAATGACATAGGAATGCATAGATTAAATTGGAATGGAATCAAACACCAGATAAATTCAGAATGCATGCAACACCTTCATTTCAGACAAGTACTTTTTCTATTCCCACCATCTTCGTAAATGGTAGTCAATCCAAACAATCTGTCTTTAAAAAATATGATCCTAAAATACGCATTTCTTGTGATTGGAGTCCAACACAGTCACTGCAAAAAGTTATGGTCAGATTTAACGTTTATCACTTAATCATAGTTTTTTTGACAAGAGGATAAATAGTTACCAGAATTCTGTGGCCAAGGACAATTAATCCTTTGTCTTCTCTGATAAAAACAAGTGATATTTGAGTAATTATATTCTCAATTAATGAATATTTAATGTAATTAGAAGTCATTTTCTCAATAATGGAATATATAAAATTTATATATATATATATATATATATATATACACACACACACACACACACAAACACACACACACATAAATTTTTCTTGGGAAGAAAGAAATCATACATCTTTGAGCTAAAACAGAACAATTCCCTTTTTTATTCTTGCAACGTGAAGCATTTTTGTTACCCATGTAGGCAGCAAAAGGCTTGGGAAAGCTGATGAACTTACGAGTTTCCTTAAACATATGGATAAGAATTGATTTCTATTTTATTTGTAACTATTTTGTAACAATTACACATTTTTCATTTATCAAGTGCTGTTGAAAATCTTTTGAAGGTACTCAGGACTTAAAGGTTGACTACTCTATGGGTTTTTTTTCCCACTCTACTAACAAAAGGGATTCAGGACTTAAAGGTTGACTACTCTATGGGTTTTTTTCCCACTCTACTCTTCAACAGTATCTTGCTTAGTTAGTAAGCAAGTAAGTTGTAAGTTAGTAAGTAAGTTAGTAAGTTAGTAAGTTAAGTTAGTAAGCAAGTAAGTTAGTAAGCTTACTAACTAAGCAAGATACTGTTGAAAGTTCATAATGGTTTCCTCCTCAAGCAAATAATGTTTCCAGAGAATAGTTGAAATACTCCAGTGTTTTGACTGGCTGATCTCCTACTCATCTTTTAGCCACAAGCCATAGGGAAACTGGCAAACATATGTTTAGTATATAAAAAAAAGTAATAATCTTTATAGGAGTGTCTATACATGATTAAAACTGTAGGGTCTTAAGTACAAAGTGATTGTGAACATAGGTCCCCTGGGTTAATAGCAGGGAATCAAATGCATTAGGAAGTCCAGCAGGAAGGGGCAGATAAGAAAAATTCTTTGGTCTTGTAGATATAGCAATACTTTAGATAAAACCTAAGTACATTTTAGAGTGTGTCCACATCTAACTTAGATGAAAATAAAATATAGAGTTAATATTGAAAAGAAAAAGCAGGAAGGTATTTAAAAATTTTGTTCTCACTAAGCCAAATGTTTGTAGTTCAAAAATAAATTATTTTCAAGTCATTATAAGGACTCTCTAGTTTTGAAATCCCATTCACATAGAAGAACTGTCAAAAGTCTCCTAAAATAGTCACATGAAGCACCCAATATTTATAAAAACAAAAAAAGATAACATTTAATATGACCATCAGAATTTATGTGCTATATGAAATAAGCTATGTGGATAAATCCATGGGTTCATGTGTCATGGTATTTTTTTTTCAGTCATTTGAATTATAAAACTAATACATGCTATCCCATATCCTTGATATAATCACTCTTAAAATCATGTGTAGCCTTTTGTATTATTATTTACTTAAACATACACAATTATTTATTTTTACAAACAATATTATACTTTATATATGTGGGAATAAATGAAAACCAACCAAATGAGAACAAGCAAACAGTATTTATTTAGAATTTGCTATAAAATATGTTTATTATTTGACTGCTAAT
This sequence comes from Meles meles, assembly GCF_922984935.1. Classification (NCBI taxonomy): domain Eukaryota; kingdom Metazoa; phylum Chordata; class Mammalia; order Carnivora; family Mustelidae; genus Meles; species Meles meles. Next base: position 44,889,940 of record NC_060085.1, on the reverse strand, counting down.
GTTATCGGTAAGGCTTCCAGTCAACAATAGGCTATTTTAAAAAATGAAACGAAAATCAATAGGCTATTAGCAGTTATGTTTCTGGGGAGTCAAAAGTTATACAGGAATTTTCAACTACATGTGAGTCAGCTCCACAATCCCTGCTCAACTGTATATATATATATATATATATATATATATATATATATATATATATATAGTCTATCCATTGTCTGTTCATTGTCTTTTACTGACTACTCAACAACTTGATATTTTCAGGTAAAGGTACATCACTGTCAGATCTGAGAGTCGACACATGTATGTTTTCCTCATTTTTTTTTTTTTTTGGAAAGATGCGTAATATACCATAGTAAAATAGACCAAAATTTGTAGTCAACTGTTCTGAAGGACATCCAGATGGCTTTCAGTGTTTTGCTTTTCCAGAAAATGCTGTAATAAATGTCCTTAACTAAGCATCTTAACTTAATGGTATCATTAACAATATTGGTCAAATTCCCAGAATTCAAATTACTGAGTTAAAGGTTATGTTTATTTGAAATTTTAATACATACAAATGCATCATTTTAAGAGCTTTTAACAAAGTCCCTAAAATGGTCATGACTGTTAAAAGCTGAGACCCCTGATCCCCTAGCTCTTGATCTCTAGACATCAATAGATGTAAAATGATAGATTTTCATTTCCAGGTTGCAAACTAAGCACACCTGGCAAGTCCACAGCACCCCATTCCTGAAAGTCACACTCATAAAAAAAAAAAAAAATGGAACAAGGGAATTTTGAGCAATCACAGACAGGTAGAAATTGAAGAGGGAAATTGCAGCCCAAAAGATCAAGGGATATCGCCCATTTCAGAAGGAATTTTATGGTTGCAGGGTTATATGAAAAAATAGAAGGAAGCCCAGGGACAATGTCCTAGGTCACTGGAGCAACCTGACAGTTGAACCTCTGTCAAATGCTTCTTAGGACAGGCAGTGAAGATCCAAGTATCTGTTTTCAAGATGAAGCAATGGGTGAGTTTACATCAGAGACTCGGGGCAGTATCTTCTTATCTGGCAATGGATGCCGGAGAGAAATGAGGAGCACTACAGATTACTAGCTGTTCAGTCTGTCTAGTTCTGTAATTTATCCATTCCCACTCATAAGTGGCAGAAGTAAAGACCATGGCTGGAACTGGTGAGTTGTGTGAAGAATAAGAAATATAGTCTAATAGGAAAACTCAACTTCTAAGATGAATACACAATTTCTTCTCAAGGCTTGTGGGAAGTCAACACCATTAAAGAGAAAGAACAAACACTGGGACAAACTTACACATATGGAAACAAAATAAGAGAACAAGACTTCAAAAAATTAAAATAATGTCTTTAAAGGAGATTGCATTTTATTCAATAATAAGATTAGATGAATATAAGGAAGAACCAATAAGAGCTACAAAATTAAAAACTAACTAGGGACACCTGGGTGGTTCAGTCAGTTGAGTTTACAACTTTTAAATTTCAGCTCAGGTCATGATGTCGGGTTGTGAGATCGAGCCCTGTGTCAGCTCTGTGCTAGGTGTGGAGACCGCTTAAAATTCTCTCTCTCTCTCCTTCTGTCCCTATCCACCCCCATTTAAAAAAAAGAAATAAACGAAAAGAAATTTTTGGAACAGGCTAATGCATAAAGTGGACACGGCTGTAAACGAGAAAACTGAAAAACAGAGAAAATAGAAAAAAACTTAGAGATCATAGAAGAAAATTTCAGAGATTTGGACCATAGGTCCAGAAGTTCCAGAAAAAAGATCATCTAAATAGAACTTTAGAAAAATGATTTGAGGGGCGCCTGGGTGGCTCAGTGGGTTAAGCCGCTGCCTTCGGCTCAGGTCATGATCTCAGGGTCCTGGGATCGAGTCCCGCATCAGGCTCTCTTCTCAGCGGAGAGCCTGCTTCCCTTCCTCTCTCTCTGCCTGCCTCTCTTGTGATTTCTCTCTGTCAAATAAATAAAATCTTAAAAAAAAAAAGAAAAATGATTTGAATGGAGAGTAGGCAGTATTTAAAGAGATAAAAAGGAAATTCTTCTATAAGGAAAGAAAGATATGAGAGACAAAAGAGCACACTCAGTATCCAGGAGGGTTTACGAAACCAAAGCAAAGAAAAACAAACAAACAAAAAAACCAAATCCAAACCAACTGGTTCCAAATATATATGTATACATCTGAAATTGCAGAACATTGAGGTTAGAAGGAAAATCCTAATAATCTCTAGAGAAAGTAGATGGTAAAAACAAGGACTACAGCTTACCATAAATTTATACAACTTGTTTGTTGGGAGACTGGCCCCATAATGTGCTATTTAGGATGACATATTTGTAAGTCACCCTGAAAGGGCTCTGGTCTGCATCTGTATCTCATGGTCTTTCTGTTCTAAACCATTAGGTTCCATCTCTCTGGCAACCTTCACTTATTCTTTTTTTAAATTACTTTATTAACATATAATGTATTATTTGCCCCAGGAGTATAGGTACTTTCACTTATTCTTAAGCTTCAGTTGGTCTGTTCTGACCTTTGACTCAGTACCGTTTTCTACCTTATCTCCTTTCAAAAAATTTCTTCATGCAAAGACTTACTGTTCACTACTATTCCTTTTCAGGGTTGGCCTTAGGAACGATGCCCATGGCAGCCCCTATAGCCATCACTTAATTCATAAACATTTAGATGGTTTCAAAAAAAATTTTTTTTACAAACAATTCTACAGTGTACATCAGTGAACACTGAGTGTTATTTTAGAGTAGATGAGCAGTAGCAATGTTGGATCACAGGACCTGCAGGTTTGAGATTTGAATAGATAGTGCTAAATTCTCCTATAGGATTAATGTAGAGATTGACTTTCTCATTCACAGTTAAAGAGAGTACCTTCTTAAACACTGGTTATCAACAGTTTAAATACATGTCAATTGATTGGGTGAAAAATGAAATCTCTTTGTCAATCTCCTTACCCACTTTATCATAGTTTGTGTCCTTATGATTTTTCACAAGATTAAACCTAAAATCACTGAAGCATGCAGTCTTACATGTGTAAGTACCTTGAAATCTGAAAACCACAAATTATTTCCATATATATATATATATATATATATGGAATATATATATATATATATATATATGGAAATAAATTAAGATTTATTAATTAAGATTAAATTAAGATTTCTTAATGAAGTTTTCCATCAAGAATCTCTCAGCCATGGCTAAATGAGGGAGTTTTCTTCCCGAAATGGGTAACATCTTGGATAGTTACCCAGAAAAAAACAAAAACAAAAACCCATTTAAATCACAGAGCCAAATTTAAACACAATTGAGGCCAATTCAAATGTCTGGTCCATGAGTTTCAGAAGTAGTGGGCCACATTCAGGTTCTGTTCCAAAATCAACCGCATTCCAGATTATATTTGTATTATGTTTGCATTGCTGACATTTTATTATTTGTTTCTTCTTTCGTTCCTCTGTTTCTCATTTCTTTCAAGTGTGTTATTTGAACAATTTTTAGGATTCTATCTTGATTGATTTATAGCAATTTTCAGCATATTGCTTTGTAGAATTTATTTTTTACTGATTGCTCTGGATATTAAAATATGGTCTGTTGGTATCTTCATTTAGCCACTTTCAGTGGACTATTAAAAATTCCTTTTAGGCCAGTTTACTCTCCCAATATTATATGTAACATTATAATATACATATATGATTATATACATGTGATTTTTCCCAACTATTTCTTCAGTATATTGAATGACATAACAGATCATATTTTTGTTTCTACTGTGAAATAAAACTCAAGAGATTCATGAGGATAGTGTATTATATGTACCTCTACTTTTACCATTTCATTGTTCTTTTCTTTCTGAAGTTCTATGCCTTCTGTTATCATTTCTTTTCTGTTGGAGAATTTTCTTTAGACATTCTTTAAAGGTAGGTCTGCTTCCAATAAATTTTCTATTTCCCTTCATCTGAGAATGTCTTTATTATTCATTCATTCCTGATAGACATTTTCTTCTAGATACAGAATTTACATCTGACAGTTCTTTTCTTTCTGCTCATGAAAAATGTTATGCTCATTTCTTCTAGCCTCTGTAGTTCCAGATGAAAAATCGACTGTCATTTGATTTGATATCCCTTTTGGCTTCTTTAAAATTTTCATTGTCTTTACTTTTCAGAAGTTTAATTATGATGTGTCTTGGAATGGATTCTTTTGTGTCTAACCTATTCGGATGTGGTAACCTTTTGAATCTGTAAGCTTAGGTATTCCACCGAATTTGGGAAGTTTTTAGTCATATTTTTTCAAATACCCATTCTTTGTTTTGGAAGGGAGGGGCATTCATCTGCTCTATTATTCAGGTTGAGTAAATTCCTCTGCTCTGATCTCAAGTTTCTTGGTTCCATCCTCCTTTAACTTCACTTTACTATAGTGTCTATCCAGTGAGCTTTCTATTTCATATTTTTCAGTTCTATAATTCCCATTTTGTTGTTTTTAATCATGTCTAGATTAGATATTAGCAAATCACACTCCTAAAATTTTCTATTTTTCTTCACTTGTGTTGGGAATTTTTATTAAGTTGTTAAAAACATGGAGCTTTAAAATTTATGTCAGATGGTTTCAACATCTGAGTCATCTCAGCACTGGCATCAGGTGAGAGTCTCTTCTCACTCAAGCTATGCTTTTCCTGGTTCCTGGTACAATAAGTGATTTTTGGTTGTATTTTGGACATTCTTGATACTATGTTAAAAAACTCTGGATCCTATTTACATCAGGAAGTCTCTGTTTAGGTTCAACATGCAGGTTATTGCCTACTTTTCTGAACTGTATCTCAAAGAGAATTTAGTTTTCTGATCTCTTGCTTCATTCCTCTGTTTGAATTCCCACTGAATCCTGTTGTAGTCACCTTGGGAATGGAAGGTGTTTCCATGGGCCACTGGGTGAGGGAGGCTGGACTCACCATAGAGAGAGCACTTTGCCTGGCCTATTCTTTTGCTATCCAGTTCCAGTGGGTATCCTCTTCTATAACTGCTGGTGCCTCTGTGGCAGGGGAGTGAGGCATCCCCTTTCCCAATCCTCTCTGCCCAGAGAAAGGATTTCTTCCTTTTTCTTTCTTCTTCCGTTTTTTTTTTTTGTTTGTTTGTTTGTTTATTTTCTATGTCGATTAGCAGTTTCAGTTCAGCCCTCTCCAATGCCCACTCTAAGATACAGGATATATGAGAAGCAAATCTAGGAAATTATCTGTGGTGGTGTTCTTCTAGTCTTGAGGTTCCTTGCCAGGGCAACTTTTTTCCATGCTTTCAGTCCTTTTATAACTGTCTATAAAATTACTTCTAGAGTACTTAGCTGTATTTTAGAGAGGAGAAACAGGAAAAATTTAATTTTTTTTTTAAGATTTTAATTTTTTATTTGACAGAGAGACACTGTGAGAGAAGGAACACAAGCAAGAGGAGTGGGAGAGGGAGAAGCAGGCTTCCTGCTGAGCAGAGAGCACAATGTGGGGCTCGATCCCAGGACTCTGTGATCATGATCTGAGCTAAAGGCAGACGCTTAACCCAGGTGTCCCAATCTATGACATCTTAATTTCTGAAATACTTCTTACAATTTGTAATACATTCTCCTATCTTCTTAGCTGTTTTTTACCAAAGCCCCATGGGGTTTGCTCTTGGTAAGGTGTAACTCTCTTCATGAAGTAAAATTCAAAAGGGCCAGATCTACCGTAAATATATCTAACTTCTAGGAAGCAAACTGTTAAGGAATAAGTTTTTACTGTAAAATGAAACAACCCAAAACTTAAGAGCTTAAAAAAAAATCTAGCTAGTTCATGAGTGTGTGGGTGAACTGGGCCATTCTGAAGTACGACACCTTGGCTGTCCTCTATTGCACATGCTAATGTGTCTCTGGTCATTCTTTATGTTTAGAATGGCTTCCCTCACGTGTCTTATAGGTGTTGGTTGTTTGCTGGAATGATGGAGATTATAAGGTCACATACCTTCTTTCACCAGGCTAGCTCATCTTTCTTTCATGGAAGTGGAAGAATTCCAAGCAGAACAGGAAAAGATAAGCATCATGGAAAGGTACTTTTCAAGTCTCTGTTTGCTTCATGCTTGATACTGCCCCACTGGTCAAAGCAAGTCACGAGACCAAGCTCAAAGTCAGTGTAAGAGATCATTCCTAAATGGTGCAGATGTAGGGAGAGGAAGAATGTATGTACCAAATAATCTACCACAACCAAGATCTGACCTGTATGCAGCCACAAGTTAGCTCCTATCTGCATTACTTTTTACAATTTATAATGCCTATCATGTGTATTACCTCATTTGTTTCTCATAAATATCACATGCTTGCTATGCTATGTGGAAGGCATAACTGTCCTCCTTGATATAAAATTCAATGATTACAGCTAACCCAAATATGACTAACATGTTGACAGCTGAACAAACAAAAGAATAAAGATTTGATACACACTATATTAGGACATCTTCCAGGTTCTACAAAATGTTAACTATAATATAAGACCTGATGTTTTTATTCTTTTTTAAATAGATTTTATTTATTTATTTGACAGATAGAGATCACAAGTAGGCAGAGAGGCAGGCGAGGGGGTGGGGAAGCAGGCTCCCCACCAAGCAGAGAGCCCAATGCGGTGCTCGATGCGGGGCTCAATCCCAGGACCCCAGGACCATGACCTGAGTAGAAGGCAGAGGCTTTAACCCACTGAGCCACCCAGGTGCCCCTGATGTTTTTATTCTTTCTTATCTCTTTCAAGCTATAATGGGATCTGTTTAGTTCTTTTATTGTAGATTTTGTTGAAAAATTCCATGTCTATCTTAATCACATTTTCCATGAGTTTATAAATGCGGAATATATCCTCTATGCAGATGGAAATAGTTCTTACCTGCAGTCTATTCTTATATGTGGCTCTTAAATTTACTGATCATATTTATTGTGAGATGCAAAACCACTGAAACTATCATTATGTCCTCTTTGAGGGGAAGTTATTACTATCTGCTTAAATGTTTTGATTTATTATAGTTTATGTGAAAGTTAGGAAACACTGTCTTTTGTTTTGGTATTGCTATTATTATCTGTATTTTATTCTATTAAAAATACTCTTTTAATGTTTTCTGTCTTTGGAATCATTAATCCAATAATCTCAATTCAAATAGGCTACTTCTAGCTCTTCTCCAGAGTTAAAACTAATCACTCAACATCCATTGTTTCACAAAAATTACTTAGATTCCTTCTTAAATATAAGAAGTATGTGCAGTAATGGAGGCATATAGCCTGTTTCTGAGCTCTCTGCGATATCCTTGCGAGTTCTTTTTACAGCTTATCTGTATCAGCTTGTAACTACTTCAGAAGAGCTGAGTATCATCTGCAAACTTGCATATTCCATTTTGCACATACTCTCTTAGATCAATTATTATATGAGAAGCTGAACTACTTTATTAAAATATGAAACAAGTCTAGACACAGCATATAGTCCCAGGTACCCTCCTGCAAACAATTCTCTACCCACAAAATTAATAAACTATCCCTTTTCTTTGTTTGCTTGTTTTTTTGTTTTTGTTTTTTTCTATTGCATAGGTGTGCATCCATGAAAATGCCTCCCTTCTAACATTTAGTGTCAGAGTGGAGGGAAAGTGTTTTGTGAAGGTGTAAGAGAGTTTAATACATTACCAAGGGCTAACAAAACTCGGTCTTTGACCGCTATCTCTTTCCTTGGTCTATACATTTATTTCTCCTATTGGAGAACCCAAGTGAGGAAGGATTTATACTATTTATCCCTAGAGTAACAATTTGACATGTTTTCTCCCACCCCCCTTCCTATGTAGGTTATGCTTCCTGAAGTGTGCAATGAACCACTCTATCTTATATATTGCACCAATCAGTTAGGCATGCAAGTGAGTTACCGGTCTGAAATTCTAAATCTTTCCACGGTGCTTCTTTATAGGTGGTGTCAAACCAAAAGCAAATTCAAAATAAATAAAAACACCACTCTCATTTATAATGTTAGTGCTTAGGACAAGAAACAACAGGCACAAATACACCAGTACATTCTAATATACTCTTTCTCAGACATTAGCGATAGTGACACCACCACTGTCAAACTAGCCATACCTCACTGGCTAAATGAAACCTAAGAGGAAAGAAACTTCCTCTTAGAATGATTACCTCCTTTCTCAGGAATCTTTGTTTATGCCAGTGATCTTCACCGGGGAGAGAATGTGCCACAGCTGGGACATTCTGGTAACAGCAGGAGACATTTTTGGTTTTCACAACTTTCATGTGGTGGTTGCTACTATTACCTAATTGATTGTGGACAGAGAAGCTACTAGACACCCTACACTGCACAGTCAGCCCCTTACAACAAAGCATCTGGCCCAAAATGTCAATATTGTCAGGAATGAGAAACACTGGTTTTATACTATCTTCTTTCACATATGTTCACTCCTTTGATTGGTAACCTCTATCTAGTGTTGCTAAATGTTCACCATGATCACAAAGCCTGATGTTTGTTTCGATAAGCATTCTGTTGTGCATATGATTTCACAACATACACAGAACACATTTTTATAACATATCCAATATGAAATATAGGATTTGATTTTATCTTAATTTTGATCTGATTATTGCACCTAAATAAGCACTGTCTTATAGTATATTATCTTTGGACAACTCCCACTGACTCCTGGCTTCCCCTAAAGCTAAAACACTGCTTATCACACCTAATCCAATTCCAACACTTTTTAGTAGTCTACAGTCAGGATAAATCTGATTCTGAAATTATCCCTCTGAACATTTAGTGTTTCATGGTAGGCATCACACTTGGAATCCACACTCCGCAGCTTCTTGAGCTGCATAATACAGTAGAGAGACAGATCCAACCAGAATAGCACAGTTTCAAAGCAAATAATTATTTCCAAGAAAATCTGACCAAAGGTAAAATAATTGAGACACAGAAATAATCAGATGTCCCTTGGTCCACTGTTTTAATTCATTTAGACTAAATTTAATTTCTTTCAAGCTAAAGCATATGAGGAAATGCTAATTTGCATGGGTGCTTTAGCAGTAATATTCATTAAGACTATTATAGTTCATTGCAATGTCAAAAGATATTTTTTCTTTTACAAGCTGATATGTATTAATGAGAAACTTACTGACCCTCCTTTTTTCCTGTGTGTGACCCATGGAACAAAAAAATCATTAGGATAAAATCAGCAATTCCACAATTCTTGTTCTCTGTCAAACAACTACACACTGACAGATTCTTCAAGTTTGATTCATTAGGCGAATTTTTCGTATGTAAGGCTAATATGCTATGACTTTTAGCTCTCAGTAAATTTAATCACTGTACCATTATGTGTGCTTTAATTTCGCTTTATAAGAGGCATATGTGCTTCAAAATATAGTGCCACATGAGCATAGAATCAGGAAATTTTAGTGCTTGAGATCATTTAGTATCAACCTTGTCATTTCACAGAGTAGAAACTGAGGCATATAATGAATGCCAGATGGCAAATTAATGAATCAGACTGTGAACTGTCAGTTCTTAGCTTACTGTTAAATTCTCTTTGTGCTTCCATTTTGTTCCTGTTGTATGATTTCAATATTAAATTCAAGCTTGATTTTATAACACGATTATTCTTTTCTTACCAAGAACTTTCAAATAACCATTTCACATTACAAATTATAGACGGTAACTAAATATTCTCACTAGTAATAATTTAAGTGAAAGATTTTATTTAAATGATGGATTATTTTATACAAATCATTTTTTGTAGTATCAAAAGTATCTCAGGAATAATTGTAGTCTTTGATTTTTAGAACAGATCTTTTATCTACTATCTCGTTAAATAAAGGAGTAATGAACATATCACAGATTTTCTTTAAAAATTTCTACTACCTGGGGCACCTGGGTGGCTCAGTGGGTTAAAGCCTCTGCCTTTGGCTCTGGCCATGGTCCCAGGGTCCTGGGATCAAGACCCACATTGGGCTCTCTCAGGGAGCCTGCTTCCCTCTCACTCTCTCTGCCTGCCTCTCTGCCTACTTGTGATCTCTGTCTGTCAAATAAATAAATAAAATCTTTAAAAAAAATTTCTACTACCTATTTTCACAACTTTGGGCAAGTTACTAAACCTCATTTTTCTTACTATGAAATAATAATGTTTGATTGGTCATGAACTTCACAGATAGTATTAATAAAATAAGGTAAAGTAAATGAGATCATCTTTACAAACTACAAACATCAGATTTATAGAAGTTAATATCATCATATTATTAAAAATTTTCTTGCTCAGATCCAAAACTCAATGTGGTCATGGCTCTATTATTCTATTTCTTTTCCCGTTTCTTACTTTTGTTATTTGGACAACTATAACTAATATACCCTAAAATATGACATATGACATACATGAAAAAGTTGATAGCAGTTGATTAAAGCTTACACAAGATTAAAAAAACAGACTATTTTTAGAGTATTTTTAGGTTCACAGAAAAGTTGAGGATGTACAGGGAGTTTTCATATCCCCTCGTTCCCACACAGGCACAGGGTGCCCTACTGTCAACATTCCCCAAAAGAATGGTACATATATTATAATCAATGAACCTATGTTGATATGTCATTATCATTCAAAGTCCATAGTTTATATTAGGGTTCACTCTCGATGTGCAATCTATGGGTTTTGATAAATATGTATCAACATGTACCCATCATTAAAGTATCATATAAAAAAAGTTTCACTGTCCAAAAATTCTCTGTGCTTCCTTGTTCCTAACCCCTGACAACCACTGATCTCAATCCATCTCCAACATTTTGGCTCTATCATATAGTTGGAATGCTACATTATGTAGCCCTTTTATACCGCCTTCTTTCACTTAGTAATTTGCATTTAAGGTTCCTCTTTGTCTTTTCATGTCTTGATGGCTCATCTCTTTTTTATCATTGACTAATATTTTATTGTCTGGAGGTACATGTACCATAGTTTATTTATCCATTCCCTTACTGAAGGACACATTGGTTACATACAATTTTTGGCAATTATGAATAAAGCTGCGATAAACATACATATGTATGGTTTGTGTGTACCTAAGTTTTCAGCAGTTTTAAATAAATAATTAGGCAGTAGGACTGCTGGATTGTATGGTAAGAATACACCTAGTTTTATTTAAAAAAAAAAAAAGACGCCAAACTGTTTTCCAATGTAGCTATACCATTTTGCATAGTATGATTTCCCAGAAGCAGTGATTTCTTGCTACTGCACATCGTCACCAGCATCCATGTTGTCAGTGTCTGGATTTTGACCATTCTATAGATGTGTAGGTGATATTGTGGTTTAATTTGCAATTCCCTGATGACATATGATATGGAAGCATCACACGCTTATTTGTCACGTGCATATACACTTTGGTAAAGTATCTGTTAAGGTCTCTGTGCCATGTTTTAATTGGATTATTTGTCTTATTTTTTTTTTAATTTTTTAATTTCTTCCATTTTATTTATTTTTTCAGCGTAACAGTATTCATTCTTTTTGCCTTATTGTTGAGGTTTAAGAATCCTTGTATATTTTGGTTAGCAGTACTTTACCAGATTGTCTTTTGCAAATATTTTCTCTCAATGTAAAGCTTATCTTTTTATTCTGTTGTCATTGCCTTTCACAGAGCAGCTTTTAATTTTACTGAAGTCTAGCTTATTAGTTTAGTGATGAGAAGGACATCCTTGTCTTGTAGCTGAAATTACTGGGAAAACATGAGTTTCTCATCACTTCGTATTATTTAAGCTGTAGGTATTTTCGTAAATATTCCTTACCAAGTTGAAGAAGTTTCCCTCAATTCCTACTTCACCGAGCATTTTTATGATGAACGAGTGTTGGATTTTATCAAATGCTTTTCTGCATCTCTTCAAGATGATTATGTGATTATTCTCCTTTAGTCTATTACTATGAATTACATTTATTATCAAAGGCTCATATATATAATTTCAAAGGTTGACCCAAACTTACAAACCTGGGATAAATCTCAATTGCTTGTAGTGAATGGCTGCCTTCCTACTTTTTTGGATTTGCTTTTCTAATATTTTCTTGAAGATTTCTGCATATATGTTCAATACTGGTCTGTAGTTAGTGTTTCTTATAATGTCATTGTCTGCTTTGGGTATCAGAGTAATACTGGATTCAAAGAATGATTAAGAAGTATTCTCGGGGCACCTGGGTGGCTCAGTGGGTTAAGTCTCCGCCTTCTTAGCTCAGGTCATGATCTCAGGGTCCTGGGATCGAGCCCCACATCGGGATCTCTGCTCAGCAGGGAGTCTGCTTCCCTATCTCTCTACCAGCCTCTCTGCCTACTTGTGCTATCTGTCAAATAAATTTTAAAAAATCTTTGAAAAAAAAAAAAAAGAAGTATTCTCTCTGCTTCCATCTTCTGGAAAAAAAAATATATTTCTTAAATATTTGGTTGAATTTACCAATGAACTCATCTGGGCCTGGCACTTTGTTTTGGATGTCATTAATTACTGATTCAACTTATTTAACAGTTACAGGCCTATTCATGTTGTCTATTTCTTCTTGTGTAAGTTTTAGCAGTTTGTATGTTGCAAGGAATTGGTCCACCTCATCCAAATTATCAAATCTGTGCACACAGATCTGTTCATAGTATTCCTCTATTATATATTTTCCAACAAATCTTTAGGAAGGTCACCTCTTTCATTTCTCATACTAGTAATTTGTTTTTTCTCCATTTTGCTTAGTTACCCTGGCTAGAGAGTTACCAATGTTGCTAATCTTTCCGAAGATGCAACTTTTGGTTTTATTAATTTTCTCTATTGATTTCCTATTTTCAATTTCATTGATTTCTGCTTTAATTTTTATTTTTCTTCTGCTTACTTTGGATTTCACTTGCTATTCTTTTTCTAATTCCTTAAAATAGAAGCTTAGATTATTGATTTTAGAGTTTTCTTTTTCTCTAATACATGCATTTAGTGCTAGAAATTTGTGTATCCCACAGATTTTATAATTTGTATTTTCATTTTTACTTAGTTCAAAATATTTTAAAAATTTTCTCGAGAGATTACTTCTTTGACTGATGCATTATTTAACCTCCAAAGACTTTGGAATTTTTGAAATTTTGATTTATAGTTTAATTCCATTGCGATCTAAGAGTTCATATTGCATGATTTTCATTCTTTTAAATTTGTTGGTTTTTTTCTCAGCCAGAATGTTGTTTATCTTGACATATGTTCTATGTGAGGTTGAGGAGAATGTGTGTCCTGCTGTTGCTGGATGAAGTCATCTATAGATGTCCATTTTAACCAGTTGATTGATGGTAGGTTAAATTCAACTATGTCTTTAGTGATTTTCTGCCTACTAGATCTATTAATTTCTGACAGGGAGGTGTTGAAGTTTCCAACTATAACAGTGGATGCATCTATTTCTCCTTGCTGTTCTATCAGTTTTTACTTCACGTAATTTGGTACTCTGTTGTTAGGCCCATAGGCATTAATGATTCTTATGCTTTCTTGAAGAAATGATCGATTTATCACCATGTAATGTTTGTTCTTTCTTTCCTTTTTTTTTTTTTTTTTACTATACTTAAAAATCCTTTTATTATTCTTTTTTATCAAATGGTCCCAGGGATAGTGAATGAGGGCAGGGAGGAGAGGGAAAGTGAGTATTCAGCCCCATCCCATCCACCATTTTTCCTCTTATATATTTAAAAACTATACAAAAGCCTGGGCAGCCTGGGGGAGAAGGGAAACTCACTCAGCAGGGTGGGGGAAACCAAGGTTCCTTGTCCCCTCAGGAACTAGGCTCCTCTGCCTGTCAGGGAAGGCCCCTTTCAAGAAGCTGGCTCTGTCTACTCCCAAGGCTTCAGCCTCCAGCACAGGCCATCTGGTGTGGAGGAGTGTTGGTAGAGGCTCATGTTCTGGGTGCAGAAGACTCCACTTAAAGAGAAGGTAGGGCCTTGAGACAAGAATTGAGGTAAGACAAAGACCTTCTAGCTGGGGGATTATGTGATGACCCAGGTCCCCCTGCTCAGTTTATGATAATCCTGGAAAGGCTTTATTCCACTGGATGCAGGTATGCTTGCCTCCAGCTAGGGGGGAAGGGTCAAACAGGTCAAAGTAGCACCCAAGTAGCAGGAGCAGGTGTCTGCCACACAGCCAGGCTGGGGACTCTAGAGCTGGGCCCACAGGTAACAAAGAAAGGGGTGGTGGGACAGGAGGTATTGCTGGTAGCAGGGAGCCAAAATTCACCACAGGCAGCTGTGAATCCACCATCAGTAGAAGCACCTGCTATATATAATGCCTTTTATTATCCTTGACAATTTTCCTTGCTCTGAAGTTTTCTCTGTCTAAAATTAATATAGGCACTCCAAGTTTCTTTTGGCTAATAAATGTTAGCATAGTATAGTTTTCTCTATTCCCGTATGTTTTTATATTTAAAGTGGGTTTCTTATAGACAGACAATGCATTTTGAGTCTTTTTGTTTAATCCACTCTGAAAATCGCAGTCTTTGAGTTGATGTACTTAGACTACAGATATTTAGCATGATTACTGATAAACTTGGATTAATATCTCATATTGTTTTCTGTTTTCTTTTTGTTGTCTGTTCTATTTTTGTCTTTACTTTTTTCCTGCCTTTTGTGATTTTAACTGATCATTTTATTCCATTTTCTCACCTTTCTCTCAATTTTACTTTTTAGATTTTTAAAAAATTTATGTATCAGAGAAAGAGAGGACAAGCAGGGGGAGTGGCAGGCAGAGGGTGAAGTAGGCTCCCCATTACTGCTGTTATCATGAACAAACTCTGATCTGTTAGCTCAATTAAGAATAATGAAAAGAGAGGGAGGGGAAAATGGCAACAGAGTAGAATGACCCTAGCTTAACCTCATTCCATGAATACGACTAGATCCCAGAAAGCAATTGAGAATTGGCAGGAAAACCTCCACACGTCATGGTACAGAAGAGGCCACAATGAAGAAGGTAGGATATTCAGAAGAGGCCACAATGAAGAAGGTAGGATATTCAGAAGAAAGACACAGCTTGGGAGAGAAACAAATCATGGCTGCTGGGGTGGGAAAGGAGCTAGGGTTATGGAGAAGGAAAAGAAATAGGCTAGCACACACGGGAGTACACGGGGACAAGAAATCTTCATAGCAATTGACTTGGAAAGTGTGACAACCTGAATTTGTGAGTTCTTATAACCAGCAAAGCTTAAAAATCCAGGAGTTTTTTTTTTATTTTAAGATTTTATTTATTTATTTGACAGAGAGAGATCATAAGTAGGCAGAGAGGCAGACAGAGAGAGTGAGAGGGAAGCAGGCTCCCTGCCGAGCAGAGAGCCAGATGTGGGACTCGATCCCAAGACCCTGAGATCATGACCTGAGCCGAAGGCAGCAGCTTAAACCACTGAGCCACCCAGGCGCCCCAAAAATCCAGGAGTTTTAAAGGTCAGCATACTTGGCCCTGAGAGGACTTGGAGGACATTAGAGTTGCTCTTGGAGAAGTCAGGGCAAAGAGCCTGCAGACATACGGTATAGAAACAGCAATATGAAGAGTGCCTAGGGCACACAGTGGGGAGATTATCTGCTCATCTCAGAGTGTATCCCAGAGAGGCATCATTCACAGAGAGATGCCTCCAGAAACAAAGGAACTGGCTGGCACCATTTCCCTTCCCTGTCTCTCAGCATAAGAGCAGGGCCACCTGCAGGAACCAGCACAGCACAGACATTTACAAAATAACCTGCTTATCCAAGCCCTGTCCCTGTCATGCCCCATCCCTTCTACCCTTGTGCTTCAGAAAAGCTGCATTTTCCTGTCAAGTTTGCTTCAGTCCCAGTGCAATAGGTCCTCTCCACCAGAAGACTTGCCCCAACCCCTGCCAACTGCTTGTTTCCTGACCTGGGAGTTTTGTGAGGTTTTGGTTCTGGTGGCAGCAATGAAAAGGTCTCATTTTACAAGCAGATGAGAATATATTTAGTTAAAATGAGCCACATTCAGGCCAGGGGCTAAACACTGCCTATAACAGGCAAAGAGAGTCTCTGCAGATGACGGGCCTGAAGGATAAAGTGGCCAGGACACAAGATGCACTTGCAGCACACATTGAGGCCATTCCTGGAAGCATCAGACCCTGAAGAACAGGGGATGTCACACTGCATAGCACTACAGGACCTCTTCTTCATCAAGCCACTACCCACAAGAACAGGAGACATGGCTGACTTTTCTAACACAGAGAAAAAAGCATAGAGACCTAGACAAAATGAGAAGACAGAGGAATATTCCCAAATGGAAAAACAGGGCCAGGCCATAGCTGGAGATCTAAGCAAAATAGATATAAGTAAAATGCCTGATGGAGAATTGAAAGTGATGATTATAATACTCCCCGCTGGACTTGAGACAAGAGTGGAGGACATCAGTGAGACCATTAACATAAAGAAAGGGAGTAACATAGCAGAGATAAAGGGCTTAATACATGAAATGAGAAATAAACTTGATGGAATGAATAGCAGGCTGGAAGAAGCAGAGGAATGTATTTATTACCTAGAAGACAGAGTAATGGAAAGTAATCAAGTTGAACAAAAAAGAAAAAAGAATTATGCAAAATGAGAACAGATTTAGGGAACTCAGTTACTCTATCAAATGTAGCAACATCTGTATTATAGGAGTCCCAGAAGAAGAAAGAGAAGAGGGGGCAGAGAATTTAGTTGAAGAAATAATAGCTGAAAACGTCTCTAATCTGGGGAAGCAAGCAGACATCCAGATGCAGGAGGCACAGAAAAACCCCAACCAAATCAACAAAAGAAGAGAGACAGCAAGATGTACTATAATTAAATTTGCAAAATATAGTGATAAAAATATTAAAAGCAGCAAGACAAAGATAGTTACATACAAAGGAAATCCCATAAGGCTATCAGTGGACTTTTCAGCAGAAACTTTCTAAGCCAGATAGGAGTGACATGATATATTCAAAGTGCTGAATGTGAAAAATCTCAACCAAGAATATGCTACTCAGCAAGGGGATCATTCAGAACAGAGAGAAAAAGTGTCTCTCAGACAAACAAAAACTCAAGGAGTTCATAACAACTAATCAGCCCTGTAAGAAATATTAAAGTAGATGCTTTTTTTTTTTTTTTAAAGATTTATTTATTTGACAGATAGAGATTACAAGTAGGCAGAGAGGCAGGCAGAGAGAGAGGAGGAAGCAGGCTCCCAGCTAAGCAGAGAGCCCGATGTGGGGCTCGATCCCAGCACCCCGGGATCATGACCTGAGCTGAAGGCAGAGGCTTTAACCCGTTGAGCCACCCAGGCGCCCCAAAGTAGATGCTTTTGAGTAGAAAAGAAAGACCAGGGCGCCTGGGTGGCTCAGTGGGTTAAGCCGCTGCCTTCGGCTCAGGTCATGATCTCAGTGGTCCTGAGATCGAGTCCCGCATCGGGCTCTCTGCTCAGCAGGGAGCCTGCTTCCCTCTCTCTCTCTGCCTGCCTCTCTATCTACTTGTGATCTCTCTCTGTCAAATAAATAAATAAAATCTTTAAAAAAAAAAAAAAAGACCAAAAGTGACTGTATAAAGGTAGGAAAAACAAAAGCGTAAAAATGAATATTCCTATAAAAAATAAGTCAAAGAACTCACAAAATAAAAGCATGCAAAATTTGACACTATATTCTTAAAATATGGGAAGGAGAGGAGTAAAGAATGGGTTCAAACTTAAACAACCATTAACTTAATATAGACTGCTACATGCAGAAAACATATACAAACCTAATGGTAACCACAAATCAGAAACCACTAATAAATATGCAAAAAAAGAGAAATCCAAATATATCACTAAAGAAAACTATGAAAGTAAGAAAGATAACAAAGGATCAAGAAAACCTTCAGAAACAATCACAAAACAAGTAATAAAATGACAATAAATACATAACTATCAATAATTAGTTTAAAGAGAAGAAAAACAAGAAACAGACCCTTAACTACAGAGAAGAAAGTCTTCATTACCAGAGGAGAGGTGGGTGGAGAGAGAGAGAGAGGTGAAATAGGTAACGGGATTAAGAAGTGTACTTGTCATGATAAGCATCAGATGATTAAAATAAACCTTAAAATAAAGAAATAAATACATAAATAAAGGACGAAAAAGAGTTTTTATTTTACATGTGCTTATTTTTTCTCTAGTGCTCTTTATATAGATCCAAATTTTTTTACCTATATTATTTTCCTTCCTTCTGAAACACTTCTTTTAACATTTCTTTTACTTTTTTTTTTTAGATTTTATTTATTTATTTGACAGACATTTGATAGACAGAGATAGCAAGTAGGCAGAGAGGTAGGCAGAAAAAGACAGGAAGGGAAGCAGGCTCCCTACTGAGCAGAGAGTCCAATGTGGGGCTCGATCCCAGGCCCTGGGATAATGACCTGAGCCTAAGGCAGAGGCTTTAACCCACTGAACCACCCAGGCGCCCCTCTTTTAATATTTCTTGCAAGGCAGGTCTACTTGCAATAAACTCCCTCAATTTTTGCTTATCTGAGAAAGTCTACCTTCTCTTTCACTTTTATAGGATAATTTTACTGGATACACAGTTCTAGGTTGGTCATTTCTTTTGACATCGCAACGCTAAATGCTTTACATCGCTTTCTTTCTTGCATGGTTTCTAAGAAGTTACATTAATTTTTTTTTAAAGAGTTTATTTATTTATTTGACAGACAGAAATCACAAGTAGGCAGAGAGACATGCAAGGAGAGAGAGGGAAGAAGGCTCCCTGCCAAGCAGAGAGCCTGATGCCGGGCTCAATCCCAGAACCCTGGGACCATGACCTGAGCCAAAGGCAGAGGCTTTAACCCACTGAGCCACCCAGATGCCCTGATTTTTATTTTTGCTCCTTCATAGGCAACCAGATTTCTCTGACTTCTCCTAAGATTTTCTTCTCAATCTTCAATCTCTGCAGGTTTACATTTGATGAATTTGAATAATTTCAGCAGGCTCTGGTACAGAGGCTGTCACTGTTTGGAAGCTGACCCTGGGATGGTTAGAGCAGATGACAGTGGCCCAGATTGTGAGAACCAATAAAGGAGAAGGTTGGGATATGGCCTCTGGATTGGTCGGTTTCCATGTGAAAAAGCAGTGTTTACAGATTAATTATTTACTATTTCTAAGAGTTAGTTAATCCTGAGAGAGACAATCCCTCCAGAGGCAACAAGCCAAAGATGTCAAAGCATCAGAAATACAGAAAATATGTACCACATCTTCTTTATCCATTCATCTGTTGAAGGGTATCTCGGCTCCTTACACAATGGACTATTATTCGGCCATTAGAAACGATGACTACCCACCATTTGCATTGGCATGGGTGGAACTGGAGGGGATTATGTTAAGTGAAGTAAGTCAAACAGAGAAAGATAAATATCACACGGTTTCACTCATATGTGGAACATAAACAACAGCATGAAGGACCATAGGGAAAGGGAGGGAAATTCAAAGGGAGAGAAATCAGAGAGCGAGATGAACTATGAGAAACTATGGACCCCAAGAAAAAATCTGGGGGGTTCAAAGGGGAGAAGGACAGGGGGAGGGTATAACAGGATGATGGGTATTGAGGAGGGCACGTGCTGTGATGAGCACTGGGTATCATACTTAACCAATGAATCACTGAACACTGCATCAAGAACTAATTATGTACTGAACAGTGGTTAACTGAACATAAAAGAAAAAGAATATAATTTTTTTGTTTTTTTAAAGAAAAAGAAATACAGAAAACAGACATGGTTACTATACCTCTTTTGGTCTTCATTTTTTTTCTAATTAAATAATTGTGAGGGTTTTTTTTATTATTGTTCCATTTACCCCTTCCCTTCAGTGATTTAGAAACTACACATTCTATGTCTACTCCTTGGTGGTTACCTTGACCACATTCATCATACTTTTTTTTTTTCATTTTATTTATCATCACACTTCTTAATAAAAATCTAAACCAAACACCTTAATTACCTCCTGAACTTACACAGGATTCTTAGTTTTACCTTTGTGTTGATGCTTGTCTAACTTTTGTTCTCCTGAAAGCCTGCACTGGTAATTTGTTATATACCTTTGCTGAATCTCAACCCTGCCGTTTGCCTGCTTATTGACTACTCTCCACTTCTAGTTTCAGCTTTATTTAAGATACAGTGAGCCCTGATATAAATTAGAGACTCTTTATAAAAGATTCAACTTTTTTTGCAGAACGAAGATCCTCCTCAGTAACTAAAACACTTCACTGTTAATGTCCAACTTGTTATAACTTACAAATCCCTTCTGGCTAAAAGAGCAAGCATCACTACAGTGAGTTATTTCTTAATCCAGAAAATCAACAATTTCTAACAAAGGGCTGTGTCAAGAGCACAGAAGTGGCAGTGATGAGACTCTACAAAATACTTCCAGTAGCACAGTCAAGAAGGAGCTCAAGACTGCAAATCTCGACAATTTTCCCACTTTCCCCCTCACTTTCTGCTTTGAGATTATCACAACTTTCTGGCATTCTTCTCAACTATGTCAGTCACAAATAGAAGCCTAGCACTCCCACATTTTTCTTATCTCTTTTCCCGTAATCTCAATGCTGCTTTGCGCATCCCACTTTCTGACCACATCTTCCACCCATTCCTCACTTCTGGAACCTTAAGATCAATCATGAGCAAGATCTCCTGTATCTCCAATGCCTTTCAGAATATTTGCTTTTTTACTCCCTTTTTCAAAGCGAGCCTGGCTACCTATGCCCCCAGGGTCCTTCTCCCCATGATCCTGATCAAGTAGTGTCTTCTTTTTGTCTTTCTATACTCTTCATTCTTGAGCCTAAAAGTAGAATGGATGTGTTTCTTGTTCTCACTGATTTTCCTTCTTTCCTCCCTAAACTCTCCAAATTTGAATATAAACCGTGAATTTTCCATAAGGACCTCCAGCACCCACCCACACAACGGCATCTGTACTTGCTGTTCTTTCTGCCCACTTATTCACATGACTTTCTCCCTCATTTCCTTCAGGTCTTTGATCAAATGTCATCTTTCCAGGAAGGCCTTTCTAGGTTAAACTTGGCAGTCCCTTTCCCTTTTTCCTGGGTTTACTTTCCTTATTAACATTTACTATCATCCAATATATTATAAAATAGATTTTACATATTTATTTATTTTCTGTCAACTGACTAGAATATACCCTTCGAAAGGGTAGAAATGTTTGATGTTTCAAGAAAATCCCCTGAATTCCCAGTACCTAACATAGTGACTGGAGCATAGCAGGTACTCAATACAGATATTCAAATGTATGACTGAATAAAAAGCAGAGTGTTTATCTAGATGTCACTAGGGGCAAAGACTTGAACTTTAGGAAGTCATTTACTTCTTTTCCTTGAATTATGTCATTACTAGCTTAAATTCAAGTCTTTCCATGCTGTTGGGTTTCTATATCAGAGATCTATTTCTGTTTCTTTTTAATTTTAATGTCTAGATCCAAATCACCCTGTTAATACTACTTCTTTATTGCCTCAATTTAATTTTCCCAGCTAACCTCAAGGAAAAAAAATAATAATTCCTACAATTCTCTTCCTTCTAAAGAAAGAAAGACCACAAGGCAAACCTCCCTCCTAATTTCCAGGTTTGTGACAGTCTAAGAACCTATACTCAAGACGTTAACAGTGATAAGAATAGAACATATGTGTTTTATTTTTGCTCTTGAGAAACTGAGCAGAACTAGTCAGGATGAATTGCTTCTAAGTGCAAATGAGTTTTGACAAAAATTAATTGTACTATTAACATTTTAAAATCTAATATTTATATTAAATTTGACTCTTCAATAAGGTTCTGCAGTCTGGTACATGTTAAACAAATCCCACATTTTAAAAAGATATAATGAAAATAATTTGCATAAGATTATTGTTAGAAAGATAATTATATTTCAACATACTCAAAGCAAATGTAGAACCTGTTTTTAGATACATTTCCTTTTCTCTTTGCCCATTCTGTGAACAACCCTGGTAGTACAGGAGATTCGAACATTTTTTCTAGCACAAATATTTTGGGTCAGATGAAGTATCCATTTATGTATTCCTATTGTTCAACACTGAATGGTTGGGGACCTATTATTGGAACAAAATAGTTTCATATGTTGGAGAAAAACTATCTGAGACATGACATTCAATGCTGGGAACCATAATTTAAGAGAAACACTGTCAAAATAGGATATGTCCTTTAGATGAACAGCTTCTACTATATTCAGAATGACCTGACTCAAGCTGTACTTCCAATTTTTGCTCTATTTGCAATTTGGAGTTTAGTGATACAAACCCTCTCAGTCTCAGAAAGCTTAAATTCATAAAATGTAGACAAAAAAAAGAACCTAATTTATCTGGTTGTTGTAATAATTAAATGAGAAAATATATGTAAATGAGTAAATGTAAACACAACCTGGCACACTGCTTGGTAAATGTTACTCATTATTATTATGATTTTCTGGACAGGAAGTACATGTAAAACTACACTATGAAGTGATTAAAATAATTATATGCTTGAAGAATCAGGGGAAGCATGATAGTGGTCTTCACACGTTCCAAAGGCTGTCTTGTAAGAGATGAATTATACTTATTCTGTGTGGTTCCACAGGGTACAATAAACAGTACTGCATAAAATTTAATTGGGAGAAATATGGAACATAACATCTGGAACTGCCTTAAGTAGAAAAATGACTAGGTGTCCATGCCCAATCCCTGTCACCTGTGAATACATTGTGTTATACCGGTAGGAATTTAGGTTGTGTATACAATTAAGGTTGCTACTCAGTTGACCCTGCAATGGGGCAGATATCCTGGATTTTCCAGAGGGTCTGGATGTAATGGTCACATTCTCTAAGTGTGGAAGAGGGTGGTAGAAGGACCAGTGTGAGAATTATGTGATGTGACACAGACCTGACCACTACTGCTGAGCTGGAAGGGATCACAAGCCAAGCAATACAGGTGGCTTCCAAAGTTCAACCAACACTTTGATATAAACCCAGTGACACCCAACACAGAGTATCAGACTTCCAGATACCTTATAACTATAAGATAATAAGCCAGTGTTATTTTAAGCCATCAAGTTTGTGTTAATTTGTTAAAGCAGCTACAGGGAACTAATAAAAAGAGCATACTAAAAACATGAACTATACAAAATAGAAGATAATGATTCCCCTAAACCTGGATGTTCAGAGACTGGATATTATTTTGGGAAAGAAGTGCTCTAAAAAAGGATCCACACGTTGTATAGAGAGTTTGATTTTAGGAAGCTGAATTTTGTTTAACAGAAGTACTGTAAGAAAACCATAGTGATTTTTGATATATGAATTCAGCTGTTATGTTTTCTTGGTAAATCAAATGAAGCAATTCCTGTTGATATGCAATGTGTCCTGGACATAAAAGTATTCACTTGGCATGTCTTCCAAACTGGTATCTGTCCTCAACCCTCTAAATGGAGTTAAATGCATCACTGTCAAGATGGAGAACTTATTTTTCAGTGACAGGTTAAAATGCCCCTGCCCTCTTATTTTCTTCTACTACCTTGAATTTTCAGTCTGTCTCTTATGCAAAAATATATCATAAAAGTGCTTGTCTCTTTGACTCTACCCCCATGTGTTTCCTGAATAAGTAACTAAGCAAGTACAGTTTTATCTCACCTTTCTCCTTTACCAAGCCCCTTTCTCCAAGTGATAGATGTCATACCTATTTCTTCAAAGGGGAAGCAGATAAGTTGTGACTTGGTGTGGAAGTATCTAACCTAGTTGACAGCAACACTTTCTATATTCATTGTCATGAGACAGATACATCAAATTAAAACTAAGTACATTTTGGGTGCCTGGGTGGCTCAGTTGGTTGAGTGACTGCCTTCGGCTCAGGTCATGATCCCAAGTCCCTCGAGCTCCCAGTTCAAGGAGTCAGAGAGAGTCTGCTTCTTGCTTCTCCCTCTGACCTTCTCCCCTTTCATGCTCTCTCTCACTGTCTCTCAAATAAACCAAATCTAAAAACAAAAACAAAACTAAGTATACTTTGCTGATGAGCAGAATTTTGGTTCACTGAAGAAATGAAAAAAATATATACTATACTCAATATGGCAGAGGTCGTCAAAACTGGTATGTACATTTGCTAAAAAAAAGATGAAAGACTGTGAAGTCTGCAAAAAAAAAAAAGTCAGTAAAATCAATTCCTCTGTTTGTTGTTAGTTGAAAAGAGAGTAATGACATTTGAAAACCAACCAGTAGATTATAGAGAAACAGTCTAGCATTTTTATTTATTTTGTTGGATGACAGATAAAAGTATTAAATTAGCATCTTTAATTTTCATATATTATGTGTGTTTGTGGTCCAATCTGTCATGAAAATTATACTCCTTATCCTACTATTTACAACATGGTGGTGGCAGAGGAACAGGCCTCTGGTACCCAGTGAGGTGGTTCGCGTTTGGCTGAACACACTGGCTGCCCTGTGACAGTCTTTCCTGTGGCTCTCCTTTCCCTGAATCTGGGCAGTTTGGCAGCATTCAGCCCAACCTCATAATCTGTCACCTCCCTATGTATTTTAGTTACATTATTCCATCTAGTGGCTTTGAGTGGCTCGGAAATCTATGATTAATACTGGATCCTAAAAAGGCAACACAGAAGAACTCTACAATGTCCTGCAAAAAACACCCATACTTCTTCCTCCTCCTCCTCCAACTACTGTTAATACTGGCAGGTACTACCACTACCACTACTATTACTACTACTACTACTACTACAACTACTGGCAGCTACCACTGCTCAAGAATTTAAGAAGTACAAGCACTTTATGAAGTGCTTTAAATATCTCATTTAGGTTTTGAAAAACATGATAATTTCCCCATTTTGCAGATAAGGAGGTGGAGATGCAGAGAATTTTGATAACTTGCCTCCAACCACACACATACCTAGCTATATGGGCCAGCTGACTCCAAAGCATGTTAACTAAAAGTTGTATCTGTTTCTCTGTACCTTTAACTCTGTGTCCACTGTTAACACCTACTGTTTTCAATGAAATTATTTCTCCAGAACAAAATGAGGTATTTCTGAGAAAGGTTTAGAAGAGGGTAATATAATCAATAATATCATGATGGATTAATTCTATTCATTACTAAATGTACTCTCATACTTCCTCTTCCTACATTTTTCTCCTTTCTTAGGAGGAATGTATGCACATACACAAAGACTTCCATAACTGAAAACCAAGAGAAGCTTCTGTTTTAGACCAGATTTTACACTCAAAGGTCTAGATCAATACATAAAGGATAATGATACAGTTAAGAAAAAAAAAAGCAATTCAAGACTCAAGAAAAGAGGAAAATATCACTGGAGGGTTTTCTAACTCTTTCTATTCTTTTCTATCACATCACCACTCAAAAATTTTCCCTAAAATCGAGAGAGTGTCAGCGAATCTACACTCTCAACCTAGTCGTACCTTCCATCTTCCTTGTTCTATTTAACATTCACTACCAAACCATGTCTCAGGACCCTAATATAAGTGCAATCTCTGGTAAATTGCTCCCAGTAACTTTCTTTTATACTTTTCAACATGATGTAGAACAGAGAGGTCTCTTCTCTTTAACTCCAGCATCTTTTTTTTTCTTAAAGATTTTATTTATTTATTTGACAGAGAGAGATCACAAGTAGGGGGAGAGGCAGACAGAGAGAGGGAGGGGGAAGCAGGCTCCACCCCATGCGGGGATCGATCCCAGGACACTGGGATCATGACCTGAGCCGAAGACAGAGGCTTTAACCCACTGAGCCACCCACGCACCCCAACTCCAGCATCTTTTATTTGATCACTTCCAAGTGGACCTTTTTTCTTTCTCAGATAGATAGAGCATATCAGCAGACCTCAGCTTCATAGAATTATTAAAACACTGACATTGGAATATGGTCGCATTAACAGTCCTCCAGTGGTTCACTAGGATAAACTGACTTCTGTGTTGCATTATTTCATTATTTATAGAGAGGCATTATTGAAAGCCTAAACCACTTGGCAAAGAGAATTATAATTTTAAGGAGAACAGAGGTGACTGGGTTACTGACTAGATGAATGTTCCTACATACCTCTTAACATATTCTAAAGCATATTGTGCATAGACCATCACTTCTGTTTTCCCACATAATCTTGCTCCCTGCTTCAATGGTCCTCAAGTCAAAGACATTTACACCACAAATTTGTCATTTTTATTCCAGAATTTGGCTACATCTCTTTTTTTGTATTTTGATCTTGTTCCCATTTCTTTTGTTCCCTTGTTAGCATATAGAACAGCTTATATTCTGTTTTGCAGAATTGAACACAAAGAGAATATGCTTGTCAATATGACTGGCTAGAAAATCTATGATTAAAAGTATGTTACTCATTACCATGGAAAATCAAACTGAGAACAATGCTTACTGACCACTTTTGAAAACAATTTCTTGCTCATTGCTTTCTGTGATCTTTCTTAAAATCAAAGCTGTAAAATGCCACATTTCATAGAGATGGCAACACACAGTGCAATTTGTACTTATGCAAAAAGATCCCATTACTTATTTTTCTTTCAAATTAGTTTCTAAGAGTTTCTACCTGAAGGAGTGCTAACACTGGTAATTATTTTAGGATGTGTTAGTTGGTATTTTACAGATCAAAACCTCCATATTCTTGGGTTGACAGATAGCTATCAATGGCTGTTCATTTTCCCAAAAATAATGGTTGGAACACGTAAGCCACAAAATCAGTAACATGAATGATTATTTGCCAGTGAAATCAATAAATATAACTCCTAATAAATGTGTCCATCATGAAGAAAAAACAATGGACTTGAATGAATATTAGATTCCTGCTGACATAGCAGAGTGACCTCTAGGAGCCCCTCAGCTTGTTCACCTGAAGACAGATTTGGTTGTAGATATATGGTGTCTCAAACTAATGCAACAAACTTAGGCACACAGAAACAAAATAGGCTCAAACCTACATAGGTCTCTTAGGGGTCCAAGGTTTGTCACAAAGTCTATGAAAAGCCTGGGACTTTTACTTCCTACCTACCCCAACAAAACACTGACATACTGACATGAGAGTGTATAATTCATCTTAAAGTGATGAGTGATATTAAATGTCACTGGGTTTAATCCTCTGATTCTTTGTTTTTCCTATTGTGATTTTGCCAAGTACTGTAAAATACTTCCAGAGATGGGAACTTAGTATCTTTCCAGGCACTCCAAAACAGAAAAAGACAGCAGAACTGGATTAAACAGTATAGGAGTTCAAAGGTAGAATAGTTCTGTAAGTGTCCCCAAGAGTTACTTCACAAAGAAATCATCACAGTTTAAGATAGAAGGGAATTATTTATGAGCTACAGTTTAAAATGGTATCTATAAAAATTGTTGACATTTATGATTATATTTTAGGGAACAAAGCATTAGTGTTCTAGGAGATTCTGCCATATATATCAGCTCCTCACTTGTTGATGGAATAAAAATGAAAACTAACAATGTAATTTAAAAATCCAAACCAGTCCTCATCATTGCAAAGCATCTGCTTGGTTAAGTAAGGTGAATGAAAGAGACATTATGTTTATGAATGAGCAAAATGGCATTAGACCTTTCAGACTGGGATCAAGAGGGTAAGAAAAAAACAAGGTAAAAAATGTTCTTTTTAAGTGTTCTGTCATGATCTAGGTTGAACTATCAACATTTTAGCCCTGATGTCGTTGGCATCAAAAGCTACTTGACGCATAATGAGGACAGTTGGATTGACCTACTGAGGAGGAAATGCAATATAAACCAGAGGCAAATCAGAACTTCAGCTCAACCTGGCGAGTAGCCTACTTCTCAAACTACCCATATCGTTTCCCAAGAAGCTGATAATACTACCCAAGGTAGTTATATAGGGGATAGATTTCAGAATCTCATCAGCCTGAGGATGAGTGCTTCTTAGGCCAGGTCACCAGAATTATATCTGTATGAATTCAAAGGGAAGACAGCTAATCTACCTTTATAGAATTAAATTTCAGTTTAATATAAATACTATCTTTCTACTTAATGAAGCCATCAAAAGAATGAGTGGGCTACTCTAAGATATGAATGTGTGGTTTCTGGATATGTTTTTAAAAACTGCATGACCACTATTACTGAAGAGTTAGCATGATTTTTAGGTGATCTCTGATGGGCTTTTCCATCTCTGTAACTCTAGTCACTCATTCATTCATTCACTCATTTTTTTTAAAGATTTTTAAAAATTTATTTATTTGACAGAGATCACAGAGAGAGAGATGAGAAAGCAGGCTCCCTGCTGAGCAGAGAGCCCAATGTGGGGCTCAATCCCAGGACCCTGGGATCATGACCTGAGCCGAAGGCAGAGGCTTAACCCACTGAGCCACCGAGATGCCCCTGATCCAAATTCATTCTCGTAACAAAACTTGATTCCCTGATGTTGCCCCCAAATGACCTTCTTTCTGTTTTTATTGTATCATTAATGCGAAGTAAGTAAATATTGCGAAAATCTGAAAGAATTAGGAAGTGAAATGTAAGTAAGCATCCAATTTCATTTTTCAATGTATAGAATCTTAGAACAACCAATCTATTCAACTGATTAGCAAAAAAATAAGTATTTACTAATTCTTAGGTTTCATATAGATACATTATGCTGATTAGCAATGTTTCACAGAATGTATTCATAGGTTTGTCACAGCTTGTTCCCTCACTTCATACAAGGCTCTTTTCAAATGTCATCATATTGGAAAAGCTTTCTTTTGCTTCCCTATGAAAAATGGCATTCTCACTCAATCACTCTCTCTACTCTAATCCTGCTTTATTTTTATTGATAAAATATATCACCTCATGATACTGTTGTTTATTTTCTGTCTCTATCCACTAGATTGTAAATTCCCTGAGAATAAGGATCCAGACTGTTTTGTTCACTCTTATCTTCCTATTGCTATGACAATATCTGGCACATAGTTGATGCTCAAAAACATATGTTAAATGATTGAGCAAATAAATGGATGAATGAAAAAGTGAAAGTAACTGCCTGAATTAATAAATTACTTTGCATGAGTGAGTTTTGATTGCAAACAGGTACTACTTAAATATCATAAAGTCGTCAATATAAAATGAAGCTATTTTTAGTTTACATTTGAATGCTAATTTACACTAACAGAAGTAAACTAAAAATGACTAAGGGATTAAAAATATGTATTTTTAAGAATTTTAAGCCCCCATCATTAGAATCTCATCATCTTCATGTCTTAGAAGTGTAAATGAGACTAACTTGGAAGACAAACTTTAAAAAACTGTCTAAATTTCCAGGCATTCCAGTGAAATTGAAAGTTCCAGCTCAAGTCACAAAAGACCCAGATTAAATTTAATGAGAGAGAGAGAGAGACTTTTGTAAGTAATTTCTACAATGGTTAATTCTCAAAGGCATTCCATTTCTCTATATGAATTCATGCTACATGACCGCTGCAGAGGATAGAGATGTTGGGGAAAAGACATTGTTCTGATGCATTGCTATGCATTGGGGATTTTGTAATATATCAAAATGTGTGTGCCCATTGACATTTTTAAATAACTGTGATCTATACTATATTTTCCTGACTCCTGGCCCATCATGGTTTATAGTTCCATATGAGTATTTAATGTTGAATACTAATTTTCAAAAATAAATATTGTTTTCTATAGAGATGACAAATATTTTTGCTAGTTATGATCTATCCAGTTATTTATTTTAGGTTTTGCACTACGAAAACCAAAGGTGGGCAATGGAGTTTTCTGATTATTGTCTTTATCAATTCAACAATGCAGCTTACTTAGAAAGTAGCTAGTATGTATTACTGTCAATATAGAAAAATAAATTTGCCTATGCACCTCAGCAAATTGCATGCATACAGGAATGGATTCCCAAACAATTTTAGAAGGGATTTTGTGATTATATGCTAGAAAACTAAATATACACCCGTGAGTCCAAAAACATTTCATTTTTTTGAAATGGCAATATAGCCCAACCTTTGGCACTGCACAAGAAAAATATTATTTTTCTAATTAAATTCAAGTTTGAAAAATAATATTTGCAAGTAGAAGTAATATTTAGGTAGTTCTTGTTTTCTTATTATGAACGAAGGGCAGCATGGTATAGTAGAAATAGCACTGGGTGACAGGAGTTTTGGATTGAAAGAATATTTCAGCCAGTATTTATGTGTATAACCCTGAGCCAATTGTTAATGGAACTATACATCGTTCTACCTAGGTCTGAAATGCTACATAAATATCAATTCTTAGTATCAATTACTGTGCTTAGAAAAATATAATGTAGAATTTTTGTTCTTGAAGCCTCTAAGTACTCACTATAATGATGCAAGAAATTAGAAGAGTCAACTTTACCAAAATTGGAGGAAGTTGAGCCCATGTTAGATATTCAAGGATCCTGGAGATCATCATATCTGACCTCTTTATTTTAGATACTAGGAAACTGTTCTGAAGAGGTGAAGTGGCAGAATTTCATACAGCTAAGCAGTAAGACAGCACTAACAGATAAAAAAAACCTAGAATACGTCAAACAACAAATTTCTCAATCCTTTTTTTACCTTCTCCCTCCTTGTTCCCTCAATCTTTCTTTTTTTTTTTAATATATTTCCATTCTCTTGCTGATCATTAGATGACTTTTCATTTCTCTGCTTTTACTAAGTATACACACATGCACAGTGGTAAATTTGGAAATCCAGAGTATCAGCAGAAAGTTCTCCATAGCATTATCATTCAGAAAGATTTGATCATTTTCCATAAGGTGCCTCTTTCACTATGGATAATTAGGACTGTCCTTTTTCAGTCATAAAACTGACATTTCAGGGGCGCCTGGGTGGCTCAGTGGATTAAGCCGCTGCCTTCGGCTCAGGTCATGAACTCAGGGTTCTGGGATCGAGCCCCGCATCGGGCTCTCTGCTCTGCAGGGAGCCTGCTTCCTCCTCTCTCTCTGCCTGCCTCTCTGCCTACTTGTAATCTCTCTCTCTGTCAAATAAATTAAAAAAAAAAAATCTTAAAAAAAAAAAACAAAAAAACTGACATTTCAAAGTGCAAAAGCAAAAATGCAAAGAACTGTTATCATGGCGAAAATATTCAAGCCTTGCTTTTCTGACTATAGGAAAACTTTCAACGGTATAGCACTGTGAGACTCCTTAGATAAAGACCAAGCCTGCCTTTCCATTGCTATTCCATTAATTGAAAACTGGACAGTAGCATAACTATAGCATTTATTTTTGGATTTGTCCAATTCATATCAGTTGGCTTGAGCAACTAGACACAGGGAAGAACTAAAAGCTGTCTACTCATTTTAGTTTCCCTAAAATTGCTATATGAAATATGCTAGTGTCCATGAACTTGGAAAAGGTTGAAGTAGAATATGTGAGGCATCTTATTGGTCACTGAATCAACAAAAGTGCTTTAATTTTTTTCTTTCTTTTTAAATTCCTTTTGGGGTAGGGAGAGATCATATTAGGGAAAAAACTGTTCTTCACTTGTTTAGTACCACATGGATACCAGCTGTATGGTATTGTTCGAATATCCTATCCAATTCCAAGTAAACTCTTGTGTCAAATGCAAACATGAAGAAATCTGAATATTAATAAGGATCTATTTCTTCCATAAATAACAATATATAGGAAATGAGCAATTGGATAGGGATGTGTGCATTCAGATAAGCTCCTCATTAAAACCAAATTTACCAATGGTAGTGTTGTCAGTTAAGATACCATGACACATACACAATGAAATGATATATAATTTAAACTGTTCTCACTTTACAAAATGGACAATTGAACAACTGTAATTGATTCATGTATTGCAATTTTCATTCCATTAGTTAGAATATATATCCAAAATTGGGACTGTCAATCAGAGAAAATAAAGCCATGTTTTGTATTTTATATTAATTGGAGGAGGAAAAATCATTCTTTGTATTTAGATTCAATGGGGTTATATACATTTTAGGTAATACAACAGTAAATATACATGTTCCTTCTAGTCATATAATTAGTTTCAAACACCTTGGTAAATATATGAAAATAGGTTAATATATAGCCCTGTGAAATAATCATACTGGTTTTCACTTCACTTGAATTCACTTTATTGATTGTATTTTTTTTCAATACTCTCATTTTTTTGACTCCTGTATTTACTTTTGTATTTTTGAGGACTCTCTTTTTATTCAGAGTCTATAAAACTATTCTGAATTACTAACCCAAGAAGGTCATCTCATATCTCTGGGGATCAATGGACTGAAGGGTTTTGATAATGAAATCTGGGACAAAACACACATACACAAGATGTAAATATTTATGTTACTGAATTCAAAGATAGGAGTTCTCCATATTAACCTTCTCCAAAAAATACTCCTTTCTGGGTATTTTTAATTCTTGAACTTGCTTATGACATTTTACATATTTTCTGTGTATTTAATTTCAGATTATTCCAATAGTCAGCTTTGAGCATCACTTCACATATACCCTAAATATGCCAGGTGATAAGTAATATACTTACATTTCAAATATCAGTGTGCATAGGTCCAGATAGTTTTAAAAAAACAATGAAAAAGCACAAGTTTGGGGGAGGTATCAAGGTTAACTGATCATATGATGAGTCTTAATTATGATAAAATACATCTCATTTCCTAACCTTCATATTTTTTATTTGTTATTTTTTAACTAAAATAAAAACAACGTGGAATTTTTCCACATTATTATCTACAAATCTGAGAAGTATACTTGACTTACTCAAGGTCCAGTCTTTATTAGCTGAACCATATTTAATTGCTCAAATTTGGTCATTTTTGACCCATAAAAATGGTAATTTTATAGAGTTCAACCAATTAACATCATAAAACAAGATAGAGGGCTGCAGGGTGGGTGAGACATGTAATAATACTTGAAGAGCGCATAGATTGAGAGCCCTGTATGTAAACTCAAGTTCCAGATTTAACATATACTTGTTCTGCCCACTAACTCTCTGAGTTTTAGAATTCTCAACAGAAAAATGAGAAGATCCATTTTTTTCATGGTTCTTCACAATCAAACATGATAAAAAAAAATTCAAAGCACTGTGAACTTAATGACTTCAGTCGTACATTGTTAATCACACGGTGGACAGACACAAGACTTTAACACACCTGATTGTTTCGCATTTCACTCCATATTAGTAGTACCTGCAGTCCTTCCTCGGGTAGCTGTGGTTACTTTTTGTCCCATAGAATCTTAGAGATGAAGAGATCACTCTGTTTTTCAGAATTAAAGGAGGAAGAGAAACTATTATTATTATGCCTAGCACAATAGAAGACATAGTAGAAATGCAGTATGCAAACTCACCTCAGCATAATAAAATGTACTCAGATTTTCTCAGCTACATAATCTCCTATGGCCTTCCCAATCTCCTGACCTGTCCAGTTACAACTGAAGCCACTGGTCAAGAAAGGCAAAGGACAATCTTCCTATCCCTCTTCCCTAGTCCTTGACTCTGCTGAGAACTTATTTCTTCCAGCAAACCAATCATCTTTTCGCCTGTTCTCAGTTCACCCATTCATTCTATTGATTCATTCCTTAAATGTTTCTTGAATTTATAGTATGTAGGATGCAAACTGCTGAATACTGGGGATACAACAACAAGCTAAGGGACAAAGTCTTTGCCCTGAAACATAATGATCCAGACATGAATCAAATAATCATAAAAATATTTAATTACAGTTTAGCTAAACTGAGACAATGGAAAAGTATAAAGTATTGATACTATTGATGACAAGGGCCTCAAACTGGGTATTTATTTGAGAGAAAGATGGGGAGGTGGTAGAACCATCAGATTAGGGTAAGTATATGAAAAATTAGCCAAGTACAATTTACCCAAAAAAGTTACATCCATGTCCTAATTTCTAGTACTTATAAATATGACCTTACTTAGGTACAGGGTCTTTATAGATGTAATTATATTATACATCTTCAGATGAGGGGCACCTGGGTGGCTCAGTTAGTTCAGCCTCCAACTCCTGATTTCGTCTCAGGTCATGATCTCAGGGTCATGGGACAGAGCCCCACGTTGGGCTCTGTGCTCAGCATGGAGTTTGCTTGTCCCTCTCCCTCTGCTCCTTCCCCCAAGTCCCTCTTTCTTTCTCTCTCTCAAATAAGTAAATAAAATATTTTTTTAAAAGTCTTGAGATGAGGAGATTATCTTGATTACCTGGGTGGACCCTAAATCCAAGGACAAGTGTCCTCATAAGAGAAATATAGAGGGAGATCTGAGACAGAAGAGGAGAGGACACAGACCGAAGACGTAGAAACAGTCACCATAGAGGCAGAGATTGGAGTGAGGTTGAATGCCAGGCCATTGACAGGTAGCTGTAAGAGATAAAGAATAAATTCTCTCCAAGCAGTCACAGAGGAAACATGGTTCTGCCAATACTGGCAGCTTAACACTTCCAGTATCATGACTCATGAGGCAATATATTTCTGTTGTTTTAAGCCACAAATTTTGTGATTGACTGTGGTGGCAGCCCAGGAAACTAATACAACCTCCTCTCCTAATATCATAGTTTTAAATTCTTATATCCATAAGGGATAATATTTCCTCCCAAGTCAGAACTTCCAATCACAGAATTCAAACTTATACTCAAAATAGTCATGAAAACTTCAGAGATGAATGTGTGTGTGTGTGTATAACTTAGTGAAAGGTAGATGTATATAGATATTCTAAATATATTATCTATACAGATAATACCCTTGAGGGAATGAGAGATAACTAGCCAATTGCTATGGGACTGAGGGACTGAGGGACTATCTCCTCTGCAGGCACCAAGTCTGGAGGGAGCATTAAGATACTTTTTGAGACAAGAACTACAGTGTGCACAAGGCTGCCTTGAATGTGATTTGTAGACGGTTGCTGTATCATGGGGGGGGGGTGGAAACTAGGAAAAACCATGTCATTGTTTGTATAAGTCACAGACCTATACAAAAATGATTGTAGAGTGATTAGCAGAATAAAACACAATACATGTCTTTGATGTTCTCTGTAATCTAAGAACCTTGATTCTATGTCATTTAAGATTTAAGTTAGGAAAATATGCATAGCATCTGAGAAAACAGGAGTGAATATTTGAGGGCATAATGTAGATCAGTGTTTTGCAAACTATATACATAAAGAAAAGCCTGGAGGTTTCATTTGTGCGGGAGAGGGGGAGGGTGGCAGAGGTTGGGTGAAGGACAAGAGTGAATGAGCAGAGCAGCCTACAGACTCTATCTCCTCCTGCTTTATTCATAGCACTTCTACGGCTTTCTGTTTTACATATATTGGCTTCTGTCTTACATTTCTTTTGTGCCATAGGACTCCATCTTCATACTACATCTGAGGGGGAAAAAAAAAAAAAAACCTAGCCTGGATATATTTGCTTGGCTCTAAGTGTTCATCTGCTAAAGCAAAAACTGAATGGCATGGAGCTGAGCCATCTCTCCAATTCTGAGTTTTAAATCATTGTGAAATGAGTAGAGTTCAAACCATATGTTTTCTTTTATGAAATAAGTAGTAGAGGGAAACATTTTTTTCACTTGGTTAGTTTGTTTCTCTGCTTCCTATCAAAATTGAGGAGAAAGATTGGTAGATATAGTACACTATAATTTCTGGTTAAAGATGTTCTTGACTTTGAGGCAATGTTGTTTAACTTTCTTGCATCTTACAAAAAGGTTTCCATCAAATTTTGAAATCAGGGTGATATTAACTTTTGACCACAAAAATGGAGGCTAGTACTAGCAGAAACAAAGGCATGTTTTGTTTACTGCCATTGGTATGTCTGTGGACATCTTGATAGCTTTCTTTCCCCCCAAATAAAAGCTCCATTCTTCCTCTTCTAAACAAATTCTCCCTCCTCCAGTATTTCAAGATAATAAGAGAGCCAAAATTAGATTCCTAAAGTGGACATTTAGTTTTTAGCATCCTAATTGTTTGAAGGCACATCGGACAATGACCTAATTTTATGTGAGTCTGAAGAGACATTTCCTGCCCAGGCCATGCCTTATGAAATTTCCTACAGATGGCTATATTTCTTGATCAAATAAAAATTTTTGAGTTGTATCATTCCTTTTGTTGCATATTAAGTAAAACATGCTAGTTCAAGGGAGATGTCCCCTCCACCTTCATTGCTTTCACACTACTATGGGTCTAGATTAAAAAAAAAAAAAATCTACCCAGGTTTTTCTACATAACGTTATTTCAGTATTTCAATTGATAGTGCCATCAATACATCAGGCTGTGTGACAGCTTCCGACCTAGACTACATCACTGTATTAATCAATCAACTTGTAAAGACATTCAAAGTAAATCCCCCCTTGACAGTCACGAAGTTAAGAGAGAAGGCCAGAGGAAGGAAGCAGCACTTCAAATAACACAAACCAAATGGGTTTAGGAAAAAAACACTTTTAGAGGTCACTAGGAAAGGAATGTTACCTGACAGTTCTCTGATTTGGTCAATATTTTGAAAACTACATTTCCTCTTGGGCCAAATTTAGCATAATGTGCCTAGGCTATTGTACACTGAAAATACAGTAAGTTAGGTTGGAAAAGGAACCTCCGTTGGCACTATTTTCTTATGAGATTGAAGCTCCAGAGTGCTGCCTAGTCACTTACTAATTCTGGATAATATTTGAGATTATAAATTATTTAGTAAGAAAACAGATGCATAAACTTGCCATTTGAAGATTAGAGGTTGTGAACAAAAGCAACTTAAAAAGAATATAAAGACTTATTTGCTTATCCCTGCTTCATCATGTTAAAGAACTTCAATTGGCCTACTCTAAGGCAACTCCATTAGGAAAAAGTTTAACTAGAAAGAGTAAGACACCATCTAATGATCAGAGAACAAACACCTATCAGCATGAAGGTTACTGAGAAGCCTGTTTTTCTTACTTAGGTGAACAGAGCAATCTTTTACCAGTGAGGAAGAAGAAATGAAAGTTCATTTTGCTTGCAATTTTCAACAAAGGAACACTGAGTAATTAAAGAAATAATGCTGACTGAAGCTTTGGAATGGTGATGGGGGGGGTATGCTCTTTAAACTTTTTTTTTTTTTTTTAACTTCAGATACTCTGAAATTCATGGGAAACCTTAACCATCATCTCTGCAATATTTTCCCCATTATTTTGAAAAATTATCATCTCTTCACCCATCCTCCTCATCCACACACAAGTGGGCACTATAAAGTACTTAGTACATTAGACCAGTAAGTTTCCTTAAAAAACCATAGTATAGTTTAATATAGTTCTTCTTATGCAGATTTAGCTCACACGGAGAACACTGACCTAGCATTTTTTATTTTTTCTCCATTAAACCCCATCTATTTATTCATTTAGCTGTGTATAACCCT
Organism: Meles meles; assembly: GCF_922984935.1. Taxonomy (NCBI): domain Eukaryota; kingdom Metazoa; phylum Chordata; class Mammalia; order Carnivora; family Mustelidae; genus Meles; species Meles meles. The sequence goes on along the minus strand of NC_060085.1, from coordinate 44,852,558 downwards.
CATTCACTATTTCTATTGCATTATATTCCACTGAAAGAACCCACTGTATTTATTTTTTTATACCTTTGTGGGACACCTAAGCTGCTTTCAATTTTCTGTTTTATAAAACAGTGCTGAGAAGAGCATCCTGTATTTGCCACCATATGGTTCTATGCATGAGTTTTCCTTCGGGCTGTCAGGTTGTGGGGTGGGGAGTAAAACCAGCAGTGATATTAGATTAATGCACACTTAATTTCATTAAATCTGATGGATTGCTCTCCAGAAAGTCTGTGCCAGTTTACATCTCGCCAGCAGAGCCCCAAATGGTTCCATTTTTCACCCATCACCAGAAGCCAAAATTCTCTAATTTTTGTCAATATGATGGTATAAAAATGTATCACTCAATTATTTTAATAACCATTTTTTTTCTAATTACTAAAACCATGGACTCTCTTCATACACACTTTCCCTTGTATTAAATTACATTTTTATTCCTTTTTCTTTATCAAGTTTAATGTCTCTTGTTGTTATTGTTGGTAATTTGAAAGCACAGTTGATGTATTCCACATAGTAATACTTGTTTCATTTTAGATAGTGAAAATATATTCTTCCAGATTGTTAATTTTGTCCAGGATGTCCTGTGTAGAAAAGAAATCCATAATTTTGATCTGACTTAACCCATAAATACTGCACTTCACCATTTATTATTTTGCTCATTCTTCAGGTTATCAGTCTTACTTATTTTTTATGTGAGCAATCATCTGATTTATAAAAAGATACAACAAAATTAAGAATAATACAAAATGTCTATTTCAAAACAACATCAAAAACTGAGTGTATCTGACCATCCTCGGATCATAACAGGGCAAATGGGTAAGTGGAATAATTCATGCTATACCATATTGCTCAATGAACTGGCAACAGAACAAGCTAGTAAGGGCAGAAGAACTCTGTCTTTTAAGAATTAGACCAGAGGGGCTCCAGAATCATCTGATACCTGCTCAGTGTTGTACCACTGGTTAGAAATGTACATGATGAGAATTCCAAGGATCTTCCAGATCCTTCCTTTAAGGTCTTGGTGGCCATAATAACACTTGTGCTGAGTTACTCTCTGTACTAAGCGTCATCTGCATATGTTCCTGTGTGTGTTCATGATAATTGTTCAAATCTTGGATCCCTGACAATCCTTTGAGCCACACGATATTTTTGCTGTAATTTCTCAGCTTCAGCCATTAGATAGTCAGTCCTACAAGGGGATACCCTTGGCATACAAATGTCATCACTGACTGTACTAACTCAGGTTTGTTTAATGGAAAAGTTGATAAAACTGTTATCAACCTGGATGTGGTCAGGTAGGCTCAGCTCTGTGTTACATGGGAAGAATAAGCAGGATAAGGATGTTGGGGGATGTCTCTTTCCTTGAGTGCACTGAGATTTTTCTTTTCTTTCTTTTTAGGTTTTACTCTATCCTTCTCTGTAAGCCTCTGATGTCAGAGACTAAGCATTTGCTTTGTGGCCACATTTCTACTTGCTTTCTTTTGATTCCCCCTGTTCATGCCACACTCTCACTTCTTAGTCCTTCTTCTTTAAAACAACTTTTTCATTTGGCTTCCAGGACTTGACTTCCTTTAGACTCATTTTAATCATGTCTCTGGTTAATCTTCAGACTCCTTCCTTTATGCTTCTTTTTTATTTCTATCTCTCAGAGTTCCCCACAGCTCCATCCTCAGTCTTTTTATTTTTTTCCTAACTCTACTCATTGCACAGGAAATTGCATCCATTCTCAATATCTGCGATTAACATACAAGCCCATGAGTCTCAAATTCTGTCTCTAACCAAGACCCTTCCTCTAACTCCAGACTGGTACATCTAAGTCCTTAGTGCATCACAAATCAGACAGAGTTCTATTGGAAAAGCAGAACCAGGAGGAGATAAACTGCAGCAGTCAGTTGGCTTGTGGGATGGTGGGCCCTGATTAAGAAAGTGAGAAATCTATAGGGCAGTCTGTCAGGAATGGCAGGCTGGAGCTCTCAGACAAGGGCTCAAGTAATTATCCACAGGAGCCAATGACTTCCTATCGCAGTAAAAAAGTTAAGGTGAGAAAATAAATGTTTGTTCTACAAATTAATTGATGTCTTTTATTTCCTTCCTATGGATTTTTTCCTTTTTCTAAAAAGATTTTATTTATTTATTTGACAATGATCACAAGTAGGCAGCGAGGCAGGCAGAGAGAGAGGAGGAAGCAGGCTCCCGACCCAGCAGAGAGCCCAATGTGGGGCTGGATCCCAGGACCCTGGGATCATGACCTGAGCCAAAGGCAGAGGCTTTAACCCCCTGAGCCATCCAGGCACCCCCCTAAGGATTTTCTCAACTGGGGAAGAAACTAACTTATATGTGCAATATTTGCTCTGCACTATATAAATTAAATGTTTTAATTAATATGAAAAGTAGTATCTACTATTTATCAAGCACTTACTATGTACCCGGTACTATGTGCCCGATAATACTTTAGGTATTATCACTGTCAAGTCTGTGACAACACTGTGAAGCATATTATCATGATTACCAGTTTTCACTTAAAAAAGCTGAGGCATGGAGAGATTAGCATCTTGCCTAAATTCACAGTTTATAAGTGACAGAATCTGTATTTAAACTCAGGCACTCTGAGTTTAGTGCTTGTACTAAAATTTATTTACTGTGGGAAGGAACTACAATCTTTGTTTACAGGGATAAAGAAGCTAAGATAATGACACAATAGACAGTGGGGGAGGTTTAAAACAATCCAGAGCTTCCAATATAGTTACAGGTTGCAAAGGCACACACACATTTACCCCTTAAAAACAAGTGAAATTTGCTAAGACAGACATAATTATGCAAATTTTTTGTGGAAATAATTGGTAGCAAAAATGACCAAATAAACATTGATGGGCTATATAAATTGATTCAAACATCTTAGAAAGAATGCTTTTACACGCTTGAGTATCTTCAGTATTAAAACTGGGGAACCAATAGGTCACACCCAGCCTGTTGCCCGAGTTTTTTTTAATAAATTTTTTAATTGGAACATAGCTACTATTATTTGTTTACATATTGTCATATTGCCTGTGGCTGCTTTCATGGTAGGAGACAAGGTTAAGTAGCTGTAGTAGAGACCATATGACCTGCAAAACTGACAATAACTTTTTTTTTTAATATTTTATTCATTTATTTGACAGAGAGAGAGGTCACAAGTAGGCAGAGAGACAGGCAGAGAGAGAAGGAGAAACAGGCTCCCCACTGAGCAGAGAGCCCGATGCGGGGCTCGATCCCAGGACCCTGAGATCATGACCCAAACCGAAGGCAGAGACTTAAACCACCGAGCCACCCAGGCGCCCCTGACAATAACTTTCATTTAGCCCTTTATAGAAAATGTTCACTGACCAATGCATAGAAGAAAGCCCTTAGAAATTACTATTACAACAATATTGTAAATTATTATCATAACAACTATTCTGCTTTCTTTCTATAGTTGTCCCAGTATCCAGCTGGCTTTGGAGTAAAGACAGAATTTGGTCATGGGGTCATGAGAGCAAAAACGTCCCCCCAAAATACAAGCAGTCATGCCTTCTTACAGGTGCTTATGTTTAGGTAACAAATCTACTCAAAATCATTTAACATAAATTGCAAGGCAAACTTTGAGCTTTTAGAGCCCTCTGGGAATCATCTGTTTGATTCATTAGCTGTTAAACAGATGTCCTCACATTAGAATTTCAGGGTTCATAAAATGTGATAAGATCTGGGGATGCATCTAAAACAGAGACCATTAAAGACCAGCTCTCTTCATGTGAGTTTCTGTTAGTCTTCTCCCCACCCTCTGGCCTCTACTTTGTCTCTTTCTTTGCTTGTTTTTGCTCCCCAGGTACTCACTGGTAAAACTCCCATCAATTTTCTTACTGTTAACCTGCAAAAATTGACACTTCCAGATTCATGTATTTTATGGTTCAGAAGCATTTAAAATATACAAATTTCAGATTACTAAAAGCAGAATTTCTTGCAAGGTAAAATAGGAGGTTATTTAGAGAAAGTCTCTATTTACCTCGTAGTTTCAACATAATAGTATAAAATATTATAAAAGTAAATGGGTTCTTGTTGATTTATATTCTTGTTATATGGTAAATACGTCATCAAGAAGTATTGTATAGTATGATTTCATAAATGTGGAGAACTAATGGATATTAAATTATTTATCTGTTTTAAAATATTTTTGTAGTTTAAAAAGCAAAAAAAAAAAAAAAAACAGTCCTCTTCCCCACTGGCATCAGATTTATCCCTTTATTTATCTTATTACTTTATTTATCTTTATTTGAAACATCTATGGGAAGTCTATATATGAATATACAGTAACTAAACTGGAAATTTCTTCATCAAACATTTTTTCAAAAATTTCAGTTATAAACTTTCTACAAGTGACTGAGGATACAAAAATGGTTCCAAATTTAAATAATATAATCATTAAAAAACAGTAATATTTATACCAATAATTATCAAAATATAGGGGCAGCAGTCAAAATTATATTCAGCTTCTGGATTTAAATTTTTTCATTCTTAAAAGGACTGAAAAAATAAAGAATTCAGTTTAAGAAGAAAAACAGTAAGGGACTTCTGTGTGGCTCTGTTGGTTAAAGGTCTCCCTTCAGCTCAGGTGATGACCAAGGGGTCCTAGGACCCAGCCCTGCCAGGCTCCTTGCTCAGCAGGGAGCCTGTTTCTCCCTCTGCCTGCCACTCCCCCTGCTTGTGCGCTCTGACAAATAAATAAATAAATAGAATCTTTAAAAAAAAGGGGGGGGAATAAGAAAACAAAATTAAAATAAAGAAGAAAACAGGGGTACCTGGGTGGCTCAGTAGGTTGATCATCTGGCTCTTTTCTACATAGCTTTACCTTATCTAGAATGTCATACAGTTAGAAACCTACAGTATCTGGCCTTTTCAGATTGACTTCTTTCACTCACAAATATGCTTTGAGGACTCCTTCATGCCCTTTCATGCCTTACAACTCATTTTTTTAGGTCCGAATAATATTTCATTGTCTGAATGTACAATATTTTATTTATCCATTCACACACTAAAGGACTTTTGGCTGCTTCCAAATTCTGGCAATTATAAAGAAAGCTTCTATAAATATCTGAGGGAAGATTTTACTTAAACATAAATTTTCAACGTAGTTGCATAAATAGCAACGAGTACAACTGTACAGTGTTGTTTTTTTTAACTAAACAGTAATAGGGTTATGGGCATTAAGGAGGGCACATGATAAATGAGCACTAGGTATTATTTAAAATTGATGAATCATTGAACTCTAACTCTGAAATTAATAATATACTATATGTTAATTGAATTAAAAATAAATTAAATGTATGAATGGTTATCTTAAAAAAAGAAATTTAACTATAAAAAATTTTTGATGAGGCTTCTTTTCCCTAGTTTACTATAAATGCCAGCACTCTATTATATTATACCCAGCCATCTTACATTTATGTTGCTTACTCTGGGCATCTGAAATTTAACTATAATAACTTAATGGAGTATTACGTATTTTATGGCAAGAGAGAGGCACTATTCATCTAAGAAAAAAAGAATATATATAAATTATCCTTATTCTAATTAACTTCTGATTTTGGGAAACTAGTCTGAGGATCCCTAGGGGAAAAAACCTCTGACTTTCATTAGGTATCTTTGGGAGATTGCAGAATCCTTTTCTCCAGAGCTCTTTAATGGTGAAATCTATTCATTTTCTGATTTTACAACACCTGGTTTGGCCTGAGTGTTGCAGAAAACAGAAATTTTCTGCCTATTTCATGATTTTGTGAGGAATATATAAACTAAATAAAACCTTCACATGCTACACAGATATTGAAGGAAGTTCTGAGTGTCCTTTCATTTTATACTCTACTAAAAGAACTGAGAAACAGTCCTAACTTCTGAGACAGTCAAGGTCCACTTTGTCAAAGGGCATTCCTTCAAGTGATAGGATGGATTAGACTGATAAATTATAAGGATGCTGCATGGGGATATTGCTTTGGAGTCAATCCGGTCCTGGAGAGTCCATACCACTCTGAAAGAGAAAGCCTGACTGGGGAGGTGTTCATCACTATGAACTTGTGGTTGTGGTGGTCTATTTTATGCCTGCAGTATCTGTTGACTGGGAGTGTAAGGTGTTAAGAAACTGGTAACATGGCTTGTTTAGACAGCACCAAGAGGATGACAGGGAGGAAAGAGATGTGGTATAAATCTGGCTTTGCCTCTAGGTGGAAATGTAGCTCCTTGTTGAAGAAAGAGTGACACGTTCTAAGTAACAATTATCTGCACAGCTATGTGTCTTAATGACTAAATTGCGTGTGAAAGTGGCATACAGATCTATCAGGGAGTATATGCATAGTTAATTATGTCTGAAATAATAAATGTATGATTTTTCACAGGATAAGGTAAACAGCCAATTAAAATAAGATATGATATACACTTTCTCTACTCATTAGTCAAAGCATAAAACATTTTAACATTGCCTAAATAATTTAGTTGTTAAAATAAAGGGAAATGCTTAAAACATTAATAGGGTACTTTACAATCTTGAAGTCAATGTTATTATATGATGGTTATGTAAATAATTCACCACTGCATTCAGCAGAAGAGGATGAAGGCTATTCTGCACAGTGCAAATACTTCAAATTTGCCATAGATTTCTCCACTGGGTCAAGCTAGCTTCAGTGGTTTCTCACAGATGAAGCCTGGAGACAGTTTATGCTATTATTCTACTTAAATTTCCCTCTATGGAAATATTACTAACTGTGAACTTTTACTTATTGCTACTATGATCCGAGCACTATTCAGGTGCTATGAAAAGAGGCAAATAAATACTGAGTGATCATACTTAGCTTCTTGAGCAAAAATAAAATGGAGTTTAGCAAAAAAAAAAAAAAAAAAAAAAAAAAAAACCCACACCAAAAAAGCTTATACACGTATCAGATAAAATTCACTTTTAATATTCAAATCTCAATAGACTGCAAGAGAAATCTTATGTTTCTAGAATAATTTGCCCCAATATAATTCACAAAATAGATTATGTGCCCCAAATGTATGAAACAAGATAAAAAAGGCAAAGGACCACAAAACACCTTCAGTCGGATTCACTTCAAATGCAGATGTGGATAAAATTTGAAGTGAGGGGAAGAGGGCAATCCATTCCAGGGAAAAGGAGTATATGAAGTAGTCCAAGTGAAGACACTATCAGAGAGGAAAGCTTGGAATTGTGCTCTCTGAAAGGAATAGTTCCGATAAACATCCCTGCTTCCTACTAGCTTATATAGAAAACAAAATAGACATTGCTCTCTATAGAAGATGGCATGTTCTCAGTATGTTGCCTTATGGAACATTTCAATTTCCTATCCTTAAAGATTTTATCCCAAATAAATTTTCCTGAAGTTTTAATTCACCAACTTATTTGGGCTAAGGGCCTTAATATATGTCCAAATGTTTGAATGAAACAGACTGCTAAAATAAGAAGAAACACTGGATTATACAACAAATGTGTGACCATTGCCATTTTATTCTGACACTTCCAATTAAAGGGAGTAACCTAGGGATCACCACGTTATATAGAATTACCATGTATGTTCTTTGATGGCACTAGGAAAATATAAGAATCTATGTATTTTTTTTAAGATTTTATTTATTTATTTGACAGAAAGAGATCACAATGTAGGCAGAGAGGCAGGAAGAGAGAGAGGAAAGGAAACAGGCTTCCTGTTTCGCAGAGAGCCCGATGCGGGGCTCGATCCTAGGACCTTGGGATCATGACCTGAGCCAAAGGCAGAGGCTTTAACCCACTGAGCCACCCAGGCACCCCAGGAATCTACGTATTAAAAAAAAAAAATCAGTGGTGTAATTGGCTTAACAATGCATCCACATTCTTACCATCCCTGGACTCTGATACATATTTGAGTACACTTGCTCTAAGAAATTCACCACTGTTCTTCTAACAGTTTATAATAGTTGATTGGTCACAAAAGCAAAAATGAAGTATACCACTAACTCATTTCTCATCACTAATGGATTACATAATGGGGTCCAACTGCATCTAATCTCTTCACCTAAGTGTCTTTGCTTGAAGATACAGAAGGAGAATTAGAAGCTGATACTAGAAATTGCTTCCTTTCATCTGGGAAGCTCTTCTCCATCTACAGATAAGCATTATCAGAATTTCTGGAGACAAACGATTCATCATTTTCTCCCACCATACGTAAAAATGCAAAGAGTATTCACCATGCACATAAAATCATAGATACTCACATGGGATTTCCAAGTGAATGCATACACACCACCATCACATTCATTTTGTGGCATATGCTCAAGAGATGGCAATTAATTCAACAAAACACACGGTTCTTAGGTATGATGAGCATTGCAAAAATAAATGGCTGGTTTTAAAAAACTGAAGCACAATAAAATACATCTATAACTGAAACTTTACAGAGCAACATTTTAATCTTCCTTCCTTATAGACATTTAAATAATGCAGAGTACCAGAAAAAAAACCTGCCAAACCTATTGCTACATTTCACTGTACGTTTTACAAGTTTATAAAGTACCATAATATTGCAAAGAGTTCATTATTTCAATACATTCATGGTGATTGTTAGCTTTTTTTCCCCTTCTCATTTTTTTTTTTAATTTGACAAACAAAGACAGAGTTCCAAAGGTTATTTCATTTGAGTATTGTTTGTTTGGATTCCAGGCAAATGATAATTTATAAGATTACTCTAAAATTTATACATTTATTAAAAACTACCAAATTAGTGTATCTTTACAGTGACAACTTCAAAGTAGTAAACCCTCACAATAACATGATTATCACAGCTTTTCCAATTCTGAATAGCTGTTTCCTTGCTTTTATAAATGTGTTTGTATCTACATTAAAAATGATGTTTGAAAGCACTGTTTTTAGATTACTGCATTTGTTCTGAAAATATGAAACACCTAAAAATGTCATTAAAATACTTAAAATATGTCCCTGAAAGGTGGACTTGAGGTACATTAGCCACTTAAAGCTTAGAATTTTCAATTGCTTTTGCCTTTCTGAGCACCATAACTTTATTTTCAATATACACTGCCTATTATTTTCTTAGTACCAGAGAGAAGATGCCTCAAATTAACACTACGGCGATTGGGGGCACAACTGATTTGGAAAGTAATTTTTTTTCTATTTCCTATATCTTTTCAGGCACACAACATTAAAACAACATCCTATTAAAAAGCTTCATAAAGTCATAATAGGCAAGACAATCTCAAAGTCAAGTGTGTCAGCTAATAAACCTACAGAGCCATTAAATCTACACTCTTTTACCAGCCATTCAGTTTATACCCTACCAAAATAAAACTTGTCCAAATAAGAAAAGCAATTTTAGATTCAACCATTAGATGAACACATATTCTGACTGGGATGGAAATGGAGATTTTTATTTTTCTAGATGCTACACAGCATGAGCCCGAGTAGGGACATGGGACAGATCAGGGTGGAGAGGAAGAACGATGGTGACAGAGTTGCGTCATATGGTAGAGACACTGTGCCCTCCCACACTATACCCACTGTCCACACGCAGCAAAATTAAACCAACTGAATATCAACTAAGTAAAATTAAACTAATTAAAGAATTAACTAATTAAAATAAAAATTTTATTAGCTCAGTCACTTTAATGACATTTCAGTTGTTTAATAGACACACATGGCTACTGGCTATTGAATTGGATAGCTTAGAAGAGAGCACATGGATCACTGCAGAAAGTCCTTTAATTCAGCCCTGGGTAGAATAAAACAGTCACGAATTAGCGTCTCAATTTAATATAGCTGAAGTTTCAAATAACCTGGGCAGCCTGACTCTTCTTAGTTTTAGGAATATGCAAAGTTTGCAATCTTTACTTTAACATGGATTCATTTTTTAATACTTTTTACTATATATATAGAAAGAAAATTGAGTATTCACAGTCAATCTACATGATTTTTACAAACTGAAACCAAACCCTCCTTCCCCCGGTAGCCAGCACCTGGATAAAGAAATAGAATTCCTTTTTCATGTAAGTGCTCCACGTCACTCAGCATCAGGGAAATACAAATCAAAACCACAATGAGATATCACCTCACACCAGTCAGAATGGCTAAAATTAACAAGTCAGGAAATGACAGATGCTGGCGAGGATGTGGAGAAAGGGGAACCCTCCTCCACTGTTGGTGGGAATGCAAGCTGGTGCAACCACTCTGGAAAACAGCATGGAGGTTCCTCAAAATGTTGAAAATAGAACTACCCTATGACCCAGCAATTGCACTACTGGGTATTTACCCTAAAGATACAAACGCAGTGATCCGAAGGAGCACGTGTACCCGAATGTTTATAGCAGCAATGTCTACAATAGCCAGACTATGGAAAGAACCTAGATGTCCATCAACAGATGAATGGATAAAGAAGATGTGGTATATATACACAATGGAATACTATGCAGCCATCAAAAGAAATGAAATCATGCCATTTGTGACGACGTGGATGGAACTAGAGCGTATCATGCTTAGTGAAATAAGTCAATCGGAGAAAGACAACTATCATATGATCTCCCTGATATGAGGACATGGAGAAGCAACATGGGGGGGTAGGGGGATAGGAGAAGAGTAAATGAAACAAGATGGGATTGGGAGGGAGACAAACCATAAATGACTCTTAATCTCACAAAACAAACTGGGGGTTGCTGGGGGGAGGTGGGATTGGGAGAGGGGGAGCGGGCTATGGACATTGGGGAGGGGAGGCGAACCATAAGAGACTATGTACTCTGAAAAACAACCTGAGGGTTTTGAAGGGTCAGGGGTGGGAGGTTGGGGCAACCTGAGGGTTTTGAAGGGTCAGGGGTGGGAGGTTGGGGGAACAGGTGGTGGGTAATGGGGAGGGCACGTTTTGCATGGAGCACTGGGTGTTGTGCAAAAAGAATGAATACTGTTACACTGAAAAAATAAATAAAATGAAAAAAAGATTAAAAAAAAAAAAGGAAAAAAAAAAAAAGAAATAGAATTCCTTACGGGCATCCCAGAACTAGCCCCTCCCCTCACCCCCTTGTCAATACCTCCTTTCCAGTCATTACACCACCACCAATTACTTTACTTATTTTATATAAAAGGGATCATATATTATCTAGTCTTCCATGTTTGGCTTCTTCTGTAAAAGATTATGTTTCCAGGGTTCATTTATATTATTGTGTGATTCTGTAAATGGCCAGTTTTCATTGCTGTATAGCAGGCACCAGCAACACACATACACACACATACACATGAGACAGACAGCAAATATTTTCAGGTTTGTGGGCCATATGGTCTCTTTCACAGCCACTTAACTCTGCCATTGTGGAGTCAAAACAACCATAGTCAATGCGTGAATGAACAGATGTAGTAGCTGTGTTCCAATAAAACTTTATCTACAAAAACAGGCAGTGGGTTTTACTTGGTCCATGAGCTATAGTTTTCTGTGTGACTAAATCACAGTCTATTCACTCTAATGTTGATGGCCATCTGGAAAATTTCTAGTTTGGGTTATTATTAGTGGTATGGGAACATTTTACTACCCATTTTTGGTGAATATATGTAATTCTCTTCTTATGATTCCTCTACCTAGTATGTTCCCCACTCACCATTCAGGTATTTAGCTTTTAGCACATACTTTAAATCTCACCCCCTGTTATGGGTCAGATTGTTTCTCCCTACTCCCCTGAAGTATGTTGATGTTCTAACCTCCAGTAGCTATGAATGTGACCCTACTCGAAAACTGGATCTTTGTGGATGGACAATCATGTTAAGATGAGGTTATTAGGGTGGGCCCTATGACTGAGTCATTATAAAAAATGGGAAATTTGAACCAGAGATATGCTTAGAGGGAAGACAATATGAAGATACAGGAAGAACAAGCCAAGGAATACCTGAGGCTACCAGAAGTTAGGTGCGAGGCATGGAATAGGTTTCCCCTCACAATCCTGAAAAGAAACTAACCCTCTGATACCTTGATCTTGGACTTCCAGCCTGCAGAACCATGCGAAAACAAATTCTCATTTGTTTTATGCAAATGTATCTTTTTTATGCAACTCTAGCAAATTAATACACCGTGGAAGAGAGGCATCCTCTGACTACCTATCTATCTATAGGAGCATTCTCCCCATTACTTCACTTAGTCTTGCTTGTTTTACTCATTACCCACTTCTCTTTATTTTTTTATTTTCCCTGCTAGAATTATTTTTTTTAAGATTTTATTTATTTATTTGAGAGAGAGAGAGAGAACATGAGATGGAAGAAGGTTCTAACCTTTTAAGAGGAAGAAGCAGACTCCGTGTGGAGCTGGGAGCCTGATGGGACTTGATCCCAGGACTCTGGGATCATGACCTGAGCTAAAGGCAGTCGCCCAACCAACTGAACCACCCAGGCACCCCCTGCCAGAATTAATTTCTATGAAAGAAAAGATCTCTACTGACTTTTGGACCAGTCAGCTTTCCTTACATAGTGTACCTAAGTGAATATTTGAATGTGCAAGGTGACTAGTGTTGCAATTTTTAATTGATACTTTAGAACTGAAAGTAGCTGGAATAGTAAAGTCCACAAACACAAGTGAGTTAACGATGGAAGAATTAATAGTTTTACAAGATCCAGACTGAGTGACATTAATATGAGATTAGGAAGAATTTTAAGGAGTGGAAAAACAGAAGTCAGTCTCTGAAATTAGTATGTATTGAGCTACGATGAACCAATTATACTAGGTACTGTCATATTTTATTGCTCTGTGATATCCTACCTTATTTAACTTCCATAGTCAGTTTCTTCATATAAACAGTGAGGAAAGTACTAAAGCCTACCCGTTAGGATTACTGCACAAAATAACAAAATGCCTAGAATTTACTCTGCACATAGTCCAGTACAGAAAGTGTGCAATAAATGTGAACTTACAGAATTTGAAATGCATTTAATAGAAGAGGAACTGAACACTGACAATGCCCAAGGGCCCACCACTTGCAAGTGGCAGATTCAAGTACTGAATCCAGGATTATCTGGCCTCACTGATCATTCTGCATTCCTATTTATAAGCTCTTTCTGGACATTTTTACAGCTAATGGCTTGATTAGTATTCCTTTTGTGAGAGTAGAAGTCTTTCTTAGTTTTTAAGAGGAAGCAAAACTGGCCTTTGAAAGGCTGCCTTGGTTATTTTGAGATGTGGTCACAATAGGAGGCCTCGAGGCTTGTGTGTCAAACTCAAATTGTAGACCCCAACACTTGAAACAACTACAGAAGTTTAAGAGCAGTGCCGTGCCAATTTAAACCAAGTTCAGTAATGACAACATCATAGAGCTCTTTCTGATTCTCTGATTTTACATACTCAGAGACTTTCTACTTGGAGAGATTTAAAAGTGTTCACTCTAAGGATGGAAATTTAGAGATTTGAAATCTTAATAGAAAGACTCAAACATGATTTTCAGCATTGCCACCAATGGTCTGGCCCACAGAACAGTTTTCATTATGACAGAGGTCAGCCAGCAGGGGTAAATCATGGCCATGATGAGTGGTCATACAGCCTTCAGAGATGAACACACCTTGGAATGACAATCTGGTTGGATTGTTTTTAAAAGATAGTGTCTTTATCTTTTGCATCTAATACAGTATTACATTTCCCTGTTACTGCCAGGGAACAACTGTGTTTCAGGTTTACAGAAAATCAACCTTTTCCTTATTAATATTGGCCAAAACTAGGGGCACCTGGGTGGCTCAGGTGGTTAAAGCATCTGCCTTAGGTCATGATCCCAGGGTCCTGGGATGAGCCCTGCTCCCACTGCTCCCGCTGCTCCCGCTCCTAGCTTCCTGCTCAGCAGGGAGTCTGCTTCTCCCTCTGACCCAACCCCTCCCCCTCCCCGGGCCTGACCCCTTGGGTGCATACTCACACTCACACACGCACTCTCTCTCTGCCATCTCTCCCTCAAATAAATAAAATCCATTAAAAAAATACTTGCTAAAACTAAATTACAGAGAAAATAAAATCCTAATTTTAAAGTAGTGGTAGTACTCTACCCATATACCTAAAAACGTAGCTGTGTCTATAAACATTCATCTACAAACAAAACACTGCTGCAAACGAATTTCTGATATTTAATGAGATTTTTGCTTTCTGAGAAGAAGCATATGTTGATAAATTGCTATCCCAATACTCAAACCTTCTATAACTTAAGGACATTCACAGTGAGGAAGGAGGTCATCTGCTAGGAGTTGTTAATGGTCTCCAGTTTCAGACAGACCAGGGATCTGGAATAACAATTTCATGAATGTGTACCAATATCAGTTAGACAGTGAATCAGAGGTCATCTTCCATCAAGTACAGGTAATGCTAAGGGAAATACTAACAGCATCTTCAAAGGCAAGAACATGTCTCACATCAACTCAAGGTTATAACCTCATGCTATTCTGATATTTTTAACCCTAAATAATGGTCCAGTCTTTACTTGTCATTATCAGCCTGTAGCTGACAAAAAAATTACAAAAGATTTTAGTTTTGTAGTATTTATTAACCAATGTTCGACTGCATTAAGTAGAAATGAAGTCATTTTATGAATACAAACTTTGTCCTGTTGAAGAAATATATATATACAGGAGAAATGTGTGTGTGTGTGTGTGTGTGTGTGTATAGAGAGAGAGAGAGAGGACAACTGGCATGGGCCAGATGTGTAAAAAATATGGAATTATGTATCTACAACTGAATACCTAGCCCTTAATAGAATGAAACTACATAAAATCTTTGTGTTTTAACTTCTGAGCTGCTCCTGGCTGTCTGATTCAGTGCTCTCTATTCAAGGACATGTCTGCTTCCTTTGGGACATTTTCTGCCTGCCGACGACAAGGATGCTGTTCCAAAATGAAATTTGGAGCCCAATTTTAAATTGAATCTCACCCTCCAGAGTAAACAATAGATAGAAGCTGCCTATTAAATCATCAACGTTTAATTAAATCCTTTGCAGCTGTACGATCCCCATACTCAACAAGGTGATAAATGCATTGTATTTTAATTTAGTTATTTTTTGTACTAAACCCAATGCAAAAGAGAGAGAGAATGTATGATATTTACCAAGTTACCAAGAATGGATTCATTACAACTTCTTGATCAAAGCACAGTGAAGTGTTTTAAAAACATTGGAGCCAGCAATTTGGAGTCAAATCTTGACTCTGGGGCCTACTAAACTCTATGACTTTGAACAAATCAAATGACCTTTCTTAGCCTCAGTTTCTTAGATTAAATCACTGGTTCTAATTCTCCCTCTAATTCCCCCTGTATTCACACTACTGTCATGGCCTAATTGTGGATGCGGGGTATCACTCCTGCCCTTGACTTTGAGCTTCGCCATGTAACTTGTTCTAGCCAAAGACGTGGGTGGAGGTCAATGTGCCACTTCTGAAAGTCAATCTGAAGAGGCCCTGTGTGTTTCGCCTTACTCTCTTGCACTCCGTGACCACACAAGAGAAAAATCTCATCCTAGGCAGCTACTTCTCTTTGATCCTGAGTTCCATGATCAACAGGTGAAGAGTAGAACTGTCCCTACCCCATCTAACCTAGATGAAATGCCCCAGCTGACTTGCAAGCACATGAAAAACACATATTTTATGCCACTGAGATACTGTGTTATACAGCATTACTGATGAAATAAGAATTAAGATGGCTTCTCAGTCACAGAGGAGTTCTGGAAAAATTAAAAAGAGCACCCATTCATTTAAGGAACAATAAATGCCTACTATTCACAAGACCCATTGGTACAAGGTTGGGGGATTAGAGAGATAAGGCCCCTGCCATCAGGAGGACTGCATTCTAGATGTAATGTGTATATTTGATTATTTATAACATGGTATTCCTAACATGTATGCATAATATGGTAGGCACAGTAATAGATACTAAGATAATAACTATATAAAAAATGTATTACTAATTAATGTTAGTAATTCTGTTCCATGTTGATGTAATGTAATGGAGAATGACAAACCTAAAATGGAAATCATACGGCATCATGAAAATACAATGCCTAACAACTACCTTCTTGGACAAAAATTTTCAATAAGCAATTTGTTCAAAAACGGGTAATAAGTAAAAAAAAAAAAAAAAAAAAAAAAAACCAAAAAAACAAAACTGCTACATAAGACAACATATAGGTCTTGAAATTAGCAATGTTATTCTACAGGTTATTTTTTTTTAAGATTTTATTTATTTATTTGACAGAGAGAGAGAAAGTGCACAAACAGGGGGAGAGGTAGTGGTAGAGGGGGATGGAAAGGGAGGCCTGATTCAGGGCTTGATACCAGAGCTTGATCCCCGGACCAGAAGATCATGACCTGAGCCAAAGGCAGACTTTTTTTTTTTTTTTTAAGTTCTTTCTATTTTTTTTTTTTAATTTATTTTTATTTGTTTATTTACAGCATAACAGTGTTCATTGTTTTGGCATCACACCCAGTGCTCCATGCAGTACGTGCCCTCCCTATTACCCACCACCTGGTTCCTCAACCTCCCACCCCCCCCATCCCCCCGCCGCCCCTTCATAACCCTCGGGTTGTTTTTCAGAGTCCATAGTCTCTCATGGTTCATCTCCCCTTCCAGTTTCCCTCAACTCCTTCTCCTCTCCATCTCCCCATGTCCTCCATGTTATTTGTTATGCTCCACAAATAAGTGAGACCATATGATACTTGACTCTCTCTGCTTGACTTATTTTGCTCAGCATAATTTCTTCCAGTCCCGTCCATGTTGCTACAAAAGTTGGGTATTCGTCCTTTCTGATGGAGGCATAATACTCCATTGTGTATATGGACCACATCTTCCTTATCCATTCATCCGTTGAAGGGCATCTTGGTTCTTTCCACAGTTTGGCGACCGTAGCCATTGCTGCAATAAACATTGGGGTACAAATGGCCCTTCTTTTTACTACATCTGTATCTTTGGGGTAAATACCCAGCAGTGCAATTGCAGGGTCATAGGGAAGCTCTATTTTTAATTTCTTCAGGAATCTCCACACTGTTCTCCAAAGTGGCTGCACTAACTTGCATTCCCACCAACAGTGTAAGAGGGTTCCTCTTTCTCCACATCCTCTCCAACACACGTTGTTTCCTGTCTTGCTAATTTTGGCCATTCTAACTGGTGTCAGGTGGTATCTCAATGTGGTTTTAATTTGAATCTCCCTGATGGCTAGTGATGATGAACATTTTTTCATGTGTCTGATAGCCATTTGTATGTCTTCGTTGGAGAAGTGTCTGTTCATATCTTCTGCCCATTTTTTGATATGATTCTCTGTTTTGTGTGTGTTGAGTTTGAGAAGTTCTTTATAGATCCTGAATATCAACCTTTTGTCTGTACTGTCATTTGCAAATATCTTCTCCCATTCCGTGGGTTGCCTCTTTGTTTTGTTGACTGTTTCCTTTGCTGTGCAGAAGCTTTTGATCTTGAGGAAGTCCCAAAAGTTCATTTTTGCTTTTGTTTCCTTGGCCTTTGGAGACATATCTTGAAAAAAGTTGCTGTGGCTGATATCGAAGAGGTTACTGCCTATGTTCTCCTCTAGGATTCTGATAGATTCCTGTCTCACGTTGAGGTCTTTTATCCATTTTGAGTTTATCTTTGTGTACGGTGTAAGAGAATGGTCGAGTTTCATTCTTCTACATATCGCTGTCCAGTTTTCCCAGCACCATTTATTGAAGAGACTGTCTTTTTTCCATTGAATATTTTTTCCTGTTTTGTCGAAGATTATTTGACCATAGAGTTGAGGGTCCATATCTGGGCTCTCCACTCTGTTCCACTGGTCTATGTGTCTGTTTTTATGCCAGTACCACGCTGTCTTGGTGATCACAGCTTTGTAGTAAAGCTTGAAATCGGGTAACGTGATGCCGCCAGTTTTGTTTTTGTTTTTCAACATTTCCTTAGCAATTCGGGGTCTCTTCTGGCTCCATACAAATCCCAAAGACTCCACCCCCAAACTACTAGAACTCATACAGCAATTCAGTAACGTGGCAGGATACAAAGTCAATGTACAGAAATCAGTGGCTTTCTTATACACCAACAATGAAAATACAGAAAGGGAAATTAGAGAATCGATTCCATTTACTATAGCACCAAGAACCATAAGATACCTGGGCATAAACCTAACCAAAGAAGTAAAGGACCTATACTCGAGGAACTACAGAACACTCATGAAAGAAATTGAAGAAGACACAAAAAGATGGAAAACTGTTCCATGCTCTTGGATTGGAAGAATAAACATTGTTAAAATGTCTATACTGCCTAGAGCAATCTATACTTTTAATGCCATTCCGATCAAAATTCCACCGATATTTTTCAAAGAGCTGGAGCAAATAATCCTAAAATTTGTATGGAGCCAGAAGAGACCCCGAATTGCAAAGGCAGACTTTTAACTGCTTAACCCGCTAAGCCACCCAGGTGTTCCATTGTTCTCTACAGGTTTTCAAAGCCTGAGAAACTTAGAGAGGAAGTAAGTTTGATTTACTGATATCACATAGTAGGATGGCTAGTTTTACTGTTATCAACTTCACTGGCCACAGGTATTTGGTTCATCATTATTCTGGTTTTTCTGTGAAGGATGTTCCTGATGAGATTAACATTTGAATCAGTAGGCTGAGTAAAGCAGATTGTCCTCCACATTGTGAGTGGTCACTACCTGTTCAAGGCCTGAATAGAACAAAATGGTAGGGTCAGGGAGAATTCATTTTCTGGGCCTTACTAGCACATAGCTGGGACACTGATCTCCTCCAGTCTCTGAACTCAGGACTAGCACTAGACCTGACATAACTGGTTCTCCTTGCTTGCTGACTGCAGATTGTGGAACTTCTCAGCTTCCAAAACTGCACGAGCCAATTTCTATACCCTTAATTTTTTATATCCTTATCATAAATATCCTTTCTCTATGTATATACACACACACATATACACATGTGTATATACATATGTATGTATATGTATGTACATACATGTATGTGGGTACATCTAACTGATTGTCTCTCTAGACAACCCATACTAACATACCCTCAATACAGAAGCTGCTCCTTTTTCTTTGACATTCTGTCAAACCACATTTAAACACTGCAGATCCATAAACAAATATTCCAAAACAAACCAAAATAACCACAAAGGATATCTCAAATGAAAGAGATGTCACATATTTATTTCCTTTACAGTTTTAAATTCTTATAATAGTGTATGCATACAAAGAGATAACCTGTTTCTGTAATGATGAAATAATAATTTTGAAGTGACACCAGAAAATCTTTGAAAGTTATAGTTGAAAAGGAAATGAGAGAATTACTCATTCATCATTTTACAAGAGAAAATTCCCCTGGGGGAAGCTCAAATTTGCCAAGGTCATAGACAATGTCAAACTTGAGATAATAGTACTAATAAGACATATCATCTACTCAGTACTTATGTATCTCCCACTGTGATTTACAATCATTACTGCATTTGATAATCACTGAACAAGTAAGTTATGTGTTATGATTATCTTCGTTTTTTAAATGATGAAATAGCTTAGAAATGTTTAGGGACATTGTGTGTGGCCCACAGAAGTGGTCAAATCAAGTCATAAGCCACTTGACTTTAGAGCAGGGCTTCTCAAACTTTAATGTACATACAAATCCTTAAGGAGTTTGTTAAAATGCCTGAAATTCACCTCAGAGAGTCTGACAGAATTGGTATGGGGAAGCCTTCTATAATATTAGCATTAAAAAAAAAAATATCTCCCAGATGATTCAAATGTGCAGCCTTGGTTGCAACTCCTACTTGGAGCCTGTATGGCTAAGTTCTTTTTATATTTCCTGTACCCTTTAGAAAAAGCATTCAGAATTAGGCCATCACAAATTACAAAGTACACAATCTCCTTGTCCTTAATATTGAATTTGACTTTTAGCAGGGAGGGGACACTAGAAAACAGGACAGTCATTAAAAACGTGTTATTATTAGGATGGAAAAGGAAGCCATTTGGGAAAGTAGATGTTAACATAACAATGTTATAAGCCAAAATAATATCAATAATATTAATAATAACAATGTTCAATTGTTTTAGACTAAATTTTAAACTTACTACAGTAGTAGACTGGCTTAGCCTTTCCAATTAACTTCCTCTCTAAAACAGAATTAAACATTCAACACCTTTGCCATGTGAATTTTCAGAACATCCACCAGAGTAGGCAAAGAATATGTCCTGCCTCCTACTAATGTTGGCTTTGCGGGCTGCTAAGGCTTCCAGCATACTTGTAGCATTCACATAGGTCCTTTGCACTTGGGCCATCAATACTGAGATTCTTCCCCGGATATTGACTGGCACCAGAATGAGAGACAGGTTAACCAGATCTGAACTCAATCCTCACTCCATCCAACTCCTGCAGAATCCCAGCTGATCCACAGAACTATGAGTGAGAAATAAATGCTTACTCTTATAAATCCCTATATGCTGGAGTGCTAGAGTTTGTTGTTTAGTATTATTTGGAAAAACAAAACAAAACCTAACTAATACAATATTTAAATAGAAACCTGTGTTACACAATGTTTTGTTTTGTTTTTTAACTGACAGAGAGAGACAGCAAGAGAGCGAACACAAGCAGAGGGAGTGAGAGAAACAGAGGCAGGCTTCCTGCTGAGCAGGGAGTCTGATAAGGGACTCAATTCCAGAACCCTGGGATCATGACCTGAGCTGAAGGCAAATGTTTAAGGACTGAGCCACGCAGGTACCCCTAATTATTCTTTTCACTGACCAGTATGAAACACTCCGTATCTTCTTAATGATTCTGAAATTCCTGAATGAGTTCTAGTGGAAGGCAGGCCTCTTCCTACTATGGAAATAAAAAAGGCCAGTTGGGATATCGGCATGTGACCAGGCTCAGCACTCGGTCATATTCAATTTGTAGTTTAAATCTCAATATGAAGAAAGAAAGCAACAGAGACTGTGGCAAATCCCATTTCTGGGGGACAGGCAAGATATAAGTGGTGCCACTAAATTCTGTTGATGGAAATGGCAAACTATGGAGCTCCATATTCAAAGGTGGTAGTAACACAGTGCCCTCACTAGACTGCTTCTGGGACACTATTTTGGCTGGCCTAGCACTGCCTCTCCTCCACTTTTTTCCTGTAGTTTTCCATGCCTCATTTCAAGACCCTCCTGTGTCTCCTCTCAGATGTCAATTCATCTTCCAATAAACTTGACTTCTGCTTATACCAAGCAGGGCAGTATTTCTCATTTGCAACTAAAATGTTTTCATGTCCTATTTGCCTTTGTTCATTTAATTCTCAAATATTTATCCAATACCTTCTATGTATCAGGCACTGTACTAGGCTCTAGAAATAACAGTGTGAGGCTCAACTGCTCTCAAAGGATACATAAAAACACATACAGTTGATTCTTGTTATTCATCATAATCATATTTTATCAAGTCACCACAAACACTAGTAGTCAGTGAACACTGAACCTGTATTAAACCTACAGTTTAATACAGGGTTAGGTTCTAATGAGCCTCTGACCACAACATTTTTAACAAATGATCAATTTATAACCTTGTTTTATGTGTTTTCTGTTTAAATATACCTGATTATTAAACTTCAATGAATAAATATTATTTATTCAATGAAATTCGAATCGTGGCCAATGGCACCATAACTGATGCTTGAACACAGCTTATCTAACACCTACATTTTCTCTGTGAAGCACAACACAGCATTCCTGTGCTTCGTGATACTAGATAGCACTTCAGCCCTATACTCAAGGGCCATTTTAAACAGGGAAATCACCAAGAAAAATCACAAAAATGTGAAAAATAGGCACTAAATATATTCTGAGAGGGACACATGTTTACAGTTTATATAGAACTGAAATAAGAAAGGATAGTAGTACCTTATTCTCCCTCAGCTGGGAACGTGCATATTGGGTGACTCAGATTTTTCACCCATCTGTGCATATCTGTAAATGATCATGAAAGCCAAGTGAGTACTGACTTGGGGATTAAAATAAACTTTAGCACATAGATGAATTCACACACATGAAATATGTTAATAATGAAGACTGACTATATACAGATTAGATGAAGAGAGATATAGGTATATAAACATACATGTAGGTGTGTGTGAATAAATATTGAATCATACAGGGGTTAGGGGAGGTGACCCTATGCACAGTCAAAAATCCACATATAACTTTGACTCCCCCAAAACTTAACTACTAATAGCCTACTGTTTACTGGAAGCACATTTGATTAATACATATTTTGCATGTTATATGTATCATATACTGTGTTCCTGCAATAAAGTCAGCCACAGAAAATGTTAAGAAAACCATAAAAAAGAGAAAATATATTTATAGCACTATACTGTATTCATCCAAAAAACTGCATATAGTTCAAACCCATGTTATTCAAAGGTCAACTGTAATTTCAATGTATGATATGTTTTTAGTAAAGAAATGTGAGATGTAAGATATATGAGAATTTCAGAGAATGGGAGGACAGTAAGAAAGGAGAGACCTATGTATGGCCAGCAGAATAAGGTAGACTTAAGACATCTTATTTGAAGTACCCTTTGGAGATGAACAAGAGGTAGGCTTTCCAGACAAAGGAAAAGCTTCTGCAAAATCCCAGATATGAGCCATCACAAACCATTGTGGGAATGACAGACTATGGAAAAGGAAAAAGGTAATGTTGACTGAATAGGAGAGAAAAGGTAAACTGGGCTCTGAAAATATATTTTAAGTCACACTAATGAGTACAATGTATACAGGAGAGCATTCTCAGATTTGAGCTTTGGAAAAATAATCACATGATTATGTGATAGTTGAATTAACAGAGAATGAACTGGGAATTCCAGATGGGAGGAACTCATAAAAACAAGAGGTATGAAGCTGAACTAAGACTGGGAGAATGGAAGTAGGTTTCAAATCCACAGGATTTGAGGGCAAATTAAGTATTGTAAAGTGGGAAGAAGAACCAATTAGGAGCTAATCAGATTTGGTTATTATCTTTAAAATTTTTAACAGAAGGACTCTGGGGTGGCTCAGTTGGTTAAGAGTGTCTTCAGCTCAGGTCATGATCTGGGATGGAGCCCCACCCACCCCACATCTGGGTCTCTGCTCAGCTCTCTATAGCTTTCTCTGTGTCAAAAAAATAAATAAAATCTTAAAAAAAAATAAAATCTTTAACAGAGACTGGGTATAAAACAGGCAGTTCTGCTAGTAAAAATCATGAGCCTGGTTTTGTACATGCCCAGATGTAAATAACAATGAGACAGCCAAGTAAAGTATTTCAATCATTAGTGAAAGTAAAGAAAATATTGCTCAGCATAATTTTTTAATCCCATGGTCCATGGTTCCTGTATTATCTGAAATAGGAACAATGAAAAGATACTTAATATATGTCATTTTTACAATAAATTTGTATGTATGAAAAATTTCCCAGAATTCTCATAACTTTTCAATGAAATCAACTTTTCAATGTAAAAAATATTTTTGTTCTATTAGACACAATAGCGTATGTATGTGTCAGTATATGGAAAAAGAGAAAGGATGGATATATTTGAAAAATAGTCATTTAAATGCTTATGTATACAAGACTTACTGTTTTTCCAGTTCACAGAAAAACATGAACACTTTACTGATTTCTAGATTACAGCTGCCCAGATACCAAAAGTATATGGGGGTGACCTAAGTATGATGTGATACCAAAAAAATCTATTTTTTTAAAGGTTTTATTCATCTATTTGAGAGAGGGAGAGACAAGCATAATGACAGAGAGCACAAGTGGGGAGGAGAAGAAGAAGCAGGCTCAATCCCAAGACTCTGAGATCATGACCTGAGCAGAAGGCAGATGCTTAACTGACTGAGTCTCCCAGATGCCCCCCCACCACAAATCTACTGATCACATAATATCAACGGTTTCAAATAAGTATCCAATAGGAATGCACAGTGGGTAGTCTTAGGTACACACTTCTTTTTATTTTGTAGATTTACAGGAAAATTAAGCACAATTATAGCCTAATTAAAATTATCTGAGCAACACACTAATTAGGTATATCATGATCTGAACTATGTCTTGCAGGTCTTTCAAATTAATTAATTATGCCTTTGCTATCTAATGGCTTCCCTTAGCCTACCATTTTTATGTTAAATAACAACTTACACATAAGAAAGCACAAATAAAATAAGTATCAATGCCAACAATTAGACAGACAGACAAGCATCATCACATAAATTCAATGGCTCTCAGAAACAATGAATTCTATAATACAGTATCTCTCACAAATCCAAATGGCTTCAGCCACTTACAAGGAATGTGTCCTATCAATGCTTACTGGCATGCAAAAATGGAAACCTGGAAGATTCAAACCATCAGATGATCAACCCCAAAGCCACCTAGTGAGGTCATTCCTGGGGCCTCTGTGATTAAAGGATGGAAGTAGGAGTTAAACTCTGATAGTCATTGCTGCATTTTCTCATTCACTTATTCACTCAGCAAGTATTTATCAAGTGTAGATTAGTATTTGTTTATGTTCCTGGAACTGTTCTAGGAGCTTAGGATGTATCAGTGAACAAAAGAGACAAGGTTTTGTGCCTTGGAAGACCTTACATTCTACTGGAGAGGCAGAAAATATAAAGTAAACATAATATTAAGTAAATTATCTGTTAGAAGATGATAAATACCATGGGGGGGAAAGAAAGAGCAGAGCAAAATAAGAGGATGAGGAGTGCTGGAATACAGACTGCAAATATTCAACAGGGTGGTCACTGTAAGCTCCTTTGAGAACAAAATGCTCGAGCCAAGATGAAAAGGAGAGAGGGAGTGAGTCAAGCCAGTATCTGGAAAAAAGAACTTTCCGGAAAAGAGGAGTTGGAGCTAATGACTCAAGGCATTCAGTCCATTCTTAAGCATTCAAGGAAAAATACGGAAGTCAGTGTGACTACAGCAAACTGAGAGAAAAGAATAGAACAGGAGGAGCTTAGAAAAGTATCTGGGATCCTGATCAAATAGAGTTTGTAGACCCCTGAAAGACACTTTGTAGATCTAGACTTTGACACTGAATGAAATAATGAGCTGCTGATGGGTTCTGAGCAGAGGGTCAGGATACATCCTTTAGAAAGGAAACACTGGCAGCTGGGCTGAAAATGGACTGTGGAAGAACAAGGATAAAGTAGGGAAACCTGGGGTGATTACAATAAACGTTACTGCCTTTAAACAAGGTTCCCACCATTAAAGCATAAAATAATTACATTCTGCCAAATGATTTAAAAAGAAAGAAAAGACTGTATACAACTATCAATGCTTCTTCTTCAATCTTGCCCCTCTTCTAAATTCAGGGGAAACTCCACATGTATAAATGAATAAAGGGCACAGAGGATGTTGTGGCTTCAGGGAGGAGTTAAGTGGAGAATGATTATAAAATCAGCCAACTTTAAGGTTTTTTCCCCTCAGTTCTGTCAAAATATAACTGACTTATAACATTCTATTCATTTAAGGCACACATAATTATTTCATATATGTATATATTGTAAAATGATCACCACAGTAAGTCTTGTTAACATCCATCACCACACAGTCACAATTTTTTTTCTTGCAAGGAAAACTTTTAAGATCTACTCACTCAGCAACTTTCAAAAACATAATACAAACTGTGAATGATAGTCACAATGCTATTCGTTCTATCCCCAGAACTTATTTATCTTTTACCGGAGGTTTGTACCTTTTGACCCGTTTCACTCATTTTTCCCAGCTCCAACATCTGGTAATAATCACCAACCTGTTTGCTGTTCCTGGGATTAGGTTTGTTTTTTGTTTTTGTTTTCCTTTAGATTCCACATATAAGTGAGATCATACAGTGTCTGCCTTTCTTTGTCTGACTTAGCCCACTCAGCATAATGCCCTCAGTCAAGGTCTATCCACATTGTTAAAAATGGCAGGATTTCCTTCTCTTTTATGGTGGTCTTGACCAAGAATTAGGTGTTGAAGCACTTAAGGTTTAAGTGTATTTTTTTTTTTTTAAGATTTTGTTTATTTATTTGTCAGAGAGAGCGAGCGAGCAAGCGCACAAGCAGGGAGGGGCCAGGCAGAGGCAGAAGCAGCTTCGCCGCTGAGCAAGGAGCCGAGTGCAGGACTAGATCTCTGGGATCATGACCTGAACCAAAGGCAGAAGCTTAACCAACTGAGCCACCCAGGAGTCCCAAAATTTAAGTTTCTTATACAAGCTGTACCAGAAATGTTATTACCAGTAGGACATACTACGCCTGTTCCTAGGTTATTTTGGTTAGCACATGGTAGGCAACTTTCTAAGTGAACTGTAGTAGGTACTCCAAGCAAACTGGGCACTGGTCTAAGCTCTACTCTGTAGGACCCTGGTTTTTTGTTTGTTTTAAAAGTTTAGTGAGCATTTAAGCTCCTTAACACATAACAGCATTATAAAACTCCACAGTTTTCATCACTCAAAATGACCCCAGGAGGAATTGGAAATTGGATGTACTTTTTAATTCGCTTTAAAGTCCAGATGTAAATCCTTTCTTCTAGCCTCTGAACTGGAGTTAATGATCTCAAAAAGAAGTACTTCTCCCTCAGCTCCTTTTTTTTTTTCCTTTTTTCCCTCAGCTCCTCTTTTGTGTCTGCATTCAGAGAAAGAATTCAAAAAGCCCCCTTTAAACCACCTCATCCATACATACTTAGCTGATATACAGTAGGAAGTGATGCTCAAGGGACCCATCCATTACCTTTAGTGCTTGGCTGTGATTTTTTTTCTTCATCGAGTCTCCTCCCATCTTCAGCCTCATATTTGCTAGGATGATCATCATCACTGGCTAATCTCAGGGGAGAGTCAACCTGGTATATGTATCCCACAATTAAATCCTTCTTTTGGGGAATATGGCCTGGCACATAATATACACATAGAGCTTTTACCCCCTGTAGTGGTGATTTCTATTGCATTTTATGCCTCCATATAATTGTCCCAGAAGAAAAGGACTAAATGAAACATGTGTGAAGTCCTTTGAGCTAACATTTAATGAAGAGCTTTGAAATTCCCAGGTGTAAAGCACCATAAAAGTTTTAAGCGTTATTATCTTCCTAATAAATGACTTTTCCATTTTCTCTCCCTTGTGACATCGTTATTGCTCATTTCCCTCTTCTTTCGAATTTAATTTTTAAATGAACAAGAATGTCTATTATAAACTTATTTTTTAAAAATGAGAGGAACACTTGAGTAAACTGCTTATATTAATCAGTTGCATTTTAGAAAAAATACATAATGTTTGTCTCTCTCTTCTTTCCTCACTCCCTTATCATATAACTAAATTTTCTTTTCAAATTTATGCTAGGCTATTGACAATCATATTCATAGGAACCTTCTCTCACAGAGTTCAAAGATAGGTTTATCTTGAGTGTAGGACCATAAACTAGTCAAATACTGTTTATATAATGCTTAACACTTTATAAATTCACATAGAAACAGCAATTAAAAACAGCACATAGATAAATGTGTTGGAAAGTGAAGAGAACAGATTCAGAATGATTTTATTTTCCTTAAAAATAGTTCAAACTATTGTAAGAAACCTATTGGATATTGGGTCTTTGTCCTGATTTCTAACACAAATAATGAGTCAGATATATTTTGTAAAATGTAAAATCGTGGATACTGTACATAAAATATTACATGTACTATTACATGTAAAATATGTACTATATGTAAAACATTACCATTTCTAATAAAAGTTTTATCTCAAGGGGCGCCTGGGTGGCTCAGTTGGTTAAAGCCTCTGCCTTCGGCTCAGGTCTTGGTCCCAGGATCCTGGGATCGAGCCCCGCATCAGGCTCTCTGCTCTGCAAGCAGCCTGTTTCCTCCTTTCTCTCTGCCTGCTTCTCTGCCTACTTGTAAGCTCTGTCAGATAAATAAAATCTTAAAAAAAAAAAGTTCTATCTCAAATATATTTTTCAAATATGACACAGATGGGAACATTTCAACAAACATTTAAAGGTGTTTTATATTATTACATGTATATGTTTTTTCTAGTTTCAAGTTTGCTTTTCTAGAAAGCACTGTTAAAAACAGACTAAGAATCCTACAAAACAACAGATAATTAAGAAGCTTGATTAAGAAACTCTTCTTGAGAGGGTAGTATGTTGATTAGAAAGAAGAGTATAGACAAAGAACTTTATGAGCAGAATAAGGTCTATTTTCCATTCTGAAATCATGCCATACATTGTGCGTAACTTTTTTCTTAAATGTTTTCTCATCAGCTAGCCATGGTTGAAAAGATCTACTCAGAGATCAGAGCTCTTGACATTTCCCCCGAAGCTTCCTCATTTTATGGCTGATTCCACATTCTTTTCAATGCTCTAGAGACAAATTTTGATCTCAACTGAATTTTTCATAGTTCTTATGTTCTCCACATTGGCTCTTGCCTATTCAGACTTTTTTTCCCCCTCTAGCATTACTTTCTAAGTAATTCATTAAAAAAAAAAAAAAAAAAACAAAAACAAAACACAACTGATGGCCAAGACCAATGTATACTTTTGTAACACAATAATTTCCTGTCCATTCTATGCATATGCTACATGTTCCTGTCCATGTTATGTTGTACCTAAATTCCCATATGTAAAAGGCCCGACTGAAAGCTTGCAGTCACTTTTTTTTTTAAAGATTTTTATTTTATTTATTTGACACAGAGAGAGATCACAAGTAGGCAGAGAGGCAGGGAGAGAGAGAGGGGGAAGCAGGCTCCCCACCAAGCAGAGAGCCCGATGCCGGGCTCAATCCCAGGACCCTGAGACCATGACCCAAGCCGAAGGCAGAGGCTTAACCCTCTGAGCCACCCAGGTGCCCCTTGCAGTCACTTATTTCATTTCAGACTGATCTTCTAGCCAGCAGCCTTGACATTTTCCAGATATTCAACCTCTCCTTGCCACTTACAGACTTTCTTTTCTCTGTTCGATCTTGTTATCAGTCCTTGTGCCATATGCTCCCATCCTGAGATATTTAAACACTTCTGCCTAAAGATTCTGTTGGAAGCAGAGGAATAAAGTACAGAGATGAAGAGAGTCTATAGAATAGTGGCTTAGAGTTTCAACTTTTGAATAAAAGTGTGTCTGAAGCTTGGCTCTAACATCACTAGCTATTTGATTCTGGGCTGGTTGTTTGATGCCTCTATGACTCAATTTCTTCAACTAAGAGTCAAACAGAGAAAATAATATCTGTCTCGTATTTTTTGGATGACAGGATGAGGTGTTAATTGTAAAATCCTTGGCACACTAGTTACTCAGTACATCAGTATTGGTATTACTATCATTAGCAACGGTAGTAGTAGCTACCATAATTACTTTCCAAGATGAACTTCTTGATTTCTCCAAGGAATATATATTCCAAAATTGTCTAACAACATCTACAAAGCTCCCTTTGATTGAGATGATAGGCATGGATTCTCCTCATGGTCATTATGAATATTTATCAACTTTCAAATAAATGGATTTTCTCCATTATTTATTTCTGTCTATATTTCCATAGTGCCATCTGCTCTAGAAACACAGGTTTAAAATAATGTTGGAAATAGTTACCATATATTAAATAAAAATGGAAACTCACTCAAACCAACTTTTTTTTTTTTTTTTTTTTACTTTGGAGTAACACATTTCATTCTCTGAACATTCTGAACTAAGATGTTTGATTTTGCCAAAACCTCTCCCCATTTCCCACATTTGCTATCAAGGCTTCCTATATTGTAAGTGATTGCACACACATACTTTCAAGAACAGGTGTCTTACCCTATAATCCAATAAAGTCTGACCTGTTCAGCTTTACAGACGTTCCAAAAACTAGAATTTTCCCCTATTCCTTCACTGATAGGATAAAGAAGAAAGTAAGAATAAGTTTTCTGTTTCTCATCTAGAGTCCAGATAGTCTCATTCTCTGGAGGTGAAACTGTCATACAGTCAATAAAATGTGGAGATGAGAGAAGTTTAAGGCAGACCTTGCTCTTGGTCTTTTTTTAGCTAACAAGAATTATAGCATAGAAATAAATCCACCATCAGTATTACTGAATTAAAAAGCTAGAGAACCAGTATTATCACTCTTACCTGGACTGTGATAAAGCTTCAGAAGCATCTTTCAGTAGAGGTCTGAGGAGCAGTTAAAATGCTAAGCAACAGGGGGTGCTTGGGTGACTCAGTCAGTTAAGCTTCTGACTCTTGATTTCAGCTTAGACCATGATCTCAGGGTTGTGAGATCCAGCTGCACATTAGGCTCCATGCTGGGTGTGGAACCTTCTTAAGATTCTCTCTCTCCAGGGTTCCTGGGTGGCTCAGTGTGTATTAAAGCCTCTGCCTTCGGCTTGGGTCACAATCCCAGTGTCCTGGGATTGAGCCCCACAACCAGCTCTCCGCTCAGCGGGGAGCCTGCGTCCTCCTCTCTCTCTCTCTGCCTGCCTCTCTGCCTACTTGTGATCTCTGTCTGTCAAAGAAATAAATAAAATCTTTAAAAAAAAAAAAAGATTCTCTCCCTCTGCCCCTCCTTTCTTCCTTTCATCCTCTCCAAAAAAAAAAAAAAAAAAAAAGAAAGCTAAGCAGTAGTAGGTATAGTCAATTGTAAAGCCCTTCATTGTATTTTAATATATTTTGAAAGTTTTAAAATAGAATTTTATAGAATTTCAAGTGAAAATTAAATAAACCAAAGCATCCGTGGTTCAAAAAGTAAGAACTGTGTCTGTTTCCCCTGCTCATTTTAGAAAGATGTCAAGGATAAGAGGCCCCTGGGGCACCTGAGTGGCTCAGTGGCTTTAAAGCCTCTGCCTCTGGCTTGGGTCATGATCTCAGGGTCCTGGGATCGAGCCCCGCGTGGGCTCTCTGCTCCGCAGGAGCCTGCTTCCTTTCCTCCCTCTCTGCCTGCCTGTCTGCCTACTTGTGATCTCTGTCTGTCAAATAAATAAATAAATTCTTTGAAAAAAAAAAAAAGAATAAGAGGCCCTTAGTAAGCAATATTTGATGATTATCATTGAAAAACCATAGAGTATAAACCAAAGCAAAGTGATAGCTCTTACAAGAAAGATCCTGCAATCATGGGTGGAAGATTAACTATATAGCTGCAAAGGATTAAGTTAATTCTTCAAGATCAACAATAGTGTAATGCCGTTATTAATAGGCAGAAGAAAGCTATGCATGGACTTGACCCCTATGGCTATACTGAACAGCACATTCTATGAAATGTTTGGTATTATTTTGAAATAAGGTAACAGCACATATGATGCCCTCACTAAAAATGCATTTTAAGCCAAAGTGACCTATTTTTCACATCTTCTAATGATAAGGTTTGGAATATTTTATTGAGAAATAATGACTACAGTTTAGTGAAGTGACTGAGGGTATAAGACTCAGTATACACGTAAAGCATTCAGCATACTGGCTGCTAATGTGAAGATTTTAATGTGGCAGGGACCTCTCCAACTTAGCCTATGACACTTTGAACATGAGATGAGCCAGGATTTTTCACAATATCTATACGTAACTTACTCCTCCTAAAAACTGAACTTTTCTGAGGTCAAGGTTACACACCATGTGTACCAACAGTTCCTTCTGTGTCTGTGTAATTCCTGATAATGAACTATGATATTCTTTACCTCT
This sequence comes from Meles meles, assembly GCF_922984935.1. NCBI lineage: Eukaryota > Metazoa > Chordata > Mammalia > Carnivora > Mustelidae > Meles > Meles meles. The sequence continues at coordinate 44,820,883 of NC_060085.1, read as the reverse complement.
GAATAGGGCCTTGATCTTGGACTTAGTCTCCAGTTTGCATTAAGGGAGCCAGTATTAATTGAAAGCTTGAAGGTAGCATCCAAAATTAAAACAGTTTTCTATCTCTTGGCTAAAGAAATGGAGATGAGGAACATTTACAAAGAAATATATGTTTAAGCATGTAAAAGATTTCATTCCAAAGGTACACTGAATGAATGAATGTATGATTCTGGCTTTTATTACAGACTTAACCATCACTGGAAACTCCAAATACACATAAGTTTTGTTTTTTAAAAAGAAAGAGAAGGATCCTATAATTTCGACAAAACCGATGCTTCCTTTCCTTTTAGCTCCACTGTAACTGAATAAATTCACATGCATACATCTTCTGAACATATTTCAAAGCAAATGATATGTATTTTATACCTACTTAAATAGTTTGACTAAAATCTTTCCATATAAGGAATTAATATTAGTTTTTCAAAATGCACAATCCCTTGGGGTACCTGAATGTCTCAGTTGGTTAAGCATCTGCCTTCAGCTCAGGTCATGATCCCAGGGTCCTGAGATGGAGCCTGGCATTGGGTTCCCTGCTCAGCAGAGAGCCTGCTTCTCCCTCTCCCTCTGCTGCTCCCCCTGCTTGTACACACACACACACACACACACACACTCTGTTAAATAAATAAAATCTTAAAAAAATGTACAATCCCTTGGTAAATAACAATTCTTAAAATTGGCTAAAAAGTAACAAAACTATTACAGCTATAGAATTAAAAAACAGAAAACATGGGTCAATGCCAACAGGGCCAATGTTAGATGGAAATGACAACACAACAAGGTGTGCCCTCCATGATAAGTGTGATACACAATTTAAACAATGTGGAAAAAAGTAATAATTATGAAGGAGAATAATGAATGTGACAGAAGTATGGCCCCCAAATATCAAAAGGTTCAGTCAGGTTTGCACTACTGATGCTTGAGCAATTTACAGAGTAATTAGGGGATTAACACCATGTATAAGATTAAAAGCAGTATTATATTCTTCACTTGAAAAAAAAATCAATTTATTAAATGGTTCCCAGATGTCTATTTTGGAATTGCTGACTCATCTGACTGGGGAATATTCAATAACATGACCTAACCTTTGCTGAAATATACATAACATCCTAAGATAACAATAAAAATTTTAACTGGATGAAATTACTAATAAAAACAAAACCCTTTTAAACATTGATCCCTCTTTATAAGAGTTCTGATCAATGATTAAATGGACCACTTTATCTAGTTCCCCGAAGACTACTCAACCAGGAAACTCTAACCTTTTCTAGAAGGACAAGTATAGCAAAAGCAACTCAAAGGAACACTACATTCTCCTTCTACCTCTTAACAGGAGTTTGGTATTGGGTGGCTTACTTAACTCTTCTCAGGGTTACATCTGCTTTCCTGATATGTAAAATGTACACTTTTACCTTGTAAGGACCAAGTGGCTTATTTTATGCCACATGACCTGCACAAAGTAGTTCAGCAAATGCTGGTTTCATAATCATCCCGCCATCATTTAGAGATCAGATTAAACTTATTTCTTGCTAGAAGTAGGTCATGTCAGCCCCATAGCTTCTTTGTGCATTATATCCTTCAGTATCCTCTAGCTTAGATCAAAGATCCAGAGCTGAAAACTACAGGGAGGTAGGTGTTAACTCACTCGAAGGAAGAAACCTGTAGTTGTGTCATCCTAAAATCGATGAGCTTTGGTTTGTAGTGATTTTCCAAGAATGAAGCAGAGGCTTCAAGACTTTTTGTGGGGATCTTATTGAGGGCTATTGCTGTAAATCAATTCCTAAGACATCCCAACATGTTAATTCTTTAGTTACCCACTTTCTTCCCCAATCACTACTGTATTACTTTTCTATTGTCACATAACAAATGATCATAAATTTAGTGGCTTAAAAAAAAAAAACACATTTATTATCTCACAGTTTCCACAGATCAGAAGTCCAGCTTGGTTTAAGGGAGTTAAGGGAGCTTGGGGTCTAATAAGGCTCTGTGGAAGAAGCCACTTTCCAGCTCATTCAGACGGTCAGCAGGATTCAGTTCCCAGGGGTTTTGTTTATTTTTTTATTTTTATTTTTTTTAAAGATTCTTTACTTATTTATTTGACAGAGATCACAAGTAGGCAGAGAGGCAGGCAGAGAGAGTGAGAGGGAAGCAGTCTACCTGCCGAGCAGAGAGCCCGACGCGGGACTCGATCCCAGGACTCCGAGACCACGAACCCGAGCCGAAGGCAGCAGCTCAAACCACCGAGCCACCCAGGAGCCCCAATTCTCAGGGGTTTTAAGAACAAAGACACTGTTTGCTGGGTCTTGGCGTGGGGTTGCTTTCACTTTCTAGAAACCACCAGCATTTCTCACTTGTCCCCTTCCATCTTCAAAGCCAACAATGGTGTGTCAAATCCTTCTGGTGTCTCTGATCTCTCTGATTGGTGTTAGCCAGAAAAAAACTCACTGCTTCTCAAGGGCACACCTGCCTCGGTCAGGGCCATTCAGATAATATGTATGTATTAAGATCCATGGGCTTAAGATTTTAAGTAGATATTTAAAGGTCCTTCAGAACAACAGTTACGTTAGTGCTTGAACAACCAGGAGTGGGCATCTTGGAGGGCATCTCTACAATTTTGCCTACCACACCTGCACAAACCTGGATCAAGCGTATTGTCTAATGTCCCATTATAAGGCAATGCCGCCAACCACACATAGTAACTATTTACATTTTACATGCGCTTATGCGTACCTCATACCTTCCTTTATAGCACTTGTCCCTTTTCGTAATTATGCATTTGGTTTTTGTGTTTAAGTTACTGAATACCCATTGGACCGGACAATTCTTTTTTTCTCAGCCTTGTATCTGCAACACCTCGTATCCTCATTAGGCTACGACAGGTGTGTGGCACACGTGTATTAAAGGAGAGAAGAAAGAAAGAGTATTCCTGTTACTATACCTGGATAGAAAAGTCCTTCGTTTTGGCTTGACGACTTTGGTGAAGCGGGAGAGGGCAAAGCTGGCGTCCAGGTGGAGGAAGGCCGTGGGGAGAATGTCAAGATGGCCGCTGGGTGGGGGCGGAGGAGGAGGAGGAGGAACCCGGAAACCACCAGCTTCATGTAGCAAGGCGGCGGGAGAGTGCTAAAATGGCTCCTCACAGCGTGAGTCCCTGGAGAGTTACCTCTTGTTCCTCAGGCCTACACTTTAAATTAACAAATCAGCCTTTTCACATTGAGTCTGGGGGCTTTTAAAAGGCCGCTCCTGTGTGGGGCGCCTGAGGGACTGAACCTGTGCGGGAGACGGTCAGAGCCCGTTCTATAGGAGGCGAAGCCCCGTGGGTTTTCAAACCTAGATGATTTACGGCTCCTTCCTCACGCGCACTTCTTAAAAAGCCCGGAGCCTGCGTGGAGCTCAAGTCCTTTGCTCCTCAGGGAGAAGTTAAGGGTTTTGGGCTGCGACCTGTGTGTCCCCGCCCAGGGGTTGGGGTGGGGCGCATAGCTTGGGTCTCAGCCTGGCCATTCCCACCTGCTTCCCAGCAGTTTTTTTTTACCGCTCCCCGGGGTTTTTTCAGAGGAAACAGTTACATATGTACCTGTAGATTATGTATCTGTGCGAAGAGGCGAGTTCAGATCCTCTTGTATCACCATCTTGAACCTGAATCCTTCCCTATTTTTAGCAATGAAAATTTTTCAGTGAACTACGAAATTACTACAGGTCAGTTCTGTTTGCATTCTGTTAAAAATGCTTCTCGAATGGAAACGGGATAAACAAGAAACAAGGTTTTCCATTAACTTTTCACCTAGCGTCAAGACACATGGTTATCACAACAGATTCACCCATTTAAATCTCTTCTTAGGCTGGACAAATCTGGAAAAAAACTTCTTAGGCTGGAAAAATCGTATCACTTTATAACAGACCACAAAACAATAACCCACTCAATGACTTCTCTAGTTTATTTTGAATCAACTAAGAATCACAATCTGCCACAATTGTTCTCTCTTGATCTTTATGTTTTTAGGCAATTCCCAACCCTGCACTACTCTTCACTCCGAATTTGCTACTTGTCTTTGTACTAAGTTGAATAGCATCTTCCCAAAATTCATGTCTACCTGGAACCTCGGAAAGTAATCTTATTTGAAAGTATAGTATTTGCAGGTGAACTTGGTTAAGATGAGGTAATACTAGATTAGGGTGGGCCCTAAATCCAATATTACTGGTGTTCTTATAAGGAAGCCTTGTGTAGACACAACAAGGGAAGAAGGCTGTGTGACTCCAAGACAGAGGTTGGCGTTATGCTGCCCCACGTGAAGTATTACCAAGGATTCCTGAAAATCACCAGAAATTAGGAAGAAGCAAGGAAGGATTTTTCTATACAGCCTTCAGAGAGAAGATGGCCTTGCTGACACAGTGAGTTTGGACTTCTAGCTTCCAGAACTATGAGAGAATAAATGTACATTGTTTTAAGTCACCAAGTTGTGGTACTTTGTTACAAGAGCCCTAGGAAAGTAACACAAAAAGATACTGTGTCTCAAAAAAAAAGTGTGTATTTTCAAGAGTTGGGTTCTAGGGATCCTGGGTGCCTCAGTTGTTCACTTTCTGCCTTCAGCCCAGATGGTGATCCCTGGGTGCTGAGATTTGGCTCTCTGTTCAGCAGGAAGCCTGCTTCTCCCTCTCCCACTCCCCCTGCTTGTGTTCCCTCTCTCCTCGTCTATCTCTCTCCGTCAAACAAATAAAATCTTACAAAAAAAAAAGAGAGAGAGAGAGCGTTAGGCTCTCTTTCAATTCAAGGGTTTTACCCAGCCTCTTTCCTCAGTCTCTGGTGCTTACGTGGGAGTGCTTTGTAATACCTTGTGGTTATTCGTCTTGTGTGATAGTCGGCATTAATCTTTCAGGGGCACTAAAGAACATCTATCACCACTCTGTAGACATACCTGGCTCCACTCCTGAGATATTGTCCCCATGTTTCCGCTGAGAAGTTTCATGATCTCTGCATTACTAGGTTGAAAGGAGATAGAGGATAACTTTTCTGGTACTACATTGAAAACTCTAGCCAAGCATGTACTGGGGGAGAGAACAGGTAGTACTGAATGTAGACATATGCTATACAATTCCAGAATAGTCGTTGGTTGTCCAACTCAGTGGGATCAAGGGCATTTCTGTGAATCACCTTTATTAGTACAAGTGAGTTTCTGAGAAACCAATGAGGTATTTTTCCTGCTTACTCCTTGGTTTATTGTCTCAAGTGGCAAATAAATACTGACCTAGTATAATCTACCAAGAAAGACCACGTGCAGTTTTAAAGTTGACTTCCAACATCTGGAATATTTTCTAGTTTCCCCTACCTTCTGGCTGACCTGTATTCACTCAAGTGTGGACATAGTCATTCCTTCCTGGAGAAAGTTGTTCCTGACATCCTGAGACTGGGCTACTTACCTTGCTTTCATTCTCTCATGCCTCTCTTGCATAAATACTTTTCCTGTAATAGCAGTTTTAATTATTTATTTAATGCCCTTTTCTTCTACCCGACTGTAAGCACCCTTCCTATTGTCGATAATAATGGTAGGAAAATCGTAAGCACTAAATACAACCAATTGAAAGGAGAAATGAAAAATGAACTGGACTGAGGTTCAGAATAATGGAAGAATGTCTTTGGCTTTCTGTAAATAGGTCTATGTGCTATTTTTCACACTATATCTAATAAAACTAGAGAACTCATTTCTTACGTATAGTGCTATAGCTGACTCTTTTGACAGTAGCTTCTCCAGATATCTATCCATAAAATGGCAATAATGCCCTGCACCCACTAGGATTACTATTTTAAAAACAACAGCAATGAAAAAAAAAAACAACAACAAAGAAACAAAAGCCCCAAATGGAAAATAACAAGTATTGACAAGAATGTGGGGAAACTGAAAAATTTGTGCCTTATTGGTAGGAATATAAAATGGAAAAAATGATATGGTGTTTCCTCAAAAAATTAAAAATAAAATTACCATGTGACTTAGCAACTCCACTTCTGGGTATACACTCCAAAGAATTGAAAGCAGGGACTTGAACAAATATTTGTATATCCAAGTTCATAGCAGCATTATTCACAATAGCTGAAGGGTGGAAGCTACCCAACTGTCCATTGACGGATTAGTGGTTAAAGAAAATGTGCTGTATACATACAAAGGAATATTAGTCAGCCATAAAGAGGATAGAAATTTTGACATATTCTATAATAGAGATGAAACTTGAGGACATTATGCTAAATAAAATTAGAAACTCTCAGAAGGTCAAGTATTGTCTGATTCCATTTATATGAAGTATCTAGGGCAGTCAGATTCATAAGATCTACCAAATTACAATGGTGGTTGCATGGGTGAGAGGGAAGGGGAAATGAGAATAACTTAAACAATAACTTATAAATGATAAATATGATAAATATCTTATAAATAATAATGGGAGGGGAAATAAATAATAATGGGAATAGGGTTTTAGTTTGGGAAAATGAAAAAGCTCTGAAGTTGGATGCCAGTGACGATTGTACAACAATGTGATTATACTTAATGCCACTGAACTGTTCACTTAAAAATGGTTTAAAATGGTAAATTTCATGTTATACATATTTCACCACCATTAAAGAATTTTTTAAAAATCACTGAATAATGATGATGAAAAGAGTGTTGCCAAAATTTCGTGTATCTCCATTGATTCTGCTATTTGAAGGAAGGTACCTGCAGTCATCCTCCCTAGGACCTAATGTGGCAGGCTTCTCTGCCTCACAACTTAATCAGTAATGATGAAATGATCAATTTATTAATAAAATGTATCCAATACATGGAGATGTTTCAAACTCCTCTTTGACGATGTTATTTTACAAATACGCATTTCAGGAATTGTTGTGGAAGGAAACGAAAGGAAAGCAGATCAGGAAGAGTCACAGTGTTTCTACGTCAATCCTCTCTGTATGATCTTGCATATTCATATATTCATTAAGTGATCCCCTCGTTGTCGGTAATGTCTTAGCACTGACACCCTATCATTAGATCGCTCAAGAAGAAAAGCTTAATAAACTGAAATTTGAAGTTTAAGTTTCTCAATTTTCCACATGAAATAATTTCCCAAGTTATTTAGGTATAAGCCAAGACAGACGAGGGAATTATTTGAAATAAATATTGAGAAAGAGAATTCATTTAAATGGAGTTAATCCTCCCAGAAATGGATAGCAACAGGATATTTAATCACTGCATATCCAGTTAAATCACATTCAGAAACTGCTAGAAATGGAGCCTAGGCAACTTCCTTAATTTAGAAGATGGTGTAATGCTTAAGACTTTAATCCCCTTATGATAGATATTGGACTTAGGACTTTGGCACAGTTTTCATGATAAAACTATTACTCTTATTAAGATATCTAATACATGAGTTAGTACAAGTCATTTATAAATCAACTATATTGACTACAGTGATCCTCTAGCCTTATCTTCTTGAGAAAACATGAATATTGACAGTTTTTATATGTGATATGATTTTTTTATCTATTATTTGGAAGTCTGTTTTCTAAGACTGACTTCACATTTTTAAAAAATAAGAGTGAGCCTCTTATACAAAATTGGAGGTGCCTAGAGTCTGCAGTTTCTATGTATTTGTTTTGAATACTAAAGAAAACAAAAAGAAAAAGAAAAAGAGCATATCATGGGCAGTCAGACTAGTACAGAGAGACCATATGGCTTGGGCTCCTTTACTAAATGGAATGGGAATAGTAAATGTTGATCTGATATATGTCATGTAAAAGTTACAAAGCATTCTCCATCAAAAGCTCAGAGAATTAAATTAAAATCATATATCTTATCCCTATTCCAGTAGGTAATATAACCTCAGTAGTGAAATAAAGTCCATGAACAGATTTCTAATTAAATCCCTCATTGTATGAAAATAAAAATCATAGAAATAATACAATTTATTATACGATTTGTCATCAAAAATGCTGTAGTAAAGCTTATATACCCTTGCATGACTTAATAAATCTTTACCCCAAAGTAAACAACTTATAGAATTGAAACTCCTCTGTGCAAAAAGTACAGTAATTTATTGCATCATGTAATACCCACATAAGCTGAATAAAAATTACTTTTAAATATCTATAGTCTCTAATGTATTTTGGGAAAGAAAAAAAACATTTCTAAAGATCAAGTTGGCAAATATAACTGTAAATATATTTTATTGCTTGGGAGTATATTTTTAGAGAAAATAAAACAATCCTATAGCTTGAGAATATGCATATTGGATTATTTAACTAAATAATAACAGAATTTGCCATGGCACTTCCTGGAGTACTAGAAGTAGTAACCTTTGCATTTGGCTATTGCAGTCTTCAAGAGCACAGGAATATGAGTTGTTTTTAGTTTCATTTTATAAAACTTTAGATACATGAGTATATTTATAAAGAGTAATTATTTTCTTCAATCCAAGATTAATGAAAAGCCGTTTTACCTGGTAATTTATTTTCAAAACAAACGTAGTTTTATTATGAAATATAGCAACTCAGAGAAAGATAAAAGGAAAAAATGACAATCATATATACTCCACAATATATACATTTTATAGTTTTTCCAGTGCTAACAGAGTGGAGTCTTAACTTTTCAGATTCAGGTTGCACCTCCACATAGACCACACTTGGAATTTAGTATTTTCTCCTTTTCCCCTTCTCTCTTTAACATCTTAGTTCCCACTTCCTGCATCAGTATTTTCCAATAAAATAAACTTGAATTACCATTCTTTTATTTCTAAGTCTGACCCTCTACATTCTTCTTTTAAAAATTTATTTATTTTTAGAGAGAAAACATGCATGCATGCATGCAGGGTGGGGTGGGGGGACAGCAGATGAAGAGGGAGAGAGAAACTCAGGTGGATTCCCCACTGAGCATGGAGCCCTTGGGGGTTGCTCAATCTCAGCACCCTGAGATCATGACCAGAGCAGAAACCAAGAGTGAGATTCTCAACTGAGTCACCCAGGTGCTCCTACCATTCACTGTGGGATTGTTGTCGTATCTTTGACTTCTGTATCCGTTATAAGCCTTGCTTATAGAATTATTTTTACATGAAAGTTTTAAAAATATTAATTCAAACTTTAATTTCAAATTTTAATTTCTTTAAGATAAATTCAGAAAGAAAATATAATCTTTTATGTTGACCAATTGATTTACATTTCTGATCTTCACTATTCCTTGTTTTTGTATTGTCTCTGGCTACTTTCCAACTACAAGGACAGATTTAAGTACTTGCAATAGACACTGTATGGTGCAGAGAGTCTAAAATATTTACTGGACATTTTGAAGAACAAGTTTTCTGGCCATTACTCCAGAGCACAGTACTTTATCCAAAAGACATGGATTTTGCTGTTTTAGCTGGATGTGAGAGGTGTAAAGGAGATATGAGTAAAACTGTTTAACTCTGGCATGGTATTGGTTTTTCTCTAGTAATTCTGTTCTGCTCTCAAACACAGAGCAGCAATTCCCCAGTAAGCCTCTGGTAGTCTTATCCCACCTGCACAGGTGCCTAGCCCTCAATCACAGACATCAGAGGACCTGCACAAAGACATCTGGAAATCTCTCTCCACACAGATCCTTCCTCTGAAGATGCCTCACTCCACAAAGTCCAATTCTCTTGCAGCCCTGATCTCTGGCTCCGCAAGGCACTATGCCCTGTTCACTATCCATCTCCGTACCCTGATTGGGAGATTTAGCCAAAATTGAGCACTAGAAGATCAAAGAACTCACCCTGAGAGTTTCCCTTTGCTCGAAAATTGCAGTTTTGCGTTCTTACTGCCTTACAGTTACCTCATACATTCTGTCCAATTTTGAACTTGTTTGTAATGAAGGGAATATTGTGGTACTGATTCATCTATAATAGCCGGAAGAAAAAAATCCCCTTGATAGGCATCTACTTTATATTATTTCTATCAATTTACTCATGTAAATACTTCAGGGACATGTTAATGTACTTCCATTAATTCCTTAAGGTAAATGCTGAAAATGTAACTGATGGGTCCAAATTCTTTTTCTCTTATAGCTCATCTACAAGAGTTCTAAATTTTGGAGGATTTAATCAATTAATCTTCTAACCTGCCTATTAAAAATGTTATTTTTGATGTTATATTTGGAAATTTAATGCCTCTCACTTCCTTCTCTCCTTCTCTTACTCTTCTCTCTCTCTCTCTCTCCTGTTATTTCATGAGCACGATACCTTCCTTTCTGAGTATTTAACATTATAGTTTCTTCTTTTTCTTTTTCTGTGTTTTTTTTTTAAGGTTTCTACTCATCCTTACAGAGTTTGTTAGTATTTTTTTCTATTTCTTCACATCACATTCTTACATGTTAAAGACTATTCTCAAATTCCTGGTGATCTTCAGTTGTTCTTTCATGTTTAATCATGAGCCACTTGAAACCTAACTGGAAGTTCCATGCATATAGGGCCGCTGGCATTTACACTCTGGAGGGTTTCTCTACTGTGTGATCTAAAAAACCAACTTTATTTTTCCTTTAGGAGACCCTCAAAAGTCTATCCATAGGTCTTCCCCCACCCCCAACCCTGGAGTACTTCATTTTCTCCAGAGAGCAGTTCTTCAATATGCTTCTTGACAGATAAAGAGAATAAGTGAGTGTGTATAAGCCTGAAAAACCTACTTTCTGAGAGCCTGCTAATGAGGTAGAAGAGGCTCTCTATGTTCAGTATTAAACTTTTTGCCTAATGCCACAGTATATAGTTCACTGCCTCATTCTCCACCCTCCTTGGATCCTGATACCCCCAGTTCATAGCTCTTTGCCTTAATTTCTCTAGAAAATCAACCTCCATTTCTATGGGAAATTGATACATATAGGTGGAAGAAGTGGATATCTCTGGTTATGTCTCCTTATACACATTTCCATCCAATTCAGCATGTTGAGTTTGAAAACCCTCATGCCTTTTTCTCCTGGCATTCTCTGTTGTATCTGAGACAGTTGGCCACCGTTTTGGCTGCAGTCTCATCCTCTCCTCTGGGATAGCTGATCATTCCAAGGCTTGTGTCTTTTGGAGCTTTTCTAGGGTTAACGACCTCCATAGAAAGAACTTAAATATCATTTATTCCTCATTGTGTAGTCATTTCCATCTTGCAAAAAAAAAGTTTTTATATTAATACTGTTATATAATAATCTTTGCTTGTATGCTTTTATACATCTTAAAAAGTACTTTTCTACCTTTTGAGTGGAGTTTTAGAAAGGAATAAAGAATAAACATAAATCTAAAAAAAGACATATAAAATAGGTTCCTTCATTGAGTCCTCATAAAAGTCAAAGGAAGATGGTATTTTGATTATTATTTCTAATCTACTGTTGACAAAACTGAGGCTTAGTGAAGTACTTTCCAAAGTCCATCCTTTCTGTAATGTGTAGAGCCAAGATTCAATGTCAAGTAATCTGACTCTGCAGAACCTTTAGCTAAAATACTGCCAACTAACATAGGAGGCAACTCAGTTTTCTCATTTGTAAGCTTCTTGGCTTAGTCTCTAAGGTTTCATTCAGGTCTAAAAGTAACACACAGGAGGGACAACTATGTCACATACCTCATCAGCTGTAAGGAGAAGTCAGCTTGAAGGATTTTGTATCTAATGTTCAAAGATAATGCAGAAGAAAAACGAAGGATGAGCCCAAGTTAGATGTGAAATGCAGTACAATGATTTTTAAAGTTTTACTTGGTTATGTCACATGTTCTTTGGAAAAGTAACAGGATTAAAGAAAAAAGAAAATATATTTCAGCTTGCATAGTAGGGAACAAAAGGAACTACCCACTTTACATTTGGTCCAATGACATTTTAAAAGTTACCCTCCACCTGCAGTTTTCCCCATCTTTAATATTTAAAAGTCTTTCAGATGTACACATAATTGGCTTTTTTTCTTGGTCAGGATCTGTTTACCACAGAATATTACATCAATATATTTTTGCCTTTTTGGGAAAATAATTGGTTACCAAAGAGTGGCAATGTATAGTTGGTTCCTTTTCACACTGGCTATTTCAGGAGGTATTAAAAAAATATTGTCACTAATATGCACATTTTATTTTTATGTGAAATTTTTATATGAAATGCTGATGTTGTACATCAGTGTATGAAAATTATGAAAGTGACAATACGTCAGGTAAAAGAACTTCTGTTTCTGAAGGAAAACCTTTAGGAAAATTAGAGAAAATAGTTGATAGTATGTAAAAAATGAAATCAATAAAGTTTTCTTCCTTCTCTTGGTATTTTGATTTTAAATAACGTATTACTTTATATTTATATATATATGGATATGATATGTATTAAAACATATATATATATAATCCTATTGGACATGAATTAATAATTATTTCTAATTTGTTAGCAGTTATAATTTGTACACATACCTTTTCTTGAGGACAACTGGGGTTTCCCTAATGGAAAAAAAACTATCGCAATAGTTGTAATCAGTAATGGGAGGATATTTTTTCTTTAAGAATTAAAAATAAGCCATGGAGTTGAAACACAGAAAAATTCTATATGCAATTTAGAATAGAAAATTAAAATGGGCTATTTTTAAAAATTTATTTTGAGGACTTCATGGAAAGGGATGCATTTAGTGAGATCACTCTGTACTTCCAAATCTGGGGCCAACTGAGAGATAGGACACAGGAAATAGAAAAAAAGGACACCACCATTAGCTTTCTTAGCTGGAGATGCACAACCAAATTCACATTCTATTACTCTGTCTTTCAATCAAGTAGGTGGATGCCAAATACAGACAGCACTAGAAAACTTCCTGCTTCGTTCATAAGAGCAGGACCTGACCTAATGAGCTTACTGCGTATTTGAGAAGAGACCAGAATATATCCACTCTGCCAATATCCAGATTTCCAAGGAAGGAACCTAGGAGTAGCAAGGAACCCACCCATCTCATTTGTCTTCTCTTGTCCCATAAGATATAATAGAGAAATGCAGTGAAGGGCCAAGGCAGTTCTATTACTCTTGCTAGTGACCTCCCATATGGTGTCAGGAGCCCAGGGAAAAGGAAGCTAGCCTCCAAAATAATGCTACAAAAAGGGCATTTCTTATCTAAATAACAATATTTTTGTATTAGAGTGTACCAAGTTTTATGCCACTTGGAACCTCAAAATCAACTATAATTAATTTACATCGATGAAGGCCGTAGAAATTCCCAGGACTTCACAGACACAAAATGGAAAATCTCTCCCAGAATTTGGAGTACCATCATCCAGGAAATAAATGGATTGAATCGTCATAGTAATAGCTTTTATGCTCTTTGATGAATTTGCCATCAGCTTAGGTATGGCTATGGGCCATTGCCAGAAAACAATGACCACAAGTCATTAGGGGAAATAAGCCTTCATCATGTAATATCTAAAAATGCCACTCATTTAGATTGATGCCTCAGAATAAATTTGTAAAATCAATAGATGCTGAATAGCAAATGGGAAAAAGTAATTATGCTATCTTATATTCCATTTACATATTCCCTTTCCTTTACAAACTATATGAAGTTTGGAAATAATGCAAGAAGTAATACTGAAAGCTGAAGTCATTCAAGAATGTGAGGTTTAGATGAGTAAACCGCTACTGAAAAAAATAATAGTGTGATTTATTATGTTATATATAATTATATGTTATATAATTAATATATTATATGTAATATATTAAACTATAGTATCTAAAATATAGTATCTAAATTAAAATAAAATATCTAAATATAGTATCTAAATAGTTTGCTATTTAGTATCTAAATAGTTTGCTAAAGTATAATATCTAAATATAGTATCTAAATAGTTTGCTTAAGATTTACAAAAATAATTTGAGTAACATTTATTGGGTACTTATATTTTGTCAGGGAACATGCAGTGAACTATATAATGTGTATATAATGCCCATGACATAGTTACCATTATGATCTTTGTTTTATGGATGTTTGTTTATCTTTGTTTGAAAATGAAGTTTAGCGGTGCCTGGATGGCTCAGTTTGTCTCCATTCTGCTCAGGTCACGATTCTGTGGTCCTGGGGTGGAGTCCTGCTTGGAGCTCCATGCTCAGCAGGGAGTCCGTTTCTCCTTTTCCCTCTGCCCCTCCCCCTGCTTTGGGTCCCGCTCTTTCTCTCTCAAATAAATAAAAGTCTTTAAGAAATTATTAAAATGAAGTTTAGAAAAGTCACTCAAATCTCATGACTAGCAAGTGACTAGAGTCACAGTAAAGAACAAAGTTGGGGCACCTGGGTGGCTCAGTGGGTTAAAGCCTCTGCCTTCGGCTCAGGTCATGATCCCAGGGTCCTGGGATCGAGGCCCCCATCGAGCCCCCAATCGGGCTCTCTGCTCAGCAGGGAGCCTGCTTCCCTTGCTCTCTCTCTCTCTGCCTGTCTCTCTGCCTACTTGTGATCTCTGTCTGTCAAATAAATAAAAATAAAATCTTAAAAAAAAAAAAAAGAAGAAAGCTTTTTAATACAATGACCAAAAAGCATGATAGGTCACTGTTACATAAAATACATTAAGATTGAAAACTCATAGATTAAAAAAAAAAGTATGATTCAGGAAAGCTTGTACTAGCTAACTATCTCATGAATGGCAGGGAACTTTATTAAATACTTACTCCATGTATTTTCTCAATAGAAGCACATCCTTCATTCTTGCGATTGAATATTTGTAAATCAATAAGGGAAGCAAAAAGGATCTGTTTGTATCAAATGTCTGGATGAAAAGTGAAAAATATTACAATCGAGTAAGTTGATTTTTCCAAACATTTATTAACTGTTCAAAGACTGATTACATTTTTTTTCTTTTTTCCTCCCCTTTTAATTGGTTATGCAGGCACATGTTGGATTACTCAGTGTCCCTGGGTTTGATTTCTGGCATGACCACTTACTTGCTACGGGTCTTGGAGCTAATTATGATTACTTCTTAGGAGTTATTTTTCCCATCTTTATGATAAAAGGATTTTATGACTCCTCTAAAATGTCAGTGGCTTAATCCCCAGAACCTAAGTTAGGCAAAGTGGAATAAGGTTGCAAATGGAATTAATATCTAATCTGCTGGCCATAGAACGGAGAGACTGTCATGGATTTACTGTGCAGACCCAATGCAATCACAGGGTCCCTTAAAGAGCTGTAGAAAGATATGATTGTGGAGAACCAAAGAGATAGCAGCTTGAGAAGTACCTAGTCTGTTGTACTGGCTTTGAAGCTGGAGGAGACGGCCATAAGTCAAGGAATACAGGCAAACTCTAGAAGCCTCAGGAAGGGCAAAGGGCAAAGAAATGGACTCTTCTCTAGATCCAGCAGAAAGAAATACAACTCTGTTGACACCTTAATTTTAGCCCAGTGAGGACTCATTCCAGACTTCTGGCCATCAGAATCATGGATAAATAAGTGCTGTTTTAAGCCACTAAGTTTGTGGCAACTTGTTAGAGCAACAACAGGGAACTGATACATCAACTAACTCAGGATATTACGAGTATGGTTGTCATGGGGATTAAACGGCATGATATGTGTGAAGTGATTATTCCAATGCCTGGCACAGGGCAAGAAGTCAATAAGTGGTATCTGCTATTAACATAATTATTTTTTATAAATATTAATACATTATTATTGTAATACTCATAAAAGCAGTCAAAAGATATGTAGACTGAAGTACATTCTGCTAAAAATAGTAAGAATGTTTGGACTCGCTGGTATGTGATATTCCAGAGAATGATTGAAAACCTTAATATTTATGGTAGGCAGGATATAAACTGTGATAAGTATTAACATTTAGAGAAAACAGAAACCACAGGAGAGTCCCAGTATTTTTTTATCCTACTGAGCACTTTAATGAATATATTTAAATACTTGGAATAAATCTGTGTTTATTTCAACAAAATTTGATAGCATCAAAAATCCTAAGGGTGTAAGATACTTAGAATTTCCATTTTTATGAATAGCCTCACTTTACAGACAACTGAATGTATCTAATCTCCATAGGTTGAATTTTGATAGGAATCATTTTAGGTAGAATCTTTTCCCCCTAGTCCACAGATGAACGAAATCAATTTTAACAAAGAATTTTATTCCAAATAACTTCCTCTGTCCACAGTTCAAGAGTGATTATTCCATGATACAAATGAGGTTTTAAATTGTTTTGAAGTAAAATATCCTTAATGATATTTATCATATTCATTTCCACAAAAATAGTGCTAAGATAGTCAGATTCCATGTTTTAGTGTAATCCTTAGCTTTTCACTCCTGTTTTCTTTGATGCATAAGTCAATATTTTAAACTTAAAGCAGATTTATTTTCTCTTTCAGAATCAGGGAAGAGTTTTGAATACTAAGCTTATATTTTAAATTTCTTTAGTGACACTCCTCCTTAGAAACATATTTTTATGGCAGTGATACTAGGTAATAAATTCTCTATTGCTCTTCTTCACTCAAAGCATTACTCTGAACAGCAAAGGAACTGATGTAACATAAGTAACATAGATAATGTGTTGCATAGGAGAACAATTTAATGGTCAGAGACTTAATGGCTACTCTGTAGGAGTTTTCTTTAATCAACCCTTCCACAGGGGACAGTAAAAACTCAGAGATTTACCATGGGTTAAATAATACAACATCCATTTACTCAGGTACACAAAATAAATAGTTTTCTTACATAAATATATTTTCCTTGGTAATATGGAGCCAAAACAAAGATAAGTAAGGAGCAGTGACCAACTCAGTGAGTTTTGCCAACAAGAAGGTAGGATAAGAGACAGGATGAATGTGCACAGTTTGCACTGGAAACAAGGTACAGAATACTGTGAAAAACAATTACGGAGTTAGGATACTGTTTGGTAGGTAAGGAGAAACTTCAATTTACAATAGTTCTCACAAGTGTTGTGTTTGGGCCCATTTTCACATACTCAGATTAATGCCAGTCATTAATTAGTAAAATTCACAATTTTACTTCACAATTAGTAAAAGATACAAAACAACAGTTTTTGTGGTCGTTTCATAGGCTCTGTATGAACATCCACCGTTTTTAGACTTTTAAAAAATATTTTATTTATTTATTTGAGAGAGAGAGAGAGCACAGAGGGAGAGTGAGAGGGAGAAGCAGACTTCCCAGTGAGCAGAAAGCCTGACTCAGGATTTGAACCCAGGGCCTCAAGATCATGACCTAAGCCAAAGGCAAACACTTAACTGGCTGAGCCACCCAGGTACCCCAGTTTTTAGACTATTCTTGGTAGCCTCTCAGCAATATAAGTTTTGAAAATAACTGTTTACTGACACACTCTTTTGTTAACCCACAAGGACACACATTCTTAAGTATGTCAGTAGCTTTATCTTGCGGGGAGGTGGATTTCCTTAATAATGTCATATTTTCTTTACACTCCATCCTGTCTTATAATCTGCTCAATCATGTTCTCTGTTCTACTTAAATATAAACATTTAAACATCCTCTTCTTGATTCACAGGTGTATCATTTTATTCTATTTCTGTGTTAAATAATATTTGAAATTTTTCCTATTTTTTTATTATATATTTTTTCTTCCTAGTTTTAGCTTTCTGTGGTTTATTTTTCTCTTTCAGTGTTTGCAGTATTCCTCAAGTGTCTGGCAATTCTTCATTGTCTGCTCATATTCGATATGAGGCATATACAAGTTCTTTGGAAACTCTGTAGGGAATTTAGACTTGCCCATTTTGGGCAACTCTATAGGATGGTCTGGCTGAATCATTTTGTTGGGGACCTCTAAAGGTATATTTTCTTAGGTTACTCTTTGGGTTAGTCAGATGTCCAAAAGCGCAATCTTCCAGTCTCCTGCCTAATTGACAGTATTTCAAAAATTGAGGGTGGTGTGATTCTAAGCATAATGTAGACTTATTTTTTGAGACCTCCAGTATTTTGTCTGAGCATAGAAGTAAGCAAATTCCTTAGTGGTTTTTGAGGATTTGTGGTGCAAATGAGGTTGTCATCCTATCCCCACAACTAGCTTGACATTCATTTTCCTTTCTACCTGTGCTTCCCAAATTATACTTTTCTTTCTTCTTTCCTCCTTTCCTTCCTTCCTCCCTTCCTCTGTCCCTCCCTCCCTACCTCTCTTCCTCCCTTCTTCCCTCTCTCTCTCTCTCATCCATTATCCCCTTGCCTGTTTTCTTTGTTCTTGATTCTATTCCTTATGACATAGTGACAATGAAGGATACACACATGCACACATGCATTTTCAGTCACTTTTAGTGCATTTTAAAAATTTCCTATGCTGTAATTTTCATCTCCCTTATTTATTTTGTGACCGGAAATTTCCTCTTAATCCCCTTCACCTATTTCAGCCATCTTCCACCCCCTCTCCTCTCTGGTAACTACCACTTTGTTCTCTGTATTTATGAGTCTGTTTCCATTTTTTTTTCTATTTGTTTTGTTTTTTGGACTCCACACATAAGTGAAATCATATAATATTTGCCTTTCTCTAACTTCTTTCAGTTTGCATAATACCCTGTAGGTCCATCGGTGTTGTTGCAAATGACAAGATCTCATTCTTTTTTTTTATGGCTGAGTAATATTTTATATATAATTCATATATAATATGTCCAATATTTTATATTTTTATATTCTATTATATTCATATATAGTATATCCAATGTTATTATATATATACATATTTTTAATTTACATATATGTGTCTGCATATGCATACAAACCACAACCTCTTTATCCATTCATCTTTCAATGGACACTTGGGTGGCTTCTATATCTTGGGTATGACAAATAATGCTGCAATGAGCATAGAGGTACATATATTTTTTCAAATTAGTGTTTTCATTTTGTTGGAATAAATGCCCAGGAAAATTACTGGATTGTATATATTTCTATTTTTAAGTTTTTGAGGAATTTCCATACAATTTTCCACAGTGGTTGCACCAATTTACATTCCCACCAACAGTTAACAGCCGTTCTCTTTTTTTCCACATCCTCACCAACACTTGCTATTTCTTGTCTCTTTAATACTATTCATTCTGACTGGTATGAGGTGATCACTTTAGTGCATTTTAATGGAGGGAACAGAAATAAACTGTCTTTCAAATCCCTTTTTAAAAGAATGGTGGGTCTCTTAAAGTTTTTTTTCTTTTTTTAAGATTTATTTGTTTGTTTGTTTGAGAGAAAGCAAGCAAGAGAGAGCAAGCAAGTGCTTGAGCCAGGCCCAGGGAGGAGGGCAGAAGGAGAAACTTTAGCAGACTCTGCACTAAGTGCAGAGCCTGATGCGGGGCTTGATGATGGGCTGGATCCCAAAGCCCTGAGACCATGACCTGAGCTGAAATCAAAAGTCGGCCCCTTAAATGACTAAGTGAACCAGGTGCCCCTTGGGTTTTTAAATTAGGTATTGATCTTACAGGTAGTGCAAGAATGTGACCTTCCTCATGGGTAATGCTGCTGGCCAGGGGTTCTGCATTCTCATGGATACCTATTTCCATTTATATACTGAGGCTCATTTAGGCAGAAAACACAATTGTGTCCTTTCCTCTCACTGTAAGGTGCAAGGCTTTAATTTCCAGGCTTACATAGGAAGATCTTAAGGAATGGGCACAGTGCCATCCATCAGATTCAATTTCCCTTGCTATGCAAGGACCCCTTCTTCTCTGGAAACTAGATATTTCATATTATAGTGTTTGAATTTAAATTTATATTTACAGGGGGCAGCTGGGTGGCTCAGTGGGTTAAAGCCTCTGCCTTCGGCTCAGGTCATGATCCCTGGGTCTTAGGATCGAGCCCCGCATCGGGCTCTCTGCTCCACAGGGAGCCTGCTTCCCTTCCTCTCTCTCTGCCTGCCTCTCTGCCTAGTTGTGATTTCTCTCTGTCAAATAAATTTATATTTACATATTTTGAAAGATATATACTTTATCAAATGTCTGTTTCTAATGGGAGTGGAGGCTTTTCATGTCAAATCAATTCTCCATCTTGATTGCAGTCTTCTTGTTATATTTTAAAGATCAAAATTATAATGCCACTTCAATAATTAGGCATACAATAAATTAGAAATGAGGCAAGTTTGCCACATGAGAATATATGGCATTTACATTTATATTTTCAGCTTACATGGATATGTTTATGTTGCTACTGGTAGCAATCAGGATCACTGCACTGCTAACTCACTATGAAGTTTAGTTAGCTAGATCTTACCACTGTGCTAATAACATTCATGCCATTTCCTGCCTTGTGTCTTGGGTTGTCTGTTTTCATCCCAGATAATCTTTCCAATCAGTATTTTTAAGCATCTTTACCTTTGTATCTCTAATAAATGCTTTCATCATTAGTTTCTGGATTACCTCCAAAATTTCTACAGTTCCATTCTTCAGCTGCCAAAACTAGGGTAAGACACATGGGTATACACAGACTAGAATGACAAAAGAGGATAGAAAGAGGGATTTTCACATCCTTGCTTTTCCTCAGTAGTCTTTTTTTTTTTAAGATTTTATTTATTTATTTGACAGAGATCACAAGTAGTTGGAGAGGCAGGAAGAGAGAGAGAGAGAAACAGGCTCCCCACTGGGCAGAGAGCCCGATGTGGGGCTCGATCCCAGGACCCAGGACCCTGGGATCATGACCTGAGCTGAAGGCAGAGGCTTTTAACCCACTGAGCCACCCAGGCGCCCTCCCCAGTAGTCTTTTAAAAATTCTTTGTTTTTATTGTTAGATTTAAATGTTCAGCCAACCAAGTTTGTACCTTTCCTTGTGACTGGTTTTGGTGTTTCACAATTATATTTGCATAGGGGCTTGTCTGTTAGAATTCTTTTCACTGTTTTTACTGGGAAAAGAAAGACATTTAGACAGCTTGATACAGGATTGACCCACGGCCTCATCTATCCTCCTGGCTCACCCCAGTTCCATTTCTTAGGAGAAAGTACAAGTACGTGAAAAGGGGAGCATAAATGGGAAGTGAAGAATGAGGGATGGCTGGACAATTAACTGTTGTTCAGCAAAAAGTGACAGTAAGTCCCTTGTTTCTTGGGTTAATAAAAAAAGATAGCCAGGCCATGAATTATACTACATTGGTTCCAGTTAGCTTGGGAAATTATACTCAGTGTCTGAAGTGGAGGGGAGAAATATGCATTTTTTATCATACTGAATTAAAAAAATAATAGAGTGTTTTCCTTATTTAAAATTATGTTTTAAAAAGAATAGATGTACAATCTGAAAAAATAGTAATATAATTATTTCCAGTTTATACTGTAATTATAACAGTGTAGTATATATAATTACACACCATTTTTTCACTGACTCTAGGATACCAGCACATAGAGGATGCACCATTATTTTACATTTATCTGTGCTGGATGTTAAACTATTGTGTCTTCAGACCATCCTTTGATGCTCTGCTGTGCTGTTGATGCTGGGACTCAGAGACCACGCTCTCTTTTGCCAGCTGGCTCACTTTCACATCTTCCTTTAAGAATTGCTGGAGGGAGAGTGTACGTCTGAGGCAGAAGAGGGACTAGCTCCTTCCTGTTTGTTTTCTTTTCCTCTCACTGTCTCTGAATCCCTTGTCACATAAATGTGTTGAAAATATTTTCTCTCAGTCCACGGTTTGCCTTATTTCCTTGCCTACTTTCTATTTCAATATTTTCATTTTGATGGAGTCTGATTTATCAACTTTTCTTCTACTCTTTGTCCCAGCCTGGAAATATTTGCCTATCCCATGGTCAAAAGAGATTCTTCCGCTTTCTTTGAGAAAGCAGTATTTCTAGGTTTTATATCTGCAACTACGATCAAACTCAAAACAATGCCTATGTATAGAATTGGATAGGAGTTGAAACTCTTTTTTTAAAAAATCATATGAATATTCACTTGTTCCAGAATCATTTGTTAATGGAAGTTGCCTTTCCCACTGAATTGTCTTGTCATGATCTCCTGTATGAGAATTTCCAGAGTCTTAATTCCCTTCCAGTTATCTGTTTTTCTCTATATATACCAGTACTACTGTTGCAATCAGGGGGGTTAACACCTCCACATATATTCTTTTTATTGTTCTTCATCTTTTCTTCTTCCTTCTCCTCCTCCTTCTTCCTTGATTGTTTTGTGTATTCTGGATCTGCTGCCCAATATGGTAGCCACTTGTTCCATATGGCTTTGAGCACTTGACATGTAGCTAGTCTTAAATGAGTGATCATGTAAGTATAAAGTGCACACTCATTTCAAAACACAGGTTGAAAACAAGAATGTAGAACTTCTCATTAATGATTTTTAATACTGATAACATTGAAATGATGTTTTGATTATATCAGGTTGAATAAAATATATTATTAACATTTTAGTTTATTTTTTACTTTTTTTTAGGATTTTATTTATTATTTGACAGAGAGAGAGAGAGACAGCGAGAGAGGGAACACGAGCATGGGGAGCGAGAGGGGGAGAAACAGGCTCCCATTGAGCAGGGAATCTGACGATATGAGGATGATCCCAGGACCCTGGAATCATGACCTGAGCCAAAGGCAGCTGCTTAACTACCAAGCCACACAGGTGACCCTATTTTTTTACTTTTTTAATATGACTACTAGAAAATTTAAAGTTATATGTAGCTTATAATACATTTATTTCTATTAGATATTTGCCATTCCTAGATCCTTCTGAATTTCCATATAGATTTTTTAAAGATTTTATTTATTTATTTATCAGAGAGAGAGAGCACAAACAGGGGGAGCAGGGGGGCAGAGGGAGAAGCAGGCTCTCCACTGAGCAAGGAGCACAATGTGGGACTTGTTCCCAGGACCCTGGGATCATGACCTGAGCTGAAGATAGATGCTTAGTCACTGAGCCACCCAGGTGACCCATCCATAGAGACTTTAACACTAACGTTTTGTTTTGTTTTGTTTTCCAAAACATCCTAAGTTTTTGTTTTTTTTTTTTTAAAGATTTTATTTATTTATTTGACAGAGAGAGATCACAAGTAGACAGGCAGGCAGAGAGAGAGAGAGAGGGAAGCAGGCTCGCCGCTGAGCAGAGAGCCCGATGCGGGACTCGATCCCAAGACCCTGAGACCATGACCTGAGCCGAAGGCAGCGGCTTAACCCACTGAGCCACCCAGGCGCCCCAAACATCCTAAGTTTTGATAGGAATTGCAGTGCATCTTTCTGTCCATTCAGAAGGAATGAGTATCTTAACAATATTGATTCCTTCAGTCAATATTAAACCTCTGCATTTGTTAAGGTCTTCTTCAATTCTACCAATTATTTGCAGTTTTCACTGTAGAGAATCTATTCTTTTTTTTTCCTTAGATAAAGTGATAAGCATTTTTTTTAAAGATTTTATTTATTTATTTGACAGAGAGAGAGATCACAAGTAGGCAGAGAGGCAGGCAGAGAGAGAGGCAGAGAGAGAGGAGGAAGGAGGCTCCCTGCAGAGCAGAGAGCCCGATGTGGGGCTTGATCCCAGGACCCTGAGATCATGACCCGAGCCAAAGGCAGCGGCTTAATCCACTGAGCCACCCAGGCGCCCCCCCCCTTTTTTTTTACATAAGCTCTACACCCAACATGGGGATTGGACTCATGACCCCCAGATCAAGAGTCACATGCTCTTCCCACTGAACCAGCCAGGCACCACAGAGTGACAGGCATTTAATGTAAGTCAGTACTTTGTGAATAGTGTTGTCTTTAAACCTTTGTGATTTTTCTATGCTTATTTTTAGGCAAACAATTTATTTTGGTATACTAACCTTTATCCTATAGCTTGAATAAATGTACTTATTAGTTTCATTTGAGATTTCTTTATATTATGAACACAGTAATGCTGTCATTAACTAAAGGCATTTTTTACTTTCTCTTTTATATTCTTAATGCTTTTTTTCCTCTTACAGTATTGTAAAAGCTAGAACACAGTATAGCAGTTTTAGGACAAAATCATTCAACCTATCTCCACTAAATATCACGTTAGCTCTAGATATTTTTGAGACGGCCTTTATCAGGTTGATGAAACACCATTTTAATACTAGTTTTCTGAGAGTGTCTAGAAGTTATGAAATGATGTTCCTTTATTTTTTCCCTAAAAGTGGTATTTTGTGTTCACTCTCTACTTTCCTCATCCTTCTTGCTATGCTTTTATAATTTGTTTTTTTTCCCAAAGAATAAATGTTTTAACTTTATTCCTATTCACTTTTTCCTCTTCTACTTCATTAATTTTTGTTCTTATTTTTAATATCTCTTTTCACATTTTATAGCTTCCATCCCTCAGATGAAATTCTCCACCTACATACATAAATCAACCATTCTATCCACTGTATCCTTTACTGTATTTATCATATGTATTTTAATGTTCATATGTGATAATTCCAACGTCTATGCCATTTCTCAGTATATTTCAATAGATTATTTCGATTTTAACCATGTGTTATGTATTTTCTTACTTTTTTACATGTCATATAATTTTTATTATCTGCTAGATATTTTGTATAAAAAAACCTGGAGACCAAATAAATCATATCTGTCCCACCAAAATGGCAATGCCTTCTTTTCTCAGGATGCCAGTATGAGGGACTATAATCTAGCCTGTGGGGAGAACTTGGTCTGTTCTTTGTTGTAGTTTTAATTATTTTCACTTCAGCACTTGCTTCAGATATTCTGAGATGAGAAGAATAAGTTTACCTTCAGTGGAGTTTGCGATCTGAGCATTGATACGACTCCAGAATTTTCTTTCTGTTTGCAGTTGAGCTGACACCTTCCTGAACTGTGGGATGTATCTCTGTTCTTTCCAGCTAGATCCCAGATTTTGGATCATTGGGGATTTCTTTTTTGCTCTTCAGGCCTTCTGCCACACTTCTGTGCCTTTGGCGATTTCTTACTACCCTGCTATCCTGCCCCAGCCTTTAACAAGTCTCTGCAGTATTCCCAGTAAAGATCCAGAGAATCATGAAGGAAATTTTCCCAGCTATTATGCTCTGACCTCAGTCTTTGTAGGGTGACTGTAGTGCACAAAATGAAGGCCCCGATTGACCTGCAGAAGGTCCAGGACTTATCCAGAAGAGATAAAGGGATATCTCTTTCCTCCACTCTGCTGCCCTTAACCTTTCATAGTTTGCTGTATATCTGGGGTTTTTTTTTGTTTTTTGTTTTTGTTTTGTTTTTTATTTTTTGTTTTTGTTTTTGCTCTGGTATTCCTTAAAGTCCAGTTTGCTATGACATTTCTCTTCAGCCCTGGCCAACTACCCCTGGATTCATCCTTAAGGTCACTGGGTAGTAGGGTGGTAGACATTTTCTCAATGGTCAGGCTCCTCAGGACACTTCCTTCATACCAGACACATGTTGCTGTAAAAATGAGTTTGTTAAAAGATTGGCTGGTTTCTTAATTTCCCTCTTTTACTCACCTTCAGTCTGAGATGACTGTCTCATTTTTCACCACTCTGGCAGGGATAAAAAAAAAAGCCATGGGTTTCTTCTTGGCACTTTTGCCACTTTCTAGAATTGGACTTACTTAAACTTCTTTAAATTTTAAATTTCAGTTAGGTTTTTTAAATAAAAACTATGATTTTGTAGTTTATATGGATTTTTGTCATTGCTATAGTAGAGGTTGGTCACTTGTCATTTTCTGCTTTCTAATCAGGAGAAGCAATCTAAGATGATTTACTCTAAAATTACATTTTAGTTTAAGTTTTTCTTATCTCACCTTATTTATTTCTTTTACTCTTTGCTCTTTGTAATATCAACCTCTTTTTAACTAAATGCTTCCTATTTCTATTTCGAAGAGGCAATTATAAATATATAAGACTTTTATAAAAATTTTTAAATAAAAATATTATTGTTCATTTATTCTTTAGGCTCTATAGAAGGAAATTTACCTGAATCACTTATTTAAATCCTAATGATAATTATGAGGTATTCATTGTTATTCTTGCTAGTGAAAGCTGTGAACTGAGGTGTAAAAGCATTAAGTAAGGGGTGCTTAGGTCGCTTAGTCAGTTAAGCATCCAACTCTTGACCTCAGCTTAGGCCCTGATCTCAGGGTCCTGAGTTCAAGCCTTTATTTGAAAACAAAACAAAACAAAACAAAACAGAGGCACCTGGGTGGCTCAGTCCATTGAGTGTCCTACTCTTGATTTCTGTTCAGGTCATGATGTCAGGGTCCTGGGATCGCCTCGCATGGGGCTCTGCACTCAGCAGGGAGTCTGCTTGAGAATTTCTTTCCTTACTCCTCTGCCCCTCCCCCTGATCATATACACACACACTCTAAATAAATAAATAGATCTTAATAAAAGCAAAACATTAAGTAACATGGTTAACATCATATTATTCAATTAGAATACAGTATAGCTAGGATTCTAACAGAGGTCTGTTATTCTGAATTCTGAATTCAGAATTATTCAATTCTGAATCTTGTGTCCTTAAACAAATTACTATATTGTCTGTTTCTCTTCTTTCTTTTGGGTTCTTATTCAGAGGTCTCTTAGAATATATGAATCTTTAGAATGCCCCTCTATTTTCTTTCTTGTTTTTACTAAAATGACATGTTACTTTTACTGTTGCTATTGTTCTTGGTTGTGATAATTATGATGGTACAACTATCATGTTTAAAAGGGTTTTTTTGTTTGTTTTTTGTTTTTGTTTTTGTTTTTTTAATATCAGTCAACTATGCATGGAATAATGTCAAAGGGAGTGAGAAAGGCAAGGCATGCCACTCAGGGGGCCATACTAGGGCTCTATGGGAGGAGTGCCTAGGGAGTGGAAGCTACAAGCATGTGGGGAGATGAAAGAGAGAAACACTTATGGCTAAGTGCCTTTATTGGGAGTCAGGGTGGAGTACATAAGCAAAAGGCATGAGGGGATCTGACTGGTATGCTTGAATGCTACTAGGTCACAGTTGGGAGGACAAAGAGGTTGACCTTGTGGCAGGGATTCACCTTATCACACAGGTACACTTGGTTGAATGGGGGTTGGTCACGGATTACTTATGGGGATGTTAAGGCACCAGGAAAATATAAAATTTACAGTATGTTTATTTACTGTCTAATGCAGAAATATCCAGCCAAATTCTGTTTACCCAAGATGGTAAGGGTAAATTTGCTTCACTCTCACAAATTTTGCTTGAATCCCTTTCTCAGAGACTAAGATCCTTAGCTCTTGGTCAGTTCTGTTCTGATGGCTTTTCTCCAGATTCTCTGCCTCACTGTCTGTAGCTCTCTACAGATAGAACACTGAAAATACTAATATCAAGCCTCTTATGTCTTCACTCCTGCATACATGGTTTATACCTTGTGGGAATTATATCTTGCCAGTCACATTTGCCTTTTTCCCAACATAGTTTTTTGGGGTTTTGTTTTGTTTTGTTTTTTAGGTATAGCAATCTCTAACCACATGCAGAAAGAAAACTTTGGCTTTTCTCAAAAACCAGTGCCCACTCACCAGGGTGAAATGTCAATGTATTTTAGTCGATAACAGATGTACTGTTTTTTAAATGCCCATTGGTTAGTGGGTGTGATCAGATAATAGATTAGCTTTCCGATAACAACTCAGATAAGATAACAACTGTATTGTTGAATTAAGCTCTAAAAACTCTAAAGAAGTGGAAAATTTCCCATAATATTAGATAATTATCATGTGTTTTGTGTGGATTTAAACTTTGCTATTTTTCTATATCAATATAAATATTTTAACAAAATGTACAGAAAGGCTGAATTCATAATTGCTAACCAGATGTTGTTTTAAGCCAAAAGCTTTGAATCAGTAAGGTCAGACTATTTTTCTAAGAAAGTCTGAGAGCTCATTGAGGACTACTGAATGAGGGATTTTGGCAATTCACCTTAGCAATGTACCTATATTGGAATAACAAATCTTTAGAAAAAAATTATGAACACTTAAAAAAACACACTTCTAAAAACTCATAGCTTATATCTAGAAGTCAATAGTTAAATTCTCATTTTTATTTAGTTATACTTTTCCTCATTCCAGAAATAAAATATGAGGCAACTTACAAAATATTTACAAATTCAGTGGACTTGAAAAAAAATTGGTGAATAATTATTACATAGTAAAAATAGAATAAAACAAGGAATACATTTGCACAGAAACTCACTTTATAATATCTCTTATGTTATTATTGATAAGCTTTGAATATAATCTGTTGTGTCAGTCACAATGTCTTTATAACAAATATAAGCCATTTTCTCAGGAGAAAATTAGCTTTTCTTGCAACTGGAGAAATGAAACAATTCTCATGGACCTTCATAGAGAAGACCATGTATGATGTAGTGAACATCATTACAGGGATGCCTGGATGGCTCTGTTGGTTGTGCATTCCATTCAGGTCAAGATTCCAGGGTCTTGGAATCAAGCCCCACAGGGCTCTCTGCTCAGCAGGGAGTCTGCTTCTTCCTTTCCCTCCACCCCTCCCCCGCTCGTGCATGCCTGGGAGCTCTCTCTCTCTCAAATAAATAAAATCTTTAAAAAAAAAAATCATTACATATCCTTCACTGCAGAAAAATGTCCAATATCAAACCTGTTTCAATTAAAGCAGTTCTCAAGAAATAGAAACCACAGTGCATGCAGATTTCCCTCTTTATAAAGATATCTCTAATATGGGGATGACATTTAACATATAAAGTAACTTCTAGGGGGCAGATCTTGTTAGGCTCTTTTATTTCTCATGTTCAAGTTTGGGATTAGAGTTCTGAGATTAAGTTTACAATCTCTGGCAAAAAACACAGATTGCACATATTTTATCTTGACAAATAAGGGCATCTCCATAAATTTTGACCCTCACTGCTGAGAAGGGAGAGGGCTAAGCAGAAATACTCCATGATGGAAACATGATATTCTGACAGTTTGCCTAGGGTATGGATTTATTTTTCCTCCAAATAGTTCTAGGTAACTTAGAAATTTATTTCTTTGTAATTATTTAGAATTATTAATAAAGCAGCAAGCAAAATGACCTGGGAACAAAGCAGCCAACAACACCCCCCACAATTGTATCCTGAAATAAAAAGCCTCACAAATATTTTTGCAGGTTTTTAGAGCCACCTAAAATGATGTTAACTTTTTTCCAATTTTTAAAATTTAAATACTACATTCACTAAAGCAATTCTTTATTTGTGTTCTAGCTATAACCGGCTCCTGCATGATTTAGAGAGTCCTGAATCTTTAGAAACAGACCCATACATAAAATGTGCATTATTAATGTCTTTCTATCTCTTCCCAAAATTCATATTGATTATGCCATATATTGTAGAGAATCATTGATCACTTAACTTATCAATTCTTTATGCAAAGTGATGAAGTCCAGTCTATAAATCTATGGCAGTAAATTGTTAGTCCCATTTTTCTCACAGGAACTTTGCAGCATTCAAGTTAATGAAGAACTTGATTGTGCCCATTTCCAAACACAATACCATTTACTGACAGCCAGAAATTGATAGGGTGTGTGTCCCTTTAAATCTTAGGATTGCCTGGGGTTGAACGATTTAGGCCTCAACAGAGTGCACTTTAATTAGCCCTGAGGAAATCACAGTGGGGATGAAACAAGTTGGCTTGTTATTTTTCTGTTTGTACTAACGGCAAATAAAAGCATGTAATTGGATTTTTTAAAAGCACTGTCAGTCCTCTAGAGTATGCCCTGTTTACAGTTATGATAGCCTTATCTAATTCGAGTGTCACACCTCCCTAAAAAGGGCCTTTTTTAAGAGCTGGAAAGGTGTTGTACCAGGAAGACTCTGTTTAAATTGTGTCCCTACTGTTCAGACCTCCACTTTAAACATTTAAAAGGAGGTCCTGTCATAGTATTCAGTACCCAAGATGCTGTCTGTCAGAGCTGTGCTGTCTAGCCCTGGTTTACCAAGGTGTTTCCCTCTTGAAGCTGCAGTAGCAGAGAAGGGGAAATCAATGATGGATAAAAGTTACAGGGGTCTGTTTGGAGAGTAAGCAATTTAGATGCTTCTCTACACTTCAGACAAGTTATGAAAACTCTCTTACATCCTCTTGTGCAAATAGCTTGTATTGTTTTCTTTCCCAGGATGTCAGTCTTAACTAAAGATTGAAGAACATATATCACATAGTGAAAAACATCTTAAATACTTAGATTAAGGTGGCACCTGGGTGGGTCAGTTGGTTGATCTTCTGACTCTTGGTTTCCACGCAGGTCATGATCTCAGGGTCATGAGATCGAGCCCACTGTCAGGCTCTGTGCTCAGCGTGAAGTCTGCTTAAGATTTTTCCCCTCTCCCTCTGCCCCTCCCCCAGCTTGCTTTCTCTCTCTCTCTCTCTCTCTCTCTCTCTCAAATAAATAAATAAATAAATAAAATCGTAAAAAAAATACTTAGACTAAAAAAAATCATTCAAATTAGAAAGGGGTATTTCCCACCATATTTTATTTCTCACTACTAAATTACAAACACAAATTATAGAGGTATATTTGAAACTCTAAAGTTCTTGGAACAAAACATTTAGGGCTAATAATTCTGTGAGACAATATTGTTTGGATTTGCTCTCTTAAGTGAAAAATAAGATTTTCTTATAAAGAAATTGTTTGAATTGAATGATGGGGAAAGACCTGTGAGGATTTATTTTTTTTTATGTGAAATGAAGAAATAAAAGGCCAAGAAAACTACAGACCAGTATCCTTAAAAATAAACATGCAAAAATCCTTAACATAATATTAGGAAGCAAGATCCAGCATTGTGTAGAAAAGAAAACATTATATGATACCCAATAGGATTTACCCTAGCACTGCAAAATGAGTTTAGTGTTTGAAAAATCAATCAGTATAAAAAAGTATATTTATAGAATAAAAGATAAAACCATATGACCATCTCAATAAACACAGACTAATTATATGACAGAATTCAATGTCCATTCGTGATTGAAATCTTCAATAAACTAGAAGCAGAAAAAATGTTCACAACCGAATAAAGGCTAATATTGTTAGAGTACATAGTTAGTTTCTAACAGGATGCCTGGAGGCCAGCAAAACAGCAAAGAGGAAGTCATGGCAAAAAATGAGGAAGTCAGAGGGCTGTCCTAGCAGCACTCCGAAACAAAACCACACAAGACTGGCTCAAACTGGAGAGACCCACCATGGCTGACAAAGTGGGCCAAAGTTCACATTATTCCTTCACTATACTACATTAACATACTAAAATCTCCTTAAGGGTGCCATGACAGAAAACCCCTGACCAAATAAGGAAGGAAAAGCAGGTTAACCCTGCTTCCAGGAAATCCTTGAAGCCTCAAATAATGAATATTTCACCCTTCATTAACAACTGTCCATAGAGAGAGAAACCCAAACCCCACAAGGCACAACTCTCTCCTGAGCTCACCTACTCTCACATCTTGAGAGTGTACTTTCACTTTAATAAACTTTCCTGCTTGTACTGCTCATCAGCTGTGTTGTGTCTGTCTTTGAATTTTCTCCTGACAAAACCAAGAGCCTTCAGGGATACTTTTGGATGGACCAGGTGGAGGCCTCAAGGCCCAAGGTCTCCCCAGTCCACTTGGCAGAAATATTATACTTTACCAGTGAGAGACTAAGATTGGGAATAAGAAAAATATGTCTATCCCTAGCACTTTTATACAATATTGTGCTAGCTGACTTAGTACCTAAGGAAAAAAGCAGGGGATGAATGTCACAAGCAGACAAATTGGAAAGGAAGAATTAAAATTTTTTCAAAGACGAAATGATTGAGTGTGAACAAAAGAAACCCACACAAGAAGCCATTAAAACTAATAAGTGAATTTAGAAAAGTTTCAGGATACATGATCAATATATAAATATCTACATTTTTACATATTAGCAATACATAATTTAGGGAATTAAATTTAATTTTTTTTAAAAATATTTTATTTCTTCGACAGAGAGAAATCACAACTAGGCAGAGAGGCAGGCAGAGAGAGAGGAGGAAGCAGGCTCTCCGCAGAGCAGAGAGCCCAATGCGGGGCTTGATCCCAGGACCCTGGGATCATGACCTGAGCCGAAGGCAGAGGCTTTAACCCACTGAGCCACCCAGGTGCCCCATAGGGAATTAAATTTAAAAATAAATGCAATTTACAATAGCACCAAAAATATGAACTACTTAGGTATAAATTCAATAACATATATAGGACCTGTACACTGGAAAGAATAAATGTTGCTGAGGGAAATGAAAAGAAACTTACAAATAAATGGGGAGACAAACTATAATCACAGATGGGAAGGTGTAATATTGTTAAGATATCAGTTGTAGCCAAATGGAACTGTACTTTCAGTACCATATTGTATCAGATCTTACTTAAAAAAAAAAAAGAAATTGAGAAGCTAATTCTAAAATTAAGGAAGAATGCAAAGGATCTTTGGCAACTTAATATTTTTAAAAAAGAGTGAAATACAAAATCATGACTTGATATCAACATTCTCTATTATGCTATAAAAATCCAGATATAAATGTGGGACATGACGAAAAGAACAGTGTCCAAAGGGAACAGAATAGTATCCAAACCAAGAGACACAAATATGTTCAACTGATTTCCTAAAAAGGAGCCACCATAATTCAATGGAGGAAAGGACTGATTTTTCAACAAATGGAGCTGGGAGAACTGGATATCGATACAGAAAAAATGAACTTCAATACTTTTATCATGAAATGAACAAAAATGAACTCAACATGCTTTATAGTTCCAAATGTAATACTGTAACTCTCCAACTTCTAGAAAATCATAAGGAACAACATTTGTGACTTTAGGTTAAGCAAAGTTTTCTTAGACTGGACATAAAACAGAAAAAAACAAAGATGAATTGATAAATTGCACATCCTCAAAATTAACTACTGATCTTTAAAGGCACCATAAAGAAAGCAATAAGGCAAACAAACATATTTATATATGTGTATATATGTCTTAAATGTATTGATTCCCTAATACATAAATAATCCTTAAGCTCAATAAAAAGACATTGTCCCCACTAAAATTGGCAAAAAATTTGACAAATATTTTAAAGGAAGACATGTATTTGACCAATAAGCACATGAAGCAATGCCCAATATCGTTACTTAGCAAGGAAATGCATACTAAAACCACAATGAGGTCTTACCACATACTCATAAAAATAACTAAAATTAAAGACAGTACAAGTGTTGGTGAGAATATGGAATAACTAGAATACTTATACATTGCTGCAGGTAATGTATAATAGTAAACTCACTTTGAAGGAAGTTTTGCAAAAGTTAAATATATACAACTTAATATACACACCAACAAATATGCTCCCTCGTATTTCTTAAAGAGAAATGAAAAAAACATTTATCTACATAGAAGATATATATAGAATATTCATAGTGGCTTAATTATAATACCCCTAAAATGGAAATAACCCACTGGTCCAAACAAAAGTGAACAGATAAATTATGGTGTAAATATAGAATTGAATACTAGTCAGGTATTTTTTTTTTAAAAGGAAGAAAACACTGGAGTACACAATAATGCAGATGAATCTCAAAAGCATGCTGAACAAAATAATCTAAACCCCAGAGGAATACAGGCCTATTATATGTTCTGTTTACTGAAGTAAAAAAGAAGCCATAAAATTATTACTAACATGATAAGGAAAGCATTGCCAATGGGGCACTGGCATCACTGAGAAGCTCAGTGGTGGATGTCCTTTAGGCCATGGTTAACTATAGGAGATACTAGTACTAAACCGAGTTACCTAGTAGTTATTGGGCTGATAGCAACTCACACCAGTAGTTTTCAGGTGGAAGTAAGATGGATACAATCTCTAGGGGACCTGACAAATAAAGAGCTCCAGAGTAGGTTAATGAACTATGGTGTTCTTAGGGTGTCACCTTAGGCATAACATGACATAATCAAAGGCTCATATTAACTATCCTAGTAAATGTTTCCAATCCTGACTCATTTCTCAGACTAAGAACCCACAGATTGAAGGAGAGGCCAAGCTCTTAGAGGAGGGACCATTCAACACCACAGAAATACTAATGATTTTCCCCATACCCTCTCCAAACAAATCACAGCCATTTGTTGAAGAAATACACACACTGAAGAAAAAGGAACATCCTGACACTTTGTTAGATGGGAAATCCAAGTTGACATTGATACTCTGGGACCAAACTTGTCACCATAACCTCATGTTAGAGTAGTGGTAAATGATGACCATGTAATAAATTGAGTTTTGACTCAGATCCAATTTAGTTTTGGATCCATGAACCTAATTAGTGATCTTTTCTCCAGTATCCAGTATAATTGAAAAGGACATACTTAGTAGTTGGAAAAACCTTCATATCTGTTCTTTGGCCTCTAGGGTCTATGATGTAGGAGCTATTATAGTGATGAAGGTTATGTGGTAACTTCAAAAAATGCCCACCCTCAAGACTGTGAGTTAAAAACAATACCACATTTCAAGGGACTGTCACAAATGGGCGCTATTCTTAAGCACTTAAAGGAGTGAGGCATGATGGCTCTCATCACTTCCTTATTTAATTCAGCTGTGTGGACCTCCTTCACAAAAGGAAGTTGTATACTGAAAGATGACAGTAAACTTAAACAAGTAGGCCCCAACTGTAGCTCCTCTTCCAGAGGCGATATTCTTGTTAGAGCAGAGTAATACAGCTTCAGGTACATGGCATCTGGTCAATAACCTGGGAAAGGTGCTCTTTTCTACCCTACCATAAAGAAGGATATGAATCGGCACACAAATCTGCACACAATCTGCACACAAATGATACCAACAACAAATGTATTTTAAGTTCTTGGACCTTAAGGGCCTGCTCTCTCTTATAATATAGTCCATAGGGATTTGTTCCACAGAACAGCATGTCACTGAAATTATATCAGTGGCATCCTATCACTTTGTCTAGTGAGCAGAAGTAGGAAATGTGTTGCAGGTCTCAGCAAGACACATGTTCTCCAGAGAGTAGGAGATAAAAGCTAAAAGATTCAAGGAGCCAATGGTTACATCCAAAATGAGCAATGTCAGAGAGCACAAAAAAATTGCCTGAGTGTATTATCAAGAACACCACATCATTTCTAACTAGTGTATTTATGCCCTTCCCTCAGCGCATCCCCATACTCTCATGGGAGTTTCCTGTGTCAAGTGGATGGAGGAGGAACAAGGTGAAATTCAGCTCATGGATGAGTTAGCTCAGTATGTGAGTGCAGCCAAAACTGGACTGCTGCTGCAGTTTGGTCCCAGCTGGCAGAAGGATAGCAGTGAGAGAAAAGCTCCCAGCCAACTGAGCTCTGGACTGGTTATTCATTAGATTCTGGTCAACCATTTTATGTGGAAAAAGAAGTAGCCTAAAGTAAGAATATATAGAGATTCATGGACAGTGGCAAGTACCTCACCTGTTTAGAACTTGGAATGAGAAAGATCAAAAGAAGAAAGGGTAGGAAAAAACCCATGAATGGATTTATGGAGTAAGCAGAAACTATAAAAGTCATTTTATCCCATTTTAGTACCCATTCAAAACAACACATTATGTAAAAGACAGTGAACAACCAAAGAGACAGATGACTCTGCCAAATGACCTTGTCAGCCTCTGTCATAGACCACCCCAGTGTTGGTACAATGGGCTCCTGAAAGAGCTGGTCATGGTACCAAAGCATCCATCCATGGATGTATGGATCCAACATCATGAGCTTCCTCAAAATATAGCTGATTTAGCTACTCCTGAGGCTGAATATCTAATCTGCCAACAACAGAGACTGTTTATGAGGGAATTCCACTATGAACCCATCTCTAAAGGAGACTAACAAACCCTCTGGTGGCAAATTGATTACATTGAAACTGTCTATACTGGGGTGACTAGATGGCTCAGTTGGTTAAATGTCTGACTCTTGATTTTGGCTCAGGTCAAGATCTCAGGAAGATGAGATGGAGACCCAAGTTGGATTCCATGCTTAGCAGGCATGCTCAGCTGAGAATCTGCTTGAGAGTCTCTATATCCCTCTCCCTTTGCTCCTCCTCCTGCTCATGCTCTCTGTCTTCCTCTCTAAAATAAATAAATAAACCTTAAAATAAATAAGTAAATGAGTAAATAAATAAATCTATCCTGAAGGGGCAGCAATTCATTCTGACTGAGACTGACATATTTTGAAGGTGAGTTTGCCTTTCTTGGCTACAGGAATGAGAGCAACACTACTGTCTGAGAACTTACAAAGCATTTGATCCATCAACATGGGATCTTGCAGAACATTTTCTTGGATCATTAGGTCCATTTTACAGCAAAGAAGCCGTGGCAGTGAGGTACATAAACATGGAGGTCCATGGATCTTATCCCCATGTAGCCACTATGCAGTATATGTGAGTCTGAGAACCCATGGGGGATATAGAAGCGCTTTCTTCTCCACAACTTTAGGTTCGGGGGCTCTTGAGGTCCTCATTCTTCTACAACAGATAAGGTTAGAATTCTACTTAGGTTTAGGCTTTGTCTGCCATCTCTTCATTTTAGGCTCCTGCCAAGAGATTAGCAGGGAAAGAAAGCCATCATCCCACTGGCAGGAGTATTTGACTCTAATCACCGAAAGGATGTAGGATGTAGGGTTGCTACAACACAATGAGGGGGGGGGGGTAAGGAAGAGAAAGTTTGGTGCTTCAGTGATCCACTGGTTGTCTCTTGGCATGCTGTTGACTGAGTTTAATGGTCAATGGACAAGGGCAGTGGCCACAACCTGAGAAGTAACCACGGTAACCACGGTCTCATATCTCTTGGTGAAGAGGTTGTGCATGACACCACTAAGTAAAACATCTTGAACAGCATTAGCAGAGTATGAGGCAAATAGAGAATGAGAAATAGAGGAGGAAGATGAGGAGTACCAGCTGCAACCTTAGAAGAGCCACAGCAGTGAGAGCTGTAATTCACCCCACTTACTTTCCTCTGGTATGTTTCCACAGGAAAGGAGAAGCATCTCCCAAGGAGGGCAAATTTACTATAAGAAGTAAATTCATCCTAGTAGCACAAAGGGTAGATTGTAGTGGATGCCATGGTGTGCTAACCAGATCCCTCCTGAGAACTGAGGCACTCATTTGCCCAACTACCAAGAGTACTGACTCCTGATGGCTCACAGATGTGTTACTAGACAAGCAATACCCTCATCCAGAAGAAACTGCTGACAAACGTTATGCCCTCCCTCCAGGGTTAGTCTACATCTAGTATCTACCTAGTATGGGGATACAAAGACCTGATACACTTGCTTAAATTTAGAGTAACTCTGAAAGTCCATTCTAATTCCAGATCTCCCTGTGGGATTACCCGAAACCTCTGTTGTCAATGAATTGCTGTTCAACTTGTCCCTCTGCCTGACCCTGCTTTCCTCGTTTACTTACATATGTTGTTGCTGAGGCCCATGCACAAATCTCTATCTTAGCCTCTATTTTTAGGGACCTGACTGAAGAAATAGAGCACATTGGAGATAGTGCTTCCCAAACTCCTGCCATTAAGTGGAGGCATATGACTAGTTTAGGGCTATAAAGATGAGACTGAATGAAGTGTCGAGGTATATGACTAGTTTAGGGCTATAAAGATGAGATTGAATGAAGTGTCATTTCACAGATGAAGCAACAAAGCCTAGGTTTGTTTCTGGTCTTTGGAGAGTTTGGCTCTATTTTTGTCCTTGATACCATAAAGTCTACCTGGGTCTTTATGATACAATTGTCATTGCTTTACATCTACTTAATTTCATTTCTTTGTGACCAAAAGTGAGTATGATGACTGCCTGTTCTTTTGAGGCTTAACTTAATATGAAGAGATAATTTGTACTGGGGAAGGAATTAGAATGTTTATTTTCTTAGCCTTGTTTTTCTCAGATCATTAATGGGGCAGATTGCCTTTTGGTCAGAGACCAGCAGTTTGCTATTGACCAGACCCTTAAAATCAACCTCCTCCTGCCAGAAGTTTCTTGTGGGCCTGAACTAGACTGTCCAGTATAAATAATGAGAACACTTAGCTCCATTTAAGTTTGGTTTTGCTTCAACCAAAGTTACTACACGAACTTAATGCCTTCCTTTATTCTACTACACAGGGGTCACCACTGTGAGATTTATTTGATTTTGCAGTCTGGCTAATTAATTTGTTCATTCTGTGCCCTCAGCATCAGCACTAGTTTTTGGAGCAGTGCTACCAAAGCAATTGATTAATTTACATGGTACAATGCAACTAGAATAATCATTACCCCATAGAATTGTTATTGCTTGAATTCTAAAGAGAGAGAAGATGTTTCCCCACTGAGATAAAAAGTTTCTATTGCAGATTTCAGAGGGAAAAAAGAAAATAGAAGTGTATAAACATTTTTTTGAATAGCAGAGCTTTCTGGAATTTTTAATTAATATACTATCTCACTAATCATTCTGGACAAATAGCTTCAAGTTGCAAGTATCAGAAACCCACTTAAAGCTGTCTTTAAAAGAAGACATGGAAGAATCTTCTAGAAATTTACGGAGGACATCAAATATGGATAACTTCGTTGGAAAAAGGAACCAGGACTACATATTTCTATTTTTTTTTTTTTTTTTAAAGATTTTATTTATTTATTTGACAGATAGAGATCACAAGTAGGGAGAGAGGTAGGCAGAGAGAGAGGAGGAAGCAGGCTCCCTGCCAAGCAGAGAGCCCGATGCGGGGCTCGATCCCAGGACCCTGGGATCATGACCTGAGCGAAAGGCAGAGGCTTTAACCCACTGAGCCACCCAGGCGCCCCCATATTTCTATTTTTCAATACTCAAAACTGCATATCTCTTTTCCATGCCATTCATACCTCCTTATTTCATTTTTATATCTGTACAAATTGCTTCTTACTCTCCCTCATCTAGTTGGATATAGTCCACTATGGCTTCCCCCAAAATGGCAGCCTAAACCACTTAATCTCCCATGTCATTAGATCAGTTACCCATTGTCGATAAGTATCTCAGATGAATCTGACTGACTTAATTCAGATCAGGTAAACACCACAGTCCCACTGGTTACAGGTGACCAGGGAGATGGAGCTGTGGATTTCAACTGGTTCTGTAAGTCCACTCCTTCAGTCATGCCCAAAATATGTCTTTAATACTGACCTAGAATTTGTCAAAATTTTCTGGGCCCCAGTTAGAAAAAAATAAAAATGCTTTTATAATAGAGTTTATAGCTGGGTTTTGGGTTTTTTTTTAAGATTTTATTTATTTGACAGAGAGAGATCACAAGTAGGCAGAGAGTCAAGCAGAGAGAGAGGAGGAAGCAGGCTCCCTGCTGAGCAGAGAGCCCGATGTGGGACTCGATCCCAGGACCCTGAGATCATGACCTGAGCTGAAGGCAGAGGCTTAACCCACTGAGCCACCCAAGTGCCCCTATAGCTGGTTTTAATGACAGTTATTAATTAAACTTATGGTGCCAAGTGAGAGCCTATGGTGTAGAATTCATTTAGACTAAGGAATTATATCCACTTTTAAGCAGGTCAGGCTAACAAAATCAGCTGATGTACAATAAGTGACCAAATGTTTGTTTTTTTTTTCTTTTTTTAAAAAGACAAGCTGTCACAATGGCAGCCATTAGCTGCACACAGATGCACTGAGCTTTGGCTTTTGCAACAAATACATGCACAAAAATAAATAATCTAGCAAATATTTTTTTCCTATTCTAAATAAATCTATATCTTGTAACATAAACACTGACAAAAAGAAATTCAGAATGTGATTCAGTTAGAAAGTTTGTTACTTTTTGCCCATTAGAACATTATTAGCACAATACATAGTTGAGGTGTGAAAGCCTTTCTAGAATTTTTCATACTTTGAACTACTATTGAGGTAATAAACATGAAGTGCCAAAGCTGAAGGAAATCAACACTCCCGTAGATGGTATTAGTAGTTGTGTATGGTCATCCTAATCTTGGCCTGCCCCATCTTTATCAGTCTGTAGCATTTGTTCATTGCATTTATACTTACTAATTTTATGTTTATGAATATTATCTTGCCTAATAAGTACAAAAACAGTGAAAGATTTGAAGCTGCTGATAAGCTAAGGTTTATAATTACAATAAAACAGAAAAGAAGAAAATGTAACCAAATCTAATGCCATCAAGATCCACACAACTTTTATGAAATTTAACTTCTCATAGATATGCATATGTCTGAAACTTATATAGTATCTTAATGGGCATAGGGATAACACATACCCACACACTCAGGGAACCTATATGTTCATAGAGGAATTTCTATTTGTGTTTGATGTATGCATATCTCTGAATGTACTAAAATGCTAAATCTGAGAAAAGAGTTTTTTTCTTTCTACAAAATTGTTTTGCCATCTCCCTTAATTCCTCAATTTATATAGTTTTACAAAAAATGCATTAAATACAGATGTTAAGTCAAGTAGAATCATGAAATTATTATACTTATAGACAAAAAAAATGCTTCCATTATATAGCCATTAGAAGTAAAAGCTATTTCTGCATAATATTATTAAGATGATTGCTAGATAATTTCCTAACTTGGTTTATGTTATACAGCAAACTAAATCAATATTTTTCAACCAGTAGAATATGAGAAATATTAAGATGTTTGTTGTATATATAAATACTATAGAGGATGGAGAAGACTGAAAAGCATAGAATGAAAACCATATTTCCCCAAATATAATATTGTATGTCATTGTACTTCAACAAAAAAAGAAAATGTATTTTCAAATGGCCACTGTGTGCAGCCATCTAAATGCACCTGTGTGGGTGTCTGGGTGGTTCAGTGTGTTAAGCCTCTGCCTTTGGCTCAGGTCATGATCTCAGGGTCCTGGGATTGAGGTCTGCATCAGGATCTCTGCTCAGCGGGGAGCCTGCCCCCCCCCCTTTCTGTCTCTGTCTGCCTACTTGTGACCTCTCTCTCTGTCAAATAAATAAATAAAATCTTAAAAAAAAAAAAAGATAAATGCACCTGTGGGCCTTGTGGTTTGAAAAACTGCTTTGGCTGGAGGGTTTTGATACATGTTTCAAGTGGGATTTTATATGATGTTTAGAATTCAGGAATATGGTGACTACGTGTTTAACATCTGAGGAACTGCCAAACTCTTTCCAGATTGGTTGCACTATTTTACATTTTCACTATCAGTGCATTGGAATTCCAATTTCTTTACATCTTCATCAACCCTCATTATTTTCCATCTTTTTTTTATTATAGTTGTCACAGTGAAGTAAAATCTCTGTTGTTTTGATTTATATTTCTCTAATGACATAATATTCATAATCTTTTCATGTATTTGTTCATATTCCTTCTTTGAAGAAATGCCTATTCAAATTTCCCATTTTAAAATTCAAAATATTGTTATTCATTGTAGAATTGAAAGAGTTCTTTTTCTTTTTTTTTTAAAGATTTTATTTATTTATTTGACAGAGATCACAAGTAGGCAGAGAGGCAGGCAGAGAGAGAGAGAGAGAGAGGAGGAAGCAGGCTCCCTGCTGAGCAGAGCCTGACTGTGGGCCTTGATCCCAGGACACTGGGGTCATGACCAGAGCTGAAGGCAGAGGCTTTAACCCACTGAGCCACCCAGGCACCCCGAAGAGTTCTTTATATATTTGGGATACATGTTCTTTATCAGAGATATAATTTGCAAGTATTTTCTTCCAATCTATGGGTTTTCTTTTCATTTTTTTTTGTTGGTGTCCTTTGTACAACAAAAAAGTTTTTAATTTTTATGTAGTCCAATTTATCTATTTTTTATTTGTCATGTGTACTTTTGTCCTGCTGACAAGGCACTGATTAATCCAAGGTCATAAAGATTGATGTCTAATTTTTTAAGTGTTTTTTTGCTTTTAGCTCTAATATTTAATTCTTTGACCCAATTTCAAGTTAATTTCTGTATAAGGTAGGAGATAAACACTCAACATCATTTTTTTTGCATGTTGTCCTAGCATCATTTGCTGAAAAGTTTATTTTTTCCCAGTTGGATGATCTTGGGACCCATGTTGAAAATCAACTGACTACAGATGTGTGGATTTTGTTTCTGTATTTTCAATTCTATTCCATTGGTTTATATCCCTGTCCTGGAGCCAGTACCACACTATCTTGATTAATGTTGCACTGTAGTTAGTTTTGAAATTAGAGAGTTTGTGTCTTTCCATTTTGTTCTTAGTTTTTAAGATTGTAATGGTTACTCTGGGCCTCTGGCATTTCTATAACTTAGACTCAGTTTGTTAGTTTCTATAAGGAAGTCAGCTGGGATTCTGATGGGAATCACACTGAATCTGTAGATCCATTTGGGGAGTATTAACATCTTAACAATGTTGAGTCTTCTCATTCATGAACATGGGATGTATTTCCAATTACTTAGATCTTCTTTAATTTTTTTCAACAATGTTTTGTAGTTTTCAGAGCATAAGTTTTGAACTTGTTTTGGGAAATTTATTTCTAAGCATCTTGTTCTTTTTAAAAACTCTTGTGAAGCGAATTTGTTTCTTAATTTCACTGTGAGATTTCTTATTGCTAGTTTACAATTACAATTGATTTTTGCATATTGATCTTGAATCCTACAACCTTGCAATATTCATTTATTAGTTCTGTGTGTTTGTATGTGTATTCCTAGGGCTTTCCTATATGCAAAATTATGTTATCTGATAATAGAAATAGTTTTTTTCTTTCTTTCTTCAATCTGGATGCATTTTATTTTTATTTATTGTCCTGTGATAGTAGTTAGAACTTCTAGTCCTATCCAGAATAACAATGGTGAGAGCACACACTCTTGCCTTGACCTCTAAGTCTAAGGAGTAAAGTCTAAGTCTAAGGAGTAAACATTCAATCTTTCATCATTAAGTATATTTTTGGCTGGTGTTTGTGATGACCTTTATTATATTAAGGAAGTTCCCTTCTATTCTTATTTTGTTGAGTGTTGTTGTCATAGGGGCAGGTACATGGGGTCACTTTGTACTATTTCTTACAATTACATATTAATGTATAACTATCTTCAAAGATTTTCAGTTAATAAGATAATTATTTTAAGTAATGTCAAATGTCTCCTCCCTATACATTTTCTCTTATGGACATTACTATGGATTATACTTAATCATAAGAATGTTTTTGCTTTCTTAAA
This sequence comes from Meles meles, assembly GCF_922984935.1. Lineage (NCBI taxonomy): Eukaryota > Metazoa > Chordata > Mammalia > Carnivora > Mustelidae > Meles > Meles meles. The sequence goes on along the minus strand of NC_060085.1, from coordinate 44,777,878 downwards.
GATCAACATGGACTGTTCACATTAAATATTTATGCCAGATTCCTCCAAACCTTGTCTAAATTTGGCTAAAGCTTTTCTAGGAGTATTGATTATTAATTAAAATGCATTTTCTCTTCCAATGAACCCAAACTTTTAAGAAGGCTTGGATAAGATACTTTCACTGAAAACCGAGTAGAAATCAAGTATTTTGCTTCCCTCAAAATTTATTGCAGTTCCCATGGTTATGAGTTTATGAATCATCTTTCTCTTTCTGATGGCCCTCCCTTGCCAGGGAAAAAGAAACTCATGTAAGTCTAATGGTTCTGACTGCACAATCACTGGCTTTAGGCTCCTTATTTTTATAGCCTTCACTATTCTGATTTTCCAGGTGCTTTTACAGTCTCCATTATATTTTAAAATAAGTTTCCATACACTTTTCTCTGTGTTATGATGAGACAAGAGGAAACCCAGAGCAAATGAGACTGAGCCCCAGAGTCTAAGAGCTCTTTTAATTCACTCAGCTGATCAATTTAAATCCACTCAACCCTAGAGCACTTGAACTTTCAGGTCAGCTGGATAGCTTCAAGATAGCTCCCAGTACCAACTACAAGATTTCTAATTTTACCCCCAACAGCATGGAAACCCGAGGTCCTGAGAACAACTAATAGAATCTTGAGAAATAGAACATAATCTTTCTTTTTTCTCATAATTCTACTCTGGTATTTTTTACACTAGCATATGTTTATACACTAAAAATTTTGCAAATAGATATGGAATCTCTAATTATCTTATGTTTGAGGATGTCTCTATTACCTTTTGTTCATGTCCAACTGCAACAGATTAGAGTATGTGAACATCAAAAACTACATATATGTCAGTTATGGTCAAGGCAAAAGCTAAACCACTTACAAATAGAGGAAATACAGATTCCCATTGATACTCTCTTTAAATAAGTAAGGAAATTATGAGCTGAATTAGTGCCTAATTTTGGTTAAAAATACATACAACCATGCCACGGTCTTTTTCATGAGGGCCCATAACTCCATAATTCTAGTGGAGAATGCATGCTTAATCAGGAACCCTGGCCTCCACATCAGCCATTTTAAGTAATCTTCCATATAATGCTAGGAAATAGGAGTTATCTGCATTTTATAATTGAAGTAACTGAGGTTAAGAGTTATTATATAAATAACCAAAACAGGTAATCAATGGCAGGGTGGGAATTTGAACATAAGCCTTGCAGATTTCAATGAGCATACTCTTTCCATTACATCTCACTGACAGCCTATGAATCATTACCAAATGTGAAAGCAGTTGAACTAAAATAACTGAAAAGACAATGAGAAAATGTTGAAAACTCATAAACATGAGTTTAGTTAAGAAACATTTTATCTAATTTTTAAACTCATTCAATTTGAATGTTTTAAAATGTGTTGCAAAAAAAGTACAGAGGACTGAAAGAAGAAATTCAAAGGATGACTAGTTTATTTATTATAACTATGGTAATTCATTAGGGAAAAGGTTCTCTTTAGAAAATAGTGCTGTAATAATTAGAAACAATATCCAAAAAATAAAATTAACCTCGGCCCTTACATGTACCCATATATTAAAACTAATTTGAAATGCCTCATAGATCTAAACATAAGAGATAAAATAACAAAACACCTAGAAGAAAACAAAGGAGAAGATCTCTGTGAACTTTTGTTTAGGCAGAGATTTCTTAGGACACGAAAGCCACAACCCCAGCAGAAAATTTGATAAATTGGACTATATCAAAGTTAAAATCTTTTGGGTGATTTCTGTTATATATAAGTCATACTTCAATAAATCTGAATTAAAAAAGAAACATTTACTCTGATGGTACAATGTAAGTTTATAGGCAATGGGTAAACAAAAAACACAATAAAACCCTTCCTCTCAAAGAATTCATAATTTAATGATATCATCTAGACAAATAAAAATAGCTACACAAGTGTGTGTTCAGTGTTATACTAGAGGTGTATCATTGGAGCCTGGAGAAACACACTGTCTATTTGCCTTATGAGAGCATATAGTATCTCCCCTTTTATAGATAAGGAAATTGAAGCCCAGAAATGTTAGATAACTTGTCCAAGGCTTCACATGAAATCATACAGATACTTAAAAGTAAAAATAGGAAAATGTTATATCTGAATGGATACATGCATCTTAGTCATGACAAAAATTTTAGAAGCTATAAAAATTACTGACAAAATTGAATATAAAAATAAAAAATATATCCATATGACAAAACACTAGGTAGGAAGCCAATAGACAATTGAGAATTGGGGAAAATAGTTTTATAAAATATTATAAGCATAGAGACAACTAATTTTCTTAATCGATAAGGAATATGTACCTATAAAGAAGAAAACATTCAATAAAAACAGGTAAAGGATATGAACCTCATTCTTAGAAAAGGCAATGTAAATTGGTCTTAAATATACAGAGGGGCTAAACTGCAATCATAATAAGAATAAAGCAAGATGTTGCTTTTAACTGATTAGCTCTGTCAAGTTAAAAAATTAATACACTATATTGGTGTGGTACAGTGCAATATGGACAGTAGACATTGATGGTGAAAGTTGAAAAGGGTAAATCTAATAGAAAGCAATTTGCAAAGTTTGTTAATACTTATAATGCACATACTCTGTATAAGTAACAACTTGTAAAATTTAATTTATATTCAATCATGCAAAAAAGTATGTATGTACAAAAATGCTTTATATGCTCCTTGTAATAATAAATCAAATAAGAAAAATAAGACAATAAAATAAAAGTCAGGCATAGGCAATCAGACAGGCAAAATTATCAACATCTAGCTTTTAAAAAAAAGATATTTTAAATCTATCTAAGCAGAAAACAGAAAATCACCTAGAAGGGAAAAATTAGTCTGGCTTCTCATTGTGCCACATCCTCATGACGCATCCGAAGAAAGGACAATGTCTACTAAATACTGACATAAGAATGCTTTAACTGTGAATATTTTAATTGGCTAAAATGTTATTCAGAGATAAAGATTATAGACAGAAACTTGGAAACTTAAAAAAACTCAGGGAATGTTGTTCTGAGAACTTCCTGGAAAAAAAAGGAAAAAAAAAAAAAAGAAAGGAAAGGAAAAGAAAAAAGGAAAGAAAAGAAGAAAGAAAAAGACAACAAATTCAGTAAATTCAATCCTGTGGAACCAAAACTCAGCATCAAAGACAACATGGCAAGCTGACTTCCAGTTAACATTGCAGATAAAATCCTCAGAATGTGCAGTTAGAGTGCAGGGAAATGGGAAAAAGTATGACAGTGTTCATATTTTTTTTAACCTTGGAGACAAGTGATGACAGACACATGACAAATTAGGAAACAAAAGAATTTCTTCACCCATTGCAATGGAATATTAAGCAAAATATTCTAGGATTTTAAGCATTACCAGTTTTGTTGAATGTTACTGTCACCTTTTCAATGATTTTTAAGTTTCTAAACATTTGCTTTTCAAACGTTAAGGTAGTTAAAATTCTCTGTCTTAAATGTAACTGACTTCCTTCTTTTTAGGTCTAGTCCTAAAGTAGAGTCAGGGGCATCATTTCAGAGGCATATATCAATAAGTATCAATATTAACAAATAAAAATAATTATAAGGGGGATAGGGTGACGGGCATTAAGGAGGGCACATGATGTAATTAGCACTGGATATTATATGCAACTGATGAATCACTGAACTCTAACTCTGAAACTAATAGTATAATTGAATTTAAATAAAATAAAATTTTAAAAAAATTATAAAAATGTCACATTCTTCATAAAATTATGTTTATATTTAGACATGTAATATATAAAAATGGAAAATATTACATGTATAATATGTAATCTCTAAGTTATATAAAAATATAACTTAATTATACATATAAATTATAGTAACATATTTATAAATATAAATTCTACACATAAATATATCAAGTCACACACACACATATGTAAAACAAGACTTTCTCACTTAAAAATAAAAAGTAAACAGTATGTGTGGTATTTGTGTATGTGTGTGTGAAATATATAAATTAAGAATGCAACACAACATGCTTAATATAGTTTAATAGATATTAGACAAAAGCATGGACTCTGAGGTAAGAATGTTAATGGTTCTAGTTCTGGTTTCTCCAAAACTTCGTTCACCTGTGACCTGTCAGATTATGTAAACTCTATAAGCCTCAGTTACTCTATCCGTAAAATTGAGTTACTAATATCATCTATATCATAGTGCTAGTACTGGAATTACCTTACACATATAGTGCCATGCACAACAGAGTAAATGCTTAACACATACTGCAGTTGTTAAGAGATAACGCATGCTAATACCATTAGAACACAAATTTTCGAAAGGAAGGCCAGAGGACAGACCTTCCCTGCTACCAAGGTGAATGGAAGATACATGTAATTTGACAAAGCTTGCAAATGATCCTTATATCCTTTTCTGTCCTCTCGCTTGTGAATTACTTGTATAAATAGTTCTTCGCTGGAGAGTAGAATGGAGGCTACTCTCCATTCTATAATTTTATAATACTTCTCATTAGAGGGAATTTTTGTTGTTGTTTATCTATTCATCATTCTTTGGTCTACACTATCTCAGCATAGCAATAAATAAAATATAAGTGACATGATATAGTATTTGTTCATAAAAATTACTTTTAGCTATTGAATTGTATTTCAAAAAAAATTGTTTTTCCTAAATAATTTTTTGTTCTTGTTCATTCAATTCCGGTTCTTGAAAAATTTCTAATTAACTATTTCCCCCCATCCCTTGTTTTTTGGGCCACTTTATTAATCTTTTGGATTCATCTCAATGAAGTATTTATTCATAGTGTTTTCTGGTCTATACTTGGTATTTCAAAAGCTGGCATTTTCCTTGCTTGTTTCTGGACACTAATATTTAATCATATAATCACAGGAATTGGAGATGTTTGAGACCTAACAATTCAGTCTCCATCTGCCTGCCAAACCTGCTGCTGTTTTCCCTATCATTTGGCATTGATTTTTTTTTTTACAAAACTGGTGATTTATCCACTAACATAGTTTTAAATGTCGTATTTTTGCACATATATCAGGAATATCTACTACCCAAAGTTTTATGTACTTTCCATGGCCATTTTTTTAGATGATTTTATCTCTGATAGTAATGGGGTGCTTGGGAGAAGATATATGTACAGAATGCCCAAATCACCAGCCATTGTGGTTGGTTTAGTACACCTGTTATTTCAATGAGCAAAATATATATCAAACAAATGGCTGGGACAAAGATAAATAGCCTATTCAATCAAAATTTCAGATTTACCTCCAAGTATTACTATCATCACTGCATTATTTTTTAACAATAAAATACTTTCTCAACATTTAAAAATGCATTACATATTTTATGGTCTTCTACTTCTAAAGAATAAGTTCTTCCATTTTAAAGCTTCTATCACATTCTAGAGAGACATGGTTCAGATGGAAGGTTTATTAAATTTCAGATGCATAGTGGTAAATGGATTTCAAACATCAAAACCAATAAATATTACATTCATCTCCAAATATTTTCCTGCCTGAGACTTACATATTCCTGCCTCGAGCTTTCAATGCACTTCTTAGGCTTCAGTCCACTAAGCAATATCACTGCAAGAATATTTACCTCAAAATATTGTCTTTATGAGATTATTCTGATAGTAGAATGTGATTTATATATGACCCCTTCTTGTAGCTCTTATGTATTCATTGGTAGAGAACATTCTAAATCAAAAAGATATGAATTGACAGACAGAAGCCTAATCCAGGCATCCTCTCTCACCTTTTGTCCAGGACTTTGAACAAAGGGTTAAAATACCTCATTTTCATCTACACAAATCGTGAGGGTCCCCATTTGAAAGACAGATGTTGATAAATCAATACTAAACCCATACTAGTCAGCTATTTGCTGTTCCTGTTAGTTACATATACACACACCATACACAGACACTACACTTCCCTGAAACTTCACCTTAACTTCATTCATTCTCTTGCATTATTTGTGCACCAGTCTATTCCCCACCCCCACTTGACTGTAAGCTACTTGGAGGGTAAGATAGCTTTTACTTGAGTGTCTCCTGTGTTGTGCACACTACATGTGCTTTATACCCTCTAAATGAAAACACATTAGGTAAAATAAAAACCCAACATTGGCTCTTAATGAGGTGTAAGGAATTACAAGATATCCTGTAGATCTTGGGTATACCAGATGGCTAATTGGTGAGGGAAACTACCTGTAATTACAAAAGATTAATCAGTCTTGGGAAATTTTGTGTACCTCTAAGTTAGACAAGGTAAGACTTGCAGCTGATTGTACAAAGCTGTTGGCAGAGATAACTGAATTGACAAGCTTTTCCCTAGTTTTCCCCTCAAACTCCATCCAACCATAGAATCCCAAACACATGTTCTTCCAACTGGCATACCACAGCATCTCTTTTATCTCTCTTCCTTTGAGGGACACTATCACAATCCTATAATAGAAAGATACACTCAACTTACATAACAGAAATTTTAAAAGCTTGCCCAGAGCTTTAAAATCAGCACGTAGGAGCGCCTGGATGGCTGAGTCAGTTGACTATCCGCCTTCTGCTCAGGTCATGATCTCAGCATCCTTCAATTGAGCCCCGAGGGGGGGGGGGGTCCCTGCTCAGTGGGGAGTCTGCTTCTCCCTCTCCCTCTGCCTGCCGCTCCCCCTGCTTGTACTGTCTCTCAATCTCTGTCTGCCAAATAAATAAATAATATCTTAAAAAAAAAAGAATGAATGAATAAATAAATAAATAAATAAATAAAATCAGCACATGGGGTGCCCCGCCCTGGTGAGTCAGTGGGTTAACCATCTGCTTTTAGCTCATGTCATGATCTCTCAGTCCTGGGATTGAGTCCCTAATCAGGCTCCACACTCAGCAGGGAACATGCTTCTCCCTCTTTCTGCGTGTGTGTTCTCTCTCTCTCTCAAAATAAAATCTTTAAAAATAAAATAAAATCAGAACTTGCATAATACCTTCATTCCAACTCTAGGTAACTATCATTCCATGAGAAAGTCAGTTAACCTCTCTGTACCTCATTTTTCTTGTCTACAAAATAATAATTGGCTATGCTTATGTGGTAGGATACTATAAACATAAAATAATAAATACAATGCTTTTTATCACAATGCCTAGTATACAGTAACTGTACAATAACTGACAGCTAAAATTATTAATGTCAACATAAGATTTACTAAGACTTGAAAAATATCACATTTTCTGATTACTTCTTACTCTCCAAATAATTGTTTGACTGGGGCATGTTAGGGACATCAAAACAAAATACATATATTTCTTTTAGAAACCAAAAAAGCATTGCTTATTGAAAGACACAATCTAGTGTTATCCCTTCACATGTTGTGAACTAGCAGTGAAAAATTACTTGAAGAATAAATAAGAAGAGCAATCACCAAGCAAGATTTGCCATCTTGTTAATTATTTCATCCGGAATGACATCAGCACCTTTCAGTAGTCTTTGGACAAATTCTAGAGATTCAACAAAGGAATTTAACTAAGTACTTATAATTTCAAAAAACGAAGAGTTTTAAGAAGTCTCTAAAAAAGTTCAATTAAAAAAAAGACTGTAGGGTGTACATGTTACCCTATTTTGAATGTTTTTAACCTTAAAATAATTTTAATGGCCCTAATTACTTATAACCAGGGTACTGTGTATTCAATAGATTTCCTAAGAAACTGAAATATAGAATGTAACACTGTTTCCTAAAGTAATACTCTAGAATACTGTTGACATTAAGGGATATGTCTTTCTTGAGGGTCGACAAAAAATGGAAAAGTATGTGTAAGCATTTATTCTGGACATCAAGAACAAATACAGGGAGAAATAAACACTGCAGACAAAAGTATGGCTTATTTTAGGTCAGCAAAATCCACAGATATAGGAGTGGGCAAGAGATGTGCAAAGTTATATGTTGGAATTATAGAAAATGTGTTAATTCTTTGAATCCTTTTTAGAAATATTTTTCTGCCCCCAATCTGTCCAAAGTTATAATGTAGTTGTCATCAATACATACTTCATTTCTTCTGTAGGGACCACTGATACATTTGATCTAAATTTAGTATTGTCTTTTTTTGCCTGAAAACTTTCAAAAAAGTACAATTACAATAGTACATAGAGTAGAGTGGTTTTATCACCTTATATATTTCCAGGGTTTCTGTTTCATTAAAGAGAAATAATCACTTTTTCACTTTTGGGTAATTCTAAACATTTGTTTCAGTTTTGTGTTCTTTCTGTAAAGGTTTGTTGTTGTTGTTGTTTGAGGAAAATGAGGCACTTACAAGCATGGGATAGAGGGCTGCATAGAGACATACATTTACATATTCTGTTCTAAAAATATATGTAAAGAGTATAGGCACTTGTTAATATCTGATATTTGTTACACTGAGCATTAGCAACTACAAGTATCTCATTATAGGGTTGCCAACCCAATACCCACAAAACACAATCAATTCGTTAATAAATGTCATATAACGTTTCTGTCTGCTAGAAAAATACTTGGCCTATTATGAGTCAACTGCTATTCCCGGTACTGAGGGCACACCAGTGGTGAAATAGATACCTCGCTCTCATCTCATGGATCTGTAGTCTGGTCAAAAGAGATAGTCAGTAAATAAGTTACCAAGTAAAAACACAAACTCTCAAGGAAGTGTGATGGAGAATATATTTCAGGTCAACTGATTAAGAGTGACAAAGAAAGAGTGCTAACTTTAGATAGATGAATACTTAGATAAATGTAAACACATATGAATATTATGTACACGTGTATGTTTATAAAACAAAATATACTGCGCATGTTGTTCCACACTTAAATTTTTCTGGTTTTGAAAATTTTCATAGTTTATAATCTTTCCAATATTCATTGTGATCAGCATTTTTCTCTTGCTGTCTCATGTTGTCATGAGCCTGCACACACTTTCTTTGTTCACATGTGTAAAACTTCCTCTCTGTAGTACTTTATAAGAAATGGAATTGCAGGGTCAAAAAGAATGCACACTTAAAATTTAATAAATAGTAATACCAATTTAGATCTCTTAACAGAACCATTTCCCTGTATCTTTGGCAGAATATGCCAAACTTTTCACCTTTGCTCATTTTGTAGGTTAAAAAAATAATGGACATAACCTCTCTTTGCTATTTTAATTAACATTTTTATGGCTGTTAGTGATGTTAAACATCATTTTCTTTGCTTTAAGGGCCATTTTTACTTCATCTTCTGGGACACTTTGAGTTATCTGTTCAAATCTTTTACCCATTACTCTTGTATTTTTAATGTATTTTTTACTTTTATGTGTGGGCATGCATGTATATACATACATGCATATACATGCTAATTATACACACTAATTATATACAAATAAACACACTACATACATACATATGTCCTTGTGTGATTATGTATCTTTATAGTCACATTGATATCTATAGGAATATATAACCACACATGAATACAACAATTTGTATGTATATATAGTACAAATATCTCCTCTACTGTTGCCCATAACATTGTTTAATGTTTTACTATAGAATGATTTAAATATCATATAGTTATATTTATTAAATCTGTATGGCATTAGTGTTATTTGTGTTTCTGTCTTATTCCAATTGTAATGTAAATAATAATGACCCATTTTCTTCTAATATAGCCACACTTCTGTTTCTTAAAATATAATATATAAAATATAAATATAAAATATAAATAATAATAAATAATAAAAAATATAAATTTCAGAAATTTATATAGCTGAATTTATTTTTGTGAGTTATGGAAGGGAAGGATTTAATTTGTTTTTCTTCCTATTGATAGACAATTTACAAAGCACTGTTTATTACCAGCGTGTCTTTTTCCCACCAGTTCAAAATACCACCTTTTCATGCACTAGATTCTCACAGGTCTGTCTCTGGACCATCGACTCTTTCTTTATTTCCATGCCAATGTTACATTACTGTAATTACTCAATTTTTATAAGTTCTGAAATACAGTAAGCAAATCTCTCTCTTCCTATCCTATTGATTTTTTCAAATGTTCTCTTGGTAATGCTGGCATATTTCCCTTTAAAATGAAGTTTAGAAGGAGGATTTTGAGTTTCATGAATAACACTAATAGGACTTTTTATTACATTGCAGTGTATTTACAGGTTAATTTGGAGGAGTATTCTTATCTTTACAATATTGAGTCATCCCATTCAGAATATGGCTTAGCTCACCTTTTATTCAAATCTTCTTTTATGTGCTTCAGTAAAATTTTATAGTTTTCTTCATATAGGGCTTATACTTATTTTTATTAGGGTTATCTTTATGCATTTTATAGTTTTGTGGCTATTGTGAAGCAGATCTTATCATCTATTATATGTACTATCATTGCTAGAATACAGGAAAGCTATAGAAAATTGCATCTCTGCCATATGCTGAATATAATGGCATTTTTTTCTTCCTTCTTTTGAATATTTATACAATTTATTTCTCTTTATTTCTTCCAATACTTACACATTTTATTTTTTATTTCTTGGCTTGGTGGATTGACTAGGGGCCCTGGTACAAAAGTTAACTAACAGTATGAAAGTAATTTTCTTTTCTTGTCACTGATTTTAACGAGAATGCTTCCAATATTTTACCAGTACATGTGATACTTGCTTTATATACTTGCAAGGAACTTCTTATTTATACCTTGTGAAGAATTTTACTTGTTAATTTTTAAATCAGAATTTGGTGTAACATTTTATAAAGCAGCTTTAAACATGGTTTTTCATCCACTGTAATCATTTAATATAGTAAATTAACTTGGTTCATTTTTATTGATGAACAAGCCTTGTTGTTTCTTGGAAAACATAAACTCGGTGATGATATAGTATGATTTTCAGGCTCTGCTTTATTTGCTAATATTTTAATTAGCATATTTACATCTGTGTTCATTAGTGAGATTGCCCTATGCTTTTATTTGCTCTGCTCTCCTTGCTCATTTTTTTCTACTGAAAAAATGGTGGATTTTTTTTCTCTTTCACGTCTGTGACATGAATTTAGGAGAATTACATTTTCACCTATGACCTAAGCAGGTTGTAAACCATGGGGGTTCATCTGTTTTTTAACAGATAAATTACTTTGGATAAATTGTTTAGATCTAACATTATTTGCAGGAGTAGGTGTTACTTTGTTTCTTAATTTTTTTAAATTCCTGTTGATCAATTTGTGTTATTGCTATGATTTTGAGTCATTTCTTATAACATATGTTCTCAAACATTTCATCCAAGTTTACACATTTGTTATAAATAATAGCTTATATTGTTTTTGTCACAAAGTTTTGGATTCCTCTTGTAATTATGTATGCCTACTTTTTCATATAACTTTTTGCACCTTATTTTCTTTTACCTTGAAAGATTTGTTAAGTTATTGTCTATTTTATAAATCATATCAAGTAACAGGTCTTTGGTTTGTTGATATTCTTTACTTTGTTTGTTCATATTCTCCTAATTATCCACCCATCTCTGTTTAAACTGATTTTATCTTGGAGTAAACAATTAAATTTAGCCTTTTTAACTCTGTAGGACTCCAAATTATTATATACTCAGACAATTTTTTTTTTAATGATGTGGTGGGGGGAGTAGGATGAAAAAATGTTCACTTTCAAAGTTTTATGATTTACCTTTTCTGCTCTCATAAGGGTCATTTTCACGCTAAGCTCATCTCTTTCTTCTGGAGTTTTACTGAACACTCCAGTAAGGAGCCAACACACTTCAACAATGTAACTTTTTTCCTACCATTTTCCCCTAATTGTGCAGCCTCAGTGGGTAAATCATTCGTATCCAATGTACAAAACATGTGACAATTCAACCAAATATGTTGCAACCATCTACAATTGTCCTTAAAATACCAGCTTTAAATAGTGGATCCTCAATCATCTTGACAGAGGTAGTTTCACATTTTAGATTATTTTCTTTGTAATACCCCATTCCTCATATCACATTTTTGTAAGGAAACATTCATTTGCTGAAGTGACAAAGACCCTACATATGTGGCAGCTTCAGGATTATTATTAAGCCAGGGCTCTACCTCATAAACTCCACGGTTCTCTTGCCCTGTAGTCCTCCATCTGTTGCCTTCATCTGCAGCCTGGTCGCAATGTGCCTGCATGAGTTCAAGTGTGACATACGGTCATGATCATCCTAGGGGTCCTAGAACCGTCATGATTTTGTTGTTCTAGGAATGAGTAGATTGCTGAGACATGGTGGTAGGGATGGAACGTGGGCGTGGTATTTTTGAGAAGGAGGAAAGAGGAGTCTGCTATTATCATCTGTTGCAATAATTTAATAAAATCTATTTAAAACCCATAAGGTATGAAAAAAGGACTTTATTTTTGCCTTGCATCAGAGAGGTGGCATTATTTATTAATCTTTTATTATTGGTTCCATTATTCTTTTATAGTTACCTCCATTTAATAATGCTGATCTTAAAAAAGGTAAGTTTTTTCTCCTAAAATGTTTTTGCTTCCTTTACATTGCCCCTCTTGTTTGGAGCTGTACATAGTTATAAAGCTCACAATACCATCGGTGGCTTTCTGTAGTTCAAAGTAGCCATTCATTTACAAACAGTATGGAACTGTAGTTTAAATTCTTTATGTCCTGCTTATTGTTGACAACATCAAGGAACAAATATCCTATTTCTCATTCACCAATTCTTAAGTGATGTCACTGTTCATTCTTGGCAACACCAGAGCAATTGCCAAGCAAGCTCTCTAATCCATCAAGGAGAAATTAATCGAGTGCACTGATGGGTTTATTATTTGCTTAAATGCCAAACATTCGCAGCTCGTGTATTTAGGCTAAAATATGATCAGTTACATGAACATTTTGGCTGTAAAATGATTTAAGAAAACAGTTTTAGGAAAGTCTCCTTCCAGCCTTCTTCAACCTGCAAATTCTGCATTGTTCCAACTCTGAGAGTAAGTGATTCAGCAGTACAAGTTCCACTTCAAAACGTCTTTACCTGGCTCCGAAAGCTTTCGCCTAGATTGGTTATGCTTACTATCTTGTCTTCTTTCTCAGGTCCAATGAATTTTGGGGTTTCTGTCTGTGGTACTAGTTTTTGGCCTTATTCTTACATTTTAATTTTTCATTTTTATGTCTCTACTTGCCTAACTCTTATGACTTCTATAACTTTTGTTCAAATTAGATAACAGAATGCATTTTTCCAGATCACCTGCTTAGTTTCTAATCTCTGCACACCCCTTTTTCCTAGGCTCACAAGTTCACCTTGTGCCTTGGCTGCAGGATACCTCTCTCTTGTCAGGCTTGTTCTGTGCATGATACTACTGGAGTCCCACAACCCCGGGTGTGTGTACTTGGGCTCTACAAGGCATCTGCCTCTCGATACCTGGCTGCCTTCCACAGCCCTGTTGGATGGAATTGATCTGAGTTCACTGAATGGAACTAATGATTTAGAACTTTGACTCTCAACCCTGGCCGTCGGTTAGAGTTATAGGGGAGTTTTAAAAAATTAAAATAAATAAATAAGCCTCCCAGTCATGGGCATTTAAAAAAGTCTCTGGATAATTATAACATGCAACCTCTGATGAGGACCATTGCTTCAGAGTGAAGAATGAAACATGCAGTCAGGGAGCACATTTGTATTTCCTCTGTTTAAAGGGGTAGGAATACAACTCTTTGAGAGCCTCCTCATCTTTCTCTCACTGTCTATTCCCCCCCTTTTTTCCCTCCCCAGATCATACATTGACACTGTTTATAGAAGTCACATCAAAAGGAAGTAATGGGTGACAGTAGCCTGGGAAGGGAAAAAGAAAAGAGAGTCTCTTTTTATTCTTCCCTCACTCACCTGAAGCCTGAACTATATTAGCATGTCAGCTATAAAAGGCAAGCTCCTTAACTACAGTATCCTGTGAATAATACCCAAGAAGGAAATTTTAAATCCACCCCTGAATATAAAAGAGTATTGCTAGAGAGAAATAATTTATGAGTGAGACACCAAGGGATACATACCATAATTTATTTTTATATCATGATCTTTGTTCAGACCACTGCAAACTCCTCTTCAGAAAGAGTGCATCAATTATGAGCAAAAAAGAAAAGGGGGAATTTAATACTAGAATATATATCTTTCATACTTACTATATGCTTATGCATACACACTGATAATAGATATTTTGTTGGTTCAAATCATTACAAGCTGTGAACCATGAAGAGAAATGAGCAATAAATAATGGTCCCTGCTTCTTTTAATAAAATGTCCCCATGTCACAGCCTAGGGAATGTCTTGTAATCACAATGAGCTCAAATATGCTCTACCTAATTCTTGAAATGTAAATATCATGTAACTTCTCTAAATTAGTTTTGGAATGCTTTTAAAATGCCTTACATATCCATGATCAGAACATTTAGAGGGTGACTATACTACACTACAAGTGAAGTGATTGGACTGCTGGTATATAATTAAATCAAACCTCCATATATTTATGGAAAAGTCTGTTTAGTGTTATTAATAACAGTTAACATTTACTAAGAATTTTCTATTATTAAACACATCCCCGAATATTTTAGACACATTAATTTACCCACAGCTAACAATACTCAATACTACCAACTATAGAAATGAGGAAACTGAACAAAGAGAAGTTAAGTGACTCGCACAAGGTCACCTGGCTAGTAAGATCTGGAACAGGGGTTCTGATCCAGGCAACAAAACTCCAGAGTCCTCACTCTTATCTCCTGTGGTATACTGCCTTGGATTGAATGCTGCTATGAAAGTAATCATTATATTAGGATATTTGGAAAGGATTATTTTCTAAGGTTTTTATTATTAATTCCAGTTAGTTAACATACAGTGTAGTATTAGTTTCAGACAAGCAATATAGTGATTCAGCAATTCATACATCATCCAGTGCTCACAAGTGCACTGCTTACTGCCTCCCACCTATTTCACCCATCCCCCCACCATCCTCTCCTCTGGGAACCATCAGTTTGTTGCTATAGTTAAAAGTCTGTTTCTTGGTTTGTTTCTCTTTCTCTCTTTTTCTTCCCCTTTGCTTGTTTTGTTTCTTAAATTCTGTACATGAGTGAAACCATGTGGTATTTGTCTTTGACTGACTTATTTTGCTTAGCATTATACTCTCTAGCCCCATCCATGTTGTTGCTAATGGCAAGATTTCATTCTTTTTTATGGTGGAATTATATCTCATTGTGTATGTATCTACTACATCTTCCTTATCCATTCAACAGTCGTGGACACTTGGGCTGTTTCCATATCCTGGATTTAAATAATAAATACTTAAACATGGGGTGCATGTATTGCTTGGACTTAGTGTTTTTGTATTCTTTGGGTAGGGCTGGATTTTAACTAGTTTCTAACTCTGAGTTGTGATGGGAGAAAGAACTACAAGAATTCCTAATGTATAATTTCCCTGCATTGTGGAAGCTTTGATGTCTTCTCATGGGAGAACAGAAGATAATATTGAATAGAGGTAATGAGGTTATGAAGAAAAAGAGATTATTTCCAATAATCAACACTCATTAAAGAGTGAGTTAGACTTAAAAATACAGGATCTAATAGTGCGAATGTTACCTTGAGCTAATGACTCTTGAATTCTGGTAGGGAACAGGCATTAACCAAAGATCTCATTCAATTATAATAATGAGGAATGCTGGGGGGAAGGAGGGGATACTATATGCTGGAATAATATACAGTTGGGC
The DNA here is from genome assembly GCF_922984935.1 of Meles meles. Lineage (NCBI taxonomy): Eukaryota > Metazoa > Chordata > Mammalia > Carnivora > Mustelidae > Meles > Meles meles. The sequence continues at coordinate 44,762,118 of NC_060085.1, read as the reverse complement.
ATTTAACCTAGTCTGGGAAGGATGGGACACACTGAGGAAGTCACATTTAAGCTGAAAGATGAGAAAGAATTAACAACCCTGCTCCCAGGGCAAGAATATTCCCAGCAGCAGGGAATAGCATGTGTACTCTTGAGAGAGGAAGGAAGCAGTTAAGTATAGCTAAAATTGTAGCCTCTAAAATGGCATATTCACTGGGTGTGCAAAGAACATGTTAGAACTTCTATTTCTATTTACTTATTGCCACCCCTAAAATGTTTGTTTTTATGTTCTTTTATAAGACGTGTACTGTATTATTATATAAATAAACACATATTGGATTTCATGCTCCAAATATTTACTGATAGGCACGTAGAGTAAAAAATGCTGGAGAACTACTGGTTTTAGCAACTGCGAAAGGAACATGATGAGTGAACTCAGGAGCTGGTGGTGATGGGGAAGTGAAGCAGGAAACTATACTGGAAGACCCTGGAGACCGTCCACACAGGGCCTGTCGGGCCAGGTCAAGGAGTCAAGGTTTAACAGCAAAGGAAAGCAATGGAGAAGATTTAAGTCAGGACAAACACATTTAACTGTCTGGCAAACAATCTCAGATGGCTACTAATTAAGACTATTTAGAAATAGGTTAGGGAAGACAAAAAGGTAAGCTTCATAGTGGGTTCTAAATGTGCCTTTTAAAAGTGAATTTGTATCCCTTTTCTATCTCTTTCCAGAACGAAAGTCATGTGCTATAGACTGAATGTGACCCCTGCTCCTGGAAAAAAGAAAAAAGAAGGAAACTCCATCCTTTCAAATCCTAATTCTCAAAGTGATGGTATCTGGAAACAGGGCCTTCCTTAGATAATTAGGTCATGAAGGCAGAGCCCCGATGGTGTGATTAGCTCTTATGAGATGAGAGGGGAGGGCTGACTTCCCCTTTCCGCTCTCTGCCATGTGAGGATACAAGGAAAAGACAGCCATCCGCAAACAGGGAAGCGCATTCTTACCAGATACTAGATCTACCTGCACCTTTATGTTGGACTTCCCATCCTCCAGAAATATAAGAAATCCATGCTTTTAGTTTAAGACATCCAGTCTATGGTAATTTGTTACAGCAGCCCAGACTAAGATGCCATGTAAAACGTGGTTGTTTCATCCATCACCTTTCTGTTCCTTTGGTACAAGCTGTCATATATCCCCTTCAAACTGGCAGGAGAGTATCTGGCCTAGAGTAAATGTGCAGGAGGTTCGGTGTATGAATTACATGATGATCTCAAGCTCAGCATATTCTGAATGGATTTACTTTTTCCTCCCACAACATGCTTGTGCACCTATATTCCCTATCTCTGTGAAGGGTGCGTACCCACTCAGGACTCCAAGTTAGAATACATATTTCTCCTGCCGTACATTTAGATTATATCTAAGGGAAGCCCCCTTAACCTCACTTGTCCTTGTGCCATCTCATGGCTTTTGCCGTAGACCTCACAATTCTATTTAGTAACTCGAATCCAGGTAACCCATCCCCTGCACTTCTTAACTGAAATTTATTGGATTCCAAGTATGTGCCATACACATTTAAGGCCTTAACTGTATTATCTCCTTTAATCCTCAACATAATCCAATGAAGAGGGTACTGTTATTCCTATTAATTTATTTTTAAAGGAATTAAAGTTTAGAGAGTTGAAGTAACTTTTCCAGGTTTGGCCAGTGATTAAGAGATGGGGCAGCTCTTCATAGAAGTGCTCTTACCTAGGGCTCACGTCTCACTCTTCTCCTCCCATCCCTGGTTTATTGCAACTTCAACAGATTCACGAGGGTTGATTCACTGATTAGTTCGTGCATTCATTTCTTCCTTCCTTCTATTTTTTTAACCCATTCACTTACATATACATTTAATGAATGATTACTCACTTTTATCTATTTTACATGTTATGCAACTCAGGTGAAATCTAGACACTTGTGAAGCTTACTGTCTAGTAAGGGGCAAACATTAAGCCAAAATTACTCAAATAATCATTTAATGGCAATAAATGTGAATCTAGAATAAGATCCTTTACATATAAATCTGATCATGGCATTCATACCTCTGCCATTGAAGAAATCATTTCCTTTTCCTCAAAAACCTTTCCCTTTTCTCCACTAAAAAACAAACAAACAAACAAACAAAAAAGTGTCATCTTTAAATACTCAAATGTACAACTTCCTGTCACTCCCCTGTCAGGATTCACAGTCTCCCCTTTGTGTCCTCAAGATAATACTTATGAAAGCCTTTATTGTAGTAATTATTGAGCATTACAATTCCTTAGGTAGGTTTATCAGCATTCTTCAATTTACTTGGGAATTTTAGTGGTATTTCATAGTTTTTTGGTTAATAAAAAAGATAATGCCTTGTAAAGCACCTGGTATATTCTAAATTATCAATAAATGCTACCTATATATGTAATCTATTTTACCTATTAATATGTCGAAGCTCATCATGGGTATAATTTCTGTCTTCATTCTCACACACACAAAGTTATCTATTACACATAAGACACTTCAATCATAGATGACGTAGATAAATCTATGTAATCACCTTTGTTGAGGTGTCTACATTCCATTATCTGTTTTTTTTTTCTTTTGTCTTTTCTATTCTCATAATAATGCTGACATCACAAGGGCTAGTTACCACAGACGGTTGAAGTTTGGTAATAATCTCTCATTCCCTAATTTTTCTCTGCATCCCTTTAAATCCACCAGAAAGTTCTTGATAATTACATCTCAGATCTTCACTTTAGACTTTGGAAAGCATCTGATAAAAGCTGTGAAAAAGAATGACATAGATCCTCTCAGACTGACATAAACACAGGTCTAAGAGATATGATTAAGGAAATATCCTTTAATTTCAAAATATTATGTCTAGTATTCAAATCTGAGAGAATGCATGAGTAAATCTTTTTTTCTTTGCATCTTGATTACTACCATCTTACTGCAGATAAACGAGGACCTCTTCATGTAACTGATTCCTATCTCCCTACTTCTACTTTGTCTAATACGCAGTTTCCCATTCAGTGATAAGAATGATTTCAACATATAAATCAGATTATGTTCCTCCATTGCTGAAAACTATTCTATGACTCCCTATTCCATATGGAAAACAAAACACTACAAAAAGGTCTATAGATCTCTGCCTTTTATGGCTTCTGCCTAGCCCTATTACCATATATTGTGCCCCTTCTCTGAAATCATGCCACTCTCGATTTCTTTCAATTCCTCAAAGATGCTGAACTCATCAGTAGTTTAAGAGCCTTTGTACTTGTTGTTACTGTAATTGTCCTGTAATAACTTCTGTGCTTCTCTTCAAATGACTAGTTCATTTCGTCCTGCAGGTCTTGTCACCCTATCACCATGTCACCGACTTAGAAAGAGCTTCTCTGGGCGCCTGAGTGGCTCAGTAGGTTAAAGCCTCTGCCTTCGGCTCAGGTCATGATCCCAGAGTCCTGGGATCAAGCCCCACATTGGGCTCTCTGCTCAGCAGGGAGCCTGCTTCCCCCTCTCTCTGTCTCTGCCTGCCTCTCTGCCTACTTGTGATCTCTGTCTGTCAAATAAATAAATAAAATCTTAAAAAAAAAAAGAAAAAAAAAAGAGAAAGAGCTTCTCTGATCATCCTACCTAAAGGAGGGAAACTCTCACCATCTTTTTCCACTGAAAGCTTTTATTTGTTACCTTATAGTGCTCAATACAGTTGGAAAATATTTAATCCATTTACTTTTGGTTCTTTTAAAATTATTTGCCACTTACTTTAGTTTGGGTATTCCCAGAAGTAGAACCTGAGTCAAGGATATGAATACAAGTAACTTTTTTTTTTTCTTAAAGATTTTATTTATTTGACAGAGAGAGATCACAAGTAGGCAGAGAGGGAGGCAGAGAGAGAGAGGAGGAAGCAGGCTCCCTGCTGAGCAGAGAGCCCGATGCGGGGCTGGATTGCGGGGCTGGATCCCAGGACCCTGAGATCATGACCTGAGCCGAAGGCAGAGGTTTAACCCACTGAGCCACCCAGGCACCCCTGAATACAAGTAACTTAATTTGGGTGTTATTCCAGAAAGCACCAATAAGAAAATGTAGATATGAAGGATGAAAACTAATTCATGTGCATCATTGGACAGCCTACTCTTATGGCCGAGAGATTTTTAGTCCCACAAAGGAAATTTGGGGGAGAGTGTAGACATGCCTGAGAGTGGGGTGAGGAAGCTGGGGTATTTACGTATTCAGTCTCATTTCGCTAGTTGAGAGCTGATCTCTGACGATACAGGGGAGAAATCAGCTCCAGTAGTTTTCATCAGCCAGAGAAATTTCTGAAGCAAATCACTGCAGTGCTTAAGTCAGTGTGCTTGAGAATAATGAGTGTGGAGAGAAGATGGCTGGGGAATGAAGGCATCAGCTACTACATCTCTTGAGAGTCCAAGTTCCATGGAAGCAGTGCAGAAGTCTTGCTCGAGATTGCATACCCTGGTACTTGGCACAGAGCTGATGCTCCACTGATTTAAATGAAGTAATAGAAAACGGGGCTAATAGATACTAATAATTTTTTACAATGTAGAGTTTAAAAAGATTAGTGAAATTGGGTTGGTTTTATAGCTTATCTAGATCCTGTTCACGAGAAGAGAATCAGACAATTCAACTTTGTGATGTAATAACCAGAGCTCATTCTAGTAACGACTCACTTATGTTACAAATCTGTATTCATTTCCTTGAGCTGCCATATCAAAATGTCACAAACTGGGTGACTTAAAACAATAGAAATTTATTGTCTCAGAGTTCTGGAGACTGGAAGTCTGAAATCAAGGTGTCAGCAAGGCGACACTCCCTCTAAAACTTATAAGGAAATCCTTCCTGTCTCTTCCTAGCTTCTAGTGTTTGCTGACAATCATTAATGTCTCTTGGATTGCAGCTGCATGTCTCCAACCTCTGTCTTTGTAGTCATATGGTGTTCGCCACGTGTTGGCCTATAAGGACACCAGTCATACTTGATTAGGGGTCCATTCCACTTAGATCTAGTCTCTTCTTTACTTAACTAATTATATCTGCAAAGTAAATTTCCAGATAAGGTAACAATCAGTTATATCAGGTATTAGGATTCAGCATAAGCTTTTTAGAAAAGATAGTTCAACCTATAAAAATAGCCTTGAAGTTAAAATCTAGGGAATAACTTATTACAGGGTGAAAAATAGTGTTGTTGTGTTCAAGTCTCAAACCAGCCTTCAAAGTCAACCAAAAAAGTGTGTGTTACAGGAAAGGGAGAAAAAAATATTTCAGAATATTAAATGGTCTAGGCTCACATATAATGTAGGGGTATGTTGGTTACATCTCTGCTTGCCAGGAGGCAATCTGGTCTGTGCAGTGAGTTCTGGTTCCAAAGGGACAATACAGGGAACATGTGGAAAGAGGGGCAAGATTCAAGGGCAGCTCTTAGATACCCCTGTGATCTCATTAAGGAGACAACTCCAGGGCCTTCTCAGAAAGAAAAAAAAAATTCTTTATTCCTAAATTCCCACATGCTTGCCATAAGTTTTCAGGAATCAGATATTCTAGTATTCATTTTCAAATGAATACTATACATGATAATTTGTAGATAATTATTCCATGCATGTAATATGTATCAACTGTCTATAAGACTTATTAGAGGAACAAACAGAAATATTTATTCTCAGATTTACTACATAATCAGGTATTTTTCTATCCTTACAAGTAATTTTCATGAACTCTAACAATAAAAGACTATTTTGTCCTTAGCTGCTAAGACTCATTTTGGCACTTTGTATAATATCAAAATGTTTGATCATGGATCTCAACTTCTCTTAGAAATCAATGTGACACTTCAGATAAGAGATACTCGATGTAAAATAGACACAACTATATTTAATATGCCAAAGCCCATTCTTGTTCTATACTGATAGTTGTAATGATTCTAATTTACCATTTAACCCATGATTTTCAGGCAAATGGAACTGCCTTCACTTCTTTAAATTATTATTATTATTTTTTAAAGATTTTATTTACTTATTTGACAGAGAGAGATCACAAGTAGGCAGAGAAGCAGGCAGAGAGAGAGAGAGGGGAAGGCAGCCTCCCTGCCAAGCAGACAGCCTGATGCGGAACTCGATCCCAACATCCTGAGATCATGACCTGAGCCGAAGGCAGAGGCTTAACCCACTGAGCCACCCAGGTGCCCGAAATTATTATTAATTTTTAAAAGATTTTATTTGTTTATTTGACAGAGAGAGAGAGCACACAAACACAAGCAGGTGAGTAGCAGGCAGAAGGAGAGTGAGAAGCAGGCTCCCCACTGAGCAAAGAGCCCAATGCGGGGCTTGATCCCAGGACCCTGATATCATGACCGGAGCAGAAGGCCAACACTTAACTGACTGAGCCACCCAGGTGCCCCGTCAATTCTCTAAATTATTAATAGCAATGTTAAAAACAATATTAAGGGGCGCTTGGTGGCTCAGTGGGTTAAAGCCTCTGCCTTCGGCTCAGGTCATGATCCCAGGGTCCTGGGATGGGGCCCCGCATCGGACTCTCTGCTCAGCAGGGAGCCTGCTTCCTTCTCTCTCTCTCTCTCTCTCTCTGCCTGCCTCTCTGCCTACTTGTGATCTCTGTCAAAGAAATAAATAAAATCTTTTAAAAAAACAATATTAATGTATCTGTATAGACAGAATGAAGTGATGAATAAAACCAAGTATAGCTAAGAGTCAGGATTTAGGTTTTGTGTTTTGTTTTTAATAACTGAGACTTGTTTGGGTCAGATGGCTGATAGCTCTTCCCACATGTTTATTAACCTATGTTTTATAAACCAAGTAACAAAATTAAACTTAAATTTGAGGGAAAAAATCTTGTAATATTTTACATGTTTTCAACTATTTCAATAGCTTGAAAGTAATACTTGCATAGAAATAAATGAGGTTATATTTGAACAAAATTTTGCATGCACGTTGAATGACTTTATTCAAAAGCCAAATCTTCTATTTGTATACCACAGCTTTAAGTGTACAAATGAACAAAATGTTTATAGAAATTAAACAATCCCTACTAAGAATATGCTGTGCCATTACGTTTAAAAAGAAATATATTTTCTTCACGATCTAGAAAAACACTAATGGGAGGTGTTGATGAATAGAGAGAGAGGAGAAAACAATCTTCTGTGTAATATCCATTGTTTTTCATAAAAACGTTTAATGCCTCACTCTATTCTATTTTAAATATTTCACTTTCCATCCCCCCAAAGAATTTATATCTGATACACATATATATATAAAAAGTGAAAAATCTCATTTCATTCTTGATCCCATAATAACCACTGGAATGGTTGGTATATATTTTCCGGGATTAGGTGTACATGTGTGTCTATGCATATTTTTAATGTGCATTTTGTAGGTTTATTATTTATATGTTTTCCCGGATTTAGAGCAGTGAAAATAATGTTTGAAATCACATTTTTTCTACGTAACAACACATTCTATTTCCCATGTAGAGATTAAGAGGAATTATTTTGTAACGTTATCCTCTACTTCACAAATTGTACACCATTCACTTTATTACATATGGATACTAAGATTTTTTTTGTTTAATGTCAAACCACATTTGATTTTTCAACATTATGGGGAAGTGGACACAAAAGTTTACCTTGTTATTGCAATTGGGAGTGTTGTTTCAAAATGAGAGTGGAGGGTACAGCTTTAAAGCTATGGACTAAAAGGAGATAGTAAAATGAAGAGACTTATAAATTGAGTTTCCTGTAAAAGAAGAGGAACAGAGATATGAAGAAGGGGAGAGATAAGAGATCAGTCTTAAGAAGAGAGAAGGAGCCAGGCAATAGGAAGTCTAGAGTCTGCAGAAGAAAATGATTACTCAAGAATTGACATTAAAAGAGTGAGTATAAGACATTAAGAACTAATGTCTATAATCCAATTTTAAGTTTCATTTCCCTAAAATCTTCAGCAAGGCCTCCAGAAGGAGACATATCTGGATTAGAACAATGAGAGAAAGCAGAAGTAGGATGTGAAATCCAAGTGAGACCAAAGCTCAGAAGAAGCAGAAACTCAAAGCCGTAGGCAACCATGAGAATACAAGGGGACTCAGAACTATCATGAAACACAAGGAGGCCTCCGTTCAATACTCCTAAATTGTTTGATATTCCTAAAACTGAGAGTGACCTCACTGAGAACCTAGATTACAAAAAGATTCATTGAGATTCAAAAATAAAACACAAATGCAGCCAATATTATGTTGTAAATGAAAGAGCAGTGAGCTAAGAATTTGAAGACCAGGTTTTAGTGCCTCATTATCTTCCTTCTGATGGCAGTGTAGTCTTGAGCCTCACTGGTATAGGGACCCATAACATCTGTCCCTCATTGGGTGGCTGTGGGCAATAAATTTAAACTTGTATGTAAAGTCCATATCAAACATAGCATCATTATATTAAAAGTATTACCACCAACAATAGCTAAATTTATATTTGTATTTCCTTATTTGCAGCAAAAGAACTTATATCTTCAACCATGTCTGGACAGAATTAAAAGTTACCTTGAGTCCCCCTTCATCCCTGCTGTTTGCAGATCTCTAGAATAATAATAGACACACATCAAAGAAGGACCCAGAAAAGTTTTCTAATTAGTGCTTACCTTCCACAGAACCACTACCACCAACAACTGAGTTGTTTTTGAAGCCTGTTGGAGTAGGAGAGTCTAAATTTATCTTCCATACCCTATCCCAGGGTTAATAGACCTCAACCATTATCAAGCTTTTCCCCATCCAATTCAAAAGGATTGGGAAATATATCACACACTTTCAAAATTAGACTTTGGAACCAAATGGCTTCTATTTCCATCTTTATTGTTATGCCTGAGTTTTCGCGTCTGAGAAACCACCAAGGAGCCAAGCACTGATGCAATTACATGAGGGTTTATTTGACAAGCTTAAGCTTGGGCCCAAGTGCACCCGACGCAGTCGAGTAGGGACTTGGACCCTGAGGTGACATGCTTAAGCTTGGGCCCAAGTAATCCCGATGCAGCGGAGTAGGGACTTGGACTCGGCGGTGGGTGAGGACAAAGGGGATTATGGATGATGTAAGTCTCCAAGGACTTTTGGAAGCAAGGTCTCCAGGACCTTGAGGGGCTAGCTATTGTTGGGAGAAGGGTTATTTATTACCAATAATAAAAATCTTCTCGTGAGACCCTTTAGATGTATATCAGTGGGCCATATACTTGGGAAGGATTCTCGACACTATCTTGAAGGTTTAGAGATAAAGTTTCCTGAAGGAATTGTTAGAGTAGACTTATAGGATCCTGGTCGGACCTGTTGGGGTAAGGGGTTGGTCATGCTAGGATTGTCCTTAGCAAAACCTCAAGGTGAGGGCAGTTGAGTCCCCAGGGGAGAGCCACTCTGTCTGTTTCAAGGGCTTGTCAGTAGGTAAGGAATTGTAATGATTTTCTTCTGCCTCTGTTTCCCACATGAGCTAAACTTGAGGTGGGATGGCCTTAATTTTCTCGGTCTCCACATTTCCCCCTGAACAATTTTGACCCTTAAATCTTTAAGGTTGTTGAAGGTGGAAGGTCTCATCTTCTGTAACTTCTTCCTGCTGAATAGGGGCATCCCTACCTACTCGGGTCAATACTGGTCAGTTGGGGTATGTGTAGGGGAGTTATGAAAGACAGAGGCAGCTGAGTCCAGGGGAGACCGCTCAGGTGATCATCTGTGGAAGTTATGACAGCGGAGGAGTTGAAGTCGGGTGAGGAGACATGGCAGAAAACAGCAAAACATGATGAGTGTAACAAAAAGAAAATGAAGCTCAAATAAGTTTTTTGCTCTTTGACAAAAAAACCTTTTTCTAGTCCAGGAGTTTAAATCAATCATTAAAGGAGAGAGGGACTGTTTAAAATGCTAAGCTGAGTAGGTCAGAACCCAAGAAATATTTTGTGATCATCTGGAACGTCAAGATGGCTGCACTTATGTCAGGGCTGGACTCAAGGTGGCTACAGCCTTGTTTTTCTCGGCCTCCACATTTATGCCATTTTCTTTGGTTTCTTAGTTTGAAAATCATGTGACAATCCTAGTTATGAAAGGGGATTTCTTTGTACAAGTTTAATATACAATCTCTGTTCCCCTCTGAGAAAGCTTAGACTCTTAGCTTTGTTTTGTAGATGTTCATATAATTGTCACAGCAACACTCTTGAAATTTGTTTTATCCCTGTACAAATTAAACAGAAACTAAATAAGCTCTGCGAAGTAAAACAGACCTTTGGAAATGTAAACACTTCCTGTGGGAATATTAAAAGATTTCCACTTTTTTTTTCTTCAAAGCAACATTACTTTAGATTACAATAAAAAATAAATGAGACATGGGATTTATTCAACACTATCAGCTCTTAAAAGAAAAAAAGTAACTTGATCTCAAATGCCTCTCTACATTCCTCTCTGTGAGCTCTCTTTACCATGTCAAGAGTGATGACAAACTCTACTAGACATTTACATCCCCACGGAGGGAAGACAATTCACACCTCTTCACAGTTGGAAGGAATTCTGAGAAAGTAGCACATAGAGTTGGGGATTCCTCTCAGTAGGGTTTCCATCAACTCTGGGATGCATTATTCCATTGAAAGGACGCTTGAAGTTATAATAGATATGTCAAAAGCTTGACTCTGGTTATCAGCGGAATAAGAGAAAATACAACCACTATTTCTCTACTATAAAGAGTGCTTTCTCTACTACACTGATTTTCTATTTTCTTTTATATCAGTTAAGCTTTCTTGCATCCATTCTCCATCATCAAAGAGGGAAAAAGGGTTATCCAATATGGAAATGTCTGAATGACCTCGGCCTGTCTTGGAAAGTCCTAACTGTTTTATGAAGAGTGACTTAACATTAGTGCAGAGTCAGCCTCACTAATAATGACTCCTATCTGTAAGGCATAATTCTTTTATACTACGGGAAATACTTTACATTGATCTTCTTTATCATTGATTTATCATTGATCCTTGCAGCGTTTTTGTCAGAGGAATGAAACATTACTCAGGGCAAAAAAAATGGTGGAGCTCTGAAATGCTGGCCATAAAATAATTCATTGTACCTAAACAGTATGATTTGTACACCATCAGCGTTGGTGATAGCAAAAAATTTGTGTTATTAAAGAATGTTATTACTCATTGCTTAAGAGCTTTGTGTCAATGTTGCTTTATAGCAAAGCCCTCCTGCTAACCACTGATTTTAAACAGGTTTATTTCTGAAAGTGGAGGTCTCCAAACTCTATCTCACTCAACCCCAAACAATCTACTGTGAATGAAGTCATTGTCAATGACTGCAGCAGGCTCAGAAATTATAGATGCAGAAAATCTGCTCTTTGCCATGTTTGCTATTCCATTGAAGCTGGAGGTTGCTACTTGAAGACTTATGTTCATTTTTGAACATCATTATTTCATGAATGAATCATTGCAAATATGATAAGCGATGGCCATTTTGCAGTGCAATAAACATTGAGAATCAAGAAATATGGGTCAAAATGTTGGGCTATTTGGCAGGTGTGTGCCTTGAGAATTCTCTGGAGTATTCCTAGAGCTTGAGTAAATGATCTCTAAGTTTCTGTGGAGGTATCCAATTCCATGACTCTCTGATTCAACTTACTAGTTTCTGCCATTGGAAAGTATTCTCATGGGTTCAAGTTTTGTCTGCACTACATAGGGAAGATAAAAGAAACTAACAAACCCTCAATTCAATATGTTAAAGTAGTCTTTCACTTTGAATGGAAATAAAATAAAAAATACACTGGAGCAAGCAAAATAAGTATTTTTCCAAATAAAATCCTTAATTTTTGGCCACCTACTCTACACCCCCCATTTACTAAAAATTTCTATGGTTTTTAATCCATTTGTAGAAGACTTGTTTACCTAAAGCAACCCAGTCAATAAAAGTATCATATAAACAAAATGGAAATAATCAGTTTAAAGAGCTGGTAATTGTGGTAATTAAACTGCCTCTTTTGTTAAGCCAGGAAGGGGTAACTTTTCAGAATATGTACTGGGGATTCAGCCATGTGTCACCCATTAAAGTTAATTGAAATCACAATCTAATCCCATCCATTACACTGAACTTTATTTCTAAAATTTACTTATAAGGCTGGCGAGTGATTTGCTTTTCATCAAAATTTTCTTTAATAATACTAGAATATATTTTAAAATTGTGTATATACACACACATACATATTGTTTTGGTCATATTGATTAAAATGATCCTCATTTATTTTCAGATTTTTACCTCAAACTATATATGCGTGCGCGCGCGCACACACACACACACACACACACACACAGATCCAACAAAAAGAGTAGCATTTAAGATATTATTTTAGTATTTAAAGGAAAGATACTAGAATAATTTATAACCCAGAAGCCATACTAAAAATGATTGACAGATAAGTTTGTAAAATTTTAAAACTTTTATCATGAACTTCATTTTTAATGTTAATAATTTAATCAATCAATTTTAGGAAAATTTAAAGTGGCAAAATTTTTTACAACATTAATTCATAAAATATGATAGTCACAGTCAACAAAAGATGATTCTAATAATTTTAAGTGTTTAAAATGAAAAAAACTACTAAGAAAATAAATTTAAAGAAAATATTATATCATAAGTATTTGTCAGGGTTTTATGCATAAATAATAAAGAATGCATGATATGAACAAGACAAAAAGAGTGAAAGTTGGAGAGACTCTGGGATCTTGCTGTTAAAACTGCCAGACTATGCAAAAAGAAACATTAAACAAAATAAATTGCTGTGTGATAAAATATTTAGAAAAGGAATATGTGCTGGTATCAATTGTTTACTGACATACCGTATTCAAATTTCTCTCTTGAAATTTACTAGTTCCAAAGGTGAATAAAAACCAGGGAGCAACAGAAGTACTAAAAGACCGACTCCATGTACACAAAATTGAATCAGAAATTAGAGGTTTATGGAAGTGGAGTGGTTTTCATTCCTTTGTTGGAAAAAAGTATAATGATAGCTACATACATATATGAAGGCATATAGATATATAGATGTAAATAGATACATATTTGTATATTCAAAGACAAAACTATTGTTTTCACTATTGTATAGCCACATAAACACGTGATTCTCTGACTCATCTACAAAGGTGGTGATTCTCTTAAACACCTAAAAGAATTTCATTTTTATTAAGACAGTGCTAAAAGGGACTGAAAAATTAATTAAAAATAGAATTTCTTGAGACATGAATCTCACAGTTTTTTCTTCACTACTTCTATAGAAATTCCAGTTACAAAATGTAAAAAGAGAAGCCAACCAAACCCCATTTGCATGCATAGTAAATAGGAACCAGCAAAAGATAGTGTAGCTTATTAAATTTGCAATGTCTTTTATGAACCGGTCTGCTCATTGTCTGTCTTGAAGAGCTTTGCATTTCCGTAAAGGATGATAAATATAGCAGTAGGTTCCTTTTAAATGTTTTAGTTCTGGAGACCAATAAATAGCTTCTCTGTTTCCTACTGGAAATTATAAAAGTAATCATCATGCAGATATAAAAATGGCTGCATTTTTTCCTCTAAATGGGTTTTACCAGATCAGCTGCAGGAAGCTAAAGAAATGACAGTAAAATGGTGATTTAAAATGTATTTTTTTAGTCTAGCTCCACATACTAGCAAATAATCTCAAAACTAAGCATTTTAAAAAGTTTAATATACATCATCAATAATCCCTACGTATTTCAGATAAAAATGAAGCAGAGATCACTATTTGTCAAGGAAAATTCAATGAGGATTCCCTCAGTGGCAAAGTTCGGAATTTTGGCAAGAACTCAAGGCCACTGAATATCACTTAGGAGCTGTCCATGACAGGGTAGTAAACGAGAGTTTAAAGCAGCGGTTCCCAAAGGGTGGACAGAAAGCTAGAATCCTGGTGGATTCTAACCTGGCATATAAGCCAACTGGAAACAAAAAAACAGAAACTTGGTTAAGAGAGACAAGGATGCAAAACAGAGTACTGATTAAAAGAAATGGCTTTCAGGACTCAGAAGACCAGGTTTGAATACCGGCACCGCCACACTTAACTCTACATGTGACCATGGAAAGGAATTTGTTCCTCCATATCTGTTTCCTCTTATGCAAAATGGGAAGAAAAATACACAGTATGGAAATCTTAGAGATTTTATAAAGATTAAACGAGATAATGAATTTATGGTATATAGTCCAGTACCCCAAACATAATAATTAATAATAGTTGTTGTTATTGCTCTTATTGTATAATTACTTATTACAAAGGGCTACTTTCAAGTAACCTCTGAGTGAATTATCGGAATTATTAAATATATTGGTTAGTTAAAATGTAAAAGTCATTTGAGTTTATGGAGGACTTCTTTCCTTCTTAGAAGTCATATTGCCATACGTTTTTAGCACTATTGCGAATATGCTTACTTAGGTGATTGGAATATTCACAATTTTTAGTACCTTTATGATCATTGTGGTGTTGGACTGATCCTGGTTTTCCATTGTTATTATACATTTATTAACTTTTAGTCATCATTTGTTTTTAATTTCTGTCATATTATTACAACAATGGTCATTGCAATTTCTCTCTATTTATTATAAGCCACTCTTTATTCCCACTAAAAAATGAAAATTGTGGGATAGATGGTCTCTGTATTCATTATCTCACCTATGTTTGTCTTAGGATTTTTGTTCTTCCTAAGTGGTGGAAGGCAGAAAAAACTAAGAACCACTATTCCAGAGACTTAAGAGAATCAATGGATTTTCAGATAACATTCAAATTTTTCCCTAGGAGAATCAACACAATGTGACTGAGCTAAGTATTCCTTGAATGGAGATCTGTTGTGGGGTGCCTGGGTGGTTCAGTGGGTTAAAACCTCTGCCTTCAGCTCAGGTCATGATCCCATGGTCCTGGGATGAAAACCCCAGCATTGGGCTCTCTGCTCAGTGGGGAGCCTGCTTCCTCTTCTCTCTCTCTGCCTGCCTCACCACCTACTTGTGATCTCTGTCTGTTAAATAAATAAAGTCTTTAAAAAAAAAATAGAGATGTTATGACTTATTCAATTCTCAAAATTCATTCCACCTGCCAATGACTTCATTTTTGTCCTCTTATGCTCTCTAACCTGAACTGCTACAAAGCCCTATCTTCCTTTTCCACTGCTAATCTCTACTTCTTCCTTTCTACCTATTCATGGGAAGCACTTTCATTTCCAAAGAGCAAACCCTTGATATTTCAGTTTGATGGCTACCATTATATATGATGAGTTTGGCAAATGCAAGCAGATATAAAGAATGACCAACAGATTTTGCTCCGTACAACACCAAGTTTTACTCCATAAGCCAGTGTGTTAGATAGTCTCAAAATCAATTATTAGGCAATCACTACTAACCAAAAAGGTGAGGGTCATCTTCATGAAGGATATGAAGGTACAAGAGCAAATTTTTCTAGCTTACTAAAATGTTGCAAGACCATAGTTTAGTCCACAATGTTAAAAAAAAAAAAATCCTGGGGCGCCTGGGTGGTCAGTGGGTTAAAGCCTCTGCCTTTCGCTCAGGTCATGATCCCAGGGTCCTGGGATCAAGCCCCGCATTGGGTTCTCTGCTTGGCGGGGAGCCTGCTTCCTCCTCTCTCTCTCTCTCTGCCTGCTTCTCTCCCTACTTGTGATCTCTATCTGTCAAATAAATAAAAT
Source organism: Meles meles (assembly GCF_922984935.1). Classification (NCBI taxonomy): domain Eukaryota; kingdom Metazoa; phylum Chordata; class Mammalia; order Carnivora; family Mustelidae; genus Meles; species Meles meles. The sequence goes on along the minus strand of NC_060085.1, from coordinate 44,746,417 downwards.
CTTTTTTTAAAAAAATCCTTATCTCCAGGAATTCTCTACTAAAAACCCTATTTTCTTGGGAAGAAAAATATGATACAATGAACGATTATTAGGCATTACTTTCTTACTTGAAATCAATTTCCATATTAATCACTTAGCAATATCCAAGCATAAAAGAATAAGATCTAGAAAAACAATTTCATTCTAGAAATTTCCTTCCTTCTCTCCATCTCTACTTCCTTCACTTCCTCTTTTACCTAAAATTTTGCTTACTGAGCTCTAAAATGTACCAGCTGTTTTCTATGATTTTTTTTTTTTAAGTGAGAACACATCCAAGTCATTGATTTCCAGGAACCTTTTTTGGAGGTTGAGAAGTAAAACAAAGATTACAGATAGAGGGAAGACTTCAGAGGTAAGGTGACATTTTGCCTTAGTCTTAGAAAATGGCAGAATTTTCAGGTGGCATCAGGGTAAAGAATGTACCAGGTGAACAAAACAGCTAACAAATTCATAGTCAATTCTCTTGTGAACCCCTTGAAAGAATTTGACAGTGTTTATCAGTCCTTCCCTTTCAAAACCCTTTGTTGGCTTCCTGGTCACTGCTCTTCCTTTATTTGCCCCTTATGTAACTGGTTGCTCCTTAGGGGTCTCATTATCTGTTTCCTCTTAAATGTTTGCCTGCAGCCCAGACCTCTCCCCTAAACCCTCATCTAGGATATCCAAATGCCCACACCACATCTCCATGTAGATGCCTAGTAGGCATCCTAAGCATAATTTTCCCCAAACTGAACAAATGTAAAGCCTCTAAGGAGAAAAAATGCTCATTACATTCAAGCAGCAGCAAGAAAGCCAGCTTTTTTGGAGCAAAGTAAGTGAAGAGTGATAGTAGAGAAAGTCTGAGAGTGACCCTGAGGCATGATTTTTCTCTACCCAGCCCATCCCTGCTTACATCTTCTTGATGACTGCATATTACTGCCAAATTTAAGAAATGGTAAAGTCAGGTTTCCACGTGCTCAGGGAAAATGTTTGGAGATATCTTTGAGTCCCCAATTTCTCTCCTACTCCTGTCCTCAAAACAAACATACAAACCAACAAACAAAACCAACCAACCAACAAAAACAATAGCATTGATTTTTCCTTTAAAATGTATGCAAAATCCAACCATCACTAACCACTCCACTGTTAATACTTTGATCCAAGCCAAAATTATCTCTTGCCTGGATCACTGAAATAGCCTCTTAATTGGTCTCTTGTTTCTATTCTGGTTCCTTGACACTCTGTCCCCATCATACTGGCTGGAGAGATCTTTATACAGACAATGTCAATATTCCATCCAAAACCTTGTGGGACTCCACTCAAAAAGCTCAACACCTCACCATACAAGGTTCCATATGCTCTAGCCTTGTTTAGGTCACGAATCTCACTTCCCACCCTTCTTCCTGTACCCACTCTGCTCTAATCTTTAGGACTTCCTTGCTGGTCCATGACATTCAAAACCTTGGAAATTATCATCCCCTTGGATTTAATTACTCTTTCTCCACATATCTTGTTTTCATTCAAGTCCCTCTGAAATGCATGACATTCTGCATTAGAGAATACTACCTATATTTCTTTATTGTCTATCCCCTTTATCCTGTTTCCTGTTTCCAAATAGCGCTATTGCCATCTGGCATATACTTATAGTTATTTGTGTACTGTCAGTAGTCCTATCATCTATAAGGTCCATCAGGACATGGGTTGCTCCATCCTCTGCTGTATCCAGGCCCTGGATCTTTGCCCAGCTAATAATAGTTGCAGAAAAAAGAATAGTGTCTGAATAAATCTTACCATTGTAGGCATGAAGATATAACATGAAATTATTTGAGCAGTGTTATAAAGTTTGGAAGCAGAGGGAAGGTCATACAAGGCATGTGAAGCTTCAGTCAGGCAAAGGAATCCATAGAGAGCTTTAGGTATCATGAAAATACTGGTTCAGTGAAAGTGGAAAGTAACAGGGGTACAAATGTAAGGGAAATAAAAAAGGTATTGCTCATTTCAAGTTGTGCCCAATGTCACCGCTAGCCGTTCTTATGAATAAATCTAGCACATCCATGATCATGTGTAAGGGCAGGTATGCTGCCCCATCTTCTTTTCTTAATTTCTATTCACCAAAATTATTCCTCTATACTAGTGTGGAAGATGATAAATGGAAATATTTCCAAAACATGATTTTCATCCTAAGAAACTTAACTGAAGATTTACAATTGGCTTGCAATAAAATTAATAGAGGAGATTTATTGCCAAACCCCTTCTGTATTATGTTAGGCTGGTTATGATGGCTCTAAGGTCTTTGAGCAATTTACTCTAAGTACCTCTTATTTTCCTATGGCTCATTTATTTCTACTATATCTTGCTTATGCTAGGAATAATTTGGTTTTCTTTCTCTGTACCTGCTGATTCTTTCACAATTAAAGCAGTTTCTTTTCTCTGTCACATCCCGCCCTAGGCACCTTCTCTTTGGTAGGTATGCTGACATTCTTCCAAAATGTCCATAACAAAAATATGACGCTATTATAGCCAATGGGTCAATTAATGTCAGAAAATTCTATTGATTTGGTTTTTTTTTTTTTTCATGTACAGACTGACATCATCAATTCTCATTCTTGAGAGCAAGAGATCACTTTGAAAAAGGGGCAGTGAAGCATATTTTATTTTTTTGTCATTAAAAAAAACAACAACCCTGAACTCTTTTGGTTATGTTCCACCTGCCAAGAACTAGACACTCATTATGATATCTTCCAGTCATAAACTGATTGAATGAGAAGAGGTCATTTAGACTAATCCTCTCACTTTATCTATGAAGACACTGAGATGTGAAGTTACTTGCCCAGGGTTGTATTAAGAGAAACAAGATGAGAAAAGAGTAGCTTCAGATATAATAGCAGATATGGCATCTTTCAGGGAACTAAGTTGCTCATAGTATTTTCAGATAAGAATTAGGGATGCCTGGCTGGGTCAGACAGAAGAACATGTAACTCTTGATCTCAGGGTTGTGAGTTTAAGCCCCATGTTTGATATAAAGATTACCAATAAAGATAAATAAAAACTTAAAACAATAAGAATTAGAAAGTCACCTTAATTGGAAATACTATGTTATATATATATTATATATATATATAACATATATATATAACATAGTATTTCCAATTATATATATATATATTTGTTGTTGTTTTGTTTATTTGTTTATTTATTTATTTGACAGAGAGAGAGAGCACAAGCAGTGGGAGTGGCAGGCAGAAGAAGAGGAAGAAGCAGGCTCCCCGCGGAGCAGGGAGCCTGATATAGGGCTCGATCCCAGGACCCTGGGATCATGACCTGAGCCAAAGGTAGAGCTTAACAGACTGAGCCACCCAGGCATCCCTGTATACATATTTATACATAAAGGTATAATGCTTGTATGTTTTCCTTACTATATCATATATTACTATATGTGTTTATGTGGTAAAAAACAGTAATACTAGTGCTATGTCTACACAGGCAAATGAAGAAGAGATTGCGGATCAATATACGACTATACCCCAAGTCACTGTACTATTTTCAGACTTCCAATTTACTGTGGCCTTTAGGCCTCTTCTGTATCCTGTGTGTCGGTCTGCATGAAGGAGGCTCCATGGGTAAAATCTGTTTATGTTAACATTTAAATTTAAGCATTTTATAAAAGGAAAACAGTTTTATTTTTCAATTTTGTATCGACTCAAGTCTTTTTACAGCTGTTGAAACTGCTGAGCATAAACTATTGAGGTTCAAATCTATCCATGTATAAAGCACTTGTATATTTAAGTAGTCTCTCTCTCAAGTTTTAATTTTTAGTGCATATACCTATAAACTCTATTTGCACCTTTAATGACACTCATTTGCATTTCAAAATGACAAGACAAAATACCCTAAATTTAGCTTATACCCAAATTTAGATATACGTTTGTTTGACGATCAAAGGGCTGACAAAATGATCCGTGATCCTTTGGTAGTGTCCTGTCCTTTGTGAACAAATTTCATTCTAAAATGGAAACAAAGGGTATGAAATGGAAAATCTCACACACACACCCTCAGAAGAACAGAACTTAAGAACTGAGAGAACGATTTTTCCTAAATGCCTGATTTATAGCAGATGGAAACTTGTCTCTTGGTCAATGAACATCCATCAGCGATTTCTGTCCATCCTTAAGGCAATGAACTCACTGCTTGTACTCTGGCTGGGCCTCCTTGGTTTTTGCACCCTTGCCCTTCATTACAGCTTGCCTTAAACCTTCAGTGGACTCACTGTAGCTTGCTCCCAGCCTGTGTTTTCGGAGTTGCAATTCCTTTGTTATTTCTGAATAAACTCAGTTTCTGCTAATTCATTCTTGCTTCAATTTTGCTATATATTTAGGTTGACATCTTATTTCTTGGTATAAGTTCATGAATCTTTCGACAAGGAAAGAAAAAATCCCAGCTGATGTGGACTATGTTGACTTCAAAACACATTTGAAAATGTTTTAAAAATTGTTTTCTGAAAGTAAAATGGAATAATATGTGCAGAATAATCATACAACTTGGAATCAACATATATTAGTCTCAGCAGGAGTCACAAGAAAGCATCTCGGTGTAACTAACATAAGTAATTAAAAATTATTTCTAATATGTACCTCCCACAATCCTTATTCCCTCCTATGAATCACTTTATTCTCAGACCAGTTCTGGTCTTTCTTTTTCTCTCAACTTTTCATCATCTCTTTTCCTGATTTTGTATTCCAAAAGACCAGAGATTATATGCATAGAGAAAATCCTCCTAAAGGAGATAAGGAAAGGATAGGGGCTGAAGTCAAGGGATAGGGAGTAGAGAGTCATATTCATTAGTCAATTATTCCTCTTCCGTCAAGTGGATTTGCAAAATGCTTGAATTATTATGCAAAGGAAGAGGTAATAGACCTCAAATGGTATGTAAGGAAAGATTGTAATGTCACTTATAGATTTGCTAAATTGTCCCAGAATGGCAATACTTTACATGAATGAGTCAAATTCCAGAAGAATTTCAATTGAACAAATACAATAATGAAAAAAATATAATAAATAATTATACAGTTTGGGACATGAGATCAACAATTAGACCATTGAACCTATGGCGGGAATATGATTTGAGCAAGGTAATTTAAATGGATAAGAAAATGTAACACTTTTTTTATTGGCCAATGGCATGATGTGATCGGCAGTACACTATGACCAGGAAAAGTAGAAGAAAGGAAGGAGAGATGACTGTGAGATGAGATCCTCTATCACAAACTGTTAGGGATTGTGCCTACTTCTGCGAAAACATGAACACACTCAGTAGAGAGGTACTAAGATGCTGACTTGACTAGAAACCATGACAAATTAGAAAGCATGTCATATAAAGAGAAGACATGAAGGAGAGATTTAATCGCTGTTTTCAAAATCATACCTAAAGTTTCATCAGATGGAACTCAGAATAAATTTATTTTCTATGGCTTTCATGATATGGAACTAGAGTCAATTAAAGAGAGAGCATGATTCAAATGGAGGAGGCATTTTCTATTCCAGATACTCTAACAAGGAAAGATGTACATCAGGGAGTACTGAGTACCAGACACTTAATGAGAATGTTCAGTAAAGAGAAACAAGGTCGGAGGAGGAAGAACCTGAAAGACTAACAGTCCCTCCTATTCTTGAGAATTTTAGATTAAGCACACTAAGGTGATCACATAGAATAAAATGTTCTTTATTCTAAATAGAATTTCTTTTCAAAAATACGTGCATTTTTCAAAGAATTCAAAATTTAAAAATTTCATTTCCATGAGATAAACATATCCATCCAATTTATGCCATAGATATCTAAATGCATCATAACTGAAAATATAACCATAGCAACAAAAATAATAACAAAATTTATTATATATGGAGCCCTCAATAAATATACATCAGGCACTAAGCACTTTACATCCGTTTCCTTCATTAACCCCCAAAACCTGTCAGGTAGGTAAGGATTAATGAATTTGACAGGACCCAAAACTGGTAAGTAGCCAAGCTAGAATTTCAACTCAGGTTTGTCCAAATTTAATCACTACAGCTATTATATTATTGCTATTCCCTGTTCCATAATGCTTCTTTAAGTGAAACATGAATAAATGGAGCATGGAAGCCAATATTGTAAGGAAGAGAACTTGTTATACTACCCAGATATCCCCAGGTATAGACCTGCAATTCATAAATTTTCAAAAGGCACTCAGTAACAATGTGGACACCTGTCTTTAAATAAGCCTCACAAGTGAACCAAATGGGCATTTTATGATATAAAAGTCAATTCCTAAGATATTACCTCCTAAGCTTAATACTATCAATGCTCATATGAAAAATCAGGAATAATTTATTACAATTCCCCAACGAGGTGAACTAGTTCATTATAATTCATAAATATAGAAAGGTTTCTACATCTTTTAGAAAAAACTAGTTGTTTCTCTGCATCCCTAGGAAGGAAGCTAGTCATGCCATAAAGATATCTTTGTGGAACTTTGTAGGATAAGGGGCAAAGTGAAAGAGCAGTACTTTTGCAATTTTCTGCTTCTTAAAAGAAATTCTTAAAAAAAAAAGAAAGAAATTCTTGTTGAACTTTTAGTAAGGTATAAGGGGCAGTGATTGTGTTTAAGTGGATTTTTCTTTGAATTAAACCCTAATTAAAAGAGTAAAAATAGAGATGAGAGCATGTAGACCAAACATAACACAGCCATTCAGCAAGGCTTCATTTATAGTAATTTTTCATGTATCCAGAAAGTAATTAATAATCTGAAGTGTCAAAATATAATCGAGAAAGTCAGAGTAACAACAACACCACCAGCAAAATGTGAGCTCAAAAATCTGCACCGCATGGCTGAGTCACTCTACCTAAGTAAACTAACCAGGTCCTCCTTAGATCCTTTTATGCCTTGAATACTGATTCAGAGCAGTTTGTAAGACGGAAAAGTATTGCTATAGGCCGTCAAATCAATAGTCTAAAATCAAGAAGGAAGAGAAAAATATCATACAATTGTCCTCAACAACTTAAAACATTCATTTTGACATAGCATATTTTTTGAACAATAAATCCATATTGGCTGATGTGATTTTCCCTGGTCTCCCCACCTTCCCAGAGCAGAGAGAGGCTCAAGACAACATTTCAAATTAAGCTTTCTCCGCCCTGGGACTGGAAGACAGGTTGTTGATTCACTTCAGTGATGCTGCTTTTTGGCACTGTGAAAGTGGTCTGTACATTGGCCAGCACACGAATAAGCCGTGAGAAAAAACATCCACCATGTCTAAAGCACCCACCCACAGCCAGAGAGAAGAACAAGAAGAACATTCAAAACAAACGTATCACAAAATTGAGCTGTAGGAAGCAAAAGATAACAACTGGAGCAAAAAAGTAGTCAGGCCAGTGGATGTCTAAACAGAGCACAAAGAAACATCTTAGAACTGTAATATCTGAATTTGGCAAAAGCAATCAGTAGGTGAACAGAAAGCCAACTTGTTAAGAAATGGTAACAAGGACAAAAATAATTCAAAATAAACTTTCCAAAAATTAAAACAACTGTCACTGCAAATACATAGAGATGTATCAGAGCTCTGATACAGTGATATTTAAATGAGTAGGTTCAAAGCTTGACTCTGATACAAGAAAGCAAGTGGCTTCATTTCTTCATCTGAAAATGGAAACAGTATCTACTCTGTCTACACTACAGAGTAGTTGGGAGAATCATATGAAGATATCTCAAAATGCTTTGAAATTTGCAAACTGGTTAAAAAAAATTTGATGATGATGATGATGATGATGATGATGATGATGATGATGAAAATATGCCACACAGATGGACAGAGCTCCTCATAGAAAAAAAAAATGCTCTCTGGAAAGTTGAGTTATGCGGGTGGTATGAACGTAAAGCCAAGTTGGGTATTTTATTTATGTATTTATCAGCCATAAATACCACAACACATTTGAATAGAAATGAAATATCTTACAAAGCAGGGGGAAATAAACTTTAACAGTTTTCTTTCTTGATTGGGTGTTCATGTTAGTCAGAGTCAGGGCCATACGTCAAAAAATGTGTTTTTTTGTAATTCAAAGTTAGAAAATATTATTCCAGGAAATGAAAGATGAAGAGGAGTTTTTCTAAGAAATAAATGTGTTGGGAAATGATACTATTTTTTTTTTCTTTCTTAAGAATGTGCTTCTTGGATGTGAGAAATTCTGTCAGGAAAAAAAAAATATTTTAAATTTGAACTTTCCTTGATATAACTTCTGTTTTGGGTCACAAGAAATGGAAAAAAGGTCACATGATTATTCCCTATTCCTTTCTCCTTCAATAGCAATTGATTTTTATTAGTAACCATGAGCATCAGAAAAAGAGTTTCTGTTTCTGTTAATGAACTGAGGTGTGCAGGTGCATATGATATGTTCATATGAACCAGGGCTCTAAAGTGTGCCGATTCTCCCCAATTTTCTACAATATTTTCTGTTTCTTATCATTATGACTAAATAATGATGGCAAAACTAATGATGCCATTACCCTGTAATTGGGAATTGAGGCTGTTTAGCAATGATAAAGCATGCACTGAGCAGAGTTAATGGGCCAACCAGGCAGCCCCACTGGGTAGCTAGTCCACAAAGCAAGAAGACTGAACATTTGCAAGGTAGGCTGTTGTTCGTAAAAGGCAGTGAGCATCAGGAAATGTTTCTTCCTCATTATTGTCTACTGCTCTATCAGCCTAGGGGAAGTTAAGAGAGCTCAAATAAAGATTTGAGGCGACTCTTGATATAAAATATACAGAGCCCTTTTCTTCATGATTCAATCATTTACAGATTTCTCCTTGAAATTACTTTCAATAAAATAATGCATTGTTTTAATCTAACCATATTCCATACCTTTTACCTCTTAATTTGCATGGGGATGATGTTATAGATTTTAGGGTCTTATGGCATATGTATTTGTCTATGATACTTGTTCAAGCACAGTCCCTGGAACATAGTAGGTTAGCTATTGGTTCAACCAGTATACTATATATATATATGTATATATATATACACACACACATATATATAGGCTAATTTATACCTATGCTCAGGAATATACCATTGCTCAATTTAGTGCAAGGAAACTGAAATTTTTGGGGATTTTAACATTAAAAATATGTTTTGCCCACAACAGACAGGTTACAAGGAAAGTAGGATTCTGTTGGTTCAGAAATTAAGACTGGGAGCCATAGAGAAAAAAAGCATGTACAGAGTAGCTTGCCCCTGAAACTCTTCCCATGATTCTGATGAAGTAATAGTAGGAAGCATTCCCCAAGGGTCCATTGCCTTTTTATAAACAAGCCGTGTTCTGTAATTTTTTTTTCCACCCAGGTTAAGCGAAAAGTGAAATGTCACAAGCATTATTGAAACAATGCCTCCTGTTTAGTAATAATAATTACTACTTTTCAATGCCAGGCATTATGCCAAACACTCTAGATGAATTATTTTATTTATTTCTCACAATAATCCTGTGAGGGGAGTTTGATTAGCTTCCCCATTTTTCAATTTGGAAACATAGGGCTTAGAGAGGTGAAGTTAATGTGTCCAGAGGTACATTGTCAGTAAATGAAAAAAAAAGAGAGAGAGAGAGAGAGAGAGAGAGATTTAAGAGAAGCCTGACTCAATTCCATGGTCTTCCCATTTGACCATATCATAGCACATCATGCAAAGTGCTTTCCGTGCATTGTCTCAAGTGAGCCGCTCAATGTTTCTTCAGTTAGGTTGACTGGTGCTTTAAGCTCCATTTTACAGATGGAGGTTTAAAGAAGTAAATAACTTGCCTGTAATTTAAACAACTACCAAATCACAAAGCAGGTCACACACCATCTTTTCTCTCTCAGAAGCCAGTGTTCCAGAATGTAAAGTGCATTATATAACTCCTACACAACCCTTGGGTCAAGTCTTCAGCACTAAATGTTACAGGAAAGGTCTTCATACATGAAAGCTCTAAACACCAGAAGGTACATCCTCACCTCTGTGTCATTCTTTCCTTCCGATAAGAGAGGATGATGCAGCCTGGGCCAAGGCTACCTCTCTTGTCTCTTTCAATCTTTTCACTTGGTCCTTCTTGCACTCTCTTCCCACACACATCTGAGTCTATGCGTTCATTTTTTTTCCAGGTCATTTTAAGGTAGATCTGTTATCAGAGCTTCTAATTTTACAGAATGTGAAAGGACATTCTGCTCTCAATTATACCCACCAGAATGGTTGTTCTTCATCCTATAATCCCCGGGAGGCACCTTTCTGCGGTTTGGGGTTTCAGACATTAGAGGAGGCCGCTGCGAATACAGTAACATTCACCTAGTTGCTACTGTCACTCTAATGACCAAAGAAGCAAGCTGCACCACATGCTACAAAAGCAGAGAGTCATAGCACAGATCCTGGGGACCCTAGGGGAGCATGCAGCAGCCAGGGACAACCCTATTAACCTTCTCCAAATTTTGTTTTACATTTTTCAAATTTTATTTTTTATTTCACTAAGAATTGCCTAAATTAAAATAGGATGCCCCATACTCCTCCAGAAATAATTCAGCCAAATGGTACAGGTCAACACAAAACTTCTGACTAAACGTGTCTCTATCCAGGGAGGAAATTCAAATATATTCCCCACCCCTGGATTTTCCAGGATTTAAAAATATTTTGGCCTCTATTATAGACATGTGTTGACACATTCTGGGCATGTAAATAAAGAAACAGTGAGAGTATAATCAAGCACTCATGGATGTGTATGTTTGAAGCTGGGCATATAGTTACCATATAGGAGATTTTATTATAATTCTTTTTAACCTAGGAACCTTTACAGATGGAGACCTAACTGAGATTCCCAAGGAAGTATCACAGATTATGACAGTAATATGCACTGCCTCAGGTCCATGTAGATAAAGGCAAGTCAAGTGTTGGCAAGGGGAAGCCTAAAAAGGAACCATGGTTCCTTCTTTTTTGTTACTTATTTTTTTCTTCCTTCCTCCCTTTTTCCTTCTTTTCTTCTGCGTTTTCCTTTTCCTTTTTGAGCTAACGTTGATTAGGAAGTTTCTGCCTCCTTTACCTCTGTTGCTTGATGAGAAAAGTTCATTTAAGAATGCCTTTATAAATTTTTTCTTATAAACACATTTTCCCCTACTCTCTTTCAATAAACTATATCAAAGAATCCTGATTATAGGTTACTATTCAGGATACCATGGAGACTTATTTCCAACCATTCACATGTTCCTCAAAACATTGATTAATTACCTACTATATTCTGCGCAGTTACTGAGCATTGAATAATGATTTTCAAAAAAGCATTACTGACAATGAGTTTCTCATCAGAAACTTATTTTTGTGCTTATTTTCACGTACATATTCCAGAAGCAATCATTTATTTATATTCTAGAGAGCACTGATATCATTTTATTAAGATATGCCATTCCAAGAGGGGTAGTCTTGTCATTATGTCTTATGATCTGTATTCCAGTTGAAGGAATACACTGAGTCTGCCATCTTATTACAATGTTTTGCTGAAAGAAAAAAAATGCTAATTTAACAAGAACCCTGCCATTAGGAAGTGTTCAGTTTAGAGCAGATATTACCATCCAGATATGATCTTGACTTGTCTGACATATCACAAGTAAAATGTGGTATGAAGTTTAATAATCTTTTTTCAATGGTAATTTACAGTGATAATCTTATTTGGGTATTGAAACAATTTTTTAAACTAGGGGAGGAAGTTATCATTAGTGGCAATAATAATGGTGTTAGTAATAGAAAATAGAAGCAGGAGGAAGAGAACTTGCACAAACTTTCACCTCCACAACGACCCCCACCCCCAATGTGAGCAACTATACCTACCTTCTCTGCTTACATTCCTCTTACTGAAGCTACATTGTCCATAGTCCTAAAACTAATCCTCAACATGTGTACAAGGCGCCAATCCTTTTCATCTACTCAAAACCATCACTCCAGCACATCCTCTTCCTCTCTAATTATCACTACCTCTCTCTATTGAATCATGCCAATAAGTGTAAAAATACTGTGTTGTTCCTGAATAAGCTTCCCCTGTTCTTTTTTTTTTTTTAAGATTTTATTTATTTATTTGACAGACAGATCACAAGCAGGCAGAGAGGCAGGCAAAGAGAGAGAAAGGGAAGCAGGCTCCCTGCTGAGCAGAGAGCCCAATGCGGGAGTCGATCCCAGGACCCCGAGATCATGACCTGAGCCAAAGGCAGAGGCTTTAACCCACTGAGCCACCCAGGCGCCCCTGTTCTTGATACTGCCATTTTATTTGCTGTCATACAGCTTTTTAAAATAGTTTATATCTTCTGGCTCAATGAGATTCTTACCCTTATTACCCTCTCCCTTACCCAAAGTTGGCTAGTTATGATAGCTGTGATTTCCTATTAATAAACCCAAAGTCAACTCTCAGTCATCTTATTGATCCAGCAGCAACATGTGCCACAGCAGAGATCCTTCTTCCCAGAAATACTTCTTCCTTTTGATATACTAAATTTCTTTTTCTTCCTCTTCTTCCCCATCCCTTCCTCTTTTTCCTCCTCCTCCTCTCCTCCTCTTCTTCTCCTTCTCCCTCATTGGCAGCTCCTTTTTTTTTTTTTAGGCAGGCTCCACACCCAACATGGGGCCTTAACTCACAATCCTGAGATCAAGAGTCGTATGCTCTGCCAACTGAGCCAGCCTGATGCCCCGTCATTGGCAGCTCTTTCTAAATATTTTTCTCTTTTTCTTGACCTCTTTTTTTTTAAAGATTTTATTTATTTATTTGACAGGCAGAGATCACAAGTAGGCAGAGAAGCAGGCAGAGAGAGGAGGAAGCAGGCTCCCTGCTGAGCAGACAGCCGATGTGGGATGTGGGGCTCCATCCCAGGACCCTGGGATCATGACCTGAGCCGAAGGCAGAGGCTTTAACCCACTGAGCCACCCAGGTGCCCCTCTTTTTCCTCACCTCTTAATGGTGAATTCCACCATTAAGTCCAAGAATCATTTCTTTCTCTATATATTCCCTTTGTGACAGTCTGAAGGCATTAAACGCTATTTGTATGTTAACTATTAACAAATTTACAAGTACAGCCTGGATTTCACAGGTGAATTCCAAGTTTCTTCATTCCTCTGCTTACCTGATTCTTCTTGGATGCTAACATATACCTCAAGCCAAACATACTCACATCTGAGTCTCCAATCTTTCCCTTAATACCTTCTTCAGCTATATCACAGCTAATGACAAGTCAATCTTTGCAGGTACCCCCTAAATTGAGTCACTCTTGATACATCTCTTTTTCTCACACTAAATAGTCCATCATTATTTTGCTGGTTCTACATATCCAAAGTCAAATATTTTTCCCCACTGCTAACAATATCAACTCTCCATTATCTCTGCTTCTACTCTTGATCATCTTTCACTGTTTTCAGTGTTTTCCAAACACAACAACCAGTAATCCTTTCATAAACACCAATGACTCCTTTTTTCGGTCACAGTAAAACCCAAATCCTTGAAGTAGCCACTAAATCATAAAATAATCTGTTTTCTCCCCTCCTCTGTTACCTCTCTAACCTCTTCTAATATTACTTTCCCCATGTTCATTCATCCAACCACATTTTTCTCTTCTTTGTGCCTCTGGCCCACAAGACATATTTCTATCATAGTACTGGCTAATCCATCACACTGAAATAGACTTCCTACAGATACCAACAGTATAGAAAGCTCATTTCCTCACTTCTTTTTAAAATAAAACTTATATCTGAGAACAGTTTAAGATTTACAGACAAATTGTGAAGATAGTACAGAGAGTTCCCATATACCCACACTCATTTTCTCCTATTAACATCTTACATTAGTGTGATATATTTGACACAATTGATGAACCATTAATGATACAGTATAATTATATATACAGTATAATTATTAAATATAAATATAAATATAAATATAAATATAAATATTATATAATTATATATACAGTATAATTAACTCAAACTCATCCTTTATCCAGATTTCCTTAGTTTTTACCTAATGACCATTTTCTTTTCTAGGCTCTCATCTGCAATACCACATATATTTAGTTGTCTTGTCCAGTTAGGTTCCTCTTGGCTGTGACAATTCCTCAGACATTACTTGTTTTTGATGACCTTGACAGTCCTAAGAATTTTATATGTGTAGGGAGTCCCTCTACTGGGATTTGTCTGATGCTTTTCTTATGATCTGATTTGTGTTATGGGTTTTTGAGAGGAAGACCATAGAGGTAAAGTGCCATTTTCATCATACCATATCAAGGGTATATATCCTCAACACAACTCATCATAATTGATGTTCACTTTGATCACCAGGCTCAGGTAATAATTTTCAGATTTCCCCACTGTAAAGTTATTCTATTTTATCCCCTATTTGGTACTCTGCTCTCTAGAAGAAAGTCACTACACAGTGCACACTTAATAAGTGGGGAATTATACTCTACCTCCTTGAGGGTCAAGTATTTCCATAAATCCTTTGCATGGGAGATTTTTTTGCACAGGATATTTGCCTCTTCTCCCTCATTCACTTATTTATAACAGTATGGACTCATGGATATTTGTCTTCTGCTTTGGATTATAATTCAATACTATGTTTAGTTTGTTAAACAGATTGTTCTGGCTTTGTCCATTGAGACGTCTTCCAGTTGGCTCCTACGTTCCTTTTATAAGCTCCCTGTTTGTGTTTATGTATACATGTATGTGTGCATTTTGAGTAATTCTTTACTTTCCAGGACTACAAGATGCCCCAGTCTCATCTTGTATATATTCTGTCCCAATTCCACAACCACCCATTTTTCCAAGGAGCCCTGGTTCCTTTCATTAGAGAATCATATATAAACCAAAAAATGGGTGCTATGGACATTGGGGAGGGGAAGCGAACCATAAGAGACTATGGACTCTGAAAAACAACCTGAGGGTTTTGAAGGGTCAGGGGTGGGAGGTTGGGGCAACCTGAGGGTTTTGAAGGGTCAGGGGTGGGAGGTTGGGGGAACAGGTGGTGGGTAATGGAGAGGGCACGTTTTGCATGGAGCACTGGGTGTTGTGCAAAAAGAATGAATACTGTTACGCTGAAAAAATAAATAAAATGAGAAAAAAAAAAAAAAAAAAACATTCCAAAAAAAAAAAAAAAAAAAAAAAAAAAAATGGGTGCTACGTATATTCGTTGTTGCCAAGAGGAGTGATTACTTCTACACTTTTTCAGCTGACAGAGGAAGGAAACACATGTCTGTATATGAAACTGTGTATATGTACATATTTGTATATTTAACTATCTCTGTCTGTAATAAGATGGATTAACTTCTGGCATGACTTCAAGAGGAGAATTGCTGACCTGTTCCATAGTGAAACTAGAAGCAAAAAACCCCCCAAAAAACAACAACAACAAACCCCGAAAAACTCTCTCAAAACAGTCCTAAGGGCAAATAGCAAATAAACAAACATCTATTTAAGGAACCCTATTAAAATTTAGTAAGAAAGTTGAGTCTGGAATATTTGGGTCAAGAATGTTACTTGTACCCTTTGTAGCTCAGCAACATAGGGATGCCCCTCTAACTGTAGCCACAAACACAGGATTCCCTCATCTCCTAGTAAACTTTTGCAAAAATTCAGCATTTCTCATCCTGCCCCAGGTGCCTGTTACTGAGGCTAAGTCTCAAGAATTACAAACAAAAGGTGGGCGTTCCCTTGTTTTGTGAACTCTCACTCAAGGAATGAAGGCTCTATCTTGGGTACAGTGCACTGAGAATACCACTGCCCCAATCCCCTGTGTCTTGGCCCATGAGATAGAGATTCCATGCAAAGAGGAGCAAGCCAAAAAGATCTCAGCTGCTGCTTCCCACCACTCCACCTGGTTCTCAGTGACTAGAGTGTGGGTGTCTCTTGGAAGAAATTTGCCATTGTTCCCATCACTGGCTTTAGAGCCCTAGCTCAGATTTTGCCTGGGTAAAGAAGTAGACCTTAATACAGATAGCTTTTATGTTCTCAAAGGAACAGACCTCATTTGCAATAGAGTGTAGGAAAGTTTAAGGATGCAGGCATTCTCAAGAACACTAGAGGTTGTGATGAAAGGAAATTAGGAAGAAATGTGTAGATTTAATGAAGATACAGCCTAGACTATAGTCTGGCTAATTTGCAGGGGAGAACCAGTGAATGAGTTGAGAGGGGCCCTCCTAGGGTCAGAAAAATTATAATGCACAGACTTCAGAAATTATTCCTTCAAAGAAAAGAGCACTACCCAAACCACTGTTATCCTAGGATGACTGTAGGCACACCCAGAACAATACAAAACAGGCTTACAATTGTATATTCCTGAGGTGAAGAGTTAGACTTCACTAAAATCATCCAGGCTGTCATTAGAAATAAATAAGCATATTATAACAAACCAAGGACCTTAGCATGGACAGTGGGTGTGAGAGGAGAGAACCAACAATAAGTTACTACAATATATTGTCTAAAAATTCCAGTTTCCAACAAAAATTTATGAGACATGCACAGAAACAGGGAATTATGCTTTTTACATTTGAAAAGAAAAAAAAAAAAAGAGTAGACAAGACAAACGGTCTGTGAGAGTGACCCGATACAAGATTTAACAGAAAAAGCCTTCAATACAATCATTGTAAGTATGTTGACAGAACTAAGGTAAAGCAGATGTAAAGATATAATTGATGATTTATATCAATAAAGATAGAAATTATGAAAAAGCCTCACATGGAACTTGTGAAGTTGAAAAGTGTAACTCAAATTAAAAAAAAAATCACTAGAGAAGTTCAACAATAGATTGGAGCAGACAGAAGAAAGTATTAGTGAACTCAAAAATAGGTCAAAAAAGATTATGTAAGATTAGGCAAACTAAAGAGCAGAAGGAAAAATAATAAAGAAAAGTGAACAGAATCTCAAAGGAGTGTGGTGCACTATTAAGTACACAAACGTATGCATAATAGAAATTGAGGTAGAGGAGAAAGAAATATAGGCAGAAAATGATAATAAAAAATCATGACTAAAAACTTCTAAAATGTATTGAAAAACAGTAAACAACACATCAAGGGAAACTCAACAAACTCTAAGTAGGATAAATTTAAAAAGACAGACAAACAAACACCTCATAGTAAAAATGCTGATTATCAGATACAAGAGGAAAATGTTGAAACCAGCAAGAGAAAAATAGCATCACCTAAAGGGGACCCAAGTAAAATTAACAGCTAACTTCTCAACAGAAACAATGAAGCCATCAGGCAGTGGAATAATACGCTGAAAATACTTAGAGATAAAAACTGTCCATCAGGAATCCTATATCCAGAAAACTATGTTTAAAAAGAGTAAGGTGAAATAGACTTTACCAGATAAATAAAAACTTCAAGAATGTGTTGCTACCAGAACTACCTTACAATAAATACTAAAGAAAGCTCTTAGGACTGAAATTAAGTGTTTCCAGGTAATAAACTAAATCCACAAGGAAAAAGAGCACTACTTAAGTAATTATATAATTACGAAAGACAGTATAAAAACATATCTTCTCTTAACTGATTTAAAAAACTTTTGGGGCGCCTGGGTAGTTCAGTGGGTTAAAAAACTTTTGGGTCAAATGTACAAGTGTACAAGATATTTCTGGTCATATAAAACACAGAAATGCAATCTGGACAGCACTTAAGATGGTGGAGGATTAGGGAGACCCTAGGCTTGCCTCATCCCTCAAACACAGATAGATAAATATCAAATGATTTTGAACACCCAAGAAATTGATTTGAGGACTGAGAGAGTAAAAAATGCACAACCTGAGCTGAAACAAACAAAGAAATAAAAAATCAAAAAAACAAGCAACAACAACAACAACAAAAAACAAGCAACAAAACGCCACCTCGTGGAAGGCAGGAACTGTGGAGAGTTGATTTGGGGAAGAAGAGCTATGGGTGTTGCAGTGGGAAGGAGGTCCTGATCACAGAGGAACCAGAGAGAAAGAAAAAGAGAGAGGTAAAGAGTGGAAGTACACCCAGGGAATTGTACAAGAAAAACTCTCCTCAACACCACTGATGGGGAAAAGGAGAGGGGTGGACTATCACACATCTTTAGAAATAGCAAAGTGCAGAGTCTCAAGTGTTAGAGCCCTGTTACATCTCCAGGGTCATTCCTGTCAGACTTAGTAGTGCTCCAGTGGGAAAGAAGGGCAGAGATTCGGGAGCACAAAGTGTGGTCTGAGGATCCCCTAGGTCACATGGGGAGAGGCAATTCCCCTGCTTAGAGTGTATTTGGGAGGGGGCTTGTGACCTCTCTGGGGACAAGGGACTTGGCAGGCACAAATGAGCTGCCCCACTCACTAGCATAGGATAGGAGGCACTGGCTGAGGGCAGTGAGACTTAGTACTGGCTTTCTGCTGTGCTTTGCCAGATATTTAAAGAGTCAATACCTATTCTTCTCAAACTGTTCCAAAAAATAATGTAAGAGTTTCCATAAAACCAACCAAAGACCCTATGAAAAAGGAGAATTATAGGCCCAAATCCTTGATGAACACGGGTGGAAAATTCTCAACAAGATACCAAATTGAATCCAACACCACATCAAAACAATTATTCACCATGATCAAGCAGGATTTATTCCTGGGCTGCAGTGGTAGTTCAATATTCAAGAAGTCATCCAATGTGATATAGCACATTTATAAAAGAAAGGCTAAGAACCATATGATCCTCTCAATTGATGCAGAAAACGCATTTTGTAAAATACGGCATCCATTCTTGATAAAACCCCTCAACAAACTAGGGATAGATGCAATATACCTCAACATCATAAAGGCCATATACAAAAGACCCACAGCTAATATCATCCTCAATGGGGAAAAACTGAAAGCATTTCCTATATGGTCAGGAGTAAGACAGGGATGTCCACTCTCACCATCACTATTTAACATAGTACTGGAAATCTTAGCCTCAGTGATCAGAAAGAAAAAGAAATAAGCGACATTCAAATCAGCAAGGAAGTCACTTTCACTATTTGCAGACAACATGATACTCTACATAGGAAACCAGAAAGAATTCACCAAGAAATTGCTAGAACTAATACATGAATTCAGCAATGTCACAGGATATAAAAACCAATATACAGAAATCTTTTCCATTTCTAAGCAGCAGAAAAAAAAAATCAAGGAATTGATCCCATTTACAATTGCACCAAAACCATGAGATACCAAGGAATAAACATAACCAAAGAGGTAAAAGATCTGTACTCTGAAAATTATAAAACACTTATGAAAGAAATGGAAGAAGGCACAAAGAAATAGAAAAACTTTCCATGCTCATGGACTAGAATAACAAACCTAGTTAAAGTATCTATACTGTCTATACTACCTATAGCAATTCCTATACCTACATATTTCTACCTACATATTTCACGCAATCCCTATCAAAATACCAACAGCAATATCCAGAGAGCTAGAACAAACAATCCTAAAATCACAAAAGACTCCAAATTGCCAAAGCAATCCTGAAAAAGGAGAGCAAAGGTGGAGGCATCATGATTCTGGACTTCAAGATCTATTACAAAGCTGTAGTCTTGAACACAGTAAGGTACTGGCACAAAAACAGACATAGATCAATGGAATAGAATAGAAAACCTAGACATGGATCCACAATTATATAGCCAATCTTCAACAAAGCAGGAAAGGATATCCAATGGAAAAAAAGACAGTCTCTTCAACAAAGGGTGCTGGGAAAAAAGACAAATACATTCAGAAGAATGAAACTAGACCATTTTCTTATGCCATACACAAAAATAAATTCAAAATGGATGAAAGACCTAAATGTGAGACAGGAAACCATTAAAATCCTAGAGGAGAACACAGGCAGCAACCTCTTTGACTCTAGCTGTAGTAATTTCTTACTAGACATGTCACTAGAGGCAGCGGAAACTAAAGCAAAGATGAACAACTGAGATTTCATCAAGATAAAAAACTTCTGCTCAGAGAAGGAAACAATCAACAATCAACAAACAAACAATCAAACTAAAAAGCAATCTTTGGAATGGGAGAAGGTATTTGCAAATAACATATCTGACTAAGGGTTAATATCTAAAATATATAAAGAACTTATCAAATTTAACACCCCCAAATCAAATAATATAGTTAAGAAATGGGCAGAAGACATAAATAGACATTTTTCCAGAGAAGACATCCAGATGGTTAACAGACACATGAAAAGATGCTCAATGTCACTCATCATCAGGGAAATACAAATCAGAGCTATGAGATACCACCTCACCTCTGTCAGAATGGCTAAAATTAGCAACACATGCAACAACCGGTGTTGGTGTGGATGCAGAGAAAGGGGAACTCCCTTGCACGTTGTTGGGAATGCAAACTGGAGCAGCCGGTCTGGAAAACATTGTGGAGGTTTCTCAAAAAGTCAAAATAGAACTACCCTACATTCCAGCACTTGCTCTACTAGGTATTTACCCAAAGGATACAAAAATACAGATTCAAAGGGGGTACATGCACACAGATACTTATAGTAACATTATCAACAATAGCTCAACTATGGAAAGAACCCAAATGTCTATTGATGGATAAAGAATGGATAAAGAAGATGTGATACATACATGCAATGGAATATTACTCAGTCACCAAAAATAATGAAATCATTGCCATTTGCAATGATGTGGCTGGAGCTAGAGTATATAAAGCTAAGCGAAATAAGTCAGTCAGAGAAAGACAAATACCATATGATTTCACTCATGTAGAATTTAAGGACAAAACAGATGAATATATGGGGGGGGGGCGGGTAGAGAAGGGAAACATACCATAAGAGACTCTTAATGATAGAGAACAAACTGAGGGTTGATGGATGGAGGTGGTTGGGGGATGGGCTAGATGGCTTATGGGTACTAAGGAGGTCACTTGTTCTGATGAGGACTGGGTGTTGTATGTAAGTGATGAACCACTGAATTCTATTCCTGAAACCAATATTGCGCTGTATGTTAACTAACTAGAATTTAAATAAAAATTTGGACAAAAAAATAAAAAATAAACCCAAAAATGTTACTAAAGATAAAAAGGACATTTCATATGGACAAAATCTCAGCAGCAAGCAGAAATAAGCATTTGCTTATTATATATAGGCTGGTTTGGGCTGCAGCAGCTTCGTTGGGGGAAGGGGTCTGTACCACATGTTCACTCCTTTCCCTCAACCAGCAGACAGTCCTGGGTATGTTTTTCTCACTGAGCTGATAGAGTTGAAGCCAAGCAAGTGGTTACACAAGAGGTCTTTTAAGGTGTTGATACAAAGCTAGTTCACTCTCGTGTCAGTCTGTATTTATCCAATCAAGTTACAAGGAAAGCCTAACGCCCAGCGAGCGGCAAGAACTAATGAATATTAATTATCTTTAACTTGCACAAACTAAAAAGTTGCATTGCAATGTGTTTGAATATAGGAAAGGATGAAGACTGGGGCCAACAACACAATCCCTCCTCTAGGTTTCCACAGTGCACCACCTCCACTATTGAAGTGGTAGCGGCAATGGAACCTGCCTGTTCTCAGGAATCCTCTTTCCCCCATATTTTTTTTTTAAGATTTTTTCTTTTTTATTGGACACAGAGAGAGAGAGAGGTCACAAGCAGGCAGAGAGGCAGGCAGAGAGGCAGGCAGAGAGAGAGGGAGAAGCAGGCTCCCCGCTGAGCAGAGAGCCCAATGTGGGCCTCGATCCCAGGACCCTGAGATCACGACCTGAGCAGAAGACAGAGGCTTAACTCACTGAGCCACCCAGGCATCCTCCCCCATATTTTATTTTCTTTTTCTTTTTTTTTCCCATTTTATTTATTTTTTTCAGCGTAACAGTATTCATTGTTTTTGCACAACACCCAGTGCTCCATGCAAAACGTGCCCTCCCTATTACCCACCACCTGTTCCCCCAACCTCCCACCCCTGACCCTTCAAAACCCTCAGGTTGTTTTTCAGAGTCCATAGTCTCTTATGGTTTGCCTCCCCTCCCCAATGTCCATAGCCCCCTCCCCCTCTCCCAATCCCACCTCCCCCCAGCAACCCCCAGTTTGTTTTGTGAGATTAAGAGTCATTTATGGTTTGTCTCCCTCCCAATCCCATCTTGTTTCATTTATTCTTCTACTATCCCCCTAACCCCCCATGTTCCTTCTCCATGTCCTCATATCAGGGAGATCATATGATAGTTGTCTTTCTCCGATTGACTTATTTCACTAAGCATGATACGCTCTAGTTTCATCCACGTTGTCGCAAATGGCAAGATTTCATTTCTTTTGATGACTGCATAGTATTCCATTGTGTATATATACCACTTCTTCTTTATCCATTCATCTGTTGATGGACATCTAGGTTCTTTCCATAGTCTGGCTATTGTAGACATTGCTGCTATAAACATTCGGGTACACGTGCCCCTTTGGATCACTGCATTTCTATCTTTAGGGTAAATACCCAGTAGTGCAATTGCTGGGTCATAGGGTAGTTCTATTTTCAACATTTTGAGGAACCTCCATGCTGTTTTCCAGAGTGGTTGCACCAGCTTGCATTCCCACCAACAGTGGAGGAGGGTTCCCCTTTCTCCGCATCCTCGCCAGCATCTGTCATTACCTGACTTGTTAATTTTAGCCATTCTGACTGGTGTGAGGTAATATCTCATTGTGGTTTTGATTTGTATTTCCCTGATGCCGAGTGATGTGGAGCACTTTTTCATGTGTCTGTTGGCCATCTGGATGTCTTCTTTGCAGAAATGTCTGTTCATGTCCTCTGCCCATTTCTTGATTGGATTGTTTGTTCATCCCCCATATTTTAAAATGTATCAGGTCAGAAGCAAAACCGAAAGCAGACGGAAGCAAGAGAAAATCCAAAGCCTGTGTGAGGATGTCAGTAACCAAGTTCATTAGGCTTGCTTACTTATCTAAAGCAAATGATGAAGTTTCTCTATTTCAGGGATCTTTGCCCTTTGCACCTATGTTGGAGGCGTCATGGTTTCCCAACAGAGGGCAATTTCATTTAGTGACCTCCTAACTCAAAGATGAAAACTTTCAGAGAGGGTGGGATGCTATTCCACATTAACAATCAATCTACATGTATTTTTTTTAAGATTTTATTTATTTGTTTGAGAGAGAGAATGAGAGAGAGCATGAGAGGGGAGAAGGTCAGAGGGAGAAGCAGACTCCCCATGGAGCTGGGAGACCAATGTGAGACTTAATCCCGGGAGTCTGGGATCATGACCTGAGCCGAAGGCAGTCGCTTAATGAACTGAGCCACCCAGGCACCCTAAATGTATTTTCTTATTACATAAAAATACATTTACTGACGCCATAAGCTGATGTTTATTTTCAATATGTGGTAGTTAACTTTGAATATCTATTACTCTATTAATCTAATTTTTAAACAAATACTATAGTATACAGTTGACACTTGAACAACACTGGGGTTAAAGGCACTGACCTCCATTCAGCCAAAAATCCCTGTATAGCTTTTGAGCCCCCCCAGAACTTGACTACTAATAACCTACTGTTGACCAGGAGCCTTACCAATAACATAAATAGTCAATTAACCTATATTTTGTATGTTGTATGTATTATGTGCTATATTTGTAAAATAAAGTAGCTAGAGAAAGAAAATGTTATTGAGAAGATCCTAAGGAAAATAATTTTATGGTATTGCACAGTAAAAAAAAAAATCCATGTATAAGAAGACTTGCATAGCTCAAACTTGTGTGGTTCAAGGGTCAGCTGTATTTCCTTTTAATCCATCTTCTGTAGATCTTAAATTTTCCAAAAAAGAGAAAAAAAGAATTACAAGTATAAACAATGAAAAGCTACCACTAACAAAATGACATTTGCTCTCAAATGAACATCTCTTACTAAAATTGCAAAAAGTGGAAATGTAATATTTTTCATATGGCATTTGATATAGGACACAAGTATCTGTTGTTACAAAGCAATATGGTTTGAACTTAAACTCTTCTTTTTTTTAAATCACATAGTTTTAGTTCAGCTTATAGACTATGAAAATGTATGAAGGTTACTCTGGTATTCTTACCAAATATAAATATGAATCTGAAACATTTAAAAGATAAGACCTAGAGAATTTCATTAAGAGCCCACTGTATACTTCAAATGACACTTCATGTATTTGAAAGTGAATTGAGGCTTGGGTGTTACAGAAGTGCAAAATCATCCATAAATTATCTATGAATGTGGTAAAGCAAATGAATTCTCAGCCTTCGATTATTTTTAGTCTTCAACTCTACACAACATGCAACCATGAAACAAAACACAGGAGCTTCCTAAGATGTAGTTTTTCAGATACCATTTTAGAAACGTTGTTTTATACCTGGGACTTCTCATCAAGATAGAAAAGCATTATCTTAATCTACATTAACTTTGGTACTGGTAATTTCTTAAAAATGTCACCTATATTGAAACATAAGATGCCAATGTTTTTGCTTAATTATGTGATCTTGATGATTGACACAAACACCCACACAAATATGAGTAAAGGTTTCTCTATATATTTATTTTATCGTTTAGCCAGTTAAAATCCACTAATTCATGGTTGACTAAATTAGATAGTTTGAGTTAAGAACAGATGCTTTTTCAGAGGTAGAAATGACTTAAATGATTAGACTCTCCAACTTTCTCATTTTACATCATGCAAATTATGCCCACGGATGGACAGTGATTTACACACCACTACGCCAGAACTACAATCCAGATGTCCATATCCCGATTCAGCTTTGATCTTTATGGATACAGTTTATGTTTTGGTTAAGATTTTCCTCTTACATATTTAATGATTGTTTTGGTTAACATTTATAAATGAATGAAAGTAACTTAAAGCATCCCTCTAGAGATAAAAATGGGAAGCTAAATTCCCTTCCTCCTTTAAAAAGATCAATGAGAGTAAAAGCATCCATAGCCCAACACCAGGCATTTGATTCAGATAATAACTACCCAGACTCTAGAGTTTACTTATTAAAGTGCCAATTAGAATATGTACTCTTTATAATTATTACCCAACTTAACCAGGAAAGTGATATTACACTAGATGAACGATGGCTATGCATGTAAAATTATTTTATGGTTACTGTTATTGCCTTTGATCTTTTTTCACTATTTTATCTATTCCTCCCACTTATTGTAAATATATTATCATGTTATCTCAAATTCAGAAATTTTCAATTCTCTTTTTGGCTTGTGGTACTGAGTGATGCCATCCATGTTTATAGTTATTCGGTTCCAATCTACTTCAAACCTCAGATGTGAAAAGATGACATTTCTTACACATTAAAATAAACACTGCATTCTTTCTATCACTTTAGGGAATACGTTATTCAAGTGCTATAATTTTTGCATTTTGCTCTTTATAATATTAATAGCTATGCAATAAGAAGGATACTATTGAACTGTCAAAAATGATTTGTTCCCAGATGTTAGCATAATTTGCCAGCTGTCAAATTTTAATAATTTTTATTTGCCTAAAATGTGACACTTAACTTTCATGGTAAATCAAAACATATAGCAGAACTTATCTGATATTACAGAAGCGGAGGGAAAACTAGTGTGTGGCTTGAATTGAGCATACACTTTGCACATGGTACTTCAAATGCATCTTTTTGTCATAAGTTAGGAAGTTTGGACTATATGCAGAGCTAGACAACTTATAGGTCTTCAATAGTAATAAAGCAACAATTAAAATATACTTCCAGATAATCTCATGACGATACAGAAACAGAGAAAAAATTATCTCTTAAAATAAACACGTATTAATATTTTTACTGTTCAGTCTCCAAACATCTCTCAAATTCAGCCACATTCTTCCATCTCCACTGATGTCATCCCCAATTCAGCTCACAATTTTCTCAGTGTTGCTACTCTAACAGCTGCCTAATTTTAAGCAGATATTTCACTGTTTTTATTGAAATATTCTTACTGTTTCTTTTAGTATATTTGAGTTATTTTTCTAATGGCTTCCCTTAAAAATTAAAATTAACTTAATTCTTAATTTTCTTCATTCATAATTCTTCATTCATAACTTTCTTGTTTGGATAATTACCAACTTGATTTCAATAGTGTATAAAACTTTATTCCTCTATAACTTCATTCCACTTCTCCTCCTTTGCTTTTGTTTTGTTTTGTTTTATGTAACTACATTAGATACATTTTAAGTTCATCAACATAGTTTTATACTTATTGTTTTATGAAGTTATCTTCCACATAAAATAGGTTGGGAAGATTACAAACAAACATACATTTTTCCTATCTTTTGTTGGTATAATTACTATTGCTTTTGTTTTTCCATGTGGATTCATGTTACTGTCTAGAGTCTTTTAAATTCATCTTAAAGTATTCCTTTTATTACTTATTTTAGGGTAGGTCTATTATCAATAAATTACCTGTTTTTGCTTGTTTGAAATGCTTTAATTTCTCCTTCATTTTTTGAAAGTTTTATTTTTGGTTTTGTTTATGTTTTTTTATTTTATTTTGCCAAATAGTAAATTCCTTGTTCACAATGTTTCACTTCAGTACTTGACTATATCATCCCACTGTCTTCTGGCCTCTGTGGTATGGGAGAAGGTATCAGTTGTGAATTTCGTTGCCATTTCTCTCCTGCCATTTTCAAGGTTTCTCTTTGCCTATGGCTTTAACAATTTGATTAGGATGTGGTTAGGTGTAGCTTTTTCTGAATTTATCCTACTTGGAGTTCAATGAGTTCCTGGTTGTGTAGACTAATGTTTTTCATCCATTTGGGAAATCTCTAGATACTATTCCTTCATATATTTTTTCTACATCTTTCTCATTCTTATGTCCTTCTGGGACTCACATTTATGCATATATTGGTATTCTAGATTGTGACCCAGAGGTCTCCAAGGTCTTGTTCATTTTTTTTCTGTTCTGTAGACTACATCTTCTAACCTATATTCAAATTTGTTGTTCTTGCTTTTGCTGGAAACAAAAAGTCTGCTGTTGAGTCACTCTACTAAATTTTTATCTTGGTTAATATATTTTCAAGCCAGAATTCCTGTTTGCAGTATATATATCTTCATTGCCATTCTCTGTTTGGTAGGGAATCATTCTCTTAATTTCTTTTGGCTCTGTAGGCAAGATTTCCCTCAGTTCTTAAAATGGCAAATTTAAAGTCTTTGTAATAAGTCTAGAAGATGGGCTCATCAGTGACACTTTCCATTGATTACTTCTTTTGTTGTATGTCAGCTCTACTTTCTCATTTCTCTGTATGCCTCATAAGCTTTAGTTGAAAACTGTATATTTTAAATAACACTATATTTAAATAATACTATATTTTAAATAATACTATATGGCCACTCTGGAATATGGCCACTGGTGTTTGCTGTTGTTCTCTGTTGTTGCTGTTGGTTTATTTAGTGGCTTTCTTGAACTAATTCCACAAGTCTGTAATCTTTGTCATATGGTATCTTGAAATCTCTGCTTAGGTAGGCTAGTGGTCAACGAACGATTAGACAGAGTTTTCCTTAAATGCCTGGAACCATTAAGTCTACCTCCTTGCCATGTATTCTTAGTATTTGTTGAGGGCATGCCTGTAGGCAGGGAGTTTGCAGTTTTCCATTAGTTATCACTTGCTGCTTTTACAAAGCCTCTAGGTCAGCCAGAAGTGAGAGATTAGGCATCCTTAGGTCTTTTCTGGGCATTTGCACAGTCCTACTCATTTTTCTAACCTACCAGATCCCCAGATACCTTGGAGTTTTTCAAAGACTTCTGTAGATATATTACTTCTCATCTTTTCCTTGTAAGATTTTGGTCAGTTTCATGTTTGCTACAACTGTTACCACCACCTTTAACAGCTGAAATACTGATTGTTTTAAATTTAAATGTCCAAATGCCCTACGGAAAAGATGTATTTAGTGCGTTCATATGTCAAATCATAACAAATTCTGTAAGCTGTGGTTTCTAGGGAACTGCCAGATAAGTCAAATCATGGCAATTTTCTGAAGATAAGGTTTTGGGGACAGTCAAAACCATTTACTCTTTCTAGTACTGTTATGCTGCTGTTTTTCATGACTACAGTAATTGAAATGTTGCTCATTTTCAAAGGTACTATTATGAGGGGAATGGGGGATAAGAATAGGATGAGCTAAGATGCCACAAATATCACTGCTATTACTAAGATTTTCTTGAATCAGTGCTCCTCAGATTGCTGCCTTTGGTTCATTTCCAGAGTAGATTTTAACAATTTTTGTTAGTTCTCATTGCTTTTATAGGTGAGTAGGTTTTGGAGGACCACGTTTTATTGATATCACTTCTGTTGATATCACTTCTCTGCATGGTTCAATTTTAATCCACATGGCTTTATTTAGAGTGGTTGGGTCTAGGGTATCCATTTCCAAGATGGCTTCTTCACTTACTGGTCTGGCACTTCAAGGAGGGTTTTTTCCGTTTCTTCCCATATCTTTTCATACTCTGGAGCCTCTCCACATGGTTTAGGCCTCCCCACAGCATGGTGACACAATCAGCTAGAAATCTCTGGGGGCACTCACCTGAACCCTCGTGAGCTTCCCATAGATACTTCCCCTGTCCAAACCAATGTTATGGCTGGGCTTAGCTTTGGCATTCTTACTATGATTAAAAGATGACCTGCAGCAATAACTGCTAAGAAACGCTGAAGGAAAAAAAATAGCTTATTTTTAATAAGCCCTGTATAGTGTAAAAGGCATGCCCGGGGCACAGCTGTAGAGAGGGAGGGAAGGAAGGAAGGGCAGGGATGGGGGAGGGTAGGAGGAAAAGGAAGGGGGAGGGAGAGGGAGAGAGAGTGACTGTGAATTTGAAGCTGTGGAAATAGGAAAAACAAGTGGCCCAATCCTCATTTAAGGAAATCAGCCAAGATCTCCAAAACAAAAAAGTCTTCAAGAGAAGGCAGCCTGGCTTTTTATCTACTTTCAAGGCTGACAATGTGTTTATTTGAGATTAGCTTTCATTGAAATGCAGGCCTCTTTGAAATGGATGCCTCTTTGAAGTGGGTGCCTCAGCAAAGAAAGCTGAAGTGAGGCACTTGCATTACAAAACAAAAGCCAATGGTCAGGGCTTGTGCTACAGGGTATCACAGTACTTTTATACCTTGATTGATGACTAGCTTTCACAACACCAGGTCAAAAACCTAGAGACTTTTTGAAAGAAATGCAGTTTCCAGGATACCTTATTGGTTAATGCAGTTACAGAATAGCCCAGATCCATGAGACTCTAATTGAAATTAATGGAAAGAGTAGCAAATAATTTGTGGTCCTCCACAAATCTGCCCGATACACATTGCCAATTTTAATTTTACAAAATTTTATGGAATACATATTATTGTTACCACTTTATAAAAGCTTAAACTAAATTAAAATATATTTAAAAATGAAAAGTGATTCAAATCTATGTTATGTTAACTCGAATTTGTGTTCTCTAGTGACTGTAGAATGGAGAAGCATTTTTCCAAAATCTTTTTTGCAGAACACAATACTTAAAATTTTTCTGAAAAAGAAAAGGGTTATGTAATGAAGTATTTCAAAAACAAAAATGAAAATCAGCCTAGTTGATTTTAGAGGCTCACAATGTCTATTTTCAATGAAGGTCCCTCTCTCTCCACAAAATAACAACTGTGTAAATAACATCTATTATATTCTCATGAAAAATTCATGGAACACACTTTAGGAAAGGCTCAGTAGATGACTATTCTTAATATTTACTGAATTAGCTTTACGGGGTGGGGGGAGGGGGCATTAGCAAACATCCCTGAAGTTTTAAGACTTAAGAAAATTGTTATGTTTCTAACTATAAAGGTGAATTATATATTTTTTAAAAGGAGGTGGAAAGGTTAGTGTTTATGCACATATTATTCATTTACCTAATAAATAAGCTTAGCAGAACTCATTTATTGTGGAAAAGGATTGTGTTCTATGGGTGACTGGGAACATAACACTTAGGTATATAGACTAGTAAGATAGTAACTGCCACTTCTCAAATCCTGGCTCTGGATAAAAGTATTAGCGTTGAGCAAATTATTTAAATTTCTGCCTTTTATTCCTCAGTGCAATATGGGGGTAAAAATAATACTCACTTCATAGAATATTTTAGGGAGAAAAGCAGAAATCCTATAGTACTCTGGGCACACTGTAGATAGTCATTAAGTTTATATGACAGTGGTAATTACAAATTTGGGATATTCAAAAGTCTAACAGTCTACTGTGTTTACAACACAATTAGCTTGACACAATAAAGTCAATAAACTAAAGCCAGGACAATTTTTAAGGCAGATTTCAACAAGCATACAGAGAGAAAGGTAAATTAGTTTATTCAATGGCCTCACACATTTCAAGATACATTTCATAGATCAAGAGTTGCTTACTCTGGGTATTTATAAGAATAAATTGAAGACATGAAATTAGAAAACAGAAATGACTTTTTTCACATTTAGAATAACCATGTAAGTTTCAAGCTATGCTCAGATTAACCAAGTATTTTAAAAATCCAATAATTATTGAATTTATTCATGCCTAAAATATATTACTAAGTGAAAGGGATCAGCTGCAAACTAATATGTATATAACATTATTTTTATTAGAAAATGAAAGATGCATATAGTAAAAATGTGAAGAAATACAGACCAAACTGTTCAAAGTTCTATATCTTTGAGGAGAATAATGTAGAATTGCATGAAATTACCTTTACTTATATTTTGAAAGGATTTTATTTTATTTTAATAATTATGTAGATACTTTTATAAGTTTAGAAAACATTTATTTTAAAAATTGGAATTTGTTAAAATAATGATTTAGAAAAAAATTAAAACCCAATTGCATGAACTCAAATATTAACTAGCTGCACCCTCCAAATGTCCAAATAACTTCTTCTCTGGTTAAATCCAAATGTCTTTTCCAACACTCTGAGAAAAAAACAGTGTTGATGTGTGGTTATTAAAGATGAAATTTAAAATGTCATCTTTATTATATGCAATTGGAAACACAGAAACCCTAAAATAACTAAATTTAAAAATATGTTAGCAAATATTTTGTGAGTCATATGAGGACCTACCTCTTAGGAGTAATTAGTGTATAACGTTTTTCTAGCTAAGCAGTATAGTTTAGTGCCTTCAAAAAAAAGATAATTCAAGTAACTGGTGCCAATAATATTATTTTAAATATTAAGTTGAGAAGCTATGATATTTACATATTTCCTACACACAAATGGTTATGGAGTAACAGAAAAAATAGAGACCTATTTAAAACAATTGGCTGAGTTCTATCAAATTTATTTGAAAAGGATCAGTTTGCCCCCAAAGATTAAAGGCTTATGAATTCATCAATTTAGCAATTTTGCTTCAATTAAGTGAGGTTGAGATTTGCATGTCATTTTAATTCATGTCAGAAATGCTCATGATAATGAAAGTTAGAAAAAAAACTCCAGTAGTGAAATAGTCTCAGGAACATCAAACACATTCATTGCTTGCCATAAAAATACAATATCATATAAAATGCAGTGAATATATTAAAAAGGCATCTTATTTATTATAACAATTAAAACAGCAAAAGCTTAATAACTAATAAACCCTCAGAGAACTTTGTCTTCTAATAAATTTTGTGATAATTTTGACAAGCATGTTCTCCATGAAATACCTACGACAGCTATTTATTGTACTAAGTGATGAAAAATATATTTCCTTATATACAAATAGCTTAAATATGCATTCTGCAATCATCTTGAGAAATTTTAGCAAAGTTTAATTGTTTCTAATTAAAATTGTGTAGATAGGCAGGAAATTAATGGCTTTGTTTGAACTATTTGTTTATTTCATCATCAAGTGTACTGGATATAATTGCAATGCCAAGAAGAAATCATCAAAATTATTCTTTACCCTGTTGATTTTCTGTTATATCAATTCATTTCAGAACCTTCATTCTCCCAGCTTTAAAGGAAAATAGAAACAGCTAAATATAAGACCTTGACCTAAGGGATTTTTTTTCCCCAAAAAAACTATTAGCTAAAGATAACATGTATTCAACGAAATAAAGGTTAAGCTTCAATTAAGCATTCTAAATATATTTAGTCAGATATTGAAAAACTCATAATGCTTCTCTCTACACAATTCACCAAAAGCTTTGAATAAAGTAAATTATAACAGAAGCCAAAAGAGTGCTCAGATGGGTTACTGTACCATGTGGTTTTTCATGGTAAATTGATTGCCCTTACATTATATTTATAGTTGTTTCTATGAGAAAAAAAAAGTATTCAAAAATAAAAATAAATAAATAAATAAAAAGAAATAAATAAACCCGGCATACAAGCTGCCAACATTGCAGATAGTCTTTGATGGAATAGCTGAATTTAAATCCACATAAGTACTTATTTTCTTCTCCCCAGATGTGAAGTTTCTTTCTAGAACCTAAAGCTTCTGTGGAAACCAGCTCCTGGACTTGTTACATTAAAGCTCATTTTTGCAACTATCATAGTGCAGGCTTATTCACTGCCAGAACTGTGGGGATTAATCTATGGCTTCAAAATCAGAACAAAAACTCAGCGCTAAAATACAGACTGAGGAGGACAATTTTCCAAGGAGGAAGTAGAGATCATCCTGTGGTCCTGGAGGGAACCATTGTTTCTCTCTGCTTCTGAGAAAGATTCATGATACTGGCTGGAGCGCAATTTTCTGATTTCTAACTGTGAGCTGTCTTGGCAAGTCTTTTTCCAACAAATTCTTCTCTCTGGTCTGAAACAGGTGTTGGGGTTTTAGTTGCCAGTCAGAGTATAGTAGAAGGGCTTCATTAACATAATAGTCTCTGAAACAGTGGCTGAGCCCTTTACTGAAGTTACTCCCCTCTCCAGTTAAGTAGTTAAGATAATTTTGACAAAAATTATCTACTAAACTACTCCCCTCTCCAGTTGCTTTGGGTATGTGTTTGTGCCACTCCCCAAACTGCACAACTCTGTAATTTTGCTAAGAATATCCAATAATTTCATGGGGAAAATGATCCAAAGAGTTACTTGGCATCATGTATCTGCTCACTCCCCCTCTTATTCTGGTGCACTTACTATTGTTGTAGGTGTGTCCAAATAGAGTCTCAAGAGGTTAAGTCACATACCTAAAATCCCATAAGTAATAATCAGGAGAGCCAGGACTTCCAACCCTGTTAGTTTTATTTTAATAACTAGGCTTTTGCCAGTATATTTTATCACCATAATTAAAGTTTTTTTTCCTGTTATATGTGTATGTGTGTACATATGAGAAAGAGAGAGAGAAAAGGAGAGAAAGAAAAAAATTTTCCTTTTCCTAATATTTGGATTTTCTTTACTTTTTATAATTACATCTGGGTATCTTTATAATTTATGGAATTTAACTTTTAGAAAATATGTTTATAGCTGGAATCCTTGAATCATTAGCTTTCGAAGATATACTCTATTTAGATGTGGCAGTTAATATTGTAACATGTTGTGGTGGATTTATTTTGTGTCAGTTTAGTCAACTTGGGACAATGGTTTCCAGATTTCTGTCCCTTACATGTGTAGTATCTGATTAGTAAAAAAAGGAGACATTTTACATGAGATTTGGAAGGCAAATATTGAGGCGTTTGTGTGTGTGTGTGTGTGTTTATTATCAGACTTCATTTTTTAGAACAGTTTATGTTCATAGTGAAATCTAGTGGAAGGTCCAGAGATTGGCTAAAATCCCCTGTCCCCATATATGCATGTGTGAGTCTCCTTCCTTATTATCAACATCCTGCATAAGGAGTTGTTACGTTTGTTAAAATTGATGACTCTACATAGATTCTTCATTATCACCCATAGTTCACAGTTCACATGGGGCTCGCTCTTAGAGTTGTGCATTCTATGGATATGGACAAATGTCTAGTGACATAGATATACCATTATAGCATCATACAGAAAAATTTCACTGCCCTAAAAATCCTGTTTTCCCTCTATGCATCCTTCTGCTCCCAGTAACACTTGAAAACCACTGATATTTTTACTGTCTCCATAATTTTGTTGCCATACATTTTTCCTACACGGAAGTTTGGTGCAGGACATTTAGAACTGCTGTAGCTCCCACACGCTGTTGCATCTCTTCTATCTATCTTACTTCTTTGGCTATAGGCAGAAGCAGGATTCAAGTTCCTTCAGCATGTGCATTATTGCCTCCTTTAGCTTCTCTGACTCCTGGGCCAGGTGTGTGTTTAGATCTGAGAGGAAGGGCACCAAGTTTCTCCTACAGGACAGTCCCCTCATGCAATCTGGAGGCTTGGAAGTGGTGAGAGCCTGATGTCTGTTCTAGTTATCCCTCACAGGTTCCTGTTTGTCCATGCCTTTCCTACATCATGTCTGTCTTTCCTCCCCAACTGCCTGTCCTGTGGATTCCAATCTCCAGCACCAGACATAGAAACAGGAGTTTTGAATAGAATGTTAACCAGGCCTCACAATTGCACAGCATAAGATCAAATCTAAACAACAGATCTCCTACTAGATGGGGTTGGAGGGTGGGGGGAGTGTGGGTATGGGGAGAGTGAGCACAAGCACACCTACAAGAGAGAATAAACTGTCCCACAGTGATTCCACTTCTCTGTCTATTCATCTCTCCATTCCTTATCCTCACCTCCACCACATACTTTGGTTGGTTTTATCACTATTTTTTCCCTCCATACATGTAACAGATTATTTTCTATTTGGTTTCTTCCTCTTAGGAAATTCAATTTTTGATATGTTTTCTCTCTTCTATCTTCTACTTCTGTTATATTTTTTCCCCAACATTGTAATTCTCTTCAATTTCATATCAATTTTCTGAAGCTGATGTTATCGATCCTTGCTATGGTTTGGAGAGTGTCTTCCATTTTGTTTCTTTCAATGGGATTTGTGCTTTCATTGCTCATCTCTTCCTTTTCTTCACTAATCTCTTTCAGTTTACTATTTATGTTCTAATTTTGTTTTTTTCTCTTCTTCAAATTTGTTGAAACTTTGAAATTCTAATTTTCATTATTTTTCAGATATTTTAAGTTATATAAACAATATTTATTCATAACTCTATTTTTTTTAAGATTTTATTTATTTACTTGAGAGAGAGAGAGAGAGAGAGCATGAGCAGGGATGGAGAAGCAGAGGGAGAAGGGGAAGCAGACTTCCCACTGAGCTGGGAGCCTGACATGGGACTGGATACAGGAGTCCATCCCAGCACCCCAGGATCATGACCTGAGCAGGCACTTATCTGACTAAGCCACCCAGTCGCCCCTCATAATTCCCAATTTAAATCTGCTTTGCTACACAGCTTTCATAATTCAAATTGTTTTTCTTCCTGCTATTTTCCATGTCTTTTATTTCTTGTGTAGAAATTTACATAGGTTCTCTGCATTTGTTGTTGTGGTTACTCATTTTTAAATGAGAGTACTTTTTGTTCTGGACCAGATAATTTTTGGAGAATAGTGTCAGGGAGTAGGTGGGAGTGTGAGGTAGATCAGCATCTTGGGACTTAGTCTGTTGTTTTAGAACACATTTTCAAAAAAAATCTGCTCAATCTCTATTCTGGCTTTGCTCAGAGAGAAACCTCATTTGTTAAAGTTCCTTCTTGTGACTTTGATTGCTACCCACTTTTTAAAAGGTTTTTTTTTACTTTTTTTTTTTTCTGAAGTACTCTCTATGCCCAATATCAGGCTTGAACCTATGACCTTGAAATCAAGAGTCACATGCACTACTGACTGAACTAGCCAGGTGCCCCAATTGCCATCCACTTTTAAGGATACTCTGCCATACTGACATTCTGTTTCCTGCCATGACAGCTTATCTGTATGGTTCCTCACTTGGCCCCTGACACTCACATACTATGGTGTTTGAGGGTAGAAGTTAGTAAGACACTATTAATATAACTAGTAGTTTGATGTTCAATAAAAAGAATTTTTTTTTCTCCTGAAGATAATAAGATAGTTTTGGAGAACTCCGAATTCATCTAAAATATTCAGAAACAAAATTCTGGTGTTTTCCCTTGTCTAGTTTTCAATTTTCAAAGAATTTTTAGCCCTTTCTTGATTGTGTATTATTTCTATTTCCTATTTTATGAAAAAAAAATCTCACTGTTTTCTTTCCTTTCTCCTTTTTACTATTAGTTGGTTTAAAAGATGAAAGTTAGACAGAGACTCTTTACTTAAAAATTTTGATGAAAGTTCATGTTATTCTTAACCATAAAATAGAAATAATTAACATGGCCAACTGTTGACTGCTTCCTGTCCTTACTATACATCCTCACTAGGAGTCACTTAAGTTCTTCAACCAGCAGTTTCTGTGCCATTCAATCCAATTAAAATGAAAACTGATAAAAAAAATATTAAGAGTTCAAGCTAACAAGAAATTAAGCTCCTAAATTAAAGTCTATGATATATGCCTGGAGATGAACTACTTGTCCTTTCTAGAGCCACTCTTCATATTTCTGATTGTTGACTAGGATCCTGCTTTCATACAACCCAAACACACAGCTGGTAAGCTTGTCTATCACAGAGTGTTTAATGGAAACCTGAAACGAATGAAGATGTT
Organism: Meles meles; assembly: GCF_922984935.1. Classification (NCBI taxonomy): domain Eukaryota; kingdom Metazoa; phylum Chordata; class Mammalia; order Carnivora; family Mustelidae; genus Meles; species Meles meles. Next base: position 44,709,863 of record NC_060085.1, on the reverse strand, counting down.
GCACATGACTTGAAGAGTATCATCAATATTTGGAATCTTCTGTTGACACGTCTTACCAATCTCATCATTATGTCTTGGAGAGCTCTACAGAAGTTTGCCCATCAGAAATTGTGACTTAGCCTGCTTGTCAACATCACTGGAAAGACTGATTCTATAACCAAGTTGTATCTCTCACTTCTGGCCTATCATTCCCTTCACCAGCTATTTTTCTGAGGTTCTTGGAATATCCTGCATTCAACCTAAGCAAGCTATATCTACTCTATTGTAATGGGGGTGGGTCAAGATCAGAGTTATAGTATCATATAATAGACACCAGGCAGAGAGAAAATTCTATACCATAAAAATGTTACTTCTGATAAGAAAAATGAAAGTGATGAGTCCAGTTTGTTATTATTCTGTACAAGTCAGGAGTTCACCTATATCATTTCTTGCAAAAAGATGAGTTGTTTTAAGTCAGTTCCTCTACAATGCTAAGGGCTAACCCAGTCACCTGTAACTTCATTCTTGCAATTGCTTCTTCTTAATTTTTATAATTCCATTTTGTTTATTTTGATGGATTAACACCACCTTGCTTTGGAGCTTACAGCATAAATTTGTATTATAATAAGCCTATGTTTAAGTGATATTATGCCACTTCAGTATATTATTTAAAAATGCAATGGATATATTAAAGAATTTATAAAACTCAACATCCAAAAAATGGCAGAAGGCATGAACAAACATTTTTCCAAAGACAATATACAGATTGTCAACAGACAAATGAAAAGTTGCTCAACATCACTTATGGTCAGGGAAATGCAAATCAAAACTCTCATGAGATATCACCTCACACCTGTCAGAATGGCTAAAATCAATAACACAAGAAACAACATGTGTTGGTGAGGATGTGGAGGAAAAGGAACCCTTGTGCATTGTTGGTGGGAATGCAAACTGTTGTTGCCATTCTGGTAAATAGTAAGCAGGTACTATTTACAAAAAAGGTGAAAACAAAACTACCCTATGATCCAGTAATTGCACTACTGGGTATTTACTCAAAGAATGAAAAACCACTAACTCAAAGGGATACATGCACCCCAATGTTTATAGCAGCATTATTTATAATAGCCAAGAATGGGGGGAAAACATATATATAGTGTAATATTATTCAGCCATAAAAAGAATGACACCTTGCCATTTGTAATGATATGTGTGGAGCTGAACAGTATTATGCTAAGCAAAATAAGTCAATCAGGGAAAGACAAATACTGTATGATTTCACTCATATGTGGTATTTAAGAAACAATACAAATGAGTAAAGAGGAAAAAATAAAAGAGAGAGGCAAACCAAGAAATAGACTCTTAACTATAGAGAACAAACTGATGGTTACCTGAGGGAGGATGGGTGGGGAGATGGGTTAAACAGGTGATGGGGATTAAGGAGTACCCTTGTTGTGATGAGCACTGTGTGAGGTATGGAATTGTGTAATCACTATGTTGTACACCTGAAATTAATATAACACCACATATTAACTAACTGGAATTAATAATAATAAAAAGCATATAGTGGTCTGCTTTCTTTACCATTCTTTGTGCTATTTTTTTACATATTTTACTTCCACACTCGATAGATTGTTACTATTTTTGCTTTAAACAGTCATCTGTTTAACAGCCTTTAAAAATAGGAAACAATATAATACATTTACATACAAATTTCCAATTTCCATTGATTTTCATTTCCCTGTAAAGATAGATTTCTACATGGCATCATTTCCCTTCTGCCTGTAGAATTTCCCTTAATGGTTCTTTCAATGCTTGTGTGCTAGTGATAAATGCTTTCCGCATGTTTATACCTAAGGAGTCTTTATTCCATCTTCATTATTGAAAGGTATTCCTGCTCTGTATAGAATTCTAGGTTGGCAGACTTTTCTTTCAGTCCGTAGACAATTGTGCTCCACTGTGTCTGGCTTGTTTTGTTTCTTCTGAGAACTCTTCTGCCGTTCTTACCTTTGCTTCTCTTTATGTAGTGTGTATTTATTTTTCTCAGACTGCTAATTAGATGTTCTCTTTATCTCTGTCTTCCAGCAACTCAATTCTGATGCGCATTGGCGTACTTCTCTCTACTATCATGTCCGTGGGTTTTGTTGTGATTCCTAGATCTGCTTACTTTTAGTTTTGAGCAAGTGTTGAAAATTTCAACCACTGATACATATTTCTCTTCTCTGGCTCTTTCTCCCCACTCTTCTTCATGGCCACAATTACACATACATTACGCTGCTTAAAGTTCTCCCAAGATCAATGATGGCATGTTTCTTTGTCTTTTTTTTTTTTTTTTATTGTAAGTAGTGGCTGTTTCTACATCTATGTTTCACCAATCTCTCTCTGGCATCCTTGGACTTGTAGCTCCATTTCCTCCACTTAGAGTGTCCACAGACTCTTAGTTTACTCCTCCTCTATGGCTAGGAGCACACATTCTCCATATAGTCAACTGTTGCAATTTGGAACTCACTTCACTTGTTCACTCTCAGGGGTTGCTGCTGTTAATAAATGATGGTCAATGCAGGAATCTGTTGTTTCACATTTTGTCCAATTTTCTAGTTGTTTTTAGGAGAAGGATGAATGCCTTAGCTGGAAGTAGAAGCATTATTTTAAACCCATTTAAAATGCGCAGATTGGTTAAAGGGTAAGGATAGAAAAATAGATATCATTCCTACATTAATCAATACAAAACTGGAGGACTTATACTGATATCAGACCAAATAGATTTCAGAACAAAAATATCCTCTGGGATAAAGAGGGTTTTTAGATTATGATGAAAAATCAATTCAATAAGCTGATGTAACAATCCAGATATTTATTTCTTTGGGTTGGAAACAACCCAAATCTCCATGAACAGTAAATGCATAAACAAATTGTGATATGGGATATTTACTCAGCAACAAATATAAATGAACCGATACATGCAGCAGCATGGATGGATTTCAAAATAATTAGGTTGCATGTAAAAATCCAGGCCAATAAATCCTACACATTCTATGATCCCATTTACAGAAAATTCTAGAAATGAAAACGAATCTTTAGTGACAGAAAACATGCCAGTGTTTGTCTGATGATGTGTGTGTGTTGGGGTGGGAGAGCAAAGGAGAGGAAGTGACAAAGTGGCAGTGGGGGGAGCACCACTGTTATGCTCATTATCTTAACTGCAGGGATAGTTTATGTCTGCATACATATATCAAAAGCTGTCAAAGTGTACACTTTATGTGTGGAACCACTTATGGTTATTATTAATCACAACTCAGTAAACCTGACCCAAAATTTAAAACATATATGTGAATGGTTTCAGAATGTCACACCTCTTTGTATTCCCCCCATCTCAGCTCCCTATCCGTAACCTAATAATTCAGACTCATTGTGAGGAAATATTTCACTCCCTCATTCAACAAGTATTTCTTGGTTCCTGCAATGTACCAGTCCCCGTACAAGGTCCTAGACTGATGAAGATTATATTTTGTTGGGAAAGAAAGACAAAGTCAAGTAAAAATAAAAATACTTGAAATGAATGACACCTACAGTAGAGTAATAGAGAATAACAGAGATCTACATTCGAATGACCAGGAGGAGATTTCTCTGACTCTTATTTCTCTGAGTAGTAGATGATGTTGGAATTGAGCTCTGATGTTTGACGAGTCATCACACAAAGATAATGGAAAAGTCCAGGTATGAGGCTAGAAAGTATTAAGGCTTGCAAGGAGAATAGGCTAGGCTTTTTTTTTTTTTTCCATAAAATGAGAGTAGGTCATTGTGACTCTAACTCTAGCAGCAACACCTACAACACCTACAAGATACTGATTCGATGTTAATTATTTCACTGTAATTTTGCAGACCGGGCCCTCTTCTCAGAGCCATCCTAAGTACCTTGGGCAACCATTTATAATGTTGTCCAAAGCATACATTCCAAGCTTAAGAAAGTCACTGTGAAAAACAGGAAAAAAAAAAAAGGATCCAGATCTCTGAAATATTAATAATGTTACATATGTTGAAAGAGAAAAAAATCTTGTTTTTATATCATTTTTGCTATACCTAGTGTATAGCAAATCTTAATTTAAACCAAGAACAAAGATTATTTAATTAAACCAAAGTTCTTCTGGGATTAGTTCCACTCTTAAATTTCTGTAGGGCATCAGAGCCAATACCGGAGAGGATGGAAGGAAGGTAAGAAGGAAGGAGAAAAAACATCAAAGATAGGATTAAAGGAATACATTTACTTTGAAATATATCTTTCAATATTGCCCATAGTACCTTACCATTACCTTTTCAAGAAGTGCTAGTAGGTGACAATGGTATAAAACAGCAGTCTATCTATATGCCTTATCAACAGGAAGGAAGCATCAGGAATACTAAAGATATCAGCACTTGCGTTCCCACTAGAATAATCAAATATTCTTCATTTGTGAATGGGCTCCAGGAAAGATGAGGATGCTAAAACTGCCTGCCAATATTGTAAGGTACAATTCAAGGATGCCAGGTGGGTGTTAACAGATGTAAAGCAATCTATAAAGTCCAAAGGTTGCCTTCAAGGAACTGAAGTAATGATTATAAATATACATCCCAGCCGCCAGGAAGCATGATCTGCTAGACTCGCAGGATTGGCTTCCAGAGCAATGCAAAGATTAATGTAACTGAGAAGCATTTCTGTAGAAGAATGACACTACAAGATGAGTCATTTCTAAAAAGTTCCTAGATGTCCCTTCATTTGTTAAAACTTGATCCTAACTATTGCCCAAATCTAAAGCTGGTAAACTGTGGTGAGAAGGCAATTACCAAAGGAGAAATCTCTAAAATAGCCATCTGTGTTGTCTTGCTTTGAAGTTTCTCTTAAGGACAAGTGCCATAAGATCCTCTGTTCCAGGCACATGGGTTCCTCAGTGGGTTAAAGCCTCTGCCTTCGGCTCAGGTCATGATCTCAGGGTCCTGGGATCCAGCCCCGCATTGGGCTCTCTGCTCAGCAGGGAGCCTGCTTCCCCCTCTCTCTCTGCCTGCCTCTCTGCCTACTTGTGATCTCTCTCTGTGTGTCAGATAAATAAATAAAATCTTAAAAAAAAATGCTCTGTTCCTGTTAGCTCAGTAGGGATAGCAGTTTGGAATTACCAGTTAATCTGGACTGACCCATTACTCAATGGGCCAACAGGCCAATGATCTCCAACCCAAAGTGGCTAAACAGGGTGTGTGGGCTGGTATGATTCAAATCACTCCTACTATAGGCAAAAGTAGAACTTCCAACACAGCACATGGCAAAAAAATAAAAAAACCAATTGGAGTTTCCCACAATTATTAAATGAAGCATAGTGAGAATGACAACATTGAAGAACCATAGACAAGTCACATCAAGTCACACATACCTGTTTCATCTTTAAAATGAGGCCACATTTTCCTACTTTACAGTTATATTGTAAGGATTAAATAAGATAAATAATATAAAAGGACATTGTAAATTGTAAAGCCCACACAGATGTTAGTGATTGCTGTGGTAATACAGCCAGGATGGCAGAGTGTTCTGTTTGCCACTGCAGTACTGTGAGGAAAGGTTCTGGCTCAAAATAAATTTGGATGGCAACATAGTTTAAGTCAACCAGTACAGTGGCAGAAAAACAACAGCTGGTTGTCTATATTAGTCTCTTTCGCTGTTTTCTTCAGTACTGATTTCTATCATAGATAATATAGCCCCTAATTATCAAACAGCATGTGGCTTAGAAGGGCTCAGTGGTTCGTGGAATAAAAACCTTCCTGAAGACTCACCATGGCCATAAGCTCAAATGGATCCAGAGCGGCTTGTCAAGAGGCAATACATGCTTTAATAACTTTTTAATTTGTTTTTTTTTTCCCACAAAAGAACTGGATTCTTGTGTCTCATTGAGCAAATAAGACTTTGAAAGGAAATGTGGCCACACACACACACTTATTAAGAGATAAAGGAAAAAAAAGAGATAAACCGTCAGGGCGAGCTATATGTGGTTAACATGGCAAGAAAACTTAGACTGTGCCCCAGGATTGAGACCTAAACGCGATCATGCTGTGGGCACTTTTGCATTTTTATATAATTGGAAACCCTATCAAAGCTTTAGCCCTATAACATTTTTAAGACTACATGAGATATTTTGCCTTAACCAGAATTCCTATGATATTGGAATATGCAGGTGGGAATTGATAGAAAGGCTAGGTTAGCATGCATCATAACCCAGTATTTGATATTTGCTTCTGTATATTCTTCCAGGAAATCTGTATTATTAAACACCAATCTCAATAAAAAAAAGCTTAGGTGATTTTTATCTATCACATTTCGCTCATTTAAACACATTTTGAGCACTTGATATGCTTTATTCAGGGGTTACAAAGACAACAATGCTTAAGTGGCATCCCACAATAAAAGCTGATTTCTAACATAATTTCTACTGTCACCTTGTCTTGGGTGTATAGCTAACTAGTGTAGAGTCAGGGCATAAATCCCACATCATTACTCAACCCATGCACCTAACTACTAAGTTATCCTGCTTCTCACATATTCTGGAGAATACTATGGACTGTGAACCATTTATAGGATCGCCCGCATAAGGATGCCATGGCCAAGCCTAGCTATAAAATAAGTCAGAAGCTTACCAATCAACAAACAGTCATATAAGCATAACTTACTGGTAGGAAGGCTGTTTGTCAAAGGGGAACCCATGAAAATATAGCATTGTTAAAAATCACCAGCACCTGGCTAATTATCCAAGAGAAGTCATACCTCAAGGATACTATAAGATTAAAATCAGCATTACCCCCTTTCTAGCTGTGTGCCTTGAGACAGAACAGTACTTCAAGCTTCAGTGCGTTGTTACTTAACATGGGGGGAGACAACCTTAGTTAACTATGTAAACTACAATATACATGTAAGTTTTAAGTAATTTTAAACAAGATATAAAAGGCTAAACATATAAAGGTACAAGTAAAGTGATACTGTAGTCTAAAATTGGTATGGATTTGTCTCGAGTGACAAGTAAAAAAATACCCAGATAAAGGTGACTTAAAATAAGGATTCACTCTTTCTATGTAACAGGAGTTCTGGAGGAAGGTGGCACCTAGATTGGTTGAGTGGCTTAATAATGGTAGGTCTCTGAATGGACATTTCTGAGATTGTCTCAACAACCCCATCAGAGTGGCAAGTTGGATACAGAAAATCCATATGACGGTGTCTCAGTTCTACAACTGAAGAAGTAAGGAAGAGAAAGGGACTTTCCTTATGCATGTTAATATTACCATGGAAGAAATTCTTCCCTAGCAGACTTCTCCTCATGATCTGTTGTCCAGAAGATGATCACACAGGTAAATACCCTAGTAATAAAGAAGGCAAGGACAGTACATATCTGAAATATTCAGTATCTTTAAACTGGCCCTATCCTCAAAAAATAAAGGTGAAGTATCAGCTGTTGGTGATGCTATCAAAGCTCAGAGACAGGTAGGAGGTATTCTGGAATCATCGAATCATAGAGGCAAAGGTGCAGATGGAAAGGAACCACACAGAGGCAGGGTGGGGGTAGTATTACATAGGAAGATAAACATGATGGTTTAATTGGAGTGTGTGTAATTTGAAGGGAAATAACAGAATGAGATATTTGTTTTTTCTTTCAGTTTCCAGTTGCTAATTCTTTTTACATGTAGTATAATTGTACCTATGGTCAGATCATGGAAGACCTTAAATGCAAGGTGAAGGAGTTGAAATGATTGTGTTGTTAATGTAGCATTTAAAGTTTTAAAATATGGAGAATCCTAAATACCAGAGGATAAGTGTCAGTTGATTGATATCAAGATGCATTCAGCAATTAGTAACAGATTCATGACAACACTCAAAAGAAAAAAGGGGCAAGAAGGTTAGTATTTATAACCACTGTTTTCTCCAAAGAGCTAAAATTCTCTAAACATTCTCAGTGTGCTTATATATTAGGCAGGACTGAGCCGTGGGGCATACATTGTGTAAATATGCTCGCCAATGCCTTATGCTGTATTTCCCTTTTCCGTTGTTTTCTGGGAGACAGCTGGCTTCTCTGCATTCCACAGGGACCAAACTACACCTGTGGTTGCAGCATGCCATTTTGCATATTCATGAACTTTGTCTCCGGGAGGACCAACAAAAGAGATGCACTCGCACAGATCTGTCCAGACTACCAGAAACTTTCAAAAGATCTTGACTACACTTATGATAGAGTATAATATTTACAATATAAATGTGAGTTCAGACACTTCATTTGTCTTGGGCCCTGCTGTATCTCTAGGGCATAGAAGGCAAATAGCACATAGTAGGAAGCCAGTGAGTGAATGATAAATATTTCACTAAGAGAGCTATTTACTAGTTATTAGTTTCCAACTCTGATATATTAAAGGATAGGGAACTGCACTGAACAATGACCTCAAAGTGAGCCATTGGCTGGGAATTTAGAGGTATGTGTCCTTTTCCTAGTTCTAAAATGAATTCTTTGTGAACTCAGTCCCACAACTTAGCTTCACTGGACCTCAAAATCCTCATCTATAAAATAAGGAGATCTGACCAATGATTTCTGTATTTGCTGAATTTCATCAAACAGGTAAAATTTATAAGGACGTAAAGAAGTCTCATAACACTGAAGGGCAGAATTTCTGCAGGGCTTCTGAAAGCAACTAAACAAGGCTTGGGAAACTCAGCAAATAGTCTCTCTTTTTTGAACATTTATTTCCTTTCTCTCGTATTTGTTTCTGCCCCATCTGCTTCCGAGTTCATAAGTCAAAAAGCCCGGTCACTCACAGATTCTGAACATAATAAGATGCAAGCACCTACAGAAATGGATTTAATCACTGATCCCAACTGCAGAAAATGTTTAGGAAAGAGATTATCATCACATCTAACTCGAATTAATTACCCACATGAGCATCCGAAACGAGGGCTTGCAAGATAGAGGATATATTGTGCGAAATGGCAGGTTGGACTCCACTTGTGTTCAGGTATGTACCATCACCAAGAAGGTTGTTAAGAGCTGATACTTGACCACACTAAGGTCTCCTAACCCAAGCAGCTGAAAATGCAGGATAGATTTCTTGTGTCCAACCTGTATCAGCTGTCCATGTAATGCTCTGCTAAGCATCACAGAAAAGTGAAAGGAAGAACATGCTACGATTAAGAATTTATAACCTCAAGTTATAAGTGTCAACCCAGAGATTATTATACTCTTGATTATCAAGTAAATGAGCCATGGAATTAAATAATCTAAAATAACTGATAATACACATGATACATATTTGTCTTGGGGAATGCATCATTTTTAAATTTAATTTTATTTTTTAAGAAAACAGATTCAGCCTTCTAAGTATTTGTTCAGGCTAATATTAAAATTAGTCTGCATTCCCTAAGCACATATCAATTGCTGGAACAGAGTGAGATCAGATGTGTGCTGGGAGGCAAAAAGAAATCAGTCTGAGATTAACCAGTTCTGAATAATTCATACATGGATAATTGAGAGATGATTGACAACTGACAGTTGACTGACAAATAACCTTTGCAGGTATTTATAAAACTTCTGTTATAAGCACAAGATATATTTGAAATGGTTAAGTACCTGGTGACATTTTCCCCATTTGTCACCCATTGTATTTCTCAGGGTTCTCTAGAGAAAGAAAACTGATAGAACAGAATCTCTCTTTCTCTCTTTTATCTCTGGCTCTCTGTCTCTGTCTCCATTTGTCTGTCTGTCTCTCTTTATATACTTAAAAACATGTATGATGTTTTTATGATGTAAAGACAGAGAGAGATTTATTATGAGAAACCAGCTCATGTGATTATGGAGCTAGGAAGTCCCATGATCTGCCATCTATGAGATGAAGACCCAGGAAAGCAATGGTATAAATCAGTCTAAGTTTGAAGGCCTGAAAAGCAAGGGAGCCCATGGTATAAATACCAGTAAATACCAGTCTCAGGGTAAGAGAAGGTGAGATGAGATGCCCCAGTTCACATAGTGACACATGAATTCTTCTTTCTTCTATGTTTTGCTCTATTCAGGTCTTCGATATGTCTCGAGGTGTCCAACCACAATGGAAAGGACAATCTACTGAGTTACTTTTTTTTTTTTTAAGATTTTATTTATTTATTTGTCAGAGAGGAGAGAGAGCAAGAACAGGCAGGCAGAGGTAGAGGAAGAAGCAGGCTTCCAGCTGAACAAGGAGCCCAATGTGGGACTTGATCCCAGGACCATGAGATCATGACCTGAGCCAAAGGCAGATGCTTAACCGACTGAGCCACCCAGGCATCCCTACTGAGTTAAATGTTAATCTCATCTGGAAACACCCTCAAAACACACCCAGAAATAATGTTTAATCTGGGAATCTATGGTCAATCAAGTTGATATATAAATTAACCATCAAATGAATGGTCCCAGTCTTCTACACCAGTTAAAACAGAGGTTGGATAATTCACTGGTTGCTCAGAAGTGCAGGACATTCGGCAAACTTTAAGCCTTATATGACTTGGTTTTGTTTTTTGTAGGGGAAGTATTTCCATAGGATTGTAAAGTCATTTTAGAGATTATGTGAGTTTACTACGGCTGCTATAACCAAGTACAACCTGGGTGGCTTAAATAACTGAAATTTACAGTCTGGATCTCAGACATCCTGAAATCAAGGTGTGGGCTGGGATAATCCCTTCTGAACACTGTGAGGAAATCTGTAGTGTGACTCACTCCTTGGTTTGTAGAGGGACTTCGTCTCCACGTGTCTCCCAACTTCTTCCCTTTATGTGTTTCTATATTTCCAAATTTCCTCTTTTCATAGGGACACCAGTCATTTTGGATTAGGTCCTATCCTAATGACCTCATTTTAATGTGATTGTTTCTTTAACAATCTCCAAATAAGGTCACGTTTGGAAGTACTAGAGTTTGAGACCCCAATATTTCTTCTTTGGAGGGACACAAATCAACTTATAACAGAAGAAATTAATGAATCAAAATAAAAAATAATAAAGCAAAACAAATATCCACACAAAGTATATAGTCCAACAAATAATACTTTCAAAAATCAACTCCATGTGCAGCACATAGATAATGTAGTAGATAATATAGATAATACATATCTACATAGACAATGTAGATAATGTAATATATATAATGTTTCAACTCTGCCCTCAAAAAGTTTATTTATGTGAAAAGTAAAACAGTAAGGCTTAAGTTTTAGTTTAAGACAAAGGAATTTTAAAAAATTGGACAGGAGGGCACCTGGGTGGCTCAGTGGGTTAAGCTGCTGTCTTTGGCTCAGGTCATGATCTCGGGGTCCTGGGATCGAGTCCTGCATCGGGCTCTCTGCTCAACGAAGAGCCCCTCCTCTCTCTCTGTCTGCCTCTCGTGATTTCTCTCTGTCAAATAAATAAATAAAATCTTAAAAAAAAAATTGGACAGGAAAGTTCACGTATAATAGACTAATTAAACATGCAGCAGTGGCTTGCCAGAGTTCAGAAAAGGAGAAATACCCTGTTGATTGGAGAGTGAGATGTTCAGATGCTCTCCAGTAGGTTATAAGCTTTTGTTATAGAATTCTAAAATCTATAAAAAAAATTATCCAGCTGTTCAGTGATTGATGCTGCTGCTAGACCGACCTGCTTAGTTTGCTTGCCAGAGTGTCCCACAAGAGCTGCATTCTAACTTATTTCTTTGCCTTTGCTCTTATTTTCAGATTAAGATGTCCTTTTCCATCTCTTCTCATCTCTTCCTCTTCCTGTCCATCTTCTTCATCTTCAAATTCAAACTCATTCTTTAAGTTTAAACTTATAAAGCTCTAACTGATTTTCTCTTCACCTATTTTGTGATTGATGCCCTACATCGCCACATACACCTCCCATCAGACTAATCCAATTATGAGTGATATAATATAATATTATACTAAATAATGTATTATAGATAAGTAGTTCTCAATTTTAGTTGCCTTATAGTTAAGGATCATGTTTTACTTGTATCTCCAAAGCTTAGCAACCTATTGGAGAAATGATTCTAAAACATAATTTTTAAATACTCTGCATGGGAAACTGGAGAAGCAAAAGTTCCTTCAATTCACAATCAGATTAAAATTCCAGTTTTGAGGTCTTGGAGTGGGCCTGGAATTGTCTACATATTGGCTGGATGAATCAAAGCTCTTAGGCTGCTATTGGCTTGAAAGAGATCAAATGGCCCAAACTCAAAAATCCTGGTTACTAATCCCAAAGCTGTGCACATGCACAAGAATGTCTGCTCTGAGGGAAAGTGATAAACTGGTTTGTTTGTGACAATCACTGCTTGCATTTTTTCAAGGATAAAGAAAAAGAGGAAAATCTTTGAAAAATTAAAATTTCCCTGTGAGAACATCTCATGTCCTATCTAGAATCAGACATGTAGCTTGAAATATATTGAGCAAAGAGTTCAGAAAAGGAAAATATATTTAGCTTATTATGATATGTTATGTGGATCTAATTCAGCTCCCTTATTTCACAGATAGTGATAATAACTAACATTTAAGGGCCATTCTGTATGCCAGGGAGCATGCTGAGCACTTTCAGTAGATGGAGAAAATGCTCAGATTTTATAAAGCTATTTGCAAGCATGTGATTATATGCAAATGCAACTTTAAGAAACATTTTCCATTTAGACAACACTATTTCTTGTATACCTGTTAATCACAAGTGTAAGAGATAAAATAAGTCAGTTAAAAATGTTGCCTCATTTTTATATATCATTAAATTCTATCAAGAGAGACTTTTCCTGTGTTTTCCAAGGACCATATGAAGTGTTCAGTAGAATAGTAAACTGAATGTCAAAAAGCCAATAGAAATGAAATATATTTTTTTCTTATATGCAAGCTATAGCATTCTGGAACTATTATTTTTCAATATTAGCAAAGTATTGGAGGTAAAACAGATCAATACATTATAATTTCACTGTATATCTCTGCTCTGATGTTTCTGTCCTATTAAATCACATATGTATTCCTCTTTATATTTACCATATAACACAGTTTCTCTAAATTGGGAGGTTTTTGTTTTTTTGTTTTTTTTTAAAGATTTATTTATTTGACAGATAGAGATTACAAGTAGGCAGAGAGGCAGGCAGAGAGAGAGGAGGAAGCAGGCTCCCAGCTAAGCAGAGAGCCCAATGCGGGGCTCGATCCCAGGACCCCGGGATCATGACCTGAGCTGAAGGCAGAGGCTTTAACCTGCTGAGCCACCCAGGTGCCCCTAAATTGGGAGTTTTATGACTATAGTATTTTAATGGTGAGACTGTAAAGAAAGGGGGATATTGACAATTTATCAGACTTGGTAATCTCAGTGAAGATAACCAAAAAGTACCAGAGAAAATCAGGTATGTTTCCAATGCAGATTTTTTTTTTAAATTAACTAGACCCATTCTAAGGTATATACTAATAAAGATAAACTGAGGGACCAAGTCATCGGTAACTGATTGAATCTACAGTATTCACCCATTCTGTCATCATCATTTTAGATTGCTTAATTTGAGCAAGAAAGTGGTTCTGTCCTGAATTATTTCACCTAATATAAATAAGTCAAAGAGTAAAAAATCTGCTAAAAATATTTCAGCAGATTTTCTAACAAAAATATTTCCTTAGAAACAGGAAAACATCTGTCTTTAGAATTCTAAATATATTAATGTTCAGATGTTGCAGTATGGATAGGTTTTCCTTGATTTCAAATTATATAGTCAGATACTGTGAATTATTATAAAATCATTTTCTAATATTTTCCTCTTTCATAACTGGTTTAGGTTTTAAGTCAAAACATACGGACACTCATTCAGTTCTTAGATGACCATACCCAGTTCAACTTATCGTTGGAAAATAAGCTGAACTTGAGTACCAAGTAAAGACATCATTTGCATAGTGAGCCATCAGAATACTGATAGATACATTACTTAGATCTCGTGACAGTGTGGAGTTATTGTATATGAAATTGAGAGCATTTACTGGCTATGACATACAAGAAAACAACCAAAATAACTTGAAGTGCTAAAGGTAGCCTAGGTATAGGTAAGGTCAAAGCCCACACAATTCCTGAAAAAGTATATCATTAAAGGCAAGAGCGTTATGGCTCAAGCACTTACACATGGGTAAGTGACTTCACCTCTCTTGTTTTCTCGCCTGCAAAATGAGGAAATTCAAATGAATAAAACCAGATTATCTCATAGTTTGAGGAAACCACTGAGAGCTCTCAACCCAATTTACAGCTAATATAGAAGACAGACTGTGGATAACCATCATGGCTCAAGCTAAACATAGCCTCTTGCTTGGTTAAGTGGCTTGTTTCATGAAGAGACAGTTCTAATAGGTATTAATAACATGTTTGAACAAAGCATTGCAATTTAAAAGATGCTTTCATCCATATTACTTTTGATATTCATCATTTGGATGGATAATCATTTGACATATTTTAACATAGCCAACTTTCAAATACAGGCTTGACAACCCAAGTGTCCATTCACAGATGAATGGATAAACACACACACACACACACACACACACACACACACACACACACGCTGGAATATTACTCAGCCATAAAAAGAATGAGATGTTGCCATTTGCAACAACATAGATAGATTTACAGGTTATAATGCTAAGTGAAATAAGTCAGTCAGAGGAAGACAAATGCCATATGATTTCACTCATAAGTGGAATTTAGGAAACAAAACAAGTAAACAAATTAAAAAGAGACAAAAAGACTCTTAACTAAGAAAACAAACTAGTGGTTATCAGAGGAGATGTGGATGAGGGTGATGGGTGAAACACCTGATGGGGATTAAGATTACACTTATCATGATGAGCTCTGAATATAATTGTTGAATCACTATATTGTATACATGAAACTAACATAACATTGTACATTAATTATACTGGAATTAACTAATTGACTTTTTAAAATAGGGCTTGATTCACTGACAGATCTCTTCAAGGATCCATTTCCCGGCACATGTAGATAATTACTGATATGCTTACAAACATGTTTAATGGAGAGATTGTGGTGGGGAAAGGAATTAGAAGGGAAATGACAATCTTAAGTATAATTTTTAAAAAGGCATTATTAATTATAAATACATGACAAATTAAGAAGATCCCATTCTGAATGAGATATTTAAGAAAATATAAGGAAACATTGTAAGAGTAATGGTTTCATTTAGTCTAGGAAAACTTCATGGCATGGATTAATATTTGGGGGTATTTGAAATAGAAACCATTCCGTGCAGTGACCTGTCATTCTTATGAACTTTGCAATCTTATTGTTAGACTTCAGAAAAAATTTGTCAGACATAGCCAACAAACTGAAAGAATCTTTCAGGTGTGATGAAGCTGGAAGGCTGCTGCCACCTTGCTTCTACCTGTTGCCATATACACGAGAGAAAACTCCATGATTCTCATCTATGACGCCTCGACTTGGTGATCTTTTTCCCTCCTAGAAAGTAGTCCAAACAAATGTAATCCTTGTCCATTTCTCTCCAAATACAAATGTAACACCTTTTGTGAGACAATTCTGTCACAGACAGTTAGCCAACAACCAAAATTTATGTTACTCCTCCACAGACTAGAGTAATGGCTGGGAACTGGGTGTTGAGGCAGAAAGCACATTTCCCAGCCTCCCTTGCATTTAAATGGAGTCATATGAGTATTTCTTGTTAATGGAATGTGAGTGAAAGTGACATTGATCACTTATGTTGTGACATGGTTAAAATGTGTAAATGCCTTCTCCATCCTTTTTTCCCCCTTTATTTTGCTTGAGCATAGTAGACTCCGGAACAGTAGAGAATAAGAAAGTCCCCAAATAGAAAAATCTGAGTCCCTAAATCTTTAGGTGGAGTAAAGCCATATTCTGAGTAGAAACACCTGCATTTGAACTGTTTTTCAAGCTAGAAATAAGCCTCAATTTTGTTATGTCAATGAAATTTTGATGTTTATTTGTCTCATCAGCTTTTATTACTCTAGTTAATATAAGAAGACCCTATATTAAGTTGAGAAGACAGGGAAAAAAGTTCTACATTTTGTTGTAGATTATTTACTCAATAGGTCATTATTTCTTTTGATGAGTTTCCCAGTATTCAGGTCATTCCGTATTATATTTTCTTTTTTATTTTAATGCCAAATCAACAAATTTTTAAAGTTTAAACTCCTTTTTTGAAGCTTTAAAAGTGAAAACAATTAAACATGTTCCATTATTTAATTTGTCTTGTTCAGGCCTTATTGAAATTTCAGATGCATAAAAGAACCAGAAAAGAACATGAATTTACACTTGTCTACCTTTCATTATTTCACCCAGAAAGCATTTGTACCATGAACTATTCCACTAACTTTGGATTCTTTCCCAGGTTTGCTCTCCTACTGTTACAATATTGATTACTAGAACATTCTCCTAATACACTCATTATCAGAGAAGCGCAAAAGATTCCAAAAACAACCCTTAATTGTGTGAGCATTTAAGGTTAATTTGGTCTTCATTACTCCATTTTAAATTAAGCTTCATTTTCATACCAAAATTATTCATACCTTGATTTTATAATGTAACTCCTTCGTCCCCTTAAAGGAAAAAATGTATTTTATTTTTAAATTTTTAAATGTATGATCTATCAAGAGATCACAAAAGTACAGCAAATGCTATTTAACATCTTATTGGCCATCTGTCATTCTGTGAATGGTAGTCAATAATGATTTGTCAAACAATTAACAAAGTTAATAAATAGTCACAGAGTAACCTAATCTGTCCGCCACCAGTAGTCACTAGTTGGGAATTAATGTACTGAAACTATTCAGCATCACACCTGATACTCAACCAGATGGAGAGCAAACATGACATAACAGATGATGATTAATGATAAGGATAATATAATTCACTAATAGCATTTTAGGTCCTGGATATCCTTTCTCTTCTCTCTTCTCATTAAGTTTGTACACATGTATCATATAGTAGAGACTAGGCAGAATGGTACACACTTACAGCAGTTTTTGCAAAAACATGTACGAATAAAAAAGAGGTAACTAAATTATTATATATTATTATTACATATTATATTATATAATATTTTATATATATATGAGGTCTAAATTATTTGGTTATTAATTTGCCACTTGAATTGTTCCATGATAGGAAAAATTAGAATGTATATCATTAAAAAAATAAAATATTAATATTTATCCAAGTCATAGGGGGCCAAGAGTTCATGTTTATAAAGCTAAGATTGTTTACAAAAGAAAACAATCAAAAGAGTAAAATCTGAGAATGGGAGAAGAAAGAATAAAATTAAAGAACTAGTCCTTCACCAAGCCAGTTACTTCATCTAGATCATGGAATCAGAGTTCAAAAATACCTTCCAGATTATCTAATCCAAATAATTCTCACTAAAATAATTTCTCTAAGAGCACCTTTGAGATACATGTTATGTGTGTGTGAGTATATATAGACGGGGAGTGGGAGGAAGAGAGAGCAAGGAGTATTGCTGGTTATTCAGAGACATGGGCTTTCGATCAGACTATCTCAGTTCAAATCCAAGTTCTGCCATCTTTGCTATGACCTTGGGCAAATTATGTGTACTCTTTACCTTCCATAATAAATAAAAATAAATAATAATTATTATTATTATAATTAACAATAGTAATAAAAAATTAAATTAGTTAATACATGTAAGTGTTAAGAAGATTCCCTAGCATATGAAAAGTACTCAGTGTATACTGTTATCATCCAAACTCCTGAACATTTACAATGCAGAGAACGTCATTTCTTTGCAAGGCAGATTTTTCATGGATGGAAATCCCAGGTTGTTAGACACCTCTGTCTCATGCTGTGTTTAATATTTTATCCTTGTTAATTTATACATGTTGACCCATGTTCTATCCTTTAGTAAAGCAATTCACAGTGAGATCCCCAGACCAGCAGCTTTAGTATCACCTGGAGACTTGTTGAAGATGTAAATTCCCAGGTCCCACCCAAATGACTGTATCAGTCATGGCTCAACCAGGGAAGCATGTGTATGCTTGTATGTATATATACATAAAGATACATTTATATTTATTTATATTTTACATATACTATATATAGAGATCAATTTATTATAAGAAGTTGGTTTATGCAGTTGCGGGGGTTGGCTAAGCAAGTCCAACATTCTTAATGGAAGGTAACTGGGAAAGTAAGATCACACACAGGCTGGTAACCCATGGGCATGGGTTGAAGTTGTCCACAGTGGGAGTCTCATTCTCTGTGTTTCTTTCTATGTTCTTGTCTTTCCACTTCCTTTCCTTGCTCTCGCTTCATCTCAGGTCTAAGTGCGTTTTTGAGGCCTTGCAGTCGTATAGGTCAGGCCCATCCCCAAATAATCTCCCTAATTCAGTCATCTAATTAGGGTTTTAATTACATCTGCAAGCCCCTTCACAGCAGCACCTAGATTAGTGTTTGACTGAATCACTGGGTAAAGTTTTTGTGTTTGGAACAAGTAAACTGCTGCTCCCATTCCTTCCTCCTACTCTTCCAGGCTAACTACTGTAGCCCATCCTAACCAGAAATATACACGAAAGGGATTCTGGAGGAGGCAGTTTAGCACAGTCAAGCCGACACTCAAAGCCTGTCTAGTGATTCAGGAACTCTGGTGGCACCTAGCAGACTTAAGCCCTCCAGGTTTACAGGATGAAATTTGAGAACTTGCTTTAGAGCAACATAACAATGTCCAGTTCTTATTTTCTATGACAACTATTAAATTATTTGAACATGATTAGTATATGTTCTTAAACTATGTGCTTTGACATTCTGTATGTATGTAATCTTTCTGAGCTAGTCAACCAGTACAACATTTTGTCATTTGTTTCAAAAGCACAGGTTTTTTTAAAAAAAATCCTATTTTTCACATATGCTCTCTGATTCACTCTGTACTCCCTACATATTACTTATAGTATTTTCAAATTAGTTAAAATATGTGTTTCTAAGAATTCATGATAATGTGACTCTATTATTTTTTCCATAACAAATACATTATTTGAATTAAATTTCACGCATTATATAATCTATGTTCCTCTAATCATATATCCAGAAACACCAGTTTCAAAAATAAAAATACATAACTATCTTTATTCAAACATTTGGCAATGGTTATGTGTGTCCTATTATATGCTGACATATGGAGGTAGGGCTTTATATTTAAAATGAGAAGGACAGAGTCTGTTGAAAAAAAGGAGTAGCCTATAACCTGATCAATTAACAACACTTCTTATTCTTGAGATAGATCTATTAGGCTGGATTAGTCTGATGCTTTTTAAGCATTAAACTCATATAATTGATGCCTCCTGTTTTATTTTTATGTTTGCCAAGTACTTTTCTGGTTATAATTTGTCATCCTTTACAGCATTGCCTATGGGGAAAATGTATTATACCTACTGATGTAAGACTGTGGTACACTTGATAGTTATATTTCTTATTGGCATTTAACAACTTTCATAAAGTGATGAATGAGGAGCATCTGACTTTACTAAAAAACGTAGAAGTAGGAAATGAACTCAGATCTACAGAGAGATTGTCAGTATGTTATTTATAATAATCAATGGAAAATATTCACGTGCAAATACTTGCCCTTGTGCACCCAAAGTGTGGGAACTGTGGCGTTGTCTTTGATGTTAAGAATGAGACAAAACCTAGTAACTGTCAAAATATAAGTGGCTTATACAATAGTAACCCATACCATGGAATATTATCTTTCAGCTAAAAAGAATGAGATAGATTCACAGAAAGATCTCTAAAACATATTTTTACATATGAATTAAGATATTTTGGAAAACAGTTCATTCTATATCAAGGATTGGCAAACCACTTCTTAAAGGGCCAAGCAGTAAATATTTAAGGCTTTGCAGAACAAGAGACAAAATTGAGATTTTCATGTGGGTTCTTACATAACGATTTTTTTAAAAGATTTTATTTATTTATTTGACAGACAGAGATCACAAATAGGCAGAGTCAGACAGAGAGAGGGAGGGGGAAGCAGGCTCCCCATTGAGCAGAGAGCCCGATGTGGGGCTCGATCCCAGAATCCTGAGATCAAGGCCCAAGCCGAAGGCAGAGGCTTAACCACTGAGACACCCAGGCGCCTCTTATATAACTATTTAAATGTAACAATTCAAAAATGTAAAACCACCCTTAGCTCACAGGCTATAAGCAAACAGAGGACTGACAAGACTTGACCCAGAGGTTTAGTTGTCTGATCCCTATTCTATATGATCCCATTTCTGCATCTACATAAATGACACATAAATGTCTATGTACAGGTCTGGAAAAATACACACCAAATTGATAGTATACGTATCAGGGGGCAGAGATGATACTGGGATGGGAATGTGGTAATCAAGTAGATATTGCTTTGTCTATATTATTTGAAATATTCACATGGATTTTACACAAACACTCACACACAGATCAACATTCAACATTCTTGGGAGACGAAAGAAACAAGAACACTCTAAGTAGTAAGCTGCCTGGCTACTGCACCAATCCCAGGGAAGTAGGGCATTAAATTCAACTTTTCAGCTTTACCTCATATAAGGGGCCTCCTATAGCAAAAAAGAGCAGAGGGGAAATTATGTGAAGATTCAACTTCCTCCTTCATTACCTACTCTGATTTGATAGTGTCAAGAGGGAAAGTAACAAGTCAGGAATTGGCAATATCTCTCTTGAGGGCAAAGACTTAAATTCACCCCTGAGCATGTAACACAATTCCTTCTCCCTCCAGATAGCCTCGTTTCTCTGGAATATAACTCCCTTTCAAAATCCTTTCCAGACTTTCACTCAAGATGGTGGTAACTAGACTATATGTAGTGGTGTTTCTAATTATTGTTTGTTTCATCTGCATGATGTTATCTTTAATATATTTCTATGCTCATGAGTTAGCATTTGCCCTGTACAGCCTTAACTTAGATATAACTCAGTTTGGTCAGATTTCTGCTATAATTTCAGTCTTTTTCACTGTTGTGATTAAAAAGATGCAAACTATTCAACAGTTTTGCTTGTTTTCTCATTGTATTTTCCACTTCTCCATAAGTTTCTTTTGGCCTATAGGTTTCCTCTGAAATTAACTAAATTGATTTCTCTTATTTCCAGAAGCTAACCATAATGCTTTCTCCTTCTCTCAGGCAGCAGATTTTTCCATCGTCTTTCCATTCTAAACAGGATTTCATACTTAATATTGCAAAAGTTTTCTCTCCTATGTAATGAGCTATAAAGATAAGAGTTGGTTACTTCATGGTTCTTCCAAGGTGTCAACATATAACATGGTGCAGATCCTCCAGAGCATGTCTTCAATGGCTTTTATTTTTATTGTCATCTGTGGTTCTCTTAAAGAAATTTCAAGAGAATTTGGTTGGGGTTAATTCTAATAAGCAGGACTTATCTTTACCCCACTCAACTTAGTTTATACTCCAGTTCTTTCCAACATTCCATCAGGATCTCTATTATGCAATCTTACCTCAAACTCTTTTATTCATTCATTCATTCATTCTTTCTCAAACTCCAGTATTTTTAAAAAAAGAATGAAACATACCTGAAGCAACAGATTCTTTCCTAGCACTCTCTATTAAAATTACCAATCACTACAATGATTTCAGAGGCACTATGACAGGCTCCTGGAATCATAAGAAAAAGAGCTTAAAAATCTCTAGATCATAATTTGTGTGAGCAAAAGAGTTTAAAACAAACAAACAAACCAAAAAAAAAAACAAAAACCGACTCCTCTGGATCAGTGCTTCTCAAACTACATGTGCTGAAGAATCAGGATGTTAAGAAACAAAATCTATGAGACTGTCATATTCCTTCATGTCCTATGCATGAACAGGACAGCCCTTTATTTCCCCACTATCTTTTCAAGGATGTTTCTACAGTATACAGCCTTGTTGGATAAAGATAGAGTCTCCTTTTGGAATAAAGCACAGGTTTGCTTAAAATCTGGACTACAGAAAGAGCATTTTCCTTTGGAACAAAGGAGAGGTATGCTTATTGTTCATTGTAAAAGATTTAGGTTCACTAATTTCAGAATTCCTGTAAGGCAATCTGTAGCATGTGCAAGTGTAATCTGACACTCTTCATAGATATCATCTGGCAAAAACTGAATCAATGAAACAATAAAACAAAACAAAACAAAACAAAACACTAATGCTCTGGCCACTCTCATTGCTTGCTACAAGCGATAAATTGTCCTTAGTCTCTGAGTCCTTAGTCTCTTGTCTTCCTACCAGATCCATGAAATGGTGACAGGCTAACCTGTTAAATGGCATACAGACACAGAATAAAATCTCAATCCCTTCACAGTTCTTACCACAATATTGTTTTCCATTTTAAAATTTCTACTTGATCACATACTGGTATATTTGTAAAATATAAACCCGTCATAGGTAACTTCTAAGATATTTCCCAATGATCCCTGGCTCCTGAGTCATCTTCCCAAAAGGTGAGCCAGATATTTTGATTTTCCCCTAATGATTGGAACATGGTAAAGGGATATGATGTGACTTCCAAGATTATGGACAAACAGATTCTGGCTTCCATTCCGAATACCACTTTCTTTTTCTCTTGCTTGTTCACTACAATGAAACCCAGATGCCATTTTACGATTTTCCTTATAGAGAGATCCACATGGCAAGGAACTAATGATAACCTCTATAATACAGCCAGTGATGCACTGAAGTCCTCAGTCCAATGACCCTCTAGGAACTGAATCTTGCTTAAAATCCTGTGGGTGAGAATGGAAGCAGAGCTCCTTGCACTTAAGCCTGCAGATGAGACTGGAGCCTTGACTGAAAGTTTGATTGCCATCTGGCAAAATATTCTGAAACAGAAGACCTAGATCACCAATGCCCAGATTTCTGATCTGTAGAAACTGATAATAAGCATGGGCAGTTTTAGTCTGGTACATTTCAGAGGTAATCTCTTAAGCAGTTACACAGTTCAAGGAGTAGCACCAGTTCATGGAGTACCCTTGCCCTACCCTAGACAATAAGCTCTGTGAGGGGACGAATCTAATCTATCTTGCTCATAAATGTCTCCCCACATACTGTAGGGTAGATGAAGGTTACTAAAAATTATTTTTTAAAAGATTCATGAACCACGGGCCAAATTCAATTATGGCGAGCTTACCTGTTAATGAGCTATAAACTGAGGATTGAGAAGTATGAGGGGAGGTGAAAGTCATGTGGAACAACTACAGTATAATTAAGAGGATGGTACTTGACATGTTCATGGATGGAAGAGGAGTCTGGAAGTAATTTTTTTTTTTTTTATTTATTTAACAGAGAGAAATCACAACTAGGCAGAGAGGCAGGCAGAGAGAGAGGAGGAAGCAGGCTCCCTGTGGAGCAGAGAGCCCGATGCGGGACTCGATCCCAGGACCCTGGGATCATGACCTGAGCTGAAGACAGAGGCTTTAACCCACTGAGCCACCCAGGCGCCCCTGGAAGTAATTTTTTAAGGAGTAATGTACATAAATTCATTTTAAATTTTTTTAAATTTTTAATGAGCTGTATTTTTAAGAGTATTCATAAATTTTTCTACTTCTTTTCTTTTTAAATTTTATTTTTTTTTCAGTGTTCTAAAATTCATTATTTATGCACCACACCCAGTGCTCCATGAAATTCCTGCCCTCCTTAGTACCCACCACCAGTCTCACCCAGCCTCCCTACCTCCCTCCCCTCCAAAACCCTCAGTTTGTTTCTTAGAGTCCACAGTCTCTCATGGTTTGTGCGTCTGATTTCCCCCAACTCACTATATATTCTTGATGCACACATAAGCATTAATGAACCTAAATACACATACGAGATTTGGCTCAGATACTTGTATCTTTATATTTAAATAAGCCCCTTGTCCCTCTTCTTAATTTTCTATTACTTTTAACCTCCATTTATATATATAGCTTTCAGAGATTACTATTTTGGTTACCATTGGTAACAAATCAGTGCTTAAAAACTAGAGTTTCAGACTGTTGCTACTGATTGTGCGACTGAGGTTATTTAAACTGTGTGGCCCACAGCGACTGCAACTGTAAAAAAAATCACTCAGTTAAATGGTCTCTAATGTCTCTTCTAAAAAGTAGAAATTCTAAGAATTCCTGATCCTCCTACAAAAATTAAAATAAGTCAACATACACTGACTTAAAAAAAATATTTTATGGAACTCTTTAAAAAGCAGGTGTAGGGGCACCTGGGTGGCTCAGTTGGTTAAGTTTCTGCCTTCGGCTCAGGTCATGATCTCAGGATCCTGGGATGAAGCCCTGCATCAGGCTCTCTGCTCGGCAGGGAGCCTGCTTCTTCTTCTCTCTCTGCCTGTGTCTCTGCCTACTTGTGATCTCTCTCTCTGTCAAATAAATAAAATAAAAAAATTTAAAAAGCAGGTGTAATTCTAATTTAAGGCAATCCCATAAATTTAATAAACTGTGTTTTAAAAAATATATCTAAAATACTTAAAATTAGGGGTGCATGGGTGGCTCAGTTGGTTAAGTGTCTGCCTTTGACTTAGGTCATGATCCCGAGGTCCTGAGATCTAACCTGCATCTGTTTGGGTTCTGGTTCCCTCCTCAGTGGGGAGTCTGCTTCTCTCTCTCCCTTTGCCCCTTACCCTCAATAAATAAATGAAATTTTAAAAAATTAAGATGAAATAAAATACTAAAATTAGTTCTCAAAGTTAAATGAACTAGTTTCCAAGAAAAAGTAATTATTCAGATCACTACAGTTTCACTGATTGCACAGAGTCACAGGGAAGAGCTCACTAAACTTGGTAACTTCCTTAAAAATATTATCATTAACAAATTTTAATTCATAACCTATTTTGTTTCAATTTCATGTCTTCTGAGGGGTTTTATGTTTACTTCAGATTGATTTCAGCTAACAGAGAGTCTGTTATTTTAGATTGCAGTTTCTTTATTGCCTGATATCTATTCAAGTGAATCGTTGACTTGTAAATAATAAATCAACTAAGAAATGCCATTATGTATTGGTGTATTTATAAAGAAATGCATATTTTGTTGTAATAAAATTATACCTTATTTTCAATGTTCTCTAATAGATTTTCTTATTTTATATATTCAGGTTTTCCCCAGTGGATTTCCTTGGTGTAAGATACAACAATACACTTACTCAAGCTGAAAGTGTTAAAAAAATTATGAAGAAAGATGGATAACTTGCTACCTAGGAAAGAAAATCTATTTAGGTAAAAGGCTTAAAAACTGAAATGGACTATCACATTCTAATTCAATAAGAAAAAAGAATATTTATGCTTTAAGAAGTAAATTACTGATTGTCAAGTTAAGAAGTATTTCAAATTATCAGTGAACCAAAATTTATAAATGAAAACAACAGTATTTTTTTAGGAAATACAACTCACAAGAGAAAAGAAGAATAACAAATTTAAAAGTTTATAGAAAAATTTGTTTCATTTGTGAAAGCTTGTAAATTTTCAGGGTTTAATAAATCATAGAATGAGAAGTGCTGATTTAATAGTGATAAAGGCACTAAAGTTGTAAATCAAAGAAGTTTCTATGATTTTACTTTCATAAAAACAGTTTCTGTGCTGATTTAAAGTAAGCAAGCATTAAGAATTTTTATATACGTAAAATGGCAGATTTTGATTCTATCCACAAAATTCCTCAATATGTTGGTTAGAATTTATACAAGGTGCCTTCACTGGGTCCCTTTTCTTTTTATGGCAATGCAGTTATTTTGTAGGTCCTACAAAACCACATTGTCTTACTAGGATATAATTGGACAAACTGAATTTGTAACTGCGAACACAACCAAAAATGTCATATTTTCATATAAAACTCAGCTAATCTGCTGTGACAAGCTCACCATTAAAGGGCCTGGGTTGTACTTCGTGTGTGAAAACAATGATTTTTTAAAAACCTCTCAAGAAACTCTAAAGCATTAAATATTACCTCCTGGCAGATCAGGGTCATTGGCAAATTTGGAAGACCTTGGCAGAAAGGGTGAAAATCCTCTTGTAAATGCTAAAGACAAAAACTGGTGGAGATAGATGGTTTTTTGTTCTCAGAGAAGTTGACTTTATAAAACTTTATAAAGGGAAAGGAAAGAGAAAGACTCTTACGATACTCAGACTCACCATATGGATATTCTATAGCACTTTAGATTTATTGATCATAGACTAAGGGGCTTTAATTAACACTTTTTGCGCCTATATGGATAAAATTGGCCACAACGGATAAAGCATACCACACGATGACACCAACTCATAGACCATATAAAATAGCTACTGAGATTATTTTGGAAATTATTCCCAAATGTGGAGAAGTTATTCAAAGGAATAATGTAACTATACTTATTAAAACACATATTTTATTTTCAAAATCAGGTATGAAAATGTAATATAATGAATGTTTTAAAAAGTTCTTACAATAATTTAAAGGAGCCAGCATAGAAAGAAAAGCAATGAAGAAACAAGTCTATAGAAAAATCTTATCACTAGCGTAGAGTTCCTTTCAAAGCTTGGATTTTAAGGTTTCCAGATGGTTGAAGAGCAAATTCTGTAGTGGTTAAAGAGTAAAAGTCTCATAATATGAAAAAAGAATTAAATGCCATCCTGTGGATAGGCTGGCTTGTGTGAAAAGAATTTGAAATGAAAAGAAATGAAGACAGGGAAAAATAAATTTTCTTAATTATATTACAGTTTAAGATACCACATATGGTCAAAACTTCAGTTTTTAGATACTGTGTTAGTTTCTTAGCTATTGTGAAAGTAGGGCTTTCTTTTATTTATTAAAGTATAAAATGGTCATTATATTATTGACCATTAATGCATTAATAAAAACAGTACAGTTTATTACCCTAAAATTTAGCAGTGGAACTGTGATAAATCTGCTCAAACATACCATAGACAATTAGAAAATTGTACTGAAACTGATTTCTCTATTTATGGCCCTCTTTCACTTTATTTCAGTTTTTGGAATAGAAATGCACACTTACTGGGACGCCTGGGTGGTTCAGTCAGTTAAGTATTTGACTCTTGACTTCAGCTCTGGTCATGATCTCAGGGTCCTGAGATCGAGCCCCATGTGGGTCTCTGTGGTCCGCAGGAGGTCTGCTTGAGATTCTCTCCCCCGCCCTGTCCCTTCGCCTGCTCAGTCTCTCTCACATAAATAAATAAATCTTTAAAAAAAGAAAGAAATACACACTTAAAAAATCTTTATTTCTCTATGATATCTAGATTAAGGCTTCCAAATCTTTTGAAAATAAATGCAACTCTCAAGATAAGCTTATTATTACACAAAATACAAAAAGTGTTTCCTGAACTCCAATGATACCACCAGACCTGAAATGGATTCATTGCTTGACATAAAAGAAAAATGACCAATTCTGCCTCTTGGGAACTCAAAATCTTGCTAAGAAGTCTTGATGTACATGTATAAAACAATACAACACATAATTGAACATTATTAATCTAATACTGAAAAGAGCATTTTGATTACATTTTATGATACACTTAATAAATCACTCAATAAAAAACAAGTAAAATATAATTGTGGATTTCAGGATTAGAATCATTAATTAGTACATTAGCCATTTACTTCCACAAAACATTGTTTTATGAAGCCATTAAAACTGACATAGAGCAGTAGATTCTATGATTGTAATGTGTTTTGAGATATTTGAATGAAATGCATTAAATCATCATCAGTAATGAGCATAATTACTATTTGTCTTTTTTAAAAGTCTGGGAGCATATATGTGAAGGTTTAAAATGAAAAGAGAATTGTAATGTACTACAGTGACCACTAGAATACATCACATCTCTCCATACTGTCTCCTCCCCATGTTCAAACTAGGAATCAATATAAAGTTGAGTGGTTTACTATTTACATGACAAATGATAGTCAATTTTTAAAGATCTTAATGTCTTACCCCAGCAGTTTCTAAAACTGTATTTCATAAACTAATAAAATAATATATTTTTTAAAGATTTTATTTATCTATTTGACAGAGAGAGAGAGATCACAAGTAGGCAGAGAGGCAGGCAGAGAGAGAGAGAGAGGGAAGCACGCTCCCTGCTGAGCAGAGAGCCCGATGCAGGACTCGATCCCATGACCCTGAGATCATGACCTGAGCGGAAGGCAGCAGCTTAACCCACTGAGCCACCCAGATGCCCCCAAAATAATATTTTTGAATGGGTCTTGCACAGCCTGAATGTTGTGTCCTCTCAAAATGCATACATTGGAACTGAATTCCCATATGATAGTATTTGCCAAGTAGGGCCTCTGGGAGGTGATTAGGTCATGAGAGTGGAGCTCACATGAATGAGATTAAAGCCTTTATTGAAAAGGCTCCAGGACTCCCTCAACCCTCCTTAATGGAAGATAAGACAAGAAAATGGACTCTGAGCCAGGAAGCAGGCCCTCACTAGATATCAAATCTGCTTATATCTTCATCTTGGGCATCCCAGTCCCTAGAACTGTGAGAAGCAAAAGTTGTTTATAAGCCACTCAGTCTATGGTAGTCTCTTATAGCAGCCAGAACTGACTAAGACAGGACTGTTGTTACAGTTTTGCTCATTAAAAAAATCATCAAGTAAAAACATAATCTAAAAACTGAAGGCACTTTTTAAAACTAAACAAATTTAACTCTATGGGAAAACTTTTACTGAAGGGTCCTTATTTTTCTTTTTGCCACAAACCTGACTCCCCTGGGGCTGGATTTAGAGATTCTACTGTTTAAGAGCTCTTTCTCGATAATCCACATCTTATCTGT
The DNA here is from genome assembly GCF_922984935.1 of Meles meles. Lineage (NCBI taxonomy): Eukaryota > Metazoa > Chordata > Mammalia > Carnivora > Mustelidae > Meles > Meles meles. The sequence continues at coordinate 44,681,102 of NC_060085.1, read as the reverse complement.
CTTCTTGATAAGGACCAGGCTTTTCATTCCTGATTTATGATGCACAATTAACAAGGGATTTCTGAATATTAGGCAATGTGAAAATGCACTTGAGCTTTAAAATCAGCACTACAAAGGGCACAACTCTAGGAATCACCTTTGTATTGTGTTCTGTGTGAATGCTTCCTCTACTCCAAGAGCATGGAAAGTAAACCATGCCAACAATAGTTTTGAATCTGAGGGACACTGAACCCATCCCCACCCTCTTGAAATGTAGGGCACCCTGGAATGTGGACAATATCACCTAATTGGTAGACTTGGATTATTAAGAAATAATACATTTCCCTAAAGACAACAGAAATCTTCATATTGCCTCCCTCCCTTTTTTTAAAGAACACAATGGGACAAATACGATTGAGAAGCAAAGAAAAACAGCGGGGAAGAAATTACAGAAGATACAGATGACCCTTAAACAACTCAAGTTTGAACTGCATGGGTCCACTTATACACAGATTTATTTTTAAAAATATATAGTACTGTAAATTTTCTCTTCCTTTTGATTTCTCAGTAATGTTTTCTTAAACAAATTTTTCTTTTCCCTAGCTTATTTTAAGAATATAGTAGGTAAGGGGTGCCTGGTGGCTCAGTGGTTTAGGCCACTGCCTTCGGCTCGGGTCATGATCTCAGGGTCCTGGGATCGAGTCCCACATCGGGCTCTCTGCTCGGCAGGGAGCCTGCTTCCCTCTCACTCTCTCTGCTTGCCTCTCTGCCTACTTGTGATCTCTCTCTGTCAAATAAATAAATAAAATCTTTAAAAAAAATATAGTAGGTAATACATAGAACATATATAAATATAACATAAATATGTTTATGTTATTAGTAAGGTTTCCAGTCAAGAATAGGTTATTAGTAATTAAGTTCTGGGGAGGTCAAAAGTTATACACAGAAAGGGGGGGGGTTAGTGGTTCTAACCTCTTTGTTATTCAAGGGTCAACTGTATTTTGAAAATGCGATATTTAGATGTTTCTATTATAGTATTCTTTGTACCAGCCAATGAAAGGGACATATTCTTTGTTCATGATGTACTCCCAGGTGTGACTAAATCAGGGGAATTCTCAAAGATTCTGTGAACCAGAAAAGGTTTTATTACCTCAGTGTTATCCCAGTGGTTTAAAACTGATGACATCTTATAGAAATTGTCTAGTAATACTATGACCACTGTTTACATATTTAGCCAGGTAAGCATCATAACATGTCATTAAACTACTAAAAGAGATGGGTCTTTATGGCATCAGTAACAGTCTGAAGTAGAATTGCTAAAAGTCTTCTATCTAAAACCAAATGGTTTACATAATCTGAAACCCTAATCTTAGAGTTTATATGTGTGAATATATCTATTTCAGAAAACCTAGGTTGCTTAGTAGACTCTCCTGCAACATTCTAAGAAGTTCTAATTGGAAGTTACTATTGGATAACACTCAGTTATAAAAATGATTTAAATACTTAACTGAATTTTAAGTAGAACACCAGGAGAGAAAAAAATTTAAACAAATGGTCTCTTTTTGTCAAAAATACATAAACCCTTTGAAATAGTACCAAACAGACTCTTTAAAACATAAATCCCTGAATGCAGTGATGAACTATAAGTGTGACTGGTTTTGGTCTAAAGTCGAAAAAAGACAATGCACATTAGCCATTAAATGAATACAATTCTTCCATCATGTAATAATAAAGTTATCACCCACTCTACCTATACACGTTTCAACATTAAATTTTACCTGACATTGGAAAGGATATTTTTGGAGTATTTTGTGGACAGGCAAGTTTCAATGCTTACATGTAGGGCAAATCTACACCCTGAATTTGTGGATGCTTTGAATGAAGGCAAAAGCTATCACTGAGGTATAAACAACTTGTAGAATCTCATAAAATATTTAATCCTGTTTTCTTTTCAGACATAGATGATTAAAAAGTAGATTCTGCAAATATCACTGCAGTCTTATGTAGAGAATTATCCAGAAACAATATTTTAAAAATATAGTTCAAGTATTCTACCCCAAGGATGTCCTCGGTCACTTCATTTCATTTCCATTTTCAATATATATATATATTTTTTTTTTTGTAGAATTTGTCTGGTGTGATGAAAATGCATTGCCAACTCAACTGAAGCTGAGAAGTCTCGTTCATGAATAAATGCCCAACTTCTTGATCAGAAATAGTCTCCTACTGAAAAGACTAGCATGTGGCATTAAGTCCATAATTTCTCCATGAGAGAAATGAAATAAAGATAAATAATCTCTGGATGGACCCAAAGAGGATGGAAGCAAATGATGTCAGATGACTTCTGAATGCATGGGAGATAAAAGAAATTGAATCCCATTATACGATTATTGCTAATGTACACAAGTGAGAGGAAGAGAATAGTAGAGGACGAAGATGGCTTGATGAAGAAGGATGATTTGAGGCAAAGACTGTTGAATTGGATTGGAAAGAACTAAACCAAACAATGTCATACATCTGCTGCTTAATAAATGAAAAGTGAATGAGAAAGAGCCATGTCAGAAGACAACTGCTGAGCAAATGTGAATCAAACCAAGATAAATAATGTTCAAGGACTGTTACTGAGACCAGAGGGTGAACCAAGACAGATAATATAAAATACCAATCTACAAATGAAATAGTGACAAACAAAGATCAATGTTCCAGATGAAAAAATAAACAAAAAAGGGAGTATCCTGTGGTGGAATTTTGAGAGATGCAATTACAAAAGCTATATCTAGTGTCTGTTATTGACTGCCTACCCCACATGTATCCTTTATCCTCTTTCCTAACATAGCTTCAATCTTCAATTAGCATCTCCACTTCTGGCCAACCCTTCTTAGGTTGGGAAACAGAAGACCTAATTTCCAAAGACTCCATAATATGTGCTGAATTAATGTTCCTATTCATATAGAACTGTACTAGCTATATCATCTTTGGGAAAACTGAGACATTGTTCATTCAGATTAATTACTGTAGGGTATATATGTCTCCCACTGGATATAAATCAGGAAGTATATTTCTCCAGTAGCTGTGGGCAGACATCTCAAAACCCAAAATACACCAGCCTTAAGATGAAGCCAAGAGTAACTAGGGCAGAGAATTTACACAGAAATTGTCATTAGCCCTGAATTAACCAATCTGAGCCTTTTAAGAAAGTCTGACTTTGTGAATTTTTTGTTGTTATTTACAATAGAAAGAATTCTAAATGGTAAGTCTCTCTCCTGAAGTAAAAATAAACCATCTACTGCCACCCTCCAAAATACACACACACACACACACACACACACACACACACGTTGGTGATAAACCACCTCTATTTGAATACAATGCTTTTCTTTCAATTTCCTTAATTTTCTACAATGCTTTTCTTTCAATTGCTTAACATTCTTTTTTTTTTGTACCAATTTTTTTTTTTTTTTTTTTTTTTTGCTTAACATTCTTTTAATTGTTTAACATTAAGTCTCTTGATTTGGGCCGATTCTTTAAAGCCCACCAGTATAAACTGAAATCTGCAGCTCAGGCTGATTCTTTAAAGCCCACCAGTATAAACTCTGAAATCTACAGCTCAGATCTTTTGAGACAGACAAGAAAGTTATTTAGAAATAATCAATTTCTAATGACTATGGTCCAGGATATCCCATCCACTAGAAGACCACACTGTTACATTTACTAGGAGCTAACCATCACCACTCCCTCTTTCAAGGTTTTGATTGAGCAAAGACTTTATTTGAATATTTATCTCATACACTTAAGTAGCCAAAGTTATCTTCAGAATCTTATTTGTCTATATGCCTTATGATGAGCTATTTGTTAACGAACAGAAATAAATATAAAGCCAAAGCTATTTTGAGAAAGTAGAACAAAGCTGGAGGTATCACAATCCCAGATATCAAGATACACTACAAAATTGAAGTAACCAAAACTCTATGGCACTTACACAAAAATAGACATATAGATCAATAGAACAAAATACAGAGTCTGGAAACAAACCCATACTTACAAGGTCAATTAATCTATGACCAAAGAGGCAGGATATACAATGGGAAAAAGACATTCTCTTCAATAAATGGTGCTAGGAAAACTGGACAACTATATGCAAAAGAATGAAACTTCCACTTTCTTACAGCACATACACACACACACACACACACCCTCAAAATAGCTCAAAGACCTAAATGTGAGACATGAGGCCATAAAACTCCTAGAAGAAAACATTGGCAATAATTTCTATGACATGGGCCATATCAACATTTTTTAAGATATGTCTCCTCAGGCAAAAGAACCAAAAGCAAATATAAACTATTGGGACTACATCAAAATGAAAAAGCTTCTTCACAGCCAGGGAAAGATAGCAAGAAAATGAAAAGGCAACCTAATAAATAGGAGAAGGTATTTTCAAAGAAATAGCTGATAAGGAGTTAATATGCAAACTATGTAAAGAATCCATACAACTCAAAACCAAAAAATAATCTGAATAAAAATGGGCAGTGGACCTGCATAGAATTTTTCAATTTTCCAAAGAAATTTTCCAAAGAATACATCAAATGGCGTCCAGCAGATACATGAAAAAATGCTCAACATCACTAATCACCAGGGAAATACAAATCAAAACAGTAATTAAATATCACCTCACACCTGTCAGAATGATGAGCTGTAGAGAAAAAGGAACCCCCATGCACTGTTAGTGGAAATGTAAACTAATGTAGCCACTGTGGAAAACAGGATAGTGGTTCCTCAAAAAATTAAAAATAGAAATACCATGTGATCCAGTACTTCCCCTACTGGGTATTTACCCAAAGAAAATGAAAACACTATTTCAGAAAGATATATGTACTCTTTTGTTTGTAGCATCATTATTTACAATAGTCAAGATATGAATAAACCCAAGTGCTCATCAGTAGATGAATGGATAAAGACGATGTGATATATATACACACAATGGAATATTACTCAGCCATAAAAAGAATGAAATCTTGCCATTTGCAGCATGGATGGAACTAGACAGCTTTACCCTAAGTGAAATAAGTCAGAAAGAGAAAGACAAATACTATATAATTTCATTTATATGTGGAATCTTAAAAATAAACAAGTGAATAAACAAACAAAATGAAGAAACAGACCCATAAATACAGAGAACAAAATGATGGTTGCCAGAGGGCAGGAGGTAGGGGAATGGGCAAAAGGGGTGAAAGGAGTGGGAGATACAGGTTTCTAGCTATTGAATGAGTAAGTCATAGGAATAAAATGTACAGTGTAGGAAACATAGTTAATAATATTGCAACAGCATTGTATAGTGACAGATGGTAGCTACACCTGTGGTGAGCACAGCGTAACATACAGACATGTCAAATTACTATGTTGTACATCTGAAACTAGTGTAACATTGTTGATTATACTTCAATTAAATATATATGTATCATAAATATCTTTCCATAATAAATTAATATAATTTCTGCATAGCTTTCCATGATGTAGAAATTTATTAACTGATCCTCTTTTCTCAGACATTTAGATTTTCATTTTTTCCTATTTCTAATGGTAGTTCCATAAATATTCTTTTTAAAAGTTTTATTTAAATTCCAGTTGGTTAACATACAGTGTAATATTAGCACTCATCACAACAGGTATCTTCAATAAATACTCTTATATCTCACATACTTCTACCTTTTCTGCTGAGGGATACGTTACTTACAAGTAGAATTCTTGGATGAAATGCCATTAACTACAAATATATATTTTTTAAGCCTCCAAAAAAAGGGAAATAAATCTTAGCATAGGCTCATTGCAGGAATCTTGGAGTACACCAGTATCTCCACACTCTTTAGATTAAAAAATCTAGTCATAGTCTAGGAAGTTTCCACAATTTATCAGTTATACTATTCTCTTTCATTTTCTTTAACCACACCAATATATGACACAGTTGATGACTTTATTTAACTTTCTTTTTCTTTGGAGTTACGGTGAAATGTAAAGAACCTTTGCTTAGTTAAAGACAGAAGGTTTTGCATGTGGTCCCATTTCTACCATCCTAGCACTATAGCTTTCAGGAAGTTTAACTGGAAGACTCCCAATCTATGACTCCTCTTCTGAGCTCCAGATTCATAATTCTAATCAGCTGGATAACTTCAGGGAAGAAACTAATTTCCAGAGCCTTAATTTCCTCCAGTGACTTGACAACTTTACAAAGTTGCACCAGGTATCAAAAAGAACATGCAAATGTCATCTGAAAATTGTAAAGTTCTATTTAGAGCTATGTGATTATTATGAAATACTTCCTTGAAGTTATATTTCCTCTTTTTCTCAGCTTGATCACAGATTGGGTTCTTAGGAAGCACATGCTGAGTGGAGTTTGGAGTGCAATATATATATATATTTTTTTCATGAATTAATACCTGTGAAGGGAAGGAGGAGGAAGTGGGATTGTGCAGAAAATCCTGAATTGCAATGCAGTCCTGTCTGACCTCGTCTTGGCCAACCATATGGAGTCCAGGAGGCTCTGGGTTGAGTATTATCTGTGGCAAATACCCTCTGTATAGCCAAGATGGCAGATGTCTGCATTTCTGCCTTGTCCAATCACCATGTTTGGGCTATTTTTGGCATGCTGTGACCTTGGGTAGACCAGCTTTCTGAAGCTCTGGCAGATCTTGAAGAAGCTGACAGCTAAAGGCTATTTTCTGAATGCCTGCCCACAAAAGGACACCTTCTTTTGAGGAGGGGATAAGGGACACATCACCAAAGTATACCTCTTACACAAGTTTGTTATATCTTCTGTATTCTCTGACATCCTTGACACAGGTCTCTGCAACTGTTCAGTCTGAGTCTTTAGTTTCTCTCTTTCTTTGTTTTCTTCTGTGAAGGGCTCTTTCAGTTACTGGGTTTGAATTCTCTAAGAGGATGACTCCTAATCAATGTCTGCCCTCTTTCTTGGGTTCCAGTCCATATTTTACTAGTAGTATAAACACCTTTAACAGTTCCTTCCCATCTCTTTCCATTTCTACTTTTATCATCTAAATTGGCACCAAATACTATAGTAAACAGCCCAAAGAGCTTATCACCCCACACTCTTCTGCCTCCATCTATACTTCCCAACAAATTCTCCCTGCATGAGTTTAATTTTCCTATTCATTTGTTTGACTTAGATGACCTTTTGGATTCTGATCCAAATCTTCACATTCAGAATTTTCCTAAAAAAAAATTCTCCAGTCTGAAAAAAAGAAAAAATTCTCCAGTTTGATCAATCTGGTCCAGATACCATCACCTGGAACACCCATAATTTTACATTTGCATATTGGTTCTTGCACTTTTTTTTTTAAAGTAAGCTCTATGCCCAACATGGGGCTTGAACTCATAATCCCAACATTAAGAGTCACATGCTCCACTATCTGAGCCAGCCATGCACCCCATTGCTCTTCTTGTTATGTGAAGTCTCTACACATTCTTCTTTTAGATAACTTTTGTCTTCATTATCCACCTAAAAAATGCATTTTGGATGTATATTTACCCTTTCAATTTTATATGATTCCTTAATTCTCTAAATGTTGATAACATTATTTTTACTATTCATTTGAAACAAAGGAAGAGTATTTTGATTTTGAAATCAAACTCATATTTTAATAATTCTAAAAACTCCTGTAGAATCATTATAGACCACATGTTATATTAGGTCTCAACATTCTAAAGTGAGGGGGTAAAAAGTCAGTGTACATGTACAGAGTACAATCCAGTGGGTAGAGAGATAATCGATAACCCGATAAACATATTGCTATTATGTCATTAGAATGATAGGCTCTTAGTACTCTGAATGTACATAAGAAGGGAATTTGACAACATCAAGAAAGCCAGAGAAAGCTTCCCTAGGAATCAATTATTGAACTGAAGTCTACATAATAAATAGGAGTGAACTGGTTGACAACAGTAGGAAAGAACAAGGGTAGAGAAAATCATGCATGTAGAGATACTGTAATGGAGGATAGCATGGGGCTTAGGGGGAATACACAAAAGGTTGGTAGAAACAGAAGAGCAAGAAAACTAATGTATGAAACTAGTCTGCATGAATAGGCAGGAGCCAGTACATGGGACACTTTATTCAATACACCAAAAGTTCTTGTTTGGTCTTAAACTAAGGGTACTAGGAAGCCAGTGGGAAATTTTAAGTAGGGGTATAATAGCAGATTTTCAGAGTATAAATAAAAATGGAAAAAAAACTCACTCACATCATCTCTGGCTCTGGTATGGAGAATAGACTGATGGGGTGCAAAGATGGACCTGAGAAAACTATTTAGGAAACTATTACCTGTATACAGCAAGAGATGATGGTATCATGGCTTAAGAGTCGAGGTAGTGGAAAGAGAGGGATGCAAGTAGATCTGTGTTTTTTTTTTTTTTAAGATTTTATTTATTCATTTGACAGAGATAGCACAAGCAAGAGGAGTGGCAGGCAGAGGAAAAGGGAGAAGGAGGCTCCCCACCGAGCAGGGAGCCTGATGCAGGACTCTATCCCAGGACCCTGGGGTCGGGACCTGGGTTGAAGGCAGATGCTTAATTGACTGAGCCACCCAGGAGCCCAATTTATGTTGTTTTTAGGAGGCAAAAGCTCCAGTTGTTGGTGTTCTGTTGGCTGTGGGAGTTGGGAAAACAGAAATTCATGAAGGTAATACATCATGAAAATCATTGTAGAGAACCAACCAAAAAATGATCAGGGTTACAAAGAAGATCAAGATATAAGATGTATGCTTGTTAAGTATGAGATGCCTTTATGTCCTACAATAAGAGATTTTAAGTTACGCAGAAGAAATGATTAGTATGGAGCTCAAAAGAGAGATAAAGCCTAGAGATGAAAATTTAGGAGTTAACTACAGACAGAAACAACATTTCAAAATTCAACTGCATTATTACTGTGAAACAGTGAACAAATATGGCAAATGAATGCACTCCCTAAATCTATGTTTCCTTATGCTTGGACATATGGTCATGAAGCTAGTGTTATGCTTTACAGACCCTCTTGTATCTAAGTGTAACCATATGAGTAAATCCTCACAAACAGAATGTGACAGAATCAATGAGGCCAAATTCTAGGTGGTTTAATTTACTTACTTATTTATTTAGTTTTTTTTTCTTCATAAAAACACTTGCCCTGAACTTATTTATCCTCCTCATTCAAGTGGCTGAAATTAAGTACAGGGAGTAAAGAGAGCTGACCCATCACCCACTGCTGAGATCTCTGAATGACTTTCTGGAGCAGAGTCTGCTTACCTGCCACCACCCTTTAGAGAAATCAACTTTTATCTTGGACCCACTGCAGTTTTGCATCTTACAGTCATACCCGTTTAGTGTTTTCTTATCTTTTCAAGGGCTCAGTTATAATATAATGAACCTACATATTTGGAAAAATGTATAAGTGTGGGCAAACTACAAGTGATTTTTTTAGTTTATGGCACCATGTAAATAATTGTTTATATTTATATCAGTTCTGCAAGTTAGGTTTCATTATTCCTACTGTATGCATAGTAAAGTGAAATTCAAAGAATTTTAGTCAATTGCCTAATTCATGGAGGTGATAGGTGATCCAGGATTCAAATACAAGCCCAACCCCAAAGATGACAATGTTTCTAAGACTTTGTGTTCTGGGTTTGTATCTCTGACTATTCCAATACCTGAAGGGTCAGTGCTATGTTTTTTTGTTTGTTTGTTTGTTTTTTTGCAATCAAGTGCTATGTTTTTTGCTTTGATTTTCCTGAGGGCCTAACACGAGGACTCACACATGGTTGGAACTCATTAAATATTCATTTGTTTCCTTAGAATACAGACCTAACAGTCCAACTAGAGAATTCACTTCCTTCCATAAAATTCAGTGGTGAGAATGAGCCCAAAGAGACTTAATTTTATTTCAGAGAATCTATATCTGACACTACATCATTATATATTATAATCATGGTTTATTTGCAAAAGGAAGGCTCTGTTCTAATCTGTCTGAACCCTCAGCTTTTCCATTTTGCTCAGGCATGTAAATCATGCAAGCAAACAAAAAACTTTCAATAACCTACATAGTTGTACTGTTGTATTATTTGTTCTATTTTTATTTTAACCAACAGACCTCATTCCCAAGGAGCACATAAGCACTGAAATGCATTTCTCCAAGCCACTCACTCACCACAAATAATTAAATAAGTGCTCCTCACCTTTGAAAACTAACCATTTTAAAGAGTAAATCATTTACATACTTATTATTAATATCCGACCACTCCATTTATTGGAATTATTATAATTCCATGTGGGACTACTGAAAACCTTTCGGTATTAGATTCTGCATGTTTACCCATCTTGACAGCCCTTTGCTTTCATTAGTATTCATGCCGTCTTGCAAATGGAGAAATAAGGTAATGAAAACTTAGCCTAAATCAGATCCATATTCACATGGGCAGGCATGGACTGGGAAGTTCATTTTGGCTGAACACACAAGCTCTCTGATTTGCTTCTTTATTAATGTTTTCCTTGTAATCATTAATATACTTTTATTGCATCCTGGGAACAATGTGGGAGTTAAATATGGTCGTTAAATAAATTGAGGCATGTGGTTCAGCTTCCTGCTACTGTACAGATGGCAGGAGAAAACACAGAAATAGATGTATAAATCACACGCGTGCAGTCATACCTGCTTCTTTATGCCAATACCATGACTTATCAACAGTTCACAGTGGATATTTAGGGGACTTTTTTCAATAGCATATAGTGAATTAGCACATCCTTTATACCCAATTACTAAAAACACTAACAAAAAGGTGTCTGGTAAACAACACACACAGGAAACAAATGATTGCCTATATTGTTTGAACACTGATGAAAGTTGCCTTTGATAGTCTTTCACTTTTCCATTTATAAAAAGTGTAGTCACTTTTCGAACTTACACAAAGAGTGTCAAATATTGCCTGGTTAATAATATGAATGGCATAGAAGAAACCAAATTCATTAGTAGTTTCAAAGAATAATTGTAATCAATTGGTATCTTTATATTCAAGTTGTAGGATGATACTGTGTTGGTCTTATACAAACACTCTCATTTTATCCTCTTAGGCCAAAGATTAATTAAGAATCATATGGTATGATTCCTCCAGTAAGAAAAGTTACCAATGGGCCTGAACTCAGTTTCTTAATCAATTAGATTAAGACCACTCTCTTATGAGAAGATCGTAAGAGGCAACAGATTAAGCCATCCTCTAAACCCACAAACTTGGTAAAATGTAGCATAATATTTGAGACTGCATAAATCCAAGGAAAATCATCAGTATATCAACTAAAAAAATTATTAATAGACTAATAACAATTTTACTATTACTGTTTTACTGTATTACTGTACGTATTACTGTTAAAAAAGTGTTATGAACACTTCATAACAGTACTCTTTTTTGTGCTTTATATATACTCAGATTTATTCATTAAATCCTTAAATTGACCAAAGGGGTAGCAGGTAGGTACCATTCACATGCCCACCCCACTGCTGATGAACTCAAGGACAGAGACCTTCACTAATTTTCCTTGAGCTAATAATTGATAAAACAATGATTCAAACCCAAATAGTCTGGTTCAAATTTGTGTTCTCATTCACTCTTTTTTTTTTTAAAGATTTTATTTATTTATTTGACAGACAGAGATCATGGCAGAGAGGCAGGCAGAGAGAGAGGAAGGGAAGCAGGCTCCCCGCGGAGCAGAGAGCTTGATGTGGGCCTTGATCCCAGGACCCTGAGATCATGACCTGAGTCGAAAGCAGAGGCTTAACCCACTGAGCCACCCAGGTACCCTCATTCACTCTTTTTTTTTTTTAATTTTATTAACATATAATGTATTATTTGCCCCAGGGTACAGGTCTGTGATTCATCAGGCTTACACACTTCACAGCACTCACTGTAGCACATACCCTCCCCCATGTCCATCACCCAGCCACCCCACCCCTCCCCTCCAGCAACCCTCTGTTTGTGAGATTAAGCGTCTCTTATGGTTTGTCTCCCTCCTCGGTTCTTATTCAAACTTACATTTCCTTTTCTTTTTATACAGAATGCATCCTACTATCTCAATGATTTCAGTGATGGCCACATCCACAAAGAGCATATGTCCATAGTTTTTCATAATCTATTATGAACATGAATGACTGTACAGATCATCACTGAGAACATAAATAACTACACAAAATAGAGATGTTGTAAGATCAAGAATCAGAATCAGGGATGCATTTTTCAGTATACACTGGATTTTGAGACTGCAGATACATAACTATTAGGAAGAGAAAACTTTTAGAATAAATGCATTTGGTTGTGTGAAATTTTGACAACAAAAAGAAGTCTTCCTTTTCCCTTAATGGGGGCAATGACAAAATGTAACCACAAAGTGCATGAAAAGTAAAACAGAAAGAAAAAAAATGTTTTTCCCTCTTCTTTGTTCATAATGGCTTTTTCAAAAATAAGAAGGAGAAAGGGAGGGAGATGAAGAAGGAAAAGAATGTATGGTGATGAAATTATAGAATAAATACTAAACCAAACTGGTTGTTTAGTAAGGAAAATATTTATACTTCATTATGTTGGCTTGATCTACATGCAAATGTATTGGGAAAATAAAATTTAACATATTTATTCAAAGAAACTTATATAAAATTTTTTTGAAATATATTTCCTTGATTTATATTTAATATACACAGATAAATCTATCCTATCCATATACTTTAAAAGTGTAATCATAACATAACTAACAAATGGAATGGTAAAAGACAAGTACCTTTCAGCCTATTGTTTTCAGATATATTTCCACCTTCTGCTTTGGGTGAAATATTTGTAAAATAAGAGTTTGAACAGCAGAATTCCTTTAAAAATCTGTGCCCATAGAGTGGGGTTATGGACATTGGGGAGGGTATGTGCTATGGTGAGTGCTGTGAAGTGTGTAAACCTGGCAAATCACAGACCTGTACCCCTGGGGATAAAAATACATTATATGTTTATAAAAAATAAATAAATAAAAAATTAAAAAAAATCTGTGCCCATGTTTGTACTCTGAAATATATACATATATTTGTGTATTTAATGTGTGCCTATATGTATATATGTATATGATATATATGTATATATATACACACACAATCTTATTCTAAAAATATATTATTATATACATACACACAATCTTATTCTAATGTACTGTTGATTCTAGTTGTCTTACTTGGGGCCAGGAAGATAGGCAGTAAGTTTAAATCAGTAATAGTTAAACAAGACTGGGTAGATAAGAAATATATGTGACATTTATAAATTCTGTTTTGAGATACACTTTTCCTCTCTGAAATCAGAAAGTATTTTTTTGACTTTCCTTATCTATCTCATGACCACTGCTTATTCTTATTCTTATCTACAAGAGCATTTCAATGAAGTACACAAAGGCTATCTAGCTATTTTTCATTTATTTTGGGCCCTGTAGGTCCAACAGGGCAAGTTGCTTATAACGGAAAGAAGCCTAGATTTAGAATCAGACCATCTGGAAATAAAATTCCAACTGGAACAATTACTAGATGTGTGATTTTTCAAGTTATTTAAAATATCAGAGCTTCAGTTCCCCTTAAATAAAACAGCAATACTTTCTACATCTTAGCATTATTGTTAGGATTCTCTGAGATGAAGTATGTAGAAATTTAAAAGAAACTTTTTTTCAGACAGATGTGTTGAATAAATATCCATTGACCAAAATCCAAACTACATAACTATTTATAAATGATGTTGGATTTCATTGTTTGAATTAAAAGTTAGCTGTTTCCATTTATCAAAGTGCTGGAAAGCTTTTCATAATGTAATCCTAGTGTCTCTTTTGAAGATTCAATATGTAGCATTCTCTTATTCTTCTTTGGGGTCTCTGTCTGGATGGGACTTAATGAGTGTCAGAAACACTGTCCACTTTACGCCTTTCTATTCTGATAATTCTGCATTCCCTAACATAGGAATTTCATCAGGCCACTTGTCTTCTTTGCCACTCTCCCTCATGGGCAAATTACTTTCGACTTTCACTTTTTATTAAAAATCTTAAATCAGATGCATGCTTCCCTATTGTTTCATACTAGGCCTTTGGTAGGGCTGCTATCCCCAGTCGAAATGAAGATTGAACAGTTAAACAAACATTACTGAAAGTTGCACATTTGAAACCACTTTCAGAAACACAGTAGCAGAAATGCTTTGGCAACATGATTTATAACAAAAACAATGTTAGAATAAAAGTAGAAAACAAAACTTTAAGATCAAAAGTCCCCCTTGTGATAAACTAGGTACAAGCAAAACCGAAAGAGACTATGGAATCAAATTTAAAAAAAAAAGAGAAAAAAAGAAAGAAAACAGAAATAAAAGAAAATTTGAAACTGCTTAATAGCAAATGGCTTTTTAGAAATGGTACTCTCTTAGGATATGTTTATGTGCATTCTCTGCCAAACTTCAAAAGCACAGCATACTTTTTAATGCTTTTGAAGTCAGATCAGTGTTCAGGAATGGTTAGAGTGTGGCCAGAAGCAAAACTGCCACTTTGTTGTTTAAAAAAAAAAGTGCAGAAGGCCACAAAGGTACATACCATTAAAGTAGTTGGGAAATTTTTCTAAATGAAGAATTTTATATAGGTCCTTTAGGCCCCACTCTACTGAAGCAAAAGGCATAAGCAATTAAATATGACACCTGTACTATAGTCATAGAGGCTAAGGATATAATTTATATTATTAAAACAAACCATATCTGGATCGAAATTATACTTCGTTAACAGTCCCAATAAACCTTCTTCCTATTTTCCACTAAAATGTCTTTAAAGCTTTAAAGAAAAGATGAACACATAAAAAAAAATCATGGAAATAGTGTGATGATCTTCCAAGAAAAATTCCCAAAAAGAACCCAGAGCCTATGCAATTTAATAGGAAATTTAAAGAATTCAAAGACGAGACCTCTGAAATACTTATCCAGACACAGAGCAACCTTGATCATTTGAAAGCTGTTGGGAGGGGCACCTGGGTAGCTCAGTCATTAAGCATCTGCCTTCTGCTCAAGTCATGATCCCAGCAACTTGGAGTCAAGCCCATATCTGGCTTCCTGCTCAGTGGGGAGCGTGCTTCTCCCTCTCCAGCTCCCCTGTGCTTGTGTTCCCTCTCTCACTCTCTTGCTCTGTCATAAATAAATAAAATCTTAAAAAAAAGAAAAGAAAAGAAAAGAAAGTTGTGGGGAAAATTTTTGGATTTGGTTCATTCACACAACATATATTGAAAACCTATTATTATGTGCCAGGTACTTCCTAGGCAGTGGAACAGAACAGATAATGTCCTGGTACTGAGAGTTTGCATTCTGGTGAAGGGTGGCTGAAAATAAATAGTCAGTTCTTTGAGCAAACATAAAACAAACAGATACAACTGTTCCAGTGAGACTCATTCAGTGAAATCCCCTAAGTATTGTCCCAGAACCCACTTTACTCAATGGTCACTGATTTTCAACTTGAGAACTTCTAGCATTTGTCCACATAACAATGTCCCTATTTGGGGGCAGGGTTCTCCTGAGCCTGTTATACAGGGATATTCTTTTGTTGACCAAAAGTCTATTCTTCTGGTTAAAAATCATTTTATTTTTTTCCGTTATTAATAAAAACCACATGTCTTCTAATACCACTGTCCAGTCAGCAGAGTATAGTTCTTTTCATGGCGAGTGGGGAGGGAAGAGAATGGGGAGACGAGGGGACAAGTTTGTATGTTCCATTCACCCTCTGATACACAAAGAGAGCTGATGTTTATTGCCTTACTTCTTAAGCCTCAGTTACAAGTTAAAAAAAAAAAAACCTAAAAATGTATTTCTTTTATAATAAGAAAAATTAAAACTACTGGGTATTTTCATAATAATTATTTTAAATTTCAATTACATTTCATAGACATTTGCTCTTATTTCCAAAAGCAAAGCAAAGGACAAACAGTGGGTATGTTCTCTTACTAGTTTTCCTGACAGATAATATTTGTAAAATATTTCAAACAAAAAATTAAAGCTATGTAAAAATATAAGGTCATTCAATTGTATGTTAACAGATAACAACTATTAAAAAAATACATGGTACAATATTAAAGTGTTGTTAATAAAAAAAAAATTGCAAAATAAAAACAAAATTACCCCATATAGTTTAAATGATCAAAATATATCCTTTAATTTTTAACTTAGCTGTTCCTATTTGTGAAGCTATTAAAACCACATACAGTTGATTAGAAATGCAGCTTGATGTAACACTTGAAGAAAGCAAAATCATTCAAATTTTCATTCCTTTGATATTATAAATCTATTTTCATTTTTCCTAAAATGAGTATTTTAAAAAGAAAAATAAACAAATGTATAAAGATACTGCTATGTTTATAAGAAAAAAAAGATATACAACTTAAATATTTAACAAGATAATGGCTAAGTAAAAAATTTCATGGTATTTCATTTCAAGGAATAGTAGGTAGCTATTAAAATAATAACCATGTAGAGACTACAGAGTAACATGGAAAATTTTTATAAATTACAGCTAAAATTAACTATACATGTATGTATGTTCATATATGAACATATATGTTCACACACATAAATTATAGGTGAACATGATGCATGGAAACTAAAGGGTAGACACATGAAAATATTTAATTTTCATCAGAACATAATTATAAGTGATTTCTCATTCTATTCTTGCCTATTATTCCTGTTGCTATATCCTCAGAATGTTTATATAATTATACTTTACTAAAAGGATAAAACAAATGGCAATTTATGCTAGCTTCAGGGCCTGTGCTCTCTATTCCCTCTCTTGGGATCCTCACCCCCCAGATACGCACATGGCATTGTCACTCACCTTCTTCAGGTCTTTATACAAATGTCACCCCCTTAGTGAGGACTGCCCTGATCACCCTGTTTAAAATGGCAAATCTTGCTACCTGCCAAAGGTTCTTGATCACTGTGTGACTTATTACCTCTTTCACTTGTTTGTCTGGCTTATTTTTAGTCTTCCACATGAGACTATGAAATAAAGTCTGTACTTCTTAATCAGGAAAACAGGGCCCTACAAGATCGTATCCTTGTCTACTTTTCTGGATGCATCTGTCTCTAAAACACCTTACCTCCTCCACTCTGGTCAAATATTTTTGGAAATCTTCAAAAAAACAAGGAGGCTTGGATAGAAGCATTTCTGGATAGATATTTTGTAGACTACCACTAATAGGATGTTAACTGCTGAATGCAGTTGTAAGTATGTTGTCTTTTTTTTTTTTTTTTTTTTTTGACCACCCATCGGCTTTGTAGGTTTGAAATTTTTCATGTAAAATGCTGGGGAAAATCCCATTAAAGAAATGTCATGGAGAGAACTTATTTTGACCTGACAGGAACAAACTGACTACAACAATATTGCTTTAGCCAGCCAGGGAAACATGAACAGTGATGGTATCTTAGCGAATAGTAAGAAAATAATGTTATTAGCTTTTTAAAAAAATTTTTTATTTATTTTTTAATTTTTTATAAACATATGATGTATTTTTATCCCAGGGGTACAGGTCTGTGAATCACCAGGTTTACACACTTCACAGCACTCACCATAGCACATACCCTCCCCAATGTCCATAACCCCACTCCCCCTCTCCCAACCCCCCCCTCCCCCCAGCAACACTCAGTTTGTTTTGTGAGATAAAGAGTCACTTATGGTTTGTCTCCCTCCCAATCCCATCTTGTTTCATTTATTCTTGTCCTACCCCCCTAACCCCCCCTATTGCATCTCCACGTCCTCATATCAGGGAGATCATATGATAGTTGTCTTTCTCCGATTGACTTATTTCACTAAGCATGATACCCTCTAGTTCCATCCATGTCGTCGCAAAAGGCAAGATTTCATTTCTTTTGATGACTGCATAGTATTCCATTGTGTGTATATACCACATCTTCTTTATTCATTCATCTGTTGATGGACATCTAGGTTTTTCCATAGTTTGGCTATTGTAGACATTGCTGCTATAAACATTCGGGTACACGTGCCCCTTTGGATCACTGCATTTCTATCTTTAGGGTAAATACCCAGTAGTGCAATTGCTGGGTCATAGGGTAGTTCTATTCTCAACATTTTGAGGAACCTCCATGCTGTCTTCCAGAGTGGTTGCACCAGCTTGCATTCCCACCAACAGTGTAGGAGGGTTCCCCTTTCTCCGCATCCTCACCAGCATCTGTCATTTCCTGACTTGTTAATTTTAGCCATTCTGACTGGTGTGAGGTGATATTTCATTGTGGTTTTGATTTGTATTTCCCTGATGCCAAGTGATGTGGAGCACTTTTTCATGTGTCTGTTGGCCATCTGGATGTCTTCTTTGCAGAAATGTCTGTTCATGTCTTCTGCCCATTTCTAGATTGGATTATTTGTTCTTCGGGTGTTGAGTTTGCTAAGTTCCTTATAGATTTTGGATACTAGCCCTTTATCTGATATGTCGTTTGCAAATATCTTCTCCCATTCTGTCAGTTGTCTTTCGGTTTTGTTAACTGTTCCCTTTGCTGTGCAAAAGCTGTTGATCTTGATGAAATCCCAATAGTTCATTTTTGCCCTTGCTTCCCTTGCCTTTGGCGATGTTCCTAAGAAGATGTTGCTGCGGCTGAGGTCGAAGAGGTTGCTGCCTGTGTTCTCCTCAAGGATTTTGATGGATTCCTTTCTCACATTGAGGGCCTTCATCCATTTTGAGTCTATTTGTGTGTGTGGTGTAAGGAAATGGTCCAATTTCATTTTTCTGCATGTGGCTGTCCAATTTTCCCAGCACCACTTATTGAAGAGGCTGTCTTTTTTCCATTGGGCATTCTTTCCTGCTTTGTCGAAGATTAGTTGACCATAGAGTTGAGGGTCTATTTCTGGGCTCTCTATTCTGTTCCATTGATCTATATGTCTGTTTTTGTGCCAGTACCATGCTGTCTTGATTATGACAGCTTTGTAATAGAGCTTGAAGTCCGGAATTGTGATGCCACCAACGTTGGCTTTCTTTTTCAATATTCCTTTGGATATTCGAGGTCTTTTCTGGTTCCATATAAATTTTAGGATTATTTGTTCCATTTCTTTGAAAAAAAAATGGATGGTATTTTGATAGGGATTAAATGTGTAGATTTCTTTAGTGTAGGGATAGAGGGCACATACCTCAATATTATCAAAGCCATCTATGAAAAACCCACCACAAATATCATTCTCAATGGAGAAAAACTGAAAGCTTTTCCACTAAGGTCAGGAACATGGTAGGGATGTCCATTATCACCATTGCTATTCAACATAGTACTAGAGGTCCTAGCCTCAGCAATCAGACAACAAAAGGAAATTAAAGGCATCCTAATTGGCAAAGACGAAGTCAAACTATCACTCTTTGCAGACGATATTATACTATATGTGGAAAACCCAAAAGACTCCACTCCAAAACTGCTAGAACTTATACAGGAATTCAGTAAAGTGTCAGGATATAAAATCAATACACAGAAATCAGTTGCATATCTCTATACCAACAACAAGACAGAAGAAAGAGAAATTAAAGAGTCAATCCCATTTACAATTGCACCCAAAACTATAAGATACCTAGGAATAAACCTAACCAAAGAGGCTAAGAATCTATATGCAGGAAACTATAAAGTACTCATGAAAGAAATTGAGGAAGACACAAAGAAATGGAAAAATGTTCCATGTTATTAGCTTTTTAAGGCATGATCATTTAGCTCTTGTGGTTTTTATTTATTTATTTATCTTTAAAGATTTCATTTATTTATTTGAGAGAGAGAGAGCGCATGATTGGGGGAAAGAGCAGAGGGAGACTTCATGCTGAGGGCTGAGACCAACACAGGACCCAGTCCCATGTCCCCAAGATCAGGACAACCTGAGCAAAATCAAGAGTCAGGTGCTCAATGGACTGAGCCACCCAGGTGTCTCATTTAACACTTTTTTTTTTTTTGAAAACTCATCTTTTAGACAAATATATTGACATTTTTAAAAAGATGTATTTTTTTTTAGAGAGAGAAATAGAGAGAGAGAGAGCCTGTACACGCTGATAGAGGGGCTGAGGGAGAAGGAGAGAGAGAGAGCGAGGAAGAGAAGCAGACTCGGTACTAAACACCAAACCTAAAGCAGGGCTCAATCTCACAACCCTGAGATCAGGACCTGAGCCAAAATCAAGAGTTGGATTCTTGGGGTGCCTGGGTGTCTCAGTCAAATATCTGCCTTTGGATCAAGTCATGAACCCAGGGTCCTGGGATCGAGACTCACCTCTGGGCTCCCTTGCTCAGCAGAGAGTCTGCTTCCCCCTCTCCCTCTGCCTGCCACCCTGCCTGCTGGGCACTTCCCTCTCTCTGAGTCAAATAAATTAATAAAAATTTAAAAAAGAAAAGCTGGATACTTAACCAGCTGAGCCATCCAAGTGCCCCTATATTGAAATTTTTAATGGAGGAAGTGCTATTGTGTCTAGGATAAGGTTGAGGAGAGAACAGAGGGTAAAAGATAAACTGAGAGTTTGCTATATACTGATAATTGAAAGAGCTGGATATTGGATACCTTGGTGTTTTATTTGCTATTCTATTTTTGTGTTCATTTGAAAGTTTCCATAATAAAAAAATAATCAACACTGATTTTTCCCTTATTATATCACACAGAATCATACTTAATCATACTTAATACTCTTTTGCAGGACTACAAGTACAATTCCTGTATCTCCAATCCCTGGCAGAGTGTCTGGGAACTGTGAAGTAGAGGCTCAGTGAATAGTCATCAATTACTGAATTTGAAATATCAACAGCAGTATATAGCATTATAAATATTAACTGATGTTCTAGTAAAGCTACTTCAAAAGTTTTCATTCTTCTCTCATTAAGTAATACAGATGGAAGTCACTTTGCTGATTAAGACTATTAATAATCCTCAGAATTGTCAGTGAGTATAAATATGTTACGAACCATTATATAAGGTTTTTAAAATTCTTGTCCAGTACTTTCCTCGGTGATCCTTTGACTTCATAACCACTGTGTTAGCTTTCACAACATTTCTTTACTAAGAATCAGTTAAATGGTTCTCTATACTTCTCTTGATAAAACTAAACTTTTTCTCATGTTTTCCTTTCTCTTTTCCCCACCTCCTAGCTAAGCAGGTATACACTATTGAGCTGCACTGGGAAAGTCAGAGCTAAGAGAAGTGCAGGCTCCTTCCCTCCAAAGCTACAAATGAGCAACTATCCTTCCACTTCCAGGATCTTAAACAGGTGCCAGAGTTCATAGAACAAAGAATTATATTGACTCTCAGAAGAATTGCTTCCTGAGAGTTGCTACTATACACACACAGTGTGTCTTTATAACACATTTGACTCTCTCCTCTCTGAGTTCTGCTATACCTTCTGCTCAGTACATACCTGAAGTCTGCAAAGAAACCATGCCTGAGTAGCTCTAGGGAAGCAAATATAAAACAAATTATGTAACTGCATCATCACGAATGATATAGCACGAACAAGTTACATCAGTCAGCCTTAAGGTACAGTTGGTTGTTGATATGTACAGTTGGTTGACAAAAGATCCTGACTTTTTTTTTTCCAGAACAAATAAAGTACATAAAGCTTTCTTTAAGCCTGTGTGATTAGAATGAAAAATTCCAACAATAATGTTTTTAGGGAAAAGAAAGTTGCTTAAATCCTTGTATGACAAACAAATTTACAGCATGTAACACTTTCTGCAAAGTATGTTATTTCACTTTTAATTACACATTTCATCATTTGCCTCAGATGTGCAGTTTCCTAAGACATATAACTTTAGTCCCTCCAAGTAAATCAGGAATTAACTTTATGGTGCTGAAAACTAGAAATTATAGAACCAGATGATTAATGAAAAACAAGTAGTGAGCATCAATACAAACCCTTTATGACCTTCCTTACATTCATAGGAATGCTTCTGAAATGAGTTCTACTCTGAAGACCTTTATAAATCTCTAGTGAACAAACAATTGGGATTTTTATTTGGTTGCTGGCACATTTTAGAGACTTATGGAATGAAGTGTGTTGTCTGTTTTCTCAACTGAGCAATTCATAAAAATGCTCCTTTTATTACCTCCCCCTCCAAAAAAAAAACCCAAAAAACAAAACAAAACAAAAAAAAAAACAAACCAAGAAACTCCAGAGAGATGAACTTTATATTTTCAGTAAATTATAAATTAAAACTGGGAAAAATTATCTCTGTCTTGAAATAGCAATATTTTACATCTAGAGAATACACACTATTATATGATGTTGTATTTTTCTTATTCCACAAATGGAATTAGTCATTTCTAAAAATTTTAAAATATATCCCATTCATCCCTGTATCTTGTCAAATGACCAAATGTTCAAATCAAGCAAGAAAATATCAACATGACTGATTAAATTTTCATTTTAATCAGTGTTTGATATTTTATAAATACAAATATATGTTATCCTATCCTTATTACATATATAAACTGCATACATATATGTGCAAAGACATAAGTCTATAGGTAGGTTAAATACAATTTGGAAAAAAAGTTTTTTTACAAAGAGAAATCATTTTTTACAAATATTATTGGATTTACTATAACAATCGAGGGCATAAAAACAATCACTAATGGAAAGAAGAAACTTTGTTATCATATGTATTTATGAGGAAGAAAAAAATTACCCTACACCAAAATTCATGTTTAAAGATAAAAACTCTTAATGACTGGTTTGCAAACTTAGGAATGTGACCATGTTAATTTGAAATTGCATATAGTTGATTTAATAATTTTTTTGGAGGGGATGGAGAATATAAATTTTGCATTCTATTGTCCTCTATATTATTTATTAACTTTCAAAGACTTTGAAACCATTGATAGATGGACAGTAATTTATTCAATGGTTTATCATAAAAAAGAAAGAATTCACACAAGTAAGGTTGTAGTATCTCAGCCTTTAACCTGTAATGAGTGCATGCAGGGTATTATAATCACTAGAGCAGGATTCTCATCTGGAACCTTCTGTGAAACTGGATGGAACAAATCTCAGTCTTACTTAAGGAGAATTCAGAGGTACAAGTTTAGCTTGTGACTTTTCTGTCATAATTTCAAGCTGGTTTAAAGATTAAATTTTCCTTTAAGCTAGAGAAGGTAATGAGTTTAGATCATGTTTGTAGGAAAGCAAAATCTGAAAAGAATGGAAGGAATGTGGCATTATAGAACACAAAAAGATTAACAGTATTGTTTTCTAATATCTAGAAAGTAATAAATATTATTTAAAATGCTACCTTAAAGGAATACATATTCCTTAAAAAAAAAACAACTACCACTTTCTGTGTATATATAAGCTATGTGGATACATAAGCTATAATATCAATACTCTTACCTAAGAGCAATTTGTAACTATAGGTCTTTCTGCACATGGAACTGTTTAATTTCTGTTTTGAATTATACTGCCATCATTGCTAAATTTAAAAACATTTTAAAGAAGTTTGCAATTGCAAAAGAAAAATGTTCTATTCTACCATTTATACTAGTAGTTACTTTGCTTTTTGTCTGAGGAGACTTATTTTTACAACTAGAGAAAATGTTAAGTCAAATTATAAGCGAGAAAGATGGAGGATGGGGGAGGAAGGAGGGAGGGCGAGAGAGACAGAGAGAGAGAAAGTACAGGAGAATGCCAAAGAGGAGTACAGCGTGTCTGAAGGAAATGGTATTTCATCATTTGTGATTTGATATCATATTTTGCGATGTCTTTCCATCTCCAAGGGACCATGACTTTCTGAATTCTTGATGGCACCATTAAACAGCTGTGCAACACTCATTCTGAAACAAAAATGCTCAAGCAGGAACACTGGAATTAACTGTGGAGAATACAAATTAGCTAACAGATTTATTCCTCATCCTGACATAATAAACAAATATTGATGGCTTCCTGTGGTGTAATACATCCTTATTCATTGCTTCACAACTCACTCATAGCTCCTTCATTTTCTCTTCAATGCTTCTAAATGGGTGATTCATCCTATGCTTCTCAAAATATTAGTCTGTTTACAGTCTTCAGATAGCTAACAGATTGTATATCATTAAAGTAGTTCTGTGATGGCTCTCACTGTAGATTGTTGTTCTCTTTCGATTTATTTGCTTTTTTTTTCTTTTAAAAGTTTTTTAAAAAGAAAGGAAAATAAGTGGCATCTTTTTATTTAGCATAATGTTTTCACTGTACATAGTGATATGACCTCTTTAATAATTTTCAGGTTTCTAAATACCTCTTGCATGGCTAACATATAAACCATTCAAAGTAAAAATCCGTAACCCAAATGAGTATCTTTTCCTCCTTTTCTATGCAATATCATAATCCTTCCCCAGTTGTATAGTCAATTTGGATGGAAGAGCTCTATCCATCCTTCTATTTAGAGCAGTGTTGAGATTGAGAAAATGCTCCTATTTCCCTCAGGATTTTTTTTTTTTTTTGGTATAAATGAAGTTCTCACATTTCTATGTTATGAAAAAGAGTTGGCCATGGAAATATGTATTATATTGGCCATCCCTGAATGTTTCATAATTCATTTAAGTTAGAACTGCTCTCTTAAAAATTGGAAGGCATACCATAAAGGGATAAGGTGACACCAAAAAAGGGACGTATTATGGAATTATGGAATATTGTCTCATGATTTATATACAATGTATATATATGTATGTGTGTGTGTGTATACACTTTCAAACTGCTTTCACATCAATAATCTTATTTTCTTTAAAAGAACTCTATTTTACAGATGAAGAAACTAAAGTCCTAAGATATTAAGTAATTTGCTTAAGTCACACAACTGGTGAGTAACAGCAAGATATCAGAACCACATTATTTATCATTTTAGTTTTTATTGTGGTATGTTACTAGAGCATTTGAAAAATCTTCAAGATTATCATGAATGTAATATCATATATAAGCAGTAATAATATATAATACATATTTCCAAAAAATTGTGAAAATCCAGATTTAGGGGTAAAATAAAATTAACCAGTTTATTTACATTTTAAGAATTTTGAATGCAATCCTTTTACCTATAAAGACTTTCTAAACTATTTAGTTGCATGTGTTTCAATGTTTCTGCTACAGTTTTATATACCACCATCAGGATTCCATATTAACTTTCAAATACTGCATCTTGAAGTGAGGGACATGTGTAATTTGTAGGTTAATGACTGTTGCTAGCAAAATCAATTTGTTCAGTATATTGATTAGTTTATCTACTCAAAAAGCTTATTCCTTTTAAAAAGTCACTTTTTAAAGTGACTAACTTTATTATAATTTTAGCTCTGTTATGACATGTAAAGAAATCAGTTATAATACTACTAGTTTATTTAATTTATATAACTCCTATGGATTTAAAGAATACTCAGTCAGAGCTAGTTGACTGAATAGTGCTAATATAGCAATAGATCTACTACTCCAACCTCAGTTCAAGCCATGATTATCCCCTATCTACATTATTTCAAGTGCCTCCTAACTAGACTCTTTATTCTGTCCTGGCCCCATTCAGTTTTAAAGATTTTATTTATTTATTTGACACAGAGAGAGATCACGAGTAGGCAGAGAGGCAGGAAGAGACAGAGGAAGGGAAGCTGGCTCCCTGCTGAGCAAAGAGCCCGATGCGGGGCTCGATCCCAGGACCCTGAGACCGTGACCTGAGCCGAAGGTGGAGGCTTAACCCACTGAGCCACCCAGGCGCCCCCCCAACCCCCACCAGTTTTAATTACAGTAGCCAGAATGATGTTTTATAACCCTAAGACTGATCATGTGCCTCTTTTTCACAGAACCTTCCACTGGATTCTCATCTACTTGGAGTGCCAGCCAAGGTTCTCACCTTCACAGCCTCTAATTAGGTCTCGGTTGCCTTCCATTCCTCATCCCCTCACCTATTCCAGCAATAGATGCTACTCTTTTTACTACTCCTGAAACTCTTAGGCGCAGCAACATCAGGGCATCTACACTTACTGTTCTCTATACTTTGAATGTTCTTTCTTCCCAGGAACCCATAGGGCTCATTCCTTTACCTCCTTCGTGTCTTTTATCAAATGTTACCATCTTATTAAGACATTCCATGGACACTGCATTTAAAACTGTACTTCCATTATGACTTTCCTTTTCCCCTATTTTGTTTTGCTTTTTAGTCTAAAAGACTCCTGGAATATGTTTTCTTACTTCATTTTATATTTTCCTCCCTCCACTAAAATGTAAATTCAATGAGGACAGAAACTTGTCTGTTTATTTTTGTATCCTTGACATTCAGATCAAGACCTGATACGTAGTATGAAGTCCATATATACTGAGTAAATTAATGAATCAATCCACAATACGGATTTATATAAATATATATTAAATACACAGACACGCATATATAAAATCCAGATATTTTATGTGTATACAAGCCCTAATACAATGCTGGGGGAATCTACTCATAAGTTTTGATCTGAAACAAAGTTCCAGTCATCATCCTTTATCCTTACTCTGGCTGCAATATGGGGACAAACATTTCAACAGCTGCTGTGTAGACTCCGACAAAATACTTCCTAAGCCTCCCCACAATCTATTGGGAAGTCTATTGTTCAAGTAGTTAGGTGTGGCGGTTTGAATTCCTGCTAAAGTTGTTATAATTCCACTGAACTGATTAGGCTTTTGATCTTTAGAGCAATGCTTACATTGCCATGGCTTGGCTCAAATATGATCAGAATTTTCCTAATCAAGACAATTCATAATTAGCTCCCTCTGTCACTTCAATCTTTATGCTCCTCTTCAGAGAAATCCACAGCACATATGCTCTAAGGCAAGTTCTCTTACAGAGGCAACATCATTCCTTGTGTGTCCCCTCAAAATCAAAGGTTGTCTTTAAAGTCCTATAAATTATAGATAATCTAGCTCTTGTGTTCCCCAGAGAGTTAGTTCTGTCATTGTCGCTCCTCTTTGAACTTCTAAGGTAGGCGCCACATGCCAAGCCATTGATAGTATCTCTACAGCCATAGCATCTGACTCTCTGGCAGCCATTTCTGTCATGGTCTTGGCAGCCTGTATATTCCCTCCAGGTCCCCTCATAGCCTTGGTGTCTCTATATGGCTGCTTTCTTGGATGAATTTTTTTTTATACCTTTCTAGGCTTTCAAATATGAGGGTCATCCTTTTTTCTGGACTATGTATGAAAGAACCAAGCCTGCTTAATCTTGCACATTACCCTAGAGGTCCTGTCCTCAGACTGCCATTTGACCTCCTAGAGTTCTAGCCAAAATTCTGCTCTGTGGGCCAAGAGGCACACATTATATTCTGGGCATGTCACATAAATCTATCTCCTGCCTTCTGGGTCACTTTCTAGTTTTAGAACAGGCATGGGGCAGCTTGCTTCTCTATTAAATTTAAGTGGTCCTCATCAAAGTGCAGAACCTCTGCTGTGAGTGAAATTAACAGCACATTTGATGCATTGCTGGCACTCCACTAATATGGATTTTTGACCACACAGCCAAGCGAATATGACTGAAGTGGTCTGAAAGTAAACCCTTTATGCAAGTTCTCTTCTTGTGGTCAGACAGGATCAATATCTGTCCTATAGGTTAAGCAAAACCCATGAGGTTGTGACTGTCATTGTTTCAATTTGGGAGTATGATTTTTTTTCTTTCACAGTATATAATCAGTAATGTGTTCATTAAATGCTATCTTTGTACCTGAAACTGTAAGAGACTATTTTTTAATATAATATTAGGTCTCAAGGTGTTCTGAGTTTCTTCTCTCCTTATGCCCATCACATTCAATAATATTCTGTAAGTCTCCTTGCATTTCACTTGGCAGGACATTCCTTTGGTCCTATTTTCCTCTGACCAGATAAAATGTGTGAGTGTTTGTGTTTCTATTGTTTTTAGAGAAGATCGAAGATTTCATGCATTTCTGTAAAACAATACATCCTACGTATGCAGGAAAAATAGGAATCTCTTTAGATAATAAGCAAACACAGCTTTTCCATTTCTAATCTTGTGTGCCTAGAAACATTACACACCTACCATCTTGAGCTTGTTCTGGAAAATGGCTACACAGGAGGAGATTTACAAATTGTGTAAGGAAAAGGTCACCACCCCCTGCCTTTTCCTAGTTCTGTTCCATGCTGCAAATGGTAAAGATGAAACATTTCCAATAACAATGGAATTTTACAATGTCCATTTCTAATACTCTCAAAACCTGTGTGGTCAGTAGTCTTTATGAGGACCTGTTTCCAATAGCAAGCTTCATTTCATTTCATGATAGATAAAACAGAATCCTTCTATCTGTGGAATTATCCTTCAAAGAGGCAATTTCTCATTTTGCTTTTGAGACTCAGGCAATGGCCATTAAAATCTAACCTAAGATCTTATGGATAGATCCTGTTCTCCTAAATGCTGGGGCATATCAGAGTTCACTCTGGAAAATCAGTCATTGCTTTGGTATACCCAAAGTGTATCAAAACAAAGAAATAAGGATCAAGCATGCAACTTCTTTTACTTTTTTTTCTCTTTTTAGGCCTGAGGTAGACTCTCTAACCTACATTAAGGTGTAATGCCTGCAAACAAGACAAAGATTCAGCAGCCCCATCCTAATAGATCTTTGGAGCTATGTCAATGATATTATTATCAACATAAAAATATTTTAAAAGACTTAAAAATAAAATAGGCTTTCTTTTTGTTAATTTTCAAAGTAGGTTAAATTGGTATTAATAATAAGTGAAAAAAATACATGGGTGAAAAAACACAAGTGTACACACCCACACACACACACACACATACTGGCTCCATCTTAATAGCCCTCATTCATCCCCTCCAGAGCGGACAAAATTAAGCAGGACAGGCCCATAGTGGTGACTGTGACCTACATCCTAGTTTGGATCTTGGACAGGTTGCCTCGGCAATTGATACATTTTTCTTTGTATCCTCTACCTGCAGACTTTAAGGAAGCCCTCTGAGGTTTTGTAAACCCTTCCTTTACATTTGAGGAAGGCTCACGTGAAGAAGTCTATAGCCTCATTTAATGTTAAAGCAGGAAAGCCTCTACAAGTCATTAAGCCAACCCTCATTTCAGAGACAAAAACCAAAGCTCAGTGATGGGAGAGATTTGCCTAAGTTAACCTAACAAATTGATGACTGCCCCTTTCTGGCATACTGACTCAAAGCATGGCATTTTTCTGCCATTCCTATGGCTGCATCTTTGCAGAATTAAGAAACAAGCTTGCCTTAAATACTTCCTACCCTTTCTCAAAAGCCTAGTGGTTTTTTACACTGTATTTGTTCCTTGTACAAATTCTCATATAAGAAATCCAAGCAGGTTCCTATATGTATCTGACATTTATTTCTCTGCTTTTCTTCAAAAATATCTAATTTGGGTTCCATTCCCTCAGGATCTTATTAGGTGACCACATACACCTGGCCCACAAAACCACTCACATCTCAGTAGAGTGCAAATGACAATATACCATATTATCTCTAAGTAAGCATCCAGCCTTTTAACAAAGCCCTTACAGAGACTGTGTCTTAATCAAGTATTAACATCACCGTGGGAATTTTGAGCCGTTAATTCTCCTGTTTTGTACTCAAATCATACTTTGTCTATCACCAGCATATAATTATCAAGTTCCTTCCATAGGTTAAACCCTAGGGATAAAGTAATGAATGAGAGAGCTATAAATCTTACCTGTTTGGAGTTTGTATTCTAGCTGGAAGGACTGGGAAATGAGGTGGGGGTGTGCCACAGCAGCCAAGGATATTAGAGAAGGCACTTGGTTATGATAATGCATTTCATTAGAGATCTGAAGAAATGCAAGGGAGGCAATCATACAAAATTCTGGAAGAAGAACATTCTGGAGAGGAAAAACAGTCAAAATCTTGAGCTGGGAGGATGTTGGCTCCCTGATGGACATAGTGAAGTCTGAATGCAGGGACATACGCATAATAATGACAGGGGTGCAGAGGGAAGTTGGGCTGGATAGAGAAGGGATGTTGAGCAGGGTTAGGAGTTTAGACCAGATTCTCATCGCCCTGAGAACACTCTCTGGAATCAGAAGAATAATTGTTGGGGAGTTTTACTCTTTTAAGAGAGACTTCAGTTGCTGTGGAGGAAACAGCATCTAAGAGGACAAAAGTAGAAATGGAGAATTAGAGGGTTATTTCAGCGATCCATTGAGGAATGACAGTGGTTTTGTCTAGGATTATATCCTCAGAAATGGAGATACATGGGCAGGGTCATTATCTAGTCTGGAGAGAAATCAACTTCTGTTTTGGGTGGATTGTGCAATTTACTGATATAGGGAAGATGGATGTTATAATAATCCAGATGATTTTTTTTTTTTTTTTTACCCTATGGCCACAGACACTTACTCGTGTGATAGTTTCTTACTGAGCAAGCCACTATAGAGAGGAGAATTATTCTTTATAAAGAATTTACCTTTAAAATAATTTAATTTTAATAAATAAACTAATTAAATATTATTTTTTTAAAAGATGCATTACTTATTAAGTATTTGTTATGTGTAAGCATTGTGCGAAGTATTTCATATGGGGTACAACTGGTAGTTACTGGTCTTTGCCTGCCCAAAAATCTCTCCTCTCTCTTTCTGGTAACTTTCCGATGAGAGTCAGAAGTGGGTCCATGACACAGAGAGAAAGACAATAAAGTCCTTTCCTGAGATTTTTCTGCTAGAGTTGAAGGGAAGACAGATTCTTCTTTCAGAAGGCTAGTTGTCATTTTTTAAAAAAGATGTGGAAACTAGGAGCCCATGGAAGCAGTTCCGTTGGAGATGAGTTCAGAAATACCTGAAGACTCATGAGGTTCTCTGTACTCTAGAGTCCTGTGATGTGTGAGCCGTCCTAATCCCAGTCCCATTGCCAAACCTCCCACTCACCACCTCCACATATGTTTGCTTCAGAGAGTTCAAGGTGTATTCCTATTCCAGCCAACAGAGGTAGGACACACACATCTCATTTCACCCTACAACACCCCGTCACACTGCAATTATTCTCTCATTTTACAGGAGAAGATGCAGAATTAAAAAGCCTAAGTCATGGTCTAAGATAAGCCTAGTTTTCACATAGTGATCTAAGTTCTGAATTTTGGGTCTTTCTCTGCTCAGAGTCCATGTTACTGATAATCTGCAAGGAACAACGCCCGGTATCCTAGGTGAAAGGTGTGTGTGTGTGTGTGTGTGTGTGTGTGTGTGTGTGCGTGTATAGGGATTAGGGACTGGAAGCAACAAAACTCAGTCAAACCTAGGTCCTGTCCTCAAGGATATTATAATTAAAATGTTATAAACATAGCATGAAAATAATAATAACATGAACATGAAGTAAATGTTCTAATAAAGGGACAATGGAAGTGAAGAGGAAGGATGATTAATTCTGATCAGGGTATCAGGAGAAGGTCTTTGAACTGGATCTTGAAAGACAAACAGTCTGTCTATTATGCCTCCCCAGTCTATGCAAATCACCTCTTAATGGGGCTGTTTTATCTCCCATCTTCATCCATCGTTCATGGCTCAAATACAAGTGTTCCTACCAATTATTATTTTCTAATATGGCTCACACGCTTGTATCTAAATGTGTCCATACGCCCCACATTGAAACTGAAGAAATTATCCAGTTCATTTGATCCATAGAAATAAGTGACAGGAAAACATACTTTGATTCAAGAACAAATTAAACTGATACTTGTCAAAGCCGTGCTTCATGCTATATTGCCAGGGGAAATCTCAGTTGCCTATAGACATCTATAGTTATTTTCCCCTAGCCAACTTTTTTTTTTCATTTTCTACTGCTAACTATGCTTTTTCCACTCTGCCTTCTTTCTGATTCTCATTCTCTATTCCAGTCCTTTTTCTAGTTCATGATAACACTCTTGGCTTATTTGGAAATCGCTTTAGGAAGACAGCAATGCCTCTGCTCCTGTGTCCTATTACTTAGCACGGAGGAGGGAGTAAAGAGCTCATGAATGAAACTTATTTGGAACCCTTTCTATTCCACATCTGACAGCACGTGGTTTTCAAACATTAGCATTATCAGTGACTTTTGTTTCGTTTTGCTTCTGCATGCGTCAGTGATTGATAAATCTCCATTGAACATCACTTCTCATTTCACCCTGCCTGGTGCTCCCATGGGTGACACTATTTCTGTATACACATTTCAGATTGTCCTGAGAGAAAGTAAGACAGATCAAGATATGAATTGCTGGGATGTCTGGGTGGCTCAGTCGATTAAGCGTCTGCGTTTGGCTCAGGTCACGATCCCAGGGTCCTGAAATCCAGTCCCAGGACTGGACTTCCAGCTCAGGGAGGCTCCTGCTCCCCCTGCTTGTGCTCTTTCTCTCTCTCTGACAAAGAAATAAATAAAATCTTTTTATAAAAAAAAAAAGAGAGAGAGAGATGAATTGCTTCTGTCGCTCCTGGGATATCACTGGGAAGGAAACAGTGTAGACATTCCATACCCTGAATGATCTTATTGCCTGTTCTTTCTGACTTTTTTTTGCTACTCCCCTTTTTTTAACTTCTCCAAGACCTTGAATTCCCTTAATCTTCTATCCTTATTTTGTGTAATATTTGTCCTCATCTTCTTGACATTAAGCCCAGCTGAAAGATACTTTGAAGACAGGTTCCTAATAAAGGTTTGGAATAAGAAAAGGGCACTAAATGACATCGGGCGTTTCCCACCGTATCTTGAATATCACAGTTTCGTTTTGCTATCACTCATAATATGAAATTCATGAACAACTAGACTGCTTTGAAGCTTCATTAACAACATTTGGTGGTTGTCAGGTGGCCTAAAAAAAGTTAATATGCCTTTCACAGTTTCTCAGCTTTCAAATTGACAAAAGTAACATGTTTTCCCCCTCTGCTCATTGCACAAGGAAGTCAGTTGTTTTTATAGCACTATATCATTGTAATGAAATAGAAAAGAGTGGGAATTGGATTACTCTGGATCATCTTTTTTAATTTTTATTTTTTGATTGTATTTATTTATTTGACACAGAGAGAGAGACAGCGTGAGAGGGAACACAAGCAGGGAGAGTGGGAGAGGGAAAAGCAGGCTTCCTCCTGAACAGGGAGCCTGATGAGGGGTTTGATCCTAGGACCCTGGGATCACGACCTGAGCAGAAGACAGATGCTTAACGATAGCCACTCAGGTGCCTCTGGATCATCTTTTATACATAATTACAATCTAACCCTTTTTCCAAATTCTTCAGAAATAATTCTGAATCTGATTGTCAAATAATTGAGCAGTCTTATTGCAACTAACCAACCAACAATCCTCATTTCCTATCATGCCTCAATATAAATGGCATCGCTTTGTCAGTGGATGAAAAACAAATATTCTCTAAGAAAATTTTCTTACAAAGTTTCTCTAAAAGATTTATAAGATTTATTTAGGACTGAAATACAAAGAAGATATTATTTTTTTAAAATCCACAAAACCAAACACTCAGTGGAGTCAGCTTTAAATGCACACTTCTCCTGGTTCCCTTCTATCCAGCATTTAACACTACTTAGTATCAGACCCCCAAGAAGCACTTTCTGACCACCTTCCCTCACCTGGTCAACTTTCTTGCCTCTTGTATCAGTAGGACCTGTCAATACCTCTAAAATAGCCCCTATCGTAGGATGACATTCTCTATTTAATTACCTTTCTCTCCCAAAGAAATAAAGTTTTAGAGGGCACAAAGTCGGTTTTATTTATTCACTTCAAAGAAAATCGCTTACATGAACTTGCTCAATCATTTCTCACATGAAGTCTGTGCTATTAATCCTATTTTCAGAGAAAAAAGTTAAAATTTTGAGCCTCAACCCAGCCATGGACATGGCTAGTAACAGCAGTTACTGAACCCAGGACTCTCTGACTACAAAGTCTACACCTCTTCAACTACAAGGCATCACATCTATCAAGGGTCAGAAGGATTAACACTACTTTGGTCTGTCTGTGATTTGAAGACACCAGTTGGTAAAACACAAGCCCACACATCAGATAAAATATTTGTATCTACAATGTATAAAACTCTGATAATTTTATAATAAAAAACCCCAAAAATCCAGGGATGCCTGGGTGACTCAGTTGGTAATGTGCCCCACTTTTGATTTTGGCTGACGTCATGATCTCAGGGTTGTGAAATCAATCCCTGCCTCAGGCTCTGGGCACTCAGCATGGAGTCAGCTTGAGATTCTCTCTCTTCCTTCCCCTCTGCCCCTACCTGCACTTACGCCTCCACACGCACCCTCAAAATAAATAAATGAATCGATAAATCTTAAAAAAAAAAGACAAAAATCCAGTTAAAAATGGGCAAAGGATTTGAGTATACATTTCACCAAAGACAATGTATAAATGGTTATTAAGCATAAGAAACAACATTCCTTGTTATCAGGAAAATACAAATTAAAAGGACATACCATTTTATCGCTACTAGGATGGTTAAAATAGAAAGACAGATAACAACAAGTGTTGGTAGAAATGTGAAAACTGAAACCACCACATCTCACTCATGGGAATGCAATATGGTATAGCCATTTTGGAAAACAGGCAATTTCTTAAAAATTTAAGCATCAACTTACCAGATGATGAGCATTTCCACCCCCAGGAATCTACAAAAGACATGTGAAAATACCTCTTAACATAAGAACTTTTTACTGAATGTTAAAAGCAGCAACAGCATTATTCATAAAAGCCACAAATGGAAAACAATGCAAATGTCCATCACTGGTAAAATTAGAAGAAACATTGTATATCTATATGATGAATTACTATTTAGTAATCAAAAGGAAGAAAACATTAATCATGCTTCTATGTGAATGGACCTTAAAAGTAATATCCTAAGTGAAAGAAGCCAGATACAAAAGGTGATATATGACATGATTCCATTTTTACGAAATGTCCATAAACAGCAAACTTATGGAACTAGAAATGAGATAAATAGTTGCTTGAAGCTGGGGTGGGACTAGGGTTCAAATGCAAATAGATACAAGGGAATTTTTCAGGGTGAAAGAAATGGTTGAAAATTTAATTGTGGAGATGGTTGTAAAATTCTATATATAATTATGTGAATGTATTATCCAATCATGCTTAAAACAGTGAATTTTATTGTACGTAAATTACACATCAGTAAAGCTTTACTAGAAATAAGTGTGCCCTCTGGGATCATTTACTTTTATGAACCATTTTCAAGATAAGTCTGTCTTTATTTTTAGCATTAAATTTGAAGAGGGTCTTCCCAACAAAACCTATTGTTAGAATTCACTTATTTTCCAAAACTATAACTACTGCTATAACTAGGCTTATCCAACTCATTCTGTAAAAGGACAGATAATAAATATTTTAGACTTTATAGGCCAAACTGGCTGTGATGAAACTATTCAATTCTATTGCAGAGCAAAATAGCCACAGATAATATAGAAATGAATGAGTGTCACTGTGTTCCAATAAAACTTTATTTATGAAAACAAGCAGTGGGCAGGATTTGTTCCATGAGTTATATTCAGTATACAGATGCTATAGACTAAGTGACCTCCAACCTTCTAGTAGAACTTGGAGTTGCAGTAAATTATATCCCAGAATTTAGAACATGAGGAAACAAAGTCCTCAAAGGATTATAACTGTGCTTTGTCTACTACTTTTGATCTGCTCTTTGTTAAAAAATCATAGTATTCTAATCACTATATTGTACACATGAAACTAATATACATTGTATGTTAATGAACTGGGTTAAAATACAAACTTTAAAAATACATAAATAAAACAAAAAAATCAGAATTCCAAGGCTAAAATAACAATAGCTGCTAAAATTATTGAGGGTTTTCCAGAGACCAGCTGCTGTTCCAAGAAATTTACATTCATTGTCTCATTTAATCCTATCAAAAACCCAATGTGGAAGACGCAAAGAGAAATTGTGCTATTATGTCAAGATGAAGACAGAGTGTATCCGACCCAAGAGATATACTCAGGTGGTCTCATTGCAGAGGTCACATTTTTCTTAACTACTATGATGTGCTGCCTTCAAATATAAGTTGGCAACTGTTTTTGAAGAACAAACTGGCTCTGGTTTGTTGGATAGGGATGAGCTCCTTCACTGAAGAAGTGTGAAAACAAGCAGCTCACTATGATATCTAGAAATCCAGATTACGTGCTATTTTCACTCAGAACTAACAACACTCAATACAAGTAAGATTCCAGGTAAGTGGGCTTTGTTCCTAATTAAGGTCCCTTTTATCAGACTAATTAAAAGGGATTCCAGTTCAATTTTTTTCAAAGACATTGAACAGCAATTTCTTTTTTTTTTTTTTTTTTTTTTTTTTTAAAGATTTTATTTATTTGACAGAGAGAGATACAAGTAGGCAGAGAGGCAGGCAGAGAGAGTGAGAGGGAAGCAGGCTCCCTGCCGAGCAGAGAGCCCGATGCGGGACTCGATCCCAGGACCCCGAGATCATGACCTGAGCCGAAGACAGCGGCCTAAACCACTGAGCCACCCAGGCGCCCCTGAACAGCAATTTCAATCATCAGAATCAAACATTGTCTTCAACAACCTTTTCTATTTATTTTTTTCTGTCACAGTATACCTTAATGACAGCACTCCCCATCTGCAGATATATGCTATATACAATATATTCAAAAACTGTGATCTGCTTAACAAAATGAGTGACATTAAAAAACAACACGGAAATGCCAATTTACTCATTTTGTTTACCAAATGTAATCAGGGCAGCTACTTTGCAACTCACAAGAGAAGTGAAGCATTTCTAATTCAACAAGTTAATCCTGTGATTTGAGGGATTTGAGGAGAAAAGAGGGAAGTGGTTAATACACTGCATTAGTAAGACAAGCATCCATGAAAATAAAAGGTTATTAAACTGTTCAAATGCAATATTAAAATGCAAGAAGTTTATGGATTAGGGCAGAGTGATTTCAAAGAGAGAGAGGTATACTGTTTACAAAATATATAGTGCTAGACAGAGAACCAAGGTAGAAGCCCTAGGATATAATTCCGATCCCTACAATTTTTGGAGATGCTGAAGCTTTCTGACCTATTATGGCTATTTTAGAAACTGGAGTAGCCCTAATCTTATGGGGGGAGTTCATTGGTGAATAAATTGTGATAATAACTTGATCATGGAAGTTTATAGAGCACTCTTTATGTGTTGGCCTAATCTTACTGGGGGTATCAAAGGGAAGGTGATAAAAGAGGGACAAATATCTTCAGTCCTGTCTAGGTGTCCATCATTTCACTCCAACACTTGTTTTGAATCTAAACTGAAACAGATAGTATGGGATAATGGAAAATAGATTGCAATTAGAGCCTGGAAATTTGAATTCTAATCTTCTCATCTTAAGTAGGCCAATTCTCATCTGTAGTGATAATTAATGGTAAATTTTTTTTATTCTTAATGTAAGATTTCGACTGGTGGGTGATCTCCAAAAGTCCTCACAGATTTATCATCCCTGGAATGGATTATACAATATCAAACATGAGTTGTCAAAGAATGTGTTATTTTCTCTATAAAAACCTGAAAACTCCATATAAGAAAAAACTCCTCCCACTTCTCTTTATCACGTTGTTTTTCTCATTACTCATGATGTAGAAAAACAATCAAGTCTTTATTGGCCATATTTAGATTATTCTTTAACAATGTTTAATCTCAGACTTGCCTTTTCCCTAGCCTCACTAGAATTGATTGATAAATACCAGGGCATAACATCTCATGTTTAAATATAACCTTAGGCAAAGAATTCATCCTGCCAAATAATATCACAATGACTTTGGAAAAGAGTTTTTGAGTGATCTATGGAATTATTTATGGGCATTTATAACCAGGGGTTGACCTGATATGATTCTTATGTTGACATTTTGTCATGCTTAGGAAAGATACATTGTTTTAAAAATAGATTAATACAGAACAGAAGGGCCCTAATGTATTGTCTTAGTTTTCTAGGTAGCAAAACTTTTCTTTTTGCATTCAGAGTCAAAATTATCATAAACAGTACAAAAATAACATTCCTTATTAACATCCACCTTGAATTATGAAATAAAGACCTTGCCTGTATCCCAAGAGACCCAGTGCTAATCATACTGAGCGATTAATTTTGCAGAAGTTCAACCACCACACAATGCTCTGCTGGCTGAGGGACTGTCAAAGCCCCCATGAAAAGTTTCTCTTCAACCACCTTGTGTAATATCATTATAATTAAACACTGGCAAAAAAGGAACATGTTAACCAAATACAGGGCAATCTAAGGATATGACATTTACCACAGCTTTTCTTCTAAACTATTGTTCATTTCAGTCAAAAATGTAACCACATTGACATTCCACTTACACAGCTTTACCAAGGAAATTCTGCACTGTATTAATGAAATGTCAACTGCATCCACACCAGTGTGAGGTAGAAAACTTCAGATTTAACAACATTAGAGTCTTGTTACCGGCATGAGTTTCTTTGGATTCTGTATATCTTTTCTTTTTCATTTTAGAGTAATGGGAGATGCCCAGGACAAGAGCATGTGGGATATAAGAGAAACAGAAACAAATGTGACAGTTTTCAGGAGTTGCCAGCAATTGTTTCCTCCCCATTTTCTTTCCTTCCTGTTAACCTTTTATTTGACAACATCAAATAAAAACTTTTGCAAACAGCATTTCAGTAAACACTTAAAAAAACTACCTCTTTCATGGCCCCTTCAATTGATTATGGTTTCTACTTCTGGCTCAATTTTTCTTATTACATGCTACTACAAGTCAAAAAGTTTCTAGAATCTTGCCCCACAGTTAAATCTCAATATCTAAAACTCCAACATTCACAGTTTTTTTATGGGTCCTTTTGTCAGTGGACTCTTTGAGAGAGCCACCTGCAAGGTGATATTTTTTTTTTTAATTAAACTCCTGTTCATTGTTAATAAAGTGACTATTTCTACGGTTAAAATGTTTTCTTTTACTAATTGAATAGGTTTTTTTTTACTAGTTATATTTATTTTTTATTTAAATTCCAGGTAGTTAAAATAATGTAATATTCATTTCAGGTGTACAAGATAGTGATTCCACAATTCCATACGTCACCTGGTGCTCATCACCACACGTGCCCTCCTTAATGGCCATCACTTATTTCACCCACCCACTCCCACCTCCCTTCTGGTAACCATCAGTTTGTTCTCTACAGCTAAGAGTCTGTTTCTTGGTTTGCCTCTCCTTTTTCCCCTTTGCTCATTTGTTTTCTTAAATTCCACAGATAAGTAAAATCGTATGGTATTTGTCTTTCTCTGACTGACTTAGTTTGCCTAACATCATACTCTCTAGCTCCATCCATGTTCTTGCAAATGGCATGACTTCATTCTTTTTATGAATATACCAAATATATATACATATATATGCATATATGTATATATATATATTTCTATTTTTAACTTCTTGAGAAAATTCCATACTGTTTTCCACAGTGGCCATGGAGCTTACATTCCCACCAGCAGTGCAAGAGAATTCCCCTCTCTCCACATCCTCTCCAATACCTGTTGTTTCTTGTGTTGTTGATTTTAGCCATTCTGACAGGTATGAAGTGATCGCTCATTATAGTTTTGATTTGCATTTCCCTGATCATAAGTGATTTGAACATTGTCTTGTGTCTGTTGGCCATCTCTTTGTCTTCTTTGGAAAAATGTCTGTTCGTGTCTTCTGGCCATTCTTAAAACTGGATTACTTGCTTTTTGAATGTTGAGTTTGAGGAATTCTTTATATATTTTGATATTAATCTTTTATCAGATATGTCATTTGCAAGTATCTTCTCCCATTCTGTAGTTTGCCTATTAGTTTTTCTGTTTCCTTCATTGTGCAAAAGCTTGCTATTTGGATGTAGTCCCAATACTTTTGTTTTTGTTTCCCTTGCCTCAGGACACAAATCTAGAAAGAAGTTGCTATGGCCAATGTCAAAGAAATTACTGCCTGTGTTCTCTTCTAGGATTTTTACATTTTCAGGTCTTACATATAGGTCTTTAATCCATTTGAATTCACTTTTGTGTCTGTTGTAAGAAAGTTGTCCAGTTTCATTCCTTCACATATTGCTGTCCAGTTTTCCCAACACCATTTGTTAAAGAGACTGCCTTTTCTGCAGTGGATAGTCTTTTCTGCTTTGTCGAAGATTAATTGATCATATAATTGTGGGTCCTTTTCTGAGTTTCCTATTCTGTTTCATTGATCTACGTGTCTGTTTTTGTACAGGTACCGTACTATTTTGGTTATTATAGGTTTGTAATATAACCTGAAGTTTGGAATTGTGATGCCTCCAGCTTTGCTCTTCTTTTCAAAGATTGCTTTGGTTATTTAGGGTCTTTACGGTTCCATACAAATTTTAGGATTGTTTATTCTAGCTCTGTGAAAAATGGTGTGGGTATTTTGATAGGGATTGCATTAAATGTGTAGATTGTTTTGGTTTTATGACATTTTAACAATATTTGTTCTTCCAATCCATGAGCATGGAGTGTCTACATTTATTTAGTGTTATCGTCAAATTTTATTTTTTCAAAGAACCGGCTCCTGGTTTCATTGATCTGTTCTATTGTTGTTGTTGTTATTTTCACTTTCTATATCATTTATTTCTGCTCTAATCTCTAATCTTTATTATTTCCTTCCTTCTACTGGCTTTTGGCTTTATTGTTCTTTTACTAACTCCTTTAGGTGTAAAGTTAGGTTGCGTATTTGAGATTTTTCTTCCCTCTTGAAGTAGGCCTGTATTGCTGTATATTTCCCTTGCTTTTGCTGCATCCCAGAAGTTTCAGACAATTATGTTTTCATTTTCATTTTTTTCCATGTACTTTTAAAGTTTCTTCTTTGATTTCTTGGCTTGATTTCTTGGCTGACCCATATCTAGTAGCATGTACTTTAACCTCCATATATTTGTGATCTTTCCAGATTTTTTCTTGTGGTTGATTTCTAGTTTCATAGCTTTGTGGTCAGAAAAGATACAGGCTATATCTTCAAAATTCTGTATTTGTTGAGGCCTATTTTGTGACCTAATATGCGATCTATTCTGGAGAACGTTCCATGTGCATTTGAAAAGAATGTGTATTCTGCTGTATTACACTGGAATGTTCTGAATGTATCTGTTAAGTCCATCTAGTCCCATGTGTCACTCAAGTCCATTGTTTCCTTGTTTATTTTCTGTTTAGATGTTTGAATTCAAGTTTGAATACATTCTTTACCCCTCTCCTCCCCATGTTTTAAGTATATGTGATTATATTTCATATCCTTTTTTTGTGAGTTCTTTGATTTTTACAGAAATACTCATTTTTATTGTCACTTTTGATCTCTCCTTTCCACCTAAATTTTCCCCTTTAATATTTCTTGCATGGCTGGTTTAGTGGTCACAAACTCCTTTAGTTTTTGTTTCTCTGGGAAACTCTTTGTTTTTCCTTCTATTCTGAATAATAGCCTTGCTGGATAGAATGTTGTTGACTACAATTTTTTCCCATTCAGCACTTTGAATATATCATGCCACTGCCTCTGGCTTGCCAAGTTTCTGTTGAGAAATCTTCAGCTAGCCTTATGGATTTTCCCTTGTAAGTTAAGGACTTCTCTTGTCTTGCTGCTTTTAAGGTTTTTCATTTCTCACCACATTTTGCAAATTTAATTAGAATATGTCTCTGTGTTGGTCTGTTTTTGTTGATTTTGATGGGAGTTTTCTGTGCCTCATTGAACTGAATGTCTGTTTCCTTCCCCAGATTAGGGAAGTTTTCTGTGATTATTTCTTGAAATAAATTTTCTTTTTCTTCTTCTTCTGGGACCTTTAATATGAATGTTATGTTTGATCGAGTCACTGAGTTATTAAAGTCTATTCTCATGTTATATAATTCTTTCCCTCTTTTCTTCAGCTTAATTGCTTTCCATTACTTTGTCT
Organism: Meles meles; assembly: GCF_922984935.1. Classification (NCBI taxonomy): domain Eukaryota; kingdom Metazoa; phylum Chordata; class Mammalia; order Carnivora; family Mustelidae; genus Meles; species Meles meles. Next base: position 44,639,191 of record NC_060085.1, on the reverse strand, counting down.
TACAGGCCATTAATTCATTCTTATGCTTCTTCTAGCCTGCTATACATTGCATCCAGCATGTTTCCAGTCTCATTTATTGCACTCTTCATCTCCAATTAATTCTTTTTTAACTTTTTTTTCTCTGTGGTAAGGGTCTCATTGCTATCTTCTATTCTTTTCTCAAGCCCATTGAGTATCCTTATAATTTTTGCTTTTTGAGTTCTCCATCAGACATGTTACCTATATCTGTTCTGCTTACATCTCTGGCCATGGCCTTATCTTGTCCTTTCATTTGTGATAAATTCATCTACCTTGGCATTTCATCTGAGTCTCTGCCTTCTTCTTTGTGTTAGAAAACCAGTTATGTAACTTGTGTCACCTGATCCTGAAAGTAATGGCCTTCTGAACAAAAGATCATGTAGTGCCCAGAGCCTGGTACTTCAGGGGGTGTCTCTGTTGTGTGCTATATTGCTCTGTTGCTATTTTGGCTGTTCTATCCTCTGGTCCAGTCATCTGCAGAGGCAGTCCCTGCCTGCTGTGTGCAGTCTTTGGTCCCTGGCCTGAACGTGGCAAGTTTTAGCTAGGTGTGCTCTGGTCTGCTTGTGAAATGAGATCTGTCATCACCTCCACCAGAACTGAGGCCCTATAAAACTCTCTGGTCTGAAGACATGGAGTAGTAGGCAGAGGTTTATGTCAGTCCCCTGGGGGAAGGGCCTGTCACTCTGGGACGTGCATGATTGATATGGGCATTTCCACCAGCCACAGGGGATGGGGCTTGGTGTTAGCAAGTTAGGCAGCCAGTGTAGCCACTGTGCTGCTCCTACAGGTGGTTTTGGGTTTATGCTGAGGGGTGGGGAAGGGAAATGGCATAGGCCAACTTCTTTCTTCCCAGAGAGGGAATGCTCTCTGAATGCTGTCTCTTAGAAATATACTCTGAAAAGAGCAAATAATCTCCCCACTGTGTGCCTCAGGGGCTGTTCAGATCACTGTTTCCATGCTGTCTGCCCCTAGGTTACCTGCCTTCTCTCAAGGAGCAGTGCAATGTCCTGTGGGCTCTATCCTAGCTAAGCCTACAGATCTTTAAATCTCCTGGCTTTAAGACCCTCTGAGAAGAAGAACTCATGAAATTCAGCCCCTTTCCTTTTCCAAGCCAAGGGCTTTGGGAAAACATTCTCCTTAGGCACTCCCCTATGTGCTCCTCTCTCACCCCTTTCTGTAACCACAGCTCCATCCCCTCTGCAGCAGCTGCAATTTGTCTCTCCCCCAAACCAGGTCTCTGCACTTCTTACCTTCTTTAATGTGGCCTCTTGTCTCCTTTATTTATTTTTTAAAACATTTTATTTATTTGACAGAGAGAAAGAGAGAGAGAGAGAGAGAGAGAGAGAGAGAGAAAGCGCAAACACACAAATAGCTAGAGAAGCAGGCTCCCCACCAAGCAGGGAGCCTGATGCAGGGCTTGATCTCAGGACCCTGAGATCATGACCTGAGCCAAAGGCAGAGGCTTAACACACTGAGCCACCCAGGCGCCCCTCTCTTTTCTCCTTTAGACCTATTAGTCTTGAGGTTGATTTCTGGGATATTTAGTATGATTCAGTAGTTATTAATTTTTTTTCATAGGCTAAGCTGAGCCCAAGGTACTCCTACTCTATCACCATATTCCTGCTCCACTACTTGAAAATTTTACTTCTCATTAGGGTGAACTAAAGAATATCATGAGGGAATACATTGATTAAAAAAATTCTTAGTTGGAGAAAAGAAGAACAAATTCAATTTCCAAAGCATATTTTAAGCTAAAATCATTTAATACAATTAAATCTGCAGCTTTAAATGTATTGAGAATTAAGAGCTTGTGAAAATTACAGATCTTTATAAGTCTGCTAAATGTTGCCTAGTTTGAAAATGCCTTCTGGAAATGAATAAATAAATAAAACTAAATCAAACAAACACATATCCCTCAAATCCTAGTTCTGTCAATGTAGGTCAGCAGCATTTATTTTTTTATTTTTAATTTTATTTTTATTTATATATTTTATATTTGAAAGAGAGAGAGAGAGTGCAAGAGTGAGCATGTCATTGGAGGGGTTGGGGCCTAGTGAGAGGGAGAGGGAGAATCTTAAGCAGGCTCCATGCTCATCTTGGAAGCTGATGTGGAACTTCATCATACAGCCCTATAATCATGACCTGAGCCGAAATCAAGAGTCAGATGTTTTATCAACTGAGCCACCCAGGTGTTCTCATCAGCAGCATTTAGTGAATAGGTCATAGAAACTATAAAATATTTTTTACCAAGACAGCCTTAACATCTCGTTCATCTTGACTAAAACTTAGATAGGTTTCTTCTTGACACTGGACTCTTGATCTCCTTTTCCTTAAAGCATTAACTTTAGAGAATTTATCTTTGCAAGTCCTTTCTCTCCTCTTTTGAGAGATCAGTCCTCTCTCAGCTTATTGCCAGTTTCTCAACCCCATAATTGCCTTTCTCAAGGACCGGGCACTCTTCCTTTGAACTGTAATCATCAAGAAAGATAGTGCCCCTATTTACCAGTCTAGGGGAGGATAGAAGCCTTCTATAAACACCATTTAGCAAACACAGATGTCTAATCACAATGACCAATGTCCGTCCTTCCCAGAGCTTACAAGTTTTCTGACCTTTCATTTTAGTAGAGTTGCATTTAGTCTCCCTTCCCTATTGCAATGAACCTGAATAAAATCTTCCTTGTCTGTTTTAACTTGTTTCTTGCAAATTTTCTCCAAGAGTCTGGGTGGCTATGTTGCATTTTCTTCTGCTTTGGATTTCATTACTCCCCCTCCCTCCATATTCATTCCATTTTCACTTAATAATGAGAGAAAGGGAGGAAACAATTCAGATTTGGCCAGATGAGCCAAAGTGGAAAATATTAGTGATGCGCTATTAAAAATAAAATTGAAAACTCTTCAACAACATTTATATAGTAGAAAGCAGGACAATCTTCCCCTAGAGCTATGTGTGATCAGTCATTTCCTGACCAAATACTTCCTACCTTTCCGTTTCATTCATTTTATTCCATTTTTATACATCCTCAAATCTCACTGGAGTTACCTAGTCTTTCATGTGAAGGCAGTGTCATTCTTTATTATTATTATTATTATAAATGTAAGCAGTCATCAATGTGTAAATTTCAATTAGTTGTTTATACAATCAAGCTTCTTAGGAAATGATTTACAAAAGGATTTTGATCATTCTAGTTGACCATCTTTGTGAATAGATACTAAGAGGGTTGATGTGGTTCTAATTTGCTAAAAGGGAGGATAGTGAGTGAGCAGGCTTTAATTCCCACAAAATATTCTAAAGAGCCTGTTAAAAGCATGGTTGGTAGGGACAAGAAGTGGGAAAAAGTGTTACCTGATAAGTTTTACAGGCAAAATTGATCAAATCTGTGAGGAATGGGTAATTATTATGCCATTTAAATTGGTGAATAGAATAGAAAAGAGAGAAAGCTCTAGTACTCATCTAGTAAATTAGTATAGCCACACCCCAAATCTGGTAAGGCAGCAGAAAAAAGAAAACCAGAGATATATATTTGTAAGAGAAATAAAACATGAATAAAAATAGCAGCATGTTCTTAAAAATACCCCATGACTAAATTTGTTTAAGAAATGCAAACATGAGGGGCGCCTGGGGTGGCTCAGTGGGGTAAGCCTCTGCCTTCGACTCAGGTCATGATCTCAGGGTCCTGAGATCGAACCCCGCATTGGGCTCTCTATTCAGTGGGGAGCCTGCTTCCCCCTCTCTCTCTGCCTGCCTCTCTGCCTACTTGTGATCTCTCTCTGTCAAATAAATAAATAAAATCTTTAAGAAAAAAGAAATGCAAATATGATTAAACTTTAGAAAAATTAATTTAAAATTTTTATTAATAGACTAAAATCAAAAATTGTCTTGATTTATATTGAAAAATCTTTGATTAACTTCAGCATCTACTTTAAAATGTCTTTTAGCCAATTAAGAATGGAAGGATACGTCCTTGACATAACAGAGCAAGCACAGAGAAACCAAGAGTGAAAATTCTTAACAGAACCTCAGTAGAAGAATTCTCTTCATTTTTGACCTATTGCTCACTAAAATGGACTGGAAAAGGGCCAAAACGAGCAGAATAATGTTCATCTAGATTTTAGGTCAACCACCTATTTCTCTCCTTTGGGAACAGTTATCTATTTGTACTATTTTTAAGAATTACGGACTTAAAATCCTTATTTCTGGCTACTTTACGCTAGTTAGAAAGATCATATAAAACAACCTCACTGTTTCTAGACCTCTTTCAAAAACTTCAGACCAGTGACTAACTCTTGTGATTTTATATATGCATATTTTATCTCTGTTTCTCTATTAAAAAGTATTTTGGTTTTAAATTTATTGTAAGCAATATAACAAACCTAAATATAAAAATATCAACTGTAGTTACTATGGTACTAATGTAATTCGGTGCCTTTCCGGACCTTTTTTGCAATTTATGTTCAGTATGAATAAGGAAACTCTTCAAGTTCCTTTGACCTAATTAACTACAAGCTTTACAAATGCCAGTTGAGGATATATGGACAAGTGAACAAACAGTTCATGTGATAAGAGTTTAAATTCCTAGACATCTGTTGTTATTTAAAGGTCCCTGAAATTTAATTGTTTCCTTGAACTCTCTTAACCTTCAAATACTTCCAGATATTGCATGAAATATACTCTGTGACAAAGTTTGACTTCACAGGTACATTTGGGAACCAAATATGGTGATATTTTGCCATATGTAAACTTGTAAGACCACAATAGGAAAAAAAGTTTGAAAACATGTTTAATTTTTAGGAATAAAACTTTTAGTGCTACAGAGAAGAGTGGTTCACCATTTTATTTTGAAATCTACCTCTGTCTTTCTCATCTGAGAATATAGATTAGTTTTGAAGTCCTAATCAGGTAAACTACTTACCTCTGTTTCATTAGATTTCCCCAGCCCCTAAGATTTTTTTTTTTTTTTTAATTTGGAACATAGTCCCCTGTTTCTTCATTTTGCTAGACTTTGTCTTGGTTTCCATGCATTAGATGAAATAGCACCCCCTACCCCCACCAAGCTTGAAGGAGTGGCCTCCTATAGGAGATGAATCTCATCTTTTAATCCTGCCCTAATTCTTGGTTATTTCTCAAATCTCTGTGATTGTCCAAGAAGCCTATATTATTTTCAGTGACTCCCAGTAGTGGAGTGTGTGCCAAGACTGGTCAGTCCCACAGGTGAGGATTTCAGTCAGCCCCCATGTTCAGTCTAATTGGAAGCCAGACTTTCAGGCACCAGCTCTTAAAAAATGTAAATATATAGAGTCTAGCGAAACTACAAGTTTAATCCCTCTGGGCTACAAGAGCCGGGCTATCTGGAGGTCCCCCTGGACAGTAGTCACAGAAATTGAGCCTCCAGATGAATGTATAAGTTTTCTTCTGAGAGATAATTGTGAGCTATAGTGAGCTAGGGGGAGAGGACAAAATTGATGCCTGCCCCCCCCCCCTCCATATTATCTGAGAACCCTCCTGTAGCTTCTAGATGTGTGCCAAACCTGAAACCTGCCCCTTAGGCCAAAGCTCCAGGACACACAGAGCCTCTTTCTCAGAAAAACTGGAAGATGTGTATCTGTCTGTTGTCCGTACAGTGGCATGGGGCTGGTAACCTGCCAAGAACAGCCTCTCCTGCTGTGATAGTCCCAGGGGACAAGGAGCACAACGCCCCCTGATCACTAGAGCCAATCAATCAAGGGGCATCCCCTGGGGAGACACACAAAAACGGGGTCACCAGGTATAAAAACTAGGACACCAGACGTGTGTAGAATTTCCCTCTGACACACACCGGCAGAGACACGAGTGCTCTAGAGCCCAACAGAACAGGCAGGGAAAACACGGCACCCTCCAGAAAAGGAAAAAGAAAAAAAGAACAAGAAAGGAAAGAAAAAAGGAGAAAAGAAAAACGAACTCACCAGCTTTAACCATGCAGAGAAACAGCAGGAACATGGCTCCCACCCAGCCTTTTATCCTGCAGGATATCCCAGACCAGGGCTTTAAAGTTCTCAAATGAGTCTCTTTCACATAAGGACAGGCACTTTTCAAAGGGTGGTTCCTGCCCTGGGCCCCGAGGTGAGTGAAAGAGGCTGCACACCAGCCCTTTATGAGCTGGTTCTCAGTTTGCCACAGCCTTGCTGTTCTTGTGGAGCTGCCCTGCTCTTTTTTAAAGTTTGATGTTTTGTAAGCTCCTCTCAGGTGCAGGTCTTAAAAGTTGATGATGTGTAATGTCTGGTTCAATGCCTTCCCTCCTCAGGAAAGTAAGTCCTAGTTTGGACTCTCTCTCACTTTTGGGCTGCTGTTCTGTGGTGGCATTTATGGCAACATTGTGTCCCAGCCTCTCCTGCCCACTTTGATGTGGTCTCATTTGACTGATGTGAATGTGTCACTCTGCCAGTTTTTAGTTTTTTGTTTTATTTTTCCCCCCGAGAAAATTTTTCCATCTATAGCTGTAGATTCCTTGCGTCTGTGGAAGGAACTGAGGTCAAGATCTTCCTGGTCATCCTCTTAAACTGGAACCAAGAATATAGATTAAAGTATAATTAGCAGAAGCATAACTGTTATTCGTATCAGAATAACTGGTTTATTGGTATGAAACCCGGGGAGCTTCCTGGGTGAAAACTGAAACTGGCCCCCATACACAGAGGGCAAGGAGAGACTGAAGAAGAAAGCAGACCACTTCGGTTGTAGGTGGCAGATTTAATAAGCAAGAGGGCTTAACATAGGAGGTTTGATTTGTGGCTGCTGAAAGAGTGGATCTCTGCACCTGCCTGCTGGAATTTTAAGTTGATACAGATACTCTAAATGGGTTCACTCACACATACCGCAGATGTTTTCAACAACACACTACAATCGCAAAGCTTCATCCTGGGGCAGCCTCTAGTGGAGGGCAAGCACTGGGATGCACAGGACAGGGGAGTGGGTGAAGAGCCTCTGATTCACTGGGTCCCACTCACGGGTCACCCAGAATATCAGGTTTCCATGACCTCCTCCAATGTTTCAAAATATTACAAGTATGTTTTTGTGTATTTTCTTTCTTCTTTCAGGCTATACTGGAACTCTGGAAATGGAGAGTGTGCCTTATTCATATTTTTGCAGTTCAATACATTTAACCACAGCTCTTGCTTTTCAGACATTTTTATATAGTTTCCATATTAAAACCTAGTATGGGAGTTGTTACATAGTAAATACACATTAACACTTACTGGATGAATAAAATTAGAATGTGAGCCAACAATTATTGAGCACTAATTTGTGTCCCTCCACAAACGAAAAGTTATGAGATTCAAATATCTCATTCTAGGCATTAAAGAATAGATTAACTTTCTAGTAGCCCTCCAACTATGAACTAGCCTATAAGAATTCACATTTTTATCAAGAGGAAGAAGAAAATGTGACATGCGTGTCTCAAGTTACAGGAAAATTTCCTGATAGGAAATTTCAAAAACTAAAATAAGTTATTTTAAGGTAAGAATCTTCTTCTTTAATAGCAATATTCATGTAATCATTAAATGTAATTGTGTCAGGCTAGATATATGAACATTTTCTCTCACTGTCCTTTTTATCCTTTAGTTCTATTATTACCATTCAATGCTTTCTACTTAGTTTTCACTCTGGAATGTTAGTGATGAGAAGATGATGTTTCCCGACTTGCAGTGTGGATTGTCTCATTGACATGTAGTTCCTTGCAAGTATGCAAAAAAATTTGAGATGCGAGATCTACACTCATATGTACTGTACAAATTCCATTCAATGTATAATTCCTATTATAGTAGACCCTTCATATCTGTGGTTTTGCTTCCTGTAGATAGTGTTACCCATGGTCAACAGTGGTCTGGAATTAGATGATCTTCCTCCTGCCATATCAGCAGAAGGTCAGTAGTAGTTTTGTTTTGTTTTTAAAGGATTCCAAGTATTTATTTGACACAGAGAGAGAAAGCACAAGCGAGGGAAGCAGCAGAAGGAGAGGGAGAGGCAGGCTCCTTGCTAAGCAGGGAGACTCACTGGGGCTCGACCTCAGGACCCGGGAACATGACCTGTGCCAAAGGTAGATGCTTAACCAACTGAGCCACTCAGGCGCCCCAGGACAATAGCAGTCTAGTGGTACATCAGAGTGCCTATATCCTTCACCTCAGTTCATCTCATCACATAGGCATTTTATCCTCATACATCATCACAAGAAGGATGAGTATAGTACAGTAAGATATTTTGGCAGACAGACCACATTTACGTAACTATTATTACAGTATATTGTTAAAGCTGTTCTGTGGTATTATTAGTTTTTATCGTTAATCTCTTAATGTACCTAATTTATAAATTAAATTTTTAAATAGGTATGCATGTCTAGGAAAAAAAATATGGTGTATATATCGAAAGAGGGGTTACTGTGTTGACAGTCTTTCTGTTGACTTTCCCCAAGCAGGGCTCAAGTTAAGTGAAATCTGTATTACTCATAAAATGATCATTTAACTCATTTACAACAATTTTATTGTCACATGCATTTGTACAATATTCATCACAAATATCTTATTGCAGTATAATTATGGACCATATCTGATAGCAATTATTCCTGTATTTTTAATCAATCTGAAAAAATAATCAAAGACACACACACACACACACACAAGTTGTTTTATTCTCCAGGATTCAGGGTATGTTAATCGCATCTACTTTTCACACTTTTTCCCTGAATTCCTCTTATGTATTCTTTGCTCTCTTCCCCTCTCTTTACTTGCTGTACCCTAGCTGGTCACAGCATGGTTATTTACTACTTTGGAATATTCACATCATTTTAATTCTTTCCTGAAGAACCAGATTTGGGATCAAGTTTAACTCTGCTAGAGATTTACACAGGATTGAGTGGCATGGTTTAAAATTTCGTAGTGAAATAGGTAAGAAATACGCTGCATTGCTGGATAGTTGAATATGTTTGTCTGTGTATGTGAAATATCCTATACAGCAAATCAGTCTCTAGTACTATGACCAATTTTACCCACAATATATATATGAATTTTATGTTAAATACATTTCAAAGGGGCATACCAATTACTTTTTCTAACATGTGATGTTGACTGCATGTATGACAGTGAGATAATTTTCAAGATATTCTTGAACCCTGAGAATAGTAATAATGCCACTTTTAAAATAAAGATTTCGGTCAGTATAAAAAAATAAAGGACTAAATGCAAACAATATTCCTCCAAGGTTATCCACCAATGAATGCATGACTTTTAGTAGTAGAATACTGCGGCAATCTAAATGCCTTTCTATTGAAGTCTGGTTGAGTAAACCATGATATGACATATGGTAGAACACTGGGTAGCCGTAAACAAAAGGAGTGATCTTGGGGTGCCTGGGTGGCTCAGTCGGTTAGGTGTCTGCCTTTGGCTCAGGTCATGGACCTGGAGTCCTGGGATGGAGCCCTGTATCAGGCTCCCTGTTCAGCAGGGAGTCTGCTTCTCCCTGGGCCTGCTGCTCCCCCTGCCTGTGCTCTCTCTCTCACTCTCGTTCTATCTCAAATAAATAAATAAAATCTTTTAAAAAAGTGATCTCTATAATCTGATAAGGAGTGATTCCCATTACATAACATTGAATAACAAAGTAAAAGTAAAATGCAAAGAAGTATATAGAGTAAGCTACCTTCTGTGGAAAAAATAGAGAAAAAGGTGACTATGTATACACACACATGTATATACATATCTATTATGTGTGATATAATAAACACATAAATATATATATTTTATATATATACAATTAGATTTATTATGTGTGTTTATGTGTGTGTGTAGCTATTCACACCTGTTACCTATTTTATAAAGAAACACGGAAATGATAACACAAAATCTACTTCAAATAGTTACCTCTAGGTGGGTCAGTGGGAACGATGTAGAAGGAATAGAAATGGAAACGAAGGTTTAAGGAGTTTACCTTTTTATATTGTGTTGACTTTAGGATCAGGTAAATGTTTTACATATTTAAAAACAAAATAAAATCAAGACAAATGCAAAAAAGGGCGCTCCTAAAATTGAATACAAACAAAAGTAAATGAATATATATATGTATAGTATAAACACAGAAGAAAAAAGAATATTTCAAGTTACATTTCATCAGAGTATAGACTTAGGTTCTTTGAAAAGAAATTTTGAACTTAATGGGAGAGGTTTCCTGTCAGTAGAAAGAATGGATATATTAATTTTGAAAGTATTTTGTATGAGTTAGGTGACAGACCAAATGAATAAATACATCATTTTGCTTTGGAACCAGTTTTTTTTTCTTCCCAGTATCAGGAAAGAGGAGAAAAAAACTGTGTTGTTAGAATTGAATTTGCTGTGATATACAAATTTGTGGGTTTTTAAAATTTTTAATTTTAGAGATTTTTATTTATTTGTTTGACAGAGAGAGAGAGAGTCAGAGAGAGAGGGAACACAAGCACAGGGAGTGGTACGGGGAGAAGCAGGCTTCCCGCTGATCAGGGAGCCCAATGTGAGGCTTGATCCCCAGGCCCCCCCGATCATGACCTGAGGTGAAGGCAGACGCTTAAGGACTGAGCCACCCAGGACCCCCCCAAATTTGTGTTTTGTTTTTAATAGAAATACTTTGTAATCTTTACCCTGAAAGGGCTAGGTGAAATGAAATTCAGTAACAATAAGGACACGTAGTTTCCAGAACTTGATTTTTAATGTCATTCCCTGTGGTGGGAGAATGGTGGAAGGGGCTGGGAATGGAAAGCATGAACCAAACATTTTAGGGAAAGTGGTGGTTTTGTGCTTGGACACAGAAGTTACACACTGAGACGGAATTTAGGGCCAGTTGGCACATGTCCTAAGGACAGAAGACCTCATCAAAAGTTGCCATTACATCTTTGCTGAGCAGGGAGCCTGCTTCCTCCTCTCTCTCTCTCTCACTTTCTGCCTGCCTCTCTGCCTACTTGTGATCTCTTTCTGTCAAATAAATAAATAAAATCTTTAAAAAAAAAAAGTTGCCATTACAAAAATTAATAGAAAAGCCACGGTGAGGAAAAAGATCCTAACACATATATCTGACAAAGGACTCCACTCCAGTCCATCTATCCAACAAAGGAATATTTATATAACTAAGAAACTCCTTCAAATTAACAATAAAAAGAAGAAGAACAGCCCCTCAATTTAAAAAAACGAGCAAAGAACAGACCCTTCAAAAGAGAAGATACAGGAATAACCAATAAGCTCAAAAAAAAAAAAAGTTTTAATATCATTAGTCAATAGCGACGTGCAAAAGAAAACCACAAAAAGGTACTTCCTGTATCTACTGGAATAGCTGGAAAAAAATTAAAAAAAAAAAAAACAAATCCAGAAACAGAAAGCAAAAAAAAATCTCGATAATATATTTGGGGGAGGTGAGGAGGAACTCGGGTCTCGTGCATCGCAGGGATGAAACCATTGTTTGGTAGCTTAATATGGAAAGCATCTATCTGTCCTATCCTGTGACACAGAAATTCAACTCCGAGGTATTTGGCCAAGAGAAATGAAAATATTTGTCAATAAAAATATGTGTAGAGGAGGGGCGCCTGGGTAGCTCAGTGGGTTAAAGCCTCTGCCTTCAGCTCAGATCATTATCTCAGGGTCCTGGGATCAAGCCCCACATTGGGCTCTCTGCTCGGCGTGGAGCCTGCTTCCTCCTCTCTCTCTGTCTGCCTCTCTGCCTACCTGTGATCGCTGTCTGTCAAATAAACAGATAAAATCTTAAAAAAAAAACCCAAAATTATATAAAAAAGATGTGTAGAGGAATATTCATGACAGCTTATTTATAGTAATTAAAAATTAGAATAAATACATATGTCTAACAGGATAATGGATTAATAATTATGTTATAGTGACATAATAGAACACTACACAACAATAAAAAAGGAGCAATGTATGGTTATATGTAATTGACATGGATACATGTCAAAATCACTACGTTGATTAAAAGAGGCAGACACAAACAAGTACATGCTGTGTGATTCCATTTATATGATATCCAAGAACAGGAAAACTCATCTGTAATGGTAGAAGTCTCCTCCCAGGGGAAGTGGTTGGGTTGTTTACACAGATGTTTCCACCTCAGTGGAAACCTCAGTGGAACACCTCAGTGTTGATTACTTCCCCTGGCATTACTCCAGACGTACCTTCTGTTGTTGGTGATGCTAAGTTTGCTCATTTGAATAAGTTGGTGTCTGCCAGGTGTATACGGTGTAAAAGTATCTTTCCTCCTTTGTAAATGTAGTAGAATATTCAGAAAGTATGAGTTTTGAGTAGTTATTACTTTCATTTTTACTGTAATGTATTTATTCATAAATTAATATAATTTAAGTTAGTAATGGTCATGTTCAGCACTCACAACATTCCCAATAATTAACAATAACTGGCTCTCATGAGATGATTTAAACTGGCTTCTGCACACTACTATGCCTATCCTAATGTTGTCCCAAGTAGATACATGAATTATATAAGAACATTGAGAAAGACAAAATCAATAACTATAGTTCAAAGATTTAATGAATCCTACTTGGAAGCTCATACAGACTAAAATATGCAAAGATAGACTGCATGATTAACATGACAAATTATGTCACCTAATATATGGCTACCATTCTTGGTGAATAGTCAGAAAGACAGAGAGAGAGAGAGATCATTACATACAACAGAGAAAAAACATCATGCTGCTAAGGACTGTGGCCCATTCACAAAAAGGCAGGCATTTCAATTTAACTTAACCACACAGAAAGTCTCAGTAAATTCTAAAAACTCAGAACAAAACAAAACACCAACAAAAATCTCTGCACTGATTGTTTTCTTTACTGCATTGCAATAAAATTAGAAACAAATAACAAATTTAATAACAAAATTAGATACGGAAATTTGATATGGAAAATTAGATATGGAAATTTGTTTAAAATACATTTTTAAATAATTCTTGGTGTGATGACATGATTCTTTATATGGAAAACCCCAAAGACTCCACCCCCAAACTACTAGAACTCATACAGCAATTCAGTAACGTGGCAGGATACAAAGTCAATGTACAGAAATCAGTGGTTTTCTTATACACTAACAATGAAAATACAGAAAGGGAAATTAGGGAATCGATTCCATTTACTATAGCACCAAGAACCATAAGATACCTGGGAATAAACCTAACCAAAGAGGTAAAGGACCTGTACTCGAGGAACTACAGAACACTCATGAAAGAAATTGAAGAAGACACAAAAAGATGGAAGACCATTCCATGCTCTTGGATTGGAAGAATAAGCATTGTTAAAATGTCTATACTGCCTAGAGCAATCTATACTTTTAATGCCATTCCGATCAAAATTCCACCGGTATTTTTCAAAGAGCTGGAGCAAATAATCCTAAAATTTGTTTGGAATCAGAAGAGACCCCGAATTGCTAAGGAAATGTTGAAAAACAAAAACAAAACTGGTGGCATCACGTTACCCGATTTCAAGCTTTACTACAAAGCTGTGATCACCAAGACAGCGTGGTACTGGCATAAAAACAGACACATAGACCAGTGGAACAGAGTGGAGAGCCCAGATATGGACCCTCAACTCTATGGTCAAATAATCTTTGTCAAAACAGGAAAAAATATACAGTGGAGAAAAGACAGTCTCTTCAATAAATGGTGCTGGGAAAACTGGACAGCGATATGTAGAAGAATGAAACTCGACTATTCTCTTACACCGTACACAAAGATAAACTCAAAATGGATAAAAGACCTCAACGGAGACAGGAATCCATCCGAATCCTAGAGGAGAACATAGGCAGTAACCTCTTCGATATCAGCCACAGCAACTTCTTTCAAGATATGTCTCCAAAGGCCAAGGAAACAAAAGCGAAAATGAACTTTTGGGACTTCATCAGGATCAAAAGCTTCTGCACAGCAAGGGAAACAGTCAACAAAACAAAAAGGCAACCCACGGAATGGGAGAAGATATTTGCAAATGACAGTACAGACAAAAGGTTGATATCCAGGTTCTATAAAGAACTCCTCAAACTCAACACACACAAAACAGAGAATCATATCAAAAATGGGCAGAAGACGTGGATGGAACTAGAGCGTATCATGCTTAGTGAAATAAGTCAATCGGAGAAAGACAACTATCATATGATCTCCCTGATATGAGGACATGGAGAAGCAACATGGGGGGTTAGGGGGATAAGAGAAGAATAAATGAAACAAGATGGGATTGGGAGGGAGACAAACCATAAATGACTCTTAATCTCACAAAACAAACTGGGGGTTGCTGGGGGGAGGTGGGATTGGGAGAGGGGGAGGGGGCTATGGACATTGGGGAGGGGAGGCGAACCATAAGAGACTATGTACTCTGAAAAACAACCTGAGGGTTTTGAAGGGTCAGGGGTGGGAGGTTGGGGGAACAGGTGGTGGGTAATAGGGAGGGCACGTTTTGCATGGAGCACTGGGTGTTGTGCAAAAACAATGAATACTGTTACGCTGAAAAAAATAAAATCGGAAAAAAAAATGGGCAGAAGATATGAACAGACACTTCTCCAATGAAGACATACAAATGGCTATCAGACACATGAAAAAATGTTCATCATCGCTAGCCATCAGGGAGATTCAAATTAAAACAACATTGAGATACCACTTGACACCAGTTAGAATGGCCAAAATTAGCAAGACAGGAAACAACGTGTGTTGGAGAGGGTGTGGAGAAAGGGGAACCCTCTTACACTGTTGGTGGGAAAGCAAGTTAGTGCAGCCACTTTGGAGAATAGTGTGGAGATTCCTGAAGAAATTAAGAATAGAGCTTCCCTATGACCCTGCAATTTCACTACTGGGTATTTACCCCAAAGATACAGATGTAGTGAAAAGAAGGGCCATCTGTACCCCAATGTTTATTGCAGCAATGGCCACGGTCGCCAAACTGTGGAAAGAACCAAGATGCCCTTCAACGGACGAATGGATAAGGAAGATGTGGTACATAAACACGATGGAGTATTATGCCTCCATCAGAAAGGATGAATACCCAACTTTTGTAGCAACATGGACGGGACTGGAAGAGATTATGCTGAGCGAAATAAGTCAAGCAGAGAAAGTCAAGTATCATATGGTCTCACTTATTTGTGAAGCATAACAAAGAACACAAAGGACATGGGGAGATGGAGAGGAGAGGGAGTTGAGGGAAACTGGAAGGGGAGATGAACCATGAGAGACTATGGACTCTGAAAAACAACCAGAGGGTTTTGAAGGGGCGGGGGGGTGGGAGGTTGAGGAACCAGGTGGTGGGTAATAGGGAGGGCACGTACTGCAAAAACAATGAACACTGTTATGCTGAAAATAAACAAACAAACAAAAAAGAAATAATGATGAATATTAAAGAAAGATAATGCTGCACATTTTAAAAAATGTTGTAAAATATAGTAAAAACATGACAAATACCAAATGTCTTGGAAAGTAGAATTAACTACAGTATTGAAATACAGTCAGTGGAATACTATGAGAGCATTAAAACTGATATTGTAGGACTTAGGTAACAACATGAAAAATACTGATAAACAACTAGGTTAATGTTTTTGTTTAAAAATATTCTTCATTGAAATCTACACTTTGAAAGGGTGACTTTTATGGTATGTAAATTAATTTTTGATTAAGAATTCATTCTCCTATGGCACAAATTAAAACAAGTGAACATTGGTTGAACTATATCTTTTTTTTACCTCTAAAAATCAAATATATCCTTCTCTTTAGTTATACCTTCTGAATTAGCCATCAACACTATTTCTCAAGCATTTTTGTGCATGAAATATATGTTATCCATGAAATAATGAAATATCCCAATAATGATATTAGCTACCTGTTTGTACCTCTACCCATGATTATTTTTTGTCTTTCCACTTAATGCACCTTCTAATTTTTCCACCTTAAGTGTTGCCTTGTTTTTAAAAGTATAATCTTTAAAATTCTATTCTTTACATAACTGCCAATCCTTCCCCACAGAGTGTTAGTTGAGAGCAGGAGTTCTCAGCTATGGTTATCGTTTGTTTATTTTAAACAGATTTCTCCTGCTTTGCATAAAATAATAGGCAACACTTATTATTATTAGTGGATTCTTAATTGGCTGGTTGGTTGAGACTCTGCTAAATGTGGCACGTGGAGGTGGAAAGTGTAAGTGTGGTTGGATAGGGGCAGGACCAAGGGTGGATCCTCATAAATTGTAACAATACATTTTCAAAATTGCCAGGCAGAGGTGCACCATTTGGCTTTCCTTTCCCATTGGACAAATTGAAACAAAGGGCAATGCAGTGAATTATTTCTTATTCGTGGTGAATTATTTCTTATTCCTGCTTGAAATTAATCAAATACACCTTCCTCTGCATCTACAAAATGGAAATCAAATAATATCAACAAGGAGTGATGTAAAGATTTTATAAGATAATGTTTATATTAGACATATCTATACTTTTTCAGCGTTTATGATAGAAATCTCAAATAAATATTCTATAAATCTGAAAAGATACTTTTAAATATTTTTCTGTGAAAAAAAAACTTGACTAGTCCTTAATGGAATAAACGATCCTTAAACTTCAGTCAGAAATGATCTATGTATTTATAAATTGAAACATTTATATTCTGACCTGGAAATACTGATGTCCAGAAAAATCTGGATTGTGTGTGGCTGGGAGTATTAGGATCAGCTTTCCAGAAGTAAACTTATTAGCTAGATGGTCAATGATTTCCAGGTTGCCTGTGCTAATCTCGATCCCCAAGCCAACTCCACAATACTGAATCAGAACCTGTGGGGAAGATTTCTTTTTTTTATCAGGAAAATTTAGGAAACAATTTATTCTGGGATTAAAGAGATCGATGCTGGAATCAGAGGAACATGCTGGATGAGACTTCCTTAAGCACTCTTTTAATGACTTTGGGTCTAAGATTGTTCATCTCTAAAATGAAAATTCCAAAGAATCTAGATGATAGGTCATTGTGAGGATGGAATTAATATACACATAGGAATTAATATACACTTAAGATACACACATACACATATACTTAAGATAGTACTTATACAAAGTATACTCAATCAGTATTTGCTACATCGATTACTGTTATTATTACTTTTTTAGCATGTAAAGGAAGATTATTATGCCATTTGCTCTTTCTCAGTAGGTGTTTGTTATGGAATATGCCACAGTAACAATGGCAGTTAATGTTACCCTATCTATGTGACGAGGTCTTTCATTTAAGGCATCCCATGAAATGATTAACTCTTTCATGTTTATATCTTTAAAAGTTCCTGCAATTAATGTGTGCTAGTGGCGGGTCCCTAAATCACATTTTAAGAATGCTTTATTGTATCTCAACTTCATCTGCAGAATCATTTAAAATTCACAAAGCCTTGCTTTATCACACATCAAATGTCACAGTCTGGCAGTTAATCTTATTGAAAGGTTAGTTATGTGTAGCACCTGCAAAGGTGTCTGAACTGAAGATTCCCAGGATTTGATGCTAAATGGGGATGAAGGTAAAATTAAATTGGGGATTGGAGTGGCAGCTGCGTATTAACTGACTTTTGGGTACGTCACTGTCTTAAAACTTCCAGTGTATTTTTCATTGGTTACTGGTGACAAAACCAACAACAAATACATACAAATATCAACCTTCTCTCTAAAAACAAGGTAGTTTGGGGGCTTGCTTCTTTCACCACATTACCAGAATAAGGTTGAAAATACTTTTAAATGTGTTTGCCCATAGAATATTTGGTTCTTATTCATCCACTAAACTAAGAACTTTGTAAAAGTTCTAATGCCATAAACACTCAATTAGATATGTATAAATTATCTCCAGTGTGCAGAAAGATTTAAATATTAGTGCATTCCCACTATGCAGAGCATCTGTGACCAGTTTTTGCAAGGATGTGTGCTCAGAGAATGTAATCTTTAATATCTAACTCAATCCAAATAGAAGTATGAAGGACAAACTGCTGGGAAAACGAAGGGAAGATGCAGCCTCTTTTGGATTACATACTTCTGATTACTTCTTAGACACAAATATAGAAGGACAGACAAGGCAGTCAACATAAATGAGTGTAACAGATGTGTGTGTTGAATTCAGTGGGACTGGCTGCCCCCTTTGCCACTTCAACTCATGGTCACCTAGCGGGAAAATTAGACCAGCATTACTAGTACTCCTTGATGTGACTCATTCCTTAAAAACATACCAGGAGGGCCAAACCAAACCTATCTGAAGACTGAATGTGGCCCTGAGGCCATTCATATATTACTTCTGGCAGAGATTGTGAGGGCTAAACATAGGGCAGGTGCTGATTTTAGAGAAAAATACACTCAGAGTCTGTAGAAAACTATTTTCTATGAATATGACCATAGCACAGTGTTCTTGGGAGGGCTATTTGTAAAAATGTGGCAGCAAGTCGTCACTAATGGCATCATGTGTGTAACAGATATTCAGAAATAGGGGGTTTGGCTTACCAGTTTCTAAGGGACTCACCAGTGAAAAAGAGTAATACAAAGAGGAATGTCAAGGCATTTCTTGTTCAAGTCCACCAAGGTAGAGGGTTTATTTGAGGTGGGATCTATTTTCTTTTTATGCCAGTGCTACTCCTAACTCCACCAAATCCATGAATCTAAAATACTTTATGGCAGGGTGCTTGGGTGACTCAGTCGGTTAAATGTCTGACTTGTGATTTTGGCTCAGGTCATCTCTTGGGTTATGAGATCAAGCTCCATGTCAGGTTCCATGCTCAGTGGAGAGTCTGCTTGGAATTCTCTCTCTCTCTCTGTGCCTCCACTCAGATAAATAAATCTTTAAAAAAAAAAAAAAAGGGTAATTTTTTGCAAGTGTCCTAGGTCATTGAGTGGTTGCCCAATATTTTGGTGTTGTAGAGTCTATAAACATAGTTCAGGGCCAGTGTTTTTTACTAAAAAATAGAAAATCAAGTTGCTATTACAGGGATTCCCTTCTCAGAATCCAAGGTCAAGTGTGGCCAACAGAGCTCTTCTGCTGGGGCAATGTACAGAATTCACTAAAATTGTGAAGGGTGGATTTCTGCAGTAGGCTCAGGTCCTGTTGTCATCACTGAGTCCAGTTTTGGAATTGGTTGCTCTAACAAGCAAGACTTGAGTGGTTTCAACTTGGTTTCTCCAGATCCAAGAGGTCCTACAAGCACTGTCTTTATATTCCCTCTTCTCTTAATTCATCTAGCAAGAAATGTTCTTGTCAATCTGTTTTTCAATGTAGTGGTTATTAATAATCCTTGTGTCCTGCTACCTCAGAGTTGTTTTTGTTTTGTTTTGTTTTGTTTTTTTTTTTTTTGATTTGGGCAAAAAGCATGGGGGTAGGTTGCAGGGAAAAGAGTACATGTGTTGAGGAAACCATGGATTGTGCCACTCTGATCTCTCTGAGGAGAACCACCATGCAGAGCACAGCCGTCTGGGAGCTCAAGGCTCACTTCAGACAGGGCGGACTCTAGGCTTCTCAGGGTGGGGTGCTGCTGCCAGACAGTGACTGAAGAGGGCAGGAGTTCAAGCGCCAGCCTACTTCTGCTCAGTCGAAGATGCTGCCATCAGGCAACTCACTTAAGGACTCCCCATTGTTCAGGCAAAGAATTTCTCAGACCTCAGCTGTGGCTTGAGTCTCTTCCTACTCCATGCTTCCTCTACTTTCTGCTACACAGAAGTCGGACCTGCATGGTGATCAAAAGACTCTCTCTGCCTCCTTCTCCCTTTCTCCAGTGAATGTCTTAAATGAGGCATCTGCTTCTTGTAGGACATATGTGACTGACATATGTGTCTACTATATATGTAGATATGTGTTTACGTATGTGTACGTGTGTCTTTTCTGTCACCATGTATGTTTCTATAACATAAGCTAGATCACATGCAATTCACATATAGCAGGAAAAAAAACCAGTAAGATGCAGAAATTGCATTCGTGTATATTTGATTTTCCCAGTGTGTGGATATTTTGAAGCCATCTGGGACTTGCTTTCCCAGAATTAAAAAAGGAACCAGGAAATAGGAAATGCCACATAAGTGCTTTCTGTTAGTACCCATGGTGGCTGGCTGAGTGGCTTCAAGAACCATTACAGTTTCCACAATTCCTCTGCTGAAACTACAAACACAAATGAATCTGCAAAGACATTTCCCATGTGTTTAGAAAAACAAACAAGCAAACAAACAAACAAACGTGATTGGCCTAGAAGTCTATACTGTACATCACATATTTAATTTTGATCAAACTGGTCTCAACTGGGAGTATATCCCTCTACCTGAAAGAAGAGGCATGAGCCTTGGGAAAACTGATGACCACCTCAGGTGCCAAAGTCAGTCAAGATTTAACTATGTTAATATTTATATTAGGATTTTTATTGTTTTTATTCATACCTTGGTTACAAAGTTTAGATAGATTTTAGTATTTTGCCTTTTCTTATCTCCTAGTAAGATCAACTTGCTGTGTGATTCCGTAGAACAAAAGGCTTTCCCCGCATTTTATACCCACTCTATATCAATCTGGACATAAATTTGTTCATTCGTTTTAGAGAACCAGGATCGGACAAATTAAAAGCCTTGTTTTGCTAAAGTTGTCCGCCGAATGATCCTGAGGGCCTAGTTTGGAATTCGAAAGGTGAATGCTGAATTTTTCTCTCTCATTTGTGCTCTAGCAATCCCCTTTCCATGCAGGCAATGCAAAATCTAACAGAATTCAGGAAAGGGTGGCATTAAAAGTACAAGGGAAAAGCAAATAAATACATTCAAAGATATGCCTTTACATAAGGATGTTGGCAATGTTGACTAGTCACTATTCCACCCTTACTCACCCTCGAGTAGAGGAATCAAATTGACACAGCAGAAGCGGAGAATATGTACAGGATATGGACTCAGGATCACTTGGTAAGCTGACATAAGTGAACACCTATAGTCTCCTGTTTCAAGCAAAGAACAGGAGGAGGGGGAAAAAAACTTAGAAAAGTGAGAATGTATTTTATCAAATTCTCCTCACTATGTCTTCACAGATACAAAGTATTTTCTCCTCCAGCCACTTAAATGATGATCTTTCTCTAGGAAATTTTCATTCTGTTTACCTAAGAGAAGAATCAAAACATAAATACATTTTTGGGATTACAGAAAAAAATAAATTTCATATATGGATTCTTGTATCCTCAGATAAATTGTATGTCGTCTCTAGGAGGGAAGTCAGAGGTGCAACTTCATTAAAGTAAAATCTAGGAGTGAAAAATCGCTTTTCTCTTGCTTCAGTGATGACAAGAGAAATAAGGGGCATATATCATGACATGAGGGATTTGAGGGAAATGTAAGGAACGGGATAGTCCTGAAATACTCCAATATTAAAAAGGATTACCAAGAAACAAAGTCAGACATTACAGTCTACAGCAATGCACCCTAAATGAAGATGGAAGGAAAAGAGAATGGGCATGGCTCGCGTGGTCCCAGCACTTAATACATCTTATCTATCTTATCTGACTTTAATGATAGGTTAACGTTCTCAAGACCTCTGCTGTCTCATTCTGTTCATGACATATTTGTTTCATCATTTATATTTTCCTACCCACATGATTAAGAGAAAAATTAAAGATGAAATTAATCTCCAACAGTTAATTTGTTAACAGCAGCTCTGAAATAATGGTAGGCAGTAGAATCACTTGAAGGAAAGATATATATATATATCTTATATCTATATCTATATCTATTTATCTATCTATCTATCTATATATATATATCTATATATCTATATATATCATGGAGCCTTACCTACCACTTAATAAATCTGATTTTCTGGGTTTGAGCTCAAGCTTTTATCTTTACTTGTTTTTAAAGTTAAAATTCTGTATTTTTCCCCCAAAGATTGAGTTGAAATGCCTATCAAGAACAAAACAGTCATTTTAATTCCCTCATGCAAAATTAAAGAGAAACCATACTATGAAAATTCAAGGCCATCTGGAGCTTGTAAGTTGCATGATGGTCACCTAAAATCCTTAGTGGAAGAGTTAGGGCCTGAATCAAATAAAATTAACTTAAAAGTCACCTTGGTCTTTGTAAAAAACAGATATGCCAACGGAAATGTCAAGAATGGATATCTTAGGAAGAAGTTTCAAATGTTTTTAGGGCTGTGATTTATAATCAATTAGGAGTAGGCTTCAGCAAAAGTAGTCACATTTCTTCATGAAATAGGTGGAATTAAACGTTACACTTCGAAATACCTCGTCATTGAGTCAGTTGAGGATCTAGTGTAACTAGAATTTCCAAGGTCAGTTGGAAGGTGGGGCAGGGCCACTAATGCGAAGTCTCAGGCTCAGAACACTGTCCACGGAAGTATAACTACTTCCCCTAACCCCTCAAAATAATTCTTTGGTCACTGAGGACGATAAAGGAAGACTTTGGGATAACAAATATTTAAGTAAATGATTATCTCCTTTGCATTTCGAACATTTGTTCGAGGTGAAACAATTCCCAACACGTCGTCTGAGGTAAACAGTATCCTAATGTCTTTTTCATTTTCAAGAAAACCATTCCTGCATTCAAGAGCCGCAAGGAAAGGCTAAATCAATAAAACGGGAGATGACAAAAATCATTAATTACCTATGGTTTTTCCCATATAGGTTTCTTATAAAAAGTGAATTTCTGCATTGCCTTTGGTTCTGGTTATTGGAGGTAATGCCCTCCGGCGGAGCTGGGAGGTCTCCACAGCATCCCTCCCCCCCCCACCCCCAGCCCACGTACCAACTCCCCCCAACCCCACCCCGTCCCACTCCCCACCCTCTCCTGAACTTCAAAAATGTGTTTGTAGGATGGACAGTTGCCAGTATGTAGCCTGCTTCCATCCTCTTTTAATATTAGTTTAACAACTGGAAGGATCAGGCTGTTTAAATATTAAGCACATGTTCAATTATTAAAGAGTTAACATGCTTTCCCTGATTATTAAACCTGTACGGAGAGAGCAAGGGCGCTAACGCAGGCAGCGCTGCCAGTTGGGCAGCCGGCGATGTCACATATGCTAAATTGTTTCTCTACCGTCTGGGGCATCAAAACAAGGCTCAGCAACAACAAAATCTAATGGACATGCAATTAAAACTACTGCTCAAAGTTTCCAGTGGGCACAATGGATCATTTCCAAGAGGGATGTTTGGATTATTGCTCAAGGCAAAACGACTACAGATTATTATTTTGCCATTGATCTAACAGGAAAGAATTCCCAGCTAATGAACCTCAGGAAAGAGATTAATTAAAGGAATAAAAGATAGCACCCACCCCCACCCTTTCCAAATGGGGGCAAGTCTAACAATAGGATGTGAGATTCATTAAAATTTGACAGTAAGGAAAAATAAATGTGATAAATACTGAATTTCTGTATGAGTAACAGCGTTCCACAAATACTAAGTCAATTAGCTAATGAAGTTTAATACTTTATAACCTTCATGAAATTTAAATAGTCAAAGACTTTAATTAATGAGTCTTAAAATTAGGGTAGTAATGTGGACTACCACATTGCAATTGCTGATTTGAGTAATTTTAGGGGCTCCCCCTCTTCCTGAACAGATGATTGTGATCAGTGTAGTTTACCTTTTTTATTCTCTTCTTCTAGAAACTGGGAAGGGGACACAGAAAGGAAATTTGGTAGGACTAGATTTGGAAATAAAATTCCTTGATGTTGCTGCCTAGCCTCCAGCATTTCCTATACACAGGAGCATTCAGCTACCTGACTAAATTACTACACATATTTTTTCTTAAAATAAACACTGTATAGGCTAAGTCCAGAAAACGTGATATAAATTCACAAACATTAAATAATGACTTGCTTATCTTCAAAACATACCCCAATCATTGCTTTAGTTACTACATGATGATTTCCTGTTTGCTGTGTTTCATGATTACCACTAGGCTGGGCCATGACATACAAAAAATATATACTTAAGAAATGTTATCCACCTCTCCGGAGACTGATTATTGTCTTGGGTGGGACAGTAATGTACTGGGGGCGGATGATACCTGCTCCAGTCCTTTGGCCTGTGTTATGTGTCTCTGGGCACACCCTGTCACCTCACTCACAAAATGAGGTGCTGGATTAAATGCTCTCTATTGCTCCTTTTCCCACTAAAATTTTATAATCTATAAATTAATAAAAGGAAATGTGGCTGAGATAAGGTGCCTGCCTGGAAAATAATAAGTCATTGACATTTAGCCTTGGGATGTAGCAGTTACAGGAAATTACTTTCATATTTATATTCTACTTGGGTTTGTGTTAAAACTAGTTTCTATTCCCATGTGGCATCACGTGATAAAGTCAGATGACTCAGCTTTATGCTGGGCAAAAGAGTGAGTCGATCTAGGGATGATTCACAAGACAGGTGATAACATAATTTAGAGATGGCATTTTATGGGTAAAGAATATGAATTCCCATGTATGACGTGGAGACTCAGGTACAGTCTATAAAGCAAACATTTATTAAGTGCCTATTTCGTTTCTACCAATTGTGTTTAAAACGTGAGACCCAAACAAAAATTAGAACTTACAGTCCTTGCCTTAAGCACATTTACAAATTACTTGAAAACACTCCAAATGTCAATACCGCATGTTATTCAAACTATACACTACAGTTAATTAAGCAATAGTTAAATTGATAAGCTGGACAGTAAGCTCATGTTTCTTAGTGAATGTAGAAAACAAAGACACAAGAGAAAGTAGGAGTCATCCTATTACTACCCAAAAGGAAATATCTTGAAATACAATGAAAGATTAGGCAATTGACTGAAAATCTGAGGAAACTTGAAATGGTTGAGGATGTTCGGATAGTAAAGTCACAGATCTGTAATAAGGTATAGACTCAAAGTGCCTGATTCAACTTAAAATTTAACTCTTAAAATAATTTCTTTATGTGGACTGTGGTATGAATTTGTTAGAAATAGGAAGAGACACAGTATAAACTCTACCAGAAATGGAAAGTTATAATGTCTACAAATAATATAAACTTATATGACAAAATCCTCAAATACTAATTAATCACTTGCTTCCCTTCAATGACAACCCCAGTCATTGTTTTAGTTAATACCTGATGAATTCCTACTTCATCCCCGCATTGGTCAGAATAAATTTTGGTTTTGCTATGGCAACAAAACCCTAAATCTAAAATGATAGAGGTCCATCATCTGCTTCATATCCACTTACTCTGGGACCCAGGCTACTAGAGCAAACTTGAGCTGGAACATCGTCACATGTCATGACAAAAGAGAAAGAAAGGAAACAACATGTTGGTTCTGAAATACTCATCTGTCAAAGCAAGTATCAAGTTCAAATTTAAGGTCAAAAGCAGAGAGGTGAAGCAAATATTTATAAACAATAGTACTCCTTACCACAGCCTTCCACTGATTGCTTCTTGTATAATACTTCTTTTTTTTATTTATTTTAATTTTTTTCATACAATACTTCTTAATTAAAATTTTCTTCATGAAAGTAATGCATGCATGTACTTCAAAAGAACAATGCTATGAGAGATTTTAAATGGTAAAAATAAAACATAAAAAATAAAGGTTTCCTGGGGCACTTGGGTGACTCAGTCGTTTAATTGGCTGCCTTCGGCTCAGGTTATGATCCCAGGGTCATGGGATCGAGTTCCGCATCAGGCTCCCTGCTCAGCGGGTACCTTGCTTCTTCCCTTCCTGCTGCTCTCCCTGCTTGTGCTTGCTCTCTCTCTCTCTCTCTCTCTCTTTCAAATAAATAAGCAAAATCCTTAAAACACCAAAAACCAAATCAAACCAAAACAAAAAAACCACAAGGGTTTCCTGCCCAAATTTCCCTTCACTGAGCCATTTCTCAAAGGCAAATATCTTGTGCTTTCTACCTACTTATTCTAATCTCTGTCTACGTCTGTATCTGCGTCTATACCTGTATCTATACATATCTCCACATTTCTAAATAATGAACATCTTAATAATATGTTCATTTTTAAATTGATTTATTTTATATTAAAGGTAGTGTGTTTGCCTTCTCTTTCACAGGTAAAGATTTATCATCTTTAAACCACCCTGCCCGCTTTCTCTGCCCAGTACTTCTCCTTGCAAGCGCTACATCACAACTATCTACTCAATTGTCAGGGCATTTTTACATCTACAGAATTAGCATTCACTGTTAGGCAAATCAGCAACCTATTATTATGTTCCTTTTATACGTGATACCTCTTTTTTTAACCTGGATTAATAATCACCTCTTCTTTATTTTATTTTCTGGGTGTACATGCATTAATTGATGACCCCCCCAACCCTCAATTCTCCAGCAGATACGTTACATGGTTATAAATAATTCTTTTCAAATATTCAAGACAAATAATGTATTTCTTCCTTTGTTGGAGACTTTCTTCCTGGATATCCACTTGTACATGCTTCAGTTTGAATAGTTTTCCACACTGGGGCAATCCTGGCAAATCTGGAATTTGTTACTTTGGGACTTGTCTTTGTTTATCTATTATGATGGATTGCATATTTCCTGTATCCCATGTCCTTCCTTTCTTGTTTCATTCTTTTGCTTTTCTGACACTCACTTTTCAGCTGTTGCCTAAAAGGGGAGATGGGCACATGAGATTTTCCTGTTTCTCTTTGTGCATGTCTTCAATATTTATATAAAATGTCGAAACAATTGATTAATAATTTAGCTGATTTTATGATTCTAGGTTCAAAGTCATTTTGATCTATTGTCTTCTGGCATCCACTGTTACCCTTGAAAAGTCCAAAGCAATTCTGATTCTGATCCTATGTATATGATTTTTCCCTCTGTGAAAGTGTATTTAAATGTTCAGGCTGCTAAACAAAATAGTATAGGCTGACTGGCTTGAGCAATAGAAATTTATCTCTCACGGCTCTGAAGACTGTGAAGTCTAAGATCAAGGTCCCCATCTTGATCTCACCTTTCTGGTGAGAGCTCTCTTCCTGGCTTGTAGACAGCTGTGTTCTTGCCCTGTCTTCAGAGAGCAGAGAGAGAGAGAGAGAAAGAGGGAGCTTTCTGGTAACTCTTACTGTAAGGACACTAATCCTGTGAGGTCAGAACCCCACACTTACAACCTCATTTAACCTTAATTATTGCTTTAATCCAAAGATTGTCAATTTGGGGGTTAGGGCTTTAACATAAATTTTGAAGGTATCCAATTCAGTCCATAGCAGCAAATATTTAGAATCTTTCCTTTATCCCTGGAATTATGAAATTTTCATGATGTGGGCTTATTATTGGCTAATCCAATCAGTCCTTTAGTTCTGGAGCACTTTATATCTATATCTATATCTATATCTATATCTATATCTATATCTATATCTATATCTATGTATTTTTTTCCTTTCTCTCATTTCCTCTATTATAATTTCTATCCCTCAAATGCTGTATCTCTTGAACTCATCTTTCTCATATTGTCCCACTGCCTTTTGTTTTTTTTTTAAAGATTTTATTTAAATTATTTATTTGACACACACAGAGAGAGAGAGATCACAAGTAGGCAGAAAGGTAGGCAGAGAGAGGGGGAAGCACGGTCCCTACTGAGCAGAGAGCCCGATGTGGGGCTCGATCCCAGGACACTGAGACCATGATCTGAACCAAAGGCAGAGGCTCAACCCACTGAGCCCACCTTTTGTCTTTTTATTCTGCTTTCTAGGCTATTCCTAAACTATTATTCAACTTTAGTCTTTAATTTTTGATTATTCAACTTTTATGTCACAAGAGCTATCTTCTCTGACTCTCTCTGTCTTACTTTCTCTCTTTCTCCTCACTCTATCTCATTCTGACTTTTCCTTACTTATGTGAGAATGTTAATTTCAGCTTTTGGAAACATCTTGTCTTACATAATTATGTTTGTTTTTGCCTTCCTTTTTTCTGGTAGTTTGTCCTTAACTCTATTCTTTCTCACGTTGGAGATTTTTATTAATTCTCTGGACATGATTGCAGACCTGTGAATATTTAAGAACAAAACAAGGAAGACATGATTAAAATGTTGGAGGTTAGTGTGTATTGGTCGGTTCATGGTTTGGTGGGCTTCACAATTGAATTACTGCATGATCTGCTAGCCCTCAAAGATAATATAGGAAGGTTGTTTTTCTAGGACTAGGCAGTTCTTCGAGAGAAACATTCTCTAATTTTCAATTATGTTAATGCTTATATTAAACAGAAGACCAGTAACTTTTTCCAGTGTCCTGGGAGCAGGGTCTTAAGCTTTGGCATTGAGACTCCTCAGGATCCTACCATCCGTGCTCTTCTGACCCCCTGCTTCACTCTGGCTTCCACGGTATGTGGTGTCCTCAGACCAGGAGTCTATGTTAGTATCTCCAGAAACTACACATCCTGCTTCCTGTTGGGTAGAGGTAAGATGGACCATTATAACCTTGTGGCACACAGACTGTGGAGAGGATCACATGCCCCATCACTGGTGTAATATTCTTGAAACCAGTTCTCTCCTGACTTTACTTCCATGTCTTAGTTCCATATCCTGTAGGCTTTGAGTTGTTGCTTATTTCACCTTGCTAATTCAGTTACCACCCGTCCGTTTCTTTCTTTCACAAATTTGTTTGCATTTCTTATCCATTGTTTTCTCTTCTCTCCAGCCTTTTTGTGGGTTTGTTTGTCACAAAGTATTCACAGAGGGTATAGTTTTGGTAAAGTTTTCTTCAGGGACGCTAAATGAAGATATTTTCATTGTGTGTGTTACCTGAAAATGTACTGTTAGAACTAATTATTTCAATGGTCATAAAGAGCCTATCATAGAACAATCCTCTATTTCTTAAGTAATATGACTTCTCAGTATTACACTTATCCCTTCCTTTTCAGTGAGCAATTAATCTTAAAAAAAGTCACCTACTTTCATACAATGTTTGACCCTTAATATCTCTTAGTTGTTACATTGTTTTCATAGAAAAATTTATAACTAAATGTATTAAGGGAATCAAATGAAAGTAAATATATTTAATATTAGCTAATATTTGTGTGGTATTTTACCACCTAATGCTCAAGATAAGATTGATATATTGATAAGTTCTTAATTATTATAATATGGAAATATATTTTTCGTGTATTTGGAAGAAGACTGAACTTGAATACATCAGTAGCTGGAATGATTAGGGTAGTGAATTTTGGAATTAGACAATCCTGGCCTTGAGTGCTTTGTAAGATAAGTGACCTTGGACATGATACTTAAATATTCTTTCTTTGTTCAGTTTTGTTGTTTTTTTTTTTGGTCTAAAATGGGGATAAATACGGTTAAGTATTTTCTTCATAGAATTATACTGAGAATTACTGGAGACAATCCAGGTTCATCTCAAAGCATAGTGACTGACATCAAATGAATGCCCAATAAATTTTTCTAACATTAAAGTGATTATAATTAATATTAACAAACTATTGATTGGTGTAAGAGTCCTGGATCTTGAAAAGAAGATTCAGAGAAAGCTTACAACAGTCAAGGGGTTCTGCAGAGTAAAACGTGAAAGGGAATTTCACAACAGAATGAGTGTCTAATTCTAGAGCTATGTGGGATGAAGAAATACTAGATATATAATGGGAATGTCAGGACACTAAAGATCAAGAAGAAAGAAAACCCTAAAGACAAAGTACTTGTCTTTATCCATAGTTTGCAATTTGTTAGAAATTTCTGAGGTCTTAATGCATTCATCATTTCACAGATGAAGTTTTCCACCTACATGGTTATTTGAGGAGTACAATTCAACTTTACATTAAAAAAACGGAATACCCACAATTCGACCAGAGCACCAGGCCTATGCAGAGTTATTACTCAAATATGTATATTGTGAACAGAGCTTCCACACTGACTATGTAAAAAGAGAGGCATTTTCTTTGTTTAGTTGACACTTTCATTTATAGGGAAAATTCAGTGCTAAGCTTCTATCTATTCATGTTGTGTCACCTTTTGATTCATCTCTTGTAAAAGTCAATATGTCACCATTCTCTGTACGTCAGCATAGACTGATTGGAGTGCTGACTTTAAAGACAGGTCAGAAAGTCATTGCAAAAAAAAGGCAACAACCTTTACAGGAACAGAATGATGCTAAATGTCAAGAATAAAAGATTTAGATGCAATCTAAAGACTGACATGCAAAATGTTTAACTGTATTGCTGGGATATCAAGTTCCACGACATGTCAAACGACCGAGGCTCATGGGACAGCTGTGCAGAGTCACTCTGGAATACCACTTCCTTCCCAGTTTCTCTGGAAGAGGGAAAGGAAGGAGAAATACCTGGGTATCATTTTATGGAAGGAGCACCCATCTATCCTAAGGCAGATGAGAAATCTCAACACAAAGGGAAAAAATAATTCCAACTTCAAATTCTGGGTTTTCCATTCTGTCATCAAGTTTCAAATGAAAACCAGTCAGTCCTTCCTCTGGAGGAGCGGGGTCATTCATGTCATCTTCTTCTTTTTGTGAACACTATACCCATCAAAGATTCATATAAAAGAGACATAATATCTCTAATGTGGGTAAAATTATTGTGTACAGTTTATGACACTGGGAAGAAGCCTTCAGCAGTTCGTGAACCTTTCCTAATGATTCCTGGAAAAGGCATTCAACTTAGATCATCCTTGAACCTTGGCCCATTTTGTAGACTTGCCCGTGTTGAGTAGGTAATGATACTGGAGAACCAAAGTGAATGCGGACTGAGACTGAAGGGTAATGTTGCAAGTGAGTTACTGTTATGTTGATACTAGAGCAGACTAGCTAAAATCAGGTATATCTATTACTTCCATTACTTTTAAAATTTGATATGATTATTTTGTTTAACAGTCAAAAGGATTGCCTTGACTCTTTTCATGATTTATTCCATTTTAACAAATACATATTAGGGTCCATCCTACACACCACATACTGTGGTTGGTGCTGAGAGAAAAACAAAGAACCAGAACTTTGAATTCAAAATTTACTGTAGAAAGTCAGGCACAAAGCAGGAAATAGTATCATCACGGTACAAATAGGCACAGAATGTCTTAAAACCACGTAGCTGAACACCAGAGTTCAGAGTTGCCTTCCTCAGGAAGGCAACATCATAGCTGGGTCTTAAAGAATGTGTAGTGGTTATTAAGAACATTCCAGGGAGAAGAACTACAATGAGCAAAGCTACAGAGACATGAATATGCATGATCCACTCAGATACTACAAGTGATTCAGCATTATTGTGAGGAAACAGTGGTATAGTAAACAGACGTGAGACCACACAACAATGTTTTATGTTCTATTAGAATTTTTTACAATGATGAAAATATTCTGTATCTGTACCGTCTGACACATAACCACTAGCCACATGTGGCTACTGAGCACTTGAAATGTGGTTAGCCAGCTGAAGAAATGAATTTTTAATTTTATTTAATTTTAATTAATTTCAATTTAAATGATCACGTGTAGCTGGTAGCTACCACTTCAAGCAGCAAAATTAGAGAAGGTCATGCTATCCATGAAAGCAGGCAAAGGCCCTTGGAGATTATTCTGACGATATCTGGAAAGCCCTTGATGATTTTAAAGCAAGGAGGTGGTATGGCAGAATTTATGTTTTCAACAGATTACACTGACAGCAGCATAGAGCGTGGATGTAAAGGGAGAAGCCATGAGTCAGGGAAAAGAATGTTAACACCATTGTTTTTATCTAAATGAGAGACCAGTCACAGAGATAAATGGATTGATGGGGAAAATATTTTAAGAGGTAAGGGGCTTGGTGGGAAGGAGAGATGACACTAAGATTCAGGGTTGGGGGACCATGTTTATCCCAGTGCCAATGGCATGAAGGAACTGCCAAGTAAGTAACTGCCATGGTAAGATCATAGAAAGGCACTTATATAGCGAGTTTGCTGAGAAGGGGAGAGTATCCAACATTGATAACCATAGATCCCACAAAATAAAACTGTCATCAATCAAAGAATCACAGCACACTAGCATCTGATGTTTCATCCTGCTTTCTTTGGGTCAAACTATCCTTTACTTACGGGCGATGTTATTCCTTGATTCCACGGACAGTGTTCTGAAAATATAGCTAACATAGAAGTATGGCTGAGAGAGATTTCTAAGACTTTTTAAAAAAAAAAAATCTGAATCTAGTGTTGCTTAAAATCAGACGATTACAGAATTTTTAGTTACATGACTCAATAAATTTCCTTTTGTTTTTGTTTTCTCTTTGTTTTTTGGTGCCTATTTTTGGTTAGATAATCTGTGTTAGCTTTGTGACTCTCAAAAATGAAATACTCCTGTCTAAATTCTGAGCCTTAGTCAGTTGACAGTGACTATTTTGCTGCTCCCACTCCCATCAATGCAAGAAATGATGCTTTGGACACTGTAAAGTGTTTCCCAATATTTTCCCTGTTTCTCTTTGGTGTAGGGCATTTTTGGAGCAATTAGAGATGCTATTATTTTTGATCAGGATTAGATCCCCATGAAGAAACTTTCCAGCAAGTCTATTTCACCTACAGTTGCTCAGTAATTGAGACAACCTTGGCAAGTGGAGGCAGAAGAGAGTAAGTATAGTGAAATCTTCCTTCCTCTTTTCTCTACTTTTGAAAGAGGCTCAGAGGGTCTCAGGGTGATGTTTTTCAAACATAAAATTTAGACCCAAACATATAATTTCTTTAAAACAGCAGCACTGACATTGTCTTAATATAAAATGATTTTGCTCATGCTTTCAAAACTGTTAACAGTTTTAAAAAGTCATTAAATGGCCAAATGAACATTTGAGATATGATGATATTCCCAATGTATAACTGTCATGTTATCACACATTACTAGGTTCAGAAGGTAGGATCTGGAGTCCTATTGCCTAGATTCACACTTCAGGTACCACTTACTGTGTGATATAGGGCGGGTTTCTTAACCTCTCTGTGAGCGATATGTTAAATGAATAATTTTGAATCGTGCCTGACAAATAGAAAGGACTCAAGGCATACTGCTTCTTATACTAGGTACATTACAGAGATTTGCCAATGAGATAAATGTTTTTATAACTATGCAAGTTGGATGTATATAGGTATTACTGATTTGACTACTTTGGGAGATAACAGATGTAGGGCAAATAATTTCAGTTCACATAATCAAATAATATGTCTAGCAAGTTAAAAATACAAGGAAAAAATCCTGCCTTAAAATAAAAGAAGCTAAAAGGATAAAAATCTCACCAGTCATTCAGCAATTAATTTAAAAATTCAATCTATGAGTTATGGTTATAATGTGACTAATGAAATCAAAGGGCAGAGAAGATTCTAGTATACCGGTAGGTAACAGGTGGACACAACAAGGCCTTGTCCCTTCAGTCATCAACTCAGCGGGTCTGCTTTTCTGTTTCTTTTTTGTCAAGAAGCGTTAGTATCTGGTGATCTGTGTGATGATTACTCGCTGGTGATCTCAGTGAAATGTGTTTGCCGGCTTACTCCGGTTTTAATTGATTGATGTTCCCGTTACAGGAAACTCGGCTGCACTCCATCCTAAGTGATGTACTGCTGGCAATGTTTGTACAAAGGCCAACGAGTGAATGGACCGCAGAGATAGCCTTTTAGTCCAGACGTTGCTCCATTCTTCCTGGGCAGGAACAGGCTCGCAGGTGAAGAAACAGAACACATCTGGCTGCTGCAGCTGCCTTTGATGTTTATTTTGTAGTTGGCAAATTTCAAATACAATCAGGGATTAAAATACTTGCTAGTGTCTCCTCTCTGTCATTACTTGGCAGGTTCTGATGGTATTCCCGGATGCCCTTTATTTACATGTTATATATGGAAATGTGGACCCACTGCATCACTTGAAAGCAGTTTTTTTGTTTTGTTTTGTTTGTTTTTTTATAATGCAATTCCTAAATTAGTTGGGCTCAGGACAGAGACTTTGAAACCTGGCTCCTGGTTAGCCTGAGCTTACTAGTTAATTAATGTAGTTTCCCTGAGCCTCAGTTAGCTTATTTGTTTTTGTTTTTATGATTTTATTTATTATTTGACAGAGAGAGAGAGAGAGAAAGAAAACACAAGCAGGGGACAGGAGGAGTGGAAGGAAGAGGGAGAGGGAGAAGCAGGCTCTCTGCTGGGCAGGGAGCCGGATATGAGGCTCAATCCCAGAACCCTGGGATCATGACCTGAGCCAAAGGCAGACGGGTAATGGACTGAGCCACCCAGGCGCTCCTAGCTAACTCATTTGTAAAAAAAAAAAAAAAAAAAAAAAATCAAAATTACAATACCTGCTTCCTAGAGTGACTGTAGGGTTAAATTAGATAAGACCTACAGATGAACGGCACACAGTATGGCTTAATAAATGGGAGGTTATAATAATTAGAATCATTATAATAAATTACAAACACAGTTTTCATAAAAGAATTATTACATATTTCAATTTGGCAAGAGTTGTATAATGTCCTTTTTTTAAATGACAAGGCTCAGAATTTGCCATTTTCTTTGCCATGCATCAGAGAAAGAATGATACAGAAATTAGTAAAAAGAGAGAAAGATGAAAAAGAAGAAGATACGACTTGGTCATTTTCTTCAATGTTTTATTATAAAAAATATAAAAATCCAGTGCAGTTGAATTTCTCAGTGGACATCATGTCACCACTACCCATCAGTTTTGTTAGAAATGAAGTATTTTGAAAGGTGTTGGGATTGGAAGGCTCATTCTTGCTCAAGGAAGAGCTAAGTCTTCAAGTTAGAAAAGTTAATGCCAAAACTACTTGGCCAAGTCTGGGCTGAAAAGCATGCTGTGGCCCAACCTCCAGAACCCACATTGTTAAATGTGGGGGACTTTCCATGTTACATCAGACCCAGATCCCCATGACCACCAATGGAAGGCAAATTTCCAGCTGTGTGGGTGTGGAGAGTGAGGGTCACCTACACACATGCTGGAATAATGCCGTAGTTATTTATCTCTGATGGAAAATAAAACAAATGAGTCAACAGAAGAGGGCAATTCACAATTACTCTGAAAATGAGAGAGCAATCAGTCTTAAATTTTTATTTGTATTTTTGGAGGCACTTTCTCCTTATATTTCTCAACTCCTGCCTACTCAATTTCTGGTTCCTACCACTATTTACTCCAAGTGGACATGCTACCTAACCCTTAAAACTCTTGTCCAACCATAAACAACCCTTGCCTCTTAGTATTGTCTAAGATAGGCTGGTATTTTCATGTCCATTTATATCGGTGTCTATATCTATATATGCTTATGGATGGATGGATGGATCTGCATAGTTATTTATTTTATTTACCTGGACCCATACACCATTATTGTTTCCTTACATTAAATACCAAGGGAGAAAATTAAAAATGCAAAGAGCTCATATGCATCAAAGTAGATGCATTGACAAGCATGAGAGCTACTTCTACGATAGTAATCAGGTGCCAGGATAAATCACAGTCGTGCCTGCTCTGAGTTTCCTAAAATAATTACTCTCCCAGATCAAAACCTTATTGTGTTTCACTGATACCTTGCCTAGCTTACTTCCTTCTACATTTCCTTCCTATTAACCATGAGAGACTTCCACTTTCTTCCCACTTGTGATTGTCTAAATTGTTTAAAAGACAAACTTCTTCTTCTTTTTTTTTTTTTGGACATGCTAGAAGAGTAACTTTGTACAAGTGTCACTTGCAGACTTTCTTTAGTTTTTTATAGGGATGAAAACTGATTAATTTTTTAAAAGAATTTTTTTTAGGGTTCATTTATTTATTTTAGAGAGAGACGATGGTGGGGAGGGGCAGAGGGAGGGAGAGAGAGAGAATATCGAGAGAGAGAATATCAACCAGATGCCCAGCTGAGTGTGGAGCCTGGCATGGGGCTCGATTTCATAACCCTGACATCGTGACCTGAGCCAAGATCAGGAGTCAGACACTTAAACAACAGCCACCCAGGTGCCCCCAAAATTGAGTAGATTCCTTACACTGGCAAAGAGCAAGTATAATAATGAGTTTTATTTTTCCATTGGTATAATTGATTTCATAACATTTTGGCAGTTCTATGTCATTTTTCTGAGCCTTGGGAAATGTTTCCGAAGGGGCTGGTGAGCGGCACACCAGACCCTATGCATGGGCAACAACCTCTTTGTTCCTTCCCTGATGACTTCAAAAGACCACATTTCAGCCTGGTCACTTATCAGACCCTTTAGCTGAGAGTGGGTTTCTTGGCACCATTAGAACGAGCACCATAACTGAAGTGGCATTTCAAATTCTCCGCCTTAATTGTTCTATATATAGAATAGCAGCTTTCTCTTAAATGTGTCCCAAATATCTGTCTCCACCACCGGCACAAGGATAGCACGGTGGCAACACGTGCTTCCTGAGTGGATAAGTGTGTGTGTAACAATAGCTTCAGCATGACCTTTGTAAACCCACGTAGTTCTTGCTATCACAGGTTACCGTGAGCTCATCGACTCAAGACCCTATTTGGGGCATCCCAGATTTCTTTACCTTTTCCACTTTTACCACCTTACTCTTCTCCTTTTACCTTTTTTTTTTTTCCTGCTGTGTGGTAACTATGTCCAGAGCATGGTGCCTCCTTGGTGGTTCTGTAGAACCTCTCTCCATCCCTCCCTGATCCTGCAACAACACTGCTCCCACGCTTTCTTTCTACTCTCTGAGATTTTGTAAGTGATCCCTGTGATCCTTGTGCCCTTGAGCTCCTCGGAGTGCATCATGTTAGCAGCATTCTTTCCCTCAGTGCTGTGTGTGAAAATGAGGAAACAATACTTGCTGTCATCCCTAGACAGATGATGGACTGGGGTAAACAACAGTCACTTTGTACCCAAAACATGATAAACCAGCACTAGTCCGATTGGTCCTCTCCTCTGGCCTTAATTCTCATTGATTTTTCTCTTGCTTTTACAAATAACTGAAAGGACTTCAAGTTGTCTTGAAGATAAGAAGCATGATCTGGACATGAGGGTTTCTCTTTTTCCTTTTTTTTTTTTTATCTTTGATCTTTTCCTGAGCCTGACTGAATTTCCTGATTTACAATTAAGTGGATGGGTGGAGAGTGCCACTATTTTCCATATTGCAAAGTCAAACTAGATAACGGACACAGACCCCCCTCCTGCATGGGGTTTATATTAGAGGAACAGAGGGACACACATGCCTTTTCTATACTCGTGTGTATTCTGTAGCCTCATGGCAGATACATTTTAGCAGACTCTAGCTTTCAGGACAAGGTAAGAAGCAAAACTTGAAAATTAAAATTCAGTCATATTAGACCAAAGGAGTTGGTTAGATGCCGGGAATGGACAGCAATACCTGTACAGATGGATGAAAGATTACTCCCAACTTTGCTGTGAAAGAGAGGAGAAGGCCAGGGGGTCAACGCTTGGAAACTGAGACTCTTTACTCTTCTTTGCTCCTGCTTTTCTTGGTCCTTCAGGATAATCACAAATCCTTATCACTGTTTCTCAAGTACATGATGTGTGACAAGGGGTCTTACTGAAACTGGGAGCATCTGTTTATGGGAAATATACGATATGCTAAGCTGTGTGTTCTACTAAACATAGCCGAAGGGACAGCACATGCATCTCTTAGATCACAGGGGGGCTGTTTGAGCTAAGAAAGCCTTGGGGAAGGCAACTCCATGGGGTATTCCAAGAGCAGAGTGATCCCGATCATGCACGCCTTGGCATTCCAAAGTCCTTTGCCCTTCTCTGAAACTTTCCTTTGCCCCCAAGAGCCTCTGTGTTATATTTTAGCAAGCCAGGTATTATGGCTGATTTCATGCTGTACATTAACCCCAATAGTTAGATGTACTACATAATCTCCCTCGTTCCCATCTTAATAGTGTTGAATGAATAGTTTATTCTGATGGTTGCTTAGTTGGCAGTTATTGAGTAAATGTCCTATATTAGTTATTTCAATGAATTTCATGGTGCAGAAGATTTAACTTGAATCACTTTATATTATATCCAGAGGTAGGTCTAGCTTTAGGTCAATCTGGAGAAAAAGGTTCCAGATATATCCCTCATAATACAACATTTCTTCATCTCTTAGTGTTCCTTGAGACAGTTTCCCCCTCATGATTGCAGGATGGTTACCAGAAGACTGCTACATCTACACATTTACAGGTTTCAATTCTAAGAAAACTGGCAAGATTTATCCTATGAACAGCTTAGGTCATGCACCCAACCTAGAGCCAATCACCAGGGCTAAGAGAATGGGACACACAGGATGGCTTAGACAAAGTCCCTTAACCTTAGAGTTAGGTCCCCTAAGACCACGTGGATTGAGACTGGGTTGCAGATTTTCTCAGGGGAGAAGGCAAAATTGAAATATTCATGCCATTACTTACTATGTTTTGAGATGTGTAGGAGGTAAAGATGAATCCAAAATAGTCTCTGCCCTTAAACATGATGTAAGTTACAAAGAGAAAAACTCCATCAGAGAGATTAGGAAAATGTGTTATGGAGATCTGGGAGGGAGACACTGAGAGGAGAAAGGCATCAGTGAAAGCTTTGGGGGAATGCCATTTCGATGGCCTTGGTAGGATTTCTACATTCAGGAATAAATAGCAAAGACAGGAAAAACAGAACACAGCTTGGACTTAATCACACAATAAATGGAAGACTGACAGAGAGAGGTGTAAGGCATAAGCAAAACCATAAAGGGTGAAAGCAGCCAACTTTCAGAAAACTATGGAGTTGTAAGTCTCTAAAGTATGTAAAATGAGGGTGGGTTCATCAGAGGTAAGTTTATGGAGGTCTTGGTACCTCTGCATAAGGGGCACTTAACCTTCCTCTGTAGGCAGCGAGAATCACTAAAGCTCTTCAACACAAGAATAGCGTGATCAGAGCTGTCAGTGAGACTGATCTAAAAGTGGAATGTAATAGCTTAGAGGAGGAGACAAGCCAGATAAGAAATAAGAAATCAGTGAAGAATTAATGAAGGCTTGAGAGGATTATTTCTAGTTTTTTTTTTTCTTTTTCATGGCTACTAGTATATATTTGAGACAGAGTATGCCAAAAATATTAGAAAATATTGGGTAAAGCAGTGCAAGCTAGAAGGGCACCTGGGTGGCTCTGTTGGTTAAGTAGCTTGCCTTTGGCTGAGGTCATGATCCCAAGGTCCCCCTGCTTATGCACTCTCTCTCCTGTCAAATAAATAAATAAAATCTTTAAAATAGTAATAATAATAATAATAATAATAATAATAATAAAATAATAATAAAAAGAAGTAGGAGCTAGAAACACTGCCACCTATGGGTCCGGACAGATCTGAGTTTGGTTAATTTGGAAGCAGCCTGGTAGTGTGGCCGATTTTATAAAATGATCCGCTCTGCACTGCTTGGGTCAAGGTCAATGGTTCTTAGCATTGACATCTTTGAATGAGCAAGAAATAATTAGTCTGAGCTAGGGTCCCAGGAAAGGGCATTCCTAAGATGCACTCCCCAGGTAAATCTATTGTGCGGCTGGGGTTGAGAATCTCTGATCTAGTGGGAAGGATATTTAATTGCTCGCTTAGCAGCTCCAGTTCTAGTCCCTGCTCTGCCTAAATTTGCTATAACAGGGCACGAAACATTTAACTTGTTTGACCCAAAGTAATATGTACAGACATG
Source organism: Meles meles (assembly GCF_922984935.1). Lineage (NCBI taxonomy): Eukaryota > Metazoa > Chordata > Mammalia > Carnivora > Mustelidae > Meles > Meles meles. The sequence continues at coordinate 44,599,620 of NC_060085.1, read as the reverse complement.
CTACATAAAGCAACTTCTTGACATTGTAGGAGGACAAAACACTCATTTTAGAATCAGACTTACTTGAGCTGAATCCAATCTCTACTTCCTAGCTGTGTGACCTTGGATGAATGACTCAACCTTTTTGAGTCTCTCTAAAAGCTTTAGGAACTTGCCCCGCATTATATAAGAAAATAAAAGGCAGAGCTGGAACTTGAACTCAGGTCTGCCCAAAATGCCCCTACACTCAAAGTTTCTTCAGTCAAGGGGAAAGCAAAAGTGGACTCTAACAGCCAGAACATGTAAATTGGCTATTTTATCTTTCGGCCTCAGCTCACCTATTTGTGCAACGGTGAAGCTTGGGCAATCTCTTCCAAATTGACAAGAGCAGCAGGAAGCATTTACTTACTGAGCAGGACCGCTCAGGGTGTACCAGACGCTATGTAACAAGGAAAGCGTACATAAACTTGAATAATACGAGTTCCAAGCTCGGCGTCGTCCCTGTCTCCGAAACACTTGAAATCGTGGTCAAATAACTCACCAAAGATCACACAGCTTGTAAGTACAGGTTTTGAAGCTATGTGATCTATTGCCAGAACCCTCACTTTTAATCACTATGCTTTAGTTTTAAAGCTTTTGCTACTGTGTATATGCTGTATCAGGTGAAGTCCATTTGAACTGGGAAATGGTATTAACAGAATGCGCTTTTGAAGTGAAATGCTACTGGAGGCAAGAAATACCTCATGAAGGATCTGAACACACTGTAGGCTCCTGACATGACAAAATTTCAGATCATTTTACAGAGTAACCTAGCTCCTCTTCCTGGAAGGCAGCCTCTCACTTTCAAGGGTCCTGGAATCAGGCTCTAAACCAGTATTAACAGAAATGTGTAAAGAACAATAAATCTGCCTCCTGTGCACAGATAGGAGAGAAAAGGCTAGTATGCAATGGCAATCTCATAAAAACATTATTAGCAGATAAAACAGCACTATGAAATCTAGTGGGATTAATGGACAGGCAGTAAATCTGACAGATCTTGAATAAGGAGAATTTAGATTTAATGCCTTTTAGAATTTGCCTACATAGAAACAGAATCCCTCTGATAAATTATACTCCTGTTAAATGAAGTTTATTCTCCACCTCTCTAGGAAAGGGACAGACAGAATGCTCTGTAGGGAATTGTTTCTGTTTTTGTTAGGGGAAACAGAATGCAAACAGGATGAGAAAAGAATAGAAGGACTTGCTTGTTCCATCTTGAGGCTAACTGACCCCCAGTAGTCTGTGGCTATGGAAATACTCTGGTTTTACAGAGAAACAGACTCATTGGTGTTCTTTTAGGGGTAGAGACAGAGCATCTTAAAGACCTCATATAAATTCCCTTATTGACTTCCGCAGTTAAAGAGAGCTGAGCCATTAAATGGAATTAGAGGTATGAGGCAGGTGCTACACAACATAACAAAGTCAAGGCAGGGAACTCAACTCTGTAATCTTCTAAGAAAACAGTGCTTATCAGCAAAATCCACAAGATCAGCATCTTTTTTTATTTATTTGACAGAGATCACAGGTAGGCAGAGAGGCAGGGAAAGCAGGCTCCCTGCCGAGCAGAGAGCCCCATGCAGGGCTCGATCCCAGGACCCTGAGATCATGACCTGAGCAGAAGGCAGTGGCTTAATCCACTGAGCCACCCAGGTGCCCCTAAGATCAGCATCTTAATAGCTTATAAGAATACATTTGGAAATATGTCATTCATGACTCATGCTACACTTTTATATGTCCAAAAATACATGTTAAGATGCTTTGTTTTAAGATAATAGGCATCTTCTCGGGTTCTATTAGTGACACAGAAAAACACTGCAGAGGCATCAAAATTATAATCATTTTCCCCAAGTCCCATCAGCTGATGGAAGTGAAAGAGAAAAAAATATATATATATGTAAACATTTTATATTATATATAAACATAACATGAATTATATCATCCCACTTAGAAAACAGGTACATTCCAGGTATTTACTCCAAAGATACAAATGTAGTGATTCAAAGGGGCACCTGCACCCCGATGTTTATAACAGCAAGGTCAACAATAGCCAAACCATGGAAGGAACCCAGATGTCCATAGACAGATAAGTGGATAAAGGTGTGATATAAATATATATATATATAAATAAAGACATATACACACACAACATATATACATATATAATATAGATATATATTAGTCATCAAAAAGAACGATATCTTGCCATTTGCAGTGACATGGATGAAACTAGAGGGTATCATGCTAAGTGAAATAAGCCAGTCAGAGAAAGATAATTATCATATGATTTCGCTCATATGTGGAATTTAAGAAACAAAACAGAGGAGCATAGGGAAGGGACGGAAAAATAAAGCAAGATGAAATCATAGAGGGAGACAAACCATAGGAGATTCTTCATCATAGAAAACAAACTGAGGGTTGCTGAGTGGTGGTGGTAGGGTAACTGGGTGCTGGACATGAAGGAGGGCACAGGATCTAATGAGCATTGGGTGTTATAGAAGACTGATGAGTCACTGAAACCTACAATACATTATATTGTTATACAATATAATATAAACTAACAATACATTATATGTTAATTAAATGAATTTAAATTAAAAAAGATAAAGAAAACAGGTACAAACACTAAATTTAAAATTTTCCTTTCTAAGAAAAGAAGGTATATTGAAACATAATTATTTGCGATTATAACTATAAGCACTTCAAGCCTGAGGTGCGTGTCCCATATATCTTTAGGGCCAATGGTGCCTTTGCATACCAAATTCTGAGTAGACATTTTGGAGTTTTGTTAAGTGGAGGCAGTTAGGAATTAAATCTACATGTCAGTGTTTGATTACTTATAATGAGTAAATAAACAAAACTCCCAAAATTTGTATTTTAATAACCTGACAAGGGTAAAACATTGTAGATGATATTAACATACATTTAATTCGCTGGACCACATAAAATATAAATCAATAAGAGAAAATTTTATATACTTCCTCTGACTCCTTCCTGCTATCAGTGCTAGCCAAGTGCATCTTTACTGAGCAGACTTTATAGCATTTCTACTCTAATTAGGCTCTATCAATTTCCTCCCACAGTGAAATGACCTTGAAACATAGAAAGCTCTTTCATTGCTAGCTTAAAAAATGCTTTCTTGTGAGATTTCAAGCCCTTCTTCATTTCTCAGGCCTAATATCTTTCCAGCAAGGGCATTCTTAAGAATATTCTTTGGAATGAATATGCCATAAATAAACATGTCTAAACTTTACCTCTTAAAAACATGAGAATTTCTGAGAAAAATGTTATGTTTTTTATCTGAACACTGGAAATTTTTGAGAGGGAGCCAGGAGGTCGCTATTATTTTGTCTGCTCTGATTGACATAATCTAAATTCTCTCAAAACTGATAAGCACAAATAGGGATCAGACACATTATAAAATGTTGGTTTAAAATGAAATCTGCATTTAAAACCCTCATCGAAGTAGTATGACCTTAGTGAATATAAAGACTAAGATTGATTACAGATTCTTTGTAAGTTTCTTAATTCCTGGAAGAATACATTTATTTTTTAGTATAGTGTTGTATTTTGTTGCTAGAGAGACAAAACTTTAAAATTTTATGAGTTGTAAATGCCAAATGTCCACTTGTCTTCAAAAGAAATCCAAAACAGATTATTTTCAAGAGATAAATTGAAGAAAACACCCTACGTTCTCAAATCTATTTTTTCCTGAAATATATAATTTTTATGTTCCTTTGTAAGTCAATAAAATAAAATGGGACTGAAAATTTCTTGCATTTATTCATACAAGTATAAGATTATTATTTATTGACTTATCAAAATATGGGTGATTGAAAAGCAGAAAGCAGACTTTGGTTTTATATGGTAATATATGGATATAGGAAATCCTTCTTTCAAAAAAGAACAAGGACATCTTTTTCTCATTTTTCAAGAAGGGACAATGCTGTCTTGTTCCCCCATGATATTCACTATCATGAGAACCCATGTGCTTTTGCTGGAGCAAATAATTGAGAAAGAGTTCTTAGTACAGATTGATATAGGTTCTTGAATTTGAGAGACAACAAATGGAAACAGATACTGGCATCTGCTCCTGGTCTGAAGAGTCCTGAAAGCAAGAAAAAAATACTGAAGTAATTTGTTCCAGCAGGATATGAAAAAGCCTGTGTGCCTGGGAATGGGAATGAGACCCAATACATCCTAAATCTTGCAGGCGTTTGGAAGTTATAGAATGGATACCTAAGTGGCTCTAGTGATTGATTCCATAGAAGTTAGATGAGGGATAAGATCCAGGTATAACCAGAAAGACAGAGAGAAATTACTAACGTTGAGACTAAAGGGAGACATGGCTGCCCATTTCAGGACACCCTCTGTGTGTGTAGTGGATAACGCAAGGAGAAGCTAAAGGCTGCCTGTGAAAACACACACACACACACACACACACACACACACACACACACACACGCCCCCCCCCCCCCCCGCCACACCCCTGGAGAGGCTATCAGTTAGATGGAACAGAACAAACTAGAGAAAAGTCTCTTTACCACTGACTAGAGTCTCCATGTTAATTAACAGTATCATCACCAGAGAACACTCAGTTGCTCCTACATACTATTTCTTGTCTAAGGAGGTAGCATATATTTCACCATCGTTTTAAGATAACACAATATGAGAATTACCAGGAAGCTTAGAAATAATTTGACTTTGCTTTTTCCTGAATGTCTTACATGAAAAGGTTTTGGGTTACAAGATGTAAGTAACTATTTCAAAAACAAAATAGTTACATTTCTGTAGCCAAATAATCCCATTAAACTATGGGATAAACAAAGTTAGAAAGGATTCTTAAACAATTAATTTAAAATTATTTTTTGTTAACATGCTACTATGGGTTCCTCCAAGGTATTGATTTTTAAACTGTAACATACACAGGAATAACCTGAAGATTTTGTAAAAGTGAATTAGTAGGGGGTGGGGCCTGGGATCATGAATTTCTAACAAATGACCAGGTTATGCTGGTGTCTGGGAGCTACAGTCTGAGCACCAATGCTCAGAGGGCTTTGAAGGAAATGGTTATCTATTAATCACCATTTCCAAAATTAATTTCAGCACAAAACTCATTACTATTATTTTTGTGAACACCAAGTTTCCCTCATATGCAATCTGGAAGATAGCTATATATCTAATCTTCTGGTTAAAGCAGAAGCTAGTAAATCTCTTTTATACCATTTCCAGTGCATTTGTAAGTTTGGGTCTAATTCTGGTAAACGTATTTTAATTTCCAGTTAGTAGAACCAGAATGAACAAGGTGTTCTGTATAATTAACTAAAGACAGGTCAGCAAGAGACATTATCAGGTTGGAGTGAGAATTTTCTATTTTATTTTTTTAAGTAGGTATTTTGTTTCTTATCAAATAGGAAAGAGTTAAGCTCTGTTGAGGGCTCATTCTTTTCTCTGATGGAAAATAAATAACTAGTATTCCTCAGGGCAGAAACTAAACTCTAACAAGGAGAAAGAAAGGACATGCTCCTACTTTCTCATCTATGTAGGCATTCTGATTGATCCCTGGGGACTTTGCTTCATCTGGGCAACTTTAATTGGCCTCACTTGGAAATTCTTTTCTCTTCACCTGGAAGAGAAGTCAGATCTCAAAAAAACAGAGAAAACATTTTTTAAAGGGAAAAGAAAATAAAAAGAAGGGAGAGAGAGAGAGAGGAAAGAAAGGGCAAAAGAGAAAAAGGAAGGGAGATTGAAAGGGACAGAGACAAAGTGTAAGATTGTCATTTTCCTCAGGGAATGTGTACAGCTTCCTGATTCCCCAGGATTACCAAAAGTTAAAGGATTATCTCAGGTTCTCTCAGAAAGACTTAAAAAAAAAAAAAAGAACTTAAAAAAAAAAAAAGAGGGTGGGGGAAGAGGATTATATACTCGGCCTTCTTAATGATGGTATTCTATTCTGTATCTTACAGTTTTAGCATCGACATTAGAGATATTTTTTCAAAGAATCCCTCTGCTCATTACTATTAAGTAGGACACTATAAGGACCCTTTCGTTCTAAGCTGAAATCCTTGGCCTCATTGACTTTTCATTTGTACTTAACACCAAAAGGCAAGGAAGAGAAAAATGAGCATTAGAAAGAAGTGATCAAGTGGCCATTCTTAGAATATGTCGGTGGGTTTTTTGCAGAAGGCAAATCAATGTGATCACTCATGAAAAATATACTGTCCAAAGTGCTTGGCCGCGGAGTAGAATCACCTGGGGAGTTTTTAAAGTTCATGCTGCTCAGACCATACCCGGCCATACTCTGATTTAATAATCAGAATCTCTGTGTGGGGACCCCAGGCATCATTGTTTTTGAAGCCTCCCTGCCCCAGTATTATTGTGTGGTCAAGGAAAACCACTGGAAAAGAAAGAGGTGTCTGTGCTACATATATAATGCATATATAACAATAGTGTTGGTCACTGTGCTAAGTACTTTATGTAAATTATTTTACTTAACCCCTCAAAAGAAGCCTATAAGACAAATTATTTATTATCTTCATTTTAGAAATTACAAACAAAGGCTGGAAAAGGTTAAATCATGTAGGTTTGCTAATATTAGCAAACCAGAGTAAGCACCCTGGTCTTGTCTCTGGACATGACATACCCTCTCTCCATAGTTCTGGTGGCCCTTGACTTCAAACAACGCTCTGGAAGAGGGTGTGGGATAATCACATTGACCTCTGTTGTTACTCCTCTATGTGTGATACCCCTGTCTTTACATTTCGACTCCCACGAGTATGCATGTCCGTCAAGATTCTTCCGAAAGCTCAGTATTTCCTGAAACACGATGTGTCTTATGAAAAGCCTTCAGATATCACTCTAACATTGGTCCATAACCAGATATTCTGTATGGAAAATGAAGTCAGCTAAAGTGTCATTTTAATACTTTAATGGTACCAAGTTTGTATGATCTCAATGTTAGTTCATCACTGATGATTTTCCTATATTCCTTCCCCCCAAACCCTACACATTAAATACTTTCTTTAAACTTTACAGAAAAATAGTGACTAAAATATAAATTCTGTACATTGTCAACGGAATTTCTTTAGCCTAGTGATGAATTGAATTTTAGAAAATTGTCATCGCACCACAAAATCTCATCTCTAATTTTAATCGTTTACTTTGAAAATGAGCACCAGGGAAGAATCCCAGTATTTATCCTCAAGTGTGAGCATATTTGAAATACCTTGAACTGTCCAGTCCCTGCAATTTCCATGATTAAAGAAAAATCATTCTATTTTGCCAGGGTCTTAAAATATAAATGGTCTCTTCTAAAAACCCAAGCAATATTAGCAATATTAACTTTCAGCTATCAGCCTTAGCGTCCTCCAGTGCTTCGTTTTGTAACCAATTTGGTGTTCAAGGATGTGAACGGACTTCTGTTACAAAACAGCAAATCTCTGCCATCCATCTATTTAAAGACTCAAGGAAAAAAGAAGGCATTCCAGAAGAGAACACATTTAGCCAGTGATAGCAGCTCCCGTTGTTTAACTAGCGCTAACATTACCTCAGCCCTAGGGCAGCGGCAGTAGTCCGCATGGCAGCTAATTGCCTGATTTTAATTTATGCACCTGTTTATTTACAAACTCCGTGGCCCCACAGGGGGGCGAATGGGATGGTGACTAGAAGTGTGCCAGGACTGAATTTTCCCTTTTGGCTGACTCTACTGTTTTTCCTTTCCTGCTGCTCGCCACTTTCATCATCAACCTGGATTCCAACCGTCCTACTTAGCAGGCATGCACTTAACATTTGGCCCTTGGCTCGATTCTGCCTTGGCCAAAAGGTTCGATTGTGGGAAATAACGGCCAAGGCATGTATCGAAGTTGTTTTTCAGCGACTGAAAACAACCCCAAGTTTGCTAATAATAGTTGAAATATACTTGTGTTGAAATAGGGATTCCCCACCACTACATTATATACCTTTCGCCAAAGGGTTCTGCGGAGCGTCCCGTAACCTTTTTGTTCCTGTGTTTGACTCGTGCCTGAAGGAGAGAAAGGTAATGGGATAATCCCATCATCAAGCACGCATGAATAACTGAAACCCTGGTAAATTTCCTAAGGATAAAAGAAACAAAGTTTCTAAAGCTACAAAAGCGACCCGGTAGGTCCACCTGGCCCCGTTTCCCAGCAGTCGTCATGGAACACAGGTGAGCGGGACACCTGCTCGGAGTATAGGGGAGGCTTTGGACACGCGCAGTTGTGCAGGACCCAAAGCCGTTTAATGCCTTGCTGCAGCCGTCTTAAAATTCCTAGTAACTTTTGAACCAGGGGCCCTGCTTTGCACTAAGTCCCCAAATTATGGAGCTGAAAACAAAGAGTGCTGAACTGTCTCAGGAATAACCATACATACAGTATCAGTTCACTTAGCTTTCAACACTGGTAGTCCTTAAACAGTGGGTGGAACAGAAGGCGCCATGACAGAAAAAAACAAAACAAACCCGAAACAAGTCCTTGCCAGCCCTGACCCGAGGATGATGTTCACATCGGGATCTTGAAGGTTGGATGGTGATATTATTGGGCACAACACTGCAAATGTGTCAGTCTTAAAGTCCTGTCAAATTTCGAAACTGAATAATATCGAATAGTGTGTCATTTGCTGAAAGGAGTCATGACCCCCATGTTCCCTAGTTTTTTTCAGTAACCCCCGGGACCCCCTCAGCTTTCCACCAGGGTCCCCCAGAACCCTCAAACTCTCCCCGGACCCTCCCTCCATTGTCCCAGGGCTCCTGTAGAACTTACAGTGTCTCCAGATCATCGACATCCCTATGAGATTCCTCAGGCTCTTGAAGGCTCACTCAGGACCCTCCAGGCCCCTGTAGCCTCCTTCAGAGCTGTTCAGCTCCCCACAGGCTACCCCAAGTTCCCTGAAGGACTGCAAAATTTCTTCAGTCTTCTCTGGACCCCAAGTACACCCTGATCCCTCAGCACCTCTGAGCCCAAGGTGCTCCAGGCTCTCTTCCTCTACAGAGACTATAGATTCTCTCCAGGTGGGCAGCCAAGTCCTTTACTTTGTTAACAAGGGAATGACTAATGTTGAGTGGGGGAGGAGGGCAGTTAAAAGGAACGGGCCACTATGTCTTAGGGCTTATTTGGACTTGGGATATGGAGTAAGCTGCTCTTAAGGCTTTCAAACGCGATGTGCGCTCATTGTTGCCTGAATGGGGTGTGTTTTTCTGAATCCCCAGAAAACCTTTCTCATGGAGCGGGGTGTTAAGGAGTTGGGAGACAAAAGGGAATCAGGTCAGAAAATCTTCAAGCGACCTATATTTAAATGTTTGATATTTTTTCCCCAAACATTTTGTCAATTATGGGTATGTTAATATATTTAACAGGAACATTTAAACTACTTAATTGTTGTGACCCAATTTTGTTATTTCTTCATTTGTAAGTATCTACTGGAAACCTCAAAGCTGAAAACTGTAGAAGTTTTTGGCCATTCTCCACATCTTAGGGACTCCATCAACAAATTCCAGTGTTTAATTACCACTGACTTACCTTTAAGAGCACCAACGCTCTCCACTCACTCATTTACTCTTTTTTATTATTATTTTTTTATTTGTTTATTTTCAGCGTAACAGTGTTCGTTGTTTTTGCACCACACCCAGTGCTCCATCATTTACTCTTCCTTTCAACAGGTAAGCCCTGAGAACACACTGTCAGCAACAGTACCAAGGCCAAGAAAGGCTGTTGGCATCTTTTTGCACAGAGCACTGTGGCTGAGACATGCAGTTATATACTGTACTGAGAATGATGAGAAGGGGCTCCCAAGACTTGGTGGGAGCATTTAGAGAGGAAAAACCAACCTAAATTTGGGTGCCATGTCTTACCAGAGAAAGAGATGCTAGGTCTGAGACCTGAAGTCTGAGTGAGAGCTTCCCAGTGGAATGGGGTGGGACAGCTCCTAGTGAGAGAAAAGACTGTTCATGATTCATATTCAAGAGAGCATAACACCTTCATAAATTGTTCATTATGTCTTCACAAATTGTTCATTATGTCTGGACCTTGGATGTTGGTTGGTTGGAAGGTGAGAAAAAAACTGGGCTAGGGTCATAGGAAAGCTTGGCTTTATTTGAGGGCAATACCCAATGTATTTTGTTTTAAGCCAGGGAATGAAAGTATTTTCAACTCTTCAGCAACCAACTCTGGACTCAGAATCATAATTGTAAACATGAACAACCACAGAATACTAAAGTGAACTTTTTGACTCAATCATTTACAAAGTTGTACTGCACGCCGGCTTTGGGACAGAGACAATGCTAAACGTTGGGCATTACAGTGGTGAGCCAATATATCCTGCCTCCTGCCCCCATGCTGTTGCAGAGCAGGTAGCGTCTGGGCCAACTGACAATGGAAAAAAAATTGAAGCCGTCTCAATGTCTTGGTGCTGATCGCCCCAGCTGGCCGTTAATAGCCAGTTTTGCTCCTCTGTATTGCACAGATCAGTGGAAACCGGGGGACTTTCTGCTTTAGCTACCATAGTTCAGGATCAACTGAGGAGCAATTGGCATTCCCTGCTACCTTTTTCAGTCTGGAGAAAAATTTCCCGTGCTGAAGAACAGCTAAATGATTCTTTTTGTGTTTGTCTGATTGTGGACAGCAGGGACCAACACTGTGAAATCAAACCAGAGGGAAACAAGCAGACTCACCAGTGAACTAACAAAACATTCGCAGTGGGTACAGATGACAGGGCACATTTTCAGCAGGAAATGAAATCCTTACACCCCACCCATTAGGGAACCTTATCTAATCCCTGAAGTGTTCTGTCTCTTACTTCCTTCTGATCAGACTTTGGCAATCTAACTTTGGTAGAAGGATCCCTGCCACCCTCTGAATTTCCAAAATATACTTCTCCTCGGGTCACCAAGTGAAGATGACCTCCAGATATATAATAAACCAGCTTTTCTACTCTTGTGTGGATTTTTACTATTGTTATAAATATTCATTAAAATACACCAACTTAAATAGAGTTCTACTTATTTAATGCTGAGAAAATAATTCTAGGCATATACAGTGTAATGATACATGAGGTAATGTCCGAGCTTTGGATTTCAAAGAAACCTTTTCAGGCTTTTAAAAAAGAGAAAAAATTATTACATGAATATGCGAAGAGACTAGTCACTGAATCATAAATACAAAAGACTTTTGGGATTCCAAGTTTCAAAATGCTATTTTTCATTATGATTTTGGTGTCAGCCCACAGCAATTCTAGGTACTTGAGCACAGGTGTGCATTTGTGTGTATGTGTGTGTTTGTGTCCTGAGTGCAACTATTTCTCAAATTGTAAAGTACTAAGCCTTTTCATTCTAAGTGGGACAGTGGAGGAAATTATCTGACGAGCTGAAGGAGAAATGCCCTTCATCTTTAAAAAAAAAAAAAAAACCCAGAGATTTCCATCTTTACACTCAGAGTACATAAACTTGGATTTCAAAAACAAATTATCCACAATTTGCTTTGCTTGAGTTACCAGGATATTGAGAGAGGAGAAAAAAATTAAACTGGATCTTACTCCTATTTATTAATATTTCAGATACTGAGGGGAAAATATTTTGATCTGAATCTTACTGTTATATCTTGATTTTCTAGTGAGTGGACTTAATGTTGGATTGATAAAGTATTTTAAGTTCTCCACTGACAAAGCCGCATTTATGCAACTTATCCATAATTATTTTCAAGGAATGATTCTTTTAATAATAAATGAACAATTATATTATTAATAACTGGTATTGACTTCTATAAATGAATGACTCATCTTAATTCTAATATATCATCTTAGTTACCCTGAGAACCGAATCTTAGTGTCTGCAAAAATGGAAACATTATTTTTTCTGAAAACCCATTCTGAGAACAGTCGTATAGTCCAGATAAATCAGCTCTTGAAAAGCTGTATATAGAAATACCAGCTCTTTATTAGGTAGGGGCTTCTAATGAAAACTTTCTACCCTTTACTGTATTCCTTCAATAAAGACATTTACCAAGAAAGTGTTTTCCAGTTGTTTACTACATTAACTAAAATTGACACTCTACAAATATAAGTACTTTTATGTTTCTCTTTGTGTGTGTGTGTATGTGTATGTGTGTGTGTACATATATATAGAGAATATATATATACATATATATAGAGAATATATATATACATATATATATACATTATTTTTTGGTCTGTTGTGTTTATTTGACATACAGAAAAACAGAAGTTAAGGGTACATTTCACTGAGTCTTGGTCAATATGTTGTGTTTATTAGTGGATTGCTAATTTGTGCCTGGTTACTTTTGCTTAACATAGTATTTAACAGATTGCTCCATACTGCACGACTGGGACATATGACATATTTTCCCTATTTTCCTGAATAGTTTCCTACTGTATGAACATACAATAATGAATCTATTACATAGACGGTAATTTGGGATGTTTCAATCGTTGGGTTTTTATGAATGAGTCTCCTGTCAAATCCTTGTACAAATCTTTTATGTACATATGCTTTCAAATTTCTGGAGTATTATTGGATCATAAGATATTATGTATTTAACTATATTAGAAACAAAGTTTCCTCATACTGTATTATTTTATATTCCACCTTCATTATCTAAGTTCGGTTTTTCACGTCCTCCTTAACTCTTTTAAGTGCCAGACTTTTTTAATGTTAACCATTCTAGTGGATGTCAAGCAGCATCTCATTTTTGTTTTAATTTATATTTCCATTATAATTAGTAACGCCAAGCACTGTATGAAGTGCTTATCAGCATTTTATAATCTGCATGAACTATCTATTCATAAGTGTTTTCCCCACTTTTTAAACTGGGTTAGTCTTACTATAATTGGTTTGTATTCTGGATTACAATACATTTTCTCCCAATTTGTGGTTTACCCTTTTATTTTCTTAACTTGACCTGAGCAAAGATTCTCATTTTGATGAAGTCTGATCTATCAAAAATTTTGCACTGTTGTTGTTTACAGAAATCTTTAGTCTCTGCCTATGCCACAGTTACGAAGATACATTTTCACATTTTCTTCCAAAAGCTTTATAGGTTTAGTTTTTATGTTTAGGTTTATGGTCTAAAATTTATTTTTCTGCACAGTGTGAAGTAAGATTTAAGATTCCCTCCACCCCCAAACCCCATAAAAGTTGCTTTGGCATCAACTGTTGACATAACTTTTCATTTACCCATAGAATTGCATTGACATGTCAAAAATCAATTTACCATAGATATATGTCAATTTCAGCACTTCAAATTCAGCACCTTTATTTGTGTAACTTACATGAACACCACACTCTCTAATAATTGCAGATTCAAAGTGAGTCATGAAATCAGTTACAGTAAGTCCTTGAGCTTTGTGGTATTTCTTTAAGATTGTGTCAGATATTCCAGATTCCTTGGGCCTTCACATAATTGCTAAAATAAACCTGTTCATTGCCTTAAAAAAAAAAAACAACTCAAACAAAAAACTTTGGGGATTTTTATTGGGTCGTATTGATTTTGTAAATCAACTTGAGGAGAATCAGTATCTTAATATTGTATCTTCTAACTCTTGTCTAGGGAGATTCTCAGTTCTGTATTTGTTTTGTCTATCAGTAACATTTTATAGTGTTCTGTACAAACATCTTCTTGCACATGTTTCATTACCTTTATCCTTAGTATTTTTGTTTCTTTTTTGATGTTATTGTAAATGGTATTTTGAAATTTTCTTTTCCCAATTGTTTGTTAACTCTGCGTGTGTGTGTGTGTGTGTGTGTATTTCATTGACTTGCATTCTGTGCCTATGCCAAATTCACTTATTAGTTCTGTTAGTTTCTTGGTAACTAAATAACTATCTTGGTTGGCAACTAACTTGGTAATCATGTTACTGTCTTTTAGCATTATTTATGTCTTCTATTTCTTTTTCCTTCCATTACATTAAGCAGGACCTCTAGCACAATATTGACTAGAAGCAGTTTGAGGAAACATCTTTGCCTTGTTCCTGATCTTTTTGAGGGAAAATACCTGATTTCTCAAATTTAAGTATGATGTATATTTTAGGATATTTGGGGATGCACTACATTTGAAAGATGGTCTATTTTTTATTTGCTGAACATTAGTATTTAGTATGAATAGGTGCTGAATTTGTCAAATGCTTTCTCAGCATCTATTGAAATGATATAGTTTTCTCCTTTATTCTGTGAATGGAAAGAATTCCATTGACTAATTTTCAAATATTAGATTAAACATTGCATTCTTACTTGATTATAATGTATTATCTGATGTATGTTATTGCTAAAAATGTGTGTGTGTATATATATATGTATACATATATATATATATACACACACACACACTTTTTAAAAAGATATATTTATTTATTTTAGAGGGAGAAAGAGCACAAGAGCAGGGAAAGGGGCAAGCAAGAGAGAGGGAACCCCAAGCAGACTCCCTGTTGAGCAAGGAACCCAATTGCAGGGCTTGATCCCAGAACCCTGAGACCATGACCTGAGCTAAAATCAAAAGTTGGATGCTTAACCATTAGAATCACCTGATGACCTTATATGCCTATATATTTTTTTAAAAAGTTTTTATTTATTTATTTGGCAGAGAGAGAGAGATCACAAGTAGACAGAGAGGCAGGCAGAGAGAGAGGGGGGAAGCAGGCTCCCTGCTGAGTGGAGAGCCTGATGTGGGGCTCAATCTCAGGACCCTGAGATCACTACCTGAGCCGAAGGCAGAGGCCCAACCCACTGAGCCACCCAGGTGCCCCCCCTATATGCCTATATTTTTAAAGGAATTTTGTGTCTGTGTTCATAAGTTGTATTGGTTTGTAGTTTTTTCTTTTAAAATCTGTTATATCTTATTACAGCATACATATTTGTATTATTTATGATGTATTTATAAACACATTATTTACTACATAAGATATGATGGATCTTATATATAAATATATATATTTCCTTTAATTCTTTGTTTTTTGGTATGATACTTTT
Organism: Meles meles; assembly: GCF_922984935.1. Classification (NCBI taxonomy): domain Eukaryota; kingdom Metazoa; phylum Chordata; class Mammalia; order Carnivora; family Mustelidae; genus Meles; species Meles meles. Next base: position 44,584,616 of record NC_060085.1, on the reverse strand, counting down.
ATCAAATCAGAAATTTTCACGTCTGAATGAAGTTAAAATTAGTATTATGTCTTCCTTAAGTATTTGGTGAATTCACCAATGTAATCATCTGGACTAACAGGAAAAAAAAAAAAAAGAAGAGAGAAATACGCAACCAAAATGATAGGAAGGACACTAAACCAAGCCATTCAGGAGGTCAGAATGAAGGTCTTGGTTGCAGAAAGTCACAAGTAATCTCAAATCTCAAAATAACTCTACCCGTTTTTAAATTGTGCCCCTTTGTTCATGGTGTAACTTTCTAAGTTATTACCCACGTTTAAGTCAAATGCCAGGCTTTTGGTCAAAGGTTAGGAGGGGAGAAGAACGTGACTGAGATTGGTATTTCCAAGAGGAAAACTTTGTAAGTTGGAAGGCTGTCCCCGCCGCCCCCCCCCACCCCGCCCTCTCCCCGCTGCCGCCCCCCCCCCCCCCCGCAAATAAGTGCTATTACAGAGTTGAAAGAGGGAGAAAGGAGTGAATGAGCAAAACAGTAGAAGTTCATTGTAACTCCCAGTTAGTGTGGAATTCTTTTATCAAGATGCTTGATTTCCATTACTGCAGGATCTGAAAAGAGATTTGAAATCCACGTGTAGTTAGGAGAAAGGTTCATTTTCTTAAATCTAAAGTGTTACTATTTACAGTCTTTCCCAAAAGCAGTTTTGATAAGAAATAGTTCTGGGTTCCCAAAGAAGGTACACTAGAAGTAGCTATACATCTTGAGTAGATGAATTCCTCTTAACAACCTGTATTTTTTTAAACCTCAAAGTAACCTACAAGCATTTTAATTGCTAGAATTGCTGGAGTTAATCCTCCAATCACTTTCTAGCCATTGTGGTAAATAATAATCTTCATTAATGCAATGACACTAAACACTAATCTTCTAATTTGCAGTAAGAAGTACAAGGAAAGCATAAAGATCATTACTCAATAGAATAAAAAGAAAGGGAAAAATCACACAATTTAAAACCTTATAGCCAAGAGAACCTCACACATTATTTAGGATACTTAATTTTCACAGCATGCATGGATGGTAACCTTTAAAACTCTCATACACTAAATGGAATTTTAACTCTCTTTCTGCGTTCTTTCTCTCTCGGATTGTAAATTAACTTTTCCATCAAGAAATGGAACTTATTCTCTTAATTATTTTTCTTAAGCAATTTGGATTGTTCAGCTTTATACAAAATATGAATTAATGGTCCTTGTATGCTGAATTATAAACCTTAATGGTAATGAAAAAGACAGTTGGTGCTGGCAACAAGGAGTATTCTGATGTCTGAATACAATTGTTTGAAATTCATATGTTACAGAAGTTACTGACTTTACCCATCTTCAATCCAAGATTCACAGAAAGTTCCTTCTAGGTGAGATAAAATACTTATTGTGGGCAAGCACAGATAAAAAAAGCATTTGTTCAGTGTCCCAGAATCATAGAATTTGTGAGTGAAAATGGACCCTAGTGATCATCCTAGGTCAAACCTCTCATGTCATCAAAGAGAAAATAGTTCCTGAAATAGTAAATGATTTTTCCGTTTTATCCAGTTAGCTACTGGATTGAGAACCAAAAACTTTGGATTTTCTCTTCAATATTATTTCCCTTTGACCTTTGTATGGATCATAAATAATAAAAATGACACCCATAAAATGCTCTTACCATGGCAGGCAATGTGCTAAATGGTTGATATGAATCTCTAAATGAGTCCTCATAATAAGCTTAGGACTTGGGAATGCCACGTTTGCAGATACACATATTCTGTACCCTCTGCTTCCTCACAAATGCAATCTCTTCCATGTCCCAGTGCCATTCTCCCCCATGAAGTCTCTTTTTTTCATCCTAGCTGCAATGATCTTTTTAAAAATTCTGACCTGCTATGAATGACTCTTAACACATTTTTGTTGTCTTTTCGTATGAGCTTATCACATGAGAATAGCATGCTACTCCATCTTTTTACAGGGGTCCCTTTTCCGCCAGCTGGAGTGTAAGCTTCCTAAGAGTGACAGGGAACATTACTGTATCTCATTAGTGCTCTGCACAGTGCTTTCCCTACGTGTGAATTCCCTGGCAATTTCTCTTTGTGGTTTAAAAGATAGCATAGACAAGAAAGCCAACACAATGAAACTTGTTCTTTTAGACACAGTAGTTTGTTACCTTTCACATGTTTGATAATGTGGCTCAGCATGAGATAGGCTAATTTCCAAGCTCAACTTCCCTTATTCCCCACAATCTACTCCAAGGACAGGAATAGAAAAGGGAAGTGGGGTGGGGATGATGAAGAGGCTTTCTGGTAATTGGTAAATACCAATAATTATTACCAATTTTTTAAAAAAAATATACTTTAAGGTCACAGTTTAAAAAAAAAAAACACATTCTGGAGAGCTGGGTACTAGGGTACAAACTACTTAGCATCTATTACCTAGTTCCATCTACATGGACTGGGAAATAATTTCTTCTAGATTTAGTTTTAATCTCAACACTAACTTTTTGTCACCTCGAAGAATCGACTTACCTCACTGGATCTTAGTTTCCTCTGCTGTGAGATTAGGAATGTGAGCAAGTGAATCCAGCCTCATATGGCTCCTTTGAGCCTGCAGCTACAAAGGAAAGCAGGCACTGCACTGAAGGGGAGACCTGGGATCATACTATGCTTTGAAACCTATCTCCATATCTTCACACCTGGTCCAAGGCAGCTTCCAGTCTCACTGGCTGGCAACCTTGTTGCTTGGTTCTCATTCTGCAGCACAATTTTGAACATGATCTGTGGTAACTGGCACTGAGTTGAAATTTAACAGGGTGAGTGATTATGTTCCAGGATGTTATCTCAACTTCAGACAAGGAAGCCAATATTTAAGCAGAATCTCTTTGGCAGTCACTTACTCTCATTTATTCAAACAAGGCTACTCTGAATTGAAGCTTCTTTGAAATATCAACTTTCACATCACCTTGTGACCATCATCAGCACTTGGTAGGAGTAAGTGTTTTACCATGTCAGCTACTACATCATGGACCGAAGGGGGAGATAAACTCTGAGTGGGTAGGGGTTCTGTTTTAAGTATAATTAAACCTTCCTTTATTATTATAACATAAGAGAATACAATGCAAATTTGAATTATTCCTCATGAAGTGATTTGAAGTGTGACAGGACAATACCCCTATTCCATCCCCACTTCCTTAAACTTAACCTGCTCTAAAAAATTTACTGTCTTTTTTTTCTTCCTTTCTTTGTGCTTTTTAAGGGGAGAAAATGTTCCACTTGGACTTAAGTTCTCAAGCTTTAAACTCCTAGGACAGATGAGCAGTTGAACAATAAGGCATCTGGTAAGCAAAGATGTTGCTAGCCAGGGAATCACCATGGAAACCACCAAAGACATGGATTATGAAGATGAACAACTGTGAGCTAATTTCTTCTTGGGGTTGTGGCATTTTGGTTCATTGATTCATATGTTGAGGTGTCTTTTAGAGGAAATGCTGTCAGAGACACAGAAGAATCTCTCATGATTCATTATGGAGTAAAATTCAGAACAAGTCAGACTCAAGTTCTTCAAGTAAGAAAAACTAACATTCAAAATATCTCAACGAAGCATAAATTCTTGCTAAAATATAATCATGTGTGACTTGGAAATTGAACCATTAAGTATATCCCAAGAACAGCATTATCATGGGACTGCAATGATTTCTGTCATTTTAGGTGTTAGGTCATAGAATTCTTCCACATAACAAATCACCAGGTGGAGTCCCCTGTCCAACTCCCCATGTTTATGAAATAGCAGTTAAAGCTAAATGCAAAGTGTAGGTTAAATCCAGCTATAGAGTATCATACCTTTTGTATTTAGATTATATAAAATGTAACTAATGGCAATGACTTTAAATTTAGAAATAAGCTATTCTCCAAGAAATACAGGGAGTCCCTTTTGAAGACTGAAACGTTGTCAGATGGAATATAATTGATTAGTAAGAAAATGAGCTGGAAGGGACTTGAAAAATCATCTGATCCAGCTGGAAGTCTTTAATTTGTACTCCAGCAGTTAAATGTCTAAGCCTTCCAGAACAGAGAGACTTCTGTTCTCTACCTGATGTTCTCTAGGGAAGGAGCCTCGACAAGTTAGTTCAATAACCCTTGCCAGGGTTTTAGCACCTTGACAGTCTAGAAGTTCTTCTTTATATTCCACAGAAATCTCTCCTGGAGCCTGTTTTCTGTAGGTGAGTTTTGGGTGGACATAAAACAGAAAGTGTTCTGTGTCCTTCTCAGAAACATAGCTCACATACCCAAGTTGTTGCTTCTTAATAGTATCTTCTCTGGGCTAAGTTGCAATCATTCTCTTTGAACACATAGGATAGATTCCTGGGTCCCTTGGAATTCCTTTTTCCCTGGCCATGAATTCTTGAAACAGGAAATGGCTTCACTCTATCTTATGTGAAGCTCCAGGGAAAACAATAACAGCTAAATTTGTACAGTACTTTGCAACATACAATCCATTTCACGTGCATTATTTCATTAGATCTACAACATCAACCCTGTTAATTAGGCAGAGAATGAAATCCTCATTTATATTCTCAGGATTATGTTAACTAAGTATTCATGTGGATTAAAGTACTGGTAAACAAACCCAACTGAAAATATTGGGTCCCTGGAGCATTCCAGACAGAGCTATCTGCTTTGCCATATTAGTTGAGGTATTCACATGCTACTTCATGTACTCATCAGAGACTGTACATGCATTTTATACTTAGCAAAGTTGATTCTGTTGTATTCATGGTATATGTTTATATAATATTGTATTTATAGTATGTTTTTCCTAAACCCATATAGCTGGCAAGCGGCAGAGCTGGGATTTGAACTTGTGTTTCCACAATTAAGGGGTTTCTAAAGAGCTGCCTCTTTCTTGGCATTCTTTCTTGGTAGTGAGATATAAAACATAACAAAATAATAAAGTACTATAATGACTATATTAGACAATGTCTGAATCAATGCCTACCATAAGACACATTACATAGTAAGTGCTCAGTTAGCATCAGTTCTTAGTATTATCTGAGTTCTTAGTATTATCAGAGCTAAATGCACAATAGAGAAATGAAGCAGTTAGATCATTAAAATCAATAGAAGTGACTATATCTAATGTTAGTCCAATAACATTTTAATAAATATGGAACAATACTTACAATGCAATACATATTACTTAGGAAAATCTTCAGATTGACTTAGAAAACTAAAATTCAAAAATGCAACACAGAAATTCTCCAGGAACTGAAGAAATTTTGATATTAGGAATAACCAAGAGTCTGTATTTCCAAGTGTAGGACTGCAGATAAATTGGGTAAGTTATTATGGTGGACATTAGATACAAATGTCTACTACTGTGAAATGTCTAATATTTCAAAATCAGCTCTTTGATATTCTCTCAAAGAGAATGATGAATAATGTATTCATCTCTTGACTGTGATCATCATTATATGATGCTTCTGAAATACAGCTGTCTCATTTTTAACCCCTTTGCTTTTAAAGGTACTCAATCTAATGTATAAATTCTTTTCCTTGCCATTAAAGACCTGCAATTGCATTATTTCTTTCTTGAAAAGTATGACAATCCCTTCTCTCCTAGTACTGAAAATGTAAGTAGCTCTTTATACTGTATTTACCAAGAACAATGAATTGAGTTTAAGGATTATGGGTTCTGAATTCTAGTTCAGCTTTGCCACTTGGTTGTTGTACCAAAAAGTTGCTTAAATAGTTTCTCAGTCCCCTTAGTGCTATGGACAGAAAGTTTGTGTCCCCCACTCCTGCCCCCAATTCCTATGTTGAAACCCAATGCTAAATGTGATGGTATTAGGAGGTGGGGCCTTTGGAATGTGCTTCCGTTATGAGGGTAGAGCTTCATGAATGAGATTAGTGTCTTTGTAATAGAGACCCAGAGAGCGCCATTGTCCCTTCCTCCACAGGAGCACACAGCCAGAAGCTGCCTTCTAAAAGCAAGCAAACTCTCACCAGATACCAAATCTGTTGGGGTTTTGACTTTGAACTGCCCAGCATCCAGAACTATGAAAAATAAAATCCTGTCATTTAGAAGCTACTTAGTCTAAGGCATTTTTTTATAGCAGCCCAAATGGACTAAAACATTTGCCAAATAGCAATGCCTCTATATACAGGGTTTTGTCAATCAGGTAATGCAAAGGAAAGCACTTTGAAGATAAAGTATTATCTTCCCCTGCCCACCCAATAGATGGAGTTTTATAAATATAAAGCACTTTTTTTTTTACTGTGCCTTTTATTTTTAAGTCTCCTTATAAACATATATGTTTATGTTGATTAATTGGCACCATACCCCTTTTCTTTCTTCCCTGTCCTTTAACACCTTCTGTCTGCAAAACTCTTACACAATTTTCAAGTTTTAGTCAAATGTTCCCTCCTCCGAAAATCCTGAATTAGGTTTCCAAGACTGAGATGGTTACTTCCTCAGTTGGTGATCTCATCTCTGATCTAATAGTTACACTGCTAGAGTTCACATCATATATTTAAATATTTGTTTCTTTTATTATACTGAATGCATCATGTTGATCATGTCATGTTCCTCTCAAATACACCTAATGTTACAAGGGCATTTTGGGAGTCATTTATTATAAATGCTAACCTTTACTTACCTTCAGGAACATACATTTGAATTTGAATTTGAATCTCACTCTCATTCCTTCCCGAAATAAGTGTACACCCATGTTATCACAGTCAAAATTAAGCTTATATTATGCAGTAATTATCCCACTACTCCACCCACCTAGCTTCCAAGACCTGTGCCTGCTCGAAGATCTCCCAGAGATTCCATCAACCCCTCTTCATGATCCGTCACTCAATGTCCTTATTTGGGGTGCCTGGGTGGCTCAGTGGGTTGAAGCCTCTGCCTTCGGGTGAGGTCATGATCCCAGGGTCCTGGGATTGAGCAGGGCATCGCGCTCTCTGCTCAGCAGGGAGCCTGCTTCCCCTCCTCTCTCTCTCTCTCTCTGTCTGCCTCTCCACCTACTTGTAATCTCTGTCTGTCCAATAAATAAATAAAATCTTTAAAAATAAATGAATGTTCCTATTCCCTAGACACAAACGAGGCTCACATGGGCTGCATAGGTAAGGGCACATGTTTTCTGGTCAGATGGTCTTCGATTTGAACCTTGACTCTGCCATGTGTTTTCGTAAAACCTTGAACAAGTTAACCACTTTGGGTCCCTTTTTCCAGATCTGTAAAATGGGGCTAAGGACACCAGCGTGTTTAAATTACGTGTATCTTTGCAGCAGTGGGCTCAATACATAATAGTTACCTTATAAATATGAAGTATTATTATTATGGGCTTTGGAGTTTGACAATTATGAGATTGAACTGATAGCCCCAATAGTCAGCTGACTTTGGATAAATTTCAATTTCTGTGTATGTGTTACATACCTATGTTCTACATACATACCCCCCCCCCACCTTCTGTGCTACAGTACAAAGAGGAATAACACCTTTATCTTTGAGTGTATGGGTACAGGGTGCCCCCACGGTAGCACTGCAACACTTCTCTCAATTTTTGTTCCCTGCTAAATGTAATCTATTTAGCATCTCCTTGGATCCAGGCTTGCTAAACAGAGATGTTTGCCTAACAGGAACCCGTTGTTCCACTTCCTGTAGTAGAGATGCCCCTTACTTGTAGCCTGAAATACTGTTCAACTCTGTATTCGCTGTCACGTATGTGCTTATTTCTTTTGAGCCTCCCATCCACCAGCAAGGTGAAGTAGACAAGAAAACTTATTTATGTTTATTTAAATAATAAAGTCCCCAGAGTTCAAGTAGTTTAGAAATTTGCCTAGGGTCACAGAGCTACTAACAGAATACTAGCAAGCAACCTCAATTATCGTTCATTGAGTTTCTACCATGAGCTGTCCAGCACAGTTGGTGTTTCAAATGTTTTGTCTAATAGTAGGAGCTAGGCGTTATGTCCATTTTAAAGCTAAAGCCGCAGGGGTTGACATTTGTGAAGTGCTCTGCCCCAAGGCCCAGAGATGAGATTTGAAACTAAAGCTGATACCAAAACTTAGGTACCATCAAGCATTCTCACAGGCAGCGATGACTCATAGACTCGTGGGCTCCTGTGTGCGGTTGGAGTGTGGCTGCCGTGATTTGAGTCCTGACCTCGTCACACAAGCTGCATGACGGTGGGAAAGTTTGTTCAATTCTGTACACATCTGTAAGACAGCGATATGGTAACAGTCTCAGTCTCGAGGTCTTAGAATAATTCAACATGATAATATGTGTTTAGTAAATAGTAACTTAATAAAGGGTTTAGTAATTAGTAATTTAATAGAGTGTTTCGTAATTAGTAATTTAATACAGTGCATATTACATTCTGAATAATGCCTTTTATTCTTCTCCTATCTATTGCTATGCCAATTGTCATCCCCATTTCTTGTTCATTTTCTTTCTCATAGACAAATGGCTTTCCAATTCCTTAGATTAATACCCTTGTAGGAAGGCAGAAAATTGTGCTATCAGACCTCTCAAGGAGCAGGGAGCAGGTTGCTTTTAGGCACTATTCTTCCCAGTCTGCCCCAAAGACCACTGCTTCTCTCCACTTCTGCACAGATTTGATTGTTCATTAAAGCTACCTTCCTCTGAGGAAACTTGCTCCTCTTAAAATGGAAAAGAGGATGTCTATGAGAATGATAATAAAAATGGAAAAGATTATGGACCATGTCTCAAAGGAAGATATCCCTTTTATTAGAAACAGATTAAAGGAAAGGAAATCAATCTTGTGAGATCATGAAAATCTGGAAGAGTCTAAAGTTGATTTATTTATTTAAGATTTATGCCCAGTCTACTTCCATAAAGGATTCAAGGTAGTGGCAGACTGGGCTAAAATCATTTTCTTGTAATATGTTTCAGACTGGAATTAGAAGTTCGTTTTCTAGCAGATGAAGTTAAGCTGATTATACCAAATGAGCTATTGAAAATCAATACCATAAAACCATTCCATTAGTACCTGTACAATCATCCCAGGATTATAAGTAATATTTATATTCTCAAACATTGACATTTTCAGGAAATGAGATGCAGAACATTTGCACGGGACACAGCCACCTGTGGTTGCTTGGCTTTGATGATTAAAGCATGTTGCTAATGAGGCCAAGGTCATGGGCTCACTCCCTATATAGCCCAATTATCTCTCCTCTGCTCCCCTCTGTTCAACTATGAATGGAACCCGATTCCTGCAACAGCTGCCTTGCTATAATGTGTGTGTGTGAGGGGGTGTTCACTGAAGCTGAAAGAGCATTCCTGAATCATGAAATACGTCTCCACTGTTGGATGAACATTCCAAGTACATGGCACAATGGCTATGTTCTTCCTATGGAAGAGATGAAGTACACACACACACACTCCCCACTCTGGGAGAGGCAGGTTGATACAGAGGAACAATACCTGGGGGAAAAAACATCCACTTTTTGCGGTCAGAGGAAATTCAGATCAAGTCCCAGCTTTGATATATACGGGCAGCGAAGCTTTGGATAGGTAACTTGACTCAGTTTTCAAAATCACAAAAATGGGTGGTATATTTACTTCAGAGGGAAGAGGGAGTATTAAAAGGTATAATACACACATGACACTTGTATTAGACACACCAATAAGTAAAAAATGTATTTTACTGTTAGTATGAACCAGGTTTTCTAGTAAGTTCTTTACATGCATTATTTCATTTAATCTTCATAACATCGCATGAGGTAGGTTATTGCTATCCTTTTCTTCATAGTGAATTAAAGCAAGAGTTAAAGATTCTCAGTCACTTGCCCAATGCCACAGAATGAGAAGAGTTCGTAACTAGCGTCCAGCTCTAAGCCAGTCTCACTCCTGAGCCCGCACACTTGTGTACTATCCTATATCCATGCTGCTCTCCCCAAGGACGAGCTGTTATTATTATTCCAGACTCTATTAACGGGCCTCTAACAATGTGGCCCATTCTTTGGCACAAAAATATAATTTCGCATTGTCTGGGCTGCCTGCCACTTCAGCACAAATCCTTAGTGGGTACCATTCCTATCACTCTTAAGGAATCTGCTAGTCACTTTTGGTGTTATGTTCCCTCAGGGACCTCGTTGACATAAATTCTCCATCTCAGGAGACTCTTGCAAGGAATCTAATGCTAAATATATAAAATAAATCAGAACCACAGATTATTCCCTGCTCTATTTGTAAACATTTATTTTTACCTCTGAGAAGTCTAACAAGATGAATTTTCTAAAGCAGATTTACTGGAAAACTGCACAAACTCTAGGCCATGGCTCATTTTCCAACTATGCCAATGACTTGAAATTGCTACCTTTTTTTTTTTCTTAAGTAGGCTCCATGCCCAATGTGGGGCTCAAACTCACGACACTGAGGTCAAGAGTTGCATGACTGACTGAGCTAGACAGGTGTCCCTGAAATTTCTACTCTTGAAGGCCAAATAAGTTATATCCACCTGATAGTGTTGAAATATGCTACTATTGTGAACATAATTCTTTTTTCTCTCAGAGAGAAGACATTACAGCTTCAGAAAACTTTTATAGAATGGAAATTAAAAAAAAAAAAAGAATGGAAATCCAGAGATTCCCAAATTGACAGAGTTTGTGCTCAAGAATATTTTTGGTTAATAAGAGACTCTTAATCTCACAAAACAAACTGAGGGTTGCTCAAACTGAGGGGGGAAGGGGGTAGGGAGAGGGTGGTGGGTTTATGGACATTGGGGAGGGTATGTGCTATGGGGAGTGCTGTGAAGTGTGTAAACCTGGCGATTCACAGACCTGTTTCCCTGGGGCTAAAAATACATTATGTATTTATTTAAAAAAAAAAAGAAAGTAAAAAAAAAGAGTATTTTTGGTTAGCTATTAGAACTAAAGTTTTGATTTCTGAGATAGATCGATGAAGTAGAAAGAACATGAGTATTGGAGTGAACAGAGACTGATGTTTGAATTCTGAACCTGCCACTTATTAGCAGTACCTTTCCTGCTTTCTTATCTGCAAACTGGCCTATTAATAATATGTAATTCCAGTCCACAGTGACAGTTATTAGAGTTATTATAAGTAATATAAGCAACATGTTTGATGTCAAGTGATTGTTATATATAGCTATTAACCATTATAGTTAGAAATTCCTAAAGAAAATTCCTAAAATTATGTCCATTGATTCAGGAGTATTAGGAGATAGAGCCTAGCCCAGTCTTCTTCCAGAGAAGTCTCTGATTATTTATTAAACTGCAATGGTAGGAGAGTCAACCAAAGTCCAGATGGCATACCCAAACAGACAATTTGTTGAGGGTTTATGTAAAAATAGACTATTGATAAAGACACAGAACATGTTAGTTACTATATTAGTCAGCTATTGCTGCATAACAAAAATACCCTAAAACTTACTGGGGTTTTTTAAAAAGATTTTACTTCTTTATTTGAGAGAGAGAGAGGGAGAGATAGAGATAGAGAGAGATTGAAAGAACAAGTGGGAGGAGAAGCAAAGAGAGAAGCAGATTCCCTGCAGAGGGGGAGTGCAATGAGGGACTCAATCCCAAGACCCTGGGATCATGGCCTGAGCCAAAGGCAGACACTTAACTGACTGACTCACCCAGGCACCCAAAACTTTGTGTTTTAAAACAACCATCTGGGGCGCCTGGGTGGCTCAGTGGGTTAAGGCCTCTGCCTTCGGCTCAGGTCATGATCCCAGGGTCCTGGGATTGAGCCCAGGCTCTCTGCTCAGCAAGGAGCCTGCTTCCCTCCACCCCCCGCTGCCTCTCTGGTCTGTCAAATAAATAAATAAAATCTTAAAAAAAAATAAAACAACCATTTATTTTTTCAAATTTCCATGTAGCTATTTAAACTGGAATCAGCTAGGCAGTTCCTATTCTGGTCTTGCCTGGAGTTACATATTTAGGTGCGATGATCTGGCAGATTGAGTAAGATTAGATGGTCCCAGACAACCTCATTCACATTTCTAAAGGTGAGTGCTGGTTGTTGGCTGGGTCAGCTTCTTCTTGTGGCCATTCATGTTCATGGAGTCTAACCAGGCTTCCACATGTGGTGCTGTCAGGTTTCCAGGAATAGGAGTACAGAAGCTACAAGGCCTCTTGGGGTTGATGCTCTGGGACTTACTTTTAAAATGCTACTTTTACCAAATTGTTTGGTTAAAGCAAGGGACAAGTTCAGACCAGATTAACAGAATGGGGGAATGGACACCACCCTGTATTGGAGGAGAGAAACGTCACATTGCAAAGGGGTATTCATACAAGGACAGGAGGAATATTGCAGCCAATTCCTAACACAAACCCTTAGCTCAAAAGGAAGAGGAACCATGCGAGAGCTAATCACATAGAATCAGTTGCCTTGAGAAAGGCAATGATGGTAGATGGACCTTCTTCCAATTTTCTTACAGTGTCCCCTATTGGCCAGATTCAACAGGAAGTCAGAGACAAATCAACTAATTCACATATAATTCTTACAGCTCATCCTCATGGAACAAAGAAAAGGGCAGGATGGGGTGCCTGGGTGGCTCAGTGGATTAAGCCGCTGCCTTCGGCACAGGTCATGATCTCAGGGTCCTGTGATCAAGTCCTGCGTCAGGCTCTCTGCTCAGCGGGGAACCTGCTTCCCCCTCTCTCTCTGCCTACTTCTGACTACTTATGATCTCTCTCTCTGTCAAATAAATAAATAAAATCTTTTAAAAAAAAAGATTTATTTATTTTAAAAAAGGGGGGGGCAGGAAAGGGTGGAGAATGGGTCTGGAGGAGCAAATGGAAGATACCCAGCACAGGGAAAGGAGGTAGTGTACCACAGTGGATACAGAATATGGATTTTGTAGTTGGCTGGACCTATTTGAATTCCTGGTTTGATCATTTTCCTACATGATATTTGTAGAGCCTTTTCTTGTCTATCAACTTTAGATTTTCATTTATAAAACCATTCTAAAAGAATACTTTCCTTGAAAGATGATTGTGAAGAATAAATGAGATTATACATATGCTACTTAGTACAGTAAACAGGCAATGCACGGTTAGCACTTAAAGACTTCGGTGTTGATAATCACTAGAAAAAGCCATCGCATACAGTTTTTGCTAAAATCTACTTCTTGTGACTTCCGCAGGTTGCTTAGAGGTTGGGTTTCAATTTCTGACTAGCTCCTTTTGCTTTTGAACTCTGTCTTATCCTGTCTGGTCATTTCAGGCCCAGCAGCCTACAGAGACCTCCTCTGCTGCTCATTGCCAAGGCTCACATCCGCCAGCAGAGGCTGATGCTTCCCCTGGCCTGGTAAGAGAAGCTGGTAAGCCAGGGCTTTATATAACCTTGTTTACGCAAATATCATTTGCATATCATTTACCAGCAATTTCTCTTAGCCTCTTGCTCCACATGAAGGGAGCACATTAACCCCCCACCCTGCAGTGGCAAATATAGACACCCCAGCTGTCAAGAAGAATCGGTGTGTAGTAAGACAGAGAAAGAGGAAGCCCTTCTTCTTTTTTTTTTTTTTAAGATTTTATTTATTTGACAGAGAGAGATCACAAGCAGGCAGAGAGGCAGGCAGAGAGAGAGGAGGAAGCAGGCTCCCTGCCGAGCAGAGAGCCCGATGTGGGGCTTGATCCCAGGACACTGGGATCATGACCTGAGCCGCAGGCAGAGGCTTTAACCCACTGAGCCACCCAGGTGTCACAGAGGAAGCCCTTCTTTGTGAAAATGGGTCCCCTAGAAGCAGCCTCTTCCCTCCAGTCTATTCAACCTGTAGTCTGGTCCTGAACACTAATGGTCTAAACCACACTTTTCAGTGGAGGTTGAATAGTGCTATCAGAAATCAAGGCTTCGGTCCTGAGGACACAGAGTTGCCAAGCCATTCCTGCTTCCTCCAAGGGAGCCATATACGCTCTGGGAATGACAGCGGTCTTGGGCAATTGGGGTATCATCTCATGCAGCATTTCCCTCACGGGTCTGGGGACATTATAAGGGACATTTCAGTGAGATTTTTGTAAATTTAGTGTATATAGGGGTTACCAAAGAATTTGGAAAATACTGAATTAGACCATGTTAATATTTCTTTATTGTAGAACTTCTAGGATCTTTTAGATTGATAAAGTGCCTTGTGACACTCCCAGACAGGGGAGGAGGAGCAGCACTTCCTAAATATGATTGACCACAGACGATTCCCTTTGGGGAAAGCTTTCCCGGGTTCAGTATTTCACAGTTAAAATATTGGGGAAGTGGCGAATGAATAAAATCAATTACTCTCTCTCTCTGTCGTCTCTGTGTCTCTCATTCTCTTTATCCAATATGGAATCTTGTAGAGAAGCAGGGACCTAAGTGAGATTTTCTAACAAAATGTTGGGAGTTATGGGACAGATGGTCTTATGACTAATTTTATGCTAGCCTATCTTAACGGATTAAAATTCAGTGAAAATTTTAGAAGAGCCTGTGTCCCTCATGCAGCAAACTCTACTGGCTCTTTAAATGTAGGACATTTGTTCTAAACTGAATTATTTTCCCACAGAGATAATCGGGCTGTGTTCATTCATCCCCAGTCTCTTACCTTACGGCCTCTGGGGCCAATGATGCATACTTTTTCTTTGCTTTGACCTACCAAGGCCCTTAGGAGCCATCAGCAACATTCCTTTCACATGGTGGAACAAATGGCAGGTCAGAAGGTGCAACAACGTAATACTAATCTCATGCTTGTGTGGCGCTTTTAACTCTACATAGTACTTTTGCATATTGAGTGCAATTTTATCTTCATGACTCTCTGTAAGAGGAAAAATACAGGTCTAACAAAGTTTTTTAGATACTAAATATTTGTTTGCAAATCAACATAACCATGAAATAACAAAGCTATAGCTCCAAGTTCCTATATCCTGAAGCTTTATTCTGTTTTTTTTTGTTTTTTTTGTTTTTTTGTTTGTCTAAGTGTGCACTTTCATGAATTTGTCTCATAGGATTCTCTATGAAAAAATTATGTTGTCCAATAAAATTTGGAAATGTTCCTTATTATATAAATGTATATCCCTCAAAGAACCACAGTACACACTATCATACTGAAGGCTCTCAAAAGTCCTACAATGAAGAAATATAATTAAATTCATTTAACACAGTTTATTAAAAAACGGACAGAAACGCTACATGGTATGTCATTTAAAAGCAGCTTATTTGGGGCTCCTGGGAGGCTCAGTCTGTTAAGCATATGACTTTGGCTCAGGTCATGGTCTCAGGGTCCTGGGATCAAGCCCCGAATCGGACTCTCTGCTCAGCAGGGAGCCTGCTTCCCCTTCTCTCTCTGCCTGCCTCTCTACCTACTTGTGATCTTTCTCTCTCTATCAAATAAAAAAGTAAAATCTTCTTTTAAAAAAGCAGCTATTTGACAAAGCAAATTTAAGGCTATATTACTCTAAAGCATACAAACTATCAATGGAGACAGCAGGGACAATGAAAGGAAACATTTGTTGAACACTGACACTGTCCTAGGTGATTTACATGCATTGGCTCATTTAATCACCACAACGGCCTCGTGTGGTAAATACTAATGTGGGTTTTGTTTTGTTTTGTTTTTTTAATGAGAGAAGAATCAAGTTCAGAGAGGTTAAGTGTATGATTCAGTATCATCCAACTGGAAAATGATGGCATTGCAAATTGATCTCTCTTCTTTTCTTCCTGGCTCTAGGAAGTGGACATTCACTCTGATTCTCTCCAAACATTGTAAACATTTCCTGTAAATGACTTCAAAGCCCAATTTTCAGGAAAGCTTCCCCACCTTTCCATTTACATGTGTTATTCTAAGCTTGTTCTTGGACTGGGACATTCTCGTCTTGTTCCTTCACACATTCTTAATTTCTGGTTGTCAGGTTTTGCCCGGTACCACTAGTTTTGATTTTGAAATTCCTCATACCTAAATTATGAATAATTTATGAACCATCATTGGTAGCAATTACAGTCACAAACATTGTCAATACTGTAAAAGAAGGTAGGTACATACACAGACACAAATACACTCAGAGTAGAAGAAATCCATGATCCACAATCGACAATGTAAGAATAATGCCAGCAGAATCACAATTTCTTTTAAGGGTTACGTGTGTAGCATATCCTCAGCATCTCATAAGACTGGCTATATGAACAGTATTCAGTAGCACTTTGAAACCAAGTTTATCTCAGCACTTCCATTATCATGAAGCTTAGCAAGTTCCAAATAATCAAAATGAATGGAGCAACACAGTATTGGACGTGTATGTGCGTGTACATACATATCACATATATGTATGCATATATCCAGTTGTGCATATACGTGTTTGTGCTATGTTTATATATTCATCTGTGTGTGTGTGCATGTGTATATGTGCATAATTTTGGGGTTGTTTTTACTTGCCAATTGCATAAAATGTGTTTCCTTGTTAGACTGTCTGGATTTTATTTCTAACCCTCCATTCACTGTTTGAACTTGGCAAGGTTTTAACACTCGTTTTATTTGCTTCTTCTTCTTATTATTAAGCCACAAACCTCGTGGCTTACAGAAACACAAAATGGATCTCCATGGGCTGAAATCAAAGTTTTGGCAGGGCTTCATTCCTTCTGGGTTCTCTGGAGAAAAATCTATTTTCTTGCCTTCCCAGCTTCTAGAGGCTACCTGTATTCTTTGGATTGTGGTCCCTTATATCTCCAAAGCCAGGAATGACCCATGTAGTTTTTCTCACACCAGATAACTCTGATTCTGTCTCTTCTTCTGCCTCTAGCTTCCTTTAAAGATCCTTGTAATTACTCTGGGCCCAACTGGCTAATCCAAGATTACCTCCTCATTGCAAGATTCATAATCAATCACATCTTCAAAGTCATTTTTGCCATGTAAGATAACATGTTTACAGGTTCTGGGGATTAAGACATGGAATGGGACAGAAATGGGGGAATGAGGAAGCTTATTCTGCCCATCATAGTGACTGTTCTAAGATATTGTATTATCTAAATGATGGGGCCCACATTTCAGGATTTGTATTTAAAAGAACTGGAATAACTGAGATAATATCTAATATATATTACGAGAAGAAAGAAATAAACATAAAATTTTTACGTGAAAAACTTTTCATAACAAAACTACAAGAAAATTTTTTAAAGCTATTCTTAAGGTATAGTTGTAACAAGAGCAACATGGTAATTAGAAAATATGTTCTCATCATAGTTGCCCAGACAAGTTTTTCTTACTGATAACAGAAAAAAAAAATGATGCTTGTTTTTGCTTACTTCTTTAGGAATTACAAGTCAATTTCATTTCATGATGCCGAGAAAGTTAGTAGTAATCGCTGCCTATGGCTTGCAGTAAGAAGGATTCTGATGTTCAGCAGGAAGGATTCTCTTGGTGTGTAGAAGTTGGGTTATACATCCCACATATTGCCACCTTTATTTCACTGGTTTGATGGGGGAAAAAAGTGTAGGTGGATATAAGATAAAGAGGCATTACAAATAGAATTTAATGAAACTTTTCAGATTTCTCATTTTCTCTTCTGTTAGAATGATGAGGAAATCTGAGAACTACCTACTAATTTTGATGAATTAGTAGCGCAGCAAAAGCTCATGGATGAATTCTATGAAGAGAAAAATCTTTTAGAAAATATTTAAGTAATGATCATTAACTCATTACCTTAACCTCTTACAATTAAATAATGTGTTTATTAGATACTTATTAGAATTTATTGTTACTATTTGCTTCTAAATAAATCCCATTCATTGAGAACTTCCCATGTGCCAGAAAACATGTTAGGTTCTAGGGATATAATAATCAACTAAAACCAACATGGCCTCTATCCTCATGGAGTTTATGGTTTATTAGAAATTATAGAAATTTGGGGCACCTGGGTGGCTCAGTGGGTTAAAGCCTCTGCCTTTGGCTCAGGTCATGATCCCAGGGTCCTGGGATCCAGCCCCGCATCAGGCTTTCTGCTCAGAAAGGAGTCTGCTTCCTCCTCTCTCTGCCTGCCTCTCTGCCTACTTGTGATCTCTGTCTGTCAAATAAATAAATAAAATCTTAAAAAAAAAGAAATTATAGGAATTAATTTAAAAATAACACAAATATATTTTTAAAAACTACTGGTTTGATAAACATTAGGGGGGAATGTATTATTGGAGTGGGGGAATATATAAGAAGAGGGTTTTATTTACTCAGAATGAATAGCAATTAATTTGGTGAAAGAAGCAAGAGTAGATGCGTGAGGGCAATAGGAAATTCCAGGGAGAGCTAATACCATGTGCAGAAGTCTGTGGTGAGATGGGGCTCATCATGGTTGGAGGGGAAGGAAGTTCTGTTGTGTTGGCACCCCAAAAGCCAAGGGTACAGTGGTAACAGATGAGTTTAAAGAGATTATTTTAAAAAGAAGGTAAATAACAGAGTGATAAGGCAGGAAAATTCTGGAGAAGAGTGGAAAAAACAGTATATACCACAAGGTGTTTCTCTGACAAAAGAGATTTTATTCATGAGAAGCTCTTTCCCTATAGTTCTTTAATTACCACAACCTGGATCTTACTTTTCTACATCTCTCTTGTTTTATTGGAGCTCCTGTCCCACACCATGAAAGATACTATACCAAGTGTGGAGGTCATGGTGTCCCTGTTCTCATTGGGAAGTTGCAGATATGGGTGGAGGAAGACATGCTTCCCATAAGCCAAGTAAGAATCCTAACGCACTTTCTCAGAGAATCATGCTTTTATCCTAAGATTTCGTTCTTGAGTACCAACAGTGCTGCAGAAGGGACCATTTCCAGCAATATTTCTATGAAAAAAAAGTGAGCATTATGTCTGAACAACCAAATGATGGGATTCCTAGAACAATACAATTTATTCATAAGCTGGTGACTGTCTGTACCTTGAAAGTGTCATATTTTATCCTGTCTGGAGATTACAGTTTGGAAACATCTAGAATTATCCCCACCAAGAACTCACCTAACTCTCTAGGCATGCTGAATGCCAAGAGTGTATAGGCAGGTGAAGAGGGGAAAGAAGAATTCATTTAGGAGAATAAATTAAACATTGATCTTGGTGATAAAGATGTCTAAATCATTTTACCTTTGGATATTAACTTGTCTTCTGGACAATGGAGGAAATAGTGGGCAATTTTTTTTTTTTTTGCCTTGAAATATAAGTTTACGGAGAAGAACTGCTTCTTTAATTGTCACAAAGCCAAGAGAATTATGTTATATACAAATTTCAAAAAAAAATAATTCATGTACAGTCACTTGTCATGGTATCTTAAAATGTTTGTTCATCAGCTTGTTTGAGATAAACTAATAAAAAATTCATGTTGATAATAGGCTTTTTTCTTCCTATTTCAAGAAACTCTTTTTATAGATATTACAAAAAATGTTTTGCAGGCAAAACAGAGTATTTAATATTATAATTTTATATTTCTGTATTTAGATCAATCTTGTGCTAAAATATATAGCTGGCAAAATACTCTCAGACATCTTAGTAAGCAAACAGAGAAATAAAACTTTTTTCACTTCTTCCCTGCCTTCTTGTCTTCCTTGTACATTTCTCAAAACCCTACTATGTGCTCAGCATGATCATTAAGTGCCAGAAAATTCAGTGTTCAATTAGTTCACCATTATGTGAAAGAAGATAGAAAGTAAAGCAACAGTTGAAAGACCAAGTACCAAATGTCGTGACAGAGGTGCACGCGAGGGGCTCAAAGGGTAGATGAAGGAGAGCGGTGCACTCACAGTCTCAGAAGGCGTGTGGGACAGAGTGGGAACTTGGTGCCAGTGAATGGCACTAGGGCTGGTTACTGAAGACGCTGTCAAAAGGAAGGAGGGCATTCTGTGAAAAAAGAAGAGCATGAGCAAAGGTCTACAGGAACAAAATAAAATGCCTGGGAACAGCAAATCCTGTGGTTACCCAAAACTTACTAATTCAGAGTTTGAGAACTCTTTGAAATGAAGTCGAAGTAATTAAAAAAGAAAGAAAGAAAACAGGAAGAAAGAAAGGAAAAAACCCCACATCTGTAGACATTCTGTTGATGTCCCAGTTGGAATTTGGCTAAACCTAAAGAATCTTCCTGTTCTGAATCAATCAGTAATCCCACTTAAATGGCCAAAGTATTCTGCAATGGGCTTTTCCAATTATTTTGAATTATGGTTAACTTTTTCTTCTAGGTATCTTGTGGGTAAAAAACATTTTTAAACTTAGTAAAGTCAGGTGGTAATCTGAATTTACCTGATTTGATGGCTGACTCAGGATCTTGCAGAGTTTATGGTTCTTCTTATAAAACAGCAACACTGTAGCATTTATACCATTTGAGTACTACTAAATAACTTAGAATTATCCTAGACATAACAGTATTTTTTAAGGAAGAAAATTTGAGACTTAGAAAATGAAAGTAGGTCACTTTGAAAGTCACTTCAGAATTTAAGGGTCACTATTACCTATTAATGAAGGAGCTGGAACCCTTGGAGAAACCCAGATGCCTTGACCATAACTTCAGCGATGTGGTCCTTTGATATCTTCACCCGAATTTTTCATAGACATTTCTAACATACCATGCCTCCCCCCAAAATCTTTGTTTTCTCCCATCTTCTGTATTCCTAGGTATGCTCCTTCTTTAGTCTTTTCCATCTGGTAATATGACAAAAAAAAAAAAAAATTAAAGGTCTCCCTAATCTTTATTATAGACAATTGAATCTTTAAAAAAATTTTTTTAATTCCAGTTAACATAGTGTTTTGTTAGTTGCAGGTGTACAATATAGTAATTCCACACTTCCATACATCACCCTATGCTCATAATGAGAAGTGCACCCCTTAATCCCTACACCCGTTTCACCCCCTAGTAACCATCAGTTTGTTCTTTGTAATTAGGAGTCTGTTTCTTGATTTCTCTTTATTTTTTCCCTTTGTTAATTTGTTTTATTTCTTAATTTTTTAAAATTTTATTTTGTTTTATTTTCTTTATTTCTTAAATTCCACATGAATGGAATTCTTAAATACCATGGGAGTGAAATTATATGGTATTTGTCTTTTTTCTGACTTATTTCACTTAGCCTTAAACTCTCTAGCTGCATGGTAAGATCTCATTCTTTTTTATGGTTTCATGATATTCCATTATATATTATGTATATAATATATATATATTCAGTGGATAACCAGAGCTTTTTGTATCACTGCTACCAATCTAATATAAGCCACCATTATCTATCAGGTGGACTGCTATGAAAAGCTCTGGTTCCACTCTTGACTCCCTGAAAAAAAGCATTTACTACACAGTAGCAAAAGCAATCTTCTTGAAACATACATATTCAAATCTTAATTCCAAATTCCTCCTTATGACCTACAAAGTCTGAGAAGACTGGATTCTAGCTTAACTCTGCAAACTCCCTTTCTGGTTTATTCTCCATCTGTATTAGGTCTTCCTTGAAAAATTAGAACACATGGAGCTCTTTCTCCTAGGCATTTGCAAATTCTTTTTTTTTTTTTTTCCTTTTCTGGGAAAAAAAAAAAAAAAGGTCTGGAATACCCTTTCCCCCCATTCTTTACATGTCCAACTTCTCTTTCTTTTTTGGGTCTCAGTGTAAATGGAGATTCCTCTGAGGAGATTTCTCTGATCACTCACTCCAAGATTGGCTTCCCATTGTGTTCTCTATCATAGCACCTTCCTTATTTCCTCCTATCATTCACCACAATTTGTGATTATTTTGAGGGATTGTTATTTTTTGGCAGTGGGAGGGGGGGAGTTGGTTGGTTTATCACCTGCCCCCTAATATATTCCTCTTTTCTTTTCTTTTTGCAGAGGCAAGCACAATGTATTGAACATGGTAAACAATAATTAATGTTTCTTGAATGATTTGATGACATAAATATAGATCTATTTGATGAGCAATTGTGATGTTTCTAACCTCAGTATAAACAAAGAATTTTTTTAAGAAAACAAATGATTTGCAATTATATTTTCATTTTATATAAATATTAGTTTTTCTTACTTAAACACTCAAAGTTCATGAGAGCTAAGACGATGTGAATAAGTATAAGATAAGATGCTATAAAAGCAATGACAATATGTATTACTAAGCTTTCAAGAACATAGAATAAAACTGGGAATTAACATAATTAAAGTGGATAACAGAAAGACATTGTCCCCACTACCTAATGTGAAAGCCACAATTGGTGTTCTACAGGACTCACTACATTTCCTCAAAAACAGTAAGTAGTTCACTAGCTTAGTACCATGCAGGAAGTGCCATCCAGGAAAGCTGGGTTCACATGAAAACTAACTTTTGAACACTGGAAACTATTTCAATTATCAAATAAATGAACACTAATGACATCTAACCTGTCTGGGGCTAGCTTATGTCTAGGGTTGAGAGTTTTCAACAACTTTAATAACAAAGGGCTATTTTTTTTTTCCTCCTGAAATTTTCAGTAAATCCATCAGGTATTCAGAGCTTTTGGAAACAAAGCTGACTAAATCTTACAATACGGACTAAAGAAGTAGCATCTAAGAAAAGAATATCATAACTTTGTGTTATACCTGCCAACTAAAAATAATGTCCTCCCCCCATCCCGAAAATACTCCCTGATTAAATATATAGATTTAACATTGCAGCATGACAAGATTATTACATTTCATTATAAGATTATTACATTTCATTATAGTGTATGGTCAAACGTATAGCCTATAGTTAATTTGTCTACAGGGAAAATAATCACAACGTAGACCTTGGAATGATCCAAATGGCTTCTTGACACTAGCTTGACTGTACAATTCTGAGTAGTGTTTCTACAGACAAACTTTTGAGTATTTTGCCCAGTAAAAATCTTATAGTGAAGAAGGCTTTGCATAATTCTGTAGTGTTTTTGATTAAAAAGTCCTTAAAATTTGTTTTAATTTTAGAAGATTTGGAAAAAATATTTTATATGCAGACAGAGCTACATCAATCATACATCACATTGAATTGTAATATTGTATTATGGAAGCTTTACTAAAATACAGCGTTATTAAGGTAAACTTTGCCACTGTTGTAGGAGTGGTAATGAGAGTCTATCAATTTATGCAAACAATGTATGCACAGCAATTTATGCTTCCTTTTGGTTGTTTATTCATTCAAAATCTATATTTTGAGCAACTATTATATGTCAGACACTCCATGGGGTGTGATGGATGCAAGAGGGAATACAAAGATAGGGTCCAGCTCTTCCGGAACTCATTTTATACAAAAGTGAGATAGGGATAAATAATATAATATATAAAATAATACATAATAATAATAATATAATGCTATATAATATGACATAAGGCAATGTGAAATAATAGAAACTATGGGAAGTTTTCTGGTGTAGAATATAACTTCACATGGACACATACAGGATCTTAATTTTTATCAGCAGGCATGGAGTGAATATTAATTTTTCTCCTGTCGATTAATAGCAACAGGTTGTAGGCAATTCAAATTGTCTTTAACTCGTTACAATGCATTCTCCAGCAATCACCCAGATTGAAATACCAAGGGATTCCAAATACTGGTCCAAATAATTTAAGCGCGTCCCTATTTTGCTCTTAAGAGTCTCTTTGGAAACTTTATATACTTTCTTAAGAATTTAGGATGAAAGTAGCCCCATATGAGTTGCAAGTCTAAATATAACAGTAATTTAGGATGACAACACTTTCACTTTTAAACAAATAGGGGAAAACATCTGATTTAGAAGGCCTGTGATATGTTCAATTATGTTTTGCTGTCAGCAGAAAATAGGCTGAAATTAATCTGCTCAAAGTTGGGAGATTTTATAACTACTGCACTTAAAGGTAATAAAAGTTGCCTACACTCATTATTATTAGCATCTGAGGCCCATGAGAATACTTGAGGTTTGTTATGAGTAAATATCATTTGAGAAACAAATTCTGTTGCTATGACATTTACTTCACACGCTGAAAATTCCATCATGGATGGAAGTAGATCATTTTGTTTGAAAGAAAATTATGTAGTCCACACAGGCTATTGTGAATTTGACTAGAATTTCAGTATCTCAAAATTATTACCTTTCAAACTTTCCAATTACTGTTTTCCTCTAGGCATGGTACCTGGTCTCAGTCACTAATGTATGCTTTTTTCAAAGTGCCATTGCAAAAAGTCAATATACTTCTGGGAAAAAATCATCATAATAGAAATTATTAGAATTTACGAAGTGCTTTCCATCTTCAAAGTGATTTACAAACATTAATTAATTACCATCCAAGAACAGGGACCTACCCAACATACCATGTAGTTCCAGGAATAAATGATAACTCATCCAAGATTTTATGCAGCATACTTCCCAGTCTTTGATGGGGATGGGAAACAAAACATAGGATTTCTTTTTTCTCTCACTGAGTTGCAGCATACTGCCTTTGTTTAAAGTCATCAGATTTGCTTCTCTCATGAGCTTTGCTCTGGAGAAGGTAAGTAAGTATCTTCTAAGGCTTGCCTATCCAGATTGTGAAGTATACGTTTTTCAAAACGGGAAAATAATTCTGATGCTTTCTCAAAATTACTATATTCCACAAATTTTATTTTTATTTATTACTTCTTTCAAGAATACCCACCCAAATCTGGAGGTTAGGCCAACTTATTTTAGCCAAGCTATAAAAAAAATACTTATCTTCCTAAGGAAACTGGGGGAAAACAAATTGCCCTAACAGTTGGCTGCATAAATCTGTCCAGAAAGCAAAATATGTATTGTAAGCATCATTCTCTCTGCCCAGGACTGTACTGAGTGCTGTCAAGAAGAGGAATATAAAAAATAATGGAGCAAATTTACCTTTTTATAAAAATTATTTTGTATATAAAGAAATGAAAGAACTCCTAACAGCTATTATATATATTTTCATGACAGAAAAGAATGTTCGTATGGATAAGTAGAAAGCAAATTACTTCCAAACTTTAAAATATTGAAGAGGAATGTCTGGGTGGCTCAATTAGTTAAGTGTCCAACTCTTGATTTTGGCTCAGGTCATGATCTCAAGGTTGTGAGACAGAACCCCACGTCCGGCTCTGCACTGGACGTGAAGTGTGCTTGAGATTCTCTCTTTCCCTGTATCCCTCTCCCTTCCCCCACAACCCTGCGCAGCTCGAGAGTATGTGCATGCACTCTCTCTCTCTCTCTCTCTAAAATATATATATTTATATATATATATATAATATAATATATATATTATATATATATATATAATAAGGAAATAAGTTAATAAAATAATGAACAAATTCAGGATTTTGATATTCTTTTTTTTTCATTATCTTAATTATATTAATAGCTTGTTACAAATGGTTGACCAGATTTCCTAGACCTGTGGTTTATGAACACAGAGCCTTGCTATTCAAGGGATACAGGCAAGGCTGTGACATACAAACTTGAAGTCAATAAAAAAAGCCAAACCCACTAATTTGATGGTAATGAGATAAAGAAGTAGGTAGACTAACCATCAGTTATTTTCAATTTGGATTTTTCTCCGAAGATAAAAGCTTTAAATAAATAATAATAATAATTGAATTGATTTATATAAAATAACTTACTCTTTTCTGCTGAGTAAGAACATTTTAAAATTGAACATGTAAAAAACCAGAATTCATACTCAACTTCATGTCATCAAAGAGTGGACATTTTACCACAAAAAGGAGAAGAAAGTCATAATCTCTTAAATAGTTCACAAATTATTCATTATTAAAATCTCATCATACTGTATGAACTTTTCTCATTTTTCACTGAACAATGAAAGTCCTATCACAGCTTTGCACTTGGGGACCTCTGAAACACACCAGCAATTCTCAATGGAGAGTAGAGACGGGTCAGAATTTCCGAGAGTTCTTTGTGGCTTGAAAAGCATATTCAATATACCCATTGTTTTAGTAATGAAAATTCAATTAACTCAGAGTTAAAGAAATCTCAAGAAAGCTCAACACAATTATTTGGGCTAGTGAAAATATAGAAGTAAATTGGAAAAGCTATACAGAGTGGGTGTGTGTCATGAAAGGTAATGAAACACTGCTTCATATTAGAAGTAGTCCACTCTGTGGCATGTCTGAGTTCCTTTAAAACCCTGCAATTCTCTCAAGCCGCAGAGTGGACTACTTCATCTCATTTACAGATGAAGAAACTGAGAATAATATTTCAATAATTCTATTTCAAAAGTTGATGAGGTTAGAACTGAAATATTTAAATAAAATAAATTATTTAAATAAATTAAAATTAAATTGAATTAAAAAATTAAAATTATGAAAAACAACACTGGAATGGTTAATTTTATGTGTCAGTGTACTGGGCTGCAGGGGGCCCAGATATTTAGTTCATATTCTGGGTATGTCTATGAGGGAGTTTCTGGAGGAGTTTGAATCAGTAGATGGAATGAAGAAAATTGCCCTTTCCAGTGTGGCAGGACCTTATCCAATCCAGAAAAGGCCTAAGTAAAATAAAAGGTTATGGAAGAAATAAAAAGATTGCCTGACAATCTTCATGCTAAAACACTCACCCTCTCCTAACTTCATACTCAGACTCAGAACAATAATTATACCATAGGCTCTCCTGGTTCCCAGACCCAGACTGGAGCTATGCCATGGGCTCTCCTGGGTCTGGAATTCTTCACCTCCATAATTTCATATCAATTCCTTATCATCTCCTCTTTCACTCTCTTTTCATATATGTTTATACATGTGTGCAATTGTGTATACACATACCTGTACACACAAACACACATCCTATTGGTTCTGTTTCTCAAGAGAAACCTAATTCAAGTACTGAGTGCAATAGTGATGTGATTACCAAATTCTTGATTCTATTGAATTAAATATTTAATTCTATAGCAAATAACATCATAATGTGGGGAGTGTCTAAAAGTTAACATCTCAAGAAGGAGTCTAGACTGATAAGATATAGAGGCTTAATAAAAGTAGATTCACTTACAGTAGAGAATAGTTATTTTACTGCATTTGAAATACAGATGGATTCCAGATCATCTCTCACTGTTTGGATTTGCTGTTAAAGATATAGGCATGTTCTCTTATGGGCTACCTTCTGGTGTACACTTAGAAGAGAGACACTGACATGGGAGGATTTTAGTATGAAGAATAGGAGATCAGAGGACATGGAGCTGATCTGAAGTTAATATTACCTGGCAGCCCACAGGTTTATAAAGTTATAATTCTGCTGTGTCAAGTCTCCTAATCCTTATTCCCTTTTCCTCCTTAAGCTGTTTCTAGGCACAACCACAGTTTTTCTCCTTCCTGTAAGAAGTATGGAAATAAGTTATCATGTTTATAAGAGTTTTTAACAGCAACGTACTTGGTCAGTAAAGGGGTCCAACTAGAAATCTCTCCTAAATATCAGGCAAGTACCTACATCACACAGAATATCTTTCTGCACTTTGAAGAGTTTTGATCAGGAAGGGATGCTGTACTTTGTCAAATGCTTTTTCAGCATCTATGGAGAGTATCATATGGTTCTTGTTCTTTCTTTTATTAATGTGTTCTATCACATTGATTGATTTGCGGATGTTGAACCAACCCTGCAGCCCTGGAATAAATCCCACTTGATCATGGTGAATAATCCTTTTAATGTACTGTTGAATCCTATTGGCTAGTATTTTGGCGAGAATTTTTGCGTCTGTGTTCATCAAGGATATTGGTCTGTAGTTCTCTTTTTTGGTGGGATCCTTGTCTGGTTTTGGGATCAAGGTGATGCTGGCCTCATAGAATGAGTTTGGAAGTTTTCCTTCCATTTCTATTTTTTGGAAGAGTTTCAGGAGAATAGGAATGAGTTCTTCTTTAAATGTTTGGTAGAATTCCCCTGGGAAGCCGTCTGGCCCTGGGCTTTTGTTTGTTTGGAGATTTTTGATGACTGTTTCAATCTCCTTACTGGTTATGGGCCTGTTCAGGTTTTCTATTTCTTCCTGGTTCAGTTGTGGTAGTTTATATGTCTCTAGGAATGCATCCATTTCTTCCAGATTGGCCAATTTGTTGGCGTAGAGTTGC
Organism: Meles meles; assembly: GCF_922984935.1. NCBI lineage: Eukaryota > Metazoa > Chordata > Mammalia > Carnivora > Mustelidae > Meles > Meles meles. Next base: position 44,556,627 of record NC_060085.1, on the reverse strand, counting down.
TCATAGTATGTTCTTATAATTGTCTGTATTTCTTTGGTGTTAGTTGTGATCTCTCCTCTTTCATTCATGATTTAATTGATTTGAGTCCTTTCTCTTTTCTTTTTGATGAGTCTGGCCAGGGGTTTATCAATCCTATTGATTCTTTCAAAGAACCAGCTCCTAGTTTCATTGATTTTTTCTATTGTTTTTTTGGTTTCTATTTCATTGATTTCTGCTCTGATCTTTATGATTTCTCTTCTCCTGCTGGGTTTAGGGTTTCTTTCTTGTTCTTTCTCCAGCTCCTTTACACGTAGGGTTAGGTTGTGTACTTGAGACCGTTCTTGTTTCTTGAGAAAGGCTTGTACCGCTATATATTTTCCTCTCAGGACTGCCTTTGCTGTGTCCCACAGATTTTGAACTGTTGTGTTTTCATTATCATTTGTTTCCATGAATTTTTTCAATTTTTCTTTAATTTCCTGGTTGACCCATTCATTCTTTAGAAGGATGCTGTTTAGTCTCCATGTATTTGGGTTCTTTCCAGCTTTCGTCTTGTGATTGAGTTCTAGCTTCAGAGCATTGTGGTCTGAAAATATGCAGGGAATAATCCTAATCTTTTGATACCGGTTGAGACCTGATTTGTGACCCAGGATGTGATCTATTCTGGAGAAGGTTCCATGTGCACTAGAGAAGAATGTGTATTCTGTTGCTTTGGGATGAAATGTTCTGAATATATCTGTGATGTTCATCTGGTCCAGTGTGTCATTTAAGGCCTTTATTTCCTTGTTGATCTTTTGCTTGGATGATCTGTCCATTTCAGTGAGGGGAGTGTTAAAGTCCCCTACTATTATTGTATTATTATTGATGTGTTTCTTTGATTTTGTTATTAATTGGTTGATATAGTTGGCTGCTCCCACGTTAGGGGCATAGATATTTAAAATGGTTAGATCTTCTTGTTGGACAGACCCTTTGAGTAGGATATAGTGTCCTTCCTCATCTCTTATTATAGTCTTTGGCTTAAAATCTAATTGATCTGATATAAGGATTGCCACCCCAGCTTTCTTCTGATGCCCATTAGCATGGTAAATTGTTTTCCACCCCCTCACTTTAAATCTGGAGGTGTCTTCGCGTCTAAAATGAGTTTCTTGTAGGCAACATACTGATGGGTTTTGTTTTTTTATCCATTCTGATACCCTGTGTCTTTTGATTGGGGCATTTAGCCCATTAACATTCAGGGTAACTATTGAGAGATATGAATTTAGTGCCATTATTAGCCTGTAAGGTGACTGTTACTGTATATTGTCTCTGTACCTTTCTGATCTACTACTTTTAGGCTCTCTCTTTGCTTAGAGGACCCCTTTCAATATTTCCTGTAGAGCTGGTTTGGTGTTTGCAAATTCTTTCAGTTTTTGTTTGTCCTGGAAGCTTTTGATCTCTCCTTCTATTTTCAATGATAGCCTAGCTGGATAGAGTATTCTTGGCTGCATGTTTTTCTCGTTGAGTGCTCTGAATATATCATGCCAGCTCTTTCTGGCCTGCCAGGTCTCTGTGGATAAGTCTGCCGCCAATCTAATATTTTTACCATTGTATGTTACTGATTTCTTTTCTCGGGCTGCTTTCAGGATTTTCTCTTTGTCACTAAGACTTGTAAATTTTACTATTAGGTGACGGGGTGTGGACCTATTCTTGTTGACTTTGAGGGGGGTTCTCTGCATCTCCTGGATTTTGATGCTTGTAGGGATAGAGGGCACATACCTCAATATTATCAAAGCCATCTATGAAAAACCCACCGCAAATATCATTCTCAATGGAGAAAAACTGAAAGCTTTTCCATTAAGGTCAGGAACACGGCAGGGATGTCCATTATCACCACTGCTATTCAACATAGTATTAGAAGTCCTAGCCTCAGCAATCAGACAACAAAAAGAAATTAAAGGCATCCAAATTGGTAAAGAAGAAGTCAAACTATCACTCTTCGCAGATGATATGATACTATATGTGGAAAACCCAAAAGACTCCACTCCAAAACTGCTAGAACTTGTACAGGAATTCAGTAAAGTGTCAGGATATAAAATCAATGCACAGAAATCAGTTGCATTTCTGTACACCAACAAGAAGACTGAAGAAAGAGAAATTAAGGAGTCAATCCCATTCACAATTGTACCCAAAACTATAAGATACCTAGGAATAAACCTAACCAAAGAGACTAAGAATCTATACACAGAAAATTATAAAGTACTCATGAAAGAAATTGAGGAAGACACAAAAAAATGGAAAAATGTTCCATGCTCCTGGATTGGAAGAATAAATATTGTGAAAATGTCTATGCTACCTAAAGCAATCTACACATTTAATGCAATCCCTATCAAAATACCATCCATTTTTTTCAAAGAAATGGAACAAATAATCCTAAAATTTATATGGAACCAGAAAAGACCTCGAATAGCCAAAGGAATATTGAAGAACAAAGTCAAAGTTGGTGGCATCACAATTCCGGACTTCAAGCTCTATTACAAAGCTGTCATCATCAAGACAGCATGGTACTGGCACAAAAACAGACACATAGACCAGTGGAACAGAATAGAGAGCCCAGAAATCGACCCTCAACTCTATGGTCAACTAATCTTCGACAAAGCAGGAAAGAATGTCCAATGGAAAAAAGACAGCCTCTTCAATAAATGGTGCTGGGAAAATTGGACAGCCACATGCAGAAAAATGAAATTGGACCACTTCCTTACACCACACACGAAAATAGACTCCAAATGGATGAAGGACCTCAATGTGAGAAAGGAATCCATCAAAATCCTTGAGGAGAACGCAGGCAGCAACCTCTTCGACCTCAGCCGCAGCAACATCTTCCTAGGAACAACGGCAAAGGCAAGGGAAGCAAGGGCGAAAATGAACTATTGGGATTTCATCAAGATCAAAAGCTTTTGCACAGCAAAGGAAACAGTTAACAAAACCAAAAGACAGCTGACAGAATGGGAGAAGATATTTGCAAACGACATATCAGATAAAGGGCTAGTATCCAAAATCTATAAGGAACTTAGCAAACTCAACACCCAAAGAACAAACAATCCAATCAAGAAATGGGCAGAGGACATGAACAGACATTTCTGCAAAGAAGACATCCAGATGGCCAACAGACACATGAAAAAGTGCTCCACGTCACTCGGCATCAGGGAAATACAAATCAAAACCACAATGAGATATCACCTCACACCAGTCAGAATGGCTAAAATTAACAAGTCAGGAAATGACAGATGCTGGAGAGGATGTGGAGAAAGGGGAACCCTCCTCCACTGTTGGTGGGAATGCAAGCTGGTGCAACCACTCTGGAAAACAGCATGGAGGTTCCTCAAAATGTTGAAAATAGAACTACCCTATGACCCAGCAATTGCACTACTGGGTATTTACCCTAAAGATACAAACATAGTGATCCGAAGGGGCACGTGTACCCGAATGTTTATAGCAGCAATGTCTACAATAGCCAGACTATGGAAAGAACCTAGATGTCCATCAACAGATGAATGGATCAAGAAGATGTGGTATATATACACAATGGAATACTATGCAGCCATCAAAAGAAATGAAATCTTGCCATTTGCGACGACGTGGATGGAACTAGAGCGTATCATGCTTAGTGAAATAAGTCAATCGGAGAAAGACAACTATCATATGATCTCCCTGATATGAGGACATGGAGAAGCAACATGGCGGGGTAGGGGGATAGGAGAAGAATAAATGAAACAAGATGGGATTGGGAGGGAGACAAACCATAAATGACTCTTAATCTCACAAAACAAACTGGGGGTTGCTGGGGGGAGGTGGGATTGGGAGAGGGGGAGCGGGCTATGGACATTGGGGAGGGGAGGCGAACCATAAGAGACTATGGACTCTGAAAAACAACCTGAGGGTTTTGAAGGGTCAGGGGTGGGAAGTTGGGGGAACAGGTGGTGGGTGATGGGGAGGGCATGTTTTGCATGGAGCACTGGGTGTCGTGCAAAAAGAATGAATACTGTTACGCTGAAAAAAAAAATAAATAAATAAAAAAAAATCTCCATTAAAAAAAAAAAAAAAGAATATCTTTCTGAAATGGCTTGATGTAATCATCATTGGTTCCATTCTTTATTTAGTCCCATTTAGTGTTGGGACTACTCATTTTTCTTGTAAAATTTTTGGATTTTGACATAAATATAGGTTGAATCTCTTTTCATTGTCTATTAGGAACTCAAGGAAATACAATAATTTCTTCCGTTAGGGGTCTAGTTCATATCAGCAGATGACAGCGGCTCCATTTGTTGACAGTTTTAAACGTTGCATGCATTACACTAAATACTTGTGCACATTATGTCCTTTAATCCTAATATTAGCAATAAGGGGACGTTAAAATATGTGTCCAAGGCCTCACTAAGAGTAGAGATTCAAATCAATCAAGAGACAAAGCAGATGTTATTGAATATTAATGCTAAACTCGATTCCAAAAATTTTGGTATGGGATAAATATTAGATATTGAATAATGCATGCTTTTAATACTCCTACAATCATGAGTGAAAGCACAACTTCAAACCTGTAAGAGTTGCTGATAAGAACTGCTTTTGCCTTCAGACTTGTACACACGATTATGTATCTAATTCATTTAATCAGTGGAAACAAAAATCTCATAGTATTTTTAACTCTCAGTATCTGCTTTGAGGAGGACGATACAAATCTTGTCTCTCACCAAGTTGAGGAATCCACTGAGACCATGTGGGCGTGGTATTTCTGGTCAATACAGCTGTGTCGTGGACAGGCAGCTGTTAACATGAGTGTGCCAAACAGCATTTGCTATTGCTTATTTATTTTGCTCCATCAAAGCACAGCCAAATCTTAGGGCATGGAGGAGAATAAGGCTCATTAATTTGTACTGTATGCTTGACACACTATTCAGGCGGGGAGAAATTCTGAACTATGAAAAGTCATTGTCCATCTGCTGCTGACTACACTGGGTATTTTAAACAGCTCTAAAATACATCAGAAATGAAAAGGACAAAATCCAGTTTTGAGGACTGTGTGATTTGAGGGTTGTGAGGATAATTCAAATATTTCAACATAATTAAGAGGTCGCACCATGTGAAGAAGGCAAAACTAGTGTGACCATTTCTCAATCCTAGCTCTCCAGGACATCAAGTCTGATTGGCTGGCATTGAGGGCAGACTGCCAGGAGGCCAAACTCCTCAAGGCTGTTCGTGAAGGAAACGGATGGCCACATGGAATGGCATTAGCCTACTCATTAACCTTACCTTCTCTCAGACTGCTTTTTCCAGAATGCAGTTCCAAGAAGTAGGACCACTGACTCAAATAGGTTCACCTTAGAGACGACTCGACCTGCAAACATCTTTTAATTCTTGGACAGTGTAGGATTATTTTCATAGTTGCAGGGAAGATGGACTATATATATATATATATGTGTGTGTGTGTGTATATATATATATATATATATATATATATATATATATATATGGACCAAAATGTCAAAAACTTGGTTAAATAATTCTGTTACTAGATTTATTTATTGTATGAAAACAAGCCCACTTGCATTGCTAACAATTTGTAATAATTACCTGAGATTTGGTCAGGCAACTTTTTCCATAGGAGAATTCAAAATTGATTTAAAAAATTAAATTTTGCAGTGAGAAGTTACCTGTTATATACCGGAGTTGTTAGATTGTTTTAGATGGGTTCTTATTTCCCTTCTTTTCTCTTTCTTTGCCATAAAGCAATTTTTCCTGTCATTATTATTCCTGAAACTCCTAAAAAAGTGAGTCAAAAAGAACATCATGTATATACATTTTTAATGGGTATGAATATTTCCTAGCCTCACCTAATTTAGAGGTAAAAGCACATCATCACCCTTCGGAATAGCTTACATTTTTAAGAATCCCCACGATAAACAAATAATTACATTTTATTTCCAAGTAGGGTGAACATTTTTAATACTGAAGTAAATTGCCTGGAGCATATAAAAAATATACATCTTCCCCATGATAACTGCAACCTATTTCATATTCATCATCATCATCGAGAGGAGTTATTTATATTTCCCATAGAAGTCACTTAAAAGCCACAGCAGTTAAAACTCCAGAGATTATTTGGCACTTTCTGAATGTATGTAATCACGTATGAACTTTAAAATTCAAAAGTTTTTAAAACTGCTTTATTAATGTACCATAGATATTTACAGGATCTTAATAATATACACTTTTTTTTCCCTTTCCAAACAAGTCTGTATTAATCATGTATTTTGTGATGGGGGCTGGAGAGCTTATTTACAGAATGATTTGCTTTCAAAAAACTCTCAAAGATTTATGGTTTCATTCATCGTGTAAGTGGCTGAATTGTAAAACAGTAAAAAATGATGACAACTGACAGGAAGTAGACGCTAGTTTCTAAGGCTGGAATTCCTCTGGAACTCAAACCTGCAAAACATACAAATGAAACAAAATATCTTGAGAAAAAACAAAATTGCTTGTTAGATTAAGTTTTCATGCATACTATCATTTCTCTTCTAATAACGTGTGTTAGCACACTTGCTGCATTTACATTACACTTAATTTTAGGAAGTGTCATTAGCTCTCGGTTCTAGGATATCTGTTTTAAATGTAAAAATGAACAAGAAAAATGCCTCAACTGGCCGAGTCTGACTGGAGGGCAGCTTAGGATTTGCCAGTGTGTGGTGGCTGATGATTTCACCCAGCTACAACTTCAGGCAGTTGAGGAAGTGATTCCTCTGAAGCAGAAATAATAAACGATTATTACATGCTAAATCTGACTGATTGGTGTTACCTGCTTAGAACACTGTGTTGAGAGGATTTGAGATTTGTGACTCAGCTCGGTGTGCATGTCATGATTGATTAGTGATGCCTGCCACAGAAATGGGAATAGGAGTAAAAGAACATGTGTTCCATATTTTCTATCCTTACTCCCAGAAGCCCGTGAGTACCCAGAGAAAAACTTTCTGATTTTTGTGCCAATAGAATGAATTCTGCACCAATGACACACAGTTGTGTGTGTTTTCTTTTGCTTTTTTTTCTTTTTGAGATTCAAATGAAGAAACATAAAACTGTTTATAATATGTAAGCATGTTGCAAATTTGAGGGATTATTTAAAGAAAACTTGACTCATCACCTCTTGTTCACAACTGAAAATGGAAACACAGACCTTTTATTTTTTCACCCAACATTCATAGAGCCTAGATTTCATGCCGCAGCTGTCTAGATTCAAAATCTACAACAGCAATGGTGATTCAACTTACTTGACATTTTTGGAATTCTAATTTCCTCACTGCTGCTTCCATCCCCACCATCGCTAACTGTTCTTATTTCAATCAAGTAGTCTTCTTCAAACGGAACCAGAAGCTCAGCCGAGGTATTGTTTGTTTCCAAAATATGTGTTTTACTCTGTCTGTTTTGCCGGTACAGAATCTGAATACAATGGTGAATCAAGTTAAATGGACATGTCACTTTTTTAACGTCCAGATTCTCATGGAACACTATGAGACATATCAGAATAAATGCTGTACTCCTTGAATGGGAATATCCAGTCTGTGACTTTTCTTTAAATTCAGTCATTAAAAAAAAAAAAAAAATTTGTCTTTGGCCAATGCTTTTGAAATGAGAATAGATATTTTCTCTATTAATTAAATAGCTTGAGGCTATTATCCTTGGAGCTCACTGTGAAGTCACTGGTTAGTTTGGACCCATTTCAAATGTCTGAATATGTGCATTGCCAGGAGATGTTGCCCATTACCACTGATGGGAATAATTTGCTCTGGGTACTTGGCTATACTCTTGTTAGATTCTTTTTATGTTATTAAAAGCTCATATCCTACTGCAGCCTAAGTTCTAGAAATTCTATTTGAATATATTCTTGGACTTCATTCTCATCTCACTCACCTTACTACCCACACACACCATCATATTTTGATGGCAAGAGGAATCACTTGAAGAAAAATTATTGCATATTATAGTTTAATTCTTATTGTTCCATGACACATTGCTGTCCACAGAACATAAAAATTTTTAATGAAGAATCTGAAAGAAGCAATGCTAAGTATTTTTCAATTTTTTTAAAGACTCCTGTATTTTAACATGCATAAATTTGTTTCTTATTTGGTTGTAACACTCTTGGTTTCTTAGTAACTTAAATGATATTATTAAAGGAAAAACAAAATACTCACCTTATAGCCCAATACTTCAGACTCATTTTCCATGGTTTTTACGTGCTCCCAATTCAGGCATAATTTAGAGTTTGTCAGCTTCCAGGCAATGTTAGCTGGTGGTTGGCTTGGAGCTTTAAAGAGATAATCAAAGATTCAAATGAATATTAATTATGGTCACTGTATGACCCATCAACAAGAAAAGGGAAAATAAGTCCTGGATGATTATCATAGAAGCAGCAAAAATGTTTTCAGTGTCATTTGAAATATCATATTAATTCTAATCAGAGTAAGCAAATTCATTTAAATTCTGGTCATTTGGGACCATCTTTGTGACAAACTTATAAATTAATAATGGCTTGTTGCATGTCCAGTATTAATTTATTAATCATTGCTGCTGAGTTTGTTTACTTTACCATACATAAATAGATGGAGGGCTCTGTTATCTAGTGTTGATTTGGTCATCAATCAAGGAGCATGACACGCAAATTCAGGCTGCAAACCTTTTATACATATCAACACAGTAGTGTTAATTCCTAGTAGTCTTTTCCTTTTTAATCTTGTATTAGTTAGGGCTCTTTGGCTTTAAGTAATATGATCAACTCGAGATATGATAAGCAAAACAGTAAGAGATTATAAGGCATGTAGGAGAATTTCTTAGAACTCTTGGCAAAATGCAGCAGAGCTTCAAGAGGAACAAAATAAAAATGTCAAAAAGCCAAGAAGTTCTTCTTTCTGCTTCCCATGGTAATGTTTGCTGCATGCTCATCTTGCCATAGACCACTTCTTTGTTATTCTCAGTGAATGCGGCAAAAATCATGACTGTTCTCCATATCTGACATTTGAAACCTACTCTGTTCAGAGATAGTCCAGCCTAGAAGTCCCAGGAGAAAGATGAAGATTGACTTAATTTGGCCATGTTTATCTTAGTCTAGTCAGTTGTGGCTAGATAGTGAGAAGAATGCATGTCATTTAATACAGAGCTGTTGGGAACCCAGAAGAGAGAAAACCATCACAAACTGGGTGATCATACCAAAAGGCATTTATTTTAAATCCAAAATGCAGTTTTTAGTTCCCTGAAATTAAGTTTGTCTCACAGAAAGATGGTAAGTAAAAGGGAAGATGACTTTAGAATGAGTCTTCGAAGGTAATGGACCTAGTGCAGCTGGAGATTTCTACATACAAGAAAACTAGAGTCCAGGTTGGGAGGCCACTTATCCAAAAGCAAGCCGTTAAAGGGTGACTGAGTCACAACAGAATCCTGGTCTCTTGATTTCCAAGCTGGTGTTCCTCCATGACAACATGCTGCTTCCCAAAGATTTGAGTTCACATGATTATATTTGAGATTTAGGAAACTGGAGAGATTAAAAATAATTCGGCTGGAAAGCAGAGGCAAAGATAAAACTACCCAGCAAGATGTTTTTGGCATCTTATTTGAATTTGTGAGGCTGAATGAGCATAATATTTAACTCATTATAACACTGATGGAAATGGAAATGATTTCTTTTAGAGCTTTGACTCAACTGCTATTTATTCTCTTATATGACACTGGAAAAGTCTCAGGGTGTCTGACATCGCATTACCATATATCCCCTGTTATCCCAAACCTATAAGGACATTATTCTGTTCACCTAGTTACTTACACCTCAGTGGGGACACAGCCAAGAGATAAATGTTTCCCCCTCTGCTCCCAGTGGGGCTCAGTTCATATTTTGTAATGACTTTGTCACATTGAATTATAGCTATTCTTGATCACGAGTTTCTTTAAATTTATTGAGGGCATGTGCCTTGTCCAACTCTGTATTACCAACTACGGCACAGTGCTTGGCATATAGGGGACATAGAATTCATATATGTGGAATAAATGACTATAAAAGATGGCTAAGGAAAAACCACTCAGAGTCCTGAGTGATTTTCTCAGGTTATATTGACTATGTGCTGGGCCATGTGCAGGCACATGGGTGACACAATGTGGCCAATCTATTCATCATGCTTTCCTATAATCAAGGTCAATTGCCATCGCCAAACCTACGGCAATTCATATGATTTATAATATAAACAAGCCAATTGGGTTAGACATGACCTCGGACATTTCTTGACAATATAAGCCCAATCTTAAAGGCCTAAGAGTTTTGCACTTAGTAAGCACTCAGTGTATGCTCGTCAATATATTTATTTCTGAAAGACTGGATGTCAACAATTGTTTTGTAACTATTCCCCCTGAACTATCCCAGAGTGCCTTCTCTAATCTTTTTCTCAGTTATAAAAGAGATAATATAAAAATTCTCATGAGATATCATAGTTTTAATATCTAGTGTGCTCTTGTGGCACATCTCTTTGACCTTTTTCTTTAAAATGAAGCACTAACATTAACACCATCATAGAATCAATACGGAGAAAATATAAATTTACTCCTTTGATGTCACTGGCAGTGATGGACTCTGAAGTTTTCATCTATTTCTGTGTCTATTTTGTTTGTATATTTAGAGTAAAAGCGCTGTTTTCAACACTATGAATCCACTGGGGAAGCTCCAGGCTGGGAGACAGAACTGGCCTCTATCAACCATGTGGACAAGGAGTTGATGACTATGGCCATGACACCAAAATGTTTGTATTTGTTTCTTCATCTACCAAAGCATACATAAAATATTCTATGAACATAAAATGAGAAGAGTTCTTTCAGGAATGAGTTCTTGGTGTGAATGGCCAATGGCACAGATCATTTAGAATGCTTTTCTCTCTTGCTATCTGGGAGGTGGGAAGTGCTGGCCTAAAAGTCAAAGAGAGGTGAATTTCATCTAGTCTCTTCCATGAGGTCTGGTTTTTCTATCTTTGGAATGAGACAAAAATCTCCTAATTTCCAAGATTTTTAGCTTATATATACTGAAATATGAAATGTTCTTCACTTGGTTAGTGGTATATGTTAAAAAACACAGTAACTGCTAATTCTCCTTCCTTAGAGTCACAATTCTCCACTGTGGTCTTATGACATGATAAATTTTTCAATTGTGTTCAAAGCAGATGGTTAGTAATAATACAATTCCAAAGTCTGCAAATGATCTGCTTCTTAAATATAACTAGGGTAAATAAGATTTGCCCTTAATAATATTGTTCTTCTCAGGTTCTTTATATGCTTTTTGAAAGACAGATAAACTGGTAGAGTTTTAGCTAATTATCTGGGAAATTATCATAGTCTATCATCTTTCTTATCTTTGTCCATGAGGACGACTCCAATACCAATGCTTTTTGTCTAGTATTTAAATAAAAAGTTTCTGAAAGCTGCTTTAGAAAGTTGCTTAATATGAACATTATTAACTGTTCTGGTTTCAAGAGCTTAATGTACTTGATTAAACTGGATTTCAAATACCTATTATGACATTGAGATTTCTATTACCTTGAAAATCTTAAACACTGTCACATGGATAATATCAAACACAGGCTATGGATGTTTACATCACGTTGGCCAATGGTAAACTCAACAAACAAGCATTTTTCTAATTTTAAAAATCTTTCTGGGCAATTTTCAAAGACTAAATCATTTTCTATTAATCAAATGACAGAGCAACATTAGACTAGCCCTCTACAGCTCTAATGGTTTCCCTGTGATCAATTTTTCTGTAGATGGCATTTATATTCAACTGTAGTTCACACTGTGAATTCAATTCAAAAACAACTTCTTATGTTACACTTCTAAGTAGCAGCATGGGGTTGACATTTGGGCAAGAGAGAAAGAACATAAGTGCAAGATGAAATAAAAGCTTAATGCTTCCTTTATGTCTAAATATGGATGGATTGCAAATTTACAGCAAGAAAAATCCAGTACAGAGTACTAGTCCGTCAATGACAGAGGCCAAATTGAGCCAAAATTTGCAAACACTTTGTGTTGCTGGGTCTGAATATTTCTTTCTATATAAGCAGTGTTGTTGCTGTGGGGTTTCTTTTTTTTTCTTTTTGGAATTGATGTAAATATTTTTATCTCTTTGATTGTATATCTAAATTCTGTTTAAGTGATATCCCTGTGGATCACAATATATTTGCAATGCTTCTCCGTTGTCTTTTGGAAATATATCGTTTTCACTAAGCTATGATACTGTTAAATCACTGATAACTACTTAATAAAAATAACAACAACAACAAAATAGCTAACATCCTCACTAGTAACAATAGTAACAAAGATTTCAGAAGTTCGCATATGCTGTTCTTTCTGTTTGGAGATCTCTTTGTCCACTAGCTCCTTTTCATGTTTTATATCATATCAAAATATATACCCTTCATCACATAGGTCCTCTTTTTTTATGTAGATCTCAGCCTCTTATTTTCTTTGTACTACTTTTCATAATCTATGATGACATTTTTTTGTTTTGCTTTGTTTTGTTTTCTTTTAGGTTGCCTCTCCACTAAAAGAGAAATTGCCTGAAGGCAGAGATCTGGCTGCTTTAATCTCCATCAGGCACTAACCTATGCATAGCTCATGGGAGGCACTATTTTCTTGGGTGATTGACTGAATCATCATATTTCCCAAAAAAGGCTCTGTTTTCTGTTAAGTTTACCCAATCAGAATAGGCAGAGATTTTGGTAAATGTGAGCTTTCTTTCTGAGAATTTACAATGGATGATCAAGTATCAGACTGAATATCTAGACAGTGACAGTATGAATGTGTGATGGATGCAGAATTTCTTGCTGTCACCGATATTCTGAGGTAATCTTGATGTCATCTCAAGGACGTTGGAAAATCAAAGTTAGATCCAGGGACAGCATTTGGAATCAGGGCTATCTTCAATGTTTCATTAAAGCCATTTCTCATCTTCACTTTGGCTGTCCTTTCATGACCCTTGAAGAAAATTTCTACAACGATTTATCAAGAGAAAGAAAGTAGAAAGCGCTTTCCTGCTTTAAGAAATGCAGAGAGTGAAATCACTACACAAGAAGTATAATAATACATGTTACCATGCCCTAAGCTCTTGCTGTAAGGCAGACTCTGGGGCACCTTGGTGTTCATAATATCCTTTAGTTCTCAGAGCAAACTCCAGAGGAAAGTATCATCATCTCTGTCTTTCAGATGAGAAAATGGGTTCTGAGTTATGGGGGAATTAGATCTGCTACACAGGTAGTACATGGCTGAGCTGAGACTCACAGCCAACCTCCTTTCACTCAGGAGTCCCTGTCTCCTTCCAACACTATCTCACAATGGGCCAGAGTCATGGAACATCCAGAAAATACATTAAGTGCAAATACATTAAGTGGGGAAATTTACAGATCAGGAGGAAAGATATGTGACTGTTGACAGGTATGGCAGGAGCATGACACACTGAGAGAGTACGTGAAGTGAGACGGGGCATGTTAAACTGCAGTCACTAAGTCTGGGACTGCCAGAGCTGGATGAGGAGAGAAAGGGAGTTTGGGAGAGATGGCGAAAGATTCTCTTAGTTTCTGTTCTGTGGCATAGAGGAGACAATGAAATTTTGGAAGAAGAATAGGCCGTGATTCCATTTTAGGAAGAAAAATCTAAAAACCATTTGAGCTTTGGACTGAAGATTGGAGATCTGGAGAAAGAGGGACTATTTGATGGTTAGAGATGCAGATTACAAACTAACACAGTGTTCATGGGATGAAGAGATTCAGAGGATCCATGTTCATAGTGTCTGAGTCTGACAGATGCCCAAAGAACTTCTCTAAGCATTTGTTTTCTTATATCTAGGAATTAAAATATGAAATTCCTTGATTTGTTGTAAAGAATTAAGTGAGATAATGTATGTGGAAAATTAACACAGGGCTCAGGATATAGACATGCTCAGTATTTTGTAACTGTGATCAACAGAATAAGCATTTCCATATACTAATCCCTGGAACTTGTGGGATTAGTATTTTTAAGCATCCCTCTCTTTTCTTGAATTAATTCTAAGAAATAAAAACCCTTGTAATTCCTCCTTTTTTTTTTTTTTTTTTTTTTAGTATGGGAAAGGGTACTGTGTAGATGCAATTAAATTAAGGATCTTTAGATGGGTGAGCAAGAGAGAGGCAGGAGGGCCAGAGTCAGAGGAGATACGATAACAGAAGCAGAGGGTCAGAGTCACAGGCGGATTTGAAGACACAAAGCTGCTGGCCTTGAAAACAGAGGACGGGGTCACAGCTCAGGTACGTAGGTGGTCTTTAACAGCCAGAACCCATGAGGAAACAAATGTTTTTTTGGACACTCTAAAAAGACTACAGGCTATGCCAACACCCCGATTTCCAACCACTGAAACTCATTTCTGACTTCTGACCTCTAGAAAGGTATGATAATAATTCATACTGCTTTAAACCCCTAAATTATGGAAATCTGAACAGCAACAATAGGAATCTAAAACAGTTTGTATCCCATTTTCACAATGTCAGTGACATAGAATGCTACAGAACGACATTAGAGGTTTAATTTATACTCAAACACGATGAGATGGAGACGTGCACAACTTACTCTCAAGTCCTTGTTGGCTATTTTGATCATGACACTGAAGCATACAGATTGGTGAAAGCCAAATTCAAGAAATATTGAAACAAAATTGCTATCAAGAAATTAGGTATCATGCTTAGTGAAATAAGTCAATTGGAGAAAGACAACTCTCATATGATCTCCCTGATATGAGGACATGGAGATGCAACATGGGGGTTGGGGATAGGAGAAGAATAAATGAAACAAGATGGGATTGGGAGGGAGGCAAACCATAAATGACTCTTAATCTCACAAAACAAACTGGGGGTTGCTGGGGGGAGGTGGGGTTGGGAGAGGGGGAGGGGGGTTATGGACATTGGGGAGGGTATGTGCTATCGTGAGTGCTGTGAAGTGTGTAAACCTGGCGATTCACAGACCTGTACCCCTGGGGATAAAAATACATTATATGTTTATAAAAAAAAAATTGGAAGGGGAGGTGAACCATAAGAGACTATGGACTCTGAAAAACAACCTGAGGGTTTTGAAGGGTCGGGGGTGGGAGGTTGGGGGAACAGGTGGTGGGTAATAGGGAGGGCACGTATTGCATGGAGCACTGGGTGTTGTGCAAAAACAATGAATACTGTTACGCTGAAAAAAATAAATAAATTTTAAAAATAATAATTGAATATATTCTAAAAATAAAAAAAGAAATTAGGAATTATAAGGGCTTTTATTTGTTTGGTTTAATCAAGAAAGAAGATGAATGCTTAAAAATACTAAACTTCATTTAAAATTTTCTGAGTCTCATCTCACTTTTTCTCTCAGCAGATATATTCTAAAATTACATCTTGGGGAGATTACTCCTCCTTAATCAAACTGTTTTCAAAGGATATGTTCCACACTCTTTAATGAAGATGATCATGTGTTAACACTCAAACAACCACCAATAACATTCTTGGCATATAATCCAAATTTCAGTTAAGTCCACTTGAAGTATCAAGGACTGAAAGTAGGTCAACTGAACAAACTTGAGATCACCATGTCAAAAATGAATTTTCTACTTAAACACGTAGGATAGGTTAGCATAAACTAATACAAGGTTGATTTAAGTTGTATGAACAATCAAACTAGCAAATTCTGGTTACAGAAAAGCATTATTTTTTAAGTTTTTAAAGATACATACAATGCTTTTATTTATTTTTTATTTTTTAAAGATTTTATTTATTTATTTGACAGACAGAGATCACAAGTAGGCAGAGAGGCAGACAGAGAGAGAGGAGGAAGCAGGCTTCCCCCTGAGCAGAGAGCCTGATGTGGGGCTCGATCCCAGGACCCCAGGATCATGACCTGAGCTGAAGGCAGAGGCTTTAACCCACTGAGCTACCCAGGTGCCCCCATACAATGCTTTTAAAGTAGTTAATTGTTCAGGTCTCAGTCCACCTTCAACTGGTCAACAGGAATACATGTGATCTTAAGCCGACTTAAGACGGCTTCAACAACTGCATTATCATGTCTGTCCATTTATCATGATACAAATCTGTGAGGTTTTTAAAAATACTATCTTTACACATTTCTAATCACCCTTGATTTTGCCCAAGATAGAAACTGAATGACACACAAGATGTTCTGTGAGTTTGGCATCTCTCGATCAGCTAGAAGGAAATGCCTGGACAATCTTAAAACTACTGAATGACTGGAAATTTCCATCCAGATTTGCAAATGAGCTGGAAGAGGCCAGACTCCAGAAGGACTCCAGAAGCAAATCATGCATATCAGCATATGGCAATGGCGTCACTGATTTGGTCAGCATGGGATAAAACAGGAAGAGGAATAGAACTATATTTCTAGCTAGTCAGTTCTTGAGGATTGCTCATGACCTAATTTCTTCCCAACTGGGTGGATCGGAAGAGAGCTGGGTTAAGAGCTGCTGGTTGCACATACTCTACCCTTGAAATGGACGGATCCCAGAGGCTTTTGCTTCATCTGGTTCTTTCTTAGCAAGAAACTGTATTTTCCAAGGTGCTCCTATAATCAGTACCTCATTTTTTGCCTCATCAATGATTTGGGGAGAGTGAGGGCAGAGAGAATTTTTACTTAGCAGATAAGAAAATTAAAGAAGAAAAAGTGCAATCAATGTCTTATCCTGTTTCAGGTCATGAGTCAGTGAAGTATCCAGAATTAGAACACGAGTCTTTGGCTGCTGGCCTGGTGATGTGGACAAGAGTGGATCGTGTACTCTATAATCAAAGGTTTAAGAACTGAGAAGATTTCTAATTTCTTTTTGGATTGGACAAATATATGTACACGGGGAAAAAGTTTATATCACTTGATTTTCAAACTATGCTCCACCACCTATACACAAGAAAGGAAAGAACACTGCATTTAAAACCAAGATATACTTCTCCCGTGTGACCACTTAGTCTTCCTCAAAATTCAGCAACTATATTTGAATCCTCTTTTTTATCAGGGTTCAGAGACCAAAGAATGTGTGTGTGTGTGTGTGTGTGTGTGTGTGTGTGTTTTAATTTATTTGACAGAGAGAGAGATCACAAGTAGGCAGAGAGGCAGGCAGAGAGAGAGGAGGAAGCAGGCTCCCCACTGAGCAGAGAGCCCGATGCGGCACTCGATCCCAGGACCCTGGGATCATGACCTGAGTCGAAGGCAGAGGCTTTAACCCACTGAGCCACCCAGATGCCCCCAAAATGTGTTTTAAAAGCCTACGAACATGGGGCACCTGGGTGGCTCAGTGGGTTAAGCCTCTGCCTTCAGCTCAGGTCATGGTCTCAGGGTCCTGGAATCGAGCCTCACATCGGGCTCTCTGCTCAGCAGGGAGCCGGCTTCCCCCTCTCTCTCTGCCTGCCTCTCTGCCTACTTGTGATCTCTCTGTCAAATAAATTAAATCTTAAAAAATTTTCTCTTCTTTAAAAGTCTGTGAACACAGTAAGCTACATTCATCTACAAGATGTAAGAAATACACAAATATATAATCATAAATGTACATATGGCAGCTATTACTACATCATGTTTGATCACTGTGTTTCATATTACAGAATACTTGTCTGATGACAGACTCATTCATAGGACAAACACAGCAACAATCCACTATTCATCCTTTATTCAGTAGGCTTGGCCTATGTAAAAGACAGCTGGCTGATTATTAAGGGAGTTAAAGAGAAGCAGAATAGTTAATTCTTAAATGTAAGGGACTTCCAAGTACACTACAGTGATAAGCTACCCTATAAAGAAAGAGGTAGACATCTGGCAGTGCTAGGATCACCTCAGAGTACAGTCTAATACTCAGCATGTTCTAAAGGATGTTTTAGATACTTTCTTTACATCCTTCATTCTTGAAGAGAGACCTGTGAGAAAATAGGTACGACTTTTCTCTCATTTTCCAGGTGAGGACATCGAGACCCTGAAAGTTTAAATAACCACCCAACAATCCAAGGATGAGAGGTCAGGTTTTGAACTCAGGTTGGGGGCGGGCATCAGAACCTATGCTTTTAAACATTACACCCTTCTATCTTTAATCTATATACTCAGAATATTTTCTCTTTCAGAATTTCAAAAAGATCAAATGGTTTCTTTTGATTGTTTCCAGAAAGTTTCAACAATTGGCTGTATTTAAAAGACAAACTAGCCAAACACTAAAATGATGAGGTGGGAGGAATGAAATGGAGATTGAGCAAATATGTTTCTATTTATAGATGAGTCTTGGTCCTTGTTGTGGGATGCATACTTACGAGACTTTTTGGTGGTAACATTGACTGGAGGGCTTGCGGGCCCTGTTCCAGCAGTGTTATAAGCTCTCACAGAGGCAAAGTAGATGGTGTTGGCTTTTAGCCCTGTGATGTTTTTGGTTGTGACATTCCCATTGACTCTAATTTTCCCAATTATGGATTCTTTGGAATCATCTGTCCAGTATAACACCTGATCATTAGAAACAACAAATAATTCATTATTTCTCAGCAACTATTAACCATGGTAGGCTATGGGAAGAAACAGGAACATAAGTAGAAGAATATTTTCTAATTATATGCTTATAACAACAACAACAGCAAAATAATCAAAGTCTAATTTAAAAATATAAATTCACAATAGAAATTAGAGAATCTAGAGGTTTTTTAGAATACCAAAATAAAGTGGGGCACCTGGGTGGCTCAGTCAGTTAAATGCCAGACATTTGATTTTGGCTTGGGGTCATGATCTTGGGGTCATGAGACCAAATCCTATGTTGGGCTCTGTGCTCAGTGCTTGGGATTTTCTCTGTCCCTCTCCCTGTGCCCTCCCTGCCCCAAAATAAAATGAATAAATAAAATCTTTAAAGAAAAAAAAGGAATACCAAAAGAAAGTATCTCATAAGCTATCTAAAGGTTATCAGCTTTAACAAAAGGTATATAATAACTTGGACTAAAAGAAGATTCATACCTTCAATCAAGGACTTTAGTTATGATGTTTTACCCTTGACATTTCCTCTAGAGTTGTTTAAATGACAGGTTAATTAATAATTCAACCTATATCAAGCTCTTTCTATACATTAGTACTGACTTAGGCATATAGAAAAAGACAAAAGAGAATAAAGCTTGCTGTCTGCCTAGGATTCCCTTACAATCTATTTAAGAGGTTAGAATACATAGGTGAACAAAAAGCAGAGGCGTTCCAAAGACGTGATACTGGAAAAAAAAATGCTCTGGGAATATGAGGAAAGACAACATCAGGGAGTGATTAGAGAAGGGTTCAAAGAAAAGAGGAGACTAGAGGGGCACCTGGGTGGCTCAGTGGGTTAAAGCCCCTGCCTTTCGCTCGGGTCATGATCCCAGAGTCCTGGGATCGAGCCCCACATCGGGCTCTCTGCTTGGCAGGGAGCCTACTTCCTCCTCTCTCTCTCTCTGTCTTCCTCTCTCCCTACTTGTGATCTCTGTCAAATAAATAAATAAAATCTTAAAAAAAAAAAAAAAGAGGAGACTAGACATGAGATTCCAGAAATAAATAGGATTCAAATAAGAGGTAAGGCATTTCAGGATTACAGTAGGAAGAGAGGCCTAGCATATGAATAGAACTTTCTTTTTTTTCCCTTTTCCCTTTCCTCCCTCTCTTCTTTCCTTCCTTTTTTTTTCTTTCTTTTTAGACAAGAAGTTGCATTAAAAACAATAACAACAAAAAAAGTACAAGGTAAAATTTAAAAAGTTTAGAATTGTACTTTTATCTTAACTCCAAAAGAAAATAAATGTATTATCCATTTGGAGAATCACTGGATTTGCAAGTTAAAGACTAATAAGTAATTGATAATTCTCATCCCTTGACTGTAAGAGTTAAGTCCCATAAATATGATTTACTGCATGCTATACAGACTACAAAGGACAGATTAAGGAGAATCTAGGTTTTTTTCCTTATCACTTAACTGCCCTTTCCAAGATGACTATATCTATTCAAGTCATGCTCCAATTCAAAGACAGCTTTCCCAGTAAAATTCTCCTATGGTTTAAGATCATTGAGGATTAGACACTTATTATTCCCCAAGAAATAAATATGATGGTGATTTGAATAAATAAATAAGATAAATCACTCGGTTACCTTAAAAATGGATACCATTTGCTAATTTGCTTGCCTGAGATCACCTAGAAAGATCCCCTCTGCTCATTCCCCTTGATAGCTATACACATACCATGTTATATGCTAAGAACTAGGTCAGTAGTATAGGCTGCTGAACAAGAATTCTTGTGTGGTTAGCTGGCATATTCACAAGGAAAAGTGAAATTAACGTGGACTACCTCATAGCCCAACACTCTTCCAGTGTTTCTATTCCAGGCAATAGCATTCCATGAAACCTCCATTTCCGAAGCAGAAAAACTCTGGACAGAAGTTCCCCTTGGGGCCAGTTGAGGTTCTGTTGTTTAAAAAAAGACACAATCATCTTCATGGAAATAAATGCAAAATATGCATACATGCCCAAGTATGACCGCTCCATGGCAAACCACAACTTACCATCTTCCCCAGAGTAGACAATGGACACGGTACTCAGAGATCCTTCTCCTTCATTATTATATACACCCACTTTGACTTCAAAGGGAGAGAGGGGGGTGATGCTTTCATTTCTATAAACAAACCTCGATGATTCTACAGACGGTACTCTTTCCTTGGTCCAGGCTGTTGAGCCAACTGGCCGTAACATGATGATGTATCCAAATTCCTCTCCATTCTGTAGTTCTTCTGGAATTGACTTGGGCAGAAGTGATCAATTACTGAGTATTTACAAAAATATTTTATAGAGCTATTACAATTTTTATTGATTATTTGGCATTTCTTTCAATGTATACAAACATGGATATTAATCCTGTTTAATGAAACATTGGAAAAACAATAATACTTTTATTTGGACTGACAATTAGGAAAATGATCCCAATTAAAGATATTCAGATAAATAAATGAAAAATTTAAATGGAAATGTAAAACAGGTTTTACTTGTTTATATCTCTTTCCATGATTATTCATTAAGTTGCAATAATAAAACGTAATAAAGGTGGTTTAGAAGATTGCAATATTTTATGTTAAAACATAATTTGGATATGAATTTTTAACTCAGCACAAAATTAACTTATTAACTATCTCAAGGCTAGCTATATTTTCTTTTCATGAAATTTTCAATAAATTCTTATAAGATATAGATAATATAACTGTTATATAATCATATTTGCTTTAAGACATATAGAATATTACTCAAACACAAAAGCATAAAAGACCTCTCGGTATTTTTTAACACACATCTTCATTAATAGTAATATCAGCGTGCACTTTTCCTGACATTTTTCAAAAAACAAAACAAAAAAACTTTGCTTATTCCCACAGAGACCAAATTCTGTTAAGTTTCATTTAAAACCTAACATTATTTTTAAAATTACAAAACAAAAATAGATATAAGTTCCCCAGAACTCTACAGATATGATATATTATAAATAATCACATAAAATAAACATACAAAAATGAATTTATGCTTGAATTTAGACAAATATTCCACCTGTTTACAAGAAAGTTGTATTTAAAAAACTAAAAATTTAGGTTTTCTTAAACATATCTTTCTTTTCTTTCCTTTTTCAAATATTTTGATAGACTAATAAAAGCATACCTGATAGGACATTAATGCTTGAGTCCCACCTACCTACAACTCCTTTTCTGAGGTCTTCCTTTACCCATACATATCCATTCATTGTACCAAATTATCCTGAGACTGGGACCACATCTGCTTACCCAGCAATGGGCACCAGAATCAATGGTCCCATCTTAATCACTGTCTGTGCAGTGTCCTGGTGCCAAATCTGCATGTTCTAGAGTGGCTGACAGACCCCATCAATTCCTCTCCCCTACAGAGCTCGAATATGAAACACAGATGGGGGCAATCCTATATAAACTTAGAGCAGGAAGTAAGTAGAAAACATACAGTGAATACAGGAGGGACAATGAGGCAGCAGAAGCCGAGAGAAAATGGAAGCTATAACTCACATAAAGAAGAGACAGAATGGAGCTGTTAGTGAAGCAGGAAGTCATAAGAAAAGGAAGCAGCTAGAACAGGTGCAAGCCTGAGAGGGACTACTGGAGCAGGAGCTGGAGGACCAGGGCGGCTGGCAGCAGAATGGAGCCACCGTGCTCTCAACAATGATGAACGATGTTCCAGTTCTTCATTTGACCTGCCTGCCTGGCTATTGAGACTTCTTTTCATCCTCATTACCTCCCACTTCGCTTTAAAATAAATCCCCATTAGCTGAGATGACCTGAGCTGGTCTCTGTTTCTGGCCATGTGGAACAGTCAAACAAATGCAGAAAGTGAAAAGAGGAAGAAAAATATAGGTCCTGAAATCTGGGGAAAGAAAATGTTTCCTTGTACTAGCACTTTCACAGGAAGATCAGAGTTAAAACTTAATTTTTAGTGGAACTGAAGAGATTTTTGAGAACTTAAGCTACTTGCTAGAGCATTTGATCTGTTTTTGATGCTTCTCTTCTCACAGATTAAATCAAGATGTTTGGCTCATCTGAGAAAGTGAAGGACTTTAGTTTTTGGTAGTCAAGTACAATTAGTGTTTCTCACGATGTTCCCTCATGAAAGACCATAGTCCGACATACAGTTTAGAAAGGGAAGAGGGGAAGATACTTACTTAGGGTCTCCATTTTTTCTTCCCTTATGCACAGAGGGGAAAATGATGGAAAAAAATATATAGCTGTTTAAGATGGTCAGGACGAAAGTCTCCCTCTTTAAGCAAAGTAAGTGTTCAGTAGAAAAAAAAAATTCAGAAATTCTTCTGGTAGTAAAATGTATTAAGGTTGGTAAAGATTAAGAACAGAATCTTTGATTTAGACCAAGGGCAGCAAACCATGACCTAAGAGCCAAATCTTGTCTGCAGCCTGGATTTGGAAATAACATAGTCACAACTGTCCATTTATCTACAAGTATGTGGGCACTTCAGATGACAATGGCAAGGCTGGATGTTTTGAAAGAACATGTGGCCCAGAAGCCTGAATACTTTCTCTGACAGACCCCTTACAAAATACATATATATGAACTCCCACTATAGGCGTTTATCTCTTTCTCCATAGTACTTTATCCTATTATTCCTACCCTTATAGTCATACTTTATATGACATATTCACCACAAGTATCTCAAACCTGAGAGTACCTGGGAATATAAATTATGATAAGATGTGAATAAAGATACCCTTAAAAAGGAATTGGCATTTACTACATGCATTACTCTGGCACTGGAGAAAACACAAGGAGGATATTTATTTCAGGCAGATTATACCATGGTGTATTTACATGAGCAGCAACCTAGGATGACCCGTGAAATTGTCACCTATAAAGTGTAATGGTAGATTCTCACTGAATTTAAAATGGGCATTAGTCGTGCATTAGTTTTGAAAGCCTGTCAGGTACGATCTTATCCACAACAGTGGTGATTTGGTCCTGGAATGGTCTCTCCACTCTCAGTTTCTTTTTCAAAACCTAGTTCTGATAAGGGAGGATGGTACCGTCCTTGACCTTCTTCCAAGCTGGATTAAGATGATCTTGTCCTGTTGGCCTCTGAACATGCAGACCTTTTTATAAAATGTATTCTGGACCCCCACTGCTTGGAACAGAGTAGCTCTTCTTCAGTGAACTGAAAGAGTTCCTAAATGCCTTCTGGTGGCTTGAACTAATGTATGCGTCGCCTTCTAAATATACATAACCTATTCCTTTAAAAAGTTTGGGCATCAGAAGGATTTGGCTCAGTAACTGCGTGTATGTGATGCCAAATGTAAGTGATACATGGGAAACTCATCCATTAATGTAATTTCTGCAAGTATCTGTCTATATATCTGATACCCCAAGAAAAAACACAAAGAGCAAGTGACTTTGACTAAATTTTTTTTTTTAAACAAACAGAGGCCAACAAATGTTTTCTGTAGAAGGCGAGATAGTAACTATTTTAAACAACGAGAAACATATGGTCTCTTACAACAGCATGAAAGCAGCAACAACTTACACCTGAGAGGATGGGTGTGGCGGTAGGGGAATTTGTGTATGAAAACAGGGAGCAGGCCAGGTTTGGCCCATAGGTAATGGTTTGATGAAACCCACTTTAAAAAAAAGGACATTATAAATCATGGAAATATACATATTATATATATATGTGTGTACATATATGTATGTGTGTGTGTGTGTATTTGTAACTCATATCCTCTCTTTAAGAATAGTAGACACAGGATTTCCCATTCCTCTCACATACTGAACATGCAAAAACAATTATTTACTAACCTTTAGTAATTTCTGACCTTAGAGGAGAAAAAATAGTGCATGATATCAGGCAAAATTCCCTACATACTATGATGAAATGCTTATTTGGCCTTTGAAATAAATAACCTGGGCGGAGTCAAGATGGCGGAGAAGTAGCAGGCTGAGACTACATCAGGTAGCAGGAGATCAGCTCAATAGCTTATCTAAACATTGCAAACACCTACAAATCCAATGGGAGATCGAAGAGAAGAAGAACAGCAACTCCAGAAACAGAAAATCAACCACTTTCTGAAAGGTAGGACTGGCGGAGAAGTGAATCTAAAACGACGGGAAGATAGACCGCGGGGGGAGGGGCCGGCTCCCGGCAAGCGGCAGAGGAACGGAGCACAAAATCAGGACTTTTAAAAGTCTGTTCCACTGAGGGACATTGCTCCAGAGGCTAAACCGGGGTGAAGCCCACGTGGGGTCAGCGTGGCCCCAGGTCCCGCAGGGTCACAGAAGGATCGGGGGTGTCGGAGTGTCGGAGAGCTCGCAGGTATTAGAACGGAGAAGCCGGCTACAGAGACAGAGTCGAGGACTGAACTCTCAGCTCGGGGTTACCTTGAACTGGTCGCGGGCTGGGTGAGCTCGGAGCGCGGCTAGAGGCTGGGGATACGGGAGTGATTGGGTGCTGTCCTCTGGAAGCACACTGAGGAGTGGGGCCCCGGGCTCTCGGCTCCTCCAGGCTGGAGACTGGGAGGCCGCCATTTTCATTCCCGTCCTCCGGAACTCTACGGAAAGCGTTCAGGGAACAGAAGCTCCCAAAAGCGAACCTGAGCGGATTACTTAGTCCGGCCCCCGGTAAGGGTGGTGCAGTTCTGCCTCCGTCAAAGACACTTGAGAGTCACTACAACAGGCCCCTCCCCCAGAAGATCAACAAATATCCAGCCAGGATGAAGTTCATCTATCAAGGAAAGCAGGTTCAATTCCTAAGACAGCAGCGGAATTCCAGAGGAGGAGAAAGCAAAGCATGGAACTCATGGCTTTTTCTCCATGATTCTTTAGTCTTGTGGTTAATTCAATTTTTTTTCCTTTCTTTTTTCTTCTTCTGCTAAATTTTTCAAAACTTTTACCCTTTTCTTTTTTAACGTTTTTTGACTAGTTTATCTAAATATATATATTTTTCTTTCTTTTTTATATTTTTAAAATTTTTTTCTTTTTCTTTCTGAACCTCTTTTTATCCCCTTTCTCCCCCCCCCCCCACAATTTGGGGTCTCTTCTGATTTGGTTACAGCGTATTTTTCTGGGGTCTTTGCCACCCTTTTAGTATTTTATTTGATCCTTCATATCCTCTTATCTGGACAAAATGACAAGGCGGAAAAAATCACCACAAACAAAAGAACAAGAGGCAGTACTGAAGGCTAGGGACCTAATAAACACAGACATTGGTAATATGTCAGATCAAGAGTTCAGAATGACGATTTTGAACATTCTAGCTGGGCTCAAAAAAGGCATGGAAGATATTAGAGAAACCCTCTCTGGAGATATAAAAGCCCTTTCTGGAGAAATTAAAGAACTCAAATCTAACCAAGTTGAAATAAAAAAAAGCTATTAATGAGGTACAATAAAAAAATGGAGGCTCTCACTGCTAGGATAAATGAGGCAGAAGAAATAATTAGTGATATAGAAGACCAAATGACAGAGAATAAAGAAGCTGAGCAAAAGAGGGACAAACAGCTACTGGACCACGAGGGGAGAATTCGAGAGATAAGTGACACCATAAGACCAAACAACATTAGAATAATTGGGATTCCAGAAGAAGAAGAAAGAGAGAGGGGAGCAGAAGGTCTATTGGAGAGAATTATTGGAGAGAATTTCCCTAATATGGCAAAGGGAACAAGCATCAAAATCCAGGAGACGCAGAGAACCCCCCTCAAAGTCAACAAGAATAGGTCCATATCCTGTCACCTATTAGTAAAATTTACAAGTCTTAGTGACAAAGAGAAAATCCTGAAAGCAGCCCGGGAAAAGAAGTCTGTAACATACAATGGTATAAATATTAGATTGGCAACAGACTTATCCACAGAGACCTGGCAGGCCAGAAAGAGCTGGCATGATATATTCAGAGCACTAAATGAGAATAACATGCAGCCAAGAATACTCTATCCAGCTAGGCTATCATTGAAAATAGAAGGAGAGATCAAAAGCTTCCAGGACAAACAAAAACTGAAAGAATTTGCAAACACCAAACCAGCTCTACAGGAAATATTGAAAGGGGTCCTCTAGCAAAGAGAGAGCCTAAAAGTAGTAGATCAGAAAGGTACAGAGACAATATACAGTAACAGTCACCTTACAGGCTAATAATGGCACTAAACTCATATCTCTCAATAGTTACCCTGAATGTTAATGGGCTAAATGCCCCAATCAAAAGACATGGGGTATCAGAATGGATAAAAAAACAAAACCCATCAGTATGTTGCCTACAAGAAACTCATTTTAGACGCGAAGACACCTCCAGATTTAAAGTGAGGGGGTGGAAAACAATTTACCATGCTAATGGGCATCAGAAGAAAGCTGGGGTGGCAATCCTTATATCAGATCAATTAGATTTTAAGCCAAAGACTATAATAAGAGATGAGGAAGGACACTATATCATACTCAAAGGGTCTGTCCAACAAGAAGATCTAACAATTTTAAATATCTATGCCCCTAACGTGGGAGCAGCCAACTGTATCAACCAATTAATAACAAAATCAAAGAAACACATCAATAATAATACAATAATAGTAGGGGACTTGAACACTCCCCTCACTGAAATGGACAGATCATTCAAGCAAAAGATCAACAAGGAAATAAAGGCCTTAAATGACACACTGGACCAGATGGACATCACAGATATATTCAGAACATTTCATCCCAAAGCAACAGAATACACATTCTTCTCTAGTGCACATGGAACATTCTCCAGAATAGATCACATCCTGGGTCACAAATCAGGTCTCAACCGGTATCAAAACATTAGGATCATTCCCTGCATATTTTCAGACCACAACGCTCTGAAGCTAGAACTCAATCACAAGTGGAAAGCTGGAAAGAACCAGAATACATGGAGACTAAACAGCATCCTTCTAAAGAATGAATGGGTCAACCAGGAAATTAAAGAAGAATTGAAAAAATTCATGGAAACAAATGATAATGAAAACACAACGGTTCAAAATCTGTGGGACACACCAAAGGCAGTTCTGAGAGGAAAATATATAGCGGTACAAGCCTTTCTCAAGAAACAAGAAAGGTCTCAAGTACACAACCTAACCCTACACCTAAAGGAGTTGGAAAAAGAACAAGAAAGAAACCCTAAACCCAGCAGGAGAAGAGAAATCATAAAGATCAGAGCAGAAATCAATGAAATAGAAACCAAAAAGAAAAAAAAAAATAGAACAAATCAATGAAACTAGGAGCTCGTTCGTTGAAAGAATCAATAAGATTGATAAACCCCTGGCCAGACTCATCAAAAAGAAAAGAGAAAGGACTCAAATAAATAAAATCATGAATGAAAGAGGAGAGATCACAACTAACACCAAAGAAATACAGACAATTATAAGAACATACTATGAGCAACTCTACGCCAACAAATTGGACAATCTGGAAGAAATGGATGCATTCCTAGAGACATATAAACTACCACAACTGAACCAGGAAGAAATAGAAAACCTGAACAGGCCCATAACCAGTAAGGAGATTGAAACAGTCATCAAAAATCTCCAAACAAACAAAAGCCCAGGGCCAGACGGCTTCCCAGGGGAATTCTACCAAACATTTAAAGAAGAACTCATTCCTATTCTCCTGAAACTCTTCCAAAAAATAGAAATGGAAGGAAAACTTCCAAACTCATTTTATGAGGCCAGCATCACCTTGATCCCAAAACCAGACAAGGATCCCACCAAAAAAGAGAACTACAGACCAATATCCTTGATGAACACAGATGCAAAAATTCTCACCAAAATACTAGCCAATAGGATTCAACAGTACATTAAAAGGATTATTCACCACGATCAAGTGGGATTTATTCCAGGGCTGCAGGGTTGGTTCAAAACCCGCAAATCAATCAATGTGATGAACACATTAATAAAAGAAAGAACAAGAACCATATGATACTCTCCATAGATGCTGAAAAAGCATTTGACAAAGTACAGCATCCCTTACTGATCAAAACTCTTCAAAGTGTAGGGATAGAGGGCACATACCTCAATATTATCAAAGCCATCTATGAAAAACCCACCGCAAATAGCATTCTCAATGCAGAAAACTGAAAGCTTTTCTGCTAAGGTCAGGAACATGGCGGGGATGTCCATTATCACCACTGCTATTCAACATAGTAATAGAAGTCCTGGCCTCAGCAATCAGACAACAAAAGGAAATTAAAGGCATCCAAATCAGCAAAGAAGAAGTCAAACTATCACTCTTCGCAGATGATATGATACTATATGTGGAAAACCCAAAAGACTCCACTCCAAAACTGCTAGAACTTGTACAGGAATTCAGTAAAGTGTCAGGATATAAAATCAATGCCCAGAAATCAGTTGCATTTCTGTACACCAACAACAAGACAGAAGAAAGAGAAATTAAGGAGTCAATCCCATTTACAATTGCACCCAAAACTATAAGATACCTAGGAATAAACCTAACCAAAGAGGCTAAGAATCTATATGCAGAAAACTATAAAGTACTCTTGAAAGAAATTGAGGAAGACACAAAGAAATGGAAAAATGTTCCATGCTCCTGGATTGGAAGAATAAATATTGTGAAAATGTCTATGCTACCTAAAGCAATCTACACATTTAATGTAATCCCTATCAAAATACCATCCATTTTTTTCAAAGAAATGGAACAAATGATCATAAAATTTATATGGAACCAGAAAAGACCTCGAATAGCCAAAGGAATATTGAAAAACAAAGCCAAAGTTGGTGGCATCACAATTCCGGACTTCAAGCTCTATTACAAAGCTGTCGTCATCAAGACAGCATGGTACTGGCACAAAAACAGACACATAGATCAATGGAACAGAATAGAGAGCCCAGAAATAGACCCTCAACTTTATGGTCAACTAATCTTCGACAAAGCAGGAAAGAATGTCCAATGGAAAAAAGACAGCCTCTTCCATAAATGGTGTTAGGAAAATTGGACAGCCACATGCAGAAAAATGAAATTGGACCACTTCCTTACACCACACACGAAAATAGACTCAAAATGGATGAAGGACCTCAATGTGAGAAAGGAATCCATCAAAATCCTTGAGGAGAACACAGGCAGCAACCTCTTCGACGTCAGCCGCAGCAACATCTTCCTAGGAACATCGGCAAAGGCAAGGGAAGCAAGGGCAAAAATGAACTATTGGGATTTCATCAAGATCAACAGCTTTTGCACAACAAAGGAAACATTTCACAAAACCAAAAGACAACTGACAGAATGGGAGAAGATATTTGCAAACGACATATTAGATAAAGGGTTAGTGTCCAAAATCTATAAGGAACTTAGCAAGCTCAACACCCAAAGAACAAACAATCCAATCAAGAAATGGGCAGAGGGAGCTACTAGGGGGGAGGAGTCAAGATGGCGGAGAAGTAGCAGCCTGAGACTACATCAGGTAGCAGGAGATCAGCTCGATAGCTTATCTAAACATTGCAAACACCTACAAATCCAACGGGAGAGCGAAGAGAAGAAGAACAGCAACTCTAGAAACAGAAAATCAACCACTTTCTGAAAGGTAGGACTGGCGGAGAAGTGAATCTAAAACGACGGTAAGATAGACCGCGGGGGGAGGGGCCGGCTCCCGGCAAGCGGCAGAGGAACGGAGCACAAAATCAGGACTTTTAAAAGTCTGTTCCACTGAGGGACATTGCTCCAGGGGCTAAACCGGGGTGAAGCCCACGCGGGGCCAGCGTGGCCCCAGGCCCCGCAGGGTCACAGAAGGATCGGGGGTGTCGGAGTGTCGGAGAGCTCGCAGCTATTAGAACGGAGAAGCCGGCTGCCAAGACAGAGCCGAGGACTGAACTCTCAGCTCGGGGTTACCTTGAACTGGTTGCGGGCTGGATGAGCTCCGAGCGCGGCTAGAGGCTGGGGATACGGGAGTGATTGGGTGCTGTCCTCTGGGGGCGCACTGAGGAGTGGGGCCCCAGGCTCTCGGCTCCTCCGGGCCGGAGACTGGGAGGCCGCCATTTTCATTCCCGTCTCCGGAACTCTACGGAAAGCGTTCAGGGAACAGAAGCTCCCAAAAGCGAACCCGAGCCGATTACTTAGTCCGGCCGCCGGTAAGGGCGGTGCAATCCCGCCTCGGGCAAAGACACTTGAGAGTCACTACAACAGGCCCCTCCCCCAGAAGATCAACAAAATATCCAGCCAGAACGAATTTCATCTATCAAGGAGAAAGCAGATTCAATTCCTAAGACAGCAGAGCAATTCCAGAGGAGGAGAAAGCAAAGCACGGAACTCATGGCTTTCTCCCCATGATTCTTTAGTCTTGCGGCTACTTCAATTTTTTTTTCTTTTTTCAATTTTTTTTTCTTTTTTCAATTTTTTTTTCTTTTTTCTTTTTTCTTCTTCTGCTAAATTTTTTAAAACTTTTACCCTTTTCTTTTTTAACATTTTTTGACTAGTTCATCTAAATATATATATTTTTTCTTTCTTTTTTGTATTTTTTTATTTGTTTTATTTTTTAAATTTTTTTCTTTCTTTTTTTTTTTCCTCTTTTTTTTTCAGAAGCTGTTTTATCCCCTTTCTCCCCCCCACAATTTGGGGTCTCTTCTCATTTGGTTACAGCGCATTTTTCCGGGGTCTTTGCCACTCTTTTAGTAGTTTATTTGCTCCTTCATATCCTCTTATCTGGACAAAATGACAAGGCGGAAAAAATCACCACAAACAAAAGAACAAGAGACAGTACCGAAGGCTAGGGACCTAATCAACACAGACATGGGTAATATGTCAGATCAAGAGTTCAGAATGACGATTCTGAACATTCTAGCCGGGCTCGAAAAAGGCATGGAAGATATTAGAGAAACCCTCTCTGGAGATATTAAAGCCCTTTCTGGAGAAATTAAAGAACTAAAATCTAACCAAGTTGAAATCAAAAAAGCTATTAATGAGGTGCAATCAAAAATGGAGGCTCTCACTGCTAGGATAAATGAGGCAGAAGAAAGAATTAGTGATATAGAAGACCAAATGACAGAGAATAAGGAAGCCGAGCAAAAGAGGGACAAACAGCTACTGGACCATGAGGGGAGGATTCGAGAGATAAGTGACACCATAAGACGAAACAACATTAGAATAATTGGGATTCCAGAAGAAGAAGAAACAGAGAGGGGAGCAGAAGGTCTATTGGAGAGAATCATTGGAGAGAATTTCCCTAATATGGCAAAGGGAACAAGCATCAAAATCCAGGAGATGCAGAGAACCCCCCTCAAAGTCAACAAGAATAGGTCCACACCCCGTCACCTAATAGTAAAATTTACAAGTCTTAGTGACAAAGAGAAAATCCTGAAAGCAGCCCGAGAAAAGAAGTCTGTAACATACAATGGTAAAAATATGAGATTGGCGGCAGACTTATCCACAGAGACCTGGCAGGCCAGAAAGAGCTGGCATGATATATTCAGAGCACTCAACGAGAAAAACATGCAGCCAAGAATACTCTATCCAGCTAGGCTATCATTGAAAATAGAAGGAGAGATAAAAAGCTTCCAGGACAAACAAAAACTGAAAGAATTTGCAAACACCAAACCAGCTCTACAGGAAATATTGAAAGGGGTCCTCTAAGCAAAGAGAGAGCCTAAAAGTAGTAGATCAGAAAGGTACAGAGACAATATACAGTAACAGTCACCTTACAGGCTAATAATGGCACTAAATTCATATCTCTCAATAGTTACCCTGAATGTTAATGGGCTAAATGCCCCAATCAAAAGACACAGGGTATCAGAATGGATAAAAAAACAAAACCCATCAGTATGTTGCCTACAAGAAACTCATTTTAGACGCGAAGACACCTCCAGATTTAAAGTGAGGGGGTGGAAAACAATTTACCATGCTAATGGGCATCAGAAGAAAGCTGGGGTGGCAATCCTTATATCAGATCAATTAGATTTTAAGCCAAAGACTATAATAAGAGATGAGGAAGGACACTATATCCTACTCAAAGGGTCTGTCCAACAAGAAGATCTAACCATTTTAAATATCTATGCCCCTAACGTGGGAGCAGCCAACTATATCAACCAATTAATAACAAAATCAAAGAAACACATCAATAATAATACAATAATAGTAGGGGACTTGAACACTCCCCTCACTGAAATGGACAGATCATCCAAGCAAAAGATCAACAAGGAAATAAAGGCCTTAAATGACACACTGGACCAGATGGACATCACAGATATATTCAGAACATTTCATCCCAAAGCAACAGAATACACATTCTTCTCTAGTGCACATGGAACCTTCTCCAGAATAGATCACATCCTGGGTCACAAATCAGGTCTCAACCGGTATCAAAAGATTAGGATCATTCCCTGCATATTTTCAGACCACAATGCTCTGAAGCTAGAACTCAATCACAAGAGGAAAGCTGGAAAGAACCCAAATACATGGAGACTAAACAGCATCCTTCTAAAGAATGAATGGGTTAACCAGGAAATTAAAGAAGAATTGAAAAAATTCATGGAAACAAATGATAATGAAAACACAACAGTTCAAAATCTGTGGGACACAGCAAAGGCAGTCCTGAGAGGAAAATATATAGCGGTACAAGCCTTTCTCAAGAAACAAGAAAGGTCTCAAGTACACAACCTAACCCTACACGTAAAGGAGCTGGAGAAAGAACAAGAAAGAAACCCTAAACCCAGCAGGAGAAGAGAAATCATAAAGATCAGAGCAGAAATCAATGAAATAGAAACCAAAAAAACAATAGAAAAAATCAATGAAACTAGGAGCTGGCTCTTTGAAAGAATCAATAAGATTGATAAACCCCTGGCCAGACTCATCAAAAAGAAAAGAGAAAGGACCCAAATCAATAAAATCATGAATGAAAGAGGAGAGATCACAACTAACACCAAAGAAATACAGACAATTATAAGAACATACTATGAGCAACTCTACGCCAACAAATTGGACAATCTGGAAGAAATGGATGCATTCCTAGAGACATATAAACTACCACAACTGAACCAGGAAGAAATAGAAAACCTGAACAGGCCCATAACCAGTAAGGAGATTGAAACAGTCATCAAAAATCTCCAAACAAACAAAAGCCCAGGGCCAGACGGCTTCCCAGGGGAATTCTACCAAACATTTAAAGAAGAACTCATTCCTATTCTCCTGAAACTCTTCCAAAAAATAGAAATGGAAGGAAAACTTCCAAACTCATTTTATGAGGCCAGCATCACCTTGATCCCAAAACCAGACAAGGATCCCACCAAAAAAGAGAACTACAGACCAATATCCTTGATGAACACAGACGCAAAAATTCTCGCCAAAATACTAGCCAATAGGATTCAACAGTACATTAAAAGGATTATTCACCACGATCAAGTGGGATTTATTCCAGGGCTGCAGGGTTGGTTCAACATCCGCAAATCAATCAATGTGATAGAACACATTAATAAAAGAAAGAACAAGAACCATATGATACTCTCAATAGATGCTGAAAAAGCATTTGACAAAGTACAGCATCCCTTCCTGATCAAAACTCTTCAAAGTGTAGGGATAGAGGGCACATACCTCAATATTATCAAAGCCATCTATGAAAAACCCACCGCAAATATCATTCTCAATGGAGAAAAACTGAAAGCTTTTCCGTTAAGGTCAGGAACACGGCAGGGATGTCCATTATCACCACTGCTATTCAACATAGTACTAGAAGTCCTAGCCTCAGCAATCAGACAACAAAAAGAAATTAAAGGCATCCAAATTGGTAAAGAAGAAGTCAAACTATCACTCTTCGCAGATGATATGATACTATATGTGGAAAACCCAAAAGACTCCACTCCAAAACTGCTAGAACTTGTACAGGAATTCAGTAAAGTGTCAGGATATAAAATCAATGCACAGAAATCAGTTGCATTTCTGTACACCAACAACAAGACTGAAGAAAGAGAAATTAAGGAGTCAATCCCATTTACAATTGTACCCAAAACTATAAGATACCTAGGAATAAACCTAACCAAAGAGACTAAGAATCTATACACAGAAAATTATAAAGTACTCATGAAAGAAATTGAGGAAGACACAAAAAAATGGAAAAATGTTCCATGCTCCTGGATTGGAAGAATAAATATTGTGAAAATGTCTATGCTACCTAAAGCAATCTACACATTTAATGCAATCCCTATCAAAATACCATCCATTTTTTTCAAAGAAATGGAACAAATAATCCTAAAATTTATATGGAACCAGAAAAGACCTCGAATAGCCAA
Organism: Meles meles; assembly: GCF_922984935.1. Taxonomy (NCBI): domain Eukaryota; kingdom Metazoa; phylum Chordata; class Mammalia; order Carnivora; family Mustelidae; genus Meles; species Meles meles. The sequence goes on along the minus strand of NC_060085.1, from coordinate 44,521,845 downwards.
AGGAATATTGAAGAACAAAGCCAAAGTTGGTGGCATTACAATTCCGGACTTTAAGCTCTATTACAAAGCTGTCATCATCAAGACAGCATGGTACTAGCACAAAAACAGACACATAGATCAGTGGAACAGAATAGAGAGCCCAGAAATCGACCCTCAACTCTATGGTCAACTAATCTTCGACAAAGCAGGAAAGAATGTCCAATGGAAAAAAGACAGCCTCTTCAATAAATGGTGCTGGGAAAATTGGACAGCCACATGCAGAAAAATGAAATTGGACCACTTCCTTACACCACACACAAAAATAGACTCCAAATGGATGAAGGACCTCAATGTGAGAAAGGAATCCATCAAAATCCTTGAGGAGAATGCAGGCAGCAACCTCTTCGACCTCAGCCGTAGCAACATCTTCCTAGGAACAAGAGCAAAGGCAAGGGAAGCAAGGGCAAAAATGAACTGTTGGGATTTCATCAAGATCAAAAGCTTTTGCACAGCAAAGGAAACAGTTAACAAAACCAAAAGACAACTGACAGAATGGGAGAAGATATTTGCAAACGACATATCAGATAAAGGGCTAGTATCCAAAATCTATAAGGAACTTAGCAAACTCAACACCCAAAGAACAAACAATCCAATCAAGAAATGGGCAGAGGACATGAACAGACATTTCTGCAAAGAAGACATCCAGATGGCCAACAGACACATGAAAAAGTGCTCCACGTCACTCGGCATCAGGGAAATACAAATCAAAACCACAATGAGATATCACCTCACACCAGTCAGAATGGCTAAAATTAACAAGTCAGGAAATGACAGATGCTGGAGAGGATGTGGAGAAAGGGGAACCCTCCTCCACTGTTGGTGGGAATGCAAGCTGGTGCAACCACTCTGGAAAACAGCATGGAGGTTCCTCAAAATGTTGAAAATAGAACTACCCTATGACCCAGCAATTGCACTACTGGGTATTTACCCTAAAGATACAAACATAGTGATCCGAAGGGGCACGTGTACCCGAATGTTTATAGCAGCAATGTCTACAATAGCCAGACTATGGAAAGAACCTAGATGTCCATCAACAGATGAATGGATAAAGAAGATGTGGTATATATACACAATGGAATACTATGCAGCCATCAAAAGAAATGAAATCTTGCCATTTGCGACGACGTGGATGGAACTAGAGCGTATCATGCTTAGTGAAATAAGTCAATCGGAGAAAGACAACTATCATATGATCTCCCTGATATGAGGACATGGAGAAGCAACATGGGGGGGTAGGAGATAGGAGAAGAATAAATGAAACAAGATGGGATTGGGAGGGAGACAAACCATAAATGACTCTTAATCTCACAAAACAAACTGGGGGTTGCTGCGGGGAGGTGGGATTGGGGGAGGGGGAGCGGGCTATGGACATTGGGGAGGGGAAGCGAACCATAAGAGACTATGGACTCTGAAAAACAACCTGAGGGTTTTGAAGGGTCAGGGGTGGGAGGTTGGGGCAACCTGAGGGTTTTGAAGGGTGAGGGGTGGGAGGTTGGGGGAACAGGTGGTGGGTAATGGAGAAGGCACGTTTTGCATGGAGCACTGGGTGTTGTGCAAAAAGAATGAATACTGTTACGCTGAAAAAATAAATAAAATGAGAAAAAAAAAAAAGAAATGGGCAGAGGATATGAACAGACATTTCTACAAAGAAGACATCCAGATGGCCAACAGACACATGAAAAAGTGCTCCACATCACTCGGCATCAGGGAAATACAAATCAAAACCACAATGAGATATCACCTCACACCAGTCAGAGTGGCTAAAATTAACAAGTCAGGAAATGAGAGATGCTGGCGAGGATGCGGAGAAAGGGGAACCCTCCTACACTGTTGGTGGGAATGCAAGCTGGTCCAACCACTCTGGAAAACAGCATGGAGGTTCCTCAAAATGTTGAAAATAGAACTACCCTATGACCCAGCAATTGTACTACTGGGTATTTACCCTAAAGATACAAACACAGTGATCCGAAGGGGCACATGTACCTGAATGTTTATAGCAGCAATGTCTATAATAGCCAAACTATGGAAAGAACCTAGATGTCCATCAACAGATGAATGGATAAAGAAGAAGTGGTATATACACAATGGAATACTATGCAGCCATCAAAAGAAATGAAATCTTGCCATTTGCAACGACATGGATGGAACTAGAGGGTATCATGCTTAGTGAAATAAGTCAATCGGAGAAAGACAACTATCATATGATCTCCCTGATATGAGGACGTGGAGATGCAACATGGGGGGTTAGGGGGATAGGAGAAGAATAAATGAAACAAGATGGGATTGGGAGGGAGACAAACCATAAATGACTCTCAATCTCACAAAACAAACTGGGGGTTGGGAGAGGGGGAGGGGGTTATGGACATTGGGGAGGGTATTTGCTATCGTGAGTGCTGTGAAGTATGTAAACCTGGCGATTCACAGACCTGTACCCCTGGGGATAAAAATACATTATATGTTTATAAAAAAAAAAAAATTGGAAGGGGAGGCGAACCATAAGAGACTATGGACTCGGAAAAACCTGAGGGTTTTGAAGGGGTGGGGGTGGGAGGTTGGGGGAACCAGGTGGTGGGTAATAGGGAGGGCACGTATTGCATGGAGCACTGGGTGTTGTGCAAAAACAATGAATACTGTTACGCTGAAAAAAAAATTATAAAAAAAAAAAAGAAATAAATAACCTGATAACCTATTTACCATTACACTAAAGAAAACCTCTTGTAGGCTTATGTGGGAGTCACTGGTTTTGTGGGAAATGTGTTTGGAGGACAGGAATAATTTGTTTAACCTACTGCCGAAGGCAGATATTTAGGGACTCTCGTCCACCCTGAACCATGACATCGTGTAGGGATAAGTGGAATTCAAATTTAAGACAAAGTAAAAGCGTATGGAGTGAGAGGCGTGCGTTCAAATGCTCCACTGCCCATCACCCAAATCTTTTTTAAGATTTATTTATTTTAGAGAGCAGAGAGTGAGAACAGGGACAGAGAGGGGCAGAGGGAGAGGAAGAGAGAATCTCAAGCAGGCTCACACTGAGCATGGAGTCCTACTGGGGTGGGGGGTGGGCTTGATCCCACAGCCCTGAGATCATGACCTGAGCGGAAATCAAGAGGTGGATGCTTAACAGACTAAGTCACCCAGGAGCCCCCCTGCCATGTCACTTTTCTAAACCTGAAAGTGGCATTACCCACCTCCTAGCATGGCTCTGAGGACTGAGTGACATGAAATGCCCAGCACAGCTCAGAAGCCCTGTAAGTTCTCCGTGAGTGTAGTCCCCTCTGCTGCAGGCCTCTGAGAGTTTCTTCTCTCTCAGTACCACCCACCCATCCAATAGGTACTCCTGCGGCCATGCCACATTCCAGGCACTGTGCTGGGCTCACAATGTCTATGTGAAACTAGATGTCCAGAAGAAAGGACGACTTTTAGAGTAGCTACGCCTGGTTTCTGGCTCTGTCATTTACAACCTTGAGCAAACAGCATCTCTGTGCCCGAGTTTAAATAATAGATAAAATAGAGATAAAATAATAGATAAAATAATAGATAAAAGATAAATATCTTTTATATTTATATATTTATTTATATATATAAATATATATTTATATATATATAATAAATATATATTTATATATATTTATAATATATATATATTTATATATATATAAATATATATTTATATATTTAGATATTTAGATATCTAAAATAATAGATAAAAAGAGGTTACTACCACTACCACTCTTTTTCTCTCCATCTTTAGTGGAATTTTGTAAGGAATAAAATGGACCTTTTACTACTGCAAACTCATTTACAGATACAATGAGGTACTCTTACTCAACAACAGTGTTTCTAAACCTCATCACTATTGACATTTGGGCCAGATAATTCTTTGTGGTAGGGGCTGTCCTGTGCATTGTAGTATGTTTAGCAGCATTGCTGGCCTCTGACCAAACACAACTCTCTTCCAACTTAGTTGTGACAATCAAACATGTCCTCAGACATTGTAAATTGTCTACCGAGGAATAAAATCACCCTGCCTCCCAATGAGAACCCCCTCTGTACATGTCAGCTGGGATGATTTTTAATTACAACATCCATGGCCATCATGCTTTTAGGTGTAATATTTAAAATGTCCAAGGAAGTGGATGTTTTGGCAGTATGAAAATTATGATCAAAATGTCAAAAACATGTACCCAGGCAATGAAACAGGGCAGGGCTCTTTTATCAGTTATAGCTGAGGCTCAAAGCTGACAACAAGGGTATGACATGATATGCATTCCAAAGAGAGACATCAAACCATTTATAGGCAAAATTTAGCCTCTCCTCTATGACAATGGTCTATCAAAGGAGTGTTTGTTTTTTAGGGAGAGAAGGGTAGGAAAATATTTCTTTTGAGAGTTGTAGAAAAAGCTGTGCACTTCCCTCTACCAAGGGAAAGCAATGGGGCCACTTCTCATCCTCTGCCTAACCAGTGAAGAGGCCTCACAAAGAACTACTCAGTATGTGCTCTCTGGAATTTGGGACAGATAGGTCCTTTTAAATGACAATGCTTGATACTTCTAAAGGAGAGAGAGATCTGGACAACACATGGTAGCAGAGTGAAGAGAGAGGCTAAGCAGGTATGCACTATATTCCCACTGAACATGGGAACAAAAGTATGTTTGCTGAGGATAAACGTGGATCCCATGCAAGAGGCCTGCCCATGAGTAGCTTTGAAAAGGACTCTATCCACAAAGACCATCTAGAGGAAAAAGACAACCTCCACCAGAAGGGACTAGACATCGTCCACAAGACCCCAGGAACCGAGGAGACTTTTCAGCAGCCAGTTGGGCTTGCATCAAGGAATTGTAACTAGAAGTCCCTAGCTAGGGATCTCCTGGATGCCTATCCCCCAACCAAAAAACAAAACCAAACAAAAAACAACTACCCTATAAAATAACAGCATCTGATGGTTACTAGAAAGGAAATGGATTTGGGGATGGGTAAAACAGGTGATGGGGATTAAGGAACACACTTAGCATGATGAGCACTAAGTAACGCACAAATTGCTGGGTCACAACACCATACAACTTCAACTAATATAACATGTATGTTAACTCAACTGGAATCAAAATTAAAAACTTAATAAAAAAAATAACAGTGTCTGGCCATTTGCCACTTGTAGAGTACACGAAAGTCAAATTACAAATGTACGAGCAATCAGAACTTGTTCAGTATTCATCCTCCTCTCTCAGTCCCAACTCACCACAACTCTGGAGGAGCAAGAGGTACCATAGGGAGTAGGGAAGGAAAATTCAAAAGCAGAATGGAGACCAGATAGAGAACTGACTGCACATTCCCTCTCACACTGCGGAATCCTTAGACTGAGGCAAGCCCAAGCTACTGGAAACGAGAAACATTAGGTTGGATAAAAGTCTAAAGTTTATGATAATAAAGAAGGTTAAATTTTTTAATAAGTATAAAGATGAGCCTATATGTTAATTTGTAAGAATAAGAACCATAAAAGCTATGCTATCTGCCCAAGTTTTTGTCTGGATTCAGGGAAGTGTTTAAAGAACAGCGATAGGAAAAGAATTGTTTCCACCTGCCCTCTACTGAGTCTAACTCATGTGCAAGAAAATAGCTCCAGAGGTAATAAATACAAAAATGTCTAGTCCATCAATTAACAGTTGAAATGCTACTGATAAATTTTCAATAGACCACGAAGCTGTTTTTTTAAATTTGGGAGAGAATTGTGTTGAGTCAGTTATACTCTCTCACGTTAGTAGAAATAAAAGTTTCTAATACCTCCTCTAAGTAATTCATCATCAGGAGTCCTTCTTACCATGTATTTTTATATATTCTCAGTAGTGATCAAATAAATCTTTTTGTTTTTCGGTATTCTTCCTGGCCAACTAGATCTTTTTCTTTCAAAATAGCTCAGTTGGACAGAAAATTACCTCCCACGTAATGACGAGTTCCGACCGACTTCCTCCACCTCCATTGATGTTTGTTGGTGCCACGACAGGGACTGAAAGCAACCAAGAGAAATGTGGGATGGCAATTATTAAAGTACATCTTCATCAGGAAGAATTTTGTTTTTAGATTTCACCTTTCAAAATCTCATGCTGCACATTGTGAGAGTCTTGCATTTTTAATGAACATAAATTATGTTTACACATATCCAAATTTCTCAGAGAGAGGACACAGTTGTGTTTGATACATGAGCACCCTGGCTCCAAAATTAATTAAAAATCGAGTAACATCGTGTATTTGACATTATTATGCATCATCTACTAATTGGCAAAATGATGTTCCATTCAGATGGTAACAGTGACATTGCTGATTTAGTGCCTAATTATACAGTTGTGCTGTAAACAAGTTACCGAGGCAGTCTATTAATTAATTCTTTTTTTTAATAAACAAACTAAAACGAGTTTTCTTTTTTTTAGTCATCAAGAGAATTTAACATTTAAAAATGCATTCTTAAAAATATGTAAGTATATAAATTCTTGTTATTATAACTCTGTGTTTGAATCTCACATTCTCTCAGTATGGAACAGGAAGGACTTTTCCTCTAACCTTTCACTTACCAGCTAAGAAGATGGACCCCTGTCAGGAATGTAACAGAGGTGATTTTCTCCGTTTAACTCCACGACTCTAAGAATGTTCCAGACACTGATCATTTTTATGAATTAGAAAACAATTATGCCCTTCATATATACCGTTGAGAGGACTGATATGACAAATAATGGGTAATTGAGGTAAATTACAAAACTGATGAGAGTATGTGTTGGTCTTGTAGTATAAAATCAGAATAGGGCTTTACTTTATATATGTAGAAGTGCTGAAATGTAATCCTTTTCATGAAATAATGACAGATGCATCTTAAATCTGTGATAATGAATATATCTGCATGATATATTTTTTAAAGATTGAATTTACATGTAACTACCTAGATTTGGCCATTTTTGATCAAGATCCAGAGGTGGGGGTGGAAGTGCCTGGGTATGTTTGCTGACTGATAGACGGGAATTACAATACATAATATTTAATTGTCCATTTCAAAATTTTCTTCCACTGTGAAGACCATTCAGACAAATTTAGAAAACTTACTTTAAATATTGCCATTTGATGCAGATGTTTAACTTTATAAACAACATAGTGATATAAGTCTAATTGTTCTTCTTAATAATAGCACCTATCAGACATTACCCATTTTCATATTCAAATTTGCCCTTTATCTGCTTTGATCTTCACAATGAATTTAAAAGATTGCCTTGTACCTACACCCTATTTTTTAAGTCTTCCACGGCCTTTGGCCAAAAACACATAAATCCGTGTGGGTTCTACAGCTGTAGGATTTCTGGTACTTGGCAACTTAGAGTGACACTTTTCCAGGACCATTAAAGAGTGTAGATACATAAAGAAATTATTTTAAATTATACTTTTATTCACTCTCTAAAAAGCTTCCAATATTCTGGGCAACAAAATTCTTTTTTTTCTTAAATTCCTTTTTCAAATGAAAAAACCATATTGAGAAGAAGCTACGGCGGGGGTGGGGGGAGAAGGACACACCAGTATGATTTGGAAACTTGGGATAATTATTATGAACACCAGATCTCATCATGCTACTGAAACAAGAATGTTAGTGGTTAATAGAAGGCAGTACACACTCCTTACTATAAAACTTTACAGTTAGAGTCAACCCTGCCCAAAGCTACCATGATATCAATCAGCTGTAAAAAACAACCTAAAACTCAATGTAACAGCGAGTCACAGGCCACCTCAGAGATTCTCCTCCAGCCAGTCTATGGTAAGGTCTGGGACTTTCTATATTCACATATTTCTTTATGCCAGTCTCTTGCTCATCTAGGTTAAGACCCCTGGTTATGGAGAATGCTGGTGCCCAAGTCTGAAGGTCTGAGCTCAAATCCTGACTCTGTCCGAAATAATCAGCTAAGATTCTGGTCATTCTTCTCTTCTGTAAAATAAAGGACTCTCCTCTCAGCTCTAAACTTCTAGGATGATCTCATTTAAGATCTTACAGTCAAATATTTTGTTTTTCAGTCCCAATCCTGTAATGAAAATACTTACATTATCTTTAATTTGAAAAGACACTTAATAATATCTGACAGTTGTGCACTTAATTGACGTACTTTGTGCTTGTAAAGCTAAGCCAGAGACAACAGAGCAATCCCTCATTTATATGACTGAATAAGAACGTGGACTTTGTAGCTGCATGCAGCAAGCAGATCAAATGTTACCCTGGATGTAAAGTTTAAGAGAAGAACAAAGAGGATCCACTGAAAAAAGCTTAAGAAGGGGTGATTTCTGAGCCAGGTTCCACTTGTATTTTGCTGTTCAGTGAACCAACTGATGCTCAATTAGTGCTTCTGTTAAATGAGCTTAGGATTTACCTCATTTGCATGGGGAAGAATTTATACTATTGCTCAATGAAGCTGCAACTAGGTCAGAGTTGAGAAATAGATGGAAATGTGTGGCTGATTGCACCTACAGAGTCTCAATTAATTCTTGGCTACAACATTTAATGAAACAAGCAGTAACTCATTTGCATGTACAAATCTACAGATTCTCTGTTGGAGTTTGGCTAGAAAATTGATGATATGAGAGGACAACTTCTGAAAAACTCTTATTTTTGACATGCCTGTTTAGCTATAATCATCTCTTATTGAACTTATATTTAGGAGAAAATACTCCCTACTTTGGGTACATAAAAATGTGAAAATGAATGCTGCTGGTTTCCTGCCTCTGACTTGGGACCCAAAATACTATAAGACCATAAAAATACTTCTTACTTGTATGCTTAAAGAATGATACCATAAAGGATCTTCCACGTGTTTTAGAAGACACTAATATCTTACCCGATGCTTTGGTTCTTAACAATTCTGATGCTTTACTTGGTTCTCCAATCCCAATGCTGTTCCCAGCAACGACGCGAAATTCATATTCCACCCAAGGGCTCAAACCAACCACTGTTGCATTGTATGTCTTGCCACTGAGAATTTCTGGAACTAAAAAAGAGGAGGGTACTTAAGGCATCAAAACTGGCACTACTTAACGTCAATCAATCAATCAAATAACATCTGTTTTAGAAAAACCACCTGAAAACATTGGCGTCACTTACCAGTTGAAACAGCCTGCCAACCCACAGAAAATGGTGTCCGAGCCTGAACAGTAAATATTTGAATGGGACTATTATTATCTGCGCCTGGTCTCCAGCTTAGTTGAGAAGTAGTACTGGAAATGTGTTCCACTCTTACATCCTCAGGGGGACCTGGTGGACCTTGAAAAATATGTTTGATGATAACTATATTGAAAATGATTAAATCCATTGATTTGAGATGGGGCAGTTTATTCTTACCGGTATACTTAAAAAATAAAATATTGAACATAATGTACTTTTAGCAAATTATTTGAGATAAAGCTTTATTAATTCAGTTTACATGGTGAGAGACTAATTTAGAAATCTTCCTGTCAAGATTAGAAAATTCAGTCAGTTAAGCGACCAACTCTTGATTTCAGCTCAGGTCATGATTTCAGTCCCACATTGGGCTCTGTGCTAGGCATGGAGCCTGCTTAAGATTCTCTCTCTCCCTCCTTACTTACTCTTTTGAAAAAAGGAAAGAAAATTCCAATCATGGAATGGTTGATTATCATCTGTCAGGGAGCTATTCTCAAAAACTGAAAACAACTTTAATAAGTTCCTTTTTCAAAAGGTAACTAAAGTAAATGCAGTTTATATGGAGACCTATAGGAATATATGACTTTGACCCTGTTCTGATGAGAATGGTTTATTATAAATAGAAGGCATGCCTAACTTTTAGGGACTGACACTGCACAATGAGTCTGACCTTTCCTTATAAATACACAAAATCTACTCAATTCAATATCCATATCTATACTACATGTGCCCTGGAGTCTTAAAGTTTAGAAAATTAAAAAATCTATATTTTTATCTCCCTTCTTTATCATGATGTGGTTGGTTATTCAAAGATTACCACTTACTTATTAACATTTCTGGCTTGAATAAATAATGGCTCATTTATTTTCACCATTATGCTCACCTCTAACAATGATATCAGCTACAGCAGATAAACTTTCTAGAGTTGTTTTTACCGTGCATAGGTATTTTCCTGAATGATTTAGCTGAATATTCCTTATCATCAAATCCCCAACAGATTCCTGCAGATAGAAAATGAAAGGGGGATAAAAACACAATAATTTCCAGCAGGTTCCTTTTTTTTTTTACAGCTGGATAAATATTAAATATGAGACAACTCTGAAATTAGGATATAGACTAGTATCATTGTATGATCCCTCATATATGATCCCTTTCCCTATCCTCTCTGTTATAATTGCATCTAGAACACAAGCATTTGTATGAAATACAGTAAACAAAATGAAACAAAAACAGATGCAGCTTCAGAAACAGACAGTGGTTATCCATGCAAATAAATATGGGGAGAATATTTAAGAAAGATGTTGATTCATGTGAAAGACTTGATTTATCTTAGTAAGTACTTGAAAATTTCATCAACTTACTCCTCCAATTCTTTCAAAATGAGCCACTCCTTTTTTTAAGTCTATGACATCTCCATTGAAAGACCATATAAATACAACTTCAATGGATGGGTCATGGGACACCTGGCATGGTAGGACTATACTCTCTCCAACTGTAACGTCCATTTTGGAAGGTGGAATGGTAATAACAGTCTTCTCTGTTGAGAAAAAATATTATTATTAGAAAAAGTTTTTAAAATATGACATATGGCAGCAAAATACATATTTTACATGCCTTTACAATTGCTTGAAATTGTATAAATATAACTTGGAGTTCTACTATATTCCATATGAATAATTCTATTCCCCTTTTTTCAAATATGCCTGCATTAATCAGTATAGCTTATTACTTGTAATAAAAGGACACAGTTTTACTCATATTTTATATAAAAATAAGTAGCTGATAGAAAACTGTGGACTTCAAAAGATAGTATTCCATACATGAAAAATGCACCGTTTTTATTATTTTTTTTTTTTTTTTTATTCTGAAGTTCTAGGTTCAACATTACAATCCATGCACTGGTTGCAGCTCTAGTCCGTGTTAATTTTGTATACTGTGAGAAAAATGATGCCATTAAGATCTTAAATACAATATTTTATATAGAGATTTATAATCACAAGTATATATTTACTGGTGTGAATATAATATCTATCCCATATCTGACATAGTTCTGATAATAATTTTCTATTTTATCTAAAGACACAATGTGAAGGGGAAAGATGTATGTTGTTTCTCTCTTACCCAGATTTTCCAAGGCTAGAATTCTACATCTATCATAAAACACTTCCTGTTAGAAATACCAGTCATAGTGTCAACCACTGTTCCGTAAGTCCTAGCATTTCACTGACCAGAGTTTCAAAGATCATTTCCAAAAGTGTTCTAGTTGGACTCGAGAGTCCTATATTTCTCTGATTAAAAGAGACTCATAGTGATAGATCCTATCTGACTATGTGTGTGTGTGTGTGTGTGTGTGTGTGTGTGTTTTCTAATAACAAAGTGAATAGTTTTCTATTTTAGAGGGTTTATAATTGACTGAAAGGGGAAAATCAGTAAACATAAAGAAGCCCTGGGCATACGTTTGGATTGAGATAGGGACTATTTTACTAAAATAAAATACATTTTAAGGAATTCACATTTAAGAATTATGAGTTTAAGCAAATTATACTGAAAATATACTGTATATAAAGAAGTTTCAAAACTGTGAAATGAGAACCTAGAGAATCTCTTTCTCTAAAGATCATTTGTGAGATAAAGTTTAACCCTGTAGAAATAATAATCTTGAGTTTTAAGGTACATATTGATAAAAAGAGGCATGGAAAAATAAAAGCACATTTTATATTTCTGCATATAATGCAGAAAATCAAACTCAACTGACATCAGTTATATCTTTATGTTTGGGTAATTTATTTTTAAGTTTGCATAATTTAAAAATGCTCTTTACTATATGAGATATATACACTTTCTAATTATTTTTGGAAAAAAGTTTGAAGAATGATTTTTGTGGACTACAACCATTCCTAATTCCAAGACTTCTTTACTTCTCTCTCCTAGAGTAAGGGTTTCAAGAACACTTTTTAGAACTAGAAAAATATTTTTCTTCTTGTAATTTTTGGGAAAAAGAATGTATTGCGAATGTCTTATTTACATTTATGGGAGGATGAGTTGACTAATTGGATGTGTTAGTGCGAAACTGCTCTGATTTAAAGTTTTAGATCATGTAATTAAAGTAATTTTCAAACATTAAAAATGACAGCAACTCCTTCCATTTATGGCACCACAAAGTAGCAAAGTTACACAAATCATTCCCTGCATACATAGCTCATTGGTAGTATAATAATAATGACTAAGGCTTCATGAATAAGAAATATTTGTTATTATAATTTCCAATGTTTAGATGTCATCACTAGTTAGTTCATTTATAAACTAGTATTTTACTGAGCACCTACCAAATTCCAGGCATCTGTCAGGAGGAAAAAAAACAACAACATCAAATATAAATCATACAGTGCCTGCCTTCACAGAGATGTAAGTCTAAAGAGAGAAGCTGACAGTAATCAAATCATATTAATGGATATGTAGTTGCAGCTGTGATAAGCGTCGTATATTAGAAGCAAATGACCCCATTAAAATGGGGGACCCTGCAGGGTCAGTTTATTGAGAAAGAGTTGTTTTGGCTGAGGATAAAAGGCAAATAGGAATTAGCTAGGCAAAGATGGCAGATGGGGGAAGGATATCTATGTCCGTGACAGGTAGGCACATTTACAAAGAGTCTGTGTGAAGAAGAAACATGGATGGTAGATGGAGAACAGTCGCTTTGCTGGAAATCCTATTATTAGAGTATAACACAAGAGTGAAGATGGGAAAAAAGAAGCTGGGTGATAGTCACAGTAAAAGACATAACTGAGATATCTTTAGATTAGCTACATAATCTGTGGGTCTCAATGTGAAATGAAAATGCGGGGTACTTTAGTCAAAAAATAAAGAAGTTCTCTTGAAGATATTAAACATAAAGCCACTTGCTTTAGAAATGTGGCATAACTTATAAAACGTAAAAGAGTTCATGGTGATACATGAGTCACAGCATAAAACTGCAAATTGCAAAAAATATATTTTTGGTGTCAGTTTTATATAATACATGAAATAATGCTTTATTAAAGTTCTATCTTGCTTGCTCTAAGATTTTTCTCACATTTCTGTAAACTTACTTACTGGAATTTGTTTTAAGCAACTTCATTTTCAGTTGACGTAACTGGCATCAGTTGGAATGTAAAATCACAAATGTTTTTCAATGATTTTTGATTTTGCAAAGGATCTTTCTCTGCTGATAGAACTGTTACTGAACGGTAAAGAGTGGTTTATAGGATGAGACAACACTAGCATACAGTTCTGGTAAATTATGTTGAAATACAAATTTTAGAACACCTAGTGCTGGTAATTCCACAGAACAATTATTTTTCTAGAAGATTTAACTCTCCATACAAATCCAGTTCTTGTAAGTCTGAATTAAATTTTAAAAGTACATTTAAACAATGGCCCTACAATGTTCTTCTGACATACTCTGTAACTTCTGAAGGCCTTACAAGAAACTGAAAGTGCCTTAATGACTTGCGTATAATCCAAAATGCCTATTTATGCATTCTATCGCCTTATCTTCAATTACAAGGAAACTCTCATTAATAATTGGTTCAACTGGAGCTTCTTCTAAAAATGGTGTTCTTTTCCATTGAGTGGAAAAAAATCTTTAAATTTAATTTCTGTTTCTAAGCCTCTGGATATTCGCAATGCAATGCTGGACAAATTTTTAAAAACCGTGTACGCTAAACTCTTTGAAGAATGTGAATAACTTTGTGCGGTGCCTCATTGTAATGCTCACGCGCAGGCTTTTATTTTATGTCTTTACTGACAAAGTTTACTGCCTGAACCCTGGCAGTTCCTGTCTTGGTGCTCAGGTTGAAGAGTTACTATTTCTGCAGATGTCACAGAGATCACATGGACAGACACTGGGGACAGTTGGGCAAGTGGCCCCTTCACATTAGATCCCAGCACTGACCACTTTCTGAGTCCCTTGTTCTCCTGAGACCCTTGCAGCCAGCCACGGAAGCTTCTGGGCTGCTGTGACCTTCAGCGCCACCAATCTGGGTCCAGGTTCTGATGGACCCACATTCTCAGGGCCTCAGCACTCCAGTCATGAGGCACGTGGTCCTGGTACATGGTTCCGACTCCTGCGCGTGGACGCTGTCTTTTTGGTGAAGGGTCCTGAGCCTGTTTGCACGTGGGCTGCTGCGGCGGCATCATAAGCAAGTGCACCTGCTACCCCCCCTAGCATATTGCCTCTGCTCACAAGCATGCTCCGCGGTCCCATCGGATTGCACCGACAAAGCACAGCTTCAGAGACAAGAGGACTAAGAACTTCAAGACAGTGCCTTCAGGGTGATATGCCAAAATGGGGCATTTCTCAGCACAGGGTCCTGTGTGACTGAGCCACGCACCGATGAAACCAGTCCTGCATGACATGTTAAGGAACCTATTCTTTTTGCCGACAGAAAATGGGAAGCCTTGAAAGTAGGAGGCAGAGGCAATGGTATAAATACATAGCAGTTATCTGTAGGTGAAACAATAGATTATACACAGAAAGAAATAGCTTCTAGGAGAGTCGACTTTTTATCCAAAAGAAGGGGAGGCATGATTATCTGAGCTTAGTTCCCCGTGAGTACCCTTCAAGTAAGTACCCCCCTTACCCTGTGTAGGTAAGGGGGTGCTTGGGCCAGGAATCTTTTAACTACTGTATCCTCTCACCACACCACACGCAGACCTGTCCTAATCCTGTGTGGGCGACTCCGCAAGACCCACAAGGCTGCTGATTGCTTCCCTCAAGCGTTCTCTTCTACAACCACGCACAGCTCCGGGCTCAGAACTCGAAGTGGATACCCCACAGAGACAAAAATCACACTCGCGGAGAATGGGAGAGTGGTTCTTGTGCAGCAGAAATATACAGAATCTTCGATACTATTTTAGGAAAAGAACAAGGACTATGCCTTAGTTCATTAATGAGTCCTCCTGTGCAAACACTTAAACTCTTAAGAAACGGTAATAGCAGAGATTTTCTTCTTCTTCTTCTTCTTCTTCTTCTTCTTCTTCTTCTTCAAACCATTCAAATCAGTCTCAGGGAGCAGAGGGATGCATATACACATATCTACTCTACTCCCTTCCTGGACGTCCGTATACACGGGTAGAGTAGGTGTAATAACATGAAGCTCGTGATTAATATGGAAGCATTTCTTGGTTTTTATGGATAAGTGACATCATTAGGGCCTGAAGTATAACAAATTAGAAAGGAAAGGAGTCAACTCTGCTAAATACTATCATCTGTGAAACTTTGAAAATTTTTAAACTCTTTCTCTTAAAATAGAGAGAGTTCCTTTTCATTCAGTATCATTTCATTCTTCTCGCAAATTCCTTAGGTATTTGTAGAAATTCGAGTCTAGTAATTTAAACGTTTTAGCATGCATAACAGCTTCTCAGAGAACATGTTAAAAATGCGAATTCCTTGACTCCTACCAGAAATACTAATTCTGGAGGTCTGTGAAGGAAATGGAGAATATGGATTTTTAACAGGCCATTTTAAAAGTTGATTTTAATGTAGTTAGTCCAGGGACCACACTTAGAGAAATACTGCCTCAGGTTTTGAAATTTGAATCTGAAATATCTATTAAAAAAAAAATCCAAGTTGTGTAAATATATGGTCACAAACTCCCTAATGCTTTAGATCCAGCAAAAAGTCCTATCGAGTAAAATGTCACTGATTGGTAATGCTTTAAAAATAAACACACAAAAATGGACTTTGGAGGTTATTTAACTGTAATTAATTCCATGTACCGTAACTGCTTTCAGTGTTTCACGGTACATTTTAGCATATTAAAAGCTCAAGAAAATTCTGGATTAAAGAAACTTCTTAAAGTGTATTTAATCTAGGTTTCCTACGCCTACTAGATATGAAGTCGATGAAGAGTCCGACTCTTGATTTCTTCAGCTCAGGCCATGATCTTAGGGTCGTGATATCAAGTCCCAAGTTGGGCTCTGCACTCAGTGGGGAGTCTGCTCAAGATTCTCTCTTTCTCCCTCTGCTCTTCACCCTGCTCACACACATGCGTGATTGTGCATGCGTTCTCTCTCTCTCTCAGATAAATAAATATTTCAAAAGGAAATATATTTTGGGATATAAGAGATCCTGAAAAACAATGTTTGAAATTATGACTGTCAAGGTGGGAGAAGATTAACACACATTTATATACACATACATATGTGCTTATCTGTGTTTGTTTAGCACACATACACATACAGAAACACAAGCTCATGAGACAGTCATGTTAACAGGAACTCTAATTCTGGAATAATTATTGATTTTGTAATATAAGAAAGCTACTTTTATTGTTATGTTGAGTCCCTTTTCTGTTAAAGATACATTATGAAATATTTACACATAAAATTATGGTGTCTGTGATCTGCCTCTAGATATTTGGAATGGATGTCGAGGAAGTAGTAGGTGAGGGTATGGATGAAACAAAGTTGACTATGAGCTGATAATTACAACCCTGACTGATGGGTGCATGGGAGTTCCTTATACTATTTTTTCTGTTATTCTCAATAATAATAAAAGAAAAAACAGAAAATGATGAAATTAGTAAATATTAAATAGAAAATAAGGAGGCACATTTCCCATTCAGTTTCTAAGGTAATGAGGATATATCACTTTTTGAAGATTATTCTGTATATGAATGACATTCATGAAGAGTTCATAAAACTACAGAATTTTAATGTTTCCATTTTCAATCTATTTTAGTGATATACAAATCATATAAAAATAGTTTGACCTAACAATCCTATTCTTGGGGCACCTGGGTGGTTCAGTGGTTAAGCATCTGCCTTTGGCTCAGATCATGATCCCAGTGTCCTGTGATCGACCCCCATTTCTGGCACCCTGCTCAGTGGTGAGTCTGCTTCTCCCTCTGCCCCATCCTGCTTGTGCTCTCTCGCGCACTCTCTAACAAATAAATGAAATCTTTAAACAAATTATTTTTTAAAAATCCTATTCTTAAGTAGTAGAAGGAAAGGTTTAATAAGATATATAATGCTTTTGATGAATAGCCTTACTCAAATTCACATGGTCATAATAGCCAAAGATGCTTCCAGAACACATCTTTAGTTATGAGTACCTCGGGACACATGAGAACTGATATTAAAACTTCTGTCAGAATTGTTTAGCATTATTTCTTTAAACACAAATGAGACTTGATCCTTGTATCAATGGTCAAACACACTATTACATATTTTGATCCCTAACTACAGTTTTAGAAACTAGGGGATGGCAATGCAATGTGTAACTGGCCTTTCCTGACCATCCAGAACATATTCTTTTTGGTCCCTTTTTATTTGTTTCTTTTCTACCTTCAACTCAGTTAAAACCTTCACCTTTGAATAATAATCTTTCAGTGTCACTGTTCACAATAATAACTTCTCAGGTATTTCTGAAGTTACCAACTTCTCTCAAACAATGGACAAAACAGAAAAAAAAATCACCAACCCTTTCTTATTCTGCACAAACATGGGGTTCTGCCTTCATTTGTCTCTGACATTATAGGAAATGTTGCTAAGATACCAATATAAAGAAAACTAGTGTATAAATAGCACTTCAAACAGGTGACAAAATTCTCTGATATTTTCTCTCACTAGTTAATTTTTGAAGACTACAAATAAATACTTTAAAATCTTCCTAATTCCTCAGAATCTCAATTTAATGTAAGTATTAACATACTAGCCCTTTCCATGGTTGTTAATTTCTTCTTCCATTTACATGCTTCAATCTGAAACCATAGTTTTTCTAACTCTAGGAATGTCATCAGGAACATCATCAGCATTTCTTTAAGCGTGGACTTGGTAGTGATGGAATCTCGGAGATTTTGTCTGTGTGCAAACATCTCTACTTTGTATTCATTCAGGAAGACATTTTGCTGGAAAGAGAATTCTTATCACGATTGTCTTTTGGCCCATTAAAAAAGCCATTCCACAGTCTTTTGGATTTTCTTATTTCTGTTGCTATCACAACTGCCAGTCTTATTGCTGTTCTTTTGGAGATAATGTATCTCTTTTATCAGGACGATTTTTCTTTTCTTTTCTTCTTTTGGTTTCACTACTATGTGCTTATTTAAACTTTCCTTTGTGTTTATCCTCATTAGGAGTCATAAAATTCCTTGAATAGGATGGCTGCTGTCATTTTCAGTTGTTTTTGTTGTTTGTTTTTTTAATCTCTGGCAAATCTCTGCTCATCACTCATTTTCTTTCTCTCCTCTCCACTCCTTCGGAAACTGTAATTTCACATATGTTGGAACTATTCATATCCAATATACTCCTTAAGAAGTTCTTTTTTTTTGGGGGGGTGGGTTCTTCCCCATTGCATTTGCTCTCCATGTTACAGTCTGGATATTTTCTATTTACACATCTTCCATTTTACTAATTCTTTTCTCTGCCATATCTAATCTGGTATTAAAAATCAATCTATACTGTCTTTATTTAGCTCTTGTATTTTTCAGTTCTAGACTTCCAGTTGATTCTTTTTCATTGCAGTAGGGTTGACACACAATAGTATATTTGTTTCAGGTGCACAACATAGTGATTCCACAATTCTATGCATTACTCAATGCTCACCACAATAAATGCAGTCACCAGCTGTCACTGCACAATGTTATTACAATATTACTGACTATATCCCCTATTCTGTACTTTTCTGGTTTTATAACTGGAAGTTTGTACCTCTTAATCCTCTTCACCTATTTTGTCCATTTCCTGTCTGCCTCCTCTCTGGTTATATTGTATTTTTTTCCAAGAAGATTTCCTTTTTAAATCAGGCAACTAAAAAGAGCAGAGTCCAGTCGGGAATGGATACGAATGAAATCTGAATGTCAGTCATTTTAAGCAGTGGTCAATTTTGTTCTGTTTTCATTACCAGGATAGAGTGCTCTAGGTGTCTCCACTCAAGCTCAAATTGTGGAGTAGGCTTCATTTTATCTGGCTAATTCTGAGCCCCAATTTTTGTCTTCCTTGCACTATGAGGCTACCAAAATTTCTGCTTGAGGCATTTTCTGCTTTCTATTTTTTCTTTTTCTTTTTTATTCCTAATTTGTAGTGCTTGGGAAGTGGCAAGTTTCTGGAGAAAAACACTGGGGAGTTCTGCTTTTCTTTTTGTCCCCTTCTTTTCTCCAGAATATCATCCTTCATGTTGCAAACCCCTTGGTTACTGTTATAATTCCTTTGAACTGCTACTTTAATTTATTTTTAAAAGGTTTTAACAATTTTGGGGGCTGATACCAGTCTGATAAAGCTGCTTCAACTAGTCAGGACAAAAGTTTCTCCAAGTATTATTAATGTTTAATAATAGATTGTGTGTAGGGTTGAAAATATTTAGGCCATTTATCATTAGGATTTTAGATAACACCTTGAACAGTATGATAACTGATAACAGAGAAAGAATTGAGTATTACTTTCAACAGAAGTAGAAATCCTTAACATGAAAACAACTAAATGTTTGTTTGATCTTTTATTCAAAACCACTCAATTAGTATCAAATCCTTACCTTCTTCCAGGTGTACACTAATATGAATACTAAGCAAATGAAACAACACTGGACTGAGGAGCTATTAGAGGACTTCCATCATGAAGAGGCAAAAAATAAAATAAAATCTCATTTACATTTTACTAGGAACATTCTAGTTTCTAGAAGGCAGGCATGATGGAATCAAGACAAATCATAAGGTTGTATGAGTGGGTTTCTCAACCTCAACATAATCAACGTTTTGAGCCCGATCATTTTTCGTTGCCTTTCTGTATGGGTGGATTCAGAATAAGGAGGAGGCTGCCCTGTGCATTCCAAAATATTTAGCGGCATCCTTGGCCTCTTCCCACTAGATGTCAGTAGATCCTTCAGTTGTGACAACAAACCTTATCTCCACACATTGCCAAAGGTCCCCTTGAAGGCAAAATCAACTTGGTGAAGCACCTTTGTGCTGCAGAAAGTTTACACCAGGAAAGAGATGGTGGTGGATTAACTAAAGTTAGTAAGTGCAGCGGTGAGAAGTAGTTAGATTATGTACATTTATTGATGCTGAGGGCCATCTGTTGGACAGTTGGAAATGGGGTTTGAAAGAAAGCAAGGAGTAAAAATGACTAAAAGGATTTGGCCTGGCTAATGTCACTACAGACTGTTATTAATATAGAGGGAGGGCACCTGGGTGGCTCAGTTGGTTAAGCAGCTGCCTTCGGCTCAGGTCATGATCCCGGGTCCCAGGATCGAGTCCCACATTGGGCTCCCAGCTCCATGGGGAATCTGCTTCACCCTTTGACTTTCTTCCCTCTCATGTTCTCTCTTACTTGTTCTCTCTGAAATAAAGGAATAAGATCTTAAAAAAATAGAGAGTGAAAGACTGTAGTAGGAACAAGTCTTGGGAGTAAGAATTAGGAGGCCAATATTAGCATATAGTAAACTGGTAAATGAAGATGATAAATTGGTGAGGGGATCTGGGGAATGAGGCAGGTATTTGAATGGAGTATATCATTTTGGAATTATCTTGTGGATGGTATTTAACATGATGAAACTGAATAGGACACTGAATGAGAGGGAGTGGATATGGCAGAGAACAAATTCAAGAACAAATCCCTGGCACACTCCAAATTTAGGAAATGGGTAAGATGAAAAGGAAACAGCAAAGTAAATGGAAAGGGAGTGACGTAAGATGTAGAAGGGAAAGGAAAACCTGACACATGCAGTGTGCAGGCAGCCACGTGGGGAATGTGTTTCGAGAAGGATGTGATCAATAGTCTGACAGGTTAAGTAAATGAAGATGGGGAACTGACTGCTGAATTTCACAACATGGAGGTTGCTAGTCACCTTGTTAAGAGCAGTGTTGATGGAATAGGAGGGGAAAAGCCCGATCGTGTTGATTCAAAACGAAGTAGGCCAGAAGGAGTGGAAAAAGCAAGCTCACATAGACAACTTTTGAAGAGTTTTGATATAAAGGAGAATAGTTAACTATGGCAGCAGCTGGAAGGGGAAGCGGGGTCAGAAAAGGTCTTTTTTAAAATGATGAGAATAATAATATGAAAGTATTCTGGGGGGGAATGGTGTGTTACACAAATTAAGAGAGAAGAGAGAGTGAGGTAGACTGAGACTGAGCAGTAGAGAGAGGAAATTGCCCCTGAACATGAGATGGACTCATATCTAGAACACAAGTGGAAGACTTGAGTTCATGACCCGTTATCTACCACACTGTGATTTATTGATTTCTTGATAAATTTGGTTCAAGTAAGAAATAACCAAAATTTGGCTTTTTGTAAATGTTAGTAGAGAAGAATAGTATCAGTATAAAATATAAGATATATAATATCCTGATGAAGATAATTGATTAAACACAGTCTTTATTTTCAGTTTTTTACAAACATCTAATAAATGAAGCCAAAAGAAATTTTTCCTAAGTCCTAAATCCACCAAAACAGAGATCAAAAGGGGAGACAAAATTTGAGAAACTGGAACGAAATGAAATGATTTCTAACTGATCTACCATAAAGCTCAATCCTATGCTGGCTGTAAGGAAGGCAGAGAAGAAAATTCATTGAACATGTCAACTCCCCTTACAGGCTTTATGAATAGGAAGCATTTTGGTCTCTGTAGTGTTTTCTCATTTCAGTAGAAGATTGGCAAATTATTCTCCTGAGAGAATATGAAATGGAGAGTCTTTGAACTGCTCCGTGGCAAGCATATTTGAAGATGAGGGAATCTTAACTAAAAACAGGGAAATTAACAAACATGTATATAGTAAGGGCTGAGATCCATGTCTTGTAATGTCATTTAGTTCTGAGGGTGCTGGCTGCTAGGCCTTTGCTCTCTGGGCAGGAAAGTGGGGTGAGACGTGGGAGATGCTTTTCCTAGGGATCTGATAAACCTAAGAGAAAATCCTAACCATAGTGTATTTACATTTTCCAAGGATATATACTGGCCAGATCATTTTAGTGTGAAGTCCAGTATTAAATGCTCCCCTCACACATACACTTGATAAGAGCTTTCTGTAAGATTTTTAGTGCCCCATTCTTAAATATGAGCAGATAACTAAGAGTCACAAAGTATCCTGGTATACCTCTTAATAAAATGTAGGGATTAAAACAAAGAAAGAGAAGCAAGCAGTGGGGGATCACAAAGACCATCCAGGAAAAATCAGCTAGATAAAAGAAAAACTATGAGCAATATTTTCAGAAAGAGAGAGAGAGAGAGAGAGAGAGAGAGAGAAAGCAAGGTATTATATAAAGAACAGTCAGAAAATAAAAGGACACATAGACAGTTTTTAAAAAATAGCAAAGTAAAAAATTGCCAGAGGCAGAAACAAAAAGATATACAATGGATTCTAGGAGACAGAAACAAAAATATATAGTTTATATACACATGTATAAAAACTGTATCTACTACCTAAATATAGAAATATATAAAATATGGGGCGCCTGGGTGGCTCAGTGGGGTTGAGCCTCTGCCTTCGGCTCGGGTCATGGTCTCAGGGCCCTGGGATCGAGCCCCGCATCGGGCTCTCTGCTCAGCAAGGAGCCTGCTTCCCCCTCTCTCTCTGCCTGCCTCTCTGCCTACTTGTGATCTCTCTCTCAGTCAAATAAATAAATAAAATCTTAAAAAAAAAAAAGAAATATATAAAATATATTAAACTATACACATAGATAAATACATACATATATACATACACATACACACAAACTAAAGTTTAGAAAATCTAGTCTCTTTGTTTTTTAAAATATTTTATTTATTTATTTGACAGGCAGCGATCACACATAGGCAGAGAGGCAGGCAGAGAGAGAGAGGGGGAAGCAGGCTGCCTGCTGAGCAGAAAGCCCAATGTGGGGCTCGATCCCAGGACCCTGGGATCATGACCCAAGCCGAAGGCAGAGGCTTTAACCCACTGAGTCACCCAGGCACCCCAGGAAATCTAGTTTTTTTCAACAGTTTAGGAAATACAATGTTTTTAGTAATAGGGATTATAGAGAAAGCAATGGAATAAATTATTAAATTATCCAGGAAGACATTCCAAGGTAAAGTATGAGTTTTCAGGATGACAAAGTAACGCAATTGCCCTGTATAAAGGCTGAAAATAGATTTACACCACAGCACATCATCAGGCAATTATGGAACGCTGGGAAAAAACAACTAAGAGAGACAAGCAGACAGACAGAAATGATGTCATAAACAATAGATCAGAAATCAAGATGGTTTCAGCTTTCAGAGCACAGTAACATCTCCATATTGCTAAGAATAATGATTTCTAATCTAGAATTCTGTTTCCAACTAAGCCATCAATCAAATGTAAGCATAGAATAAATACATTTTCAAACATGAAAGATCTCCAAAACATTGCATTCCTCTTGAATTCTTTCTCAAAAATCTATTGGAAGATGAATTCTACCTTTTCAAGAAAGGCATGATGTTTAGGCAGCTGGGATCCCATACACAAGGACAGGTTGATAGTGAAGGGAGACAACAGAGACAAAATTGAGGAATCAATTATTGTCAAGTCCACAGAAAATTAAGCAAACAAAACAAGAAAATTGCTAACTCTAGGGAAAGCTAATAGAGGAAAATCAAAGCTAATCTCTGAAACAAATTCTTTACAGAGATAGCAAAACAAAACACCAAAACAAACAAAAAAAAAACCCAAGGAAATCAGTGTGATGGAGTCTTTAATTTCCTCCTCTAGAAAGCCAGAAATGGTGGGGTTTTTAATCTTTATAACACATTTTTTCTCTTCATACATATACTTGCATAAGGCTAGGATGTTTTCTATCCTCTTAGTCAAGTGTAATCTTATCTGCTCAGACATGTGTTTTACAGATTAAAATCTGCAGCACTTGGTATATTCCAATACAGGCAGAGTATAGTTTTTCATAATTTCAATTATGCATAAAGTAACCATGGCCAATATACTCTGGTTTACCTTCAGGTACCATTACCCATTTATCTTTCACCTCAATATTGAAATGATGTGGAACAAATATGAAAAGACTACCAAAACCCCAGAGTAAAAGAAATAAACAAAGAACAGTCTAGAGAAAGTAATTGTCTAAACTGGAGTTGTCTAAATGAGAAAATATGTCTAAGTATCATGCAAGGTAACACTGAGAAATTCCCTAGCAAGTAATAATGTAAAATGTAAACACAGATCTTCTATATTAACAAGTAATCAAAACAGGGTCTGACATCTATTTAGAAAGAGCATGCACCATAGAATCTGCTTAATGAATTAGATATGCCAACTACTCAGTTTCAAAGCTGTTAATACATAATAGGCAGTGACTATTTATGGCATCATATTTATATCTCTTATAAACAGATAATGTTCACTCTGTCCTCTAACTATAACTCTGTGCTGGGCCCTAGTAAAACATCAGGCTGAAGAATTCTGTATTTTATAGGAAATGGAATGAGGAAATTTTATTTTGCCTGGGTACAGGATCTAGCAGAAAGAGGATGTTTTCTTCTGAACATTTATGTTGGATGTGAGGGAAGACAAAATGAAAAAAAAAGGCAAGAAGATGAGAAGCAGGGTGAATTGTATTTGTCTGATTTCTCTACTCTGTTTCTGTACCACCCTCCTCCTCGCCCATCCCTCACTTGGGCTTGAAAGAATTTGCTAGCTGCTTCCTTGAGTATTGAAGATCCACAAACTGAAAACAGAACTTGCTCCCGAGGGTGTTGTACATGCTAATGATACACATCATCCCTAAAAAATGGCACTAGACAGAAACAACATGTGTTGGAGAGGATGTGGAGAAAGGGGAACCCTTTTACACTGTTGGTGGGAATGCAAGTTGGTGCAGCCACTCTGGAAAACAGTGTGGAGATTCCTCAAGAAATTAACAATAGAGCTTCCCTATGACCCTGCAATTGCACTACTGGGTATTTACCCCAAAGATACAGATATAGTGAAAAGAAGGGCCATCTGTACCCCAATTTTATAGCAGCGATGGCCACGGTTGCCAAACTGTGGAAAGAACCAAGATGCCCTTCAACGGACAGATGGATAAGGAAGATGTGGTCCATATACACTATGGAGTATTATGCCTCCATCAGAAAAGATGAATACCCAACTTTTGTAGCAACATGGATGGGACCGGAAGAGATTATGCTGAGTGAAATAAGTCAAGCAGAGAGAGTCAAGTATCATATGATTTCACTTATTTGTGGAGCATAAAAAAATAACATGGAGGACATGGGGAGATGGAGAGGAGAAGGCAGTTGAGGTAAATTGGAAGGGGAGGTGAACCATGAGAGACTATGGACTCTGAAAAACCACCTGAGGATTTTGAAGGGGTGGAGGGTGGGAGGTTGAGTAACCGGGTGGTGGGTAGTAGGGAGGGCATGTATTGCATGGAGCACTGGGTGTGGTGCAAAAACAATGAATACTGTTATGCTGAAATAAATAAAAAAAAAATTAAAGGAGAAAAAATGGCACTAGAATATAAGTGACCTCTGTGCCACTATAGAAATAGAAGGTTCAAGCAACAGAGGAGTCTAACAGTTTCTTTTAGTGTTAAAATGGAATCAAGGACGTATTACTAAACTTCCGATTCCTAACCAAATACTCAGGGCACACATGCAGGCTGGGGAAGGAAACTGAAGACAAAAACACTGACAGTTCAAGATATTTTTTTACTGCACGGACTAAACCTGCTGTTGGTCAAAGTTTTGTTTCGTTAATTTTTAATGAAAAGAGAAAGTAGATACTAGTGGTGTAAGTCAAGTGAAAGAAGCCAGATACCAAAACATATATACTGTATGGTGGCTTTTGTATGAAATCAGTAACAGAAACAGAATAGTATCAGACAGTAAACAGTAACAGTTAACAGAAACAGTAACAGTAACATAAAAGAATCCTAATAGTGGTTGCTTCTATAAATCAGGTGGGAGCAGGAATTGAGGGATGACAAAGGGCCACAAGGGAAAGTTCTACAGGGTGATGTTAATGTTCTACATTTGGTAGAATTTAGGATAACAGGTATATGCACTTGCCAAAATTCAGCAAATGTACTCTTAAGATTTGTGTATTTCATACCTGTAAAGTTCACCTCAAATGGAAAAGAGTATAAACAGATATTGAATTCTAATAAATGAAAAGCTGAACTATTTAGGAAATGTACTAATTTTTGTAAGATACTCTGTTTTTATTTCCACTGGACTTGAAATAATGTCATGTGAAACTGAAAGTGTCTCAGGCAGTTATTATTACATAAGTTCAACTGGAAGATTAAAAAAAAAAAGGAAGGAAAAAAGTTCTGTCACTTACTAATACAAGAGCCATGGTCAAGTCGTTTTAGCAATCTATGCCTCAGTTTTCCTTTGTGTAAAAGAGATAATGATTATTTGCTTTACAGTGTTGTGAAGGATCACTGAGATGATGGACATAAAGCACCTATCACAGTGGCTGGAACACAGTAAATATTTGATTAATGGTGGTTAATAATAATAGTAATAAAGAATACAACACCAGTAATAGTAAAAACAAAAACAAAAAACAAACAAACAAACAAAAACCTCTTCAAGGTCTTAGGCTACTCAGTAATAGAGCTAGTTAATTTAATTCCAAAGTCTGTGCTCTTCATGACTTTGAGGAGTGGTGTGTACTCATCTGTCTGGCTTCCTCCACTTAGCTTGAAAGACTAGCTATACATTCCCTATTTTTATTAAGAATAACCAAAAATAAACAAAACTTTGATCAGTTTATGTTTAATTGTTCAATGAAAAATGTCTGGAACAATAAAAAACAAAAGGTGAAAACCTAAAATTCGTTAATATCTGTCCTTTACACTATATATTATAAAATGCATATTCAGAAAAAACAACTGTTTAATATGCCTGGAAATTTTATGTGAGTGGTGTGTGCTACATTTTTTAAAAGACTGTGGACTAAATTGTTACAAAGACCGAAATAACACCGATATTGTATTTCCTTAAATAAATGTTTTGGCGGTTTTCTTTGTTGTTGTTTATCTTCTTTCCTTCCTCCCTTCCTCCCTCCTTCCCTCCTCCCTTTCTTTCTGTCTCCCTCTCTCTCTCTCTCTCTTTCTCTTTCTCCTTCTCCTTCCTTCCATTTTTACTTGAAGGGACTCTGGAATTCAAGTGTCAAGTGTTCACTCAGCATTATTTTCAATATCAGTGGGGGAAAGAAAACTCCTGGCCAGTATACAATTTCACTATGTATTTTTTCACCAGAAAAACACTTCCACTAATAATTTTTAAATCAAAACTTCCTTTCTATAAAAATGCTTTAAACCATTCTTTGTAGAAAACTGGGGTGCATGATTAAGCATTCAGAGGAAAATATTATCAGTACTTGGAGACTTCTCTGCAGTGGTGTTTTCAGCCACTAAAATATGACTGATGTCTTCCAACGTGCCTTGTCATTTCTGTGAAATTGTACTTTTGGTTTACTCAATAAAGCTGAGCTTCTCAATAAAGCTGGGCTCAACACCTCAAATCCTTTAAACTGCCTTTTGAAGCCACAAAGCCTCCAATTATCTACCAATCTTGGTATTTCTCTTAGTAAATAGAGAACCATAATGGTGCACACCATCACTCTGTTGGAGAAAACGGATAGGCCACTCTCCATGCTGGTATAATAAAGACTTCTATCACAAAGAATAAACAACTAAATGAGCGGCAATAAACTTAATTTGCACATTAGATATGCTTTTCCAAGTTCCGACATTTCAGTTGAAAATAATGCTGAAGCAATGAGGCCTATAATTGAACATCCAAAACTTCTCCAGTGGGGAAACAAAAACAAATGTTGCCTGCAAACAAGATCATTTTTATAGCCTGCTGTTACTCTGCTTTTTAATAATTTTTCAAATGCCAGATCAAATCATTTCCCCTTTTGCGTGATTTTCATGTACCTCTTAAGTGTATGTACACACTGTAATTTTATGCAAGTCCTCCAAAATGAAAACACCTAAACTCTCTTTTCGATTCTCTGCTTGTGCCTATGGAACATGTCCTCGGATTACACTGGGCATCTTCCGAGGCTCCTGCAAGGCTGGTGCTAATTGCACTCCCAAACTCCCTGTTTGAATGGAAAATGGCTTTATCCTACTGCATGAGTGAAACAAAAATCTCTAACATACAGTGCAGATAACTTCAGAATCCTCTTAACACAGATAAGCCATATCAGCTAAAAACTAATCTGGAAAATATCTTACTCTTGTAACTATTATCTTTTTACATGTTATCTAACAACAACATTTCTTGCATGACTGAGGCTGATAAGTCAATTCAAAGAGAGATGATTGTTTCATCAGCTTTACTGAAATTTCTCATTTGCTCTTTACCACCTTATTACTATAAGGTCACTATATGCTGATTTTGGTGTGAGAAACAAAATTATATTTGGCTCTGTAATGACAATCAGATGAACACCATAGACTAGAAAATACGAACACACACACACACACACACACACACACACAGAGACAAATATTAAATCATCTTAAACAACCAGATGATTATACTCTTAATCGTCAGGAAAATGGTTGAATCAATGCATATTATTATAATTCTTTCTCAGATTAAAGCTTCAAATTCGTAGGTTGTAAAATAATAATTCTTCATCAGGAATAGTTTAAACATTCTTACTTGAAAGAGAATTAGCGATAGGAGTCCAGGATATGCAAATGACAGGCTTATCTTAGACCTGTATTTACACAGCAATCCCACAGTTCAATAAAAAATCATGGAATACAGATCAATAAAAAATAAAAAATTCTAAAGATGCTTTTATTTGTAATGTGCACATTTTGTTTTTATGTAGTTATTTTTAAATGTATGTTTTTATGTTACTCTGTATGTATGTATTTCTTTTTAACGTGGTTCTTGTCAATGGCAAAAGAAGCAAAGAGATCCCCTTAAAACGGAACGTGGGTATTTCATGAAGATCAAAAATAACAAACACAATTTCCTTCTCATTATTAGATATAAATGAGTGAAAATTACTTGATATTCATGCATACTGATATATGCCCTGTTTGCATATGTAAATGACTCTCTTCTTTGTGCTGAAAATATTGGAACAGTGAGTTCTCTTCATGAAATCTGTAGGATTTTCATGTACTTCACATTTGTTCCCCCTTGCAGAGTAAGGAGTTCTCTATGTATTAGAAATACATAACTACAAACCCTAAAATACGGAAAATGAAAATATTTTAGAAGTTCATTATTTTCCTTTGATGCTCTTTATTGCAAAGTATCCTAAACTTGACCGCTGAGAAATAGAAAACCTTCATATTTTAGAGCAAGGAAGTCAGAACAGAGATTATCTAAGAACTAAAGAGTGTAGGATAAAATCATCTCACTCAATCAATAATTATTTATTGAACACATACAGTTCGCAGGACTATTCTAGGATTTGTGACGTTTCTGCCTTCTTTATGCTTCTTTCCAGAAGAAGGGAAAGAAGGAGAAAAAAAACCATAGACATGACAAATAAGTGAAGTATATAGTATGTAAGAAAATGAAAAATCCTACCAAGGAAGGAAGAGTGGTAAAGATTAAGGCGACCAGGAATACAGATTGGAATAATTTTGTTCCAACAGCCCCAGCAAAGAACACTAGAAATAAACAAAACTGTATGGAGTTTCTGTGTTTTGCTTTGTTTCATTTTGTTTTAAACCAAGCAATCTTATTTATTTTCTCCCTTGTACAGAGAGTTGATCATGTGTTTTATGGACGATCCCAAATTACAGATGAACTTATTTCTATTCAAAGAACTGGGAACCTATCTAGAAAAAACATGGCTGTGTTACAAGCTGAAACATCCAACCGCCACCTTGAGAAATAAGCACAGTCCAGCTTCTCCAGTTACATATTTATGTGAGTCCTCCTTTTCCTTTTCACCCATTTTTTTGCTGAAGGACATCATCATGATGCCAAATGTTCGAAACATTTGAGGAAGAGAAAGTAGTCATTGCAGTCCAATATATACAATAACTTTTATCGCCGGAATGTAGGTGATGAAAGGATGCCCATCACTGTATTTTAGCAGTAAAACCAATGGTCCACTGAATGGATCACCAGTATTCTGGAGAAACTTTCATCGAGAAACTACATTTCCAGCATCAGTACCTTCGATCCTTTATATTTGTTTTAATTCCCTCTGGATTTCTCCATGCTTGGAAAAATTAACTGTGATGCTGTCCTCAACCATATTTTAACCTTCTTCGTATTTTAAAATGAATGGCCACCACCTGCACCTTCTTAATTTGAAATGAGGGAATAAATCTTTTTTTTTCCCCTTAATGCTGTTTTTCCGTATATGGGTAGTACCAAACATTTGCTGGAGAGATATCCTATCATTCGATACAGCTACAGCACATTCCTTGAAATGTTAAGTCCATCTCTGTCTTAAAAATCTGATGACAAAACAATCTTAAGGAAGTAAAGTTTTTCCAAATGTGTCACACTGATAAGATTTTGACACAAGTTACATCAATCACATTTCCCCTGAGTGTTTCAGACAATTGTCAGCAGGCATAACGTAGTATGTTTAAGACAATGTTGGCAAAAATATCTTCCAGGGATAAAGGTAGGTTTTTTTTTTTCCTTGAGATATTTTAAAGAGTAGTTGAAGTGTAGTAGCTAACTACTTTTTATTTAATATATTTATTTTTAATAGAAATGATGATAAAGCACTGATTGCTGAATTTAATTATTTGGGCTTAATTAGCTGTTCAAACTACTTTATCAAGACAGTCATTTTAATCATCCAGGAGGCAATGAAATGATAAAAGTGACATGTCTTCCAGTAAACATACTAGTTTTATGAGCTGAGATTCAACAAAGTAAAGTAGCAAAGATGGGGAATAGATACTTGAATACTAATTATGTCCCTTGGTGGTAGATTGAGGTACATTTGTATTGATAGTAGCTAAAAAGTCTGAATAATAGAGTATGCAGTTTTATCTTCATAAATTATGTGAACTTACAGGTTTACCGTGATGGCTATAATAATGACTTAACGCAGACACAGATATTTTAATTTTTTTTCTCTTTGAAACAAACTACTCATTGAAGTGATGCAAGAGGGTCTGCATCTCACTAGCTATGCACCTAGAGTTATATAAATAAATGAACTGGTTATGTATTTGGCAACCTTATATCCATGGTAAAAATTTCATACAAAATGAGAGTTTCTGAAGGAAACTAAACCAAGAAAAATATAATCATCCAATTTTATCAAAATGTCCATAGCTTCCTACACTAAGGCATTTGTGACAATTCAAATGTTTTTTTTTTTTTTTAAAAAGATTTTATTTATTTATTTGACAGACAGAGATCACAAGTAGGCAGAGAGGCAGGCAGAGAGAGAGAGGAGGAAGCAGGCTCCCTGCGGAGCAGAGAGCCTGATGTGGGGCTCGATCCCAGGACTCTGGGATCATGACTTGAGCTGAAGGCAGAGGCTTTAACCCGCTGAGCCACCCAGGCGCCCCGACAATTCAAATGTTTTAGGTGCCGGTTTTAATTCTGTTTAATTACCCACTGACAGCATTTCAACTGCCGAAGTGTTCACATCTGCTGTGGTATCCCACTGGCAGAGCAAACATACTATTAATGAATATGGGAGCACAACTCTTAAATAAACTGTGAAATCAAGTATTTCATATATATAACATGATATAAGTTTCACATAGGTACACATATCTCCAATGTTCATCAAGCACAAATGAAGATAATAAAATACCTTTTACGACTAGGCTGCCAGTGTTCTTTGCAACGCCAAACTGATTTGTAGCTACGCAAGTATATGATCCGGCATCTGACCTAGTAACGTTATATATCTTGAGGCTGCCATCCTCTGAGAGAAACACTCTAAAAAGAAAATACATAATTAACAGAAGTAAGGCTCTTAAAATAAGCCTTAACCATTTATTTTCATTTTAAAACATTACTAAAACCATAACCATACTCCTTTCCTTTTATCCTATCCTTGACTGTGAGCTATCTCTGAATCCCCATAGTAGAATAAATTATATTTGCTCTTATTCTGACACAGTATTGATAATTATCATACTACCACTTGAATTATCATTGTTGATTTTGAAGCCCATTAAAAATAAAATGGATGCTTGATGCTACAATGCCCATTTGCTTGATTAATAACAAATGTAACTATTCACTATGCGTTTTGCAAAGTCAACTCTCTGGTGAAAATTGAACTTGGCATTAGAGAAATGCAAGCTAATTTTCATGTTGTTTAGCCGTAGCTTTAGATATCTGCTCTTATTTAGCACTTCCAGCCATCAAACAACAGGGTTCTCAATGACAGTATTTGCCAGAGCTAGTGAATTAAAGGAACCATCTATATGGTTTCATAGCCAAAGGGCCCAGGCTTATCCTTTTACATGGCCTATACCATTAAAAAGGGTAAACGCATAAAAAGAATGAAGCCTTCATTAATCAGACTGAATTAAATTGTCCTAAAATACATGCAATCATATAGCACATAATGAAAGGGTAGGTGTTTAAGAAATTCTAATCTTTTGTAAAATGATTCTTAAGTTTTCTCAGAACTCAGAAGTAATCAAAAGCAAATATCAGACCACTACTATAATCAGGGAAAGCCCAAGATTGGTTTCTTGACAAAATCACCATTCAGTGTTTTAATATAAGGAGACAAATTTAAAAAAAAGGAAAAATTAAAGCATGTGTCCAATTTTATGTCTTATAAATATAATTAGCAACTTTCTAAAAACATGACTCTTAAAACACTAATAGGTAGTTAGGACTGTACAAAAATAAGGGATGAAAACTAATTCGTCACAACAGTAATTTTAAAGGAAAGAAAGATACAACAACTGCCATGCATGTCATATCCATTAACAATACTAAACAGTATTTGTTTCATTGCAAATAATATCATTGTGCCTAATATGTGTATCACACAAAATGTAGCTAATATAATTAATTACCCAATTTGAAACCAAGAGAATATCAGCCAACTACAATTTGTATCAAGCTAGCTTCTGATATTGAGTTTACTATTAGTGATGTGTTCCACATTCTGTCAACTGAGAAGCTGGGGACACATCTGAGTTTAGAATGTTCCATGACTTATAATCAGATTTTTGTTTAAGCCATTATCTTGGAGTATTCCCCCAAAACAGACATTTGATATCTCATTTATTTTCTGAAATGTCTAGCTTTCTTGGTTGCAATTTACATGAACAGTTGAATCATACTGTTAATGACACAGTAGTAGTAAAGCTATTCCAATATGCAGCAAACTGCTGGCCAAATATAATTCTGTATCTGATTTAATTAGAAGAGATCAATGTGAGAAGCATCTCAGTGTATCCCCTATCTCTAGAATTTAGGAAAAATCAGGAATTTTCAGGAACATGGAAATGTTAAATTTTGGCCAGTAAGACAATTTAAGTGATATAAATTATATATCTGCTGACATCTAAAGGCCATCAGACAAACATCCCAGCTAATAATGACAGCGTTTATATGTTATATAATTTTTCACTTAGCTTTCAGAAAAGAACAATTCATATAAAAAGTGGTTTAATATTGCTACCCTTTTCAGGATCATAGTATATGTTCGACAATGTTTGTTAAATTGTCATCATTGAAATTGATTATTTCTGTTGAAATCTTCATCAGCCAACCGGTATTTCTCCTGTGCCTGGCACTGTTTAAAATACTGAGAATGCAGATCAATAAAAATTACAATCTGTCCAAGAGTAAATAGCTAATAAGTATTAGAGAATGAATTGAAAGTTATATATCTCTATATTATCTCTAGCACTCATCCTCTTTCCAGAACCATCTATAGTTACTTGCTGTAGACTAATTCTCCACGTTAATTTTGATGTTCAAGAAGTTCCTGTTGAGGGGCGCCTGGGTGGCTCAGTGGATTAAGCCGCTGCCTTCGGCTCAGGTCATGATCTCAGGGTCCTAGGATCGAGCCCCGCATCGGGCTCTCTGCTCCGCAGGGAGCCTGCTTCCTCCTCTCTCTCTGCCTGCCTCTCTGCCTAGTTGTGATTTCTCTCTGTCAAATAAATAAAATCTTAAAAAAAAAAAAAAAAGAAGTTCCTGTTGAGTCTCATTAGATGCCCTTAGAAGAGTCATCTGTGTTTGCTTCTCAAAATGTGGTTTCATCCCAGACCTACTGAATCAAACTTTGCATTTTAACAAGATATCCAGTGATCAGGATGAACAATAAGATTTGAGAAGCACTGATCAATTAATTATAAGTTCAACTTTGGTCTTTAAAGATTATTTTTATTCCTAAGAAAGAATCTATACTGTTTTCATAAGATAAATACACAAAAATGGATAAAAGATAAAAAAGGTTAGATTCAAATATTTTATGAAAATAACCGAAATAGTAATCAAATTGATTTATCACTTATTAAAAACATTATTAAAAAAAATAATTCTCCACAGCAACCTAGGGTATAGAAAACCAGAGATTTAACTATAACTAAAAATTTTATAACATGATAAATAGTATATTTCAACTTATCATCTAATTTTTTAAATTAGTAAGAGACGGTAAAATATAGTAAGAAAACTTACTCTATGATAACATAGATGGAATCAAACCACATAATCATAGCCTTAATTTTATGCAGAATAATTATACAAAAAAATCATTTAAAAAAGTGAGAATTTCAAGTTCTGTCACATATTAAAATATGGCTTAGCAGAAATGATTTTAAAAAAAGAAATGATTAAAATAAAAGAAAGAAAGAAAGAACAGCCAACTAAAATCAAACTGTACTAAACAGTTGACATCTTCAGGTAAGGAAGAAAGTACCTATAAAAATTAGCTGAAACATTTTAATTCATGGTTTTGTTAATATTCATAGAGAAATATAAGGACTAACATTTTTTATTCTTCTTTTGGAATATTCTAAAAGGTAGTTTAAAATGGTATCTGGAGGGATAGAAAGGACATACTAATGAAATATATTAAAATATCCTATCTTGATTTCATGTAAGCTTCTTTGGTGTTTAAAACAAAACACAGCCACAAGCACTGATAAGCTTGACTATCAAAAATTTTGAGAAAACATTCTGGTAATAAAAATAAAGATTTTTGTGAATAATTAGTAGAGAGAATATAGTTATAGAGATAGAAGTATAAGGCAATCAAGTGATACATAAAATATATATTTATATGTATATTAGAACCTAATGCAGAGATTGTACTACTCATAGACAATAAAAGCCTAAATAAAAAAATGTGAGCATCATTTAATGTGGTATGGCTTCTAAAAATTCAAAAGCAATTTAGAAACAGAATAGAAAGCCCAGAAATAAACATGTGATTATAGGTCAACTAATCCATGCCAAAGGAGGCAAGAAGATTGGGAAAACTGGAGAGCTATATGCAAAAGAATGAAAATGGGCTACTTTCTTACAAAAACTCAAAATGGATTAAAAACCCAAATGTGAGACTTGAAACTATAAAACTAGAAGAAAATATATGCAGTAATTTCTAGGACTCTAGTCATAGGAACAGTTTTTTTGCTATGTGTCCCCTGGTAAGGGAAACAAAAGTAAAATTAGACTCTTGACCATACCAAAATAAAAAGCTTTTGCAAGGCAAAGGAAACCATCAACAAAATGGCAAGTCAACCTACTGAATGCGAGAAGATATTTGCAAGTGATATAATCCAGTAAGTGGTTAATACCAAACATTTATAAGGAACTTACACAAACAACACCAAAAAACCCCAAATAATCCTGTTTAAAAGTGGACAAAGGACCTAACTAGACATTTTTCCAAAGAAGACATACAAATAGCCAACAGAAACATGAGAAGATGCTCAATATCACTAATTAACAGGGAAATGCAAATCAAAACCACAATGAGATATTACCTCACACCTGTCAGAATGGCTAAAATGAAAAAGATAAGAAATGACGAGTGTTGGTGAGGATGTGGAGAAAAAGGAAACCTCATGCAATATTGTTGGCAATGAAAACTGGTACAGCCACTGGGGAAAACAGTGTGGAGTTTCCTCAAAAAATTAAAAATAGAATTATTATATGATCCAGTAATTCTACCACTAGGTATTTACCAAAGAAAACAAACACACAAACGCAAAAAGATATGCAACCTTATATTTATTGCAGCATTACTTCCAACAACCAAGACAGAGAAGCAACCCAAGTGTCCATCTATGGAAAAATGGATAAAGAAGGTGTGGTATATATGTAATGGAATATTACTTGGGGGGAAAAAAGATCTTGCCATTTGCAACAGTAGGAATGGATCCACAGAATATAATACTAAGTGAACTACTCAGAGGAAGCCAAATATCATTGAGTTCAGTCATATGTGGAATGTAAGAAACAAAACAAAGAAACAAACAAACAAAAAAAGAGTCTTAAATACAGAGAACACCAGAGGAGTGGTCACCAGAGGAGAGGCAGGTGTGTGTGGGGGACTAAATAAAGGGAATTGAAAAGAAAATTTAATAGCAATTTAAATATATAAATGGAAATGGAGCAAGGCTAATACTTTCTTCCTTCTAAACTTACTCAGCAAATATTTACTAGTATCTACTGAGTTCCAGGCAGGATGTTAGATGTTATAATAGAAATAAGAGTATCAGGGTGTCAATTACCAAGGACACACTTCTCTATGAATAAACTCAGTGGTCAAAATCCAAGGAGGTTATTACTACAGGCCAACTCTACACAGGCCCTCTACTAATTGTATAATAAATGTCAACTCAGTGAATCCTTAAGTCAAACCCCTGGGCTCACTATTGGTATCATCCCCAATTTCCTGATGGGGAAACTGAAACAAGGGAAGAAGCAGGAATGTACTCAAGTTATCCACTAGGTAGGACAGGGCCCGGATTCCAACTTGTCTTTCTCTTTGGACCAGGAAGCAACTATCTGGGCAAGTGCTCTTTCACTTCAAGTTTCCAAAGCATAGTTTACCAACAGTATAGTGACTAAGAACACAAACTTGAGCAGTTTATTCATCTTACATATGCATTTCTTTGTACAGAATAACCTTTAATGTTGGAGACTCGACTCTTACCTTCAGGGAGTCCACATGCACATTTTCTCAGGGTTCTAAACTGTTGTGACATCTTAAAGGCAAGTTTGATATTCTCTACTATGTGAGAGTTTAACCCTAAACATGCGGCAGTAATGATGGCAAGACTGATACTAAGAATTATTTTTCTTCTTTTCCATGCCATCCTATGCAATAAGGGTATTATTAGCAGAGTTATTAGCAAGCATGGAGTTTCAGGTCAAACTGCTTTGCCTGTTACTGAATCTGAGCCCTAATATTTAATATTTGTAACCACTGGGCCAAGTTACTCAACATGCCAAGTCCTCAGTTTCTCACTTGTATCATGTGGATGGGATATTGCTTGTGTCAGAGAGTCATGAGGAGTGAGCGACATCAACTATTTAAAATGCTTAGTTTAGCAGTAGGCCTGACTGCTAGTTAGCAGTCAAGAGGTAGGTTTTTAATGAACCAGTTTCTCATTCTGCCAAAGAATATAGTCACTTCTGTAACTCCACGAACGGTGACAACATTGTTTTTTGTCAAATTCCATTTTGAACAAAGAGAACTGAAAGGTATACGTCAGGCTCTTTGAAAGGGGCCTAATGCAGGGAGGCTCTTCCCAGCACTAAGTTTCACTGCCCGAGACCCTTCACTGAATTCATGCACCCTCCCAACTGCGTTATCTGTCAAGTTACTCTTCCTGACCGACAATGTTCTCATTTTTATTTTGGGAAGGAATACAGAGTTGCTATGATAATTGAATTAATGAAATGTTAGTGATTAATCTCATGCTTACTCTTCATTGGCACTAGACTTTGGCTTTTGCTCTCCTCCATGACTCAGAGTGGATTTCTGATTCTCATTTTGGCTCTGACTCATGCCTGATGTCTGAAAACTCTTTTGTCTGATTGGATTCAGCAGAACCTTTTTAGGTTTTAACTATCATGGTTATTAGTCCTGGACTGTGTTGGGCTTGGTGTCACTGGGTTCTGAAACTCAACTTTCAGGGTTTGTATATTTCTTCTTAACACTTCCAATATAATCAACTCACAGTTAAGTGATAAACACCCTTCCTCCCCAGTCTCTATTCTCAAATATTCACTTAATTAGTATGTTTCAACTGCACTATTGAATAGAAAAATTTCCCCCAAATTACCAAAGCTTAGTACTCTAGATGATTAAATCACAAATTAAGGCATTTGCTTTTAAAATGTTCTGTAAAAATTAGAATTTAAAGACATTTACATGTGTAGATGTATCATGACCATTCAACATTTGAAAAATTAATAGTTGACATTTGTAATGTACTACGCTATTCCTCTAATTGCATTGTGGGCTTTAAAAAGGTAGAAACTCAGTAGCTCAAGCTGTGTCTGACAGTCAGGTGACATTGGTAGATTTTATGGTGGCATAGAAAATAGAACATGTGGAAAACTGAACCACCAACGCATGTAAGCATTTCAAGGTTAACTGATAAGTTGAAGGAACACTATATGCAGTGATTGAACATCCAACATTTCCATCTTCCTACTGTCAGGGAACGTTAGGAGCATAAACAGAAAACAAAAGTAATAGTCTACCCATTTGCCTCGTTTCATACCCTCTACCTTCTACTTGATGTGTTATTGTGAATGAAATACCAGGAAGACGGACTACCAATGAAATGAACTTGTAGGACTCTTTTACCTCAAATGCATGTAGTTCTCTGAGGAACTACAGAAAGACAAATGTGGAATGTTTTTCCTTGCTTTTTCCTGTGTTGCATGTGATAAGCTATTATAAACCTCCTAAATATAATAGAGATTATCATTCACATCTAGTTATGACTGCAGTGAATCTAATATATATCCAATCTTTGGTTAACCTACATACCGAAAACAAATCTGTATACGTAGATCCCACATGAATAAAAAATGATGAAGGCTCTTTGTTTATTTGTTTGTTTGATATTAACCATAACCCAGCACCAAGTTTGAGGGTGCAGAAGATTAGCAATAGCTAAATTTTTTAAACTATAAGAAATTAGGACATTGGGCAATTATAATTTCTTATTGCTGAAACTAGAGCAATACTGCTATTTTTATAGTTAGATTATTAACTGGAGTATTGCTTCCAGTTCTGTCTAAAGATAATACTGTAGACCATGAAATTTTAATTGATGGTCTAATTTTACTGATATCTAGAAAATGTAAAATAGATTGGATTAAAATGAGTTAGATACGAAGTAGAAAAGTGTGTATAAATTCCGACTCTACACAGTTTAGGTTTTAAGTAAAATGTCCCACTGGAATTCATTTTAGATCAAATATTGATATTATGTTTTAATAATTTTAGCACCCGATTATCATAGCTAAGTTGTGACAGGTATGCCGATTTCACTGCCACTTAATAAACTACCTCTTAAAAATTCCTATTTTAACAAGTTACAAAAAATGACTGACATGATCTACAAACAAGTAAATATCAAAGCTAGCTCATTTAAATCAAAGTAAAGGTTCTCATTCTCCTCTTTTTAAGGCAATAACTTTAAATGACTCTAATGGTAATTATACACAGGAAATAGCTCACTCCTTTGGTCAAGGGAAATTTAAAGATGTAATCAATGGATTAATGCAACCCTATTTTATCATGCTTTAAAAGAACACCAGAGCAGTAAAAATAAAACAAGAATGAGATCCCACGCGCACACACACACACACGCACACACACACACACGCACACACACACACAGAAAGAGAGAGAGAGATGAAGATAGAACAAAAATGAAGTCCTGTCTTGAGAAATGACTGCATGGGTGACAGAAAATAAAATCCAGCCTCTCTACCAAGTGATGTAGCTCATTCTCAATAAAGCGCAACACACAATCTTCAGTCAGTTCTAAGTGAGAGGAAACACAGGCTCTTCCCAAGTAGCAGGGGATTTGCCTTCCAATCTGCTTATCTGAATCCCACCCATCTTCCCAAGCCTACTCTGGATTCCCACTGTTAAAGGCCCACCTTAGGCATTCCCTCAGGTTCTCTCAGTACCACTGGCTGTCAAAGGTCCAGATAACACAGCCCCATCATAAAATAGCAGCCAGCACATCAGTCCCTTTTTCTTTCTTTCCAAAGACTGTTCCCATATAGCTTCTGTCTAGAGATAGTCTGTGTGGCTGACTGATGCCAACCTACCAGCTGTGTGTTTCTGTTCCTTTTTTTAAATTATTTTTATTAGCATACAAAGTATTATTTGTCCCGCGGTCTGTTCTTAAAATGAGTCCATAGCCAATGCAATAAAATATGATCCCACATTGTTGCCTCTGTGTACCTGACTCACTCTTAGCGGTTCCCCAGAGAACCTGGCTAAAATATGCAGTTTCTTGACCACAAACTGCAGTACTTTCTCTTCCTCTTTCTCCACATATTAAAGATGAGTAATTTTCTGCATAGCAATAAACTGATACACAAGGAGGTTTAATACTTTACTTAACCACAGCCAGGATGCAGGTCTTCTGATCCTGAGTCAGCCCTTTTCCTATTGAATCATTATCCAAATCATTATGCTACCTTGTATTTTGAATTTTCCTTTTTTTTTAAGTTTTTTTTTTTTTAGAGCAGTTTTAGCTTCACAGTAAAAGCAAGAGAAAGGTACAGATTTCCCGTATATCCCCCATACATGCATAGCTTCTCATGTTATCGCCATTCCCACTGGTGGTACATTTTTTACAGCTGAGGAATCCATATTGGCACATCATAATCATCATAATCACCCAGAGTCCATAGTTTACCTTCAGACTCACCTTCGGTGTTGTATATTCTTGGGATTTGGAAAAATATGGAATGACATGTATCTGTCATTGTAGTATCACACCAAGTATTCTCACTGACCTAACATTCCTCTGTGCTCCACATGTTTATTCTTCCCTCCTTGAACCCCTGGCAACCACTGATCTTTTCACCATTTCCATAGTTTTGTCTTTTCCAGAATATCATATAATACAATCACATGGTATGTAATCTCTTGAACAGGCTTCTTTC
The DNA here is from genome assembly GCF_922984935.1 of Meles meles. Lineage (NCBI taxonomy): Eukaryota > Metazoa > Chordata > Mammalia > Carnivora > Mustelidae > Meles > Meles meles. Next base: position 44,480,602 of record NC_060085.1, on the reverse strand, counting down.
ACTCAGTAGTATGCATTTAAAATCCCACCATTTTCTTTTCATGGCTTGATAGCTCGTTTTTTTTTAGCACTGCATTATATTCCATTGTCCAGATGAACCCCGGTTTATTGATTCATGTACTTACTGAAGAGTATCTTATTTGCTTCCAAGTTTTTGCAAGTATGAATTATGATACTATACATTATAGTGTGCAGACTTTTGTATGGACATAAGTTTCAAGTCCCTTGGGAAAATATTAATGAGAGTAATATTTGGATTGTATGGGAAAAGTATGTTCAATACTCTAAGAAAGCTCTCAACTGTTTTCTCAAGTGCCTATACTATTTTGCATTCCCACTAGCAATGAAGAAGCGTTCCTGCTGCTCCACATCCTAGCCAGCATTTGGTGTTAGTATTCCAGATTTTGGCCATTCTAATAGGCAGGTAGCAGCATCTCATTTTAATTTGCATTTTCCTGATGAAATAAGATGTGGAAAATCTTCAAATACATGTTCACCATCTCTGTATCTTCTGTGATCTTTGGCGATGTGTCTCTTAAGGTCTTTGACCCATTTTTCTATTGGAGTTGTTTTCTTCTAGTGAGTTTTAATCGCTGTTTGCGTATTTTAGATAACAGTTCTTTATCAGATGTATATTTTGAAGATATGTTCTCCTAGTCTATGGCTTGACTTCTCATTCTGTTGGCATTGTCTTTTACAATGCAGTTTTTTTTTTCTTTAATTTTAAAGAAGTCCAGCATATTATGTGTTTCTTCCATGGATCTGCTCTTGCTCTATTAGAAAAGTCATGGCCATACCAAAGGTCACCTAGGTTTTCTATTTCCTTATCTTCTGGGAGTTTTATAGTTCTCTGTTCTACAGTTAAGTCTATGGTACATTTTGAATTAATTTTGGGGAAGGGTGTAAGGTCTGTGTTCATTAATTTTTTTTTTTTTTTTTTTTTTTTGCTTGTGGCTGTTCAATTGTTTCGGTACCATTTGTTGAAAAGACTATCTTTGCTTTGCTGTATTGCCTTAGATCCTTCACCATAATTTTCTTTTTGGACAAGTTTTTACTCCCTAAATAGACTGTAAAGTTGAGTTTTTTGAGGCGTGTGATACAGGATTTTAAGAAAATCTAAAGTCAGCTTGCCTTTTTTTGCATTCTGGCTCCCTCTTGTTGGGTGTGGTATATTGGAAGCACGTGCTTGATTTTCTTGTAAAATTTACATGTAAATGGGGATAATGGTAATAATAACAACACTTGTTGGTTTGGGAATTGAATTTTAAAATCAAATGAGAGCCCCCCCAAATGGTAAGTATCACTCTTGATTTCTTTATATTCTCTAAGAATATCTATAATTCATAGGTTCTTAGTAAAAATGCTTTCTGACTTTATTTTTTCTTAAGTCTTTAGCCTTTTCTTTGTAGGTCTACAGGTATATTTATTAATATTATTAGTAAATTCAGCAAACCAACATAAAGTCACTTAGCCAAATAACCTCTTTGCTTAAAAATAAAAATAAAAATACATATAAGCAAACTGCTTATTTGGCCCATCGACTTTCTGTTAGTTTGCTGACACCATATAAAGCTGCAGAAGAACTGAAGAGATACATTCAAATCAGTCTTACCAGGGCTAAGACTTGAGTATATAGAGCAAACCTTAATCTTCTTTTGTACAATTCCATTCATGAAAGTGAAGGATTAAGAAGGCCATCATGAAAACTTTGAAAGTTATTATATAGATATGGACCCTGTTGGGGGTGGAGAGGGCATTCCTAATTAACTGATTCACAGAAAATACAGCAATTATGCCCGTAGTATTTTCTTAGCTCCAGACAAGTAACAGTGTTTCTTTGGTGTCCTGAACTGAGTAACATGAAGTACAGTGTGTTTAAATTTGTCTGTGCAATGGGAGGCGGGTAAGGCAGGAAGAGTAAAGACGAAAACACACATGAAGGGGCATCACTAACTGGCATCACAAATACATTCAATTTTGCTATGTCTTGTCAGAAAACACGTTTCTCTTGGTGCCTAGGGGAAAGCAGGCACGCATGGGTGCCTTTAGGATGCCCCTTTTATACCACTCTCAACAAATGAGACGAACATCTATTTTAAACACATTAAATAATAACTAAAGAAACACTTCCCTAGAACGGATCTATCAAACATGATTTGGGGGTCATTACCCAACTAACTGAAAGGGTTTACCTCTCAAAGAATTGTTTAGAAGTCCAACCGGTAGATTAAGATGGACTCAAACACCTTTTAATTTACATGGAAATAAAAACATCACTGATGCCAGTGTCTGATTTTTTTTTTTTAATTTCTGGTTTTGGCAGTTTATTTTATGCCTAAGGTATAATTAACTGGTGTGAACAGCCAATGTTTCAAAGTTAAGTCCTTGGTTCAACTGTCCTAAACTCCAAAGCAGAAACGAAGCATCAGATATTCAGACCTTAGAATTCATCAAAATGTGACTCCTTGTTCAATATGCCCAAATAATTTAAGCTCCAGCTTTGTAGTGGCTGACACACAACACAAACACAGATTCTGCGTGACTGAATTGTGACACAAATTAGGAGACAGCAGATAAGAGCAGTTGCTAAATAACATAATTATTTGGTGTCATGATGTGTCTTTATTCCGATGGCATGCCAGAGTGTGCTGCTAGGCTGATTCCCACGAAATGTTAAGGAAATGTGATTTAACATTAGCAAAACAGCATCAGATGGAAAGCTTAGCTAAATTAATCCAGTGTAAGAGGCCTAAGAGGAGTATTTAGCTGTTCAGTAGAAGAAGGGAAGGAAAGATAAAGGAAAGTGTCTCTATTTGCTGCAGTATTTTGGGATGCTGGAGAAAACACAAAAGGGAATTAATACAGATTCATATGCTAACATGCCTTACAACCCAAGCAAATAAAAAGAAAAGATGGGAAATTATAAAGCTGACAAAGGAAAAAAAAATTATAAAGTAGGACTTAAGAGACTTTGGTTTTTTTTAAGTAGGCTCCTAAGATAACTACAGGAGAACCAATTGAAAACACAATGGGAGAGAGAGCTGTTTAGAAAGGAAGGGAGAAGTTCAAACATTGTCAGAACTTTTGGCTACACTTCCATTACATTTATGATAATGAGCCTATTGTGTGATTTCTGTGAAACTTTGAAAGTTTTCAAATGTAATGTTGTATCTGCAGCATACTTTGAGATAGACAAGATTCAAATACAGCCCTGTGACCTTAAACCTGACCTATCCCTGAAGTCCTTGGTTTCCCGCAGGCATTAAAAAAAAAAAAAAGGTAAGGGACTTGGGCTGGAACATTTATGATTATCACCCCTTTTCATTCTAGCTCTGTCCTTTGCATATTTCAGAATATGGTGTATCTGGGAAATGCTCTCCCCTGCCATCTTGAATATGGTTTTGGTGATGGATGTGAGAAGAGTTTCCAATCCCGGATCCCTTTTGGCTACTGAATTTTTATATTCTTCAAAGTCTACAGAACTAAGCTTGGCTGCGAATGGGATACCAACTTGGATGTGACTCCTTGTCTGCTAACTTTAATGATTTCTTCTTCCTAATTATAATACATAATTTCATACCTAGATCAAGTCCTTCATGGAGCTTAGGGAGTTTATCCTTGTTTATTAAATTTGCATATCTATGTCTATATGTCACCAAAAATTATATTGTATGTTACATTAAAAATCCAATCTGTGATTTGAATATTGTAGGTGTAGGAAGCTAAGCCACTAAGAGGACTGATTTATTTTATTGTTGTGAATTAAGACTCCATCTATCAGTGCTATGACAAAATATAGACATCCTATACTTTTTATTGATGTAAAAGTAGAATTTGTCTGTATATATCGCTGTTTTGGGAAGAGTTGTAGTTTAAGCAACAACAACAAAAATGAACAAATAATGTGTATGGTATGATGGTCTGCTTTTAGCTCCACAGACGGGCACTAAATGACTTTGGAAAACTAAACTAAAGGCTTACATTGTGGTGTTGAAGATTACACAGAGCTTTGGAGTCAGAGCCTCCTGGAATGGAACGCATTTCTGCTACTCACTAGCTGTGTGATTATAGATGTGATGTTTAGCTTTGCTAAGCCTTAGTTTTAGCCACCTAAAAATACCAATAAATTTAATACTCCCTTCATAGGCATCTTGTAAAAAGTAAATGAAATGATTTATCTGAGATCTTAACACACTATTCATCCATGACTGGTCCCATAAGTTGATATTATTACTATGATTATGATTATTATTTGATGAGATTCAGGGTCAACAATGAGAAGGACAGATTTCTGACTGTATTGGGTAATTTAATCTAAGATAGAAAGAAAAAAAATGTGTATAATTAACTGTCTAAGCATCCCTAAGCGGTCAGAGAATCCACCGTTAGATGGCTCACAAAATGATTTGTGTCTGTCCTTAGAGGAATCCTATCCTGCACTGAGGAAGGCAGGTACCTATCCACACCTTTCACCTGGCATCAGGTATAACACTGACTATGCAGTAAGACAGACCACATAAAATCCAGGCCTTCCCACCTCTGTTGTATAGGAAAAATTCCTACATACCCTGCAAGTGCCAGCTGAGTTACCTCCAACCTGCTGAAGGCTTTCTGAACTCCTGTAGCCGAGTCAGTCCTCACCATCTTCTGTCTGTGATGACACTCGCCCCACTGCACTGGAGCTGCTGACCTGTCTGCTTCCCCCACGAGACTCGGAGCTCATTCACATTTATAAACCCAGAATTTTTTCACAAGGCCTGTCAAATTGGTTTGCAACTGTGCTTATAAATAAATGAATAGTTTGACAAGTCACACTTGAGAATCAGATTTGTCACTCCAAATCAGCAATTCTCTAACTGTGCTCTCAGGAGATCTAGGGCGTTCTTGGGGCACACCAAGGGCTGTTGGGAGGAAACCAGCTGGTGGAGGCAGGGGGAGTGGGCGGGGCATGGAGGGGGGGCTCTGGTTTTCCCTCTAGGACAGGAGACAGACTGGTTCAGTTTTAGCCTGTTTTATGACATGGGTTCTAGCGTAAATTTCATTTGGAAGCAAAACAAAAACACAAACATCCCCCTGGGCCCCAAATACAATTCTCCTGTGGGAAAAAAAGAACAAAAGATAAAGGAAAACAGGAAATAATAGCCAGCGACTAAAAAAATGCTCCGACAAGCCTGACTCTTCATTGTGAAGATATCAACAAGACGGACTTTTACACAAGTGGTTTGGTTTTTGCATCTTCAACTGGATCATAATTTCTATAAGAGAGCAATTCTATCCCTCCTGTTTATTTCTATTGGTTTGTTTTCCATATGCCCATCAGTGTCTGTGAGGGGGTGAGGGTGTAACACAGACCTGCAGAGCAAACACTTTCTTTCTAAGCTAGGAGCATTGTACTTTAAGCAAATCAAGTAATCAGATCTCTCCTCAAAAGTCAAACTAGAACAAAAGGTCATTTGTATAAATTGCACTAATAACTGACCTTTTCTGTCTATAAAATTATTGCTGTTGAATATTTATGTAAACTTTGGAAGATATAAATGTCACTCAGAAATTAGAAGCAAACACTAAAGTAAGTAGATATTATTCCAAGGAACTGGAGTCATATTTTCAAAAAGTAGCTGAACTGAGGACTCATATCTCCTTGGCCCTGAGATAAGATGAAGAATCAAGCATTTTAATATAGGAAGCAAAGTTCTGGGGGAAAGGAGATAAAATGAAGTTTCTATTTTTCAAATACTGTGTTTGCATCAAATCAGTGTTTTTCTAAGGGAAATTCAAAAATCTCGGCTTCTCTTGAGAGCAGAGGGTGCAAACTTATATTAAAAATGCAGATTCCTCAGCCCTGCTTCCTACCTACTGACTGAAAATCTTGGACATAGCTCTGAGAGCTGCATTTTTCACAAGGATCTTATGCATGATCAAGTTTGAAGCCTACTGATACAGACTATGAATTCATAGCAACTCCATACTGAAGCTTATGAATTTCTCGTTTTAAGATACACTGAGTACAAGAATATAAGATGCCATTTATTTGTGAACTTTTTCACTTTGTCATATTTGCCCTTGGTTTAAAGCTTACAGGATGTCATTACCCATCATTAAAACACTTTAAATAGAGAACCACAGCAATAATAGTCTAACCCAAGGCGGTACTGTAAAAGAGCACACACCCAGCTGGGCAGGCTGAGTTTAAGGGCAGGCTTTACATCTTTAATGAACCGGAGCTTTTTCCAACCATGGCAGGCAGGTGGTTTTGCACGCACTGTGTTAAAGGGTCACTGCTCCAGATCGGTGGAGGCCAGTGGGGATAAAGAAAGGAGGATTGGATGGCAAGGGGGAAAAATGAGGGCAAGACTGACAGGGGCACACAGGATTTCAGCTTGTTAAATCTTTGCGTGACAGAGGCAAGAGTATCAGATGGCTCTTGACATCTTCAGCGTGTATTCCCTAGGAAAGGCTCACCTTAACAAGGCTCTCAGGAGTTGAGTATGAACAATTTAAAATTTTATTACAAAGAGGCAGCACAGAAGGGAGATTGTAATAAGCCTGGCATTATGCAGACTGTCATTCTTCCTTAAACATGGGAACATATGGTTCATTTGCCTATTTGATACTCATGCTACCTGATGTACTAAGCACTATTACATTAAGTAGTTGGTGATACAAAATAAAATTAGGTTTATTTGCTTGTTCCATTAGGAAGCTTTGCAAGGAGGAGGAAGAGATGGAGAAGCCTGCTTGCTGGATGCTATGTTCTGGTTAAAGTTGCACTGAATAGACTTGTGGAGGGGATGTTTTTTAAGGTTGAGCACTTGGGGGTAGAGGTAAAAGGAAAAGGAACAGTGGTGATTTATAAAGCAGACAGTGAAAGATACATAGAGAAGGGTCAAACATCATACATAGATAAGGGAACATCATATAACTGGCTCCCCTATATTCAGGCAGATGGACCCCCATTAGCTGATGCCCCACAAGGTAAGATGGTTGTGAAAAGTCTCCGAGAAGAAAGAGGAATTGGAGCAAAATGTTGGGCAATGGGCTACGTAACCAAAGGAACTACTTTGTCTAGCTCATTAGCAAAAAGTAGAAGGAAGACAAACTAATTTTTATTCCGCTCATCTTCTGTGTCACTCTGCTAAGCACTTTCAAATAGGTCCTCCCAAGGGTACATTTTTACTCATGAAGAGAATAAAGATCAAATGACTTGCTCAGTAACCATCAATTCTATCTTGGCACAGAGAACACCCTGTTCCTCTCTTTCATCCTTCTTTGTCTTCTTTCTCTCTCGTCTCTTCTTCCTCTCTCCACTGATTCACTGCCATCTTTCAACTCCCCTTCCTCTCCCCCCAGCTCTTTCCCACAGCCGACTGTTGTGTTCAGGAGGGAGGTCTCAAGGTGCTGGAGTGGCGTGCACAGGGAGTGGGCCTGCTAAATTTGGGGCTCGAAGGCAAAAGTACCGATAAGCAACACTACTAGATTCCGTGCTATCTGAGAATTAGTAGGCATCTTTGTATTTACCTCTTTGAGACTACTAAGGTAAAAGTGGTAGAAACGTAACCATACGTAACTATGTGACAACCGTGTTCCTCAGAAATGTATCTGCATATGAAAAGAAGTAGCTGGTGATGGGTATTAAGGAGGGCACGGATTGCATGGAGCACTGGGTGTTATATGCCAACAATGAATCATGGAACACTACATCAAAAACTAATGATGTGGGGGCGCCTGGGTGGCTCAGCGGGTTAAAGCCTCTGCCTTCAGCTCGGGTCATGATCCCAGGGTCCTGGGATCGAGCCCCGCATCGGGCTCTCTGCTTGGCTGGGAGCCTGCTTCCTCCTCTCTCTCTGCCTGCCTCTCTGCCTACTTGTAATCTCTATCTGTCAAATAAATAAATCTTAAAAAAAAAAAAAAATGGTCACCTTGTAGAAACTCACTTCTTGGCCACATTCTTTAAAAAAAAAACAAAAAAAAAACAACTAATGATGTACTGTATGGTGACTAACATAACACAATAAAAAAAAAAGAGGAGGGGCGCCTGGGTGGCTCAGTGGATTAAGCCGCTGCCTTCGGCAGGTCGTGGTCTCGGGGTCCTGGGATCGAGTCCCGCATCGGGCTCTCTGCTCGGCAGGGAGCCTGCTTCCCTCTCACTCTCTCTGCCTGCCTCTCTGCCTACTTGTGATCTCTCTCTGTCAAATAAATAAATAAAATCTTTAAAAAAAAAAAGAGGAAAGAAAATAAGTATACTTTAACTTGGAGATACATAAAGTATCTGATATATTGCTTGACATATAGAAGGTGCTTAAAATGTTTATTTTCACTACTAATGACCACTTGTCTGATATATAACTGGATTTTATTTTATTTTGTTTTGCTTTATTTTATTTTATCTTGGGACATGAGAAATGTGGTGGATGTTTTCTTTTCTGACAGATGAGGAAGAAATGTGGTGGATTACTTATTAATTCAGCTATCTTTCATTAATAGGAAAAACACTCTTTATTTTTATTGCTCAGAGACTATGCACTCTGACCAAATCTCAGGTGATTTAAGCATTGTATTTAAAGGTGCCCATCAGGGGACAACTTTGTGCTGTCTGTCCAGTGGGTTAACATTTCCTATTAAATTCAGGAGGTGAGTCCTGAACAGGCAGCCAGCAGTCACAGAGCACAAGGAGATAAATCTAGGCCTTTGATTGCTGTCAGTTCACTTGCTAAGTGGATCCACAAGGAAAAAAAAGAAGTGATTAATCAAACTTAGCAGATGTGGAATTGATTCCCTTAGTCGCCGAGAATGCCTTACAGAAATAAGCTTAATCTGTATTCATCTTGACTTTCTGTGGTCAAGTTTGTGGTTTTTACCTTGGCTGGAAGAAGTAAGAATGTGTAACTGGGATTTACATAAAGATTAGGATCACAGGGGCACCTGGGTGGCTCAGTGGGTTAAAGCCCTTGCCTTCAGCTCAGGTCATGATCCCAGGGTCCTGGGATGGAGCCCCATGTGGGGCTTTCTGCTCAGCGGGGAGCCTGCTTCCCGCACCCCGCCCCCACCCCCTGCCTGCCTCACTGCCTACTTGTGATCTCTGTCTGTCAAATAAATAAATAAAACCTAAAAAAAAAAAAAAAGATGAAAATCACAGCAATAAAGGCAGCCAATGGCAGGTGAGTATAGAGATCACCCAGGCTTTCCACACATGCTGTCTTTTCATTGTCTTACAACCATATGGAAGAGACAGGTACTATTTCCCCCTTTTTTCAAGTGATTTAACTGAGGACTACTGAAGTTAAAGGACTTACTAGAAGTTACCAACTATATGAGAAGTAGGGTTGGGACTTGAACCCAGATCCTCTGACTCCCAATAACTTAAAAAAAAATTTTTTTTTTCTTATGGAAGGAGAATATGTGTCACATTCTTGACTAGCTTAACATTTTATTCACAATACCTAGTTTAGTATTTGGAACATAAAAGGTGTTCATTAAATATTCATAGAATGAATGAGCACATCATGGACCTATTAATTATTAAGTAAGTTTTGTCTTAAGTCAGGTAGATACAAACAAAGTGACGTAAATTTTAACCTTCATTGATTTAGCAACACAGAAAATATTTACTGAATGTCTGTTATATCCCTGGTTGGAGCTGGGTGCTGGGCCTGTGATGGTGAAGGAGAGTGGGGCTCACTATGCTGTCTTGCTACAGTTCAGCTGCCAGGGCTCTCTAACCTATGAATCCATCCAATCAGATCATTTTGGCTGTTTTGACAATTTACAGCAATTACAATTGCCTGGCTCAATCACTTGGTCACCTGAGGAAATCGGTGAAATATATATAAAATTATAACTGATGGGAGCTGCAATTTTAACCTGGCACACTAATGTTTTACATTGATTGCTAATATATAATCCCTATGCTGGCAGTCACTGCATGGGGACAGTGTTTAAATAAATCCAGAAAACAGTGACCTTAAAAGAAAACAAACAAACAAACAAAAAAAAAAGATTATGCTAGTGGTTTTATCCAAGGTCAGGTCACTCATCAGTGATAGAACTGGGATCAAAATCCCTGTTTTCTAACTCCCAAGGCAGGGCTCTTTGCAATACACCCCTGTTGTCCCCATAGGAACGTACCTTTGCTACTATAGATGCTATTGCTAAATAACTTGTAGCACCAGAAGAATGAGATGGATGTCATAAGACCATACATTCCCAGCAGGAAACCAGGCAGCCTTTGGACTCTGTAATGCTATCCACCTATTTTTAGTCGTAGGAGAACTTTTCTCCTTGGACAGCATGCCATGAATATAGGCACTTACAAAGACAGAAATCTTAAAACGGTCAAGACTTGAATTGTTGCACGCAGACCCATTAGAAACATGTTAATTTCTCTCAGAACTGTTGCTTGACTTGAATTACCAATACATGAAATTAGGTTAAACATGTGAAAACAGACCTTTGAAAAATAAAAATAAAGAATCAAGTATGTTCTCCATTACCTGTTGAGTGGAAAAATTCTGGCAACAGAGATGGGCAACTTGGCAGAGTCCAAGCTTTACCATTTACTTCCTAGGTGATGTATGCTGTCTCAATCCATGTAAGAGTGGAGGAAATTGTCAAAATATATATATTGCCACTATTTTTTTATAAGTAGGTAATACAGTAAGATTACTTTGAATAGGCTTTTTTAGAGTCCTTTCAACCATCTCTAAGTAGTTATGCTTTATTGAAAGCAAGAGTTAGTGACAATAAAATTTCAAAGTAGCAGGACCATATAGAAGTTTTATAACAGAAAGTAAAAATGTGCATTTTCCCACATGGGTATTTCTAAGGTCAAGAACTAAAAATTATTCCTACTTGGAATCACTGTAAATATTTAAGTGGTTTTCCATTTGTGACTCTTTAAATCTTTGTATGTATACAGCTGTGTCATGTTTTAACGAGATATGAGAGGGTAGGAATTATATTTATTTTTCTGCTTAAGTGAAATAAGCAGTGTGTCATTTAAAAATGTATATTGGGAGTCAATGTTCTGTCTTTGAGTTTAGGACCTGGTTCTCTAAAATTCCTTCTTTCTTTCCTTCTTTTCTTTTTATCACAACTCTAATTTTTACCTTCAATGTCTTTGGAAGTCGCTACGATTAGATGACAAAAAAGCCATTAAGTCAACACAAACTGAAGCCCAGGTGCTACATTTCCCAGTAAGCAGCATGAAACCATGCACTTAATGAAACCATCAGGTCAGAAGGCAACAGAAGAGGGGACAGGACAGAAATCATGCAGAGACACAAAGTCTCACCGAACTGGCTGTGTGACCTTTGCAAATTACTGCTTAAGGTAATCTATAACTGGCAGAGATATACATCTGTAATTACCATGTACTTTGGGGCTTAAATTTATTTTTTTTTTCAATTTTTTTAAGATGCATGTTCAGGAGATAATTTTGTTTGTTTGTTTATTTTCTTTTGTTGAAACCTGTAATGAAGTCCTATAGCAGTGAGAGAACAGAATTACAGAAGAAGCATCTGTGAATAGAAATCGCACAGATCACTCCTTTAATTATAGTGAGACAATGCTTAATCTGATATGCTGTGAGTGACTATTCACATGCTAAAAAAAAAGATCCCACATTCATTCTATGTGGGGCAAAGCAAAACATAAACCTGAAAAGCCATTTTAAAAGCAGTTTTCCTCGTACTCTATGACCTCAGAACTGTTGGTTCTGAGAAAACTGTTGGTTCATAGAAAAAACTGTTGGTTTTTTCCTTTCTTTTTCTTATTTTATTCCAATCCTTTTCCCTCTCTCCTCCCCACATACACTGTGTTTGAGTTTTTAAAGGTTATAGAAAGTAAACATCAGCCTTTCCTGCTTAGTTGTGGACCTTCAGTCACTTTAGGAAACAAAGTAATCAATTTATCTCAACTCTCAGTACAGACCGCTGTTTGATACTGTGCTATCTCTTGAGTTGTCTGGTTCTGCCGCAGTGTGTTCAAGCCTCAATTAGAGTTCAGCAATCAAAGGGGAAACATCTAAGAGGAATCCACATCCAAAGCTCTTGAGAATGCTTGCAATAATCTCCTGGCCTGTCTACACAGAGGGGGGAGCCCAGTCAGGGCCAGGGCAACAGATTTCCCTTCATCTGTCCTTTCTCCGTAGTTCTGAACCTTCTGTTCTTCTGTCTCAAGGTCTCTCCTCTAGAAGAGCTGTTCTCTAAAGCCAGTGACACCTTACATATTCAAACTTCTTTTTTTGACACATTCATTCATTCCACGGATATTTTTGAGTTTGGGTTCTATGCCAAAGGCATACGGCATGCACAGATAAATTTGACAAAATCCTTGTCCTGGGAAAAACTTCAGTGTAAGGCTATAGAGGCCACTGGAAACAGAAGACAGTGAGGGAAGAGAGTGCCCTAGAAAGATGTTTCTTTTGTGTATCTTGTCATGTCAGGAGAGGGTCTTCGAGGCACCAGATATAACTCTGACAGCACTCTATACAACCAGCACCATTTGTTTTAATCTCCTTTTCTCTCTCCTTTAACCATAAAAGCAGTCCTAGATCAGAAATAACAAGATGGTGTCCCTGCATCCAGCCTTTGGACATTTTTACTGGCTCGGAAAATTCAATGCCAACACCCCGGTTTCTAGTTTTTCTTGAAATGTTTGAAGTTCTACAACCCTGTCTGAAGTTCTACCCTCCCACAAAACAACATGTGCCTGAATTTGGAGTGACTATGTAGTTTTGGTGTAGAACTCACTCTCCTGGCCATCACAGCCTTGTCTTGTAAGACTGGCAGACTGCCATTTCTCATCACACTTCAGCTGTCCCTTCTTTTACCTGGCCTGTCTTGTTTGTTTATGCTACCTTCCTGATCAGGTACGTATGGGAGTTAATGGTACATATATTGCCGGCAAAATGCTCACTGAAACGTTTTCACATCTTCAGCACAACGGCTCATTCCACCGCGCATCTGATCACACAGTAACGCACATGGATCATTATAATAGAGCTCAGTACCGACTAGTCATCTCTAGGTATACAAGGTTCTACAGTACAACTCAATGAAATATATTCTAAGTAGAGAAAAACACCTGTTTTGCTCTACCTAAACTCTCCTAGAAAACATGCCAGTGCTGATCCAGGATTTCTCAATCACATCCAGAATAGACGGAAACCTCTTCTTTCTCTACAGGAACCTCTCTACATTTTTTTCATGTGGTGAATTCATTTTGTCATGGGGCGAACACCTGTGTGACTATTTAAAAACCACAACACCAGGTGTGTGAATATAAGTGTCTCTCTCTTTTGTGTAATGCTCTTCTCACTGATTTCTCAGCAGGCTGGGTCAGGAAAAATCTTCAAGCTGAATATAGAAAAAGGTCTTAAAGGATTTTTAAAAATATATTACAAGTGCACGCACTAAATATATTGCAACAAAATTATACAAATAGGCCTTAAGGTTATAAGGTTCTTTAGTTTTTGCTACCATGTGAAAATGTTGAGTATCTGTGAGTACCCAGTTTTTATTAAGTTTATCATAAGGGAGATAATTTTAGAAGACTTAGATTTGGAAGACACTGTACCACAAAACAGTACAAAATATAACACAAAAGAGCTTTATTTACCTTTTGCTTTGTCTCAGGCTCTCCATTCCTCTTTTCCAGGAGATAGTTGCCCTAGGAAAGGCATTTGGCTTGCATTCGATAGTAATATCCCCACCAACTTGAACAACTGAATTTTTTTTAATGGGATTTTTAGAGAAATCAGGAGCTGAGGCTAAAAACAAAATTAAAAACAAAATTGTTGAGTTATGTCCTTAATTAACATGTGGTAATGTGATGTGGTATACGAGACAAAATTTAATATTTGTACCCAGAACTCTCAAGCTATTTTGCTCACACTGTTCTAGGGCCAGTTACCAACTTGGCATTTTAGAGTTCTATTTTCATTTGAAAAATGAAGATGACAACAGATACCACCTCAGAAATTTACTGTGGAGATTAAATGATATAATATCTGTGAAGAAGCATAGCATACTATCTGGCACAGAATATGTATTCAAGAAATGTGATTTTTTTTTTTTTGTTTTGGTGCAACTCATTGGCATTAACAAAAGCCAGTTGGACTGAGGGAAGACGTGAGTTACAAAGTGTCACATTCTTAACAGTGTTTATAGTAAAGAGGGTAAAGACAGTTCTGAAGAGCCAGAAGGGGGATCTGAACCCTGATTAGGGAAATCACCAAATCTATTCCAGTCAAAGTAATGATCTTAAATATGAAATATAGAATAGCAATGAATTAAATCAGGAATACTCTATCACTATGTCAGATTTCTTCAGGCAAGCCTTTAACCAGCAAAATGGAAATACTCTGCCTTCTGTAGAAACAGGCAGGCTCAGCAGAAATTAAAAAAAAAAAAAAGTCTTTCTCAGTTTCAACTTTGTCCCCGTTCGATAAATGTGGAACAAATACTAGTTCATGAGAGTGAGAAATTATTAGACTGCTTGGCATCTGAGTCTTTCTAGCTTCATGAATGGGGGAACCCATGTGTCTAATCCACATCCCAAGTCTAACTGAGCTGAAATTCTCTCAGATATGCCATACTCTTTTGTCTCTGGGCATTTCAAGTATTGTTTCTTTGTCCTTCCACGGACCTGTGTGTGCTTTCTTTTCGGATCTCAGCTTAAAGAGAACATCCTCAATTTAGGGTTATATTCAACTTGCCATGAAGTCTGACAACAACTACTCAATTATTGACCATAATAATCATATTTTAAATTTTAGGTTTCTTTTCTCAGTGAAACTATAGGTTCTATGAAAGTGAAGATCACTTAAGTATCGATAATTATATTTTTAGTGCTTAGTACATATAAATGTTCAATAAATAAACAAACAAATCAATGGCCATTATCCAAAAGCTCTTGAAACCTTGCCTCTTTGCTTGATCTGTCCTCTCTTTCCTCTCCTTTTTTCCTACCATGAAGAAAAATTTGTGATTAAAGACACTAATGGTTATTTATTGTAACAGATACCACTTAGATTATCATTCTCAAACTGCTTCTATCCCCAGTTTTTCACTACCGGGACTCATCTGCCCAGCTTTCTTTGAGGTCTGGGTGATCATGCGCAGGGTTCTAGTCATTGGCATAGAAGGATTTTACTGTAAGGATGGAAGACAATTTTGCATTTTCTAATGAGAGGGATAAATTTGGTTACTTTTGTCCCTACCTTCCCCTTCTCCTTTAAGTAGGGATTTTATTTCTGTAGCAATAACAGTCATCCCCTTAAGGCTGTACACATGAGGGAAAAGTGTAAAGAAGAACATCATCAATCACAGTCCCATGGCTCAGCTACCACCCTTGAACTTCTTGTTAGAGAAAAAAAAATACCTGCTTAAATAATATAAATTGAGATTTTCCTTTCTTTTCTTTAATTGGCAGGTGAAAACTTTTTTTTTTTTTTTTTTTTTTTTTTTGAGAAAGAGAGACAGAGAGATAGTGAAGTGAGAGGGAGCAGCAGGGAGGAAAGAGAGAAGAAGACTCCCCACAAAGCAGGGAGCCCAACGTGGGGCTGCATCCCAGGACCCTGGGATGATGACCTGAGCCGAAGGCAGACACTTTGACAGGCTGAGCCATCCAGGCGTCCCAGATGAAAACATTTCTAATGGATAATTTTGAACTGTACTCAAAACATCATGTGCTAGGATCAGCTTTGGAGGAGACTTTTTCTGGTTTGTATGTACCCAACAGTGGGCTTCTTTGGAAGTCCTAATGTATTGCTCAAGTAGAATAATAACTATGATCCTGCATTTTTTTAAGTTAATTTATACATTTCCCATTATGTCAAGGTAAAGCAATCTCTAATTTACAGAAAAATTGGATTCATATTATGTATAATCAGAGCTTGCTAAAATGTCATTTTGAATTTTTTGGTTATAAATGAATGACTTACCTAATACTCTCAATTCTGCATTCGCATAAATGATCCGATATTTATTTTCTGCAGCACACTGGTAGACACCCGAATCTGACACATTCAACATAGTTATGGTAAGTGTCCCATTTTCTATTTGAATTCTTTCCTAATAAAAGAAAAGTCATGTAAAAATGCTAGTATGTTAATGTAGGCATTCTCTTAACCAGAATACATTGTTAAACATTTGTGCGTATCTACAAGATAGAATATTTTCATGTATGAGAGCTGATGTTTATGAAGATGAAACTTAATATCCTGTAAGATTCTGAGCAGCTTTTTGAAGTTAAAAAAGAAACATCCTTCATATAATTTTAATGGTTAGTATATTTTATGGTATCTCATTTCTTTGAAAATTGGCATTGTCTGCATAGAGTATATGATACCGTTCTATTATAAGGTATATAAAATAATTTGGAAGATTGTACCATTCCAATTATTCTAGAAAATATGGTCAATAATAACGCTAGACAAGAATATAATGGTTAGAAATTCCCTTGGCTTTCCATCTTAAGGAAGGTCTCCAAAAGACTTGAAATGTGATGACTTGATAATGTTCTAATTGAGTCATAAGTTGGAGAAGCTAAATTCTACTTTTCTGCAGCCTGCCATAGTATGCTTAAACAGCCAAAATCTGTTACAGAGTCCCATTTGGAGTATAGAAATACAATTCTGAGTGCACATAATGAAATAGTTTAATAGAGCAAATATAATTTTAAAAAAATATTTCAGTATACCTATTACCATCCTTTAAAGATAATAAAAGTAGGCTGGAGGAAACAGAAAATGCTCTATGCAAAAGGTATTCAGGAAGAAAATTCCACTAAAACCAAAACAAAGAACAGCGTTATATTTAGCTTCTAAACACCAGATGTTCTTTGGTCCCTAGCTGTCCCTACAAGTGCAAAGTAAAAGGGAGAATTAACACAATTATTTGGATAATTTGATGAAAAAAAATGTCTCATTTTCAGTATACTGTAGAACAAAAGTATAATTTAGGCTGAAAATGTGGATAACTGCCTCAGTTATCCACTTCCTATGGGTTTAGAGTCATTAGTTTTCAGAAAAGCAAGATACTGGATAATGTTTAAGAGCTTGGATCCTGGGGGGCACCTGGATGGCTCAGTGGGTTAAAGCCTCTGCCTTCAGCTCAGGTCATGATCCCAGGGTTCTGGGATCGAGCCCCGCATCGGGCTCTCTGCTTCACGGGGAGCCTGCTTCCTCCTCTCTCTCTGCCTGCCTCTCTGCCTAGTTGTGATTTCTCTCTGTCAAATAAATAAAAAAAAAATATTAAAAAAAAAAAAAAGAGCTTGGATCCTGGAATCAGACTACATTTAGAATACAAATTCTAACAATTACTAGCTACTGTGTGACTTTGGGCAAGTGACTTAACCTCTCTGAAACCAATCTTCATCATCTATAGAAGAAATAATACTGGCATCTCTCTTACAAAATTGTCACAAGGATACAATAAGATAATGCATGGAAAAATATGTGCACAGGACCTGGAACATACAAGACTTTGGTGGATGTTAATTATGATGACAATGATCATGATGATGATGATGGTGTTATCTGGATGTGAATCTATCACTGACTAGTGTGTAACCTTAAGCTTGTCTTCTCTACCCTTAATTTTTCTCATTTGAGCAATGGAGATAATATTAATAGCTACTTTTATTTAAATATTATATAAATTAGTATATATGAAGAGTATACTACATTTCCTCACACCAACTAAGCATTCCGAAAACATTAGGTGTTGCTGGTAGTAACAAAATTTCCCTAGTAGAATAGGTGAATTTTTAATATCCGCGTTGACACTTACCTCTGGATTGAGGCGTTCACCATTCTTTAACCAGGTGTACCAAGGATTTGGCTTTCCACTAGCTTTGCATTCCCAAAACAAATTGTCATAGATAGACAGGTATGTATTTTGGATTTTTTGTTCCCATTCTGGTGGGGCTGTTTCAGAAAGACAAGAACAACTACTTGGTACGTCAATTATCCAAAATATTGTGCAACAGTCCAAGGTCTGTACAAAGCAGAAGGACAAGGCCTCTTGGACCCAACAGTGCTGCAAACACATGATTTGATGGCAGGGAAATACAGAAGCCTCAATGTGGAGTGACGGAAGTCTTGATATAAATATCAGTGGTCCTTTGGTGTAAGATAAATATTTGCCACTTGTCATTTTGATGCACCTTTACAGCAACTTGGGAGTTGTGGGAAAAGGTTCAAATGCAGAACAAGGCCAGAGAATAATTTCATGGTAAATATTAGTGGATAGGTCAAGTTAGAAAATGTATACCAATTCTGAGCCCACTGTGGGCAAAAGACCTTTGATTAGATTTGGTCTGAAATGTTGTAACTAAAAATAAGTGTATCTATATCAGATATAATTACAATTCAGTTTGAAGCACAATTCAAATACGAGTCTTATCACATTTTAGTAGGATTACAGTCCAATTTTTTTTTTCATTTTAACACATATTTATTCCGCTCCAGTGGATATATTTTTTTTTCCATTTTATTTATTTTTTCAGCGTAACAGTATTCATTCTTTTTGCACAACACCCAGTGCTCCATGCAAAACGTGCCCTCCCCATTACCCACCACCTGTTCCCCCAACCTCCCACCCCTGACCCTTCAAAACCCTCAGGTTGCCCCAACCTCCCACCCCTGACCCTTCAAAACCCTCAGGTTGTTTTTCAGAGTCCATAGTCTCTTATGGTTCGCCTCCCCTCCCCAATGTCCATAGCCCGCTCCCCCTCTCCCAATCCCACCTCCCCCCAGCAACCCCCAGTTTGTTTTGTGAGATTAAGAGTCATTTATGGTTTGTCTCCCTCCCAATCCCATCTGGTTTCATTTATTCTTCTCCTATCCCAATTTTTTTTTTAACCCTAGATAAAACCTTTGACAGGCAATGAGTACTGAGACATTTATAGTAAAGTGCCATTTATGTATAAAGTAGTAATATCCTTACTACCATTGACACAAAAAGGTGGGGTACAGATTAAATGTTTTAAAATTAACATTTCTTCCATAAATATGATATGGGGCTGCCTGGCTGTGTCATTTAATCCCTCTCTTTTATTTAGGTCTGGCCTCAGATATATGAGTAGATGAAATATCCTTTGGAACTGCAGGCTATTACAAGTTAGATGTCTTATATATCTAATTGCAGGTAATTCCCCCTCCAATATTTGTAGAGGATTTTTTCAGGGATTTTAGGTAACCTGCTCAAGAAGACAAGTCAAAAAAATACAGAAGCCAAAATTTGAACTTGAAAGCACATCCTAAATTAAGGGGTTGTGTTCAGGCTGTCTGTTTGGGAATGTCAGCCCCAAAATAGGGGGTCAGGAAAAGGAAGAGTCAATAAGGAAGGAAGGAGGCAATGCAAGGATCAGCTACTGAGTTGGCCACCAAGATAGGCCACTGTTACTCTAGCTTCTGTGACGTTCTAAGGGGTCTTTATAACTGCCTACCCGGGGAAAGGAAGAGGAAGAATTTGTTCACTGGCTTCTGTCCGTAGTCATGCAAGAGTGGTAGAGACAGTTATGTATTAGAACACCCAGGCTGTGTATGCTTAAGTGCTGAGCAGGCTCCTGAGAACAAAGAAAGCTGGAGGGGGAAACAAGATGGACTTTTTGTGGCACCTGAGATGAGACTCTGTCAGGTTACACCTACGAAACATGGAGCTGCTCACTGCAACGGTGGCTGAAGTAAGACATGGGGCTCAGAGTCTTTGAAATGTTATACAAGTATGTCCGACTTCCTGGGTTTTCCCACTACAACGTCTGGTTCCATTAAGATGAAAGGACTTTTACGGAGCTGGTCACCGAGAAGAAGGAATCGTGATGTCCCACTGGGACTAAGCCTGGGATTACCATCTGTGGAAATAAGGGTGACTTCCAGTTACAGAACATGCTCATCACAGTTTTAAGGGACAAATCAAGGGAAGACTTAGAAGAAGTAGATGCATGGATGAAATTAATCATGCTTCTGAATATTAACAAAATTTTATAAATTGTAGGTGATTGTTTAGAAATTGTTTTAACATGTTTGGCCTGAGAGAAGAAATTCATACTCACATAAAATTCATATAGCTTATAAAAGTATGAAATATATATGGATTATTATTTAATGCAGTAATTATAACTTTAAAACACATTTATTTATTTAATATGTAAATCCTTTGGAAGCTTCAGATTCTGAAGACCAAAGTTTTAAATCCTCAACTACATAGTAAATGCATGAAAGGAAGGACTTAGGATTTCAGGTCAAATATATGGGCTTGGATTTTAGGTTTTATTTTTTTTCCCTATTGAATGGTTATGGGAAATCATTTAACTTCTCTGAATATGTTTCATTTTTTATAATGATATTAATACTTTAAGATTTCTTTTGGAAGTTACAAAGACATAATATAGAGGTATAGAGTTCTGAATTATAACTTAAACACAGCAATATAATAAAACCGATTCTTTTCTTTTTTTTCTTTTTTTTTTTTTAAACCGATTCTTGTCTTAAAAATTTCAGGTCTTATGCAATTCTCAGATAATTGAGAGTACAATCGCTCCTTTGGGAGTACAATGACAAATTAATAGGTGAGCAAGAAACATAATATTTGTCTTATTGACCAATTATTCATTATTACTCCACAAGGACCATTTGGACTCATTAAATGACTAATGACATGTATTCCTACCTCTTAACTATTGTTAAAAATTACATGAATATATGTTTGTAAAATCTGTTGTGTAAATTAACAGTTTTTGTAGAGATGTGGGAGGAAGCACTTTATTATTAATTTCTGGTTTAAAGATACCCTCATTTTCTGTTTAATCATTTAGATATATCTTTGCTATTTAATAGAAAAATAAAGTATCTATTAAAAACTAGCCAAAACCTGTAATACTTTGGTGTCATTAAAATACTTCCAGTCACATCCTTGCTATTTTATTTACAACAGATGCTAGATTCGAAAGATTGTTCCTTAAAACTTCGTACGTGTGTGTGTGTGTGTGTAGCTACAACTGTAGAGAAATAATCAGCAGGATATAATATTCTAAATATAAAATAGTACTTTTCATTCAAGGTTAAAATTGGAAATTCTAAAGGAAATGGAAAATAATATAACCAAGGCACAATATGTTCTCCCCACAGGATACTCAATCGCCATTCCTGTGAGGTAATTACAATACCTTAGACTTTTCCAGTTACAAAAAAAAAATATATATTTTCTCCAATTACTTTATCATTGATTATAAACATGTCATGCAGAAGCATGTTACATAGGAAGCAGTTACATACATATACATTTTTGGTCATGTATAAATACAGTCTTAAAGTTCTCCAGTACAGAAAAGTTAAATTTAGCAAAGAAGTTAAGAATATCTTAAAAGTTCCAAACATTTTGATAATTCTGGGGTGTATTTTACGGTTTGTTTGATGTAAAAGAAAGAAGCAAATTTTATGCAAGTGTGTATTTTGGCCTGGATAAAAGAAGACACGAAGAAAATTTTTATATAATACATGCTTTCATTTGAGATTCTGCTAATTGAGACAAACATATATTTTAAGTGAAGTAATGACTATTTTTCTATTATCTACATATGAATAGACAAAATCTGGAAAATAGAAACAAAAACTGAAAACTACCATTCAGTATTATGTTTTTCCTGTCATTTTCTCCTTCTTTTGTGAATTCTACTTAGAATTATAATTAAGATTGTCATGGGCTTTTGCTGCATGTTTTATGGGAAATATATTGGATTCTATGGCACTTTGTGTTATAAACTTTTATAGCTTTAATGTGCCACTGCTGATACTTTCAAGGCAATTATAATAAACAATAGCATGCAAAGGCCATGATGGAATTAAAGCTATATTTTAAAAATGGTCATTCCCACCTGTTAGCATCCTCACATAGCCATGTGTCTTCTTTATTTCTCCTATGACACTTCTACAACATGCTAATGACTTTCACTACTTACTATGAAGGATATTACCAAACATTTCATGTACTTTTTGAAATCCTATTAGCTTACCATAGAAAATGAGTTGACCCTTTGCAAGGTTTTTTCCTCGAAGGTTGCCTGCAATGCACTCATAGAAGCCTTCATCTTCCTGTTGAAAGTTCGGGATTTCAAGAATAGCTTGGGATTTGCTGTACTTGACTTTCCCTGGCAACGGGTTTCCATCCAACCTCCTCCAACTAATATCAGGAACTGGACTAAACAGTTATACCTCATTAGAATAGAAGACGATTCAGTTTTTATGACAGCAGGATGAAATAAGAGTGTCCTTAAGAAAAATTCTCAAGGAAAAAATTTTAATCAATCTATTGTATTGTGACTAGTTTTCAGATCATGCAATCATTCACCATTCACTCATCCAGCAATGTATAACACTTTATTAAGTGCCTGCCATGTGTACGTCTTGGTGCTATAATCAAGGAATAAATCGATGAATAAAACAGACATATTTTTTGCCCTTGAGTTGCTTAAAGACCAGTGGAGAAACATACAATAAATAAATAATAAAAAATAATACATTTGTAAATTGCAGTAAATGAAAGAAAGGAAACAGTTCTTTCAAAAGGAAAAGGAAACAGAAATAGTAACAAGATTTTATCAGTGTAAATATGGTGGTCAGGAAATTCTTTGTAAGCACGTGACATTTAAGAGTAAACCAGCTTTTTCTATACTTATAGATACTTATAGGCAAAAATACAGATTCCTCTATAGTTAAATTGGTACTTAACAGATAACTGAAGACCTATGGGATGGGTGATCTAGATTATCAAGGAGAACCAGTACTATATAACAGACCTATATAAACTGGGAGCATAGGTTTCATGGTTTTCAAGAGAATGTACTCATCTTTACCTTATCTAAAGCAAAATAACAACAGCAAAAAAAACCCCACAAAAGATTATTTTATTTTGTACCCTATTCCTGTTAGAATTTGTGGAGTTCCTTAATATCTTATATCTGATACCTTTAGTCTACTATAAATATCTTTTAAAATAGCAAAAATATATTTAAAATAGCTGAACCTAAGTGTTATCAATAAGGGATGAATTTAGAAATTCATAGTGAGAAAGACCTTGCTTCTACAGATATAATATAAAGAAATGCAGGCTATCTGTAAAGTTACAGCAGGAAAGTATTTCTTAACAAACCAATCCTTTGTAGTATCAACCCTCAATCGATTTACACTAACATCTTTCCTTTCCTACTGTCAAGTCATTCTGCATTCCCTTATAGATTTACAGATGATTTAAATGTTTCTATTCTAAATATATTTTAAATTAATAATAATAATAAAAGTAAATCATTTTGCAAAGCCAGACTGTAAACTTTGTCAAAGTTACGGGATTTCTTCAAATCAACAAAAACAATGCTGGAACTATCCCATCAAACGCAAAATGGCTGACAAAAATCTGTGGAGTTTGAGCAGTAAACTGCAGAATGTTGGTGATGGTGACTCTGTAGAGGCTTCAAATAAAGCAAAACTGATGAACTCCAAGGAATTTTTTTATTGGCAAATGATGATCCTTCTGTGCGAATCGAAGGTATATACAATATAGAAAGTCATACCTGTGCTCACATATATTTGTCAGAAAATATATCCCCCAATCACTGTGTGATTTGTCTATTTTTCTCAGGATTAGTAACCTGTATTTTGTTAAACACGAAATAAAATAATTATTATGATAAACTGTAGTTTTTGTCCTCTTAAAAAACCGTGCCACTTGCCACAAATTTAGGTTGACGTTTCAGTAGAATGGCATATTCCTGCCAACAATTAACCTCAGATAACTGGTTTTCTTATTAATTCATATTACAGAATACAAAACTACAAATAAAAATGAAGTTTTAGAAGAAAATTTACTCAGAGAGAAAGATCTTTGCCAATTCGGGTGAATTTTATAGTATATGCCCTAGCACCCAAATTTTAAAAAATATATATGTAGTGCATATGTGAAGATAGTAAGAGTTATTATCTGTGAGTAGTAAGAATATTAATGCCTTTAATTTTTTCTTTCTGCATATCTCTATTTTCCATTATTTTCCCATAAAAGCATACATTACCTCTGTAATAAAAATTTCTAAGAAAATTTATTTACAAAGAGAAAAACAGAGGCTCTGACACCTGTCTAAATTCATGATCCTTTATTATTTTTTATGACAATGTATCTCTGAGGTTTATGACAAATATATGCAGAGTAACCAACTAAAAAAAGTTTTTAACCTAAAGCATTCAGACAAAAAATAAAATCAGTAAAGACTAAGTATATTTCCCATTGTTATAGTATAGTTCTTTATTTTGATTATGAAGACAGAAGTCAATTTTTAACATCACTAAATATGTAAATCTCTGAGTCAGTCTGACACTTAATAATAATGATAATAATAATTATAATAATAATTATAATATCTTAAAATTTAACCACAAACTATGTGCTCCATATTATATATGTGTGCAACGTGCACAGATAATTTCATTTGCCTTTCCTATAACCAAAGATGGCAGATCTAGGATCTATTTCCAAGTTTCTTTGCCTCAAAAGCTATGTTCTTAATCATAAGGCTATAAAGACCCACAGCTATTATAAGATCCTCTTCTGATAGCTTTAGTATTTGTGGTTTTACAAGAGTAGATGTCCATTTTAAATGTCCAAATTAAGTGGGAGCAAAAAGAACAAGTCTGACCCATCCCAGCTATTCCTACTTTTCCCAAAAGAATTCAGTGATAACCCTGGAGTCTCTCTGGATAAGCTTATTTCCCTAAATGGATGTGACACTATATTCTATAGAGAAACAGAGGTATAGAGATATACCTTTCCAATAGAAATAATGCAGCAGAAAATGTCAGTACTCTACCTGTGTGCCTTCTGATCCCTTAGCCACCCCAGATCGTGAAGTGTTATTACCTTCAACAGTTGGTATCTGTATCTCTTTGTTGACAACTACCCTCAAGCTGCTGTAGCTAACTTTCCCTTCACAAAGAAAGAGGTGTAGGCAGCTAGGGATTTATACAACCCTAAGGGCAGCTCTTAATCAACAACTGACTGGGTGCTGTGGTACAAGTAATCCAACTCCTTGCCTCTAATTGTTGGACATCTCTAGGGTATGACCTGCACCCTCTCCAGAGCTCCCCTACAGAACTGAGGCAAATTTAACTTCTGTTGAATTTTGCATGATACCATACTCTGCTTGGCTACTCTCCCATCCCTGTCCCACTTTTCCATTCTCTTATGAGTTCTTTCTAAGAATTTTCTATCAAATCACTTGCACAAAGATTATCCTTTCATGGTCTGCTTCTTGGAAAACCCATTTATTAGAATTCCCAATATGCTCGACCCTTTTTCTACTTTAATTATGGTATCAACTGTGAGGAACCCTTAAATAATTCTTAGTATGGTATGTCCATGGAGCCATTAGACAGACATAGAAATGGTATTCTGTGGTATTAAACATCAATGGAATACGAGACCAAAACTGAGCAGTAGAATCCTTGTGGAAAGCCATGACTGTGGAACAAGGTCTAAATTATACCAACATAACAGCAAAAGGCAAGAAATGTAGAAAAGATACAAGGCTGAACAGAGACAGATAAGTTTCTCACTTAAAAAAGAACACACTCTAGATTTTTTTTTTCCTTATCTCATTTGGGGTTGAAATGATAAGTGTTCTTCCCTAAACCATTTAGTTATGGAGAAAGTTATAAGATTCAGTGTATTGGCTTCTAACGTAACAACTTTCAATTCTGAAGAAGGGTACTGAATTCTCAATCTGCAGTGGGCCCATGTTTATTTGTTTGTTTTTGGTTTGTATTTTGTCCTTAAAAACAACAACAACAACAACGATGCTTCCTATCTTCATATGATTTGAATTGGGAAGACTACACCTCTGGAAAGTTCTTCAGGAAAGAACGCAAGATTCCGGTCTTGCCATTAGAAGCAGGTACACCATAGTCACTGTGATTTGTTAACTGTGGGAACCAAGGCCTCCTATCAGAGACAATCACACTCAATTCTGGTACTGCTTTTGGAAGAACTGTTGAAGGGAGACTCTTTCTTCACTGTGGTTTGCTCAGACAGTATAATAGAATCTTAGAACTTCTGGGCAACAATTTACCACCAAATGGAGAATCTTTAAAAGCCAAAGTTACCACAAAGGAAAGAAACTTGGAGTTCTTCACATGACTAGATCACGACTATGACTAGATGGATGCCCATCATTCCCCAAATCTCTCTAGAACATTTCTGTAAGTCAATACATCCTTTTTCCCCCTTCTTTAAAAAAAAAAACAAAAAACATATAATATGTTATTTGTTTCAGGGGTACAGGTCTGTGACTCTTCAGTCTTAACTCGCAGCATTCACCATAGCACATACCCTCCCCAATGTCCAAAACCCAGCTACCCCATCCCTCACAGCCCCCTCCCCTCCAGCAACCCTCAGTTTGTTTCCTGAGATTAAGAGTCTCTTATGGTTTGTCTCCCTCCCTGGTCTCATCTTGTTTCATTTTTCCCTCCCTTTTCCCCATGACACCCCCGCCCTGACTTAGGCTTGTTTGTTATTTTCCTGCTGCTTTCAAACCAATCCTCCCACCAAAAAAAATAAAAAATAAAAAAAATAAAAAGACTTGGCAAATTGTTCTGAATGCCTGGGTCTAAATGCTACCTATGTGATTGAATTATACAATATGGAGGATTCCCTCTGAATGTTACATTTTACACTCCATATATCAGAATTCTCAGGGCAACTAAACTATCAAAAAAATTACTCAAACATTTTGAAAGTTTTAAAAAAACAAAAGTCTTATCAAATGTATTTTATCACTTCATTTTATGTTAAAATTACTAATAGGAGACAAATCAAGCAGTTTTATAAGATTTCACAGTTACTGGGGCGCCTGGGTGGCTCAGTGGATTAAGCCGCTGCCTTCGGCTCAAGTCATGATCTCGGGGTCCTGGGATCGAGCCCCGCGTCGGGCTCTCTGCTCTGCAGGAGCCTGCTTCCTCCTCTCTCTCTGCCTACCTCTCTGCCTACTTGTGATCTCTCTCTCTGTCAAATAAATAAAATAAAAAAATCTTTAAAAAAAAAGATTTCACAGTTACTAATTAAATGCTGAGATTTTTTTTCATATTTATTATGTCACTGCTAAACATGAATGCCATGATCCTCCTGATTATTACTGATAATGTGATATATACAGACAGAATAAATGCAAATACAGATTATATAAAAATGCATATGCATTTTAATGAAAACTTCCCATTTTGTCCTGAAACTTCTTATGAAGATACTAAATGAACAAGATTTCACACCCTCTGTCTTTTCTGAAGGCATTCCAAATGGACAGTGGGTGGGAAGAAATGGAATCATAACAAAAGATGAAATTATTTTAGTAATGAGCTGTAGTTTTTAAAGATTTTTATTTATTTATTTGAGAGAGAGAGCAAGTACATTAGTGGGGGAGGGGTAGAGGGAGAGAATCTTCAAGCAGACTCCCCACTGAGGATAGAGCCTGATATGGGGCTCCATCCCATGACCCATGAGATCATGACCTGAGCCAAAACCAAGAGTCAACCGACTGATCCACCCAGGTGTCCCAATCAGCTTTAGTTTTTAAATGCAAGTTCATTTTTCTAAGGCATGTTATTCTTTGTAAATAATAATTATAATAATAAAACTATCATAATAGAATACTATTTACACAGTACAGAGCAGAACATAGCTCTTATCAGCTATATTTTGTTCCACCTTCATAAGCACAAATTTCCTCATTTATGGAATGGGGGATAATAAAAGTACATATGTCGCAGGACTGTTGTAAGGATTAAATGATACGATCCATGTCACATGTGCAATATGCTCTCTAGCACCCATTAAACACTGCATTGGGCTGTTAATGGTAAACCAACAAAATAATTTAAAATCATTATTATGTTGTGGTTATTATTTCAAAAGCAAAAATCCTAGCTGATATTTATTTGTTTTCTGTTCTCTGTTAAGGACTCCATATGACTATGCATTCAACATAAACTGATTTATGAATCATTTGTCAATTAAAATTAGATCTCCACACTGTGAATGAAATGGGTACACAAACATCCCCATATGTCTCTAGAAGTAAATTTATTGCTTTTCCCTGCCTTATATATCAACTGTTAAGACGCTATTACCACTGGTCATAGTGGTCATGCTCCTTTTCTCATCATGACAGCAGAGCTGTCTCAGGAAAGATACTACATGTTTTGCTGTGAGGTATCTTTGTTTTTCAACCTGGTTAATCACCTGGGACCATGGTGGTAGGGAGGAAAGGAATTTGTACACAGAATTCTACAAAGAGAAAAATAGAATGCTGTGTAACACACCTGAACATGAATATTAATAATCATTAATAATAATAAATAACGATAAATAAATCAAAATAATAAAAATAATAAACAGATAAATCAAATAATAATAAAAATAATAAATCATATGAATATTAACATCATTAATTGAGTGCTTAGTATGTACCAGGCATTGTGACAGATGGCTTCCACATGTCATCTGAGTTAAATACTCAGCTGGCAGCTATTAGCAATTCTAATTGTCTTTTTGGAATGGTATTCACGTTTAGACAGGTAATTTCTGCTAAGTTATTACCTGCCAATTCTTCTCCACTTAGAGTTTGAGTACAGGCTAATTTATTGTGATTCACTTTTCAATTCTTTGAGTTACCTCCCATTCTATTATAAACACTAGTAGACTACTTCTACTGGGGCTGAAGCATTCTTTTTAGGATCTACCTAGTTTGGCCATGTTGATGATGTAAATGATGCAGTATTTGCTGGCTGTTCAGTCTAGTTTAGTAAGTTGTCTACTGAAAATGCACAGTTAAATATTAACACATGAAGAATGTCATGGAGCAAGGCGGATCTTTGAGGGGTCTTCAGAATGGAGATTATTGTTAAATCTCTTGAAACTGTGCTGTTACAGAAGGAAGTCAAAATAAATGGTGCTATCATCAAAATAAATGGTGCTAATTGCAAATATCAGCCCTTTCTGACATTTCGCTTTTAGCTCCAATTCCTTCCTACCCTCTCCTTTTTCAAGTCTTCCCAAATATGGTGTGGATATAGAGCTTGGATATAAATCTCAATAAAGAAAACTAATCCGAAGCAACTCTCTTACTCAAAGCTTCCTCAGACCATAGGAGATGCACTCATGAGCCTTGCATTTCAAAAGAAGCTTTGCAAAAACCTTTTCTGATTTTGTTACTATTTGTTAAATCAAGTTTGCCTGGAATGTGGGTCCTCACAGTTGTGAAATACCACATAATAATAGCAAAGTTTTCTCTCTCTTTCTTTGTTCCTCCACCCCCTTGGTTTCGTGCTTCTTAAATAAGCATTGCCATAAATAAGGACTTTTACTCCATTTTCTCTCGTCATTATGCTTTTACGGAGTGAGCATACTATTAATTTTATCTGGAGACAGAGTATATATTTGTTAACCATCTGGCCTAGTTCCAACCTGAATTGGAAGTTAAATTAAAGCTCTTCACACACTAGCAGAAACTGTGCTTCAGTTCTATACTATTAGCCCATAAATAGAATTTTCATTACTAGTGCTTTTTGAGAAAGCTTATATTTCTCCCCTGGATTTCTTAAACCTCATTATCCACAGTTTAAATCCAGGCCATACTAAGTTTTTAACTAGAAACTGGTACAGAGAACCAGTTTCCTAAAATGCTCATATAAGGGATTATTCTTAACTTGAACCTCATTTCAGAAAATCCCGTCCGTGGTCAATTTTAATCGAAGACAGCGAAGCAGAATAACAAAACCAGCAAAGAGTGCCTTTGTTAAATTTTCAGACTGTTCCACTAGCTGCTTTCATTTCCCCAAGTTGAAATATTCATACAAAGAGCTTGGAATGTGAGACTGTCCTATGGGGATACAATGTGGATACATTCATGAGTTCTGCAGAAGAGCAATCTCACTGTTACGGAAAAAAGGAAAACATTTTTTTCTGAGTGATTTAAATGCAGTCATGATCCTTTTGTATTGGTCAGTATCTACACCAGGTTTCTCTCAGGGAAAAACCTCATGGTGTGCATGAATTAGTCTGGTATATTTGACACTACAGTTGTTGGAGCCAATTGAGAAGCTACAGATGGTTTGGTGATAATAGCAACCATAGCAGAATGACGCTTGCAAGTAGGGTAAAAGGACACAGGCAGGTTTTTGTATGATTGAATGCAAATTGCCCCATTTTTCTGAGCCTCGGCTTTTTCACTGTAACTAAACATAACAATGGGTACATAAAAAGCTTCTTGAGAGGATCAAATAAGAAAATATGAGTGAGAATTCATGGTGAAAATAGAAAGTTTGAACCAAAAATAAGGTTTGCTAAATTTCCTTATTACCATGATTATTATCACATTATTATCACATAGGGACAAGAAGGCCCTGTTATCTAAAGATTCCCTAAGAATGTTATTGCCATTTTCTACTCCTTTCAACTAAGGTAAAATAAGCACTAATTTGCACATGAACCATAAACTGGAGACCCGTTATTCCAAGGTGAAAATGACACTGCATTTAGCAGCTAATTAACAGCTTGTCCATAGTGTTTTATCAATACATAATATTAACCCTAAATAAATACCTCTCAATCACATGAACATTATGCTGCTCTAAAGTAAAGAAAATGTTAATTTGGTTATGGTACGTGAGCTTCTGGAGGCCTGTGTTCTGTCAAATTTCTAGGTCTTGACTTTAGCTCTGCTTATAACCATATGCTTTCGGATAAAGAAGTAAAGGAAACATTACATATGGTGTGCTAACATTTAATCATTCTACCAGGGGCGCCTGGGTGGCTCAGTGGGTTAAGCCGCTGCCTTCGGCTCAGGTCATGATCTCAGCGTCCTGGGATCGAGTCCCACATCGGGCTCTCTGCTCGGCAGGGAGCCTGCTTCCCTCTCTCTCTCTCTCTCTGTCTGCCTCTCTGCCTACTTGTAATCTCTCTCTCACTGTCAAATAAATAAATAAAATCTTTTAAAAAAAAATCATTCTACCATTAATATATCTAATATGTATTGAGCACATATTAGATGCCTGGCACTGTATTAAGTGCCTCAGTGGAACCATGTAACAATACTAGGAGACACAGGACTACTGTTACTGGTATTTTGTAGATAAGGAGACAGGGTCTAGGAAAGGCTGGACAACATGCCCAATATCACACTGTGAACTTAAAAAAGTGTTTGAACCAAAGTCTGTCTTTTTATAGAGATTGAGCTTTAAGCCATCATGCTTTGCTGCTCCTACATTAACTAATCAGATATAAAATAAGTTACCTTACTAGGATGTATTAGGATATGCTAAGAAATACAATCTTCATCTAATGAACTAATTTGTTTCACAACTAGTGGATAGAGTTCCTTTTGTTCAAAGTTCAGAAGACAAAAGGATAGAGTTGCTTTGTTTTGTTTTTTGACCTACTGAGATGCCTCCAGATACAAATAAAGGAGCTAAAGTCAGGACCTAGAAATTTCATGGGGCACAGGCCTCCAGAACCTCACATACCATAACCAAATTATCGTTTTCCAGGTCAGCTGGAAAAAAGGAAGCAAGTTACTTCTTTTCCTTCAGCTCAGTACCACCTTGGACCTGAAATCTCACGCAATTGCCAATTATTTAAAAAGTAAGAAACGCAGGTCTCCTGAGAAAGGCGGTGATAGACTGGGACGGGAAGGATGATAAGTTGCTTCCAGAAGCATATATATTCTTCTTCGATGAGTTTTAGAGCCTTTAAATTAGTTTAATTTTAGAAACAGCACTGTCAAACTCCAATTTATGGCTATG
The DNA here is from genome assembly GCF_922984935.1 of Meles meles. Lineage (NCBI taxonomy): Eukaryota > Metazoa > Chordata > Mammalia > Carnivora > Mustelidae > Meles > Meles meles. The sequence continues at coordinate 44,448,763 of NC_060085.1, read as the reverse complement.
GGAAAAAAAAAATGAAAGGAAGGATTAACACTGGATTCAGAGGAAGCCTGTAAAATCAAAAGAGGCCCAACTTGTAGGCTGGGCCCCTGATCTGTGAAAGTGGCCCCTTTATAAGCATTCTTGGGGAGAATTTGGCAACACATTTCAGAAAGCTTAGCTTTTTAGATTCCTTAAACCCAATAATTCTAACTTTCTAAAAATATATCAAGGAAGTTCTCATGGGCATGAGTAAAATCAGCCACAAGAGTATTCATTACATTATTTGTGGCGACAAAAAATGGAAACAAAATAAAAGGAAAATAAGTGCCCACCAGTAGGAGGCTGGCTGAAAACACACATTCACATGTCCTCATTGTTACAAACGAGGGTAAAGAAGATGGTTTAAGGACCTGCAGATACATTCACAGTTTATGGTTTTAAGATTTTTAAAAAAAAAATTTTACAAAATAGTTTATAGAAACAATGTGAACAGCACAACAAATAAAGTAGTTCTGGATTATAACCCAAAGTATAAAATAAATATCCACTAATCAATACTGGTATAAATAAATGAATAATGGGGAGCAGGACGTGACAAATCTCCCATGCAGAGGAATGCCAAATAAATTGTAAGGATTCAGCACCTTACAGGAGGTGAAGCATGACTCCCTATTCATTAAGTGAGGATGGTATATACTAACCTCCTTCCAGAGAGTCAATACGCAAAGAGAAAAATCAGTAATTTTACAGAGGAGCATCTTGACAAAAACTACTTCGGCAGAGTGATGAAGGCCAACATCGGCAGTCATAAATCTCTTTGATAGAGAAGTAACCTTGAGATAATGTGGTGAAATGGCACTTTGCCTTTGTGTTCTTCTTCCCCCCAAACCCATAACCTCAATCTAAATATGAGGAAAATATTAGACAAATTTCAACACAGGGTGATCCTGCAACGACACTCACCATCACTCCTCAAAACTGTCAAGGTCACTGAAAACAAGGAAAGTCTGAAACACCATTAGAGCCAAGAAGAGCATAGGGAGACAAAGAAACAAACAAGAAAACCTCAATGTAACACTGATAGCCTAGATGGGATCCTGAAATTAAAAAATAAAAAGAAGTAAATAAAATAAAATGAGGACGTTAGACAAAAACCAAGGAAATCTGACATAAGGACTCTTGTAAAAACATTGGTTCATTAATTGAAACAAATATACCATCTTAATGTAAAATGTTAGTAATGGGGGGAAAATGTGTGGGGTTATATGGGATTTTGTGGTTCTATCTGCTCATTTTTTCTGTTCTAAAACTTATTAAAATGCCTATTAATTAAAAGGAAGTACTGGTGAAAGGAGGAAAAAGAGAAGCAAGAATCTCCTATTTCTCAGAGATACAAAGGACCCCTTAAATAATAGCTTAATATGAGTATCCCGAATCTTCCTTCACTTAAAGTTTATAAGGAAAGAACAGATCCCAAGAAAAATGTGTTATCATGTGTTGTTTCATCCATCTTATTTTCAGTAGCCTGCAAGCCCCCCATGGCCTGTACATAATCTTTATCTCCCCAGTGCCTAGTTTGTCTGCCGCTCTGAGAATTCCTTCTGACTGGCTGACTAAATAAATGAAGGAATAAAGGAATTAATGATTGAATGAGGTAACCTAAGCATATTTCCCGAGTTAATATATAGTTATGTTTGACTTGCCAAATGAGTGATTGAGGGGATAACAGTAATCCTTATACACATTATTAACCACAGAATTTTGAAATGGTAAATCCATTATTCTGAGCAAGTCCTTGAGAATTGTGTTAGCACAAAAATATAATGCAGGGATCCCTTGTCTCCTTCCTGTGTGTTCCTTTTTACCTCCTCAGATAAAGTAGCATGGACAATGTCTGTAATAAATAAAACTGTTGCTATTTACTTGGTGGCCTTTTTTTGGGCCAGATACTTTGGTAGGTAAGTAGGTAAGTTTAATAGTATTTCCAGTCCTTAAAACAATTCTACTCTATGTATCTAGCTAGCTAGCTAATTTTGCCTTTGTTTTGCAGATAAGGAAACTGATCATAGCAGCCCAGCTATTGGCAGAAAAATTTAGGATTTAAATACTGAACTTTTTGAATTCAAAGTCTACACTCTTTCCAGAACACAATGTTGCCTTGAAATGTTAGTGAATCCACTAATATGTCATTCAGTCCTTGGGTGAGTACATATGAATGTGTTTGTTGAGGATTAATGTTTTTCAGTTTCTTAATGATTGGCTTGAATATTTGTCAATTCTCAGATTTGCATACACAGTCAACAGAGGGGGGTATTCTGTGGAGTTTACCTTGGAATTTGCCAGAGTTTATTGGTTTATGCCAAGCAACATAGTATCCTGGTAATATGCAAAACAATTAGCAAGTACCTGAAGACTGCATTTCAGCGTGGGGCAAATGGGACCAAAAAAAAAAACAAAAAACAAAACAAACAAACAAACAAAAAAAAACTACACATAGAAATATACAGAAAAAATATACACAGATATACACAAAATATTCTGCTCTCCAGATACTCAATTCAGTGAGAAAAAAAAAAAGCCAAATTACTTATAAGACATCCAAATAGGAAAGGTTTAAGATACTCCTTTGATTTCATTTAAAGCTAATTGTCAAAGGCCTAGAAGATCTGAACGTATCTAGTTTGATTTGAAAGTACTATTGTCATCCTGCGATACCACAGTGACATTTTGGGGCATAATCTGCAGTGATGTCCACACATGTAAGGAAAAAAGTGGGTATTAGAATCTCTTCACCTGAGAGTTCTGGAATATCTACAAACATCTTGGTGAAACTTCACATTTATTGCTTGAAATTAATAGTCAAGTTGGGTATCTTTTCCTTCATAAATTAGAAAAAAATAAATAAGATATACATGTTTACATAAATATAGTCCTGTGTGAAGGCTCCTGAACACATAGAACATTCAGGGCTGCTACTAATTTTATTTATATTTCTGAGCACTAACAGCAAAGTTACTAAATTAAGGTTAAAAAAAAAAAAAGAAGGAAAATACGTTTGGTTGTTTATAAGAGCAGTAGAAGAGTTATGAGGGATATCAGTTTAATTTCTTCACTAAGAGCAAAGGCCTATATTTTCCTAACAGGAGACACTAAGATCTATCAGTCAATCATACTACATTTGCATAGCACCTATACACAGAGTTTCTCAGGGTGTTTTACAATACAGTTAATTTACAGCTTAGATAATTAAGAGTCTGCCATGTTAAACAAATGAGGCAAAGCTGAGAGTTGAAAACTGTGATCATGTCAGCTCCGAAACCCCAACATAGAAAGTGAGTTACATATCTGCAAAGTCATGGCAATTAAAGTTCAAGCAGGTATCTGAAGTTTTGTTTTAATTATTCTTTACTCATCCTAGTCTATGGTGGTTTAAGATGGTTAGGTTCTATGAGTAAACACTCTAGTCAGCTCTCCCTATTCCTCACTCTCTAGTCTGCCCACCTGCCTAGTGCAACAGCCTCCCACATGAGCTGCTGTGACTGAAACTATGCTTTCTGTTTTGTCTCTAGTCATCTATCCCAGATTTTTGTAAATGGTAGATATTGCCATCATCTCATACAGACCTATAGGGGTATGTTCCTCAATGGCCTTGATCGATTTTTTGGAAACACTGCTTCTCATAAAAAAACAAACAAACAAACAAAAAAACAGAAAAAAAAACTGCCTGGATTTTAAAAAGGTTAACTTTTGATTTTTTTTTTTAATATGTAAAGATAAAACTCACTTGTTTCTGAAATGTTAGTAATTACAGAGACTCAAAATGGGAAATAGGTTTATAATTCCATCCCCCAGATAAAATCTTTTAAACATTTTACTGAAATTTTCAAGCCTTTTGTTAGGAAAACATTTATAGAATTGGGGTTAACTGCCTCTACACACAGGGAATGAATTCATATACTAAAAGATAATTTGATATAAATATCAAATGGCTATGAGTATGAGTTCTGAAGTCAGAATCAGTGAGATTTCGATTTGAATTCCAGATCTAAAATTTATGTTGATCTAGTCAGTTAATTTCTCTAAACTTCACTGCATTCACCTTCACAATTAGAATTAATAATACATGGCTTCTAACTCTGTTCACGTCATGGGGACTACATTAGCCTCCTGCTGGAAATAAATGAAAAAACTGGACAATTACACAGGAAACGAACCTGATTCCAGAAATATAACAATGAATGGTATAAAACTGTGATCCCTGAAGGAGAGGAAAGACATGAAGCAAGACCTTGGTATCCTGGCTTTCTATATACAGGTGGGCACTTTCAAGAGGAAAGAATAAAGAAAGGGAATCTAAAAAGGATATTAATGTTTCACTGAGCTGAGGAGACACACAAGACTGAGGGACTAGGATTGCAGAGTATCAGAGAGGATGGGATTATGAAAAGAAAGTACATAATTGTGTCACATGAGACTGGACATAGAACAATTTTCAGAGCTCAAACAGGGCTACAAGACAGTTGAGTTCCTCTGAGCTTTCAGAAAAGAGATTTTGTAAACATTTGGAGCTTCAGTAGGGGGATGCATATTACTAGTTAACTAGCCTTAGACTAAAATCTACTCTACAACTAGTCTACAGGAGCTTAATAATAAGTCATAGAAAGATCAAGCAGACTTACAGTAACTTAACTTCTGTCAATAAAATCTAACACTTTAAATAAATATACCACAATCCAGAATATAACAACATAACATCCATTCTGTTGATAATTCAATTTAAAATTACCAGATATCCTAGAAAGCATAAAAATGAGAATCATAACTAGGAAAAAAGAAGTCAACAGAAACAGATTCACAAATTATGAAGATGATAGAATTAGCAAGCAAGGACTTTCATATCATCAATAGGGATCCTGCATAATAGCAGGGGATTACAGCTGAGAGAACCATAGACCTCAGACTCAACACAAGAAAAGAATCTCTAGGGAAACCCAAAGAAAACAAGTGAGACACAAACAAAACAATAGAGAAAATGTTAGCCTCTGACACCACAGCTACAGCAAACAAAAGTGGAAAACAGTAAACACACATTAACTCCTTGCTAGATAAACATAAACCTCACACATAAATCTAGTAACCTCAATTCCTTTTAACTGATAAACCTCATCTCTGGATTCACCACCACAATAATAGAAAGCGTGTTAATAAGCAGTATGCAGAGACAAAACAAGCATTAGGACCACACTCAAATATGGCAAATATTCTGGGATTACCAGACTGGAAATTTGAAGTTACCTTGATTAATCTGCTAAGGGCTCTAATGGAAAAAAACAAAACAAAACAAAACAAAAACAAAAACAAAAAAACCCAGAACATACAAAGACACATGATTAATGTAAGCCGAGATAAGAAATTGTAAGAAATGACCAAAAGGAAATACTAGATATAAACACCATTGTAATACAAATGAGAATTCCTTGATAGACTTATCAGTGGAATGAACATGGCTGAGGAAAGAATAAGTGAACTAGAAGAAACATCAGTAGACACTTCCCAAACCAACATGTAAAGAGAAAAAAAAAAGAATGAGTAAAAAACAAACAAACAAAACCACAAACCCAGAATGTCCGAGAACTGTAGGAAACTGTAAATGGTGCATCAAACATCTATTAGAAATACCAGAAAAAGAACAAAGAAAAAAAAATAGAATAGTGGAAGTAATGATGGTTGGGAAGTTTCCAAAATTAATGACAGCTACTACATCATAGAGTCCAGAAGCTCAGAGAACAGCAAGCATGACACAAGTGCAAAAAAAAGCTACACATTCAAGAGAAGGGCTATTCCACAGGAATAAGGGAGATATTGCCTAATTATGAAAGTATGTATGTGCTGCATTCCACAAACATCTAATGAAAACCAGTCAGGAGTAAGAAGTCAGAGGAGTAGCAGAATGAAATATCATTAGGCCCCAGGAGTTCAGCTAGATAGTTATCAAACCATTCTGAACACCTACAAAATCAACAGGAGATAGAAGAGAAGAAGAGCAATTCTAGGAAGAATTCTAGAAGCAATTCTACCAGGAAGAGCAAAGAACTATCAAACCATTCTGAACACTTACAAACTCAACAGGAGATAGAAGAGAAGAGGAGCAACTCTAGGAACAGAAAATCAATCACTTTCTGGAAGGCAGGATGTGCAGAGAAGTGAATCCCAAGCCACCATGGGAAGAAAGGCTGTGGGGGGAGGAGACGGCTCCCAGCAAGTGGCAGAGCAGTGAGGCACAATATCAGAACATTTTGAAGTCTGTTCCACTGAGGGACATCAATCCAGAGACTAAGAGGGCTGGAGCCCTCATGGGGACAGAGTGGTCTCAGCACCCACAGGGTCACAGGAAGACTGGGGGTGTCTGAGTGTGGCTGTGCTGCCAGGTATTGGAGAGGGGAATCCGGCTACAGAGAGAGAGCCAAGGAGTGAGCTCTCAGCTCAGGGTTACCTTAAACTATGATCCAAGGGTCAGTAGGGTTATGATCTTTGAGCTAAGACACCACAAGTGGCAGATCTAGAGAGACCCCCTCTTTTCTCCTCCAGGAGGAGTAGCATGGCAGCGTGGGAGGAATCTGCTGGGTTTGGAGATTCTAAACGGGACTGTGCACCAGAGACAGAAATGCTTGGTCACAGGCTGGGTGAGCTCGGAGTGTGGCTGAAGACCACACAGAAGAGAGGGATTCACTGCTTTTCTCTGAGGGCGAACTGAGGAGTGGGGCCCCGAGCTCTCGGCTCCTCCAGGCCAGAGATTGGGAGGCCACTATCTTCATTCCCCATCCTACAAAGCTATATGGAAAGCGTTCAGGGAACAAAAGCTACTGAGAGTGAACCTGAGCAGATACTTAGCCTTGCCCTTGACAAAGGCCGTGCAATTCTGCCTCAGGCAAAGACATTTGAGTATCACTGCAACAGGCCCCTTCCCCAGAAGATTAGCAAGAACATCCATCCAAGACCAAGTTCACCAATCAATGGGAACTGCAGAACTCCAAAGCTAGGGGAAAGCAATGCATAGAATTCATGGCTTTTTCCCCATGATCCTTTAGTCTTACAAAGTTAAATATTTTTTAATTTTATTTTTTCTTATTCTTTTTTAACCTTTCCTCTTTCCTCTTTTAACATTTTCTATTTTATCTTAACAATAACTTTTATGAAAAAATTATTTAAATTTTCATTATTATAGTCATATTTTATCCCTTCATTGTATTTAACTTTACTTTTTTAAACATGTAGGTTTTTTTTTTTCCTTTAAAATTCAGGGGTACAATTTTTTCTAATGGGTCAAAATATACACTAACTCTAGCACATGTCTTTGTTCTAGTCTCCAGCCTGATCACATGCTCTATTTTTTCCCCAACTAACTTATCTTACCAATTCCTGTTTTAGAATCTTTTTTAAATTTTCATCTTTACAATCATATTCAATCACTCATCATGTTTACCCTTATCTATCTATCTATCTATCTATCTATCTATAGAAGTTTTTCTTTCTTTAAAATTCTGGGAGGTAGTTTTTCCTAAGAGACCACAATACATACAAAATCAAGTGGGTGGCTCTGTTCTATTCATCAATAGATGAATATTCACTAATGTATGTGTGTGTGTGTGTGTGTGTATACTTTTTTTTTTTTTTTTCCCCTTTTCTTCTCCCCCTAGTTTTGGGTCTCTTTTGATTAGGTTAGAGTATATTTTTCTGGGGGTTTTGCCACCCTTTTAATATTTTAGTCTCTCATTCATATATTGTTATCTGGATAAAATGATAAGGCAGAAAAATTCAAAACCAAAAAAAAAAAAAAAGAACAAGACAGTATGGATGGCTAGGGACCTAATCAATATGGACATTGGTAATATGTCAGAACTAGAGTTCAGAATGACGATTATCAAGGTGCTAGCTGAGCTCAAAAAAGGCATGAAAGGTATTAGAGAATCTCTTTCTAGAGAAATAACTAAAATCTAATCAAGTTGAAATCAAAAAAGCTATTAATGAGGTGTAATAAAAAATGGAAGCTCCTACTGCTAGGACAAATGAGGCAGAAGCAAGAATTAGTGATATAGAAGACCAAATTACAGGGAATAAAGAAGCCGAGCAAAAGAGGGACAAACAACTACTGGACCACGAGGGGAGAATTTGAGAGATAAGTGATACCATAAGACAAAACAATATTAGAATAATTGGGATTCCAGAAAAAGAAGAAGAAAGAGTGGGGGTGGGGGGGGTGGGAGAAGGTATACCGGAGCAAATTATAGTAGAGAATTTCCCTAATATGGCAAAGGGAAAAAGCATCAAAATCCAAGAGGTACAGAGAACACCCCTCAAAATCAATAAAAATAGGTCAACACCCTGTCAACTAATAGTAAAACTTAGGAGTCTTAGTGACAAAGAGAAAATCCTGAAAGCAGCTCGGGACAAGAAGTCTGCAACATACAATGGTAGAAATATTAGATTGGCAGCAGACTTAACCACAGAGACCTGGCAGGCCAGAAAGAACTGACATGATATATTCAGAGCACGAAATGAGAAAAATATGCAGCCAGGAATACTATATCCAGCTAGGCTGTCACTGAAAATAGAAGGAGAGATAGAAAGCTTTCAGGACAAAAGTTAAAGGAATTTGCAAACACCAAACCAGCCCTACAGGAAATATTGAAAGGGGTCTTCTAAGTAAAGAGAAAGCCTAAAAGTAGTAGACCAGAAAGGAGTGGAGACAATCTAGTATAAAATCAACTTACAGGCAATACAATGGCACTAAATTCATCTCTTTCAGTATTTACCCTGAATGTAAACGGGCTAAATGCCCCAATCAAAAGACACAAGGTATCAGAATGGATAATAAAAAATAAGTCCCATCGATATGCTGTCTACAAGAAATGAATTTTAGACTCAAATACACTGCCATATTTAAAGTGAGGGGGTGAAAAACAATTTACCATGCTAATGGTCATCAAAAGAAAACTGGGGTGGCAATTCTTATATCAGATAAATTAGATTTTAAGCCAAAGACTACACTAAGAGATGAGGAAGGACACCATATAACACTTAAAGGGTCTGTCCAAAAAGAAGAGTTAACAATTTTAAATATCTATGCCCCTAACGTGGGAGCAGCCAACTACAGAAACCAATTAATAACAAAATCAAAGAAACACATTGACAATAATACAATAATAGTGGGGACTTTAACACCCCTCACTGAAATGGACAGACTACCCAAGCAAAAGATCAACAAGGAAATAAAGGCCTTAAATGACACACTGGACCAGATGGATATCACAGATATATTCATAACATTCCATCCCAAAGCAACAGGATATACATTCTTCCCAAGTGCATATGGAACATTCTCCAGAACAGATCACATCCTGAGTCATAAATCAGGTCTCAACTGGTACCAAAAGATTGGGATCATTCCCTGCATACTTTCAGACCACAAGGCTTTGAAGTTAGAATTCAATCACAAGAGGAAAGTTGGAAAAACTTAGATACATGGAGACTAAAGAGCATCCTACTAAAGAATGAATGGGTCACCCAGGAAATTAAAGAAGAATTGAAAAAATACATGGAAATGAATGAAAATGAAAACATAACTGTTCAAAATCTGAGGGACACAGCAACGGCAGTTCTGAGAGGAATATATAACGATACAAGCCTTTCTCAAGAAACAAGAAAGGTCTCCAGTACACAGACTAGCCCTACACCTAAAGGAGCTGGAGAGAGAACAGCAAAGAAAGCTTAAACCCAGCAGGAGAAGAGAAATAATAACGATCAGAGCAGAAATCAATGAAATCGAAACCAAAAGAACGGTAGGACAAATCAATGAAACTAGAGCTGGTTCCTTGGAAGAATTAATAAGATTGATAAGGCTCTGGCCAGACTTATCAAAAACAAAAGAGAAAGGACCCAAATTAATAAAATTACAAATGAAAGAGGAGAGATCACCAGCAACACCAAAGAAATACCAACAATTATAAGAATATATTACGAGCAACTACACTCCAGCAAATTTGACAGTCTGGAAAAAATGGATGCCTTCCTAGAGACATATAAACGACCAGAACTGAACCAGGAAGAAATAGAAAACCTCAACATACCCCTAACCAGTAAGGTGGTTGAGGCTGTCATCAAAAATCTCCCAAGAAACAAGAGCCCAGGGCCAGACGGCTTCTCAGGGGAATTCTACCAAACATTTAAAGAAGAATTAATACTTATTCCTCTAAAACTGTTCCAGAAAATAGAAATGGAAGGAAACTTCCAAACTCATTTTATGAGGCCAGCATTACCTTGATCCCAAACCCAGACAAAGACTCCATCAAAAAGGAGAATTACAGACCAATATCCATGATGAACAAGGATGCAAAGATTTTCACCCAAATACTACCCAATAGGATCCAACAGTACATTAAAAGGATTATTCACCACGCCCAAGTGGGATTTATTCCCCGGCTGCAAGCTTGGTTCAACACCCACAAATCAATCAGCGTGACACAATACATTAATAAATGAAAGAATAAGAACCACATGATACTCTCAAAAGATGCTGAAAAAGCATTTTACTTTGTCATTTTACTTTTTTTGATCCAAACTCTTCAAAGTGTAGGGATAGAGGGTACATACCTCAATATCATCAAAGCCATGTATGAAAAACCAACAGCAAATATCATTTTCAATGGGGAAAAACTGAGATCTTTTCCCTTAAGGTCAGGAACATGGCAGGGATGTCCATTATCACCACTGCCATCAACATATTCCTCGAAGTTCTAGCCTCAGCAATCAGGCAATAAAAAGAAATAAAAGGCATCTGAATCGGCAGAGAAGTCAAACTCTCACTCTTTGCAGAAGATATGATACTTTATGTGGAAAACCCAAAAGACTCCACTCCAATACTGCTAGGATGTATACAAGAAATCAGTCAAGTGTCAAGATATAAAATCAATGCACAGAAATCAGTTGCATTTCTATACACCAAGAATAAAAATAGAAGAGAGAGAAATTAAGGAGTTGATCCCATTTACAATTACTCCCCAAAACACAAGATACCTAGGAATACACCTAACCAAAGGGGCAAAAAATCTGTACTCAGAAAACTATAGAGGACTCATGAAAGAAACTGAGGAAGACACAAAGGAATGGAAAAACATTCCATGCTCATGGATTGGAAGAACAAATATTGTGAAAATGTCTATGCTGCCTAAAGCAAGCCACACATTTATTTATTTATTTATTTATTTATTTATTTATTTTTAAAGATTTTATTTATTTGACAGAGAGAGAGATCACAAGTAGGCAGAGAGGCAGGTGGAGAGAGAGGGGGAAGCAGGCTTCCCACCAAGCAGGGATCCCAATGAGGGGGTCGATCCCAGGACCCTGAGATCATGACCTGAGCTGATTGCAGAGGCTTAACCCACTGAACCACCCAGCTGCCCCGCAAGCCACACATTTAATGCAACCCCTCAAAGTACCATCAGTTTTTTTCAAAGAAATGGAACAAATAATCCTAAAATTTATATGGAACCAGAAAAGACCCCAAATAGCTAAAGGAATGTTGAAAAAGAAGGCCAAAGTGGTGGCATAACAATTCCAGACTTAAACTCTATTACAAAGCTGTCATTATCAAGACAGCATGGTACTGGCACAAAAGCAGACATATAGATCAATGCAATAGAACAGAGAGCCCATAAATGGACCCTCCACTATATGACCAAATAATCTTCGACAAAGCAGGAAAGAATGTCCAATGGAAAACAGTCTCTTCAACAAATGGTGTTGGGAAAATTGGACAGTCACATGCAGAAGAATGACACTGGGCCATTTCCTTACTCCACACACAGAAATTGACACAAAATGGATGAAAGACCTCAGTGTGAGACAGGAATCCATCAGAATCCTTGAGGAGAACACAGGAAGCAACCTCTTCAACCTCAGCTGCAGCAACTTCTTCCCAAAGTAAGCTCCCTTGCTTTTTTGTTGTTGTTGTTGTTGTTTCTTTGCAAGGGAAAAAATGAACTATTGGGACTTCATCAAGATCAAAATCTTTTGCATAGTAAAGGAAACAGTCAACAAAACCTTAGACGACCAATAGAATGGGAGAAGTTATTTGCAAATGACACATCAGATAAAGTATCCAAAATCTATAAAGAACTTACCAAACTCAAGACCCAAAGAACAAATAATCCAATCAAGAAATGGGCAGAAGACATGAACAGACATTTTTGCAAAGAAGACATCCAGATGGCCAACAGACACGTGAAAAAGTGTTCAATATCACTCAGCATCAGGGAAATACAAATCAAAACCACAATGAGATACCACCTCAAAACAGTCAGAATGGCTAAAGTTAACCAGTCAGGAAACAGATGTTTGCAAGGATGCAGAGAAAGGGAAACCCTCCTACACTGTTGGTGGGAATGCAAGCTGGTGCAGCCACACTGGAAACAGCATGGAGGTTCCTCACAAAGTTGAAAACAGAGCTATGCTAAGACCCAGCATTCACACCACTGGGTATTTACCCTAAAGATACAAATGTAGTGATCCGAAGGGGCACAAGCCCCTGAGTGTTTATAACAGCAATGTCCACAATAGCCAAACTATGTAAAGAACCTAGATGTCCATCAACAGATGAATGGATAAAGAAGAGGTAGTATATATATACAATGGAACACTATGGAGCCACCATAAGAAATGAAATCTTGCCATTTGCAACAATGTGGATGAAACTAGAGGGTATTATGCTGAGTGAAATAAGTCAATATATAATTATATATATATATATAATTATCATATAATCTTTCTGATATGAGGAATTTGAGAGGCGGGCAGGCGGTTTGGGGGTAGGGAAAGAAAAAAAAGAAACAAGATGGGATCGGGAGGGAGACAAACTGTAAGAGACTCTTAATTTCACAAACTGAGGGTTGCTGGGGGTAGGGAGAGGGTGGTTGGGTTATGGACATTGGGGAGGGTATGTGATATGGTGAGTGCTGTGAAGTGTGTAAGCCTGATGATTCACAAACCTGTACCCCTGGGGCAAATAATACACTATATGTTAATAAAAATAATTTTTTAAAAAAGGAGATATTTGCAAAAAGGAGGCGGAAGAGGAGGAGGTGGAAGAAGAGGAGGAGGAGGAAAGAAAAGAAAAGAGAAGAGAAAACCAGTTCATATTTTAGGAACTGTCTTAGGTCCTGAAAATGAAAAACTCAAGAATAGCATATAGCATTGATCTTTTTCTTTCTCCCTTACATTCATCTATTCACCTACTATTTCCTTTCCCCCCCTTCCTCCTTCCCTTTCTCTATTTATCTCTTATCAAAACATATAAAACCCTTGCTTAATGAAGATAGTTTATAACATAAAAAGTATTCATTAGTTATTTAACAAGGGGATTTAAAAACATTGCTAATAAGAAAGAGAACTTTGGTCTATGGCCATACCACCCTGAATGCGCCCGATCTCCTCTGATCTCAGAAAGAGAACTTTGACTTCATTCCTCCTCAAATTACTTTTGCTCAGCCTTGTGTTTATCAAGCATATTATAAAGAAGTGTGGCACCTTAGAAAGTGAACTAGGAGATTTAAATTGATTTGTACAAAGTAATTCCTACATTTGGGGGGGAAAAATCAACAAGCCCAAATACAGCATGGCATATTCACAAAGAGATGTTGGAGAACATGATCCATAATTATCTTTCAGAAGAGTTTATAAAAACACTGTAGAGGAGAAGGGAGTTGGGGAACACTGGAGGGGGAGACAAACCATGAGAGACTGTGGACTCTGAAAAATAATCTGAGGGTTTTAGAGGGGTGAGGGGTGGGAGGTTGGGTGACCCTGGTGGTGGGTATTATGGAGGGCACATACTGCATGGAGCACTGGATGTGGTGCATAAACAATGAATTCTGGAACACTGAAAAGAAATTTAAAAAATAAAAATTTTTAAAAAGAAAAAAAACCACGTTAATAGAGTTTATAAAGACACTGCAAATTACAGGTTTATAATTTATAAAGCAAGTGGTTTGATTTTTAACATTTTCAGATTATTTTATGCCAAGCATATAATGTATTGTGGAAAGAATGTGTTGTTCTCTATGTTTACTAATTGTGCAAATTTTAAAAAGTTGGTATAGTACTTGGTAAATATATTTTATAATGAACTAAAAAAGCATTTTCAGTATGTTTGTAGTGTTTCAATTGCCATGCAATTTGTTCTCTGAAAACCAGTGGCAAGCATATATAAAAACTGTTAGTAGCTCACTAACGTATAATGTTTTCCAAATGTATACAAAACATTTTCACATACATTTTGTCCATCTGAAGAAATGAGAAATGTAGCTCCACTGGAATTACACAAAATATGTGTTTCTTATCCAGCATATTTTAACACTATCACTTTGACCCAGTGGATGCTTTGGACTTTCCATTTTTAACCCTAAGGAATTTCAATCCCATGTTAGTGACTTAATTTAATAAAAATAATCTCAACATTGATTGATTTTATCACGTAAAATCTTATGGAGTATATTTCATTAAATCAGTTATTTCCTTGGCAATTTTTAATGAAGTAATTTTCATCATTTTCCATTTTTCTTCATTTATTTCATGTACAGCAATGGACATCCGATGAGATTTAACACAGAGAGTTTTTTTTAAACTATTATTTTTTCAACTTTAATTTTCCTTAGTCAAATATCACTAGTAAAATTGTATCAGAAGCTTAGGTATTCCCACATGGTTTTAAGATAATAAATTTTACCATATGCAGTTTGACCACTTGCCATGCTTTAATGTCCTGATTGTTTTCACACCATGAGGTTATTAAAGAGAGGATTTCATTTATTTCTAAATCATTCCATTTGAGAATTTTCAACAATTTACCTCATATATTCTAAGCTTTTGATTCCCCTGTTTGGATTATTAATCTACTCCTTCCATCTATGCCCAGTGAATTCTTATAGCATGTATCCATAAAAGGATCAAGAGTGAAGTTGTATGGTGAAGTAGGAACGTCACCATTTCCTGACTCTACCTTTTTCCTTTCCGCCACTCCTCCATCTCATAGCAAGCTGAGCCAAAAATGGAGTGTGGATTTTAAGCAACATTTTGTGTGGCATATCCCTCTCAAAAATGCAGGTCAAATGGGGCACCTGGGTGGCTCAGTAGGTTAAGCCTCTGCCTTAGGCTCAGGTCATGATCTCAGGGTCCTGGGATCATAAGCCCCACATCGGGCTCTCTGCTCAGTGGGGAGCCTGCTTCCCTCTCTCTCTGTGCCTGCGTCTCTGCCTACTTGTGATCTCTGTCTGTCAAATAAATAAATAAAATCCTTAAAAAAGTGCAGGCCAAGTTATATCTTATCACCCATCTGTTGTGATGCATGGCATGTGTGTGGGTACAGGTATGGGTGTGTGTGGTGAGAGGGGAAGAGACAGAGAGTGAGCGAGCAAAGGACAAAATGAGAGAAGGAAATTTGGCAAAGATTTATACTTTGTTGGTTCAGATGAAGGACATATATAATTGACATAATTGTCCAGATATTACTCTTTCAACATTTCTGTAGGTTTGAATTTTTAAGGAAAAAAAAGGTAAACATAAATAAAATTAGGAAATCTGATATGTGAGCAATTCAAAACCTATACTTATCAACTAAGTTTTCTCCTTGTCTGCTCCTCCATTCTACTCCAGAACTGACCCTCTTTGTTGCTTCTTATACTGCCATCAGTATGAGACAGAGAGAAAAGGAATGAACTGCAGAGCTGAGAACTGTAGACCCTCTGAGGTACCTCTTTCTAGTCCCATCATCCCCACTAACTCAAACACTGGTAAGACAGAAAGATAACAGAATTTGTATTTTGGGTTCAAATAATTCAGGGTTCATTGCCTAAATGCAAAGTTTAGTGCTAAATGTTTTTTACGTGTATTATCCACCCCATACTTCAAAATAAACATAAAAAAAAACAAAATAAACATAAAAGGCAGATATCATTATAACACCTTTTGGATGAGTATGTGGAAATTCATAGAGGTTAAGAAGTATGTTTGCTACAGACAACTCTTGAGAATATTGTGAATTGAATCTGTCTTCACTGGTTTCACAAGCAGTTAGCTTAATCATTTATTTAAAAGTTTCTAAGTTCAGAAAAAATCAGATGGGACTAGGTTCGACTTGCCCTTGCATTCTCAACAGGAGCTTGAAATTGAACAGGTTACTTATTCAGTCTGAGCCTCAGTATTCTCATATATAATGTAAATATGATATAACCTGAATAATTATGAGGATTATATGTAGATAGAAAATATACATAAAATCTAACTTCTTACTTATAAATGTTTAACAAATGGAATTTATTTACATAAGGCTTTTGAGAACCAGGCTCAATAGTTTTCAAAGTTATTTATCATGTAAGAGAATATTTCAAATTACAGGAATCCATATTTCCTGATGCCAAATATGATAGAATCAGCTATAAATATTCTTTTCAGATGCTTTCTTTCATTGGTCTTTTTAAGTAAATGGTCTAGTTCTCAGAGTATTTTGCTGACATTTTATGTTTTTTTATAAACTTTAATTTCAGAGAAAGCTTGAAAATGGTGAAAGTTCATCATATCTTAAAAGGCTGTGACAGAAAGTCCCCATTTGTCACTTTCTTAAGCATGATTTAATCAGTTAGTAATTATTTATTGGACAAACACTATGGGACCAATATTGTATGAAAATAAAATACGGTCTCTTAAAAACCTGAAAAATGGTGGTGGGTAATAGGGAGGGCACGTACTGCATGGAGCACTGGGTGTGATGCCAAAACAATGAACACTTATGCTGTAAATAAACAAATAAAAAAAAACCTGAAAAATGAATAACTTGAGAAATGTAATTTAAAGAACTACAAAACTTCACGTATAGAAAGGAACTTAAAGAGATTTCATAACCAGCATTATTTGGATGCTCAGTCCGTCTGAAAAAGGGACAAGTGGGACTAGGGAGAAATAGGTAGGGGGCTATGTGATCAGGTTCATAGAAATCCCCAATATGCGTAGGTGTGAGGAACCAGAGATAAGGGAACACACCATACCACCCTGCCCTAAGGGCGGGGCGGGGGATGGGGGGGACTTTTTTAATGCATTCACCTGTGTCCAACAAAGAATAAACAGACCCTAAAAAAAAGTAAGCCATTAAAGATGTTATCGCTAGTCCTGCTTACACAAAAATGCTGTCAGTATTAAAAAGATTTATGTTCCCTGGTTAGCTTTCAATAAAAGGGCAACCTTCAAAGCCCTCAGCACAAAGCTATTGTGACCCTCCTCACTCCTGGGAGCTTTTTTCCCCCTCTGTATCTTTGCTTAATAAAACTCTGTTGCTCCACTCACTCTCCTTTGTCAGTGAGACTCATTCTTTGACTCTGTGAGACAAGAACCTAGCTCTCCCACTTCATATTTACTTAATAACAAAATGGGAACTTTTCAAAATGTTTTTCACGTCTTGGAACGCAAATTACTTTTCCTAAATGTGATGACCACTTGGGAAGAGACTCTGTATTTATAAGTAAACCCTCAAATTTGATAGGGTCGAATCGCTTACTATTCAAAATATGTTTTATAGGAATGAAGAATCATCATTACCTGGAGGCATGTTAGAAATGGAGAAATCGAGCCTCACCTCAGACCTACAGAATCCCAATTTAACAATGTCCCCAGGTAATTCATATGCACACAGTTTAAAAACACAGATCTAGTCTATCTATGTCTTCGTTACTTGAGTACTAGTATTTAGAGGCATAAAAATGAAGTCTGAATATAGCCAAAAGGCTAAGAGATGTCTGGATATTCTATGCAAAATTGCAAGTATTTGGCTGGCTTCAAAGCATTCCAAACCTGTTCGCTGATAAACACTTATCTGAGTAAAACAAAGTGCCTCCACTTCCAGGGCAGGTTTTGCTCAATTCTAATGATTCACTATGAACAATGGCCTTTAATTAGTTTTATTTTGGAAATCTGCAGTGCAGGTTTTTTCATTTGTGAGAACTGCTGATTAATTAAGCAAGCGGACACTCCAGGCAATATATTTCTGGACGTAGGATGAGATGGAGTGAAGGATATGTTGGCGATTTCGTGACTTGTTCACCATCTTATACAAGTATATATATTCCTCTGCAAGATGCTGCCCAAATGGGACTCGTTATGCTCAAACTAAAGAAAACATCAGCACATTTAGGGGAGAACTGCAGGTCCAATAATTTTCAGAGTATTAGGCATGTTTATTTAAATTCCAATCAGAAAATTCCACTTTTGCCCAGCATTTGAAATCTATTTGGTAATTCACCTTAGAGCAATGTTTGAATAACAAAAAGGTTTAAAAAAAATTAAGCAATCAGAAACAAAACAAAACCAAACAAAACAAAAAACCTTACTTTCCAAGGGCAAAGCATTCCAGTTTTACAGATGAATCCTTTGCAGCTTGTATAGTTTCAGGAAAACGCACTTCAATCTTTGGTTCATATTCCCCCATCACACCTGTTAAATATCAAAAGAGCTAGCAGCATTTCTGGAGAATAGAAGTTTTCTGTGAAGTAAATGCTTCATTAGCCAAAAACTGATTATTTTGTACTTCAATTAACAACATTTTCATAGACTTAAATGAGTGATAGAGGGCAAAGAAACTACATGATGCGACTTAAGGAATTAGTTGATTTTCTTCTTGCTTAAAAAAGCAATATCTAAGATATATCAGAGTGTCAGAATAGAGGCATCCCAAATTTCCCTATATTCCACATTAGAATCTTACAAAGAATTTGTCTTCCAATTAAGAAATGAATGCACCTAGATTCTAAAATGTTTCTGAATTATCAAGAACATTTCTTCTCTAGAGATATCCAGATCTATTACCCCTTCATGGAACTCACTGGGGCAGATCTGTTCAGGAATAAGGAAATTTTCATTAACACTGTAGGAGGTCTCTTAATAGAAAATAACAGTATTTCTGCAACAAAATCTATAAATTAATAACAATAATGGAGATAAAGACATAAATGTTCTCATGTCAGTTCACTAAGGATTTACTGCTAAATGAGTTTGCTGTTCACGTATAAAGAAGCACTTGTTTTTACAGTTTTAAATTTTTTAATAAGGAATTGTGGATAAGGGCTAAGAATAAGACAATATTCTAATGTATATAAATATGTTACCTACCAGAGGTGTAATAGAAATATATCCCTAGGCTATCCTCATTAACTTAATTAATGAAATAAGTGGCAAATCAAGATTCCCCAAAAAACTGTGATTTTTTTTTTTAACTTATAAACCAAATACCAGAGTAATCCATTCCAAAGGTAAATGATTGACTGGTGGCCAGCACGACTGCACAGAAGATGAAATTTACAAAATATGTATCAAATAAAAATACTTGATTTTTAAGACCTGATCATTCCAAACATTCAAAGAAGTTATGGTTGAGGTGGTAGAGAGTACTAGTTCAGCGGACTAGTTAAATTTTCTATGTCCTATTTTCTTGACATCTGATTTTTCCTGAGTGTCTACTTTTAGAAGAGGTTTGATATTTCTTATATTAATACTATCAACATTAATATAATATAATTCTTCTGATCTGTTTTTACTGTGTATGCACTAAAGATAATGGAGGGGATAGAAGAATGAAGGACTTAAGAAGGGGGGAAGGAGAAACTAAAAGTAGACCAGGAAAAGGAAAAATATGGTAGAATTTCTATAATTATTGTTGGCTTATGAGCTCTTTCTTTCATGAACAGAGTACTCACTGGAGGAGAGAAATTGGACTTATGAATAAATCTAGTGGTTGCTGAATTCTGAATTAAGACTATCCAAGGATATTTGGGTGGTTAGTGATTATAAAAGCTCTGTCGTAAGAACTCCCTGTATGGAGCTAGCTCCATAATTCTGTTAGCCATCATTAGCATTATGTTCTTGCTCTTAAAATCCTCAAAGAGAAGAAAACTCTATGAGGTACTACATTTCTAGTCCAGATCTGATCATAAAATGTATCAACAGGTTTTCTATCTTTACATTTACCACTGTGAATATTTAATTAAAGAATCAACTAGAGGATTATTCTACTTCGAAGACTTCCTTAGGTTTTCTAGTTTTCTAAATCTCGTGCCAGCTATGTCTTGACTAAACTACAAAACTCATCAGAGACCAATCTGAATTATGTTCCTTGGAGGAATATAATTAGCATGAATAGTGTTTCATTCCTCTTTGGAATGCTTATAATTAATGTTTGCTTGCTTTGCTTTCCTTGGATGTGAATTTTTTTTCCCATTTTGCCAGCCAGGTAAGTAAAGGGTAAACAAAAAAGACAACTCTGGAAAAGAAAAAGGCATTAAAGAAAGGCTGCATCATATGCTCATTGAAAACAATATTATTCCATTAATAAATCTGGCAGCACCCACACGTGCACACACACACGCCTATTCCCTCAAACAAACTTTTTTATATAAAATGTTCCTTAAGCAAGGAAAGGATCTGTTCCAATGCCAGTGAAGAAATGGCATGATATACCCAGAATCATATAAACTATACCATGTGAGTGAATTATAGAATTTTCTATTATATTTTTTTTTACAATATCTGATTTCCATCATATTTGTAAATTGAACCTCAACTCAATGATGATGTGGCTCCTCTGAACCGGAGGGAAGCTGAAAGCTCAACAGATGTGCCCAGGCTTCAGAAGCGAAAGCATATTCCCAAGATAGCTCATCATCTTACCATCAGTGCGCTGCACTAATGGAGTGGGCGGTCCTTGAACACTTCTCTGTGCTTCTTTGTTGGTTATGAAGCAAGTGTAGTTGCCCACATCTGACGGTTCCACTTTGGCAATGTATAAGTTTCCTGTCTCTTGGGATACAAACCGCCTGTTGTCCTCTTGAACATATAAGGGGTTATCATTGAAGGTCCATGCATAAGATAAGTCTGGGAAACAGAAAAATTAAGCATTATCCTTACTGTATTCATTCTTATCTGGAAGTTCTGTGCCCTCTTCTCCATAATTAGAATCAAATTGTGCCCCAGTTGATGCCTGCTGTCCTAGTATAATTGTAATATTCCCTTATATTCAAATTTGGATGATACATGACATAGTCATCCTGCCCATCACTGGCTTTGTGCATTTAGGAGTGCAATGATGGCATGCCAAGAGAATAAGTAGATGAATGTATTAAGAACAGCTGTAACATATATAAAATATCATAGGGTTAAAATACACATGTATTTCTCCAGTAATGCTCACATTGAAAGAGTGTCTCTCAATATGCAGTCCAAAGGATGTCTACACTAAACTGTTTTGGGATGCCTGGGTGGCTCAGTGGGTTAAGCCGCTGCCTTCAGCTCGGATCATGATCCCAGGGTCCTGGGATCGAGTCCCACATGGCCTCCTTGCTAGGCAGGGAGCCTGCTTCTCTCTCCACCTCTGCCTGCCTCTCTGCCTGCCTGTGTGCTCTCTCTCTCTCTCCTTCTCTCTGACAAATAAATAAAATAAAATATTTTAAACTGTTTTGTGTCTGATTTCTTTTAACATGGGTTTTTTTAATGTTCACCTATGTTGTGTGACTATCAGGTACTTCTTTGCTTTTTATTGCTGGTAATATTCCATTTTATAAATATACCACAATTTGTTCAGCCACTTTCTTGTTGATGAGCATTTTGATTGTTTCCAGCTTGGGACCATTATGTATTAGTTGAAATTACTATCGGTTGACATTTTCATTTCTCTTGGATAAGGCCTAGGAGTGAGAAATAAGGAAGACAGATGTATGTTTAATTTTATAAGAAACCCCAAAAGAATTTTTCATAGTTGTTGTACCTGTTGACCTCTCCACCAGAAATATACGAGAGTTATAGTTATTCCATATTTTGCACAAATAACATGTCAATTTAAAAAAAATTTAGCCAGAAATCTTCGACCAGAGACAAACATTCTTGTGGATTGAAGTTTTTAAGTGTGGTATTATCTGAAGACTAATAAATTGTATGTATCATGGAAACAAGGTAGAACTGAACTTACTTCTAGGGAAATGGAAGACTATAACTGGCTCTCCTGGGACTCCAAAGTAAATGAAATGCACAGATGCTGGGGGTGAAGAAGGGAAATACACAGGTGGAAAACACCCTCACATGCAGATGAACTCAGAAATCACATAGTGGGAAATCACAGCTCATAGAACAGCAAAGCAACTAGGGGCCCCTAGTTCAGGCAGAGGCTGTGGGTCATATTTGTCATCTGCACTTTTTTTTTTTTTTAAACATTTATTTGACAGAGACAGATCACAAGTAGAGAGGCAGGCAGAGAGAGAGAGAGAGGGAAGCAGGCTCCCCGCTGAGCAGAGAGCCCCATGTGGGACTTGATCCCAGGACCCCGAGATCATGACCTGAGCCGAAGGCAGCGGCTTAACCCACTGAGCCACCCAGGCGCCCTGTCATCTGCACTTTTATTAAAAACGGGTGTAGAAGAAAGATATGGTAGAGCCCAAAATGACTAATTATTTATGGTATGTCCTAGCAATCTACCCCAGGTGGAAGCAGACTATCAGAAACATTTTTCACTAACTCTACAGTATTTAAATTCTCTAAAGGATGAGGAGGCAATACAGATCAATAGCTATTCTGACCTTAAATTTGATCTATATAGAAAAACTTATGAAGAAGTGGAAGTGGGGGGATGTTGCTGTCGTTATCATCTCTTTCACCAAGGGAAAAATAAAGCACTGACAGTACACTTAGGGAACAGATTTTAGAAAGTGCAAAAGGACAGAAGGAAGGAAAGAGGGAGAAAGAAAAAGAGTGAGTATCAAACAGACCATTAATAGTGGTGAGGAGCTAAAGTATTACATTCTAACAACAATTCATAAGTTATTTTAGTAAAAATGAATTCACCTATATTGACAGAACTCTGATATAATTCTCAGGAAAGAAGAAAATAGGAGAGGATGACATGTCAGAGAACAATCAACAAAAATGCCACTTAGAATGTAGAATGTGAAAATGTACAAAGTGGCATTAAACCTATAAAAGTAGTGTTCAGGTAGAAAAAAAAACCAAGATGTATGGTTATGTGAAAAGCATGTTGCAAATCAAGGTGGTTAATGCTCTGTGTGTGTGTGTGTGTGTGTGTGTGTGTGTGTGTATGCATCTGTGTGTCTTTATACAAATTATTAAATTTAACAACCTAGGAACATATATAGAGTTTTTCTTAGGGTGAGGGGAAAAAATTATACTCTCTACATAGTGTTTCTGTCACATTGTAATTTTTAACTACTATGTATTATTTGTGTAAATGGGAAAAAAAACAGGATGGGAATAGTGTCAGGAAAACCAAACACTAGAATGATTTACAACTTGTGAAACAATATAATGAATAATATTTTTCATTCTTACTCTGAACTGTTCAGACTGGAGAATTATGTTTTATTCAGAGCACATTATAATCACTAAGGAAGCTTGTTGAAATACAGATAGCTAATCCTATTCCTAGCAATTTGGTTTCCTTATATCTGAGTGAAGTGTCATGGAATCTGTATTTTCAACACCCTATGAATGGCTCATGTAGTTGAACTGGAATATTATGTTCAGAGCACCCTTACCAAAAGGGGAATTCAAATTCTCAAGTATATCAAGAGACAGATAACCAACACAGCAAAGACCAGAAGTTACATCACAGAAGAAAATTATAAACACTTACATTTTTACCCTGGGGACAGGGAGAAGAATAATTGAGCAGTCTTCATAGATTTGAATTGCTGTCATGTGCAGAAAGGGTTAAAAAGAGCCCTTCCTATTGATGCCCAGGAGGCAAAAATAGGAGTTTGGCTGTTGGAGGTTACAGAAAGCCCTGTGGGCCTTAGTATCAAGAAGACCAATCTAAACTTCAGAGCTGTAACAGAGGTGATTTGTGAGGTAATGAGCTCTCTATCATTAGAGATGGCCAAGCAGAGGATGGATGAGCTATGTTTGAGACGTTGCAAAAATATTTATTTTTGCAATGAATGGGAAGTTAAACCTATGTTTCTATGAACTGTCTACTCCACCCTCAACATTCCTTTGATCTTAAGAGTCTAATGCTCTTAGATCAAGTATGCATAAATGCAATTCACTTTTTATTTTTGAAAATACGCTTTGACATTCTCATCCTGTTCCAGGGTATTGAAACTTCATTGCTTTTGCAAGTCCCTACTGGAGTCTTTTATCATTTCATGTGGTCTCTTGCTTCTAAGTTTCCTTACTGATGTCCTTTGCTGCCTCACTTCTAAGCCTGTTACTCTGTCTCCACCAAAGAGATGCTCAAAGGGTTTTTGTTTGAAAGGGAGAGGTATCTAGATAGTAAATTTTTCTTCAGTATATAGAGGAGGAAAAAAATGTAGTTCAAATTCCCCTGTTGTCAGTGACTCCTCATCTTTTGAACCTTTTGTGAAACAAAGACAATCTTGAGCAAATTCCCAGGGCCATGTCTCAGTTTAGGGATCTTTATTCAGTGCTGATTTGGGAAGAAAGAATAAGCTCTAGCTCTCTGAAATCCAAGGTTAACCCTTCTCACTGAGAAATTACAGGTTGCCATTAATGCCCAAGAAATCTTCCTATTCTTTACCCTATAATCTTGAGACCTGAGACTGTAATTTCCATTTCTCCCTTGGTGAATTCATTTTCACCTTAGTTGCTAAAACTTTCTGATCTATTCCTTCTCTAAGAGTGGAACATTTTAAAGCTGCCAGAAGAAAATGGTCCAGATATAAGGTATATTACATAAAGAATAATAAAGAAAAAATGAGTACTTTTACTTCATACCTGTTTCATCATCCCCAAATTTTGTTTTATGAAGCTAATTGGCTATTGATAATATGCCCATTTAATAGGAGAAGGTACTAGAGCTAGGAATAGAACAGTAATTCTCCAAAATCACATTGTTTGCATGTAGAAGGGGGAGGACTTGAACCTAGATCCTTCAGATGCCAAATCCTTTGCTCTTTCCCTAATACCACGTTTCTTCTTTTCTATTATCTATAACTGACCCTTTTCTTCTATGTCAATATGATCCCCGTGGAACATTCTTCCTTACTCTCAGACTTCCTTCCAAATACCCAAATTCTGTGTTATCAAAGCCTACTCAGAACCCGGAAAACTTTTCCTGATCATCCATCCCCTTCCTGCCATCAGCACTGTGTGTCCTGTGTTCAATTTCCTCAGAATCTTATAGAATGAAAGGTCAATCTGTCTTTTCAATTACTTCAATGTGTTTATAGCTACTATTAGCAGGGAATAGAATGTATTTGTCAAACCATTAAGAAATAATTCTTTTCTCCAAAATGGCCTCACTAGGGGACAGATCTTCAAACCTCAGTGTGCAAAACAATCACTTAAAGGATTTGGTAAAACACAAGCTGCTGGGTTCTACACTCCCAATTTCTCCTTCAGTAGATCTGGGAAGGAGCCAAGAATTTACATCATTAACAAATTATCTGGGAATGGTAATACTGGTGGGTCCTGGAACGCTTCTTTGAAAATCACTAATATGATGGTAATTCTCAATCTCCTCTGCATAACCATACCAGGAAGGGAAATGGCTCAGATTTTGATAAAACGGTGGCCATCTTGTATATTTCTCTTCAGGTGATATGTGGGAACCTGAACAAAAGGATATTCCTTAGTTCATAGATGCATGGCATGTCTGGGATGGAAGGGACCTAATGATCTCTCAGCCCAATCTTCTCTTTTTATAGATGAGTAAACAGAGGGGGAAGATGGCAGCAGCTCTGTGACTAGAATCCAGGTACCCCTTTGTGCTCCTCTGTGAATTGGTGAATGTGTTAACCTGCAAGCCCTTCCTGTCACTGTATTTTTCATCCTTCCCTTCTCCCTTCTCCCCATGGGCTCCCTATTCCCATCCCAAATAGTCAGGCTGCAGTTGGGGCTTTTATCTATTTTGTTCCATCACCAGCCACTGTCATGCTTAATCTGTATATTTTTAATGGGGAAAGAAAAAAAAAAACTACCTTACAAATTGGAAGTTTAAAATTCTTCCCATTTGGCTTTTCTTAATTAAATGTATAATTCATGAGCCACTTAAGTTGAAACCATTGAATTTTTAAAATATTTTCTCCACCATCTATGACATTTATCTGTTATTAATGATTGTGATGCATTTTCCCTATGATGATTCAGCAGTAACATTAGAATTGAATGATAATTGGTCTTTCCTGAAGCATGGCCTGTAGTTTCACATTGACACCATCCTCTACAATTTTAATGTTATTAGGAATGGCAGATCTGCAGTAAGCAACTGAAGACTCTATCTGCTGCTCTCTCAAGCATACAACAAATCCTATTTTCCCTAGAGCATGATTGTGTTTTGACATCTTTTACAGCCCTGTATCTTGCACTGTAATATTTAAAGTACAGACACAAGAGATATATGCAATTGTACCCATTATATCGGACATAATTTTTATTAGAAGGGAAGTATCCCACGTGAAAGAGACCAGTCGTGATAAACACTGACACTGAGAACTTCTATTGGCTCCGTAAAACAGGCCTCAAAATTGGTAGCATGTTTCTAGAAGTATAAAATAAATGAGAAGAATAAAGAATCTGAAGCGTAGTGCTCAGATTTAGTGGATAAATCTCCCCTTTGGAATATTCTGGAATGAGTGTACTTTACTGCAAACCTTGTGCAGAGCTCTAGGGTTAAATGTGACTGCCTGCCGGGTGGTAAATCATGGTTATGCTAGCTCAGTGGCAAAGACCTAATCCAAGAAAAATAATTCCTTTTCTGGGTTGAAGTCATTGATATTGGTGTTGAGCAAGTTTATGATGTAACCCAGAACACTGCCCTGACACCTTCACAACTACTCCGATTTCTGTTCCCATTTGTTCCACAATTAGTGCTTAACCACCTAGATTTTATTAGATCCCTTTTGATTTACACATCTCCTGTTCAGAATCATGGAGATAGCTGCATTTGTGGCCTACAAACAACCACTAAGGAAAGGCCCTCTGAGTTCCTGCTATTGCTAGCTTACAAAGAACTGTAGGGCTGCACATGTACCAGTACTTCCTACCTGGAGAAGGAATGAAAACACAGCCAGCTTCTGAATGAACTTCTAAGAAACCTCCAAATTTAAGGAAGACTGGGTAAGCCATGGGAGGCAATTACAGAAGGACGACACTTCCTTTGTTCCTCTCAATTCCCATCCTCTACAGGTGAGCTAGATATAAAGAATGTAAGTGATGGGTCAAGTGGTTCTCAACCAAGGGTGATTTTGCCTGAGAGGGGATATTTGGCAATGTCTGGAGATGTTTTCCCTCTTGCTATTAGGAGAGGGGGTGCTATTGCCTCAAATGGGCACAGGCCAGGGATGTTGCTAAACATTTTCACAGCACAAAGGACAAACCCCATAACAAAGAATTACCTCACTGTAAATTGTCAATAGTGTTGATGTTAAGAAAACCTGGGCTATGCAAATGGAAATAGACTATAACATAAGAATTTTGTTTGATGCGCTAGAGAGCAAGGGGAAACATTTTTACTGAGAAAGAATAAGATTGTAAAAGTAGAAGAGGAAACGTGGAGCCCAGGACCTAGAAAAATGAACTATGGGACTCTGGTCAGCTACATGATCTTTCTGGTTCTAACACAGTACACTTATATTAGGTAAATCAATTTACCTCTCTAGGTGGTCTTTACATATTCTCCAATGCAGATACACTTGCTCTTTCCATTTATACTTGATTTAGCAATTATTTTCTGTTGTGGGCCAGATTATGCCAGACCAAATTAGACAGCAGAATAAATGCAGTGGTATTTAAACCCAAGATATGTCTTCTTGGTCAAGTTAACACTAACTTCTTTAATACAATTATTTAATTTATAGAGTGGAGAAATTTTTTTTAAAGCGTTAAGGCACGTAAGATGCTGAACTGAGTGTCCAGCATATAAGAAGCATTCATTACCTTATCCAATCATGTGGCATTAAATACTATTTATATGGTGATTAAAAAGAGAGAGAGAGAATAGTCTCCAAAAAGAGTCACTGTGCTAAGTGCCATGTCAGCTAACCAAAACTTACACCAAACACAATTCTACTTTCAACCTCTCCCAGAAATGTGACCTTATCCAGTCCATCTGGAATTACCTGGTTAGCAGGTCTCCTTCTATCGGGTGAGCAACCCACCTGACAGACCAAACGCATCCTCCAGACTAAGGTGACCTTGCCTGAAACAATCTACTCTTCGCTGGAACAACTTCCTTATCTTGCCTCTTTCTGCCTATAAAAGCCTTTCATGAGGAGAGATCACAACTAACACCAAAGAAATACAGACAATTATAAGAACATACTATGAGCAACTTTACGCCAACAAATTGGACAATCTGGAAGAAATGGATGCATTCCTAGAGACATATAAACTACCACAACTGAACCAGGAAGAAATAGAAAACCTGAACAGGCCCATAACCAGTAAGGAGATTGAAACAGTCATCAAAAATCTCCAAACAAACAAAAGCCCAGGGCCAGACGGCTTCCCAGGGGAATTCTACCAAACATTTAAAGAAGAACTCATTCCTATTCTCCTGAAACTGTTCCAAAAAATAGAAATGGAAGGAAAACTTCCAAACTCATTTTATGAGGCCAGCATCACCTTGATCCCAAAACCAGACAAGGATTCCACCAAAAAAGAGAACTACAGACCAATATCCTTGATGAACACAGACG
The DNA here is from genome assembly GCF_922984935.1 of Meles meles. Classification (NCBI taxonomy): domain Eukaryota; kingdom Metazoa; phylum Chordata; class Mammalia; order Carnivora; family Mustelidae; genus Meles; species Meles meles. Next base: position 44,420,033 of record NC_060085.1, on the reverse strand, counting down.
CAAAAATTCTCGCCAAAATACTAGCCAATAGGATTCAACAGTACATTAAAAGGATTATTCACCACGATCAAGTGGGATTTATTCCAGGGCTGCAGGGTTGGTTCAACATCCGCAAATCAATCAATGTGATAGAACACATTAATAAAAGAAAGAACAAGAACCATATGATACTCTCCATAGATGCTGAAAAAGCATTTGACAAAGTACAGCATCCCTTCCTGATCAAAACTCTTCAAAGTGTAGGGATAGAGGGCACATACCTCAATATTATCAAAGCCATCTATGAAAAACCCACCGCAAATATCATTCTCAATGGAGAAAAACTGAAAGCTTTTCCGTTAAGGTCAGGAACACGGCAGGGATGTCCATTATCACCACTGCTATTCAACATAGTACTAGAAGTCCTAGCCTCAGCAATCAGACAACAAAAAGAAATTAAAGGCATCCAAATTGGTAAAGAAGAAGTCAAACTATCACTCTTCGCAGATGATATGATACTATATGTGGAAAACCCAAAAGACTCCACTCCAAAACTGCTAGAACTTGTTCAGGAATTCAGTAAAGTGTCAGGATATAAAATCAATGCACAGAAATCAGTTGCATTTCTGTACACCAACAACAAGACTGAAGAAAGAGAAATTAAGGAGTCAATCCCATTTACAATTGTACCCAAAACTATAAGATACCTAGGAATAAACCTAACCAAAGAGACTAAGAATCTATACACAGAAAATTATAAAGTACTCATGAAAGAAATTGAGGAAGACACAAAAAAATGGAAAAATGTTCCATGCTCCTGGATTGGAAGAATAAATATTGTGAAAATGTCTATGCTACCTAAAGCAATCTACACATTTAATGCAATCCCTATCAAAATACCATCCATTTTTTTCAAAGAAATGGAACAAATAATCCTAAAATTTATATGGAACCAGAAAAGACCTCGAATAGCCAAAGGAATATTGAAGAACAAAGCCAAAGTTGGTGGCATTACAATTCCGGACTTTAAGCTCTATTACAAAGCTGTCATCATCAAGACAGCATGGTACTAGCACAAAAACAGACACATAGATCAGTGGAACAGAATAGAGAGCCCAGAAATCGACCCTCAACTCTATGGTCAACTAATCTTCGACAAAGCAGGAAAGAATGTCCAATGGAAAAAAGACAGCCTCTTCAATAAATGGTGCTGGGAAAATTGGACAGCCACATGCAGAAAAATGAAATTGGACCACTTCCTTACACCACACACAAAAATAGACTCCAAATGGATGAAGGACCTCAATGTGAGAAAGGAATCCATCAAAATCCTTGAGGAGAATGCAGGCAGCAACCTCTTCGACCTCAGCCGTAGCAACATCTTCCTAGGAACAACGGCAAAGGCAAGGGAAGCAAGGGCAAAAATGAACTGTTGGGATTTCATCAAGATCAAAAGCTTTTGCACAGCAAAGGAAACAGTTAACAAAACCAAAAGACAACTGACAGAATGGGAGAAGATATTTGCAAACGACATATCAGATAAAGGGCTAGTGTCCAAAATCTATAAGGAACTTAGCACACTCAACACCCAAAGAACAAACAATCCAATCAAGAAATGGGCAGAGGACATGAACAGACATTTCTGCAAAGAAGACATCCAGATGGCCAACAGACACATGAAAAAGTGCTCCACGTCACTCGGCATCAGGGAAATACAAATCAAAACCACAATGAGATATCACCTCACACCAGTCAGAATGGCTAAAATGAACAAGTCAGGAAATGACAGATGCTGGAGAGGATGTGGAGAAAGGGGAACCCTCCTCCACTGTTGGTGGGAATGCAAGCTGGTGCAACCACTCTGGAAAACAGCATGGAGGTTCCTCAAAATGTTGAAAATAGAACTACCCTATGACCCAGCAATTGCACTACTGGGTATTTACCCTAAAGATACAAACATAGTGATCCGAAGGGGCACGTGTACCCGAATGTTTATAGCAGCAATGTCTACAATAGCCAGACTATGGAAAGAACCTAGATGTCCATCAACAGATGAATGGATAAAGAAGATGTGGTATATATACACAATGGAATACTATGCAGCCATCAAAAGAAATGAAATCTTGCCATTTGCGACGACGTGGATGGAACTAGAGCGTATCATGCTTAGTGAAATAAGTCAATCGGAGAAAGACAACTATCATATGATCTCCCTGATATGAGGACATGGAGAAGCAACATGGGGGGGTAGGAGATAGGAGAAGAATAAATGAAACAAGATGGGATTGGGAGGGAGACAAACCATAAATGACTCTTAATCTCACAAAACAAACTGGGGGTTGCTGCGGGGAGGTGGGATTGGGGGAGGGGGAGCGGGCTATGGACATTGGGGAGGGGAGGCGAACCATAAGAGACTATGGACTCTGAAAAACAACCTGAGGGTTTTGAAGGGTCAGGGGTGGGAGGTTGGGGCAACCTGAGGGTTTTGAAGGGTCAGGGGTGGGAGGTTGGGGGAACAGGTGGTGGGTAATGGGGAGGGCACGTTTTGCATGGAGCACTGGGTGTTGTGCAAAAAGAATGAATACTGTTACGCTGAAAAAATAAATAAAATGAGAAAAAAAAAAAAAAGCCTTTCATTTTGAACCTCTTCAGAATTCTTTTCTACTTTTTTAAAGATTTTATTTATTTGTCAGAGAGAGAGAGAGAGAGCACACACAAGCAGGGGGAGGGGCGGGCAGAGGGAGAAGCAGGCTCCCCGTTGAGCAAGAAGTCAAATGTGGGACTTGATCCCAGGACCTTGGGATCATGACCTGAGCAGAAGGCAGACTCTTAACCAACTGAGCCACTCAGGCATCCCATGGGTTCCTTTCCATTGGTAAGATGACATGCTGCCCAATTCATAAATCATTGAATAAAGCCGATTAGATCTTTACATTTATTCAGTTAAATTTTGTATTTTTAATAATGGTAACTACCAATATTAGTTCTCCAAACCAGAACTTTCCCCCAGATATATAAATCTAGTTGCCTACTCAAAATTTTCATTGTTCTATCTAACAGACATCTGCACATTAAAATGTCCCAAAACAAATTCCTGATTTCCCGCATTCCAAAACCTGCTCTCCTGTTATTGGTATCAGCCCAATAAATGGCACCACTTTCTTCCACTTGCTCAACCTAAAAACCACTCCTCTTTTTCTCTTTACACTCTACATCTCATCTTTCAGGAAATTATCTCAGCTATACCTTCTAAATATATACTGAAGATGGTTATTATTCACCTGTCTGCTGCTATCATCCTGCTTCAAGCCACATTACTTCTCAACTGAGTCATTTTAGTCACCTTTAACTCCTTATATTATTGCCCCTTTATGGTCTACTCAGAATAAACTTTTTAAACTGGAAATCAGAGAAGTCATGTCAGTCTTTTGCTCACTACCACACAATGCATTCTAATCTCACTCCCACTAAAATTCAGAGGCTCTGTAATATCTTTCAGGTAGAGCTTACAACCTCATCTATGCTCCTGTTTGCTCACCTTTCTTTATCCACACTGGTTTCATTGCTTTTCGTCCAACGTGCCAGACACAGCCCTACTGCCAAGACCTTTGCACATGCTGTTCCCTCTGTGCAAACTGCCTTTGCTCAATGTCTCACTCTCATTCCTTTAGTTCTCTCCTCAAATGCCAACAACACCTTCTTTGGCCTCAGAATATACAATGGCAGCACCCACTATTTCTTACCCCATTTAGTTTACTCCCTAGCTTTTATTACCATCTGCCACATTTTTATATTGTTTATTTTAAGATTCACGAAGGTAAAGACTTTGTCACATTGCTCTCCACTATATTCTTAAAATTTACTAAAAGGAGTAGCACTTAGTATGTACACAATAAATATTTGTTGAGTAGATACATAGTACAAGTTCAATAATGATGGTTGTTACTATTATTTCAATAGACAACTTTTCTGCTATCTGCCTTTTACATATTTAAGCAACCCCAAAGTACACACACTGCTGATCTGACCTACTCACTAAGAAAACACTCTGTTTAAAAAAAAGAAAAAAGAAAAAGAAGGAAAAAAAATGAGAAAAACAAAAAGAAAGCACCACTGTCATTTACTCCAGAAACAGAAGGAAAAACAAACAACAACGATAACAACAACAAAAACTAATTGGCGGGGCGCCTGGGTGGCTCAGTGGGTTAAACCCTCTGCCTTCCGCTCAGGTCATGCTCTCAAGGTCCTGGGATCAAGCCCCGCAGGGAAGCAGGGAGCCTGCTTCCCCCCTCTCTCTCTGCCTGCTTCTCTGTCTACTTGTGATCTCTTGTCTGTCAAATAAATAAATAAAATCTTAAAAAAAAAAAAAAAAAAACAAACTAATTGGGAAGAAGGGCATATGAAATTTAGCACTTTTTTTCAATGTAACTTTCCTCTTTATTCTTTAACACAATTTGGAGTTTTTGCTGGAATGATTTTCCATTTCTGTTGAATTGTCAATGTTTTTATTGATGGAAATACAAATGCTGGGCTCAAACAACAGTGCTATCTTCCTACCACAGACATAGACATCCAAACTACTGGCATAAATTCAATTGTTCTACCAACCTAAAAGGTATATCTTTTAAGACAATGGAATATTTCCTCTATAACAAATTTTCAACCTATGATTTTTATGAGCCCAGGATTGAGAGTTTTATATCCAGACAATAAAGGGAAAGAATCTGCTTTACTTTAGATATGGTGAAACTGTTATTTCACAGTGAAGGTGATCTTAATTATTTTAGACAACATGTATCATTTCTTCACTCTGTCATTTTTACAGAAAATTTCATGTGAAGCTCGGCTAACTCACTGCACCCATGAAAATTTACTGACAACTTATTTTCATATGGAACCTACAGCCTTGGCTTCAAGAGTTTCATGTCCATTAGAAAAATTTACAGCCTGAAATTTTGCTTTCAGTGCTGTTGCAAATGACTTATGCAGAATCTCTGTTACCAGTGACCAGTGCTCTTAATCAAAGCTCATCCTGGGGGTGAGTGAAAACCCATGGTAGAAAGACCTCTCTGCACGGCAGGTCCGAGTCTACCTCAAGGCTCAGTGACCCTCCGCAAATGAATATGTAAAATAAATAGTGTATTGCCTCTTACTGTCACATAAACCTGGATGTAGAATCATCCAGAGACCTAGCAGAGGAAATGAAGACTTCACTTAGCGGACTACCAAGTTTTACCTTTGCCAAGCACCAAGAGGCTAACTAGGAGACTTGTATTTTTCTGACATGGGTATCCAAATAAAGGATAATAACTATAAGAGACAATAGATGGGATTGCTGGAGATTGTGTGGAGATGAGATAAGTCATAGACTACCGTTAAGAGCCTTTAGGAGAAAGGAAAGTGATGTCTAATAGGGAAAAAAGGGTTTCAGTCAGATGTGCATTGTAGCACTCTCTATGTTCTTCAGACAAAACTTTCAGTAAAACTTATATTTCTCTGTAATATTTTAGAATTATATTTTTAGGGAGATGGAAACGAGGGCTTAATCTGGCTCTACTGGCATTCAGTCACATTCATGGGGTTTATCTCTAGTTAAGAAATAGGATTAAGGAAGCAAATATATGTTTCTCCTCAGAGTATAGGGAATAGTTCTGGTTTTATGTCCAAATATCACATTTCCTAAGAGATAAAGCAGAATGTGCCAGTTTTGTGTTCTGGCATTATTGCCTAGGTTTCTTTTCTTTTTCACTATGAGTACTTTCCTCTAGAATAAGCTTTATCTGTAAATCCTCTCTTTCTAGAAGGATAGCACATTTGTGGTTACTTCAGAAATTAGGTAGGAAACATCAATGAGAAAGCTATTCTGGAGTCAGGTCTCCTTTGGTCTATTCAGAAAAAAAAATAATAATAAAGGACATCCATATAACAGCATCTGTTCAGTTTGGCTTATGTTGATTACTCTATTTCACTGAGTTGTCACTAATCATTTCTATGGGAAATCGATCTACACACTTTTTTCTTTTGTTTTGTTCCTGGAGCTATTTTTTTTTTCCCTTGGGTAAATTTATAGGATTCAGCTTAGTTGATAATTTTTCTTACTCTCCCATAGTTCTTGTTTTTTGGTTTTTGGTTTTTGGTTTATAAAACACACTAAAATGTATATGATAGGCCTGCCTTGTTAAGAAATGTTTTCCAATTATTTTTTGTGATGATACTAGAGAGAGAATAGAAAGAACTCAGAATGTTCTGATAATATCAAGTTTAATGTAATTTCTCCCTTGTCCTGGCTAAAGAGATTTGAACTATCAGAGGGAACGGATGTGAGGGATATTCTTTGCTGCTGGCTCTGAAGATGGAGGGAGACATATGGCAAGAAATGTGGGCATCCACTAGACGATGACAGTGGCCCTTGACATCTGGCCAGCAAGGAGTAGGGAACCTTAATACTATAATAGCAAGGAACCAAATTTAGCCAACAACTTGAGAGAGCTTGGAAGTGGATTCTTCTTCAGACTTCCCAGAAGAGAATGACACCTGGTCATGACTTTGATTTTATCCTTGTAAGAGTCTGAGTAGAGAGACCAACCACATCGTCCTTTGGCTTCTGATATACAGACCTGTGTGCTAATAAGTGGGTATTGCTTAAAGCTTCTAAGTTTTAGGTCAATTGTTATATACTAAAGAAATATATAGATAGATACACATACATATAATCATACACAAATACATATGCATATATTCATACGTGTGTGTGTATATACATATATGCGCTAAACCAAGAAAAAAAAATCACGAAGACAGAAATGTCTATGTGTAAATTTGGCTCACTTTAAACCAGCTGTCCACTAATCCAATTTGAAGGTTATCCAACCAGTATGTTTCTCTACATTCTTGAAGTCTTTCTTGGTACAATTCTCGTTCACAGGAAGGTGAGAATGGAAAAGAAAGAATAAGGAATTGTTTTAAGTGAGCCAGTTAAGGACACTCTTAGAACTCTTAGCAAACCCAGGAGGTGTAAGAGTGTTGAAACTGATAAACAATCTGAGGTTTAACCATTAACTACAGAGCTTTCTCTCCAAAAGCATTTTTTTTTTTTAAGTCAGAAATTCCTGCATTGGAATCTTGCCTTCATTTACTAACTGAAAACTAATTTACTTCGTTTATCTGAGTCTTGGTTTCCTCATTTTAAAATTATTGTTCTCAATTATTGGAATAGTGGGAAGGAGAAAATAAATGGAAACACTAATCGGACTTGCTCATGATAATAATTCAATAACTGGTATCCATTGTCACTTTACTAATACTTTCTCCTTCTAACTAATTGATGACTATTTGTATAATGGATCAAAGGGCGTCTGTCAATATTCCCCACAGTTTTGATCTGGGACAACTATAAGGAACAGAAGAGCAATATTCCAGTATTTCTGCCCTTGTGGAGATGAGGAAGTCCATGACACATCCTAGAGCTCTCTGGATGAAAATTCTTATAATACCTGGATATACCTAAATACCTAAAAACAGTTGGATGAAGTCAATATTGACAAATACCCTGGGGATCCTGCTGAAACATTCCATATGATATAATCAAATTTGGCATCAGACAAGTTTGTCATAACTTGCATGCAACAGGCATTAGTTATTCAAATTAAAAGATCTTAACTGAAGGCAGTGTTTGTCTATCTGTGACTTAATTTCATGGCATGAGCAGAGGTACTCCATTACAAGGGGTACATACTTTAAATGATCAACATATACTTTAACAGTGGTAGGTAACAAGGTAACAAGGGAAAGCTTCTACTTGGCTGCCTTTTTTATTTTTATTATTTTTTCTAAAGATTTTATTTATTTTAGAGGCATAGAAAGCAGGGGAGAAAAAAGAGGCGGAGGGAGAGGGACAAGCAGACTGCCCTGAACGCAAAGCCCAACTTGGGACTGGATCATGACTGAGCTGAAACCAAGACTTGGATGCTAAACCTAGCGAGCCACCCAGGCGCCCCATTGGCTGCCTTTTTAAAATATGTGGCATTCATTTACAAATATTTGACATTTCTGCTTCCTTTATTTAGAGTAAACAAAGGTGAAAACAATCTTCAATCCTGTCAAGATTCTTTGACTAAAGTCAGCATAAAATGACACAGACAGACAGCACAAACAGACATGGCTTTGTATATCTTGTCATCTTACGTTATAGTACTAAAAAATAATTTCCCTATGGTTAAAAAATAAGCACCATCAATTTTTTTTTCAATGCTCTGGAATAATATTTTATCTCAGCATCAAAAATAGTGTAACTCTCACCTAATATTTCAGGTGAGCATAATGCTATACTACTCTAATATTACTGAATAAAGTGTTGTTACCTTCTAATGAGTTTCCTTTTCTTTTTGTATCAGCAGTTCAAGAGAATGTGTAAAAATGAAAATAATGGAAAAGTGTTTCCAAGTTTTTAAAAGATTGTTTAATATAGGGATAAAATTGCTTCCATTTTATTTTTAAATATTTGTTATATTTGCTTTCAAAATCCTCCCATTGCAGAGTGGAAATAAACTATAAAAGGCTGCTCTGAGGAGCCAGACTGCCGGGATTTGAAGCTTGGCTCAGCTGCCTATCAGCTGTGTTATCTTGGACTGGTTACTTAACCTCTGTCTACCTTATTGTTCTCATTTGTAAAACAATAATCATAGTGTGTCCCTCATGAAGCTGCTGTGAGAAATTGAAAAGTTAATACATACAAAGTACTCAAACCTCTACTTCATAAGTGCTTGCTATTATTATTAAGGTAGCTGTAATACAATCAGTATGATATTGAATTGAACCAAATGAAACGACTCCATGGATATTGTGATATTGCCTCTTCCAGATTCATTGTTGCTCGAGAATCTACCAAATTTACCAAATCATTTGGAATTTGACAAAATGCAACCCCGAGGGGGTGAGAATCAGTAGGTGATTTAGGTCCCTGGCAACAGGTTAATTCCCGAGTCAATCCAGATTCTTACAAACCAGAGACTGTCATTGACTGCATGATTTTACCATTGCTAGGAGATATTCTGATTTTGTGCCATCCAAAATTTGCTTCTAATTAATGGAGTAGCTCTCCTCTTCCAATAGTTAAAGTGAGGGTGCCAAGAGGAATGCTGGAATTTGCTTTTCCATGGAGGTCAATAATAACAATGAAATAGCAATCTCAGCTTTCTTTTCTGAATAAATACGAGCCATTACACTGATCAGTTTACATTCACTAGCTCACTTAATATTCACAAAAGCACTACAGTTCAGATATCAGTGTCTCAATTCTACAGATGAGGAAACTGAGTCTAAAGCGGTAAACAAATTGTCTCTTGTTATTCAGGGTGACAAACATCAGAATGCAGCAGTAGAGAGTTTCACTTTGTACCCTGGTGCTCATGCTGGGTGCCATGTTGCATCTCCTTAAGGTCATGTTTATTGACTGACTGCTTAAACAAAAATTTCTTTTAAAAACATTTAGATTAGTACTGTTTAGATACAGGAGGATGAACATGAAGAGCCTTCACGGTCCTTTTGACTTGTTAAAGAGCTACCATTGACTTCAAGACAGGATGTGCCTTCTTTACTCCTCCAGTGACCAACCACATTGATGGTGTGACCCAAACTATCCCCCACCATACCTCCAAAGTGTGGTGGTGGGCCACAGAGAAGCACCACACCTTGACCTTCTCGGACGGACACTGCACTTCTTGTTTTGGTTTCAAAGTCTTCAATATCTTGGAAAACAAACAAAACAGCTTTAGAATTATCTTGCAGTAAATAACATTTTAAAGTAGAATTTTGAACTTATTTTTATTCTTAACAGTAAGGGACACTCATACTTGACTGACCAGAAGATTTAGTTGATGATCAATTTATATACACTGATTATTATCTCTAAAACTCTTGTTTCTTCTTTTCTCCTTTCTTTTTCATATAGTTAAATGGAGTATGTGATGAAGACATTTATTAACATTACCTACTATCTATTTGCTTTTATTCTCCCAGGCAGTTTGTAGCCCAGCAGGAAATCTTTAAAACACAGCACACATTTACTTTCCTTGCCCAGGGAAGGTGTGATTAAAAAAAAAACAAAATAAAACAAAACAAAACAAAAAGTCTGCAGCAAGTTTGCTGCAGTCCTCTAGCCCTCTTGATTAATGGTTGGTATTTGATGTGCAGATGGAGTCTGTGAGAATTTAGGATGGGATGGTGTGAGGTAAAGAATTCTATGTGATTGAAGTACTGAGAGAGAAGGTATATTTGCTAATTTTCTCATTCTACTCCTTCACAAAGCAGCTTCATGATCTTGTTAGAATGCTATAACATCAAAGAATCACAGAAATACACTGTTAGCAGAAAGTTAACTAGTTACATTGTTAAACCATCCATATGAAGCACAAATCTTTCCACATTCCTGGAATCCTCATTCAGTCTCCAGGAACAGGTAGTTATTGAACTTTTCTGAACTTAGTTTTTTAACCTGTATAATCCCATTATACACTCATTTACTCTTTTAACAAATTTGTTTTGAACCCCTACTAAAAATACAGGAAGTGTGCTAGGGAGAGAAGACATATTAGTAAATAAACCAGGCATGTAGCTTGCCTTTATTGTGCTTATTATTTAATAGGAAAACTAGAAGACAATTTAAAAAATAAGTGAACAAATGTACACTTACAAATTATAATAATTATTGTGGGGTGAAGACTGCTATTGTCTATAAAAATGTGTTCTCCCTTCTTCCATAATAGTAGATTTATAGAACAAATACAGTTTTCTAACCATAGGATACATTTCTCAGACATCCTTATAATTAATGTGGTAAGCAGCAACAATGAGTGAGGCTTCCATGTATTATGTGTGAAAGGAAATCTCCACAGATTTATGTTCTCCACCCATCCCCCCAGCACCCAGATTGCCAATGACATAAAAGATCTTCTTGATCTGGATACTTGAGTGGCTGCATGGAGTACAACTACAGCTGATCTGGAACATCCACTATGGATCATTAGGGTAGAGATAAGTCAACTCCTATCTTGTTTGAGGCATTTATTTTGGGGTCTCTGTGTTATAGCAGTTTAACCTTTTATCCCAACTGACATATCTTGTGAATGAAAAGAATAGAATGCAGATTTGTTGGATGAGAAAGAAACAGCCATGCAATGGTGGTATGGAGCAGGGAAAATATTCCTTGTGAAAAAAAACAAAAAACAAAAACCAAGTTTCAAAACCTAGAGGCAGAAAATAACAGGGAAATGTCACAATACTGAAAGGAAGCACTGCTCATTGGCACATGATGGACAAGGGTCAATGAGAAACTGCAATAATCAGCATTTGGGGCTATTTTATTACATTAGGATTATAGTAAAAGTACAAAGGGAATGCCTGGAAACAAGCGAATAATAAATCAGTGCAGAAGTTGAGTAATATCTGCAATATTCATGGAATGGAAGACCATCAATGAGTAGAAAGAATGTGTTAGATATAAAGGACTGACTAGGAAAATTCTTAGAAAGTGAGTTATACTCTTAAGTTTAAAAAGTGCTAAATATTGCTATGTCATTATCCCATTGTGAAAGAAAAAAGGTAAAAACGTAAATATGACCATTTCTTTTTACTGGTATAGGTAAAATAATAGAATATATATTTTTAATATTCACCTTGATTGTCTCAAGGGAGTGATTGGGACAAGTGGAAGTAGAGATTATTAAATCTTTACCTACACCTCTCTATTTAAAAAAAATAAAAATTACAATTTGTGTAACTTTTTGCTCATTTTAACAACTTTATTGGAGTATAATTGCAATAAATTATTGGTGTGATTTAGAGAAATTGAAGACTTCTGTTTTGTACATATTATGTGTGTCTTATCCATGAATTATTTAAATGACAATGTCATGTATGCTATATAACATATGAGCACTGAAATCAGAGAAGCAAGGTCCGGATTTCTAAGAATGGAATTTATCAGTATATATATAGTATTTAAAGCCATAGGAATGTATGTAATCCCCATGGAATGACTCTAAAATTTTTGGCATGAGCAATTTGACAGTTGTCTAGAATCAAACTCTAAAAATCTCCAATGTTTAGAAGTAGAGTAGAGGATTATGGAGAAAGGAGAAAGGAAGGAAGGAAAGGAAGGAGGGAAGAAGAGAGTAGGACAGAGAGAAGAAGGGAAAGAAGGAAGAAAGCAGGGTTTACAGCATGGAATAAGATGTGGACAGAAAAAATGTCATATTAGGCAACATGAAGGTCACTTGTAATCTTGACAAGAGAAGTTTAAGTGAAATTATGGAGAAAGGCCAAAATGAATTGAGGGATGAATAGTAGATAAGAACATGAGAATCATACGTGTGCAAACTCTTTAGAGTTGGCTATGAATGGGAGGTGAGATTTTGAGAATAGGGAAGAATTTGGAGGGCAGGGGTGCTATACTGATGTAAAAACCAGGTAAAGAAAGAGATTGATAATTCTAAGACACACATTATGGTAAAGTTCTTGAAAAGTCAGAAAGGTGGCAATCAGAACCTCTATGAAAGTGCTGACCTTTGTAAGGAAGGCAGAATTAAGACAGAAGATTAATTATTGATACAGGATAGACCGTACAATTATCTGCTGGTTAGATGAGAAAGATCTTCATGGTGGTTTCAAATTTCTCAATGAAACGGATGGCAGTGTTGGGTAAATCACTGAGGAAGGGAAAAGATGCAATAAATATACCTATTTATCAGGGTTGTTATGGGGATTAAATAAAATAATGAATCAAAGTATCTAACCTACAGTGTTATAGAAGAGGTAATCAGTATCTGGTCATTATGATAACAACACACCAAATGAATAGGTCATGCTGCTGTATTTTCCTCTGATTGTATTAATACAAAGTTCAGATACATGAATTTGCAAACACAAGTTAAATAGCATATTTTGGTTCCCATAAAATTTTTTGTGCATGGATGTTTCCATTTGAAGCATCCATGCTATTTACCTGTGTTATTTACCAAATGACTATTCTTTCTTGTAGAATTGCTCTCCATCCATGAAAAGTAAGAGTTCAATGAAATAGGTGGATTAAATCTGATACATAAATTTAGTAACTCTTATATGTACTCTACTTTTAATAATACAAATATTTGGCCAAAATAAACTCTACTTATCTCCAGCTATACCCCCTTATCTTTCTCCAGCTGCTTTTGTTTAGTCATTAGCTTTACACTAATTCAGAACCTGGAATGCCTCGTCTGTTTCTTAAAGATTTTTAATCAAATATGTGCCCTTTCTTCTTTGGCCATGGAAATACTAAATCAACCTACATATGTTTGGTACTGTTGATGTGAACTATTGCCTTGACTTGGAAGTCCTTTGTGACTTGGGTTTGCTTAATTTTAAATGTGACTCAATAAGAATCAAGCTAACAAACTCTTTATAAAACCAAAAATCAATATATCATATTCATTGTCTCTATTTCTATTAGTAATAACAGGTGAGGATTTAAAAATGTTTTTCCTACTACCATTATTGAAAGGTCCCATTAAATTGTCATTACTTTTTAATGGTCACAAAAACAAAAACTGTCACAAAGGAGTAATGAGAAATTGAATGATTCTATGAAATTAACAAGCTTTGGACTGAATTTTCTCAGTGTCACATTGTCAGTGTGCCATATTCCCAGTAACATCAATCATGTTCTCAGTGTTAATCAGAAGCCATTATAACACATTGTTGATAAGACCACTGATATCTTAATATATTCTGTGTTCATTTCCATTTATAATGGGATCTGCTGGAGACATAATTTCTTCCTGCCTTTTATGATTACAATGGGGTATCTAATATTGGCCATATATCTCTCAAAAGTCATACAAGAACTATGAGCTATCAAAACACAGTCATTCCAAACTGGTAGTAGTTCACAGGTTTTAATTAATAATTCAGATTTTAAAACTGTTTAATAGCCACGTAGATGACAGACAAGATATAATTCTGCCTTATTTAAACTAAGTGCCATCTTATGTGAATATGCTTTGATCAAGATCTGTTTTACGTATCCAACTTCTACCTCAAGTATCTTTTTGCTAGCCAGAGACATGATATAATTCAGGTATTTTGAGGCAAGGCTGACTGAATTAGGTAGCCATTTGAGCACCCAATGAGATTTTCTTTGCTCTGTAACACCTTTCAAGACTCTAGATTTATTCTTATATGAGGAGAGGCCAAAAAGAACTACCAGTTCCTATTTTTGTCTTATCCATTTTTTGCTTAAGAGAAAACAGCTTAGTGTGAGATCATTCCCTGAGATGGTCTCAAATTCTGTATTATTTGGAGAAACTCCCATAAGTCACAAAGGTGACCTGCCCAGCCCGTCCTTGTGCTCAAGGTATAAGTCCTGCAGAGCAGGTTGTTGTTAAAGACCCCAATTGTTGAGGTTGCTCTCATTAAGCCATTCTGATGACCATGGCTTATCAGATCCTGTGGTTTTATTGCTGGTTTTGGAGGAAGCATTTGGCAGGAGCATAAGCAAAAATGCAGTCACAAACAAGGCTCTGTTCCAAAGGCCAGCAGGAAGTGCCTGAGAATAGCCCATAAAATAAGCTTTAAAAGATTACAGGGCCATATGCTCTCTCCTGGAGCAAGCAAGGTGCAGAGGAGGGACAAGGGCCACCAAAATGTACTTAAAATTAAGTCCAAGCAATGCTAAGTGTTGCAGTGTCTAATTGTAAGGAGAATACATCTTTGCAGCTGCCATGTGTAGGAATGAATCTCAGCTTAATTAAAGTGAGAAAACTGTATTACTTGCTGCCAAGGCCTGAGGATCACAATCAGAGGATGTGCTTGGCAGTGCCAGTCCCTGACACAGAAGGAGGCCAGGGGTTTGCCAACTCTCATAAACTTGGAGGGAGGCTATGGGTATCGGGGGTTCATTGACCCAGACCAGGAGTACAACACCTATGAAGTCAGGGATAGGAAAAGATATTCAACAGGAAAATGTGCATGCTACAAGCAGGACATACGACAGTTGAGTTGTTCAAAATCTGAATAGTAATATTAACTGGATTTTTATTCACTTGCTCTGCATTATATTATTGTAGTATTTTAAATCTTTTTCTTTCTATATAACTATATAGTTATAGTTTTCTTTCTTCCTATATAACTCTACCATGTAACTTTTCATCTATATAACTATTATGTTCCAGACACTCAGTGAAGTAGTTTCATTGAATTCTCATGATGACCCTGGAATGCAGGTACCATTATCACATTCACTCGACAAGGAAGGAAATGGAGATTTATAAAGGATCAGCAATGGACCAGTGGCCACACAGTTTCTATATATCAGGACAGAACCGAAGAGGAGGTAGTCTGGTTCCAGAGCTCACACTCCCAAATGTGATACTCTTCTGCTTTCCAAATGTTAACTGGGGTCTTGCTGCCATATGTAAGATATAAAACAGGCATTAAACTGCCACTACATGTTCAAACAAATGAACAAACAAACAAACAAACAAACAAACACAAAAGCTTAGTGCCTTTCCAAATATCCTGCAAATTCCTGGACCGGGGAAGGAAATGCTGTATTTTCAGGTTTAGAAAGTTTCATTTCTGATATCCTCACTTTTCAGAATCCTTGTTGTGTCCTTTCCAGGTGTGTTTCCTAAGTTATCTTCACCTTCGTGTCCCCGCAAACAAGAAATTCATTCCTTATCTTGACCTACATACAGAGATAGACGCCAATCCCCCTCCTCGGAGCCCCCCCCCCACTCCGCACTAATAGGGAGCACCACCGTGGCCATATTTGTGCCTCTGCTAATCTTATGGATCGAATAAGATGCAACCCAAACACCTTGAAATCAAATATTGGCTATTTAGTCCTTAAAAGCCTATAGCTCTCCCCTCTGTTGTTTATGTCTGCTTTCTCTCTTCTACAAACTTACCGCTACAGTCCTGTTTCTGGAGCAGGGAAAAACCCGAATTCTCCCCCTTCTGCCAGGTTCACCTCCCTTCTTCTACTACTTCCACACTCAGAAACGCAGAAATCTGCCCTCATTGTATGTAAAGGAAGTAAAATTAAATTCCAAAGACCATGGCCCCAGAGGCCATTTGCTTAAGCCACACTATCCTGCCTCTCTAGAGCTTCCTCACCACATGGACAGTATGATCTGCCTTCAAACCAGAGACAGTGCTCATTTCCTCTCTCTCTACACCTCAAAAACAACTTTAATAATTTGTTACTTTGACAATGTTGAATCTAATTTTAAATCCCAAGGTTTCTTGCACTGGACTCTGTTTTGCACCAGTAGAATACTATTACCCCTTTGCAAATCCTGCCGAAGTTTCAGCACTGAAGTCAACAGGACTGAGAAGTGTTGTTCATCTTCCTGATGCAGTTTCCACATCGGAGGTACGTGCTTTATTTTGGCCTACGGCAAAAACATTTTGCCAGGTGAGAAAATGCTGATACCCTGCCCAGCAACAGGGAAATGGTGAAGATACCAAGAATAGTTCCCTAGCTCTGCATTAGTCTCACAGAACTCCTAGACATGATATATGTAACTTTTGAAATCAAAGTACTCTTTAAAAATATCAAGACATTATAGTAAGGTTTTTCTGAATTCACATCTGTTATCTCCTTTGAAGAGGACCACTCATGGTGAATATCAGATGGTTCATGTTACCATTTCCTATTTCTTGGGTGGTTTGGAGTAAGCTGAAATTCTTTTTTTTTTTTTTTTAAGATTTTATTTATTTATTTGACAGAGAGAAATCACAAGTAGGCAGAGAGGTAGGCAGAGAGAGTGAGAAGGAAGCAGGCTCCCTGCCAAGCAGAGAGCCCGATGCGGGACTCGATCCCAGGATCCCGAGATCATGATCTGAGCCGAAGGCAGCAGCTTAAACCACTGAGCCACCCAGGCGCCCTGGAGTAAGCTGAAATTCTTGATGTTGTAATTAATTTTCCCTGGCCTTTATTAAGTGGCATACAAAAATATTTCTACTTAGACTGATTTCATTTTATATCATCATTTTCAGGATGCTATATACTCAGTTACTGTGTTTGTGATATTATTGTGTTTCCTAGCATAACTCAGTAACGTAACATGACATAACCTAATAAAGCACAGTGCTATTGTCAAATTCTGTAGAAGAGGCAATAGCTGAGTCTCAATATTGAACATATATTTGGAATGCTAATATCTAAGCAAGAAGTAAGGGGATATTTTAAGAATTTCTGGTGTCAAATTCATTTATATTCCAAGTTAAAATTCCTTCCCCCTTCCTTTTTTTTTTTTTTTTGATGGAAAAGGAATTTTATAAAACTTCATAAATAAGTGGAGAGCAAGTAAGTTGTTTCTTCGTTTCCTGGGAATAATGAATTCAATAAGAATCATTTCCTTATGGTGCTTAAGAAAATAATATATAGGGTAATAGTGAGGCAGGGGTGATATATTCTTTTTTATCAGCTGAGCATCCAGGTTTTCAGAGAGATAAGCATTTATTACATAGGCCATTGTAAGCAACTATGAAATGCCTACTTGGTCGATTAAAATATACATGTACAACTGAGTTTGATTTTCTATAAAGGACTCATTTGTCTGACTAATGCTGGGAAAACAGTGACGTCTATAACCAAAAAGATTCAAGTACTAGATATGGCCTACTCCCAAACTTGTCTCTTAATAAGTTTGCACATTCCTACAGTTAAAACTAGCTGAATGATAGAGAAGCAGAAGGGGACAATGGAATGATATAACTTTGACAGTGTAAGATAGACTGAGATGTCAGATTACTTAACTGTACACTGCAGTGGAGGTCTTCAGTGTTTCTGGAAAGAAAAGAAGTAATCTAAGTAGGATTACTAGAAGAATCTAAGTAGGCATGCAAAAATTAGACAACCCACTAATGAATTCTGTACAGGGTTATTCACGATGAGACAACAGGATCTGGAGCAAAGGTTTAGAGTCAGACTCTGTGGTCCAAATGGTTGCTCTGCCATGCATTCGCTCTTGATTTAGGGCACCTGAATTCGTCTCTTTCTACTTCAGTTTTCTCTACTTTTACAATGAAGCTAATAATAGCCCCGTCTCACAGGAATAATGATGTAATGTCTTTAACATACTTAAAAGGTATGAAGTACAAAATAAATGATAAGGGGACTTTAATTATGTCATTGATCATATACCTGCACATCACCAACAGCTGGATGTTTAGGATTTTTAAATGGGTTTTATTTTCAGTTTTCATTTCAGTATCTGATGATTTAATGAAACATATTTTCTTAAGGACAGAACCTGGAATTTCCTTCTCTGCCCATCCAGTGGCCAGCTCAAATGCTGTGTGAATAAATGAATTATTAAAAAATGACCTGAGGTCAAAAGCATGTGTATTTTATTCCAAGTATTGCCACATCACATTGCATTTTTTTTTTTAAAGATTTTATTTATTTATTTGACAGAGTAGGCAGAGAGAGAGGAGGAAGCAGGCTAAGCAGAGAGCCCAATGCGGGGCTCGATCCCAGGACCCTGAGATCATGACCCGAGCCGAAGGCAGAGGCTTTAACCCACTGAGCCACCCAGGTGCCCCCACATTGCATTTTATTACAGAGCCTGTTTTGCCCAACTTGACAGGAGCTGTTAGATGAAGGATCATTGAATCTCTCTGCCCAGAGAGCACCACAACCCAGCTGGAGGCAGAAATAACCTCTTGGCTTGGTGTTTGAGTCACCAGAAAAGTCCTAGACTTCCCTGTTTCTTCCTGGTCTTGGCCTGTGCCTTTTGGCAAATATTCATTTCCCCCATCTTTTGTTCTGCATGGAGGACAGCTCTGTACCTTTTTAGTCAGTAATCTCTAAAGAGGTTTCTTAGGGCTGCTTTTATTTCCTAGCACTAATGAATGACACAGATATTGCTCAAGTGCAAGAAGGGGAGGATCCAGAATGGGTCAAATCTTCAGATGAATAAAGATGCGATACAGCGTGTGGAAGATGGGGACTCAGCTGTGTGTGTCATCACGGTATGTCTTTCTACCAAAATGAAGACTGGAGGATTTTGCTGAGGCACCCTGTGTGGCAGGGAGTAAACCTAAAGTCTAGTGTGGACATCAAACTAGCTAATCTAAAACATAGTGGGTTTTCATTAGATTTTGGTTGAACATTTGAATGGATCAATTAAGAGCTACAGAAAGTGCAGTGAGGGGGCCTTCCTGGAAGAGGGGGAGGGGAATTCTTATTTACTGAAACCCCTACCAGTTCCTAGGGCTTTATGAACATCATACCATTTAATCTTCACAGTGGCCCTGACATGTAGGTCCTATGGCTCCCAGGTCTGAGACAGATTGGCCACAGGCTCAGTTGTTACAAGCTCCCATGCCTGGGCATCAGCAAAAAGGGCTGGACATGTAAGTTTTGGTGGCAAATGAGGTGAACTTGTGTCCTTTCAGGAACAAACCTTCTCCTAGCTCCCTCTGGGCCCACTTCTGTGCTGGGCATTAGAAAAAAAGGGAGCGATTCCCACAAAGCAAGGCTCCGGGCCCTTTGACAGCAGTGGTTAATGCAATCCATCCCACAAATGACGGTTCTTTTGAGACATGGCCCATAATAAGCCCTTTAGTTCATTTTGATGGTTTAATCAGAAAGTTCAATTTCAAAATTTGCAACCTGTATAAAAAATAAAAGATAGGGTTCTCAAGGTAATGCGGCAGAGCCCCTGGTTAAATGTTACTACTCCTGTTTTCCTGTTTATATAAGGAGTGTGGAATAAGAGCACTTCTTCAAAGACTACCCGCCCCCCCCAACCAAGACAAACTTTCTATCGTACTGACTTCACTTTGCAGGAACTTGCAGTACTCGAATTAGGGAGACTGACTTTCAGGGTTGTTGATAAATACTGTTATTTTTCCATCAAACTGTTTTACTCTGAGCAAGGACTTTGGAGTCACATCTGCAATCTGCATTTCCTTTGCAGATTTCTCCAGCTCAGCCCTCAGGATAATTAAGGTCCAGTGAAAAGGACTTTTGCATACATTGTCATTTAGAGACAGAGAAAAAGACACACACACACACACACACACACACAGAAAAAAAGATACATAGACACAGAAACAGACACAGAGGAAAAAAAGACAGACACAGAAAGAGACCATTAGAGACTATTAGAGACTATTTTAAAGAAAATCCCATTATTTTCTTTTTTTTTCCCCCAAAGATTTTATTCATTTATTTGACAGAGATCACAAGCAGGCAAAGAGGAAGGCAGAGAGAGGAAGGGAAGCAGGCTCCCCGCTGGGCAGAGAGCCTGATGGATGCGGGGCTTGATCCCAGGACCCTGGGATCATGACCTGAGCTGAAGGCAGAGGCTTTAACCCACTGAGCCACCCAGATGCCCCAGAATATCCCATTATTTTCCAAAGCAGTTTCACTTTTATCATCTTTTTAAATATTTACAGTAATCTTGAGAGATAAACAAGAGAGATTGCCAATGTGTGTGGCAGGTATAATTGGTTGCATGGCAATGCACTTAAGCGTTATAGAACACGTTTTTAAATTTTAATAGCTACACAGTGCTTTTTAGAGTTTCCATTTATTTATGATGAATTATATTAATTTTCCTGATACAGTGGTAATAAATATGTACTTCCTAACATATTTACTTAAAAAAAATCAAAGCAATTTGATTGGGAAAAGATTAATAGTACAGGTGGTATGTGGGTATTTTAACCCCCACAAAGGCAATATATAGATGCCTGAAATTTGGGAATCCGTCTTAGGAAAATGGTGGGTGCAGAGGATATGGTGGATCATGAGACAGGATATATTTGAAAGGACCAAAGTGATTTGTGTTGACAATGAGCAGGTGAGCAGGGACTGGGGGCGGGGGTGGGGGGGATGGGGGGGTGGGCTGGCGGGATGGCAGGGCAGGAGGATAATAACAACAACAACAACAAAAAAAAAAAGGGAAATCAAGTTACAGAGTGCTACAGGACTTTAAGATAAAGTCTATTCAATTTAAAATGATTTACGTCCTTCTTGTGCCAGTAATCCTCTCCTCCCCTCAAACTTCTACAAATATTCAGATACAAAGCACAGACTACATGAATGAGGTTTTACTTGAACAAGTGTGTTATCTGGGGCAGAAATAAGAAGAGTTCCTCTTTTAGATCAAGACTAACAGAGAGAAAGAAATATCTGCCAGCACTGGGCAGGGACTAGGATTTAAGCAGAGGTAGAGTTGGGAGTTAGAAGGGATGGAGGGAATGTCTCTTCACTGGGATACGCAGGAATGTGGACACTGATTTTCCTGGAGAACAGTGAGTAGATTTTATCTAGATTTTAAGAGCAGAGAGCGCCAACTGAGGGGAGTTTCATATAAACGTAACTGGTCTAAGCTACAGTTATTTCTGTCAAAGTGAAACTGGGGCTGTCTGTCTCAGACCTGCAGCACCAGATCACACAGCCTGCATCTCACTGAGACGTGCCCCCAAAATATTGGTGGATTTAATACATTAAAAAATAAAAGGTAAATTTCTTGAATTAATTATCATTTACCATAAGATCCTTGGAAAGGACCCTACTCCGATGCTGTAACTATTTGTACGACTTCCTTTTACAAAATGAGTATATGGGCTTGTTTTGCATTCCCGGAACACAGCACAGTGCTGGGACACCGTGTGTAAGTACCGCGCGCTAACCGATTGCGCCACTGGACCTCCAGGTACACAGTGTTTATACTCAGTGAATCTCTGATTAATGAGCTCAGAGAAATAAAAATAACTTGAAAAAGCTTGCTAAGCTATTTCAGGCTCCCCATGATATACCTCTATCACCCCTTTGCTCCTGTTGTTCAGAAAACTCCAGACACAATGAATACTTTACTTTCCTGTTTCTCAGAACATGCTACGTTTCCTCCTTTTGTGGTCTTTGGCCTTATTTCTTCTGCTTGAAAACATCTTCCCAGATCCCCACATGGTTGGAGGCCCCTTGACATTCAGCTCTCAGCCTGTGTGCTAACTTTTTATGGAAGCCTCTCTTGGCCAGCCAATCTAAAGTAGCAGCTACCTTTCACTCCCCCCAAAGGTCTAAACACTGTCAGAATTGAGTGTTGGTCTAATTTATTTTAATTTTTCCTCAAAAGTTTATAAACTTCAGGAAAATAGTGACCTTGTTTTCCCCACAGTAACTAGGTCAGTGCTTACAAAAGCAGATATTCAACAGATACATGTTTAATGAATTAAGAAACGCTTATAACTTCAAAGCGAGTGAGTGAATAGAAAATACCATGTATATAGTCCACAATATTTCTTTAGGAATTGCCAAGAGGATACAATTTTTTGGGGGGATCATAGAGAAGAGGCTAGGATTTATTCTAAGAAATGATGTAGGAGCCAGACTCCAAAATGGCCCCAAGTGAACCTGATGGTGGTATCTACTGCCTTCTCCAGTCCCTTCCCACTGCCCTGTGCCCGGATTGGTCTGTGCAACCAACAGAGTAGGGCAGAAATGATGGCAGGTCACTGCTGAAGTTTGATTATAAAAGACTGTGCGTGGCCGAGGAGAGAGAGGCAAACCCACGAGCAAAGGGAATGTACTTACTTTATCTAAGAAGAAAGAGTGGTCCCATAGCCGAAGGAAAACATTTGATTTTGGATTCAGATAAGCCTGTGTTTGACTCGAGCTCTTGGATCTGTACACTATGAGACATTGAAAGTTTAGTTTTCAGCTGTTTTCAATGTTCTCTAATATGTTCAGTGCATGATACATAAAGGATATCCAAGAGACATTTGCTGGAAAAAACAATAGATAGGTAAATCAAATCTATAAAATATTCCTTAAAAAATACGTATTGTTGGATTATTGTGAGAATTAAGTGAGATGCCAAAAGTGACCTGTTTAATATATCGCATCAAACAGCCCTCAGTAAGTTATAATTGTCACAAAATTTATAATTCATAAACTTACATGTAGAATTAATTTTATACATATTCTTATTTTATGTTTTTTCTATTATATTTATCATTTGTATTTGTATTTATATTTAATGTTCATGAAATTTACATGTGGGGGCACTATATATGTATATATATATAAGCACATTATATTGGTGTCTAAAAAGTATGCATTAGCATTAGGCATACTTTACACATGAAATGCTAAAACAGAAAAAAATTTAAGGAAACTGTCAGTAAGTCACTGAACTAGTAATTAGTTGATGGAGCTAAATTTCAAATCCCAAGGAGTGTGACCTATAGTTTTTACCACAATGCCATAAGCTTAAACGATCAACTAGTTGATTTTCTAGTTCATTCCAGTTTCTACTGAAATAATAATCATGTGTTCATTGTTTCCTTTGGGTCTCTGCACACCAGGGACAGACATTCACTTAACAGAGTCTGAACTAAAGGGAGGGGCAGTTAAAGAGGCATGGAGAGGAAAGCTCAGGCCAGCAAGTAGTGGAAACATCGGAGAACAGTGAGGTTCACTGCTAAGTATTCTCTATCCATCTCTCTTTTTCCCTTTTCCATGCATGGCCTGTGTCCTCTCTGCTTCCCTTTGAGCATCCGCTCTCTTTTCTTCCCTGCAGACTGGTCTCCTTGTGTTTATTTATAGTTCATGCACCTGTAAAATCTCAGCCCGCATATCATTTTGCCTTATCCTAGCCACTCTGCAAAATTGTCAGCTCCTGACCATGCTAGGAAGTTTGTTTGTGTCTTTTACTTGAGATTTTTGAGATGTTCAATGCTGGACATCTGTCATGATAGAAAAAGAAGTTACCTATTTAGCAAACTAGGCCCACTCTTTTATAAGACAGGAGGAGACCATTAATTATAATCTTCAGTAAAATGATTAATCAAGGACATCACTGTCCAATAGTCTCAATTAAGTATTTCGTTTCTTTTAAGGATAGAATAAGTTCAGTCCAATCACTTACTCAGTAATCAAGTGGAAACAACGGAAACATACCCCATTTACTCATAGAAATACTAGAGCCACGAATAGGGGAACGCAAAATTCTTGAACTGCCATCTTTGAACTTTTACAAATTCTCTTGCTTATTAGGTAAGAAGTATCTGTGACCTTTTTAATTAAAACTATGTAGTAAATGTAAATATCAAACCGATTTCTTAAATTTTCTCACATTTAGGACTGCCACTTAGAAAACCTCAAGTGTTGAGGTTCTTTTAAGGGATGGTTGTATTACCCACCGTAAATATCCCATAACCCCTCAGACCCGCCCTAGGAAGTCACCTAGCATTTGGGGCGGCAGTTAATAATTGAGAGCTTGCTATCTTCAGCGCCTTGGTCCCTTTGCCCAAGACTTTTGTGAGGACCTCTTTATTCTAGGGGCACAGAATGCCTCAGACCCCAATATGTCTGCTGGGGATTTAATGTCCTCAGCGGTAAACCTTCACCAAAGAATGAGGGGGTTGGTCAGTTAATACCCCAACTTTCTTGCCTAAGGTGGAGTGATCCAGAGGCATGTTTTTAAAAGTCTGTAGGAGGGGCACAGCCATACCGAGGCACAGTTGTCCGCAGTGATAATCCACTCATTAGCCTTCTTTCCCGGGTTTTTTTCTCTTCCCTATAAACTTCCCTCCTCTTCCCCCATGCTTCTCGAGATTACTTCCCAAATGCACTACTTAATCCAAATCTTTGTCATGAACTCTGCTTTTAAAAAGCAAATCAAACAGAGTGTGCTATGGACATTTAAAGCAGTCTCATCTGCCAATTTATTAAGCAGCTACTATCTGCCAAGCAATGCTCTAGGAACTATAAATGCAGCAATGAACTAAACAGACAAAACTGATTCGTCTCCTGTGGGAAATCAATGTTTTTCTAATATTTTTTTCATGGCACACATGGAGTTTTCTGAAGCGTCGCATTAAATTCGAGCTGTTTCTTTAATTATTTCTTCATAAAGCAGAGAATATGATATATGATGGAGACAAACCAATTTTTGTTTTTCTTTCAGTGCATTATTACCTAAAGCACCAGTGATAAGGGGAAATTTTTGTGTTTTTGTTTTTTACCACTATCAAAATGTCGAAGAGAGGTAGAGAAACTCACCATGGTATTCAGCAACCCAAACATGTGGCAACATCAAACGCCTGCCCCGAATCCATCTTTGGGACTACACAGTTAACGGTATAAAATATTAAGGCTCACCTTTGGACTGTAAGAGATGCTGTGCTGCATAGCAAATGTGGATGGAGCCTCTGGAAATTTTCAGCCTGGACCCCCATCTGGAAGCCACAGGCGGACAAGGCCATTCACTTGCCAAAGCAAACAAAATATTTTCAATATTTTGTGTTTTTGAAAAGTTCTCTTGCTTGTCATCACAAAGTCACTTACAATCAGGGAGTCAATTTGTATTCAAGAGGTTCTCCTTCTATCAGCAAACGGTTTATAGGCACTTTCACTAAATTGCTTCTCTAAAAGAAACAGACAGGATCTCATCTGCATTGGCTTAAGAATATCTCTGCCTGAAGACAGAGCCATGGACTAGATGACCCTCAATAACTCTTTATACCTCAGTATCTAAAAATTTCTCCTAAAATTTTGCTCCAAAGGTACAGCATTTTTGGCTTAGATTATTTAAAATACAGACTGTTTTACTCATCTAAAGAAAAAGTGACTTTTTGACATTCACTTTGATATATATGTGTGCAAATATGTTTGTATATGTACATCTATAATAATACATAATTCCATTTTATCCTATATATATGATTATTATATATTGATACATCACTATGTATATTATTACATATTGATACATCAGTATCACATACTTCTCCATTTAGTGTCTCACTAGATCCTCAAAGTAATTTCTAATATAGCTATACAGCTAGAGTTTCTCTAGTGTCTAGTTTCACAATTAAGGCTCCTAATGCAACTTGCTCAAAATCATACATATTTTTAAAGTGATAGAGCCAGAATTTAAAAATTCAGCTCATTTAATTTTAGATTCCTATTTCTTTTTTTTCCAGTTCATGCTGACTTTCCATATTTAATGTTTCCTCTTCTGCATATTTTCCTTACCAGTAAGTTAATTTTCTATAATAAAAATTTAAATGGTAAATAAGTAGTAACACCAACCTAGCATCCTATGAATAATAAGCTGGAACATAGGTGGCACTTTATTTATTAATATTTTAAAAAAAGGTATTCACACATGAAAACATTTCACCAAAATGGGCTTTCATGGTTTTTCCCTTTCTATTGATGAATTAGGAAAGCATTATGGCATAGTGGTTGGAAGCTTGGGTCCCCAAATGAGCCTAATTTCAAATGCCTTTCTACCATGTACAGGCAAATCACTTGATCTTTGTCTGTTTATGTTTATTGAACTATAAAGTGGGTTTCCACTAGTAGCTACCTTTTAGTTTTGCTAAATGATAAGAGAGTTTTAAGTGTATGTTCAATGAATGTTAGCTGTCACTGTTGGCAGACTACATCTAAAAATATTTTCTAAATCTACCTGAGGGCCCGGTAAACTGCAAAGACCTGTGAGCTACATCGAGCCTACTGCCTGTTTTTGTAAAGTTGTACTGGAACACAGCCACGCCCATTCGTTTATGTATGGTTGTTTTCACCCTGTAATAGTAGAGACCTTGGCGTGTCCATCAAGGATATTTACTCTGTTGCTCTTCATAGGGAAGTTTTGCTGACTCCTGGTCAATGGCGTTTAACACCACACCTTGAAACTAATATTTCAATCAAGACTGCTTGATGGATATGCAACAGCCGAGAAGAGTATCTGAGAAAGAAAACTGAAGGTACCGTCAGATGAAGGTAACTCACCACAGAGTAGGTAAAGCCTGAACCCAAGAGCATCAAGATGAACGAGAGATAGAACTCCTCAGGAGGACAGTGATATTAGAAGGGTGCTATGAGAGGAAAAAGTTGAGAAAGTTGACTTTTAACAGCTGTGATCCCCCGACACAAATGAAACTTCTTTTATTTGAAAAACTAAGCTGCTTCAACCCACACTTTTTTATTAAAGGTATTTATGAGTACTCTTGCAATCCTTCACACATAAACCATGCACCACCCCAGCCAGGCCACTGCACGTTCAAGCTTTGTGACTCATATGAAGCAAGATTTACCTGCATTACAACCGTGAAAAGGAAATAAATTGGGTGATTTCATTACTTTCTGTTCAATGAAATCCTTATTTTATTGCTAAGCTTTGACACTTTTTCCAGAACCTCAACTATCTTTTCTCTCGCCCACTAAGAAGTAGCAGCAGCACCAAAAAATCATCTAGACATCTGGATATTGCATCCGATAATTTATAGATTTCTCAGTCACACTGCTACAATGAAAGTAGAGGAGATAAAAGGAACTTCACCCACACTACAAATAAAAGAGCTGGAATAATAGCCTTTCCCCCCCTCCCTTCAAAATATTAAATTTTATCAATCAGAATCTAACAGTTCTGGGACCAGTACATGCTCTGTTGCTAACAATATCTCAATCACACATATTGCTTTTCCAATACGACCTGCAGGGGACTGATTTGTGATAAAGCTGATATAGGAAATGCAGAGGGGGATAGATGTATAGCCAAATAAATCAGGTTAAAGTGAACTTGATGGAATGGACTCAAAGGCAACTCTTCAGTCACTTTCTCCAGTTTAGACTCTGCATTTGGTCTTAATGGGTGCCTTTGAAACTTTTTTATCTGACCTATTCAGAAGAAGAATAAAGCACCAGAAACTACTAGGATCTAGGCAGGGCTGTCATTTAAAAAGTTTGTCTTTAGATGATAAAGGGGCTTTCTCCAGAGAAACAGCACCCCATAGTACAGCTTCGTGCTTTGTAGAAGAGCTTGCTATGAACCAGGCCGTGTTACATCCTTCGAAGAGGGACATGGTGTGTATATGCTGGGGGTAGATAATTATCTAGGTAATTGAAGACTTTACTCTTATCTACTACATTGTATTGCCCTCACAGCAAAGAACTACTTGGATTCTAAGCGAAAAATGGGCTTTGTCAACAATGGACTGTTTAATAAATAAAAATGAGAAAATTTTACAGGATGAAGATGGGAAAGCAAATCTAGGTGTTCTACCTTGAACTCATTACAAAAATAAATTCTAGGTGAATCAGAGATTTCAATATAATAAATGAAATGACGAGAGTACTAAAGGGGAATAGTTTCATAATCTTGGGCTTAAGAAAACTTTTATACATGTGTCACAAAACAAAAATTTTAAAGGGAATGAGGAATATAAACTTAATTATTTAAAAAACCTGTATCAGTTTTACAGGCTAAAATGCCAAAAGCAAAATTAAAATAAAAATAGAAACACTTTATATAATTTATAATAGAAAAATATTAATATATTTTAGGAAAGTACTTAAGAAAAATCTGAATCCCTTAGTACAAAACAAGACAAAGACCATGTATAGGAAATTTAAAAAAGAATTCCAAATTTCCAATAAGAATATTAAAAGACTCAATTTTATTAATAACCCAAGAAATCCAAATTAAAACAACAAAAATTTGTCACTCATCAGATGTTAAATGAAAAATGTTGTGATATATAATATTGAGAGGGTTTGAGGAAACTAGCATACTCATTGCTGCTCCAAGTATAATTTGGCATAACTGTTTTTTGAGGGTTGTTAATCAAGATGTATTCACATTTAAAATGTAAAATCTATTTTGCCTAGCAATTCAACTTCTTAGTATCTACTTTAAGGATATAATTGGTCAAATGAGTAAAGGAATATATAATAGACAGTGATTATAGCACTGTCTAATGAAGTCTAGAAAAGTCTGTTAACAGCCAGTTATTTACAGTAATATAGTAAAGTCATATAATCAGATACTATATAGCCATTTAGAAAGCATGAACACATCTATCTATGTTCCTTGATGGCTCATAGATGTTCCTCAATGGAATTACATTGGATTTATTTCTGGGCTCTCCTCTTTTCTTTCAAAACTTTCCCTCTTAGTGGATTCAAGTACTCCCATGGCTTCAAGTAACATTTATACACAAACCATTGTCAAATTTGTATGGTTGGCCCAGATCTTCCTTCTGTAATGCAAACTCTTGTATCTGACTAGATGGCATCTCTGAAATGGACCACTTAATTCCTTCCCCAAAGTAGTTCTAGTCTTCCTCATCAAAGTGAATAATAAATGTCAAATCCACGTGACTAGCTTTGCTATCATCCTTTCCCTTAAAATCTACATTGCATGTAGCAGCAAATGTTATTAACATCCAAAATTCTCAATAGTATCTCCACTTTCCTCATTCTCTACTGCTACCCTCCTAGCCGTGTTTTCAGCATCTAATATCTGAATGACTGCGCAGCCTCCCAAAACTGTTTTACTATTTACACAATTATTTTTTATTTACATAATTCAATATCATACATATTAGCCAAAGAAATTCAATTTAAAATAAATTATATAATCTATTACATCCATGTAATAGATTAAATTGATCACACAGTCAATTAAAATGCGATCATGTGATCTATTTCTTAAAATTTTATGGGGCCTCATTCTTGCAATACAATTCAAAAATCTAGAACATGAGCAATGTGTTCAGCATGATCTGGCTTACGCTACTCTCTCCAACTTTCTGTTGGAGAACAACATTCTGTACTTTCTACACTCTTTTATTTTTTTCCTAGGTTTTGAATGTCTTAGCTTATTCCAGTCTGTAAGCCTTTAAATATGTTTGCTTTTCCCTCTAAATGGAACATTCTTCAACTCCATCCCTCACATCATTTACAGCAGATTGACAGCAAGGTAGCCCCAATTCCCCACCTCTCACCCCTCCACTTCCCTGCAGTGTGATGTTGTACCCCCTTCCATCACAGATACAGTCTATTTCAGCACTCTTTCTTCAACTAGTCTGGCTTTGCAAACAAAATACAGCGGGAAGTGAAAACAAGCGACTTCTGAGCCTAGGCTTCAAAATAGCTCTGTACACCCTGTTGGTCTTTCTCTTTCTCTTGGAACCCCACTTAGCCACCATGGTAAAAGCTTAAAGTAATCTGGAAGATCAAAAGAAACTGTACAACAATTGAGTTAGGCCAGATTCTCCAGACTGGAAGGAGAGAGACCACAGAATTTGTAAAGTTGCTTATTTGACCACCAATATGTAAGTGAGCACAGAAAAACCACATAGTAACCCAAAGATCTGAGACCAAAATACAAAGTTTACTGCCATATACCACAGGCTGTTTCTTTCTCATTGTTTTTTGCACATTATTATGGAACTGATGGGAAAAAACCACAACAGGTAAATGATATTGCATGAACTCCAATTTTTATCCCTCAAAGATTTCATCCATCTTGAGTTCTATTTTCCTGGGTCTCCAATCAAATACCCCCTGCATTTTAGTCTCTCAGAGTTTCTTCAACTAGTAATATTTTTAAAATTCTGTATATATTTATGTGATCCCTTTTCTACTACCTAAACAGACACATGAGGGCTGAGGACATGGTTTTTTTTTTTAAGCAGTATACCCTTAAGATATCAGAGAGTGTCTACCACATGATAGTGGCTCAATAAAAACAAGTAAATGCATAATATATGACAGAGATATCTTTACATTATTCTTGAAAAAAAAACAGTATTAAATGTTGTGTATTCCCATCTCTATGTTGAAATGGAATTTTTAATTTTTGTAATGAAATATTACACATCAGTTAAAATGAAAGAAGTAAACAAACATGTAGAAATATGGCTAAAATTTGAAAACATGATGTAGAGGAGGAAAAGTTGCAAAAGGAATTGCATTCTGATATTATTTATATACAAATTTAAAACAAAAAGGCACCACCGATAGAAATGTTACTGCCAACTTCAGGAAGGTGGATACAACTGGGGAAGCAGTAGGGGATGAATGAAGTGAAAAGTGGCAGTGTCCACAACATTTCATCTGTTTAAAAAAATGATCTGAAGTAAAAGTGGCAAAACATTAACATAAATTTATATAGAAATACACTTACAATTTTTTTCTAGGTATTTCTGTATGCTTGAATTTTTTTATGATTTAAAATTATTAAAGAAAATAAAGTAGGTTATTTGGAATAATCATATTTATATAAATGTATGTGTGTGTGTGTGCATCTGATTAACGTGTACATAGATGGCAATTTATTGAAGGATGTGCCTTGTGGGTTTTTCCATACTTAGTTCCAAATTGTGTTCAATAAGCATGAATTATTTACAAAAAAAAAAATGTAATAGACTTGTGCTCATTTGAGGGAAAGAGAGTTTGATTGAGATCAAAATCATACCTTAGATAACCAGGTAAAAGTTCAATATTTTTGATAGGTCAAATCTGTTGAAAATGGTGTCACTGATATGCATAACTGCTTAAGAAACTTGTTGAGAATGAGTAGACAAAATTACCTTAGCAGGTTTTTACCTTCAGTCTGCAGTAACTGTATCACCATTTATCAACATATCATAATTATAGGGAGAATATAAACAACAATGACTATATTTATATCAAGAGAAAGAATGACAATCTACTTCAATATTTGTTAAGATCTCAGTTTTGAAGAACAAGGCTACTCAGATAAGAGAATATGTAATCCAAATATAAACACTATTTCTCTTGCATTCAAAAATAGAAGGATAAAGAGTATGGTGTCCCAGTGGTGGACTAGAGGACTAAAGAAAATGAAGCCCTCTGATGAAAAGCAAGATGGGAACCTGGGAATGTAATAAAATATGCTGTCAGAATTTTGCCTACTGAGGACATAAGGGGGATGACTGAAATAAATTAATTAGATTTGAACATCCACATTGAACCCATTGTTGTACCTGTCTCTAAGTAAAATCTTACCAGTTTAGGAAAAGAAAATGCAGAAATTAGCATTCTGACTTTCCAATTTATCTGTGTAACACTTTCTTCTAACAGGGGATTTTGTTAAGGAAATGTCTTGGTCTGAGCCAAACACCAACAGGATTTAGAATAGCCGAACTTGGAGGTTCTCAGAGATGTACTGTATCACTATCTGTCCATCTCCTCAAATCAACCTGACAGAAAGGGGCCTCTATTTGTGTGGAGAATAGCCTACTTTTTACCTTCAGCTTCATATCTCCAAAAGCCTATTTCTCAGGAATAAAATGAGCATCTTAGTCAGGAGACTTGAATTTTAAAACAAAGATCATGCCTAGCAAACTGAGAATTCTGAGCTTGGTTATTCTCCATATTTTATTATTTTTGTTATGTATTTTCTTTCTCTAAAATAACTGGCAGGGGAAATGCTTTAAAGTGCTATTATATTATTTTTTTAAAGCGAAACAGTTGTCTACAAATAACAAATATTCATGTGTGTGTGTGTGTGTGTGTGTGTGTGTGTGTGTGTGTATGGGCCCAGCACGCTTCTGCTGCGCGACTCTGCTATGTGTGTGTGTGTATAATTACTGTAAGAAAAATTCCAGAAGGATTAACCAATAGTGGTTGTCTCCAATGCAGTTGATATTAATAACTTTTATTTCTAATTTTTATATCTCTTCAAGTATATGATTGTAGTAAAACTTGCATCACTACTAAGAAGTAAAAATACCACAAAAAGAAGAAACACATATCTTGTTGCTTGTCCGTGAAGGGCAACATGCAGTCAGACTTAGGAAAAGTGAATCTCAATATAGAAAACAAGTATTAACAGTTGTTGAAAGGGAAAGGCAAGCTGGGTGATGCTTAAAAAGTGGGTCTAGGTTGTGAGATAAAAACAAGAGGTCAACACTTTCAGAACTTTGTGGCAGAACAGAAACCTACTGGTATATTAAGTCTGGGATTAAAAAAAGAAAGAGGTGGGGCGCCTGGGTGGCTCAGTGGGTTAAGCCGCTGCCTTCGGCTCAGGTCATGATCTCAGGGTCCTGGGATCGAGTCCCACATTGGACTCTCTGCTCAGCGGGGAGCCTGCTTCCCCCTCCTCTCTGCCTGCCTCTCTGCCTACTTGTGATCTCTCTCTCTCTGTCAAAAAATAAATAAAATCTTAAAAAAAAAAAAAAAGAAAGAAAGAGGTTGCCTTTATTATAGGATTCATTTTGTAGAAATTGACTCTAGACACAGGTAAGTGAATCCCATCTAGCCAGTCAGAGTGCCAGATTATCTAGAAAACCCCCAACATGGCAGGTACAGGCAAAGTCCATCCTGGTCCAGTGATCAGGCAGCAGAATTTGAAGGTACAAACAGACCTGAGTCAGGACTGGGTATCAAGCAGTCCCTAACACAGAATAAGCTAAAGGGTGGGGGAAAATGCTGTTTGAGATATATTGTGAGATGAATTAGTTAAATAATATAGTGGAGAAATACTAGCTAGTATGTTTCTCCTTCCAACATTAAAGACTCAGGTATTACAATAACATCTTTGAATTTCATGATTATTTGCCTTCCTAATCTTAATGTCAGGCAGCATTAAGGTCCCATTTGATGTAAGTGCTTATGAATTAAAAGTGAGACGAAGTGTCATGGTTGGGTTTTTTATGAGGTGAAAATTTTGATGTGGATTTCACCGTGGATTGGGTTCTATCAAATGAATGAAATGAAGGGAAAAGGGAGCAACTGAGTCATGAATGACTGGAAAGATGTTTCAAAGGTAAGCCAAGGAAGTTAGTCTCATTAAGGAGAGAATGATGGCAAGAGGGACAGGGGGTAAATTGTTAGGATTAATATATTGTCGGAACCAGTAAGTCAAAGTATTGTTGGAGTTCATGGTCTGGAGATAGTCAGCTAGACGGTTAAGAAGTGGTGTTCTACAGCTGAGAGGGTTGAAAATCATATATGAGTTAAGCTTGACATTTTAGATAATTGACAAGGTCTTGGAGTCAGTTTGTTAGGGAGGTTTTTGGCCAAGTTAGGGTAATAAAAAGATCAATGCAAGAAAAGAAATCAGGGAAATAAGAAGTTATTGAATACTGAATGTTGATTTCTGTGAAAGCTGAAATTATCAAAAATATGACAGGAATATTATGGAAAGAGTACAACAAGTGAGCTAGGAGATGAAGTCTTCATGGAACTATGAGGGTGATCTCAAGCAAGAACATGACAGCTATGTGGGTAGCACAGTCTGAAGGCATGTTCATAGTGCCCAAGGCATTAGATACGAGGGAGGAAGAATCATCGAGGAGAAAGGAGGACTCTATCTCCATTCACAGACCAACCAGCAAGAGGGTACGGAGAAGATAGTCGCCAATTTAGGGAGATACAAAAGAAGCAATATCCTCATATGAAAGCCAAACTTCTGTCAAAGCAATGAAGTGAGGAAGAAGTTAAGAGCAAAAGATAAGGATGGAAGGATTCAGCTGGTAACTGATCTTTGGTTTCAGAAGGTCTGGGGGATCCGGGGAAGAATCTCAGTGGGTAGGGAGTGTTGCAGACTGGGTTCTGAAAGGAAACATACAGTTATGTGTAGGTCAGTGTTTGGGCAATGGGGGCTGATCTTGGAACTCTAGGCTTATTACAGTGCCTTATGCACATCATAGGGAAGGCCTAACACATCAGAGACAATGATGTCAAAGCAAACATGTGGGTAAGGATATGTGTGTGTGTGTGTGTGTGTGTGTGTGTGTGTGTCTGGTTGTGTGTTTATGGGATATCTTGTCAAAACACCTTCGTCATTCCTGCTATGAGAATATGGAGTTGAAAGGAAGAGACAATTTTATCCAGAGCATCACAAACTCTGACATTTCTTTCTGTTAAGTTCAGAGAGATGGAATATTCAGGTAAGATAACTAGGACTGCAAACAGGACAGACACTTCTTTAGAACACCTGCCATTAGGGATGCTTTGAAAGGCCATCACTGAGTTCAAAGCTTGACTTCTGTTGTTTGTCAGAACCAGGTTTAAGATCTTCCCCTTACCACTAACTCACTGTGGGAATATAAGCACAGTGGAACTGTTTTGTCCAGTGCTTGGCTTACTAAATATATAATAGCTTTTATTAAAACTAATATTTATATTGATAACAATTGTTAGGACCTCTCAGTCAGCCAGACTTGCCAAACAGGAATGTCATAAATCCTGATGTTTGACTCAGCCAGATTTCATGTCTTTTTAAATGAAAGCAGTCAGATTACTTTCTAAAAGAACACTGAAAATGGTACAAAGATCAGAGAGCCTTCCAGAAGGCTAAGAGGCTGGCAGGGGCATTGCCCTCCAACACATTTGTTTACTTTTGATTACTTTTGCTTAAAACTGATGAAATAATTAAAATAAATACTTTATGTTCAAGGGATAGAACACTAGTCAGAGGAAGTCTAGTAGTTCTTATGGATGGAATTTCTGGGAGAATTAAACAAGGGTTACAAAATCTCCATTCACGAAAGAACCGATTTTTGCAAAACAACTCAATATGTATGTGAAAGTTGATTTTTCAACAACACAATTCTTGAAAAAGGGGGAAAACACTCTGCAGTGGACTTATGAAATCATGTCTGTAGATCTAGTCTCATCCTCATTTCCTGATGTCATGAGCAGAAATATTGCCTACGGGGATAGTCTTTCTGACAGGGGAGTATAGTTAAAAAGCCCATTACTTTGGATAATTCTCAAGCACATTTTTTCCTTGTTCTTTATTCCAGTGTTTTATATACGTATATGACAAGCCCTTAGTTATAGTTAAGCAAAGGCACAAATAGAGAAAATAGACTTAATTTTGCTGTTTCCACATGCGTTAGGCACATAGTAGGCCCAAGAAATATGCATTATTTGAATGTATAAATAAATATACTGAACAGCCATCTTCAAAATTGAAAATATAGATTAATATTTCCTCTGGCTTCAAGTACACCATACCAGAGCTGCCTCCTTGTATCACCTTGGGTTGACCCCTACAGTAATGCTTCTACTGGATTACCTATAGGCAATGTCCTAAATCTTATTTTGAGACTATGTTTCCTACTCACTCTGGTATAGAGGTTGGCAGCGTCTGTGTCCCCTGGAAGCTTGCTAGAAATGTAAACTATTGGGCCCTACTTTAGGTCTACTGAATCAGTACTTGTATTTAATGAGACCCACAGGTGATTTCTATGCACATTACTATTGGGAAAGCACTCATTAAATGATTAAGAAGGTGGGTTAAACCATCAGAATAACTGGCATCACATCCCAGCTTCACTGTTTTCTAGTGTCCCTGGACACATCTCACTTCCCTGATCCTCATTTTCTTCATCTATAAAATCAGGATTATAGTTTTGAGGACTAAACTATAGATTATTCTCTTTAACTAGTAAGTTTGGTGGGATTCACACATCTTGATGGTAATAATGGCTACAGTAACAGCAAACTGGGCACAGAGTCTGGGAGGCCTCCTTACAAATGTTATAGAAAAGGTCTGAGAAGTACCTAATGAATGTTAGCTATTATTCCTGAAATATGAGTAGACACCATAGGAAATCCAGTATTGTAAGTGTATGAGCACATTTGTGGGGGGAATGTCATTTACTGAATCACCCACTTTGCTCTTGATGAACGTTCACAGGAGAAACTTCTTTCAGGTTCTAGAGTGAGAGCAATTACGCTTACAGAACAATGACGTATTTTCATCCCACTAAAGATGTGAATGCTTCTTCGTCTTGGCCACTAGAAAGCTCAACTTGAAACTGGATATGACCTTATCCTATTAATTGTTATTCTTTTTACCCTCTTTGGGTTTTATTCTCCTTGAGCTTAGCCTATAGTTTGAGCCTCATTTTTTTCTTTATCCATTTCATCTACTACCAGACATCGAGACTTGCAGTACTTAATACAGTGTGGCGTTTGCACAATGGTAGACAAATATACAGACGAAAGAGAGAATAAAGAGAATAGAGAATCCATCACCAGTCCCAACCATACATACTTGATTTCTTTCAAATTAGGTATTATAGAACAGTGAAGAAAGATTGCCTTTTTAAAAAAGGGCTGCATTTTTAAATATGTCTGCTGACTCAGCTGGATCCCTATAGGAAAAAAATAATATATACTGAACCTATACTGAACCACTTTGCACCATGCAAACAAATAAATAATTTGCAGGTGTATTGCAATTTTAAATGTGAAGGATAAAACAATAAATTATAGAAAATAATATAGGAAAATATCTTCATGAATTCAGGGCAAGGGAACATTTCTTAAAATTTTACAAAAAGCATCATCACTTATAGGAAAAGATTGATAAATTGAACCTCATGGAATTTAAAATATTTCTGCTTACCAAAGACATAAGAGAGTTAAAAGGCAAGTCGCACAGTAGGAGAATCTATTTTCCTATAATAAAAGCAACAAAGTGCTCAGATCTAGAATCAGTCACTAAGAAAAGGAAGACAACTTTAGAAAATGGAAAAATGACTTAAATTTTGTTTTAAGATTTTATTTTTAAGTAATCTCTGCACTTAATGTAGGGCTAGAACTTTTCACCCCAAGATCAAGAGTAGCAAGCTCTACTGACAGAGACAGGCAACACCCCTAAAAAAATAATGTAAATTTTTTAACGCGGGGAAGGGGAAGGGACTTGCAGGTAGCCAATACACATTTAAAAAGTTGCTCAATTTCATTAGTTATCTGAAAAATAAATTAAACCAAAACGAGAAATACTTATATATGTTCCCAAAATGGTAAAATTTTTAAAAATTGGCAAATTAATAAGTTCAAAATGGATGAAAGACCTAAATGTGAGACAGGAAACCATCAAAATCTTAGAGGAGAACACAGGCAGCAATGTTTTGACCTCTGCTGTAGCAACTTCTTATTAGACACATCTCTGAGGCAAGGACAACAAAAGCAAATATGAACTCTTGGGACTTTATCAAGATTAGAAGCTTTTGCACAGCGAGGAAACAATCAACAAAACTAAAAGGCAAACAAACAAAAAAACAAACAAAAACCAACCTATGGAACGGGAGAAGATATAAACAAAGGACATATCAGATAAAGGGTTAGTATCTAAAATCTATAAAGAACTTATCAAACTCAGCTCCCCCAAAATAAGTAATCCAGTTAAGAAACAGGCAGAAGACAGGAACAGACATTTTTCCAAAGGAGACATTCAGATGGCTAACAGACACATGAAAAGATGGTCAACAGAACCCATCATCAGGGAAATACAAATCAAAACCACGATGAGATACCACCTCCCACTGGTCAGAACGGCTAAAATTAACCACACAGGGAACAGCAGGTATTGGTGAGGATGTGGAGGAAGGGGGATCCTCTTACACTGCTGGAAGGCAAACTGGTGCGGCCACTATGACAAACAGTATGGAGGTCCCTCAAAAAGTTAAAAATAGAACTACCCTATGGCCCAGCAATTACACTACTAGGTATTTACCCAAAGAAAATAAAAAATGCTGATTTGAAGCATTTTGAAACATGCTCCCCAATGTTTATAGCAGCATTATCAACAATAGCCAAACTACAGAACGAGCCCAAATGTCCACTGACAGATGAATGCATAAAGAAGATATGGTGTATACACACACACACACACACACACACACACACACACACACACAATTCAGCTATCAAAAATAATGAAATATTGCCATTTGCAACAATGGGGATAGAGTATATTATGCTAAGTAAAATAAGTCAGTCAGAGAAAGATAAATACCATTTGATTTCACTCATATGTGGAATTTAAGAAAAACAGATAAACTTAGGGGAAGGGGAAAAAAGAGAGGGAAACATACCATAAGAGACTCTTAAGGATAGAGAACAAACTGAGGGTTGTTGGAGGGGTGGGTGGGGAATGGGCTAAATGGGTGATGGTGTTGAGAAGGGCACTTGTGATGGGCACTAGGTGTTATATGCAAGCGATGAACCACTAAATTCTACTGAAACCAACAACTACACTATATCTTAACTAACTAGAATTAATAAAATAAAATAGGCTGTCAATAGCAAGTTTTGTCAAAGTATTGTTGATAGGAGGCTAAATTAATAAAATCACTATGGACAACAGCTGGCATTATCTTGTATAGTTGCAAACATGCATGCCCAAATGCCCTGTAATTCTACTCTACGTTATTTACAATAGTGAAATGTATGCACAATTGTACCAAAAGAATATTCATACTTATTCATCTTTGCCTCTTGAAACCATCCTGAGTTCCCTTAATAGCAGACGTCATGAGTAAACCAGAGTCTGTTTCTTTATTTATTTTTATTTATTTTTTTAAGATTTTATTTATTTGTTTGGCAGAGAGAGCGAGCGAGCGAGAGAGAGAGAGAGAGCGGGCACAAGAAGGGGGAGCAACAGAGAGAGAGGGAGAAGCAAGCTCTCCGCTGAGCAGGGAGCCCAATGTGTGGCTTGATCCCAAGACCCTGACATCACGACCTGAGCCAAAGGCAGGGGCTTAACTGACTGAGCCACCCAGGTGCCCCTGTAGTAAATTTATACAATAAAATATCATATAGTGATGGAAAGGAATGAACAGTGATAACCTACAACAACGTGGATGAGTGTCACAAACACTGCTGACTACAAAGCCAGACTGGAAGGAATGTATGTTGTATGATTTCATCCATATGAAATTGAAAAAGATAATCTTTAATTATCAATTACAAATAAGATGGTGGAGAGGAAGGAGGAAGAGTATAAACGAGAGGACATTCTGAGGTCTGGCAATATTCTGGGCCTAGTTTAGTCATGCTTTAATTGAACTGTGTATTTATGTGATTTTCTATATGGGGTATACCTCTTGGAAAATATAGTGTATAAATTAATACCTTAAAATATGATAAACATTTCCAGGAGTTGGCATCAAAACTTCTTTATTTTTATATTTACTTTTTAAAACACTTGATTCTAATTTGCTGTTAGGTAACATTGGATATATATTAATAATAAATCTCAAAAATTATTTCATCTGATTCTTTAACACAAAAATTTTGCTGTAATTCTCAACCCGTTTTATAAATCTTAGAAGCAAAATCTCTGTGGGCTATACGCATAACGCCCTCAAAGCCATTTGTCAAATAGCACAAGAGTAACAAATAAACATTTCAGCTTTGGGTTTCTTTCTTGGTTTTATAAATCAGAAACTCTCAGTTTTGATAGGATGAATACCTTATTTTATATACCTTATTTTTTATACCTTATTTTATATACCTTATTTTTTTTTAAAGATTTTATTTATTTATTTGACAGAGAGAGAGATCACAAGTAGGCAGAGAGGCAGGCAGAGAGAGAGGAGGAACAGTCTCCCTGCTGAGCAGAGAGCCCGACGCGGGGCTCGATCCCAGGACCCTGAGATCATGACCTGAGCCAAAGGCAGCGGCTTAATCCACTGAGCCACCCAGGCACCCCTATACACCTTATTTTTTAACATTTCCCTCTCCTATCCCAACTCAGTCTGGCAGCTTAAATGTGCAATTTTATTCAACTGGGCCAAAAAAGACTAGGTCCTACTAAATATAAGTAGAGGTGGAAGGTGGGAGGAGGCCTGAATTTTGAGAATATCATTTCTGATAAGGTACATAAATAGATGTCCAGCAGTGACGGGGAAGAAAAAAGGGCTAAACATTAGATAATCTGCTTCCCTGTTGATTTTAAAAATATAATAGTGGCTTGCTGTAATTCAGCCATGTCACTGCTCCAAGTCCCCTTGTTTAAGACATGAATGTTTTTAAAAGCAAAGATGAAGTTTTCTCCTTGATATATCAATTGGTGGTTATTATTACATTAAGACAAATTCAGAATGTTTATTTCATTAAACCATTATGTAGTGCTATTTCCCAAATGAAAATGAAAAACCAATACTAATTTATCAACTTTCTTTTGAGAAATTAAAGAAAATTTATGTATTTTCTCACTTTGTTTAGCTATTTCTTTTCTAATATTAAAAAAAAAGGTTAAAAGCCATCTAGCATTTTCATTTATAATTAGATATGCATTACCCACTTAACACATACTTCACAATTATCAGAGACTTTACAATTTCCAAATGAGTTTTTAAGTGTTATTTTTAAAGCTTCTTTTCCTGGTCTTAATTTCTTTTTCAGATATAAATGTACTTTATCACCATATCATCAGGATCGTGTCTGGTTTTGCATTTCTTATGTATCAAAAAATTTTAAGGACATTTTAAGCTGATCAAAGACGTCTAATATTAAGGCTTTTACCTGGATACCTTTTCTGTTGTGCTGTGACTGTGGTTTTTATTCATGTGCATTCCTTTTTACTTTTCTATTTAAAAATATATGTTTAAAAATTATTTTGAGACGGAGATATGAGAAATTCTGGTCTTTTGTAGTTTAGGTGACCTTGGACAAGTAACAGAGTTTCCCTACCTTGAATTTCTCCATCTGTAAGACACAGTTTAGAATAGCTTACAAGTATAGAATAAAGATGAATGGCATTGTAGATATAAAATCCTTTGCATTCCTCGGAAAAAAAAATTATGATTGTAAATGCCTATATTTTTAGCCCCTTAAGATGAATTATTATGCATTTTAACCTTGAGTTCTCTAAAATCATCCCTCTGATGTGGAGCAAGAATTCTTTCAACCCATGTTACAAGTGTGAAAACTTAGATTTGGAGCATCCCTAAATATGTGTAGTGTGGTTTTAATAATATTAGTAATATCATTAATATATCAGACTAATATTTTTATAGGAAAAGTGGCATTTTCAAACTACATTTTATAAACAACTTCAAAATCCTTGACTTTGTTCAAAATAATTCCATTGTTCTGGGGATAAAGACTGATGTCCCAACCATCTATTACATGATGGTTGCATAGCCAGGTCTCCACTGAACAATCCATTAACAACTCAGAGCCACCCTTACCCTCTCTCTATGTTAATAAGTATTTGTCCTGATATCAGTGCTAAATGAAGTAATGTTAACACCCCATTTTATGCATGAATTAACACTTGTGCACAATGTCACACTGACTGGAGAATATTCTTCAAATACAGGCAGTTTGTCTTTGGTGCCTCTGCCTAAAAGCATCACGGTATGATGGATTTTTGCATGTTTCTTTGGCATTTCATCATTTCACTCAATTATCCCATTGTTTAAATTGGGCTTGGATATAAAAGGCCTCCAAAATTTGGATGTACCTGCCTCCAAATTATTTTTCAGCCTTTTCCTCGAAAACTAGTCATTTAATAAAGATGGCCTTTTGCACTTCTCTTATCATGCCTAGTCTTCTGGCAGTATATTTTCTTCAGTATTTGGGCTCACTCACACACCTGCATTTCCTCTTGGATTTGCTTTCAACCTGTATGTTCTTCCATGTACTTGTGTCAGGAATACAAACTAATATTTCATGGCTTAATTCAAGCC
Source organism: Meles meles (assembly GCF_922984935.1). Taxonomy (NCBI): domain Eukaryota; kingdom Metazoa; phylum Chordata; class Mammalia; order Carnivora; family Mustelidae; genus Meles; species Meles meles. Next base: position 44,377,793 of record NC_060085.1, on the reverse strand, counting down.
ACATGGCCTTTGAAAGACTTCTATTGCCCCTTTCCCAATTCAGGCAAACCTTACTATTCCCTGCTTTAGGCTGCACTATAGGTTAAATCTACTTCTCTCACTTCAGCTGGTATTTTTTTTAAGGGGGTTCAGTAGGCAGCAGGGATGTGGACTTTACATTCTGACTGCATGGGATTATATATATATATATATATACACATATATGTGTGTGTGTGTGTGTATATATATGTATATATTTTTTAAAGATTTTATTTATTTATTTGACAGACAGAGATCACAAGTAGGCAGAGAGGCAGAGAGAGAGAAAGGGAAGCAGGCTCTCCGCTGAGCAGAGAGACCTCGATGCGGGGCTCGATCCCAGGACGCTGGGATCATGACTTGTGCCGAAGGCAGAGGCTTTAACCCACTGAGCCACCCAGGCGCCCCCTGACTGCATGGGTGTAAATTCTGACTCTGCCACTTAACTATTTGTGTGATATAGGGTGAGTTACTTAATTCCTCTATGCCTCAGTCTACTCATTTGAAAATAACCTCATTGGGTTATTGTGAGGCTCACTGGAGTTAATTTATGTAAAGAGTAGAACAATTCCTGCTCTATAATACGTGCTATAAAAATGTTAGCAATTTCTTTCCTTCTTTCTTTCTTTCTTTTTTTTTTTTTTTTTTTAACTGTGCTTAAGGTTTCAGCTATCTGCTCTGTAAAGACAGGGAATAGCTGTTTCTTATCTATCATTTAATCTTTGGGCCCTAGCACAGGGCTAGATGCATATAAATAAGGTGTTTTCTGCGTGGTTGGTGGATGAATAAATGAGTGGTCAGTTAGGAGGTTCCAGTGTAGCTATCTTTCCCTCTGCAATAATGGGACAACCTTATTTGAAATGGTACCTGTGATTAAATATTAAATAGTGCGCAACCAAAAACTTCTATTCATGAGTAAGTTTTACCCCAAATGTTTATCTGTTCATTAGTAGAGCTGTACTATTACAAGAATCTCAAAAAAAAAAAAACAAAAAACAAAAACAAAAACAAAAAACCCAGCTGAGTGAAATCATGGGTTTATTTCAAAACACCTATCTTTTTTTTCTCAAGGCTGACATTTTAAACAGCAATGACAGACTCAACGTTCTCTCACACAAGTACAGAGTAATTCATTAACATACATATGAAAGGAAGAAGTCTACATTCAACCTTTACTACCAAAGTCCTTGAGAAATAAAAGAAATTCAAAGCAGCTACAAGTGTAGCTTGTAAAAAGTCAAACTGGTTTTATCATTCAAGAACACCAGGTTGGTAGCAGGAGCTTTTGGTAACTAGACACCTGCTGAATTTGCTTTAGGGTTGAGGTTGGGGGAAGAAGAGCTTAAAATAGAAATTTACCTGACAATCTGAAATGACAGAATCTTATGTAGAAGAACTAAAGGGGACTTTTGTAATCAAATTATTCAAAACATACCTTTTATAAGTCCACAGGGATGAATGTCTTGTCTGGGTAACATAGCTGGTTAAGGACAGATTTGATTTAGGAATACATTTTATAATAGATAGTTTTGTATATATGGGCTGCATTTTAGCATGGTTTCATGGTGGGATGAATCAGGATGAGGCAGAGTGTTACAGTCTGAGCCTAAAATAAACTCTGAGGGTGTTTTTGAATTGCTGAACATCAGGATAAAAGTTACAAACAAAAGCCATCAATTATCTAGTGGTATGTACCTACAGAGTCTTTCCCAGGGACAGGTTGGGTTCTGAAAGGCTGTTCATAGTTCATTTGTTCTGAAGGTCAAAGTGACACTATGCAATTGACTGCCAACCAGTAGGAAGCAGAGTGGTTGATACAATTTTATTTTGATGTATAGCTTTGTTCTTACTATAGAAATTCATAAGAGTAGGGCTTCTGGACCTAATTTTTTTTAATCAATAATTACATCAAATATCTTATATTAAATGTTTAGTGTCTGTCTTACTTTGGGTCCCTTAGAAGCAGAGCCTGAGGTAGACATTCAAGTATGTGATTTAGGGGGCAAGCACTCCCATGAGAAAGGGAGGGAGGGAAGCAGAAGAGAGCCTGGGAAGGAGCTAAGCAAGAAGGGGTTGGTTCTCAGCTCTTGTCTGGCTTCAGCCTGATCCCATAGGGAGTCTGGGGTATAAACTCTAGACCAGGTGCAGCTGTGGTCATTAAAAGCTGAGGATGGGCACACTGTCCATTAAATAGGATCTGGACAGGGTTTCAATAGCATCTACCACCAGGCTTATTGTGAAGCTAACTGTCCTGAAGATACGGCTTAATATTTAGGTAATTACTATGCCAATGGCAAATTCAATTAAAAAAAAAGCAGCACACGGGTTTTGTGTGGGGACTGTTTGGAAAGGATACCTTAACATGACAGGCATGCCCTCAGGAATCTCAACTTTTATACCCAAGTTTCATTTGGTTCTCTAACAATGGACCTCTAAAAAGCTCCAATCTCAGTGAGCCTCAAGCTTTTAATCTGTAAAATAGGAAAAACAATAGCATCTATCTGCTATGCTGGTTGCCTGGCTCAAGAAAGTTAACATATGTCAAAGCACCTAAAAGTCTTGAAAACAAGAGAAGAAGGAACTAGTCCAGAGGAAGTTTTAAAATGTAAGTTAAAGATTTTTCTATGAGTAACTATAGCATTGTGAAATATATACATGTTTGGCCAAATTGAGGGAGGTAATTAAAAGTAGCAAGAAGAGGGGCGCCTGGGTGGCTCAGTGGTTAAAGCCGCTGCCTTCGGCTCAGGTCATGATCTCAGGGTCCTGGGATCGAGTCCCGCATCGGGCTCTCTGCTCAGCGGCAAGCCTGCTTCCCTCTCTCTCTGCCTGCCTCTCTGCCTACTTGTGATCTCTCTCTGTCAAATAAGTAAATAAAAAAAAAAAAAAAATCTTTAAAAAAAAAAAAAGTAGCAAGAAGAAAAAAAAAAAAGTAGCAAGAAGAATTAGAGCTATCATTTCACAAATGTCTATAAATCACCAGGGCTTTGCAATCCAGGTCAGTATCTTGTGGCTGAAGCTGTAATTTCTACTGTATACATTTTAGAACAGAGGCTTACTATTGTTCAGAGGTGGCCTGATTTTACCACTAGATATTTGACAGAGATAGAATTTGAACTCAGATCTGTCTGTATCAAAAATCTTAGTATTCAACACCATTGTTATACAACCTACCAAAATCCTTTTGTACCAAAATGGGCATTGTTAGAAATTTATGAAGGTGGTGGTGAGAAATTCAAATTAAACTGAAGATACAGGTCTTAATACCTTAGGAACTTTCAATTTGGCTAGAGACTAGCATTCAGACTCTATTTGCTATGTAAAAAGAATCAGAACAGATACTAATAAGAAAAGCTTCTCTTTTTCTTTTCTTCTTTTAAGAATTATGATGGAGAAAAAATTCCACTGAATTCTGATGATATTATTTTAAAAATAGTAATAAAAGACACCTAACATAAAATTTACCATTTTAATCATTTTAAAGTGTACAATTTAGTGGAACTGAACACTCAGATTGTGTAATCATTACCACCATTCATCTCCAGAACTTTTCATCATCTCAAACTAAAACTCTGTATTAATTAAACGCTAACTCCGGATTCTTCCCTCCACCCAGTCCCTAGCAGTCACCGCTCTGCCATCTGTCTCTATGAATTTGCTTTTCTAGTTATATCAGATAAGTGAAATCATATAATATTTGTCCTTTTGTTTCTGGCTTGTTTCATTTAGCAGGATGTTGTGAAGTTTCATACACGTTGTATCAGACTTTTATTCCTTTTTATTAAAGTTGGATAATATTCTATTCCAAACACACACACACACACACACCCATACACACTACATTTTCTTTATTTATGTTGACAGACATTGGGTTGTTTCTACCTTTTAATTATTGAGAATAATGCTGCTGTAAATATGGGTATACAAATATCTGTATGAGTCCTGCCTCTAATTCTTTGAGGTACATATACAGAAGTGGAATTGCTGTGATATGCGGTAATTCTGTTAAATTTTTTTGTGAGGAACTGTTATACTGTCTTTCACAATAGCTCTACCATTTTTACATTCCAACTACCAAAGCACAAGCATTCCAATTTTTCCACATCCTTGCAAATATTTGTTATTTTTCCAGTGAGTGTTTGTGTTTTAATAACAGCCATCATAATCGGTGTGAAGCAGTATCTTTTGGTTCAGATTTACATTTTCATAATGGCTAGTGACGTTGAGTGTGTTTTCATAGGAAAACTTATTCTTGACCAGGTATGTCCCTTCTACCATTTTTTCTCTTGTTTCTCTCTCTCTCTCTCTTCCCTTTCTCTCTTTCTTTAAGAATAAACATTTCTCAAATTGTCTATAGATTTATATGTGGATACAAATGTAATTTCTTTGTACAAAATTACAGAAAATCTATATTGCAAAAATAATACCTTATATTTTAAAATGAGATTAGAACAAATGATTTGTAAATAGAGGCTCCTGGGCCATAAGTTACCAACATTTTTTTGATTCATTTCTAAGATCCTCATGTAAACCACCTTGAGGAAAACTGCAGAGAGCTATACAACACTGGTTGGCAAAGTTAAATCTGGCATTTTCACCTTTTCTAAAGCTGTACTTTACTACGTAGAATGAACAACTGACTTAAGTGAGTTCACAGGGTACTTACAAGACACAGGAGATGGAGGGAAATAATTCTAAATTACTAAAATGTGCTGGTTATGCTTAGGGTGGTTCAAATGAAGAGAAATAATTACACTCAAGTAAATCTCTCCCTTGACCCAGCAGGAAACATTTCAGGCATATTGGCACCACAACATGTTCTGGACAGAGAGAGAGGATGGTGTGGTTCTTGTTTTTGTTTCCCTAAATTTCAGACGTGGAACATAAAACTTCCTTCCTTAAGTTTGCAGAAGAAACATCAGTTAATGAATATAGACTAGAACTGATTTCTCCCACTCATTCAAGTAAAAGTATATAATTTCTTCTTAATATAAATTTTTTCTTTTTTTTTTAGCAAACATATTGTAACATAGAGAGGCTTCTAGTTACATGTATTTTTTTTTTTTGAAGATTGACTTATTTATTTGAGAGAGAGAAAGAAAGCACAACTGGGAGGGGCAGAAGGAAAGAGAGAGAGAACCTCAAACAGACTGCATGCTGAGTGCAGAGCCCAATGCCGAGCTCTATCTCATGACCCTGAGATCATGACCCCAGCCAAAACCAAGAGTTGAACATTTAACTGCTACCCAAGTGCCCCTAGTTACATATATTTTTTAAAACAGAAGAAGAGTAAGAAATAATAATGTAGGGAATTTAAAAATACATTTTTCTTTAAAAGGGGGAAGGAGAAGAGGAAATCTATGGTTTTGTTAAGCACAGCGCATTAACTTCAGGTACAGGTATTCAGTTATTGTCATGAAGAGATAGAATCCATAGCTCTAGAAACACGCAAGGTAAAACAAATAATTGTGCTGTATGGATTTTCCTCTACCAGAAAGTCAAATTTATCCTATGGAATCTGATCCAAGTCATGTGTATGTTCTAGAGTCATATCCTATTCAAGCAGGAGAAATAATCACTGTGGCGGGATCATTCAAAGTGTCTGCAGCAATTATTTATTTCTACAATATAAGTTTCTGATCAGCATTTTATTCTCTTTTATTTTTCCAACTAATGATCTTGGGCAAAATGCAGAAATCAAGTTTTGTGATTACCTTTATCTTAAGTTTCAAAATCACCACCAGCCTTTGTTCACATTCCACTTAGCTCCATAAACTTGTATGTTAACTTTCTATTTCCACATATATAAACACATTCAGATACATTTAGCAATGCATGTGTGTACACACATGTGTGTCTGTGTATATATGACCACATACATATATATACGTGTGTGCATATACCTATATAATGCTTGTGTGTAAAAGGCGAAAGATTTATGCGATCTGAAGAGAAACCAGAGTATAATGCTTGTGTGTATATACATATAACTGAACACACACATGCACACACATGAGCATACACACACACACACACATATTCCAGAAATAAGACCATTCCTAAAATGGCCAACATAAGGGGAACTGTATGTGAAGCAAGGGATCTTTGGAACACAAGACCTGCAATGGGAGACAAACTTAATGATTAATTCGTGTATCTACTGATGACTACAGTAGTTCTGCAAGATAGGATCTGGATATGTATTTTATTAATAGAATTTCAAAACAATTCCTTTTTCAAAGTAACAGCAGAATATGCCTTTCCATGAGCACCCAAAGGGTTAGCTGCTAACTCTTTGGCCTCCTGATATATCCTCTCAGGTGGGTGGGATGGAGGAGGGGTTGGGGGAGGAGGTGTGAAGAGAGAAATTGAAAAAAAAGAAAAAGAGAAAAATTCAAGGCTTCTCTCCCGTCTACATCAACAGATATAATTACTTTCAATCAAGGCTATTCCTGGATCCAATATGAAACATTTCAGTCCCTAGAAACACTACACATAAAGGATATAAGAAGCAATATGTCTATTGTTCATCTGCTAATACCCTCAAATGTCACCAAGGTAATTACCTGGATGACATTTATGTGATGCAGCTGGACATTGTTACAGTTAATATAAAGCCTGCCTTTGGCAACCACTTTATTTCCACCTACATCAAACTGTGGGTGCATAATCACTTTTCCTGGGAGAATACCCACCTCCCCCAAAAGACATCTCTACCCTTAGCTTTTTCTTCCCGTGCTCTGAACACTAATATATAATGCAAAAGAAGAAGAAGAAGAAGAAGAAAGAAAGAAAGAAAAATAGTAATATGTCATATATCTTTTCCTTAATATTTATATCTGGAACTTTTAGAGATGTTTCTAAACATAATTTATAAAATATAATAACACTGATATTTCCTTCTTTTTTTAAAGAGGATTTTGACTATCCCCAAGAGTCTGAATTCACAAAATGCAGTTAAAACTTTTTACCTCCATAAATCAATCACTCTCAAAGAACAGATGATTAGGAAAGCCAGATTTTTCCCCTAATATGAATATAAAAAATATTGTATTAAAAATACACAGGGATTAGATTTCCCCCCACAAACTCACATGCAAATTGGAGCTTTGCCTTCCGACTCAGAATCGTCCCCAGAGCGTTGGTGGCCAGGCACTGGTACATGCCAATATCTTGATCTGTATGGGGGCTACTGATTGCCAAACTGCCTCCATTCAACCTGTGGTGATAACTCATGGTAAAATCAATATCTGTACCATTTCGTTTCCACCTTCAAGGGAAAAAAATTAAGTCATGTTATAATATACAGAGTTGACCACTCCTAATCTTAAAAAACATGTGGTTGTGACTACTAGAACCATTTACATATGTGTGTATATATTTAATTGCTAGGACTATTTAAAACAACAACAAACAACAAACATGGCTACACATGGAGACAATTCTTCAGTTTCACTAAAGATGATTGTCTTCAGGAGCTTAGTGGTATTAATAATTAGGTTACTTGAAAGATCTTCCACTCTTTATGAATTACAAACATTCACTAAGTGTGTACAAACAGGCAATATAACTCTTGACATGAGAAGTAAAACTGAAAGATTCAGTGAATAATACTGGCCATTCTATTACTTCAGTGACTCGTCAAATAACACACACCATACCTGAACCTCCACAACTGATACTAAAAAAATTGGACATTGAAAATGATTTAGAGATAGAAATCCAAGAAGCATTTATTAAAAATGGGAAGAAGAAAGCCAGCAAAGATTTCCCAACGCCAATTTGAGGTTGATAACAAAACAATAATAACCTATTTTAGAACATGATTGTCTCTGTTCATCTCTTACTTAGAAAATTAATCACGCTGAATATATTTCAACAGTACTTAGAAATGCCAACCTAAAATTGTACTTTAACAAAACAAATGCAATTTGGGAGGTTTTTATTTTAGGCAGCAAAAAAGTCTCTTGGCGTACCTATTAGTCAACAATCCTTTAGTACATGAATTAAGTAGCAGAAGGGTCTTAGAGTTATATTTATTTTTGAAGAGCTGTAAGATGTTTTATCAAATTCCATTTGGTCATTTTAAGATGAATGAATACCCAGTAATTTTCTCTAACCAAACCTACTTCCCCGACCTTTCACCCTCTAACTTTCAGAAAAACAAATGAAAGGCTTTACCTTATAGAACATAGCTAATTTCCAAACTATGTGTTTTCAGAATCTATGCCAGCTTTGCTGTGATTTTTTTCCCTTTCATGCTAAGATCATATTAAAAATATTTTGATGAGGGTGGCTAACTATACAAAAGAAATTATATCTTACAATATTGTTTTGAATGTCATTGACTTAAGAACATCTTGAAAAATCCAATGTAGAGAGTATGGCAAATGTCTACCATAGTAGAAAAGAAATACAAACTTAGGTAATTCTCCACCCTATCAAAGATGAGAAGTGACTGACCAAATATCAGATCAATCAGAGGTTTTCAATCAACTTTAAAATTCTTTAGCCAAATCTTATGTACCTCAATTTCTGTTTAATAAAGAGAAATTGAAAAACAACAGCCAAAACCAGTGCATTTCATTTGCCTGAACTTTGTCAAATATTTTTTCTAGAGAAATCTGTACAGTCTTTTTGTTCTCAGTGTTAGGAGGAAAAAAAAAAATAGAGACATTTTCTTTTTTAAGCCTATCCCAAGACTCTAATATTCTTCTCACCAGCTCCATAATGCTGTCTTTCACAATTTGCTTACAGGGCATGAACTTTGGACCTCCATGTTCCCTTTCATTTTCAAAGCAAAGGATATACCACACTTAGTTTGCCAGCTCTCTTTAATTTTGGAATCAATCGCTGAAATAACTGCTGTCATCATTACATGCTCCTAATTAAGCTTGGTAATTGTTTTTCAACACAAATTCAAAGTTGTTGGCTTAGCTGCAGCAAATGAATTTTTCACAGTATCCCCATAATCGTTCTAATCACTATGGTACAATAATTATTAAACTGTGCATATAGATCAGGGGTTCAGCCCCTGGTGTGGGCTTTGTCCTAATTAATATGTTTAAATCAATGGAGAAATAGTATTAATGAATTCAAGTGATTGTCATAAACACGTTACTGATAGGATTGCATACCCAGGAGAATTTTCCTACAATGCAAAGTAGGAAATATGCTTTAAATGATTATTTTCAGCATCTACATTAATATCATATTAATTCCAGGAAACATAATGAATTTGAACTAAAATCTTGACCTTTTTCTGGAGAACCTCCTTCAATATTAAGTAGTTAAGCCCTGTATCAAGAATATAATGGCTGGAGGCTATGTTTGTTGTTATTAGATGATGTGTGTGTGTGTGTGTGTGTGTGTGTATGTGTGTGTTTCAGAACTAAGCCTTGTTTTAGAATTATACTGAGTGCTTGTTAAAAGTGCTTATTTCTGAGCCCATCCCTAAACTTATGAAGGAGACATCCAAAAATCTAAATTTGCAACAGTCTCTCTGGGTGATTGTAATGTGCACTAAATTTGACCTCACATGCCTTGTGAAAGGAGTCCTTGGCCTAGCTTTGACATTCCCTTCCTATGTATCCCTGGATGAGTCATCTAATTTCTCCAGAAGTCATAGCTACCAATTTTAAATTTGCACAATAATATACATCCTGCTTTTTATCCCTTGGGGTTGTTAAGAAGATGAAGGGAGGAAATGAATGAAAAGAATAGAAGGGCAGAGTGACTACTGCTATGACTTTTAGTCAAAGATGCCCAGACCTTCTGAGACTTAAGAATGTCTTCATGACTTAGGTAGAGCAGACTAAATTAGAGAAAGGAACTCCCTGTGCTGATCAGGTCAAGAAGAGACCTGTCAGAAATCTGCTATGACATTCAAAGACTTCCTTCTGATAGAATATATCCAGCACAGAAATCAATTATGCATGTGTTGCTACATTTTCCAAAATAAAATAAATATTCTGAGCTGGAATAAGCTCACTGCCATCTGATTATATTAGACTTTTAAGTAGAAGCAATCCCACCCATGTACTACCTTTGGGTAGCCCATTTTCCTTCCCTTTGCAAAGCTTCCTCTTTAATTCTCATGTGTTACCTGGTCTTTAAAAAAAATTAGGAGCAATTCTTTCCATCAAAAGATTTGTTCACACTTGCCTCCCATTTCTATATCTTTCACACTTGCACTAAAATCCTGTTTCTGAATGTGTTCACTCCACTGGAAGTAAGTGACTGGAAGACAAGTTGCTTTCGAACTATTTCCAAAGGTACGCTTTAGATATTGCTTCTTTTCCCTCATGATATTTCTTTTCTTAAGGAGAAATTACTAAAAGAAGGAAAACATGTGGGGGTGGAGGGATGGGGAAACTGGGTGCTAGACATTAACGAGGGTATGTGATGTAATGAGCACTGGGTATTATATAAGACTGATGAATCACAGAACTGTGCCTCTGAAACCAATAATACATTATATGTTAATTAAAATAATAAATAAATAAATACATAAACTTCATGAGGATGGGGGAAAAATAATAAAAACAAAGTAGAAAAAATTAAAAAAGAGGCCTATGGATCTCTGCCAGCCAGCAGCAGACTATTTATTTTATCCACTTAACCACTGACCACCTTTTCTCACTTAGTTGAACTGATGTTTTGATTCTGATTCTGATTTTGTCCCTCTCTGTGAGACTGTGAAACTTGGTATTGAGTTCTTTCCAGCCACACAATCTTCCTTGCTATTTTTTGGACATTGTGATAACCTAATTTAAAAATTGATTTGGGGATGCGTGGGTGGCTCAGTTGGTTAAATGTCTGCTTTCATCTCAGGTCATGATCCCAGGGTCTTGGGATCGAGCCTTGCACTGGGCTCCTTGCTCAGCGGGTAGCCTGTTTCTCCCTCTGCTTGTCATTCACGCATCCCCCCTCCGTGCTCTCTCTCTCTGGCAAATAAATAAATAAAATCTTCTTTAAAAAGTATAAAAATTGATTTGAATAAGCCAACTAGAAAAAATATGTATGAACCCATCTGGGAAGGTTGAATACGAGGGAATATTAGATAATGTTAATGAATTACTAATAAATTTTTAAGTATGATAGTGATATTACACTATGTCAGAGAAAAGTGTTCTTAACTTTGGAAATAATATACTCAATATTAAAAAAAAAAAAGAAGAAGGAACACATGTCTTAAAATCAACCACATCCTTCCTTTATGGATAAGGAAGTTGATGACAGGAGAGAGAAATTATTGTTCCAAAATCATACATTAAATATCAGAACTATGACTAGAAACAGTAACTCTTCATTCTAATCAAGGGCTCTTTCATATGACTTCACAGTATATTCAAATTCTCTCAAATAATTCAGAATGTCTATCATAAAGATTTTCCCTCTATTACACACGTGTGCACTCACACACACATACAATCTAAGGTTAGGAGTGAGTCCCTTTAATAAAATTTAAGATAGAAAGGGTCATATTAAGACTAAAATTTCACATTTTGTTGCTAATGTGCATTATCTGAAATATCTTTGCCCTTTGCTTTATTATCATGGAAAGTAGGTCTGAGTCTGACATTTAAGCATTAAAAACAGTTCTTTTTTCACTCTTTTCCCAAAACCTCTTGCCTATGAGTGTTTTATGCTGTAATATTAAAGATGAGCTAAACCAGGTTAAGGGGATTGAAAGTAAGAAGCTAAATTACCTGTCTTTAGCCTACTAATTTACAAGTCTCTTAGAAACAGAACCCTTTAACCATAGTGAAATATATAGTCTCTTCATTCAGAATATTTCTTCATAAGTAAAAACTAATGAGCCAATTGTCATGAAAACCACTTTACATCTTTCTGCCTGTTATAAGCCAATTATATAACTATATGACTGACTGATGATTTATCTTATCTATACTTAGCTAATATTTCCTATTTTATAGGAATTCAGATACACTTTTCCTCTTCTCTAATAAACCCTACCAATGGTGATGTTCAAATTAGCTCTCAAAAATAAAATTACAATTTTAAGTATTAAGTAACTGTGAAAAATGTATTAATGTATTAATAAGATTTTTATATATTCAACCATATGTTGAATTAAATAATACCAACTACTGTTTAAGGAAAACAAACAAACATACAAACCCTGAACTGAGAGAACTAATTTCTAAAGTAAATGATCTTTAACTAACTGATGGGCTTCATTCGTTTGGGTATGTTACGGATAGGGAAGCTTTAGTAAGTAATGAGAAGACATAGCTTTTCATTTCTTTTGTTGTAAAAAAATGCAGAGGTAAGCACAATAAAATACAAGGTGAGTGTTGTCTCTGACTTTGTGCATTTAAGCCATTTATTAAATTAAGTAGCCATTTTATGATCAAAGTAATTATACATATATCTAATGCAACATAAAAAAGTAGGCAAAACCAATTTCTTTTGCTAAAATAGACTGTAATTGTTACTTTCCATGTGCTTTGATTTACTTTCACTGCTAAAAATTAAGACTTCAAAAGAAATGCTTTTAGAACACAAAACTATAATAGTCATTTTAATATTTATTGTCTTTTCTGATACTCACATTGCATATGCAGTTCTTACTAACAAAATATCCTTATTATTTACACAAGCATGGTATGTGTATCTATATATTTATTTTATATATATAATATATTTAAAATATTTAAGATATTATATATTTATATATTTAAATAAACATATATTTATATTTATTATATATATACATATATATTTAATTTTGTGAATTCCATTCACAATGTGAATCAAATTCTGCCTTTTTTTTTTTTTTTTTGAGAGAGAGAGAGAGCACGTGCACATGCATGTGTGCTGGGTAGAAGGGCAGGGCAGAGGGGTAGGGAGAGAGAATCCTAAGCAGTCTCCATGCTCACTGGGGGGACCAATGCAGGGCTTGATCTCATGACCCTGAGATCATGACCAGAGCAAATTAGGAGTCCAACACTTTGCCTACTGAGCCACCCAGGCACCCCTCTGTTTTTACTGTAACCTTTTAAGAAGAAAAACATCACTGACTTTTTTCTAATTATTCTACAGGTAATATGTGAGAAATAAACACAATTTTTTTCCACTTGCCCAGAAAAAAACATCTTTTTCTGCCTTAGAGGTACATCACTGTCTTCAGCATGTATTTCTAAAATCAGTGTTTTGGGGGCAATGTGATTCGCCAGTGGAGTCACAGGAATTGACCTGATAAAATAAAATTTATAAAATTGAAAAATATCTGATAAAAATTGTTTAGGGGAACATTTTCATAGTCACTGTATATGGGGCAACTGAGCCTGTAGTCCCAAATTGGGGGAATAAGGCAGCTTCTACTTCAGAGCCTTTCATATTAAAGAAGCAAATCTTTTCCTTTCCTTGCTTTTCCTCCTTTCTATTTCTTTTTCTTTCCTGCTTTCTTCCTATCTTCTTGTGATTCTTTCTACCTGTCTATGTTTTCCTTCCCTCTCTCCCTTCATCTTTGGGTTCCATTTCTTTTCTCCTTTTTTTCCCTTTCCTTTCTTTCTTTATCCTTCTTGCTCTCTCTCTCTCTTTTTTTTTTCCTCTCTCAACTCTAGCCACAACATGGCACTCCATGACACCAATCTCAAGAATAACTCTTTTAAGTCATCTAACGAATAAGACAGAGTCCTGGGCTGGTGGTAGCGTAGTTATCACCTGGAAAGTGTCATGAAGGAACAGTTGAGGATTCTGAAAATGCATGCATCTTTATTTGAGTGGTGGGCACCCAGCTGTATATCTATGTAAAAAAAATCACAGACTGAGCTGCGCCCTTCAAATCAGGTAAGTCTAAGCACTTTATTGTATGTACATTTGACATCCTATTGTATGTACATTTTACATCCAAGACAAATTAAAAAAAAACAGTGCAGTGCACAGAGCTAGGACTTTACCTATAATGGGGTGAAGGATAACCACTGGCAGCACAATTCAGGATGATTTCAGATTTTGATAAATCCAAAGGAAAAATAACATCATGTGGCTCCTGGGTAAAAACAGGACGACTCAAGAGACCAGCACCTGAAAAGAGAAGAGTGAACACCATGTGAAAACATTTGATCCTGGTTTGAATCCAACTCTGTATTCGATATCAAGACAATATACATTTTTTTAACTTTTATTTTGAAACAACCTCAAATACATAGAAAATTGTAAGAATAGTACAAAGAAATACTTTTTTCTGAACCATTTAGAATAATTTTGCAAACCAATGCCACATCATCCCAAAAAACTTTTGTATTTTCTAAAAAGGACATTCTTGTACATAACCACAGTAAAACCATCAAATTAAAAAAAATTGAGCCCCATTTCACCATTTTTCTAATGAAATCTTTTATAGCAAAAAGGATCCAGTCGAGAATCACAGTTTTCATTTAACTGTATCTTTTTCGTCTTCTTCAGTGTGGGACAGTTCCATAATCTTTCCTTGATTTTTTTGCTTTGACATCACCGAAGATTACATAGCCTGAATTTGGTAAAGTTTCACTCACTCTGGCTTGTCTGTGCAGTCAGCTACCAAAGACAGTGGACCTGGTAGGAGCTGTATGTTGAGGGTACAGGTAATAAAAGGGTCTATAAAGACTTTAAAAAAAAACAATAATAAAACCAGTGAAAATTGGCTCTTCTTTTAAAAAACTATCACCTTGAAGAACAAATATTTGCAGCCAGGCAAAATAAATCATTTTGTTAGCTTTATTTTCAATTATAAGTTCAGTTTAGTCCATAAATAACCTAGAAGTGAAGACAGGTTTTAATTCTAGCCTAGTCAGTTATCACTACATAATGGTGGACAATTTACTTAACTCTCGGCTGTAAAATAGCAATATTTAGTCTTATGTGTTTGTATTGTTGTAAAAGCTAGTTGAGAAAGAATGGACTGAAGATGCAATGCAGACTCTTTTCACTTCAACAGCTAATGAAATGGGCAAGAAATTAAAATGCAAATAAACAACAAGTAAACAACAGAAATGAACAATGTCTGAAGAAGAAAAGGCACAAATCCCAAAGCCATTGACTTTCATTGAAACAAAGATGCAAACAACACAACAGTAGTGCAGTAAGAAGAGTTTGCCCTGCCCACAGAAGTGAATTTTTGAGTCCCTAATCTCATCCTCACCTCCAGTGAGATTTACTGGTGAGATGACAAAACGCTGAGAACTCTCATAACAACCTCTAGTTCTGGAATTAAGCACATTTATATAATGTATTTTAATTTTTATAATCATATGTAATGTATTTTAATCTTTTTCCTCTTCACCCAGAAGAGGAGTGACAGAGCTTATGGTGAGCAGAGAGTGAAACAGGGAAGTGTGAATAGTAAAGCTGACTGTATTGTACAGACTAATAGTTTCATACCTGAACACTCACTTGGTAAAACTTCTCCAGCTCTAATAAACAATGTATCTCCCCAGGGAAGTATACCCATGACTCCTCCACCAATAATGTTGCTACACACCACTTATAAATACATAAACAAACAAACGAAACCCTTAAAATAGAAGTACCTAAGTCTTCTAATAAACATTGAACTTCCCTCAATCCCATCGTTCCCTCAAGTTACAAAATGTGGGTATTCTTGATGTATCCAGCTTCCAAACTGGAGCTAATAAGAGGGAGAAAAAAAAAAAGGTCCCCAATATGATGAGACGAAAGCTAAGAAATATCCCTCTCTAAAGTGATACGTGAATTGTCTGTACACATTTCCTCAAGTTTGAGTAAATGAAAAGAAAGGGAAGAGTAACTATGCAAATATATTGCAGTAATAAAAGTGAAAAATATAGTATGCCAAAGATAGACGGAATACCAATCTAGGAAATTTCTCAAAATTATTTCATGCTGTAGAGTAAGAAAATGAATTCAGAGTAAGCTAACATAACTCAAAGGCAATGAAAATACAAACAATAGAGTCAGATAAATCAGGAGGTTGCAAATGTAAGGATACAAATTGCAAACCAA
Organism: Meles meles; assembly: GCF_922984935.1. Classification (NCBI taxonomy): domain Eukaryota; kingdom Metazoa; phylum Chordata; class Mammalia; order Carnivora; family Mustelidae; genus Meles; species Meles meles. Next base: position 44,361,788 of record NC_060085.1, on the reverse strand, counting down.
AGAGCATCACTAAAGAACTAAGTAATCAATTAGAATAGGTAAGAAACAAAAACAGACACTCACTGAAGTCAAATTACTGACATAAAGGACATTTTGAGGTAACTGTAATTAATGAATTTGAAAAAGCACAGATAAAAAGCAACTGAAAAATAGTCAATGAACAAGAAAGATAAAGATGAACAAACATAAAATCTTTGATGTCATTGAGATAGAGAATAAAACAAGCTTACCAGCAGCAGATACTATAAAGAAAATTTCCCATATATTTAAAGAATATACCATGTTTTAGGGACATTTAAGAGAAAGCACTTAATACCAAGACATGTGTTAGTTAAGTGATCTTTAATGAAAAGCTTAACAAGACCAGGTTGAAAGAGAGGATCAACTAAAAGAGTGAAAGAAAATATTAAATTAATCTAGATTTTAAGATGGTAGCCTTCTATACCAGAAGACAGTGGGCAAGAAAGTCTACAATATTCTGAATAAAAGGGTGACGTCACTATTATCATCCCCCATATATCTTCCAGGTATAATGGCATTCAACATTCTTTATCATAAAAAAAGAAACCTTCAGGGGACTGTAACATAAATGACTATTCTTAAAGAAATGACTTAACAATGAAATCCATCCAATTAAAAATGAACCAATATATAAATCTCAAGAAAGGAGGAATAGGAGGCATTTTGAATATATATAAATATAAAACCAGTACTTAAAACCCATGTTATTTTTAGTTATAGAACAGAATATGAAAGCTATAAACTTGGATAATGTAAATATAATAATATATTTAGAAAAATGAAGGGTCATAACAGATAGAAATGTGTGAGCGCTAAGGTGCCTGGATAGCTCAGTTGGTTAAGCATCTAACTTTTGATTTCAGCTCAGGTCATCATTTCAGCGTCCTGGAATTAAACCCTGAGTCTGGCTCTTCACTCAGCATGGAGTCTGCCAGAGAATTTCTCTCTCCCTCTCCACCTGCCCCTCCCCCTTTCTCTATCTCTCTCATTCTGCTTCTAAAATAAATAAATCTTCAAAAAAATGTGAGTGCTAATGTCATCTTTTATAGCAAAGAGTTAAATGATAAAAATACATATATAAGTATATACAATTTTTAAAAGCATAAACACTATAACCATTTAGTATTATTTAGTACATTTTAGAGAAATCTTTTAGAAAAATACAAATATATATATATATACATATATCTTTGTTGACTGAAATAATTTATTAGAAGTTCAAAATTCTCTACATTTTTATTTTTACTTTTACTTTATTCTCTTCATTTTACTTTATTTTTACTTTTGATAAACTAAAATTTAATTCTCATGTTAAAAGTAGTATCTATGGTATGATTGCATTTTTATAAAAGTGTTTTTCTATGCATTTATCTATCTACATATTAATCTATATTCTCTGTATTTAGATGCACAAAAAGATTGCTATAAATTTTATCAAATGTTAGTAATTTTTATTTTGGGGGAGAGTTTTATTTAGGATAAAGGTTTTCATTTTGCTTGCATAATTTTTCATAGTTTGAATATTTAAAGTGAACATGGAATACACCAAAGAAAATACAGTTGACTCTTTTTTTTTTTTCCATTTTATTTATTTTTTCAGTGTAACAGTATTCATTCTTTTTGCACAACACCCAGTGCTCCATGCAAAACGTGCCCTCCCCATTACCCACTACCTGTTCCCCCAACCTCCCACCCCTGATCCTTCAAAACCCTCAGGTTGTTTTTCAGAGTCCATAGTCTCTTATGGTTCGCCTCCCCTCCCCAATGTCCATAGCCCGCTCCCCCTCTCCCAATCCCACCTCCCCCCAGCAACCCCCAGTTTGTTTTGTGAGATTAAGAGTCATTTATGGTTTGTCTCCCTCCCAATCCCATCTTGTTTCATTTATTCTTCTCCTATCCCCCTACCCCGCCATGTTGCTTCTCCATGTCCTCATATCAGGGAGATCATATGATAGTTGTCTTTCTCCGATTGACTTATTTCACTAAGCATGATACGCTCTAGTTCCATCCACGTCGTCGCAAATGGCAAGATTTCATTTCTTTTGATGGCTGCATAGTATTCCATTGTGTATATATACCACATCTTCTTGATCCATTCATCTGTTGATGGACATCTAGGTTCTTTCCATAGTCTGGCTATTGTAGACATTGCTGCTATAAACATTCGGGTACACGTGCCCCTTCGGATCACTATGTTTGTATCTTTAGGGTAAATACTCAGTAGTGCAATTGCTGGGTCATAGGGTAGTTCTATTTTCAACATTTTGAGGAACCTCCATGCTGTTTTCCAGAGTGGTTGCACCAGCTTGCATTCCCACCAACAGTGGAGGAGGGTTCCCCTTTCTCCACATCCTCTCCAGCATCTGTCATTTCCTGACTTGTTCATTTTAGCCATTCTGACTGGTGTGAGGTGATATCTCATTGTGGTTTTGATTTGTATTTCCCTGATGCCGAGTGACGTGGAGCACTTTTTCATGTGTCTGTTGGCCATCTGGATGTCTTCTTTGCAGAAATGTCTGTTCATGTCCTCTGCCCATTTCTTGATTGGATTGTTTGTTCTTTGGGTGTTGAGTTTGCTAAGTTCCTTATAGATTTTGGATACAAGCAATCTACACATTTAATGCAATCCCTATCAAAATACCATCCATTTTTTTCAAAGAAATGGAACAAATAATCCTAAAATTTATATGGAACCAGAAAAGACCTCGAATAGCCAAAGGAATATTGAAGAACAAAGCCAAAGTTGGTGGCATCACAATTCCGGACTTCAAGCTCTATTACAAAGCTGTCATCATCAAGACAGCATGGTACTGGCACAAAAACAGACACATAGATCAGTGGAACAGAATAGAGAGCCCAGAAATCGACCCTCAACTCTATGGCCAACTCATCTTCGACAAAGCAGGAAAGAATGTCCAATGGAAAAAAGACAGCCTCTTCAATAAATGGTGCTGGGAAAATTGGACAGCCACATGCAGAAAAATGAAATTGGACCACTTCCTTACACCACACACGAAAATAGACTCCAAATGGATGAAGGACCTCAATGTGAGAAAGGAATCCATCAAAATCCTTGAGGAGAACGCAGGCAGCAACCTCTTCGACCTCAGCCACAGCAACATCTTCCTAGGAACAACGGCAAAGGCAAGGGAAGCAAGGGCAAAAATGAACTATTGGGATTTCATCAAGATCAAAAGCTTTTGCACAGCAAAGGAAACAGTTAACAAAACCAAAAGACAGCTGACAGAATGGGAGAAGATATTTGCAAACGACATATCAGATAAAGGGCTAGTATCCAAAATCTACAGTTGACTCTTGAACAAGAGTTTCAATTGTGTCGTCTACTTACATGCAGGTTATTTATTGTACATATTGTAAATGTATTTTCTGTTTCTTATAATTTTTCTTAATAACTTTTTTAAATTAAACATTTTTTTGAAATTTATTTATTTGAGAGAGAGAAAGAGAGAGCACAAGTGGGATGAGGGGCAGAGGGAGAAGCAGACTCCTTTCCAAGCAAGGACCCCAGTGTAGGACTTGATCCCAGGCCTCTAGGGTAGTGACCTGAGTCCAAGGTAGATGCTTAACCAAGTGAGCCACCCAGGCACCCTAATACCATTTTATTGTCCCTAGCTTACTTTATTGTAAGAATATAGTATTTAACACATAACAGACAAAATACATGTTAACCAACTGTTTATGTTATCAGCAGGTCTTCTGGGCAACAGTAGGCAGTTGCCCAGTTAAGTTTTGGGGAATCAAAGTTACACATGAATTTTTAAGTGCATAGAGGGTCGGCAACCCTAACAGCCATAGTGTCCAAAGATCAACTGTAACAGATTTTCTTTTTAAATGAAGGAAAGAAACTGAAAACAAATAAGTTGAGGTGGTAATCTAATTTTTAACGGCAGAATATAAATGGCCTTTCTGTTCTTTTTGTAGAAATTTCCAAACACCCTCCTCCCCCGCAAAAGGAAACCTGCCTAAAATAATGCATATTAATTAACCACCTAGCAGAGTGCCATGCACAAAAGAGGCAGACAAGAAATTTTCGTTTATTTACCTTCCTTTACTTTCACTCCAAGGTAAGCACTGTTCAAACTTCATATAATCAAAATTTGGCGTATAACTTGACTTAATAATACCTTATATTTGGGATAGTGATTTGTGATTTTCAAAGGACCTTTATACATACCAATTAACAAACTAAATCCCTGTGGTACCCTTTGAAGGACACATTTTCATTCCCATTTGGTAGATTAAGAATTTACAACTAATAAAACAAGGCATTTTGTAACAAACTGGTTTATTTTGGAAGACACAAAGCTTGCCGTAGTGAATTATCATCACTTGGTATCTTATTTATTCATTTATATTTGCTATGATCAATATTTTAAGAGCTTGAGTTCATACCAGTGAAAAGTCTAGCTTGTCAACTAATTGGTCTCTTTTAGTAAATTTTCAGGTTTTTTTTTTTTCCCAAGACTGTAATGGAATGGTTAAATAATAGCATACTTTTGTTGCTTTGTTTATACTGACAGAAAGCAAAGACAACACTGATTTTCTATATAAGAACAATTAAAACTTTGACAATATGATATCAAAACCAAGAAATCAAAATGTTTTTTCAAATACTTTAAGAAGGTACTAGAGGTTAGGAAGAGTGTTGACAATAATTAAATAATTGTATTGATAATACCTACTATTATAAAATCACCTGTGATTATAAAGCTACTCTAAAATTGCTTTACTTGACAGTAAAGCAAGAACTCTGCAATAAAGGTACACTGAAAAATAATACCTTTATTTTTTAATTTTTATTTTAAAATTAAAATTTAATTTAATTTATTTAAATTTAAATTTAAAAATTTAATTTTCATTTAATTTTTAATTTTAATTTTTATACTTTAATGGTAATTAAAAGAAAATCATACAGTTGTTGAAAATTACCATAAGTTTCCATCCCAGTTTTCTTCCTCTTTCATCTTCCGTGGAATTAAAACATGTATATTCTGTGATCTAATACTAGATTGAACCTACCAGTGTCGAAAGTTCATTGTTATCCCCTTGAATATTAAGAACATTTGATTGTATCCAAGGCAGTCACATTCTTGCATTTGTGAACAGTTCCATGAAACTGTTCATGGAAAATCAGCTCTTAACCCATGCTATAAGTCATGTCATCTTTCATAGCAAAAAGTCAATTTTTTTTTATAGTAAAAAGTCCTGTTTGATTTACTTTACCTTTGTGGCCATGAGTGAATATTACCTGCTGGGCTGCTGTGTTTCTCTCTCTGGTAACAAGCAAATACTAAGACATGGTAGTCATGGATTGTTACTTAAATAGAGATGAAGCATTCAGGAATATTAGAGCAATCCATTTTCTATAAAACTCGTGAAGAGTTACAGAACACTAGTCTATATAGACAGACTGAGACAGACAGAAAGACAAGCAGTAGAATGATGGAGAGAAAGAATAACTGAAGAAAGAGTGGCTTTATTCTCTGAGATTTTTAATCTATCGTTCCAGTTTTTGGTGAGACCAGCCTTTGGGTTCTATTAACCATCAACTCTACTAATTTCTGTTTTTGAAAAGAGATTTTAGGAATACAGATTCAAAACAATAAACAATAGAACGAAATCACTGTTGTGCTGCTTCTCCTCTCTCTAGGACTATGAAAGCATAAACAACATGGGTAGTCAACTATTTGTTTTCAGAAGTCATTAAGGGCAAATTCAAGCACATGAGAAGCCTCCTATCTAAAAGAACACAGAATTTTAAAAAAAATGTATTATCCATGGTTTTACTTAAAACTCATTGTTTGGACTTGGGGAAATTTCAGATTTCACAGAGGGGCAAGAATATATATCTCCAAGGTCACACCCAGTTAGAAAGTTTCTGGAATTTTTGTGTCACTATCTTATCCCTCCCAATATAGCTCACTATCCAGGCTCCTGGCACTCCCTAGATGTCTTCTACTACATAAGTTTGATTTCTAAAATCATTTTTGGGGCACCTAGTGGGCTCTATCAGTTAAGTGCTGACTCTTGATTTTGGCTCTGGTCATGATCTCAAGGTCGTGAGATTGAGCCCCATGAAGGGGCTATATGAGATTCTCTCCCTCTCCTTCTGCCTCTCTCACCTGCTAGTACATGGGTGTCCCCCCTTCTCTCAAATAAACAAATAAATAAAATCTTAAAAAATTTTTTCAATTCACTAAAAATAGAACAACACAAAAAATAAGTAAAGTTTGATGATATGTTACCTGGTTTTACCAAAGAGGAAACAAATACCAGGGCATGTAACCAACATGACTGCACAGGGCTCACGCTTAGAAGGGCCCTGCATTTCTGGTTTAATGTTCTGAAGCACAGCCTTAACAGTCTTAATACTGTTAGTCGTAAGTTTGAGCTTTGTAAGTGAAGCCTGATGAATCTGGTGAGCACTGAGTGCTTGGTGCCTTGGCTAACACCTGGTGCCTCCCACCACCACCAAGTTTGCCTCTCCAGAACCCTATATTTTCAGAATGCCCCATGCCCTGCAAATTATGTAGTTGGTCCTGACTAAGCATATAGAAGTTCAATGACTTGTTCAAAATCACACTGCTAGTGAAATTCCAGAACTAGCACTCAAACTCAAATCCAGGTTTGACTCAAAGTCCAGGGTTGCACATACTACAATATAAGCACTTAAAGTATGAGTTCTGCATACTTTCAGGACTAACGAGGCTCTGTCCTCTCTGGCTTTGTTTTCTTTCCAAGCCTTCTTGATAGTTTCCAAACCACACTCTTAATTCTGTTTAACCTAACTTAGACTACAGTCAATTATGTCTTCTCAGAAATTTAGGTTCAGAAGGAGAAAACATTAAAGACTGCTCAGAAATTTGGTGTTTTTCAAAAGGAAGGAAAAAAGAAAGGTCATTTTATAGCTAAGAAATACATATTATTCACACTTGCAGATGTTCATTTTCAAGAGTCTTTGTGGCTTACAGGTTTAGGTGTCCAGTAAACAGATATACTGTTGTGGCTGTATAGTGAGGGCTGGGTTAGAGAAACTGAGTTTTGGAAACATTGGCCTTTAAATTCTAATGAAAAGAGAATTTTGCTCTAATAATGGTTTGATGGTAATCACTCTACAAATATATTTTAAATTGGTTCAAAAGTAGGTTCCCATGTTCATTGCAGCACTGGCCAAGACATGGAAACAACCTAAGTGTCCATCAGTGAATCAACAGATAAAAAAATTGGTATATACATAGATGGAATATTATTCAGCCATAAAGAAGGAAATACTGTAGTTTGTGACAATATGGCTAAACCTTAAGATCATTATGCTAGGTGAAATAAGCCAGACAGAGAAAGACAAATGCTGTATGATCTCACTTATATGTGGACTCTTAAAGGACTGAATTCATAAAAACAGAAAATGTGGGAGAAAAGGGTGGAGGTGGGGAGGAGTTGAGAGAGCATGGAAATAGATGAAGGCTGTCAAAGCGAACAATTTCCTGCTATAAGATAAATAAGTTTTGGGGATAAAATATCTAGCATGATGGCTATAGTTAGTAAGAGTATATTATAGGGGTACCTGGGTGGTTCAGTCAGTTGGGTGTCTGCCTTTGGCTCGGGTCATGATCCCAGGTCCTGGATTCCTTGCTCAGCTTTGGGTTCCCTGCTCAGCAGGGAGCCTGCTTCTCCCTCTCCTCCTCACTAGTGCTCTCTCTTGCTACCTCTGTTGCTTTCTCTGTGTCTCTCTCTCTCAAACAAATAAATAAAATCTTAAAACAAAAACAAGAGTATATTGCATATTTGAAAATTGCTAAGAGAATAGATCTTAAAAATTCTCAACACAAAGAGAAAAAAACTGTTACTATGTGAGGTGATGAGCGTGCTTACTAAATTTATGTAGTAATCATTTTACAATATATATTCATACATCAAATCATTACATCATAAACCTTAAACTTACACAATGTTATATATCAATTATATCTCAATAAGTTGGAAAAAAAGGCAGAGTTTCAAAATAGTTTTAAATTCAAACCTTAACTAGAATCAAGCCATACTTTGAAACTGGCATTCATTTTACAACCTGGATAATCAGTGAGCCCCTATTCAAGCAAACATCAAAAATGAGGAGGAGGAGTTTAGTATCTACCTGACAGTGGCCATACTTGATATTCTTTCCTGCAACAGACATTTGGGAAGACAGTTTTTAACTGAGAAAATACTTTGAACGTAACAGAATCATTCTGGTTATTTTTACATCAGACACTCTAAGCAGAAAAAACTAATGGTATACACTCGGTATACAATGTGTATACATGCACACCTACAGTATTTGGTCCTATCAGACGTTTATAGTGACCTAGTGATTAGAAGGCTGAGCATTAAACCTGTCTGGGAAGTATATGACACATCAGAAGTGGTACACAGATCATAAAGTAAATCATAGTAGTGTGCATTACCATACATTTTACATTTTGTTGATCTCTGCAGTTTAAAACCAAACCAAACACAATTATACATCATTATTTATATATTGCCAGTAGACAGTAATAAAAGGTAACATAAATAAGTTCAACGAAGTTTTATTAGCTCTAATCATTTCCTGAAACTTCTTCAGGTGCTGATAATATAAAAATAAATAAATAAATTGCACTCAAGGAGCTTATAATCAAATAAGGGCAAATGGGGAATGTAGTAAGTGCCAGCGATAAAGATGAACTTGTACATGAATTATCTTACTTTATCCTCACAAGAACTCTGACATGTAAATTCTAATATCACCAATTTATGTGTAAAGAAATCGAGGTTTAGAGAATTAGGTAATTTGTTCAATACTGAACAGTTAGAGAGTGGTAGTATCCAATTCTGAATCTAGGCAATCCGACTCCAGAACACACACGCCAAGTCACTGTGATATATAGTCCAAGAAGGGAAGCAGACATGAAAACAAATAACTGACTAGAAATATTACAGGATAAGTGTTATATCAAAAGCATAATTATACTTTTAAGGAAGTGCAAAGAGGAAGTGATTAATTCTGCCTAGAGGTTAAGAAAGACTGACAAAAAAGGAATTATTTGAGCTATGTATAAGACAATTAGAATGAGAATGCCTTTGAAAGGGAAAGGTGTAGAAAGGAAATTCTAAGACTAGCTTAAATAAAGATATGAAAGTATTTGTCCCTCAGAAAAAAATATAACTAGTATCGAAGGTAGGAGAATAACAAGATATAGACATGGAATGGTATATTTAGAATATTTTGAAGGCCCTTAAATGACATTACAGAGGTTTGAACTGGATGTGTTAACAGCTAGAAAACATGGAAGTGTTTTCAGTTTTAAGCAGGTATATGACATGCTTAGATTAATGATTAACTGGAGGAAGGACAGGGGAAGAGAACCATGAGTCAGGGAAATTATTTATCAAACATTTGAAAACACTGAGATAATTGTGGCATTGTCAATAGGAATGAAGAGACTGAGAACAATGTCAGAGCTCTTTTGAAGTGTTTCGAGGCAATACCAATAGAATGATGTAACTGCTTTGAAGTTAGAGATGAGGGAAAGTGAACATTCAAGATTCCTCTGAGCTATCTGTGATGGATGAAGGCAAGAGTGCACATCTGTAGGCTTCCTTAACTATTAAAGGAAGAAGGAAAAAGAGAAGGAGAAAGATGAGGGCACTGAGGATGGATGAAAGGAGATGAGAAAGCAGCTACAAGTTCAATTCATTATTTATTGATTGATTGAACAGGAATTTATTTGTGGGATTACCATTTGCAAAAGCTATCTTTGGGTCTGGAAAATATAGCAACGAAAAAACCTGCTGATAAGCTGTTCTAATGGAGCCTGTATTCTAACTGGGGGAGGCATAAACTAAGTCAACAAGTAAACATGTTGTACATGAGATGGTATTAAGTGCAATGGAGAAAAATAAAGAGTGAGCTAGGAATTCTGGGCTAGTTGGGGTGTTATTTTATAAAATATGGCAAAGGAATATATATCACTTATTTGGTACATCTGAACAGGGAGTGGTTAGCTTTGGCAAGTAGGGATAATGGGCCAAATAAGACAAAGGGAAAATACACCGTTATATTGTAGCAATGTAGAGATCACAGAGCACTTAGCAAGAATTGAGTAGAGTATGGATCCTGAATGGAGTATGGTCAAGGAGCAATGTGAAGAGAGGAAATTGAGACAATAAACATGAAAAAAAATTATAAAGAGTTTTTCCATGAAGAGTCCAGAGAATTAGGGTAGAAGAATGCAGGGTCAAAGGCACATTTTGTTGAGATAAAATATGACAACACATTTGCATGCTACTGGACATGATTCAGTATAGTGTGAACAAGATGATCCGCAATAGGATGCCTGGGTGTCATAGATGGTTAAGTGTCTGCCTTCAGCCCAGGTCATGATCACAGGATCCTGGGATCAAGTCCTGCATTGGGCTCCCTGCTCAGCGGGGAGCCTACTTCTCCCTCTCCTCCCTGCTTATGCTCTCTCTCACTATCTCTGTTGATATCTCTGTTTCTCTCAAATAAATAAATAAAATATTTTTTTAAAAAAGGAAAATACTGTATTAAAAAAAAAAAAAGATGATGCACAATAGAGGAAGATAGTATCTGGAGTGATGCTGTTGAAGAAGTGCCAGAGGAGGGATCCAGTATCTTTGTAGTGAGTGGCTTTAGAAACAAAGTTTTCTTCCATGGTAAAAGGAGGGAAGGCATAGTGTATAAAGACAGGTAGAAAATATACTGATACATGTGAGGTTAAAAGCATGCTAAAATTATCTTCTGATGGGGCACCTGGGTGGCTCATTCAGTTAAGCGGCTGCTTTCTGCTCAGGTCATGATGTCAGTGTCATGGGATAGAGCCCCACATCTGGCTCCCTGCTCAGTGGAGAGCCTGCTTCTCCCTCTCCCTCTGCCTTCTGCTCTGCCTACTTGTACTCTGTATCTCTGTGTCAAATAAATAAAACCTTTTAAAAAATTATCTTCTGGGGGTGCCTGGTTCAGTGGGTTAAATGCTCTGCCTTCAGCCTCAGGTCATGATTTCAGGGGCCTGGGATCGAACCCCACATTGGGCTCTCTGCTTGGCAGGGAGCCTGCTTACCCTCTCTCTCTGCCTGCCTCTCTGCTTACTTGTGATCTCTATCTCTGTCAAATAGATAAATAAAATCTTTAATAAAAAAATTATCTTCTGATATTTTCCTTACTTTCTTAGGAAGGAGGAAGAAATATTATTAGCTCCGACAGATGATGGGAGAGAAAGTGCAGGAAGTTTGAGAGGAGATGACAATGTGTAAAATGATCATCAGGAGAATGGAAAAGTGACAGAGCAGAGAGATGTGATAGGCCATTATTACAGGCCAATCATTTGTGAAAGATTTCAAAGCTGACACAAGATTATTAATGGGTATTCTGTCCAGTGCATTTTTGGGGATTAACTCTGCCTTTCAATGGCTTTCATCTATTTTACAAGTAAGGACGAGAAAACTGTTAAGAATGCAAATGATTCAGGGGCGCCTGGGTGGTTCAGTGGGTTAAGAATGCAAATGATTCTTAAACACTGAAATGCAAATTGAATTGTGCCCAGTACAAAATCATTTTTTTCTCTTTTTCTCTTGTGGATAAACCAGGCTTTTGTTTTATTTTTTGTATCATCATTCATGAAATATCATTGGCATACAATGAAATTTAGCCATAATAAAACCATTTTGTATCCATTTATAAATCCATTTTACCATTTCTTACTGCCTATGCACACATGGTTTTTGAATTCTACTTTGAACAAGTTGCAACATTTCACTGGTTCCCACATTAATTAGTTTGTTAAACAAAATCTTTCATATGGGTTCATTTATATTCATTGGAGAATCATTATTTTGCTATTTTAAAAATACCATTAAAACTCACTCAATATGAGCTGCCAGTAAGATTCATAGATGTAGAACCACTTGCGAGCTATAAGTAGGAATTGGCTGGGAAGAAAGGCAGACTCAAAGGGCATTGCTCTGTAAAGTAAGTACCAACATGGAATTGAGTAAAAGAAAAACTGAAGATGGAAAACCAGGGATTATCAACATCTTTAGAACTGACAAAAGAGAGAAAAGAGCCAAAAAATTCCAAGAAGGTCTATTTGAGAAATCGAGATTATTTTACCCGAATCATTTTATTAATTATCTGTTGCTACCCTAACAAATTATCTCAAACTTGGTAGCATAAAACTACACGAATTTATTATCTTACAGTCCTGTAGATTAGAATTCCTAAATGGGTCTCACTGAAATAAAACCAAGGTGTTGATAGAGTTGCAACCCCTTCTTGAGAGTCTCCAGCATAGAAGGTGTTTCCTTGCTTTTTCTAAATTCTGGAAGCTGCCTGCATTCCTTAGCTTGTGGACTCCTTTTTCCATCTTCAAAACCAACGATAGTACATTGAGTCCTTTCACAGCAAATTACTCTATTCCTGCATAGTCACATTTCCCTCTGATTCTCCGTCTCCTTCTTCCACTATTAAGGACCCTTGTGATTACAGTGGGCTCAACCAGATAATCCAGGATATACTTCCTCTTAAATCAGTTGATTAGTAACCTTTATTCCATCTGCAACTTTAATTCCCCTTTGCCATATAACCTATCATATTCACATGTTCCAGGGATTAGGACATGGACAACTTTGGGGCCGTTATCCTGCTGATCCCCTCCATCATATGGGAGGCCAAGAAAGGAGAGTTTGTAATAGAAGACATAGTTAAGATTGTTAGTGTGAGAGAATAGTGAAAAACAAGAACAACACAACCTTACTGGGTAATCAGAAAATCTTTAATTTTTTTTTTTCCTTTTAAGGATTTCATTTATTTATTTGACACAGAGAGAGAGTGAGAGAGAGAGATTGATCACAAGTAGGCAGAGAGGCAGGCAGAGAAAGGAGGGAAGCAGGCTCTCCGTGCAGCAGAGAACACAACTCGGGCCTCAATCTCAGGAACCTGAGATCACCACCTGAGCCGAAGGCAGAGGCTTAACCCACTGAGCCACCCAGGTGCCCTAATCTTTCGTTTCTTTAGGAGAAATTTCATGATCAAAGTCAAGATGGATTGGTAGACAAGGCCAAATTTAAGGTAAACTGAAGGCTGAAAGCAAACTACGGCATGGAATAGAAACAACACAGAGGTCAGTGGCAAAGGAAAGAAAGAGATAAGTGAGTGGGGTCTAGAGGACCTGTTTGTATATGTGCGTTTCCGTTTTGATTATTTGTAATTTCAGGACTAGTGAGAGAAGCTGATTTGTAGGCTGATGCTAAGGGACCAACTGAGAGGCAAACTCAGATTCTCTCCTTTGAACTTCTGGGTTTTTGACACTATTACTTCCATAATTTAGAGCATTTCAACCTTATATAACCTCTGAAAAGTAACAGCACGCTGTCAAGTATACAAAGCAGCTAAAAGCACTTTATGATGTCCCACAGTGAACACGTTAGAAAGTCCCACAAAACCAAGTGTTATCATTGGTCCCACTGGATGCTCTCTGAGCTAAGATTGTGTCTGCCTGAAATGGCATTGATTCCGTGTGTATACCAATAACAAACTAAAAGGAGAACGTTTGGAAAAAGAGAAATAAATGAGAAAAGCACTCTTAAAATCTGTGAATAGCCAAGATAGACACAAACCCCAAATGTACATTACTTGGTGATGACTGATATAATTTTGGTAACAGAATATGACAAATAAGCATGCTGACCCATCAATCCTGTTTCATGCTTATTGCCAACATGCATATCTTAATGAAATCTGTAGTTTTGGGGTGAAAAGTCACCCAAGTGGCCTCCTTTGGAAAGCTGAGATTGTACCTCATTCCCACGTGTGTCATCTATGCCTTCCTGCTTTCTCAAGTTGAATTCCATCTCTCATTCCAGGCACGTACTTCTCCTGCCCTCTGTGCCATGCAAAAATGCCAACAAATTTGTCAGAAAAGATTTGCCCTTTGTGAAACTAGCCTGATTAAGTTTTATCAGCTCATATCTCTCTGGATGTTTGGTAACCTCATTCCTTATTACTGTCTCAGAGATCTTGCCTAAAGCCAAGGGCAGATCTGCTCATTTATAATTTCCTGGTTGTTTCTCAACTCTTTTCTCACAGATTGGGGTGAGGTATTTTTGTTTTTGTTTTGCCCCTATCTCCCTCTGTGAAATACTTGTGCTAAGGTTCCCTCATTTTAGTTTAAAACTTATTTAGACATAGATTTATATGTTTGCCAATTTATCACCATGAAAGTTTCTTATAAATTTAAATTATTGGTTGATAAAGGTCTTTCATGCTTTTCCTCTACTTGCCAGTGTGATCTTTCTTATGAAGAAATGCTCCTTAGAGCAGAGGAGCAGTTGTTCTATTTCTCTTTTGCTACATCAGTTTAAACTTCATAAACACCATAATTACACTAGACTAAACTCGAATACGAAATAAGAAAATGAAATAGCATCCCCTGATTCATTATGCTATATTGTCTTCCTCCCAATATAAAGATTAAATGACAAGGATAGTTTACAAAGATGACAAACATGAGCTCGTTTTTTTGTTGTTGTTTTTTTTTTCCCCAGACTCATAAGCAACAAAAGATTTTTTTTTCTTTTATGAGTGGGGAAACTCATTGGTTTCCTGTGTGAGAGAAGCTCTTGACATTTTCTGTTGATTCTTTCAAGGTTCAGACAGTTCTAAATTTCGGTTCCTGTTTTTCCTCACTTGAATATTTGAACATAAACAGTCTCTCCAGTGATGCTGTACTGACTTCGTAAACATTTCACAAAGATGAGAAAAAAATCAGGCTTTTCCTTCTCCTCCTTCCTATTCATGTTCTACCTTCACATTCTTTATCAACTTGTTTCCCTGTTCTTAGCCATAGGGGAAAAGCTAGACAAGAGAAATACATGACACGTCTTACTGACATGGACTGCTATGGGGATGTAGGAACCAGCATTTTTTAACGTTTAAGGTTATGATTTTATGCCAGATAAAATAAAACATGCTTATTACAGGATATTTTTAAGTCTTAGAAAGGTAAAGAGAAAAAAAATACCCAATTTTGGATACTGGTATCTATAATTCCTGAATTTTTTCTGTACTGTGGTGTCAATTGTTAATCTCTACCATTACTCATGTAAAAAAGTAACAAAATTTCCCTACTACTAATGAGCACTTGTGAACTTTTCATTTTAATGGAACTACACATTTTGAAAGTTTCATAATAATCCATCATGTGACTAATATCCCTAAACAAAAAGTTTACATTTATCTATATTTTGTTTTTTACCATAAACAAATGCAATAAGAAATGCCTTTCCTATGCTGTATTTATAATTATTTTCTTAACATAATTTTCTATAATTAGAATTGATGGATCTAAAAGTGTTAATATTTGGGGTGTTCTAAAAATTATTATTAACTTCCATCTAATTGAATCCTATAAAGTCAGGAATGCTTTTAAGTGAAAATTTCATACCAACTGGGACTTGAAAGATAATTAACAATGATAATGACATTTTTGACAATTTACTAGCTGTCACATGTACTAACGTGGCATTTATTATCTAAATCTTACCACAAACTCTATAAGGAAAATGCTAATCCTTCCCCATTTTACAGAGGTTTGAACCTGAAATTAATCAATCTAACAACAGAAACCACAGTCTTAACAACCCTAAACAACAGGAATTAGGATGGAGAGATTCTTTAGAAAGAGGATAAGGTGAGTAAACGCAAATGCCTTGAATTGAGAGAAACCAGGAAACATTTGGAGAGCTTGAGTAATCCTTGTCAAGGAAGCCCACAAGAGAAGAGGCTAGAAAGACAGATATCTGAAGCCACACCAAGAAGTTGCTTTTAGCTACCTTAAAGAATGAGGAGCTCATCTTAAGGGCTTGGGAAGCCATTAATGTGACTTAAGTTTGTGATCACATTTTCAATTTGAAAAACGTATCCAAATTCTGAATGCAAATATGCCTAAGTGGTAGCTGCCAGGCTTGCATGCAAGGAGCTTAACAGGGAATCCTGATAGGAGGTGTTCTCCAGATAAGACGGAACCAGACTTAGGGCAAAACTACTTTTTTTCTTTATTATCCTATCAGACCTCAAAGGGTCTAAATGCTTCCGGCTTCTACAGATGCCATGACCTTGGCTGTTCCTTCTGCTGCTTTGGAGAAATCACAGGTAGCCCACCAGCGAGTGTGACATATACTCTGAGCCGCAGTTCAAACACAGCTGAGTGGATGCAGCTCTCTGAATGGCTGAATTAAAAGTACATGCTGTTTTGTTTTTCTTGACGAAGGAAAGAAAACAAAATCCTATTTGGCTCTTGATCTTTGAAAATGCAGACATTCATCATAATTTTCCATGTTGATTCCAAAGCTAAGACTAAAGCTAAGATCAGCAGAGAAACTGATTTAAATTTAACAAACATTGCTATCATACATAGGCTATTACTTACTTTATTAATTTTATTTGTTTCTCTTGGCACTAGCATGGAAGAAGCTGTTTTATAAACTCTTCACAAACACTAACAATTCACAGGTGCCAAGTGCTTTTGCTCACTTGAGTGCAAGTGATAATAATGAAGAGTTCACTTTCAAGCCACAAGTTAGCTCATAATCAGACTTCTTAGCACTGGACTTACTGCCTATCAGTAGCATGTACAATTTCTCCTCCTGTCCCTGCAATGACCAAAAAAACGGAACCCAAACAAATGGGCAGGAAAGAGAAGAAAGCTCTTATCGAGATACAGTTAACGGCATTTTTCACATTTCAAATTGCCATTTTTGGAATACCACATCTATGTATTATCTATCAGTTTCCTAGGACTGCCATAACAAATTACGACCAATTTAAGAGGCGCAAACCGATGACTTTATTCTCTTACAGTTCAGAAGGCTTAATGTCTAATAGGGTTGATTTGTTCTGGAGGTTCTGAGGGAAAAACCATCCTGTGCCTCTATCCTGGCCTCGGGGGTTATCAGCAATCTCTGGTGGTCTTAGGTCTGCATCACTCCAGTCTCTGAATCCAGCTTCATCATCACCTCTGTATCTCTGAGTATCGCCTTCTTTTCTCATAAAGACACCAGTCATTGGATTTAGAGCCCAATCAGAATCAGGATGATTTCATGTCAGTGGCCGTAACTAATTACATTTGCAAAGACTTATTTCCCATTCTTAATTTCTGGGGGGACATGAATTTTATGGAGGACATATTCAACCCACAACACTAAACCTCAGCATTTTTTTGGAAAGATGTTTGGTGTGGTAACATAGGTTATGTGGAGCATTTTGGAGGGGAAAAAAATCCCTAATTAATAAGTCAACGAAAAGGATTTAAGGCTGTCCCTTTATTCCTTTCATTAGAGCTGTTCCAAATTTCTCTGACTCTTCAACTCTAAAATAAAAATTGTGTATCTTCAAGGGGCAATTTAATATTGTGTGTTTTTCAAACTACTTTGAAGGCAGATTTTTGTTGGTTTTTGGTAGCACCTCATTAGTTCATTTTGTTTGTTTTGGGTTTTGTTTTGTTTTCTTATGTACAGTTCTTTGGAAATACTGGAGAAGACAAGCCTCAAGTAGTTCAGAAGATGGAGTCCACTTCTTTTCCTGTGTTCCAGTATCTCTCAGAATTCTGTCCTAAACTCTAGCACAACTGGACTACACATCTTGAGAAACCCAGCTGAAATAGTAAAACTGTCTGTCTTTGGTTTCTACTGTGATTTTCTGGAATCCTTATAAAACTGGAGCAATCACTTTTTAATAAAATTATTATAAAATGTTAATTGCTTTCTTTTATGAGTTGGGAGAATGAGGTGGTTTCCCAGAATAATAACTATCATGTAATTAGCACACATTACTGAGCACATTGAATATCTTATAAAATATTATTTAGTGTGTTTTAATCCATACAAGAACCCTGTAGGTACGACGATTATTACTATTTGACAGATAAGGAGAATGACATTCAGAGGGCTATGACTTGGCCATGTTCACAGAGCTGGTAAAATAAGAAGTCCAGGGACACCTGGGTGGCTCAGTTGGTTAAGCGGCTGCCTTCAGCTCAGGTCATGATCCCAGCGTCCTGGGATCGAGTCCCACATCGGGCTCCTTGCTTGGCAAGGGAGTCTGCTTCGCCCTCTGCCTCTGCCTGCAACTCACTGTGCCTGTGCTCACTCTCTCTCTCTCTAATAAATAAAAAAATAAAAAAATAATAAATAAATAAAATCGTAAAAAAAAAAAAAGCCCATGCTCTTTCTCACCATATAAGTACACATTTCACTATTTTATCACATTGTGCGTGTGTGCACGCACACATGCATGCTGGATTTACATCACTAAATGCTAAAGGTGTTATTTATTTATTTATTTTACTTTAGAACTCCTTAGGTTTCATTAAATGTGTGTGTAATTGATTTGGAGATAAAAATGTCCATATACGTATAACCTCTCATAACTATTTGACTTTGACAATTGAAACACTAGTACCCCAGCAAATCACGGGAGCTGATTAGCAAGGTTTCAGGGCTGTGCTTGGAACTGCTGACACCTCTATTACTGTTACATCCAGAAAATGTATGAGGTTAGAGATAAAATGGTCTAATTAACCAGGAGCTGCTTCAATATCCTCAACGACTGGACAAAGATTAATCAGAAACTGGAACCTAAGCTGAGAGATGATGCAGAGATGTGTGTCAATGAACAAGGACACCAAAATGACTAATAGCCAATTATGTCTATAACATGAAACAACTGGTTGAGAAATTCTCTAAGGCAGACATGGGAAATGAAGAGGGGAGTCTCTGAATTATCTCTTGTCTCACAGAAAATGCTTTTGTAGCTCAAGAGTTTCAGAGACTCTGACAGACACAAAAATGGCAGAAGATTAGTAATAAAATTAATGATGTAAAAGCTCTGTTTTCATCAGCGGCCCGCAGGTTTCTCCTTCCTCAGTTACTGGCCACTGACAGACATGTGGGAACTGTCCTAGGGTGGGCAGAAAGTATCACGGATGTCCTTTATGTCACTATTTTTGTTAACCTTTGAGTTCCCAGGACTTCCAACAGTACATGTGCATGTGATAATCCCACAATATATATCTGGTGCTTAAAAAAAATGGACAATACAATTAGGAGTCTAATATAATTAATGAATGTCCTATAAACCCATCACCACACACTTCATCGAATATAAAGGGTTTAATCTGTTTTTATTTTCATGGTAATGAAGGCATTCATACCATAGTTGGAAGAAAGGCAGGCAGGGACAAGAGGCCCACCCTAAGAGGAAACACCACCCTGGAAGGACCTCTCCACCCTTTCCTACCTGAACAACTACCTGATAGGTAGATGAGCATGTGGACAAAAACCTGATTGGGTGACATGTGCATAAAGGGTTAACCAGATTAAAATAGCTCCCCAGCACGCCCATAAAAACTCCCAGACTTAGAAACTCTGGTGGCAACCTCTCTCAGGTGCCTCCCTCTTTAGAAGCTTTGTACTATTGTTCAATAGGCTTTACTGTTTCTCAATAAACTTTACTCTGCTGCCCACCTCTCTTCCTCTGCTCTACCTCTTCATTCTCAGAGTGGCATGACCAGGAACTGCAGGCACTAAAGAAAAAGTAATCCCGCAACAACTATATGTTTTCAAATGAGTATTTACTTAGAGCTTACTATATACCAGGTTCTAGTCTACAGGCTTTTCATGCCTGATGTGTGTTTATCTTCATCACAACCATTTGTTCGTTCCTTAAGAAGTATTTATTGCTTCTTCTGTGCCACTTTTAGATGAACAGCATATAGCAGAAAACAAAACAAGCAAAAGAAATCCTCTCCTCCTGGATCTAAAAAGAAGACAGTGATATTACTACCACCCCTTTTGAGCAGAGCAGTTAAGCTATTTGTCTGAGGTCCTCAAGAGCCAGGTTCCAGGGTAGATTCAGATACTTAGTCCCTACTGCTAATCAGAGCATACTGCCTCTATACCAGCCACGATGTAAAGGTGTTCTGCACCACCTTTAATAGTAAATGTAATATTTCTGCAGCCATTACTATATTAAAGAAAGAAAGAAGACACAAGCTTTCTGGATGACTATTCAGCCTGAGCAAATGCCAAAAGCTGTTAAGCAATGCCTACTGCTAAAACAAATTCTTTCAGATTGTGTCGCCAAGGTTAAAGGAGTTATATCTGCAACTGCAAGCAAATTAATTTGGAGTTTTGCATCAACAATAATGAGATGGGGCAATAGGAATGTAACCTTTCATGTATCTTTTTGCTTTATAACAAAGAGAGCACCTTTCCAGGCTGGGAAAAAAAGAATTACTTGCTGCTGAGTTTTGTGCAAGCCTTTAATGCTGCTTCATAGTTTAAAAAAAAAAAAAATCAAAACACTTATTTGGCTGCTGAAACAATGGGTATCAGTTCTTATGTAAAGTATAGGACTTACAGTGATGTGTCCTCTAATAATGTAGAAATAAGATTACACTAAAGGTGAGAATAGTAAGATTCAGTATATAATGAATGAGATCAACTATCTGTCAAAATAGCCCCAGGGGTTGTCTAAATATGTACGTGAAAAGGGTTATTTAAGGGGTAAACTAAGAAGGCGGAACTATAGTACGTCTAACCGAAGGCTGTAAGTCTTAATCGGGTACATGTTACCATGAATGAATAAAGAGACCATTAACAACATAAAAATGTCTGCACAGATCCAGAAAAGAAAAGCAAAAAAAATGAGAACTTCGGAGTGTTTTTAAAGTACACTTCAGGCAGGGGAGATTTTAGGATGATAACTGAGACAATAACAATACTAACGCTGATTATGCATTTAATGGGTGTGGCAACTAGTCTAAGTGCTTATTAAGGAAAAAAAATTAAACTTGTCCAAGGGCATGTTTGCCTTTTGCCCAAAGATGTAATGTGTAAATCTTTGGAATGTCGTGATAATGTATATGATAAGAGTGTCCATTTACCTGGGGCCTTGCACCATGCCAGGTAGTTAATGCCCGCAACATGATCTACGGTGGATGCTTTGGGCTATACTGCACAGTCTATAATAACAATGTGATTTATGGTGCAGTGTGTGAAAGGTAAGGGGAAGCTTGAGCTTTGTGATATCAGCTTGATCTCCAGAGTGACTTGAGACTAAGGTAAGCCACATGGGCAATTAACCAAATCTACATGACTGACCATCAACAACAACCCAAATCAGGACTCAAGTGAGCTTCCCTGCATATTGCCCTGCATGGTTCCTGGGAGAAGTACGCACTGCCTGCCCATCTACTGGGAGAGTACAACTGTAGCCCTGCATGTGGGATTTCCTGGGCTCTGTTCTATGTGCTTCTGTCCTCAGCTTATTTGCATCTGTGTAATTTCATTGTGATAAAGCATAATGGTGAACACGATGGCTTTGTGTTCTGTGAATTCTTCAAGGGAATGGTCAAGCTTGAGAGTAATCTTGGGATCTTGAGAACTTGCAGTTAGTATCAGAAGTGAGGATGGTCTTGGGGATTCCTAACCTTTGCAGTGCATTACACATATTATTTGATACTCATAGCCAATTCATCAAGTTCAAGATCACATAGCTGAGGAGTAGCAAAGGTAAGGTTTGAACCCAACAGTCTGACTGCTAAGTTCATACATTTATCACTTTACATTACTCCCCACTAGCATAAAGAAGCATAAGGATGGTACTTTGTAAGGAACAGGGAGAATATGCATGGCTTCACCATAACAACTATCTCTCAGGACATTTTGGCAGACAGCCTCTCCTTTGCTATCCTGTCAGCCCCTCCCTTGTGGTGTCTTCAATAAACTTCTATATCCTTTAAAAAAAGACTATTCATATTGCATGTTGACCAACCAACTTCCTGATACAGAATTATTTTATAATGCAGATTTTATTATTTAGGTATAGTGAGCACAATTGATTGGGAGATGGCAGCCATTGAAAAGATAGCTTGCTATAGTTCCCTTGAGGACGGGAGATGCCACATCATTTGAGGCCACACAGGGGAGTACTGGGATCAATCAGGAAGCAGAGGAAAATGTAGGTAAGAGTGAAGGAACAGGCAAAGCAGGTTAAGAAGTCTTAGGATTGACTAGTTTCTATAATGTCATCAGCCTCTGGGATGTAGGGACTATCCTTCATTGCTTGGAACCTGGCGCTGGATGGATCCAGGCAGGAGAATAGGGCCAAAGTGTAAGAGTGGGGTGTGGATTGGTTCGTTTGCACATGAAAGACTCCTCAAAGGTGAGTCCTTTAATATCTGTAGGAACCAGCTAGATTTGGCAGTCTCTCCATGTCCAGCAACACTCAAGATGGTGAAGTACCAGAGATATAGAAATTAAGAAGCTATGATTAATACAATAATTCATAGTGCCAGGTAGCAAGAAAAAATAAATGGGCATACATCCTCAATGGGGTTGATATCAATCCCCAAGGAAGTAAAAATTGGCTTCACGGAGTATAAAGGGTGATGAAAACTCTTACTTTCTATGTATAAAGTACAGAAATAGATATATTATATAAACAGGTAAACTGTGTGTGTGTGTGTATATATATACATGGCATTAAAACTTCATGGGTAGAGGGGGGAGGAGCAAGATGGCAGAGGACTAGGAGACCTAAATATCAGGCAGGAGTTCAACTAGCTAATTATCAAACCATTCTGAACACCTACAAACTCAACAGGAGATAGAAGAGAAGAAGAGCAGCAATTGAACAGAAAAGCAACCACTTTCTGGAAGGTAGGACATGTGGAGAAGTGAATCTGAGGCAATATATGGGAAGATAGACTGTGGTGGGGAGGGGCTGGCTCCCAGCAAGCAGTAAGTGGAACACAAAATCAGAACTTTTAGAAGTCTGTTCCACTGAGGAAAGTCACTTCAGAGGCTAAGCAGGGGGTTAAGCCCTCGCTGGGACAGTGTGATCTCAGGACCTGCAGGATCACAAAAAGACAAGGATGTCTGAGTGCACTCCCAGGTATCAGAGTGGGGAAGCTGGTTGCAGAGACAGAGCCGAGGAGTGAGCTTTCAGATTGGGGTTACCTTAAACCATAATCCGAGGCACAGTTGGACCACTGCACTTTGAGCAGGGACCCCATAAGTGGCAGATCTGGGGAGACTCCCTCTTTCCTCCTCTGGGATGAGTGGTGCGGGAGTACACTTCAGGAATCTGCTGGGGTGGAGACTCCAAACAGGGCCGTGTACCAGAGATAGAAACACTGGGTCACAGGCTGGGTGCTCACGGAAGGCAGCCAGAGACCAGGGAGATGGGAGGAATTGACTGCTTTTCTCTGAGGGCTCACTGAGGAGTGGGGCCTGAGCTCTCATATCCTATGGGGCTGGAGATTGGGAGGCTGCCATCATCATTCCTGCCCTCCAAAGCCATACGGAAAGCGTTCAGGGAACAAAACCTGGGAGCTAACCCAAGCATATTACTTAGCCTGGCCCCTGGCAAAGACATTTGAGAATCACTGCAACAGGCCCCTCCCCCAGAAGATTAGCAAGAACATCGAGCCAAAACCAAGTTTACCAATCAATGAGAACTGCAGAACTCCAGAGCTAGGGGAATGCAACACCTAGAATTCATGGTTTTTCACCCATGACTCTTTTTAGTTTTGCAAAGTTAAATATTTTTTTAAGATTTTATTTATTTATTTGACAAAGAGAGATAGCGAGAGCAGGAACACAAGCAGGGGGAGTGGGAGAAGGAGAAGCAGGCTTCCTATGGAGTGGGAAGCCCAATCCCAGGACCCTGGGATCATAACCTGAGCTGAAGGCAGATGTTAATGACGGAGCCACCCAGGCATCCCCAAAGTTAAATTTTTTTAATTTTATTTTTTATTCTATTTGAAATTCTTTTCCTTTTTCCTATTTTAACCTTTTTTAAAACTATTTTACCTTATCAGTACCTTTTTCCAAAATATTTTTCAATTTTTATTGTTATAGTCATATTTTATCCCTTCATTGTATTTAACATTATTTTTTTTATACATATAGCTTTTTTTTTCCCCTTAAAATTTTGAGATACAATTTCTTCTAATAGATCACAATATACCTTAAAACTAGAGCATGGCTTTTTCTAGTCTCTAGCCTGATCACATTCTTTCCTCTCTTTTTCTCTTTTTCAACCAACTTCTTATCTTATTAATTCCTTTTTTAGAATCTTTTAAAATTTTCATCTTTGTAATCATATTCCATCCCTTCATCATGTTTACCCTTACTTTTCTATATATGTAAGTTTTTCTTTCTTTAAAATTCTGGGATGCAGTTTCTTCTAACAGACCAAAATACACCCCAAATCAAGTGGGTGGCTCTGTTCTATTCACCTGTCTAATATATATATATATATTATATATATATATAAAACATATATATAACATATATAATAACATATAATATATATTATATTATAATATATATATATATTCTTTTTTTTCCCTTCTTCCTTTCTTCTCCCCATTTTGGGTCTCTTCCGATTTTGTTACTGTATATTTTTCTGGGGTCATTGCTACTCATATAGTATTTTGTTCTCTCATTCATCTATTCTTACCTGGATAAAATGACAAGGTGGAAAAACTCACCTTAAAAAAAGAAACAGATGGCTAGGGACCTAATCAATATGAACATCAGTAAGATGTCAGGACTAGAGTTCAGAATGACGATTATCAAGGGGCTAGCTGGGCTAGAAAAAACATGGATGATACTAGAGAATTCAATTCTGGAGAAATAAAATCCCTTTCTGGAGAAATAAAGGAACTAAGATCTAACCAACTTGAAATAAAAAAAGCTGTTAATGAGGTGTAATTAAAAATGGAGGCTCCTACTGATAGGATAAATGAGGCAGAAGAGAGAATTAGTGATATAGAAGTTCAAATTATGGAGAGTAAAGACTGAGAAAAAGAGACATAAAGAAAATTACTAAACTACTGGACTAAGAGGGGATAATTTGAGATATAAGTGACACCATAAGATAAAACAATATTAGAGTAACTGGGACCCCAGGCGAAGAAAGAGAGAGAAGGGCAGAAGGTACACTGAAGCACATTATGGCAGAGAGTTTCCCTAATGTGGCAAAGGGAGCAAATATCAAAATCCAGGAGGCATAGAGAACTTCCCTCAAAATCAATAAAAATAGGTCAATACCCCATCACCTAATTGTAAAACTTACAAGTCTCAGTGACAAAGAGAAAATTCTGAAAACAGCTCAGGACAAGAGGCTGTAACATACAATGGCAGAAATATTAGATTGGTAGCAGACCTCTCCACAGAGACGTTGCAGGCCAGAAAGGACTCATATGATATATTCAGAGCACAAAACAAGAAAAAAAAAATGCAGCCAAGAATACTATATGCAGCTAGGAAATCATTGAAAATAGAAGGAGAGACAAAAAGCTTCCAGGACAAACAAAAGTTAAAAGAACTTGCAAAAACCAAATGAGCCCTACAGGAAGTATTGAAAGGGGTCCTCCAAGCAAAGAGAGAGCCTGAATATAACAGGTCAGAAAGGAACAGAGACAATATACAGTAAAGTCACCTTACAGGCAATACTGTGGCACTAAATTCATGCCAGGGTCCAGTCTCGGCAGGTCCAGGAGTCCATGAAAGAGAGGTGGTGTCAGTGAGATGAATGGACTATAGTCACATCAGAGAGTTCTGGACTATAGTCAGGCATCTCCATTTTATTCTGATTATTGAGTATCGAGCTCCTTATATAGGCAGTTTAATTGGGGTAGGAGGTTACAAGCACTCATCAGATAATTTCTCTTTGTTCACCACATGTTATTTTAGTTAAGCAATAATGGTACAGACTAGCGCCAGGGGTGGGGGATAGGGTCTTGCTTCTTGAGTAATCATGTCCCTCAGAAAGCCATGGGAGGTAGCACAAACATGTGCTTTTTGTTAACTTATTCTGGGGTCTACAGGAAAACAAGTTATAGGTTAATGGAAAACGAAAAGCTATATGGATGAATTAGATAGTAAAGACCTGTAGGAAAACAAAGTATAGGTTAATGGAAAATGAGGAGCTTTAAGGATAAACTAGAGAGTAAAGAACTGTAGGAAAACAAGAGATAGGTCAGTGGAAAATGAGAAGCTCTCTGAAGAAACTAAGTATATAGGAAAGAAGTAGGAGTGAGAAGGTGATACTTTGCAGGAGGCAGAGTGTATTTTAATGGCTCAGCTTGTGAAAGTCTTGGACAAACATCAACTTAGGGAGGAGACCATCTATTATGGTATACATCTAAAGTTCTCCATGTCCTAGGTACAGAATAATTTATCTCCTTGGAGTTGCTCTGGCCCATAAGCCTGAAAGATGTTTGCAGCAGATTAGCAAGGGGCTTTTTATTTGAGAGAGATACGGGGATCAGAGGAAAAGGCAAGGGACTAACAGACCATGCTTATCTGCGGGGCAATCCTGCCCTCGGCAGTCGCCTGTAGGGCGATCCCACCCTCAGCAGAGTTAGGCCTGCATTAGTTCAAATCTTAACCTAGTGGGGCAATGCCCTCGACTAGGCCTCATGGCTCCCAACAAATTCATATCTTTCAATAGTTAGCCTGAATGTAAATGGGCTAAATGCCCCAATCAAAAGACACAGGGTATCGGAATGG
Organism: Meles meles; assembly: GCF_922984935.1. Classification (NCBI taxonomy): domain Eukaryota; kingdom Metazoa; phylum Chordata; class Mammalia; order Carnivora; family Mustelidae; genus Meles; species Meles meles. Next base: position 44,335,127 of record NC_060085.1, on the reverse strand, counting down.
ATAAAACAAACAAACAAACAAGACCCACTGATATGTTGTCTGCAAGGAACTCATTTTAGACCCAACCACACCTCTAGATGTAAAGTGAGGGGGTAGAAAACAATTTACCATGCTAATGGATATCAAAAGAAAGCTGGAGTGGCAATTAAATCAGATAAATTAGATTTTAAGTTAAAAACTATAATAAGAAATGAGGAAGGACACTATATCATACTTAAAGGGTCTATCCAACAAGAAGATCTAACAATTTTAAATATCTATGCCCCTAACATGAGAGCAGCCAACTATATAAACCAATTAATAACAAAATCAAAGAAACACATCGACAATGATATTAGTAGGGGACGTTAACAACCCCCTCACCAAAATGGACAGATCATTCAAGCAAATAAAGGAAATAAAGGCTTTAAATGACACAGTGGACATCACAGATATATTCAGCACATTCCATCCGAAAGCAACAGAATACACACTCTTCTCTAGTGCACATGGAACATTCTCCAGAATAGATCACATCCTGATCACAAATCAGATCTCAACTGGTACCAAAAGATTGGGATCACTCCCTGCATACTTTAAGACCACAATGCTCTGAATGCTATCAACATATTCCTCAAAGTTCTAGCCTCAGCAATCAGGCAACAAAAAGAAATAAAAGGCATCTGAATCAGCAAAGAAGAAGTCAAACTCTCACTCTTTGCAGAAGATATGATACTTTATGTGGCAAACCCAAAAGACTCCACTCCAATACTGCTAGGACTTATACAAGAAATCAGTCAAGTGTCAAGATATAAAATCAATGCACAGAAATCAGTTGCATTTCTATACACCAAAAATAAAATAGAAGAAAGAGAAATTAAGGAGTTGATCCCATTTACAATTGCACCCAAAAACACAAGATACCTAGGAATAAACCTAACTAAAGAGGCAAAGAATCTGTACTCAGAAAACTACAGAGGACTCATGAAAGAAACTGAGGAAGACACAAAGGAATGGAAAAACATTCCACGCTCATGGATTGGAAAAACAAATATTGTGAAAATGTCTATGCTACCTAAAGCAATCTATACATTTAATGCAATCCCTATCAAAATACCATCACCTTTGTTCAAAGAAATGGAACAAACAATCCTAAAATTTATATGGAACCAGAAAAGACCCCAAATAGCCAGAAGAATGTTGAACAAGAAAGGCAAAGTTGGTGGCATCACAATTCAAGCTCTATTACAAAGCTGTCATCATCAAGATGGTACGGTACTGGCACAAAAAGACACACATAGATCAATGCAACAGAACAGAGAGCCCAGAAATGGACCCTCAACTCTATGGTCAACCAATCTTCGACAAAGCAGGAAAGAATGTCCAGTGGAAAACAGTCTCTTCAACAAATGGTGCCGGGAAAATTGGACAGCCACATGCAGAAGAATGAAACTAGACCATTTCCTTACACCACATACAAAACTGACTCAAAATGGATGAAAGACCTCAATGTGAGAAAGGAATCCAAAAAAACCCTTGAGGAGAACACTGGCAGCAACCTCTTTGACCTCAGCCGCAGCAACTTCTTCCTAGAAATATTGCCAAAAGCAAGGGAAGCAAGGGCAAAAATGAACATTAAGACTTCGTCAAGATCAAAAGCTTTTGCACAGTAAAGGAAACAGTCAACAAAACCAAAGATAACCAACAGAATGGGAGAAGATATTTGCAAATGACATATCCAATAAAGGGTTAGTATTCAAAATCTATAAAGAACTTATGAAACTCAACACCCAAAGAATAAATAATGCAATCAAGGAACGGGCAGAAGACGCAAACAGATATTTCTGCAAAGATATCCAAATGGCCAACAGACACGTAAAAAACTGCTCAATCTGACTTAGCATCAAGGATATACAAATCAAAACCACTGTGAGATACCACCTCATACCACTCAGAATGGCTAAAATTAACAAGTCAGGAAATGGCAGATGTTGGCAAGGATGCAGAGAAAGGGGAACCCTCCTATACTGCTGGTTGGGAGAAAAGCTGGTGCAGCCACTGTGGAAAACAGTATAGAGTTTCTTCAAAAAGTTGAAAATAGAGCTACCCTATAACCCAGCAATTGCACTAATGTAGTGATCTGAAGGGACACGTGCACCCGAATGTTTATAGCAGCAATATCCACAATAGACAAACAACAGAAAGAACCTAGATGTCCATCAACAGATGAATGGATAAAGAAGATATGGTGTATATATATACAATGGAATACCATGCAGCCATCAAAAGAAAAGAAATCTTGCCATTTGCGACGACGTGGGTGGAACTAGAGGGTATTATGCTGAGCAAAATAAATCAATCAGAGAAAGACAATTATCATATGATCTCTCTGATATGAGGAATTTGAGAGGGAGGGAAGAAATGAAACAAGATGGGACCGGGAAGGGAGACAAACCATAAGAGACTCTCAATCTCAGGAAACAAACTGAAAGTTGCTGGGGGGTTGGGGAGAGGAATGGGGTAGCTGAGTGATGGACATTGGGAAGGGTATATGGTGTGGTGAGTGCTGTGATTGTGTAAAACTGATGATTCACAGACTTGTACCCCTGAAGCAAATAATACCTTGTTGTTAATAAAAACAAAACAAAACAAAAAAGCCAAACGTCATGGGTAGATCAATAAAAGGGCTTCTTTAGTGGAAAGAGGAGGGTGATAATGAACTATAAGTTGAGAAAGACTAGAATAGAGTTTCTTTGAAAATGGATGTAAATATTTTACTAAATGAAAAAGAAAATAATTGATTGTAAATATATTATTAATGTATTGATGATACATATTAATATAAATTATTATTTTTATATTTATATAACTTATAAATTTTCTTTTAGCACATGTCTACCCATAAAGTCATGATCAACCCTGTGCTAAGAAAACCAAACTTCATAGAGCTACATAGAGAGTTTCATGGACTCTAAGAGATTTCCTGCCTTCTCCCTCTAAAATATCAATAACATCAGGGTGCATGGGTGGCTCAGTCATTTGTGCATTTGCCTTCAACCCAGGTCATGGTCCCAAAGTCCTGGGATAGAGTCCTGAATTGTGCTCCCTGCTCAGCTGGGAGTCTGCTTATCCCTCTCCCACTGCCCCTCCCCCTGCTTGTGCTCTGTCAAACAAAATCTTTTTAAAATAAAAACAATAAAATACCAATAATGTTATAAAGACATCTTATAAAACAGAGACTTCTACCTTTAAACAGTCTGGGGGTCATGTTCACCAAAACTTTCCTGATCTAAACTGGCTAAAGAGGTTTTCTGGAGGAATTGTTCTTTTCTTTTTTTAATAATTTCTGCTGAATCTGAGGGAATAGGGGAGGTAATAAGAAATGCAGTGGGCACCACCCACTTTGACAGAATGAAGTAAAATGGGTCCAATACAGAGAAAATTATCATAGAGTCTACATATGGATGACATACGTTTTTGAGGGATTCCATTTTTTTTTTTAGTTGAGAAAAGACATCAGAAATTCCCTAGGGCAATAGAAATGTTTTATATCTTGTTGTAAGCAGTGGTTTCATGGTAAGTGCAATTATTAAACTTCATTGAACTGAACACTCAAGATCATTGTATTTTATTGAATATTAATTATACTTTGACTTTGTAAATTGAGTACAGTGGGAATACTGAGTGGTGATTTAAATCTGAGGTTTAGAGGGTTGATTCTTTCACGTATAACTAAGGTTGAACAAATAGAGAACTAACCATAAGCTTGTTGTACTTTACGCAACGGATGAAACTGCACTGGAAAATCACATTATTTGTAAAGTGAATCACAGAGTATATGTGAAAATGGAGGCCCAGAGAAGAAGGTGACTTTATAAATACAGCAACCAGAAGAGTAGCATTAAAGAAAAAATATTCAAGAATATGTACTGATTGTTCACCATATGCTAGGTACTCTATTAGCATGTCACACCTTTTATTTAATTTAATGTTCATAACCTAACAACCGACCTATGTGTATTTTTAGAGGCTGTAATCATTTAAGGATAAAAGTACCTATAATCGTAAAAGTAAGATAGTCTCAATGAAAGAGATGTAGTGAGTAAAGTGTGAGAAGAGACATTATAATACAGTCAAGAGTTTGGTGGTCTGAGTTTGTATCATAATTTTGCCACTGATTGTGTGACATTAAATTTGCTAACCCTCTGAAGCCTTATTTATCTGTAGAAAGAGTGGATAGAACACCTCTTGGGGATTACTTTACAGCAGAGGTAGTAGCCTTCTCTTTTCCATTAGCTTAGTAGACATTAATATTCCATCACAGAACTACTTCCCATTGAGTTCATATGTAGCCACCAAGGGATTCTCATTGCACTCAGTATGAAATGTTGGTAATCACAGCTAATTGATTTGGAGTTGACTTGGAGAAGACAATATAGCACCAGTTCAGGTTTAGATAATCGGAATTTCCTGGCTCCAACAGTCAAAAATTGTTACTTAGATTGTTTTATATATCCACTTAGTAAACAGATTACTTGCTAAGCATTCTCAGAACGTGCAAGTCAGTGTGGCAGGCACTTTCAAGGATACAGAAATAAACTGGACAAACCCAAAGGAGTTAGAGGTTAGCAAACGTGATGATGCCTTTACAACTACTTTACAAAATAAGGTAGACAGTGATAACTGCAGTGAAGGATGTTTAGAAATGAGGTTGTGGGGGCGCCTGGGTGGCTCAGTGGGTTAAAGCCTCTGCCTTCGGCTCAGGTCATGATCCCAGGGTTCTGGGATCGAGCCCCGCATCGGGCTCTCTGCTCTGCGGACAGCCTGCTTCCTCCTCTCTCTCTCTGCCTGCCTCTCTGCCTACTTGTGATCTCTGTCTGTCAAATAAATAAATAAAATCTTAAAAAAAAAAAAAAAAGAAATGAGGTTGTGTGAGTGTGTGTGTGTGTGTGTGTGTTAGGGGAGGGACAACAAAGTTCATAGGAGATAATGATTTGGTACATTTTGTTTAAGTCATCAAAAATCATAAACTTGGGTCACAAGGTTATATAATATACCAATATATATGTTGTCAAGTCATCAAAAATCACAAACTTGGGTCACAAGGCTGTATAATATACCAACTCTAGCTACACCAGGCTACACAGCAGTCAACCCATGCTGAGTCTTGCCTTTTACAGCAAATGCCTTTTCAGCCTCTTCCTACATCACCTACAGACATTCCTACAGCACCTACAGGTGGTGCTCCTGCCAGATTTATGATACCAATTGAATAAAGTACCTCAAGCCTATTCTAAACAGATAGGCAATTACACATGTGCACAGAAAAAAAAGCCAGAACCAAAACTAACCTGTCCCTAAATGCCAGGGAATTTGGCCCATAAAAGAAAACTGAATTGAGATTCCTAGTAGAAAAACATTGGTAACAATTTCACATCCTATTTTTCTACAGAAATTTGGGAGGAAGCCTACCATTCTCTGGAGATAACTGAATATTCCCTTTTTCTAAATTTAAATGAAGAATTTTAATTGAATTTATGATCATTATTTATCTCGGATACTGGAAATATTAATTTTTACTCTTACAAGGTACAGCCATTTCTCTTTTTCATTTTTAGGTTCACTGAAATAGAAAGCCGTTTAAGGGGTGCCTGGTTGGCTCAGTTGGTTAAGCATCTGCCTTTGGCTCAGGTCATGATCTCAGAATCCTTGCACTGAGCCCTGCATTGGGCTCCCTGCTTAGTGGGGAGTCTGCTTCTCCCTCTCCCTCTACCGCCTATTCTCCACCCTGCTTGTGCTCTCTGTTCTCGCTCATGCTCTCACTCTCAAATAAATAAATAAATAAATAAAATCTTTGAAAAAAATGAATTAAAAAAAGCTTTTTAAATACTTCAATTGATCTGTTTTGTTTTGTTTTTTAACCAAAATCTAGTCCTAAGAGACCACAGAAAAACCAAATGTACAATGCAATGGCTAATTCTGTATATCCCAAAATCTTTTAATTTTTTTCTAATATTATCAAACTGTAAACTTTCAAAATGTTATTATAAACTCCTGGAAATTCCAAAGGAATAAAATTCTTGCTAATCCCATAAGCAGAACACAAGAACCGTCAATATTTTTGACATAAAATCTCATTTTGGGGGAGGTAGTTTATAAGAAGTGGTATCTTATAGAAGTCTTTCAGTCCCCTCTGGGGAAGAAGAGAAAGATAAAGATGAAGAAATTAAAACATTGCCCTCCAGTTCTGAAAGTACATACCAGCTACTGCATTCATGAAGACTGACTCCTTCCTACCCTTAAGGCATGGGTTAATATTTTTCAGTTGCTACTGATTGTTGCTGGCTTATTTGCCTTGGATTATTGGGTTGTTACTATGACTTTTGCATGTGTGCATGCGGCATGGGGAGTAGGCTTATTGTGGATAAATGAGCACTTACAGAGGAAGGTGATGAAGAAGAGAAAATGAAGGTTGGTGGGAGTGGAATCCAACAGAGATACATGTTGTCCAGTCAATGGAGTAGTATAGTGTGGGGCTCCTATTTGGGAAATGGCTGGACGAACTGAGGTAAGGGTCATCATAGGAGAGGAATTTCATGGAGTCAGAGATAGACTGCACTCAACAACTGTGAAGACTTTGTGTTCCAAAGAACAGTTACGCACTGGATTTTTGTTATCCAGGTGGCCATGGACTGATATGGCAACTGCACAGTGCCCCATACTTATAAAGACTCCATACAAGAACTTATGAACAATGCATTTTCATTTCTACCTTGGCCTCCCAAATTATGTAGCCAATCTCAAGCAGGGGCAATGCTGGATTCCTACTACCAATCTTCAGACCACCCTACTCTACTGCTGTTCCCATGAAAACTACAGGACCAAAGGTAATACAAGGCAGCTGCTGGGCCATAGAAAAGAAACTACTGAATTATACTTGGGGAATAACATGAGGACTTGATATGGAGAAATGAAGCCTTTGTAGCCTGGCACCATGGCCTATAACTATGTATATAAACATACTATATTTTCTATAAAAGATCAAATGAAAATTATTTCTATGAAGAAGGAATTTTGTACAATATACACAAACTTTAAATATTTCATCTCTGCTGGCTTCCACAACTCAAAGGAATGTAAAGCAGAATATAAAAGGGTAGAAAAGAAAAAAACAAAAGAAAAAAAAAAAGCAATTGTATGTGTGGCTAGAACTGATCAGCTACCAAAGAAGTACTTCAGTATACATTAGGCAGCTTTTTGAGCTTGTGTAGTTCCCTGTGGAAGATTCTAACTTAAGGGGGAAATTGCCCATTGAAATTGATCAATGGGAAGACCAAGAAGACCGTGAACTGTCATTCTATGTGGATAAAATGCGTAAACCTCACATTAAGGCATTTATGAGGACACACTGGCCTTACCTCTTCACCTGCCTTTATTGGTTTCACCCCTCAATTTTTTCTCCTTTTCTCTGAAACCACATGGAAAAGAACTTTATATATGACAATATTTCTTTTATATAAGTATTTGCACAGGGATAAGGGGGAGAAATCACACTGAAAAGGGCAGTTTATCATACCTCTTTCCCCCTCTCCTGTATTTAAAAAATATGACTAGATTGAATGACTTCAGAAAGGCTACTGAGTGGGGCAGACATTTAGCCATTGCAACTGGGGCTTCATACTGTAAAATGTCTCCCACCAGCAAGACTGAGCAGTGTTTCTCGCCACAGCCAAGTTCAGGTTGTCTTTTCCACTCCAAAAGCTAAATTAAGAGTTAAGAAGTACCAATTTAGCTTTTCATGCTACACATAAAAGATGAAAGAGCCCTAACTCATAGGAAATACTAAAGAAAAAAAAAAGAAAAAAGAAAAAACCTAAGTGGAAAGCAGGGTGGCTAAATGACTTGCATTTGGATTTTATTTTGCTGGTCATGCCATAAGACTCGACATTTTGTTCATTCTAAATTAAAGATGTCTTTGTGAAAGTTTCCTAAAATGATCAAAATGAAACAGGTCATTTTCTCTCCTGAGTAATTCTCATGGAGTAGGTGGAATTTGTGAAGCCATCTGTGAAAGCTGGGTTTGTATTCACAAGAAGGTCTGAAGGTATGAAACATTTTCATATATAAACATACATCTGCAAATCTCTTCTCAAATGATAGGTAACCCTCCAGGAACATCAACCATCTTTGTGGTTCAATTCTGACACCCTCAAAATGATTTCATCTACAAATACATAGAAGTAACTCCTTTTTATCAATTCATTTTGAGAATTTGGTATCTGTTGTCTCTTCCATTTCCTTCAATACACTACTAGCATATACATAAATATCCATCTTCTACATTAAGCAATAAATACTCCTATCACAAAAATCATCTTATTCCCTTTTATATTCTTCGTATTATTTGGTATAGTGCCTTAAAGTTGGCAGGTGAATCACTTAATATTTGTTAAATGAATAACACAGGCCTAAAATTTATTGATAAGATTGTCTCTAGGAACTAGAAAATAGTAAGGACAAAAAATAGGACAGAGTTCCTAATCTATGCAAGTCACTATTTTCTTAATTTATATAGTCCTCATAAAACTTCATGAGATGTCATTATTAATATTTCAATGTTTCAAATAAGAACAGTGAGACACAGAGATTAAGTGATTCAAGTTTACAGAACAGCAGAGCAAGGATTTGAACCAATGTAGTCTCCAGTGTGCTTTTAATTACTATGCTATATATAGCTTTTCTAAAAGACTATATTTATTGTGTCTGTTTTAAGTGCTTTAGAGATACTAATTCATTTCTATCATGAATTCTGTTTAAAGAAGCTGGCTATACGCCAGGACGGGATATATTAGCACTTTAACTGGCCTTTAACAAAATCAAACAAGGCTGAGAATTTTATACTTTTGTGATTTTATTCTAATGCAATGGTTATCAAAATGTCTATTGAGAACCCCTAGGGGTTCCTGACTGCTTTTTAGATTTGTTGTGGAATCAAAGCTCTCCTTGATATGGAAGTGTTTTTTTACTTTTCTTTTTCTCTTCACATGTTCTAAAAAACATTATTTTAAACAAATAGTTTTCATTGTGGAAGAGATAATCTCTAAGTGTAAAAACTATAGCAAATAAATATAAAATTAAAAAGGAAATCACGGATCAGCTTCTTAAATTCATTGATTTTAAGCAGAAGGGATTTTGAGGTACCTGTATCCCATAGGACTTGCTCTATTAACTAGGAAACCTCATGAAATTCCTTATTAGACAAAAATCTAAGAAGCAATGATTATTCAACAAATTTTAGGAGTGATTCTTTACTGTCTTTCTATAATTCAATGATGATACTTTAAGTGTGTGTGTGTGTGTATAAAATTTTTAACTATTCCTGGTACAGATACTTATTGATCTAATCTACACCAGAAGTATATTAATGTAATGCTAAAATAAGCACAAATTGTTTCTGATTCTATAAACATAAGCAATATAATCTTACATATAACTTTTAACTTTACAGTCTCATGTGATTCCCTAATTTGAACTTCTTGTGAAAAATACCAACAGTGAAAATGTTCTAATAATTAATACCTAATTTCATAAGATTTGCTGTACACATACATGCTTAATTCCTAGGCTATGTAAATTTCATGTAGTTTGCAGTTAGCTGTTTGAATTATATCCCAGGATCATTGAAATAACTATTACGTATTTTCAGATGTTCATAAGGGAAGTCATCATTATATTCCAGTGAAATCAGTATATTATAGTACTGTAGCGCAACTAGTTCCAAATTTGGGCATTATTATTATTATTATTATTACTTTAACAAATCTAATCAACAAAACAAAGCAGAGGGGATAGAGTGTCACATCCATGATTAGTTACATAAGACTGTAATTTCTATCTTACCAGAAAAGCATCTCTACTGGCTACTCATACACTTTACCGAAGTAAGCAGTTGTGTGGAGAGGCCCATGTGACAACTAATGGAGGGCAGCCTCTGGGCCACAACCTGCTAGGAGATGAGGCCCTCAGTCCAACAATACTCAAAGAACTGAGTCTGCCAACAATCTTCAGTGTTTGAAAGCAGATCCTTTCCCAGCTGAGTCTTCAGATAAAAACCTAGTCATGCTTGATACCCTGAGTACCACTTTCTATGAGATCTTGAATCAAAGAACCCAGATGAGCTGTGCCCAGAATACTGACCCACAAAAAACTGTGACATGATAAATGCAGGTTATTCTAAGCCACCAAGTTTGTGGTAATATTTTGTAGCAACAGAAAATCAATACAGTAACTCAGATACCATTTCTCTTTAAAAGTTGTCAAAGACAGAATTAGGGATTTGGTTCTAGGAGGTACTGTTATTTATAAAAAAGTGAGGAAATTTTATATGAAAATATGTCTAAAATGCCTAGAAAATAAGTGACACTGAGGATTATAAAAATATGAAATCAAATTGTATACTATACAATTAATAGAGTATTGGCCCTTGTGAGACATTTTAGTACTTAACTACTGCTGAAGGAAAAAATATGACCATGGCCAAGAATCTCCTTATACTAGCCTTTGATCAACGTATTTTTTTTAAAGTTATTTTCCATATACTTGAAATTACTAATTGACTAATAATAGATATTAAACCATGGTATCTCTTTGAATCAATGGAATATTTTTTAATAGAAGATTTGGCACATTAGATCTTCAGACTCACTTTCTTTACTCTGATTTTTATTTCATCACATTAATTTTTTTCTACGATAATCTTTATGTTAGGATGATTGCATTTCTCTGAAAACTGTAAATTTCAATATTAACTTAGCAGACTGTATGTTGCCTTTAAATTCCATGCTCATGTATGTAGAATATTTTATCTTGTCCTTTCTAAAATTCACGACTTTAACCCACACATGAAGGACAAAAAAAGACATGCCTGTGAAAATTGTACCAATGTTTTTCAGCAATTTAGGGCAATGATAAAATAAAAATAAAATAATTATTTGAGATAATATATTTTACTCATTGAACTTGGACTCCTATAGAGCTGATCTTTAGTTGTATCTTTTCAAAAAGCTATAAAGTGAATTTTTCCAGGATTACTTTTAAAGAAAGAAATTAAATTGTCCATGCAACACCATTACATATGCAAGAAAAAATATTCACAGATGCATGATAAACATTTCAATTGGATTACACTTTTATAGCTGGAACTGAAATATAATTTTAAGCCACAAGCATTCAGGCATGTTTCATCAATTTTCTGTTCCTTTGCCCATATGAAATGTGTGATAAATGATATAAATATATGCATACTTTGTATATGAGTTACACTTGTGAGGTTAAAAACAAAAAAAAAAATTAGCCAGAGAAAATGGCAATAGAAATAAGTGAGTGCTTATCTTTATATATTTTAAAAGATTTTATTTATTTGACAGAGAGAGAGATCATAAGTAGGCAGAGAAGCAGGCAGAGAGAGAAGGGGAAGCAGGCTCCCCACCGAGCAGAGAGCCCAATGTGGGGCTCGATCCCAGGACCCTGAGATCATGACCTGAGAGGAAGGCAGAGGCTTAACCCACTGAGCCACCCAGGTGCCCCACTGCTTATCTTTATTTTAACAAAGACTGTGGATTAATGATTTGCTTTAAACTAAGAGAATACTCATTCTAACTATGTATTTGATCCTTGCTCAGGAGGATAATACTATTTTGAAAGAGGAAAGAAATCAACAAGACTTCCTGAAAATGAGCTACCAAGTAACGATAGTTCTACAATGACTTCAGAGAACATTGCACCCTGATATCCATGATTCACCTTTCTAGGACTCTAGAAACAGACTATGTGGAAAGTCTGTTAACCAGAGTACCTTTCTGAAAACTGGAGAAGAAAGATGCTTATCTTCAGACTCTAACCCCGATAAGGAAAATATCATCATTAAACATTCTTGCATAGAAATGCTAAGCTAGTTTTATTCGTCTCTCTGGGATCGCAGGATAAAACATTGAGTAGATATGTCACCATCCCTAAACAAAAGGCTTATTAGAAGAGTAGCTGTAAATAATTAAGGAGATATTTGTAAGTGAATGTCAAAAGGTCTTGACATCTTTCAAATATACGCTGTGTGCTTTGATAATATAAAACTTTGAGAAGCAGAAGGAAAAGATGTTCTGGGGTGATTGGTGAGGTGACAAGTGTGATGTTGGTGGGGTTGCAGGAGGTGAAGGCTGATGGTGGACAGAGATGGTGTTTTGCTATGGAGTGTGTGGAAAGCACAGAAATGTGTGCAATAGATACATACTGAATATTCAGCAGTCTTGCAAATGTTGCTAGTTGGATTCTTTATAAAGAATAAGCCCAACTGAGCAGAATAAAATGCTCTCAAATATCAATTTTCCACACTCATGAATAACCTAGTTGTTTAAGCCATGAATCATTAACATGGCACAAACAAATCACAAGGATAAAGTACCCTGTGTGCAAGACACACACTTAGCTAGAAATGAGTCACCTTGCAAACTCAAAACTGCATAAACATAATGTTTGGAGAGACACCTATACACATAATGTTTAGAAGTATAGATAAGTTTGTGTCTCAACAAGATGTAGCCCAAAAGTATAGATGTTTGTATTTTCAAAGTACTTCAAAAAGTAAAGAAACAAAATAAAGTCATATTTTTTGTTTAAAACTTTATTATTCCATTTTTTGTGTAGGTAAAACAAGACAAAACATCAAAAACCCCACAAAGATTTGCAATAATAACAAAAGCAGCTCACATAATTTGATGATACATATAAAATCACAATGTTTGAGAAGGGATTTCCTCTTAATATAACCTCCGTATAGAAAGAACAACTCCGGGGCGCCTGGGTGGCTCAGTGGATTAAGCCGCTGCCTTCGGCTCAGGTCATGATCTCAGGGTCCTGGGATCGAGCCCCGCATCGGGCTCTCTGCTCTGCAGGAAGCCTGCTTCCTCCTCTCTCTCTGCCTGCCTCTCTGCCTACTTGTGATCTCTCTCTCTGTCAAATAAATAAATAAAATCTTTAAAAAAAAAAAAAAAAAAAAAAAAAAAAAAAAAAGAAAGAACAACTCCAAGTTTTCCTCCCCTTCATGGGGGTATGGGTAAGTACGTATGTGCAGCAATGTATTTTATTCATTGTGCATCTCTGGAGAAAATCAGGTCACCTTCAATGATCTTATCAGTCAAAGAAAATAGGACTGCTTCACAAAGCTATTAAAATGGAAGAGAATTAGAAAGTATAAAAAGCTTTCAGATGCGAGGATCAAAGGGAAAAAGGTCACAGACTAGGCAGGGATTGTTGCCTTTGCTGAAACTCATGGTTTTGATTAACATGAAGTTGTAAATTGCTATAACATTGTAAGCAGTCATAATAAAATAAAGTAAGAAAGAAAGGCCAAGGACATTATAGAAATGTAGAAGAGTGAAAAAGAATAATTCTAACAGGTGAAGAAAAATAAACAACTAGAATAGAATTGTAATAACACACTTTTGGTAATTTGCTTATAATTCACAAAATGCTTTAGCATATACCAGGGAATTTAACCATCACAAGCTGAGGTAGGTATTACTATCCATACTTCAGAGAGATTGAGACCAAGGTTAAGGTGGTATAAATTTTTGCAAGTTCAAAGAACTATTAGCAGCAGAGCTACTGTTCTCTTCCAAGCCTTTAAAACAATCAGTAGAACATTGTAGGATCTCCACAATATTTGTTAAATAAGTACACTTGGACTTAAGCCTATTTTTCTAATTCCAAATCTTATGTTCTTTCCAGTTAGCTGACTCCGTCAGTAAGTGATAAATTTATGCAAAACCATTTTTATTCTATTAAAAACATTGCTGAGAGAGAAGTAAATAAAATATTTAGTAATTGTCTAATTTTAAAATAGAATTAACTGGAGTAGTATCTTAGGTGACAATGTCCAACCAGGATGGAAAAAAAATGACTCACCCATTTTGGTTGTGACTAATAAGAGTTTCATATTATCACTCAACAGATTATGTCTTAATTACACGTATGGTAACTAATTAAGCACTTTCTGTGTGTTAACACAAGAGAAATGTAAAGGTAAGTATTATGATACCGATATTTACTTCTCTTAGAGTCACTAATTATTATCTTGCCATACTTGCACTCCTTTACTCCCTTTCTTTTTCTTTCTTTCTTTCTTTTTTTTTTTTTTTTTGCATGCTCTGTGTCCTTCTTTCCATTTTTTTCCCCCCCCTGAACCATCTGAAAGGCAGTTGCAGGGAACCAACAATTTTTGCTTAGGATGAACAAAGATGGAAAATATGCCAATGCTTTTTTGAACCAACTTTTCTTGAACCAATCAGAACTGAGATCGCAAGAATATCAACTAGCTCCAGATCTAAAGGAAAACATGCCTACAAGGAAAGAGTTGGTAAGGTAGCATTTTTTGCTTCCTTCATAATGAACCGGTAAAGAAGAGCACAGGGCTGATGGCTGCAGATAACACAGAAATTCTCTTTCATTTTCAGGCTTACCACAGAAACTCTTGGGGCAAGAGCTATAAGGAAACTTTGTACCCAATCACAGCCTCCTTCTTTGGATCCCAGCAGAAGCTTATAGAGAATTATTGTGGTATAATCCTTATAATACAGACAAGGGGAGGGAAAAACAGCCACCACAGGAAAGGCAAGAAACCCCATTTATATCCTTCACCCCTCTCTCTCCTATGGAAGGAAAGCTTCAAACTGCAGGGAGAAGCACTTTCAGCAAGTGGTGAAAACACACTGTAGCTGGAGATAGAATACATAAACAAAACAAATCAGAACCTATACATCTTTCCCAGAATTACTGGGAAGAGGGCAAGAAGATTGATGCAGCCATGTTCCCGAAATCTAGGAACACAGTGTTTGCCTAAAACTGGAGCTTAGCCAGAACAAGAATATCCCTCCATCACTGTACGCTGAGCCTGAATAGGTTCAGTGACTTCTAATAGTGGAGTACAACTTGGGGGTTTCAAAAACATGTATAAAGACAGTCTTTGAGGTGTAATGCAAAGAGAAGACCCTAAAGAGGAGAATGGAATAGACACTGAGAAGAAAATTTCTGGCAAACCAACCCTCACCTTAACACCACTGTCCTAAAGGAAATTGAAACCAGTGGTACCCTGAGGATAATCATAGCACATCTAAATCCAGTACCTCTCTTGGCTAGATTGACTCAAACTCCCACAAGGGAGGCTTACCCGAGGTAAAACCACGCCTACTCCCAGGAATAGAAACTATTTAGTTTCTACTGTTCTGTCCAAGATGTTCAGTGCTCATCAAAAAATTATAGAGCATATGAAAAAAGCAGGGAAAAAAAATACTACCAAGGGACAAAGCAATCAACAGAACCAGAATCAGATATAACATAGGTATTGGAATGATCCACAAAAAAAATTTAATATAACTGTGATTAATGCATTAAAGCTCTAATGGAAAACACAGATAACAGGGAACATCAGTAGGATAATTTAAACAGATAGATGGGAAAAATCAACTGGATATGTTATAAATTAAAAACAGTGATAAAGGAAGTCTTCATCAGTTTCATCAGCAGACTTGACACATTTGAGGAAAGAATCAGTGAAAGTGAAGATATGTTAATAGGAATCCCTAAACTAAATCATAAACAATATCATTGAAGAAAGCAGAACAGAGCCTCCAAGAGCTGTTATATAATATCAAACTGTCTAACTCAAGCATAATTAGACTCTCACAAGAAGAAAGTGAGATCAGGGCAGAAGGAATACTAATCAAGACTAAAAATATTTAAGTAGGTCATATTCAAACAGAAAAAATCAAGACAAACAGAAAATCTTAAAGGCAAACACAGAGAAACAACACATACATATAGAAAAAAACAAATACAAAATTGCAGACTTACCTTCAGAAATCATACAGGTCAGAAGAAAATGGAGGGCATCTTTAAAAGGCTGAATGAAAAATCTGTCTACCCACAATTCTATACCCAATGAAAGTGGTATACCTTCACAAATGAAGGAAAAATAAGGATTTTCTTTAGACAAACAAAAACGCATAGAATACATTGTCAGCAGATCTGCACTAAAAGAAATATTGAAGAAAGCTCTTCAGGTAGAAGGAATGTGATGCTAGACAAAATCTTGAATACATATTTGAAACGAGGAAATTAGGTGTGCTGGAAATTATAAAAATATGATTTACTGCTGTAACAATAAGTTGCAGAATATTACATTTCATCTCTAAATGTCTCAGCATTTATTTTCTAATAAAAAGCTATTATTCTTCAGTAATCATATTAGTATTATCACATGTGAAACAATTAACATGGATATAGCATTTCATTATAGTCTATATTAAATTTATCCTATTGGCCAATAATATTTACTCTTTATATCTGATTATTTCTTTCAGGATCACATCAAAATCGCCTTTTCAATACAATTTCTTTAGTTTCTCTTAATCTGGAACAGCTCTATATTTTCTACTTTTACCTTATCAAGATTTTTGAAGGGCCTGCACAATGAAGAGTTTTCCCTCCCTGAATTCTATGATGGTTTCCTCAAGATCAGATTCAGGTTAAACATTCTTGGCAAGAATATGACATAGATGGTGTTCAGACATCTTATTCTATTAGGAAGTATGCTATCCCAGTTGGTCTCTTTATTAATGATGCTAAGTTTGGTCACTTGGTTAGAGTGGAATGTGCATATCTTGCCAGTGGGGAAGCCTCTTTCTCTGTAATACAGACATAATCTGTGGGGTGATAATTTGAGATTATGTGTAGTGTACTTTATTCCCCAATAAATTATAAACATTTTAACTTCCACCAAAGCTAATGTCTATAAATTGGCTTCTATATGCATTGCTTCTATTTTCTTACCTGCCGTTTGCTAAATTCAACTTTACTCCTTATTTCTTAAATAAACAGATATAGTTCAATTAAGGTTACAAGTGGCATACGTGTCATCATATCTGCAGATATTTCTTTTAATTCTTCATGTATTTGGCCAGTCAATGGTCATAGACTATTTCCTCACCTGAAAGTACTCTATGATACAACACTCTCCAGCTTGCTTCGTATCTTTGTGGTTTCTACTTCTTTACCACTTTTGCCTGTTCAATATTCTCCATCAGCCACTCTCTTCAACTAACCAGCTTGAATCAAGTTGCCTTACATTTAGTCATGGTGCCCCTTTTTTCATCTGTGCATATTATATTTTATCATACCCATGGCATGAGGATTCCCAAATTCATCATGGCTCCACTCGGCCTTATTCTTTTTGTTCCATGGGTTAGTCATTTTTATAGTCCACACTTCTACAGGAATAATAAATTTTTGTGGAATAAGGAACTCATGATCAAACTCCAAATCTGGTTATCTTCCTCCTGTAGGAAATGATACCACTCCTGAACTGAACGCTTCATCAGATATATGGGAATCCTCCTTAACATCCTCCTTCCTCTCATCTATCTATACAATGCCAAGTCCAATTTTTAACCCATAGATTAAGTCCTCAATCTTTTCAAATAATTCTATTGCTAGATTCCTATACAAAACCACTGATTTTTTTTTCTGCCTTGATTACTATGATTGCCTTTTAACTCTTATTCTTTCCATACAGTTACCATTGAGTGGCTAGTGTGGTCATGTATCAATGTACTATATACACAAATTTGATAATGTTTTTGTTGCTTCTCTCCCCTCTCCTATTTCCCTCTTCCAGCTGGAAATCACTTAATGACTCAATTACTTTTGGACAAAGGGGAAAATACTTGATATTTTGCAAAAGGACCTACAAAGTCCTTTATGACTTGGTCCCTGCTACTCCCTGTTGCCTCATCTGCTGTTCTATGACTCATCTGCTGTTCTTGCTATTACTATCTGTACTACATTTCTGTTGGCCTTGAACTACCTGTGTGTCCTTCTATCTAGTTTCTTTGTTGTTTATTTTTGCCTGTACCCAATCTGAAAATACCTTTTCTCCACTTTATCTAATTAATGGTCAATTATTACTGAGATTTCAGAAAGTCAATTCTTCACAGCAGTTTCACTGAATTCCCCCAAAGAAGTAAGCTTTCCCTATTACAAACTCTTAAAGACAGGTGTTTTTTTCATGCACTAATCACAGGGGTGGGTGTGTGTGTGTGTGTGTGTGTGTGTGTGTGGTGTGTGAGGATAAAATTCTTGGCCTATAAGCTCTGTAAGGATTGGCCCCCTGTCAGTTTTGCTCAGTACTTTACTTGGTAAAGTAAAGTACTGAGCAAAAAAAGTAAAGTAAAGTATCTTACTTTAATTTTATCTGAATTTCTCCTGTGTGCAAAAAAAGTAAAGTAAAGTATCTTACTTTAATTTTATCTGAATTTCTCCTGTGTGCCCCTCCCTGATTTAGGCACAGGGATTCAGAAGTGAGCAGTAGGAGACATATGACTAACAGTCGTTGAATGGATGCCTGAGGTTTCATAAGATGACAGTGGACCCCAAAGTCCAAATGAATAGTTACTAATTGTACTTCCCACTATAATTAAATCTGGAATTTAAAAAAAAAAGGAAAAGGAAAAGGATTCAGTGATTGTCATTACCATCATTCAATCTATAGGGTCGCATTTATGACAGAAAACCTGACAGGAGAATGCTTTGTGATCGGAAACCTGGGAAGTCCATGAGATGCAGCTAAATAACTTCAATATGAGGCAGAGTCCATTTTAATGCATTAAAAAAAAAAAGATTCAATCTGAAAACATATCCTACGTAACTGCCTATTTAAACAAATAATTCTTCTCATTGTCTCTCAGAGGGCATTCTATAGGCTCCCATGCCGATTAAAAGACATTTAGTAAATTGGGTGCCTCTGAAGAGATGTACAAATTTGTTAGCTTTTCCTCTGGCTGTAGCTAAATGAACAGGAAGTTCTTAGGGGGAAAAAAATAAAGCCTTTGAATAAAGTGAATGTATTGTGTAGGTACCAGAGAAATGCCTCAAGCAGAGATTTGCAGAGAAGACCCATTTTATAAAGGGCTATATTAAATTAAGTAAGTGCTCAGAATCTCTAGAGAGAGACACTATGGAGATCCCTGAATGAGCATAGCTAAGCAGCAGGGGATGCAGAATTTCCTATTACTGGTGTTGTCACCAGTGTATTTTACAAGTCCTTTGTGAGGCAGAAATACCCTATGCATCAGGGGCACCTGGGTGGCTCAGTGGGTTAAGCCTCTGCCTTCGGCTTAGGTCATGATCTTAGGGTCATGGGATCGAACCCTGCATCCATCAGACTCTCCACTCAGCAGGGAGCCTGCTTCCCTCTCTCTCTCTCTCTGCCCGCCTCTCTGCCTACTTGTGATCTCTCTCTATCAAATAAATAAAATCTTAAAAAAAAAAAAGAAAGAACACTATGCATCAAAAACTCAGACAGTATCAAAAGGAATTAAGAATTGGTATATCCAACCCCATCAGTTTACAAATAAAGAAATTGAAATCTAGAAAAGCAACAGGAGTTTTCTGGTGTCAGCAAGCAGAAACATATTTTAGATTGGAATACTGATACAGTCCATTATTCTAGGTTTCTTACACACACACACACACACACACACACACACACACACTATTAGGAAAGGGGAGGTTCCAGAGACTGTTTTGTTTTTAATCCAATTTTTATATCTTTGAAGATTCTACAAAGGCATTCATTTTATCAACAAAAAATATAAAGATGAAAATAATATTACTGATCAAGTAATAGAATAATCCCAAAAGAAACTCACTGGGAAGCAGTGTGATAAATGGAACATCCTTGAGTCTTGGGATTAGATAAATCTGAGTTCCAGTCCCAACTGCACATATACTAGGTATGTGAAGTTCAAAAGCTATTTAGCTGTTCTTCATTAGTTTCCTCTGTCTAAAATGGGGATAACAAAATCTATTTCCCTTTACAGTTTTCTGAAAATTAAATGAAATTGTTCATGTGAAGCACTTAGCACAATAGTGGGCACATGTTAGAAAGCTTAATGAAGACAGCTATTTTGCATAGACTAAAGTCTATGCAAACTGCCAGATGATATAAAAGCATTTAGCATAAGGGTTAGATTTCCAAATGAAGAAGCCAGAGATGAGTCAGTAATAAGCAGAACTGGACTGATTAATTCCCACTGCAAAGAAGAAAGAAGATAATATATACAACCACTCCCTGTGTCTATAGCAAGAATGTTAAACTTTTCTAAGGGGAACCAAATAGAGTAATCCTTAAAAATGTCCTCTCCTTAAGGCTTGCCTGGACTGATGTCACAGCTGGCAGGAAGGCCAGAAGGGAAAGAACATCTTTAGATAGGAAGACAAGTAGGTTAAATGAGCAATGGCACAGAGTCAGCTCGAGTATGATATAAATAGTGCTGAGATCTGTCTCTATTTCACAAGACAAGACCTTGGCCTGAACCCATCCACTTCTGGAGAAAGATCTTCCAGTAGGAAGACACATACCTCATGTGAAATGGGCAGAGATTCCTGACTCTGGTGATGAATAGCCAAGCTAGACACTAACAGACTAGCAGACTGGAGGCCAGCTGCCTCTAAATCATTTTTAAAAAGAGACAGCTTGCCTCATTACAGGTCTGTAGATAGAAACTTGTCTTCACTCTGAAGGGTATGAGTTGCTCATCAAAAAATCCGAATATACTCTATGATCCTCTGGGACATAGTTGATTCAGATTTTAGTGAAACGATTAACATTTTAAAAGAAGGCTTAAGTTTTAAGATACCAATACACACACACACACACACACACACACACACACACACACACCACACAAATACGGTTACACCAGCTGTTTCCACTTGTCACAGGAATTCCTGACCACTGTTACAAGGGTATATTAAAGTGGGCACACAGTACTGAGTCAGGCAGAACAATCTGGAACAGCCAGTTACTTACAGTACACTGTTGAAACCTTAATCTACCTCAGTCTCAGTTTCTTCATGTGAGTTTTTACTGTAAAAGCTAGATGAGAATATATATAGGATAATTAGTTGAGAGGCTGGCATGTGGTAGGTGTTCAATCATTGAGAGTTCACTAATTTCTTGTCTTCTTCCTTCCTTCCTGATACACTGTTTTATGTTAAAAGCCCATTTCGTGTGTGGTTTTTTTTTTTTAATATTTGTATTATCAGTAGTATCTGCAGAAGCTAAAGTAATCCTGTTTTTGAAGACCCTCAGATTGATGGAAGAATAAACTAGGGTTTAGAGCAGTGAAAATTACAATTTTTAAAAGCAACTCTGAGGCAGTAAGTGCAAAGAAGTATGAAATTTATGCACTTGTTTTTTTCCAGAGAGCACAAGGGGAATGCATTTGGTGGGAGATACTCCTAAAGTAGCTGTCAACCTGTATGCTGAGATGATTCATAGGACAGGGTTGGAGTTCCCAGGTCTGAAGACTCAACAGCTATCGTACGTTTGAATGGTGTGAAATCAGAGGCTAACTCTTCACTGGAAGGCAGAGTATAACGAATAGTTGCTTGGAGATTCGGAGATTTCTTTAGTTAAGAGCATACAGGAGATGTTTTCAGCTAGGGGCACTCCTGCCCCCCCCCCCAGTGGACTTTTTGAGTCTGGGGACATTTTTTTGATTGCATGACTTAGTTGGGGGGATATTACAGGCATCCAGTCTGGAGGCCCAGCATGTTGCCAAACATTCTACAATGCACAGGACTGTCCCATTAAGCAAAGGATTATCTCGTTCAAAATCTGATTAATTATCAGGTCAACAACATTAATCCTGAGAAAATCTGATTTATGGATAGCAGATTGATTCTGTAGCCAAATTTTGAAATGAAATTTTGAAGCAAAATTGTGGGTTATGTAATCTGAATCTTCACAGTTCCTCCCACCTCTTTCTGGTACACATAATTATTCCTTCATTTAAGTTTGGGATTTTATCTGTGGTCACCATAACCCAGTTAGGATAATGGAGGTCGAACACGGCCTTTTATCCATTTTAACACTGACTCAGTGACTCAGAGAAGTAAGAAGCACTAAGAAGTAGGCAGCTAAAGCCCAGGGATCAAAGGAAGACAGTAAATTTCCCAGTTGACTGAGTTTAAAGATCTGCTCTTAGAGATACGAACACAATCTAGCAGTCATGAACACTGGTCATTGCAGCTGCTTCAACTCTTACTATTTACACAGCTCTTAGCTCCACTCATACTGTGATCGCTAGCTATCATTTACTGGGCACGGTGCTAAGCACTCTGTATTCTTATATGTCCACAGTAATGTGAATGTGAATAGTGACATGTCAAACTCACTCTATAAAGTAGTTGTTATCTCTATTATAAAGTGAAGAGACTGATGCAGAGAAGGGTAGGCAATCTTAGGGTAGCCTACTACCTAAAGGGCAGCAATGGGATTTATACAGGGGTATGTCCTTTTCCAAAGTCCATGTTCAATGCTAAAGGGACATGGCACTGCATATGAGGAAGGAATAAAGGAAGGAGAAAAGAGCTGGTCATGGGATATGTTACTTCTGACACTCTTAATTTGATTCTCTATGTCTCCTGCACTAAAATTTGGGTAATACAAGCAATACAAAAAGGAAGTATTTTTGAACTTCATATAAATGTTTTAAGTTGCACTTTGATTATTCCGATTTATGCTAAGACCTCAATCTGTATCTTCCTTCTTGAAATCAAAGGGCTCTAGAGATCAAGCATTTCCCCTCCCAAGGAAGTTTGCAATTTAAATAGACACTCCGGATTTTAGACTCAGCTCTGCTATTAACTGAGAGTCTTAGGAGATAGCTTTTCTCATTTTTTTAACACATAATGGACAAACTAACATTTTTCCTTTCTACTTCATATCTTTGTTAATTGTTATGGTATAATTAAAGAATTTAGCACAGTATAATTAAGAATATTAAAAATACCCTTTTTGAATAAATTTTAAGATGAAAAATAACTTGGGCCACATATATAACCCAATAGTTCTAAGAAAATATGCAAAAAGACCTAAGTATTTGATTATGTATCAGAGGCAAAATTCTTGGTAGTATTTGGAAATTTAGAATGGCCAAGATTTGTCAAATAAAATGGAAAGTTTGGAGAGTAGGTTTGGGGTCACTGTTGACCAGCAATGCCAGCAGTTGGGACAAAAGCTGGATATGAAGAAAGAGACTCACATACTCTTATTTATGTCTCTCTCACAATTACTTACATGGAGCTTTCAGAAAAATGTGTCATTTCTGGGGCGCCTGGGTGGCTCAGTGGGTTAAAGCCTCTGCCTTCGGCTCAGGTCATGATCCCAGGATCCTGGGATCTGAGCCCCGCATCTGGCTCTCCGCTCAGCAGGGAGCCTGCTTCCTCCTCTCTCTCTGCCTGCCTCTGTGCCTACTTGAGATCTCTGTCTGTCAAATAAATAAATAAAATCTTTAAAAAAAAAATGTGTCATTTCTACCTTCTAAATTTCACCCAAATTTCCTTTTTGATCAGCTCTAATCTAAAACTGTACAGAAAAGGAAAATTTAGGAAATGTAGTTTTAGCTAAGTCAAGTTTGTCAGTCCTTCTTTTTCCTAGATTCAGGTTTCTCCTGATCATCTCTTGGTTTTCTGCTGAAAAGCAGCAGTCATGTAAATCGAGAACAATCAAATGATTACAGAGTGGCTGTTTACATTCTTAACACATCCGCCGCTAAACATGTATTTCAGTCTGTCTCCCCACATTAATAGTTTGTTTGGAGTGTCTGGGTGTCCCACTGAATTAACTGATTGACCACATTGACAGACAGGCAGACTAATCAATGAGCTCTGAAGGCTGGGACAGGGGAGTATAGCACAGCCTTAGTCATGAAATTGTGGCATTCAACAACTCAACCGCGGCATTAGAGTTTAAAAATAAAAAGCATTACTCATGTATGACTACGCTCCATCAGTGATACGCTTGAAAATAATTTCAAAATAACAATCAGAAAATGTTTGACGAAAGAACAGCACAGAGCAATTCACTCATAATTACCCAAGAGAATAGAATAAGATGGATAAATGAAATTCATAGATGAGTCCCAAAGTGGTTTTTAGCTGAAAGAAGCGGTGCTGTACTTGTACATTCTTTCACCAGAACTATTAGCAAACAGTAAGTCGTGTAATGCTTTTCATTTTTGAATCACTGCATATCAAGGCTGTAAAGGGTTGTGGTCATCTTCTGGTACATTACAAACTCAAATGTCATCAAGGGCCAAACTAAATAGGGTAAGAGGCCAGTTCTCAGACACAGATGATTGTCCCTGGTCTGACTTTACTTCTACCTTCTTTGTCTATCCCTGTGGTCTCATTTGAAATGATTTTGATGATGTAAAAATAAAGGCAATAGGCAGACACAAAGAGGCAGAATGTCCAGGTAGGTGGTAAACAGAAAAACCCAGCTACTGACAGGAGATGATTTTTCTGGAACCAGTTCTCTTAAAAAAAAAAAAAAAAAAAAAAATCCATCTGCTGGTTATAGTGAACATACCCTAATGTACAGACTTGTGGAATCACTGCATTGTACAACTGAAACTATAACATTATATATCAATTACATTTCAATAAAAATAATAATTATCTGTTAAAAAGATAAATTAAAAAATAAAAAAAGAAACCCATCTGCATCATCAATCCTTACATACTTTTGACTCCGAAAATATGTTCTCCAACACAAAGCATGGTCCAGTTCCCACAAATATTTCATCATGCAACAGAAAATCATTTGGCAAATTGTCAGCTTCTATTTAAGAGAGTGTGAAAATCTGGGTAAGCAAAATAAAGGTATGCCCATGAACTTACATATATCAAATTATACTTATGGCCTTGGATTCAGTTAAGAATATTACATAAAGAATACAAAATGGAAAGAACAATTGGCAATTATTAAGAGTTACGGTGGTGATGAGGTTGATTCAGATAATTTTCCCCCAGAAAGCACCCTTCCTTCAATTATTGGTGATTCTGAATAAGAATTCTATGAAGAGGATGAAGGATTGGTGCCTCCCTCTCTTCAGTTGTACAACTGAGGCTGCGCAGAGCTCCAATCACAAATGTAGCAGTTCTGTGTTCTTTTATAGTGGTGCTTTTTACAATTCTCACGAATGCAAATACAGATAAAACACACAAACAAAAACAAATCTTTCTGCCCTTTTGATGTAAGAAATAATCATTGTTTCCCAGCTCAATATTGTGAACCGATTAAAGAGCTGGTGAGCACTTGGGGAAGGTTTTGTTCTTTGCTCAAATGTTGGTTTTTTAGTTCTGTTATGTACCAAATCTCTCCATTGTGAGCTTCTGGTAAAGTGAACAGACAATACCTGTTGTTAGCTGCAAGCTTTAGGAAAATGCAAGTTTGATTTATTATGAGAAGGGAAAGAAATTCTCTTCATCTATTTTCTGATAATCTGTTAGGTACATTTTCAGACTGAGATCTTTTTGAGTAGCATTAAAGTCTATTATGCTTGTTTCTGAAATTAGTACTAATTCCATAAGGTAAACAAAATATTTTGTACCCCTTGACTCTGTGCAGTGATGGATATCTTTTTTTTTTTTTTAAGTGATGGATATCTTAAACAGCTTGATTAAAGCAGACATATTACAATGTCTAAGTATATGCAATCATCACATGGTACTCCTTAAATATATACAATTATGTCAATTATACCTCAATAAAGCTGGAAAAATAAATTAAAACATATAACCTTCAATGCCCATCAAGACTAGAATGAAACAAACTACGAAAGACTCATACAATGGCATCATAAAATGGAATACACTAATGGGAATTAGAAAACTCCTGCTATACACAACAATGTGGGTGAATCTCACAGTTAATGTCAAATCTAAAAATTAAGATGGGAAAAAGTACATACTGTATGATTTTATATGTATTATAATCACACGTACATATGTTTATAGGTATATACAACACAGAGAAGTTATATATTATACGAACTTTGCATATAAAATATAAGACTAATCTATGTGGTCATAAGTCAGGTAATGGTTACCCTTTTGAGTCTCAGCTGTAATTGGAGGAGTTTCTGGGATATTGGGAAAATTCTGCATCCTGATTGGAGTGCTCAATATTTTGGGTGGGTTCAGTTTGTGAAAATTTGTAGAACTGACACTTAAACTTAATCCTGATGACCAAACTCAACATGATTAAATCTGAATTGCAGGGGGTGGGTTTCTGGCACAGTATTTTGAAAGGTTCTCACATGATGATTTAAAACATACTAAGGTGTTTCTTTGAAAAAATAAAAGAAAGGAAAGGAAAAGAACAAAGGGCAATATAGCTGCCCAAATCCACATAATACAGAGGTTTTTTGAACAAAATCCAGCCCCTTATCATGACTTATAACACCCTGAGTAATTTGATCTCTCCCTTCCTCTGGCCAATCTTCCAGTTTTCTCTGATTCCAACTCAGGGAAGCCATACGAGAGGAGAGAAATAAAGTGAAATCAGGAGAGGAGATATCTAGACAAGCTGCGGAATTATAGAATTAGTTACTTAGCAATAGGTAAATGATACATCTACTTACAATTTTAAAAATAATGGCTCTGTAGGACTGCATGTAAGTGTTCTTTAGGTTTGCACAATATTTTAATGAAATCAAATATAATAAACCTATTTTTCTCAGTTTTAATCTACTTTAGCTTTACTCACAATTTTGCAAATATGACTACTTTTCTGTTCCAAATACTCGCCATTATTGTGGTGATTTAAGAACTGCTCTAAGTGCAGATAGTTTTCTATTTCCCTGTGACTCTTCCACGTAAGACATACCCTTTTCTTATCTTTAAAATGCATATCTCCAAAGTGGGGCACAAGGAGTATACAAGGTGAACTACTGATAGGAAAGAATATGTTAGAAATTCGGAAAGTGTTTATTCTGTCTATAATTTTAACTTGTATATTTTTGATTTTTAATGTATATAAAATAAATACCCACACACTGGATTTATATGTTTATAACTACTATTCCTTTGTTTGTTGGTCATAAAATTTGAGACTGCTTCTTTAAAACTTACTACACTCTGAGCAGAAGCTGGCCTCTAAACACAATTGACATTAACTTAAAAAATATATATATAAATTGGAGTCTGTGTCAAGAAGTGAATGTCTTGAATAAATACTAACAAAATTTTCACCTGAGCTTTGAATTCTCATCATAAACTCTGCTATTTTCTAGCCCTATGGTCCTTGATAAGTCTTTTACCTCTGAATTTCAGTTTCTCCAGCTAGAGAAGAAAGATAGCAATCTTTTCTCTGCTTACTTTCAAGCACAGATGAAACACTGCCCATAAAACACTTTATAAACTATAAGGTACTAGGTATAAAGTATAACTAATCAAATATTAAAGGTTAGTTTTTATTTTCCCTTTAGAACAGATCATTACATCATTATAAATTTATTTTCAACAAGAGTAAATACAATATATTTCTCAGAATGAGCAATTTGAGCAATTTGAGAATTTGAGAAAAATGCCCTCTTTTTAAACAAAGTATGTGGAAATAAAATTCCACTTCATGGCATAAGTATTAGGAAAAAAGGCAAATTATTTGTTGTTTGGAAGATTATTCAGAATAGAGGTCACATTTGAACATGGCTGAGAAAGACCGGATTTTACTTCATTGGAAGGAAGTGGATCCAAAGAGGGACAATGCAGGTGGAGACATTCATATGAGGAGTGGAAAAAAAGTGCAGAGATCTCATTGGTAGTACAGTCTGACTTAAATGAAGGATACACGAAGGAGAGAAAGAGAAGATACGGCCCAGCACACAGGTTGAATTAAATTAATTGGAGAACTTTCAATATTTGTTGAAGGAAATTGAATTTGAATGCTTGATTAGATGGTTTAAACTTCATAGGAAATGGGATCTGTGGAGGTCCTGACACAGAGTAAGGACAAAATCCTCTGTGCTTGATGAAGATTTGCCTCTATAGGAGTCTGTGTCAATAAGCTATGTCTTGGGAAGGATATAGGGGATGCCTTGAAATAGGTAGAACACATAAGAAGCTACTACAAAAGTCTAGAGGAGAGGTAATGGGGGATTGAACTGACTGATAACCCTGGGACTGGGAAGGAATGGACAAATACATCTTGAGATGAAATACAGCTCAGAGGTTTTAAGTATTTAGATTATTTGTGACACAGTATCAGTGGGTATCTGCTCCCCAATATATTAAAGTACCACTGGCTGTATGTCAAGTATGCTAGTCCTTGAGCAAACAACACCAAAATTATGCCTGCCTAGGTCAAGTGTGCCTGAGCAAACATTGTATGTTCAGTATACACCATGAATTTTTTTTTTTTTAAGATTTTATTTATTTATTTGATAGACAGAAATCTCAGGTAGGTGGAGAGGCAGGCAGAGAGAGAGAGAGAGAGAGAGAGGAGGAAGCAGGCTCCCCATTGAGCAGGGAGCCCGATGTGGGGCTCGATCCCAGGACTCTGGGATCACGACCTGAGCCGAAGGCAGAGGCTTTAACCCACTGAGCCACCCAGGCGCCCCTACACCATGAATTTTTTAAAAAGTAAAAAAAAAGTGCCTGAAACCAAATGATATATTGTGATTAAAATGCATATGTTTAAAAGTAGATTCTAATAATATACATTAAAATTCCAAGTGTTTGGGGATATTGGATTACCCTTGAGTAGTTTTGGGGACTTACTTTGAGAGGTCAATCATTTATTAATTTATTAAAAAATATTTATTGAATGCTTACTATGTGTCAGGCATTCTACCATGCATAAGAGATGGAGCCACATACATGGGTGGAAATATTTTTACCTGCATAGCATTTGTATTCCACTAGATACAGATAGAAAATGGAAAAGTAATAAACAAATGTGTAAGTTAATTCCAGATAGTAAAAGTACATTAAAGACAGTAAAAAAGGTTGATAAGAGTGACTGGGGCCAGCAGTAGGACCAAGTGTTGGCTACCTCTATAGGCTGGTTTCTTTTCTTTTTTTCTTTCTTTCTTTTTTTTTTTTTTTCTTTTTTGATAGGTTTCTAAGAGATCATTCCATGGAGATGACTAATTGGAGATGGGCATAAGTGAAAGAGCCAGGCATAGAGAGATTTGAAGAGTGCTCCAGGCAACTGAACAGGAAAGGAAAAGCCCAGAGCAGAGAATAATCTTGATATTTCTGGGAGCATAAGAAAGAATTATGGCTCAAGTGTAGTGAGCAAAGGGGAGTTTAGTATAACCTGAGATGAAAAAGGCTGAACAAAGTCAGATTGACTAGTTTCTTGCTAGCCATAAGGAGGTTGATTTAAGTCTTTGAAAAGTTTTAAATAGAAGAAAAACTTTATCAAAATGCCCATGTTATTTTCGATTTGTGGTTAAACTATTTATGGTATCCTTAAAATCAAAATATTACCTGATGTTATCACCTCTAAAGAAAGGTTGACCCTCTCCTTCAAAGACTTGGAGTCAAAAGAACTATGTTCCACATTCTCATCTCCTAAGGGCCAAACATTCCCTATAGAATGCCTCATCTGCATACCAATCATTTCCTTCTAGTGCTGACAAAACAAAAATTTTTTTTCTACATTGTTATCAGTCTTAAAAAACAATTTCATTTAGGTTTTAAGAATCAATTACTTTGGAGGAAGATGTTATAATCATATAAACACCTTTATCAGTAGGCATTGCATAAAAATGATGTTTTCAGCATTTCTAAATTGGGCCATCTCTATTAGAAATTGCAAAGATGTCACTTGACTTAAAAATATAGCCTGGTGTTCCATTCCTAAAGGTGCTATTATGCTAACAATAAATCTGAACAAGACCGTAGGCAGAGTGTGGGTTGTGATGTACTCAATATTCATCACACTTTGACCCAAAGGAATATCCATTATGTGCTTCTGGGATCCTTGAGCAAAGCAGGTTTATTACACCTGCCAATTTTCATGGATTTGCTGTGTGATACATCGTCTACTTTGAAGAAATCTTGGTTACAGTACATATTTCCACTCTTGCAGCTTTCTCTCTCAGGTAGTTCATTTACTCTGGCTCTCAATTCAATAGAAGGTTATGCTTGAAACAGAGTAAAATTTAAGCAATCATAAATACTTTTCAAAGTCTCCTTATTGTAGTTCTCTGATTGTGAGTGTTTAGAAGGAGGTAGATTTTCTCTCAGATTAAATTTCTGGCTACTCCATTTGCAAAACAGCAAGCTATGTAAAAACACTGACACACAGGTTGTTGTTTTCTTTTTTGGTATAAGCTCTAAAAACAACTTTATTCAAATTTTAAAAATCAATTACTTTGGGAGTTTGGATGATAATATAAACACATTTGTCAGTAGAAACTGCACATAAATAGTGGCAGAAAAGACACAATTCCCAGTGTCAGTTTATTCCTCAAGAGTAATTAATACAGAGGGAGAAACCAGCTCATTAGACCCTGATGACACAATACAATAGTTAGAATGCCTAAAGGAGGCCTTTAATACTACTCTGCCAATAAATGTACTAGCTCCATGTTCACTTCCTTAAATTATTCAGTTTCTCTCTGAAACAAAAGTGAGTCTCACAGTGAATAACCAGTACTACTTCAGGACTGACCAAATAGGTTTTCAAGTCCATAATTTTGTAAAATACATACAGAATGCTCAGCCGTAACAAAATAAATACAAATGGCACACAGATAAGCCTTACATTCATGAACCAAGAGGAGTGTTTAGAAAAACTACCATTTAAGTGATAATATTTTGTTGAAATAACAAAGTTAAAAATAGAATAGGCAGAACTTCTTAAGATGATATGAATTTTGACTGCCATGGAAACAAAATTCCTTAAAACTATTAAGGGTTGCTATTTATTATGTTCTATCATATAATACCAGCCATTGACCTACACTGGCATATTCTTAAGGACTGTCAAGCACATATTAGGCACTGGGTTTAAAATTACACTATCTCTAAGCCCAGATGACCCAAAACAGACACAGCACAGGATTCAGCTGATTATTACTTTTATCCTATTATTTAATGTTTTAAAGTTTTTTACAATTGTCTAGCCAAACTATGGAAAGAACCTAGATGTCCATCAACAGATGAATGGATAAAGAAGATGTGGTATATACATATATACAATGGAATACTATGCAGCCATCAAAAGAAATGAAATCTTGCCATTTGCGATGACGTGGATGGAACTAGAGGGTTATGCTTAGCGAAATAAGTCAATCGGAGAAAGACAACTGTAATATGATCTCCCTGATATGAGGATATGGAGATGCAACATGGGGGGGCTGGGGAGTAGGAAAAGAATAAATGAAACAAGATGGGATCGGGAGGGAGACAAACCATAAGAGACTCTTAATCTCACAAAACAAACTGAGGGTTGCTGGGGGTATGGGGGTAGGGAGAGGGTGGTGGGGTTATGGACATTGGGGATGGTATGTGCTATGGTGAGTGCTGTGAAGTGTGTAAACCTGGTGATTCACAGACCTGTACCCCTGGGGCTAATAATACATTATATGTCAATTAAAAAAAATTTTTCTTTACAATTGTCACATTTTTAAATGTGAAAACTTGAATTTTGCAATTTTCCTATAATTTATCAAATTTCACACAAGAATCATAGTAAAGTGAAAGGTTTAAAAGAAACACATGTCTCACACACTGTTATCAACAGAATCTGATCCTACATGGTTTTTCAGCTTCTTCATTACATCCACTATAGATTTGCTCTAGCTACTTTGTTTAATATTTATCTTAAGAACAAAATATTTCTTTGTGAAAACTTCCTGTGTATTGTCTAAAAGAAAATTAGAGTTTTCCTCCATTTATCAATGTGGTCTCCGAATTATCCCATTAATATTTATGTTGTCCCTACCCTAAAGACATGCACATGCTTCAGTAATTTGGGGGCTAAAAATCAAACTTCCAAGTCTATACTAAACCTGTTGTTGCTTTTTTTTTCCTTCCAGGAAAAACTGTGTTTTTTCGTTATTCCTTTATTTGTTCTGTTCCTTATTCCCTGTGGTGACTTGGCATTAATGCCAAGAACTATTAATTCTTGCCATTAATGCCAGAAGTATTAACTTCATTTTCAGACACACTCTCCTTTACAGTGGCCCTGGGTATATCCTTCCACTAACTAGAACAACACCAAATGCAATGCCTCTCTGTCATTTTATTTTAGCAAAAATCTAGATTTGTTAGATAAAATATATAAGTAGATTGAAGATTGAAAAAAAAAGCAGCGGATGTCTTCTTTGAACACTTCCACATTAAGTACTCTCTACTGTGTTGTTCATACCGTAACTTGTACTTAACTGCATATATTGACTTACTTGCTTGTTCCCCTTTTTAGACTGTAGATTTAAGGGGACAGGGACCAGGGCCCCTTGTTTTTGAAGGTCAACATCTAGCTCAGTGCCTGGAACATATGAGCTACTAACACACATCTGTTGAATTGAATGGAATTGCTTTCTTTAGTTTATTTGATAAATATTTCTAGAACATCTGCTAGGTGATGAAGAAACAGTAGAGAATATAGCAGATGGAAACCATGCCCACATGGACTTTCCATTCAAATGGTTTGAAACTTTTAAATATTAATAGAACTTCATCTCAGAAACCCTATGACAATATCATTATAACACACATTTATTGGGATAGACTAGACCAATTGTTTCTCAGAGAAAATGATAAGACTAAATTTTCTCCTTTTTTTCAAAGATTTTATCTATTTATTTGACAGAGAGAAAGATGACAAGTAGGCAGAGAAGCAGGCAGAGAGAGAGGGGGAACTAGACTCCCTGCTGAGCAGAGAGTCCTATGAGGGGCTTAAGCAATCATAAATACTTTTCAAAGTCTCCTTATTGTAGTTCTCTGATTGTGAGTGTTTATTTTTTATTTTTATTTTTTAATAAAAATTAAAATGTCATGGCCTGAAACAACACACACTAATTTTCTCACAATTCTGGAGGTCAGGAGTCCAAAATGGGTTTCACATGGCAGAAACCATGGTATCCACAGGGCCACACTCCCTCCAAAGGTACAGGGGGTGAATCCATTGGTTCCCTTGTCTTTTCTAGCTTCTAGAGCTTCATTCCTCTCATTCATTGTCTGAGAGTCCCCTCCTCCATGCTTAAGGTCAACAGTACAGTATTTTCAAAACTTTTTCTACTGTTTTCATGTTGCCTTCTGCTCTGTGTCCAAATTCCCCTCTGCCTTCTTCTTATAAGGGCACTTGTGATTTCCCACACAGATTTTTCAGAATAATTACCCATCTCAAGATCTTTTTAACTTAATCACATCTTCAAAATCCATTTTGTTATTTAACGTAAAATTCAAATTCCAGAAACTAGAACCTAGATATTCTTGGGGCTGTTATTTAGTCTATCAAACACATAAATAAAATAACTTAAAAGTATATGATTAGTGGTTAGTATCTTAATGAAATGGGCCATAGTTTTCTCACAATATTGAAAAAATACTAAGATAGAATAATAGATCTTTTAAACACTCACAACTTAAAAAATGTTCCAGAATCATAACATACACCTACATGGACTAAGATTTATAGTAAAGGCTTAAGGACCTATGTCTATAATAAAGGTGGTAGAAGAAGTTGTAAACTTAATGAAAACAAACAAATCAAAAGAAAATAGGAGAAGAGTTTGGGGGCAA
Organism: Meles meles; assembly: GCF_922984935.1. Taxonomy (NCBI): domain Eukaryota; kingdom Metazoa; phylum Chordata; class Mammalia; order Carnivora; family Mustelidae; genus Meles; species Meles meles. The sequence continues at coordinate 44,301,488 of NC_060085.1, read as the reverse complement.
AATTTTGTTTTACTTCAAGAGTCCGGGGTGCCTGGTTGGCTCAGTTGGTTAAGCGACTAACTCTTGGTTTCAGCTCAGGTCATGATCTCAGGGTGGCGAAGTTGAGCCCCAGGTCCAGCTCTGCACTCAAGGCAGAGTCTGCTTGTCCCTCTTCCTTTGCTCCTTCCTGCTACTCTTGCTCTCTCTCTCAAACAAACAAAAAAATAAATAAATAAAATCTTAAAAAGAAAGAATCTGGGAAGATTCAAAATACAAAAAGTTTCAAAAGATTCTATCAGTGAAAATAGGAAGGAAAAAGCAGGTAATTGTAAAAGACTTGCTAGCCTTTCAGAATTTTTTTTGGTTATTTATTTATTTGTTTTTTATTGTGTTATGTTAGTCATCATACAACACATCATTCGTTTTTGATGCAGCATTCCAAGATTCACTGTTTACGTACAATCCACAGTGTTCCATGCAATACGTGCCTTCCATAATACCCACCACCATAGTCTTTCACAATTAATAAAAAGTAAGTTTTGGGAAAGCAAAGAAGATATTTTACATATGCACAGAAATAGCAATTCCTCATCAGAAAATCTATTTTTCCAAACTAGCATAGTATCTGCAAGTAGGAAGATACACCATGAGATCTCTAAAAGCAAATAAACAAACAAACAAGCAAATTTAAAGCAATGCTCTCTTGTTTATGCATTATCAAAATCCTTACCTCTGGGGCAATGTTTAGCTCAGACTATTTTATTTAAATAGCTATGGTTAAAAAAAAGAAAGAAAGAAAAAAGATCCAATCTGTTCTATCACAAGGAAATTGTGCACCAAGGACATATGATTATTTTCCCCTTTAGACTAAAGCAAAAGGACATGTTGAATCACATCCAATTTGGATAAATAAAAGTTAATAGAAGAATTGGTGGATTTCTCAGATCTAATATGCATTCTGAGAATAATAATTTATTTTAATTTAACACAAAAGGTGTTTTAGAGATACTACGCTGATTCAATATACATATTTAAAGGGCAAATGTTAATGCTAAATTTTGACAGGAAGCTGAAATGTGAATGTATGTGAAGTGGGAAGAGAATTTCTTATTCACACATGTATAATTTGGGGGCACCTTGATGACTCTGCTCTGTCTTTTTTAATCTATTACAAAAAGAGACATTATTATTTAACTCTGAATCTTTGTTACAGAGAGAAGTGACATGAATCAAAATACTGTAATCACTGGAATAAATATGACTAGCACTTCTAAACACCTTTATTTATATGGTTTTCTGATTCTAATGGTTAATTTCTACATATTTTAGCATTTTCATAGCTTTCAAGATTAGTGTTATCTTTCCATTTCTTGGAATTGCTATTAAATATGTGTCTCTTCTAATTGTTGCTTTTCTGGCTTGTAAATTACTATGTTAGTTCCTGTGTTCTCCCAGTATATTACTGCCTTTTTTTTTAAAACAAATATATGAACTTCAAAAGTACCCATTATCACACAGTTGGCAGGAAGCAGCATGACATGGTAGAAGGGCTGCTCTGACAGTGAGATCATCTAGCTGATGTACAACTCTGTGACAACTCAAACAGGTAAACTTGACAATTAAGAACAGAACTCTAGGGGCGCCTGGTGGCTCAGTGGGTTAAGCCTCTGCCTTCGGCTCAGGTCATGATCCCAGGGTCCTGGGATCGAGCCCCGCATCAGGCTCTCTGCTCAGTGGGGAGCCTACTTCTTCCTCTCTCTCTCTCTCTCTCTCTCTCTCTCTCGCTCTGCCTACTTGTGATCTCTGTCTGTCAAATAAATAAATAAAATCTTAAAAAAAGAAAAAAAAAAGAACAGAACTCTATGATCTTAACAGACCAGGGCTGGTGATTTAGAAGAATGGCCAATATTACTCCCTTTTTTATTTCTGTGCCCCTTTATATTATAGCTTTGCAGCTTTTCTATCAAGAGATGAAGTACATTTCTAAACCCCTTGAATCTGGACTGCTCTTGTGACTTAGAGTGGTTAAAAGAATGTAGCAGAAATAACACTGTGCCAGTTCCAAGTCGCAGCATCATGGTATTTTGCATGCTCCTGATTTCTCTAGGCACTCTAAGCAGTCATTATGTGAAAGAGCCCAGAGCCACAGAGGATGAGTTCACCTGAACCAAGGCCGATGCAGCCTAGTTGTCTCAGCTTTGAATATCCTCCACCAGCCTAGTACCAGATGACCTAGGCACTGACCACAGTTATTATTCACCTGAGCCAAAACTAAAAGAACAGCCCTGAGTGAGACTACCTTAAGTTGCCAAATTTCAGACTTGTCAACTAAATACATGGTTATTTCTTACTTTAAGCTACTTAGATTTGGGATGGTTTATTACACAGCAAAAGCTAACTGACACACCAGTATTAACAGATACAGTTGAGTAGATGAATACATATCATTGAAACGGGAAGAACAATTTCAAAGATTATTTCTAGTTTTGATATAACATTCTTTATTGCATTTTCTTTTATTTCAATATAGCTTTTTTATACCAAATTTTAAATTTGAGAGAAAATAGATATTTCAACCTTAATTTGCAATGACTTCACTGCACAGGAGATAAAAAAATAACTATTCTTCATTGTTTATTAATGCAAAAATCATTTAATTGCATCCTTCCACAATAAAAATTTCATATTTGACAATTTATAACTGAAATATTAGTTCTGTTTAAAAATAGGGCTTGATACATTTTTTAAGGATTCTATATTAGCCATAGAAATTACCTTAAAATTTTTGTTTATCACTTAGTAATTCAAATAATATAAGCAGTAAGCATTTGAAAATTGTTTCACATATGAAAAAAAGTAAAATGCCAATAGATAATCAATCAAAACTCATAATAATAGAATACATTACCTGCACAAGTATTTAAGAGTGGCAGCAGAATTATCAGTTTCCATAGCAACCTCATTTCCACTTTCTGAGGTCAAAATTTCTCCCATACAATCAGCAGGAAAAAAAAATGTCTTTCTTCTAGTCAGTATCTCAAGAGTCTGAAAAAAACAAAATTGTCATGAAATGACAAATATACAAATATGAGTACTTAAAAATGTATATGAATTATTGGACATTATTTAATCCATTATGAATATATTATTTATCCAAAATAAAGCAATCTAAATGTCTACCTTTTATGTATATGTATGTTTTGCAAAGTTTCTACAATTTCAACTCATATTTCCATAATTTCAGTTCATACCTTTGATACACGTTATTTGCTATGAGATTTGATGTAGTAGATAATGGGGTGGGATGCAATTCAATTGAATGAATGTATTATGTAGATTAAAACTTTCACTATTATAATTTTGAGTTTAATTGCTTTTTAAATGTTAATGAGGACTAAAAACATTCAACAACTCCTGGAATGCTGTTGTTTCCCTTATTTTTTATTCCATCCCATTAGAAATAGGATAAAATATTACTCTATCTCATATGTATTAACAGTGATTTTACAAATTTCATGGACTTTTCTAAGTTTTTTAATTACCATTTTTGAGAATCTATTCATTAAGAAACAGGATCTTTGGGGCACCTGGGTAGCTCCGTGGGTTAAAGCCTCTGCCTTCGGCTCAGGTCATGATCCCAGGGTCTTGGGATCGAGCCCCGCATTGGCGGGCTCTCTGCTCTGCGAACAGCCTGCTTCCTCCTCTCTCTCTGCCTGCCTCTCTGCCTACTTGTGATCTCTGTCTGTCCAATAAATAAATAAAATATTTAAAAAAAAAAAAAGAAACAGGATCTTTCCTAAGGTTATGAAAACTAGAACTAATATTGTACTACAAAACATGCAAGAAATGAATTTCTGGAAGTATTATCTTTGTCTTTCAAATATGACACCTGCATTTCCCATGGTGTTACATCATAATTTTCTCTAAATTATTTTGACAGTTAAGCTATCCAGTGATAAATGAAATTAAGGTGAAGTGTTTTGTGTTTTTTACTTCAAAAGAGAAATCTAATAAGGAGATTCTTAAAACTCATGATCTCAAAATATATATATATATATATGTGGAATAAGTTCAAAATAGACTCAACTAGGTTACATTTGATAAAATGAATAAATAGAAATGATAGGACCCTTTGGGAATTTTTAACTTACATCTATATATTTCTTGTAACTGCAAATATTTTTGGAAATATGTGGACTTTATTGTGATGCTAGCAAATAATGAAATTTTGAAGTTTCCTGATACATTTTTAAATTTTAAAACCCTTTCTTTTCTTTCTGTTGCTAATTACTTCAACTAAAGTCAAAAACTGTCTATACTCCACTTTAAGTTTTTGCAAAATCTAAGTTAAATGCTTTCAAATTTAATCAAGGAATAAAAAAATCCAAAGGAAAATAATATTCAGTCCCACCATCTTATGAGAGACACAAACATTTAACAAAACAACAAAATCAAACACAGATATATACATTATTGAATGTTTATGTGTGGCAAGTATGGTAAATATTTTGAACTGAAAAATGAAATCTGGATGTATGGGATGAGGTTCAAGTAGCATTTTTGAGCTGAAGCTTGAAGGACAGGTAGCTCTTAGCCAGTCAAAGAGTGGATGTACATGGTATGGGGATGTAGGGCTGTGGTGATTAAGATGGGTAAGGATGAGGAATGAGACTAGCAGTCTAAGCAAAAGGGAAAAAGTAGGACATAGTCCTGAGGCAGGACTAAGTGTGCATTTTCAAAGACCTAAAAAAGAACCAGTTTCATGACATCAGAAGGACAATGGTATAAGACAAGGTTGGAAAAGGAGAAAGAGGCTCAAATATGCAAGGCCTGTAGGCCATATACAAGTATGGGTATCATACTTTCAAATTATAAGTTAGGGTTTTAAGCAGGACAGAATCAGTTTAATTTACATCTTACAAACATCACGCTGGCTGATGTGGAGAAAGGAAGGGATGGACTGAAATCAATTAAGAGGTTACTTTTGCAGTCTAAGAAAGGGATAACGATGGTTTTGATCTAGAGTAGTGGAATCTAAGATAAAGATAATGTGATCTGTGAATAGTCTCCCTTCCTGAAATCTCTTGTCTTTTCCATGCATGTGACTATTACACACAAAATTATCTTTCTAAAACAAAAATTTGGTTCAATTATGCCAGCATTCTCAAGCCTTTGATCATTCTCTATTGTATAATCATCTAAAGTTTTGGGAATTGTATTCAAGGTCATATATAATGAATTTCTAACTGTTCATTTCCAGCTACATTACTCTGTAAACACCTCCAGTATAGGCTTAAGTATCTACTCTCGATTTACTTTGCATATGTATTATACATCATCTCCATATGGACACTCTTTGACTTGCACAGAATTCCCCACCAGAGCCTACATTTCCTTTTTTTTTTTTTTTTTTTTTTTTTTTTTCCTCATTTTATTTATTTTTTCAGCGTAACAGTATTCATTCTTTTTGCGCAACACCCAGTGCTCCATGCAAAACATGCCCTCCCCATTACCCACCACCTGTTCCCCCAACCTCCCACCCCTGACCCTTCAAAACCCTCAGGTTGCCCCAACCTCCCACCCCTGACCCTTCAAAGGGAAGCGAACCATAAGAGACTACATTTCCTTTAAAAGCAATGCAATGGTAACATGACCATACATCTCTATTTTTCCCTGACAGTTTCTGTTTATTGAAATGTCAAAGCACAACTCATAATAGTACCCTTTCCTCCTCCTAAAAAGTTCTAGTATACAAGATAAATTATATGACCCACTTATTTGATGGACATTCGTTATTTTTCCAATGCAGCAACTTTTTCCCCTTCTTTTGATTAAAGCTCTGAGACTTTCTTTTGAGGAACCACTTCCCTAAACACCCTCAGTCTGTATTACTGGAGTGGGATTGCCTCCACCTTCTAGCTCCAGAGATGAGGATGTAACCAGGGCCTTGTCAATCAGAAATCCATTTACCTCACTACAGTGTTTTATAAAAGGAGGAGCATATAAGCCAAACGAATCACAATCAAAACCATGACCTCTGTCAATATTATTAAGTTGCTAACATAAAAGTTTGTTGATCCAATGTAATATAATATTTCAGAAGGGCCATCTTAACCCAATTTTGTAAATGTGGCTAAAAACTCTCAATTCCCCTTGGAAGACAGTTTACTAAGTCTTCACCCCAACTATTTCTTTTATAGGATCCAATACTCCTGGGTTATAGTGCACACAAACCCAATTTCTAGCAGTATCCAGATACCTGACACTCAGGAATGGTTCCTTCTTCCTTGGGCTGGTATAATTATTTAAAATACGCAATGTCACAGAAGCCCACAAAATTTAGCTAACCCCACCCCACCTGATATCCTACTCTCCCGGCTGGCTTTTATCCTGTCCCTTGGTACACTCCCCTGCATGGCTCTTGTCCCATCTCAGTCTGTAAGAAACAAGAGTTCTGCTTCATCCAATGCAGTTTCATATATATGAGTATTATTGTGTTTTGTTTTGCCATTAAAAAAACCTATAATCATACCTGATACCATGAAGTTATAAAACCACCTGCCATGCTTACACCCCTGGAATTTCCAGATGTGAACCAATAAAATGAAATTTTTGCCTAATCCAGTTTGTGTTGTATGTTTATCTCTTGCAACCAAAATCATCTGAATAGTACATTCATTCTTCACCCTGAGTTTATATGAAGTGTTTCTCAAAGACACCAGAGCAAACTGATATACCTCGAGACTTGTATTTATCAAAGTTTCCATTGCAATGCCAGAATTTTCATCCCTTACCTTGAAGATAACACCATATGTCATACTTGCTAATAATACTTGGTGTGGTATGTAATGTAGAGCTCACAGTTATTTCATAATATGTGCTTGGTTTGTGTTTGATAGCCAAACAATCTAGTATCACTAAGAAAAAGAGACTAAATTCGGAACCTAGAGACAATGCTTCTACTATTGTCTCTTTCACTTAATCAGCTGAGTAATGTTGAGTGATTGATTTATAATCACACTGACTGCCATTTTCCCCTTATGGAAATGGAGGGGTTTAACCTAGAGATTACCTTTATGTTTGTTCCAGCTCTAATATTCTAAAATTGTTTTATTCAACCCAGCATGTAAGTTCATAGCAAATATTTCTCTTTACCATCCTGTATTGAGCAAAAGCCTAGGATATATTTTATTTGGCAAAACTCTATAAAGATAGATTAATAGCTATTATTTATACATCAGTTGTCATTTGTACAAGTTCCATTTGTAAAAGTTTAAATTACATGAGGAAGGAGAGTACTCTGACTCAATGAAAGCCATCCAAATTAGAAGGTTCTGGTTATTTACTCATAGCCAAATAGCCTAGAAATATTCAGTAGGTAAAATTTATGCTGGTCACTGACACAGAAAATAACCACAGGAATTATTTCTAGGTTCCTAGAACCCTAAAGATCATTTGAGGCAAACAAAGGAGGCCAATATATAAACTTAAAAGAATTCTCAGAACTCTAAAAAAGTTTCACAAATGCATCACCAGCATTTTGTTTTAGGTGAGGTTTATTTGGCCATGTGATCTTTTTTATTTTATTTATTTATTTATTTATTTGACAGAGAGAGAGGGTTAACAAGTAGGCAGAGAAGCAGGAGGGGGAAGCAGGCTCCCTGCTAAGCAGAGAGCCTGATGTGGGGCTCGATCCCAGGATCCTGAGATATTGACCTGAGCCGAAGGCAGAGGCTTAACCCACTGTGCCACTCAGGTGCCCCTGGCCATGTGATCTTAAATATCATTTTGACCTGGAAAAATGGGAGTCTTGGTTCATGACCCAATTGCCAAGATCACTATTGTATTTTTACTGAACAAACTTTGTCCTCTCTAGGCCATGTACATTTTCTTTTGCTTTCATGGACTTTCTCAATGCATAAGTATCAATTTCACACTTCAACAAAAGAATATGCTTAGGTTCACAATTCATTTCTTGTAATTTCAAAATATATATATTTTAAATCTCTGAAAGTTAAAATATCTTTGTAAGTTGGATGGGAAAATTCACTGGGTGGTAAAATCTGTCCTGAGTTAATGTGAGGTTGTTCAGTCTGTTTTATCCAATTTATTATGAGTATTTACATGTTTTGCTGCTGAATCAGAAATGATTGACAGAGCTGTTGCTCACTGGAGGTATTGTCTAAATACATACGAAATTATGCCACAGTGTCCTTTTTTTTTTTTTTTTTTAATTTTACTTATTTACTTGAGACAGAGTGAGAATGATAAAGAGAGGATGAGACGGGAGAGGTCAGAGGGAGAAGGACACTCCCCGTCCAGCAGGGAGCCCAATGCAGGACTTGATCCTGAGACTGCAGGATCATAACCTGAGCCAACAGTTGCTTAACCAACTGAGCCACCCAGGCGCCCCACAGTGTCTTTCTAAAGGCTAAAACAGGGATCAGCAAACTACAGAATGATGACAAAATTTGGCTTCCTGTCCGTTTTTGTAAATAAAGTTTCCCTGGAACCCAACATGCCTGTTTATATATGTACTGTATATGGCTATTTTTGTGCTACAAAGGCAGAGTTGAATAGTTAAAACATATGAGACCAATATGATCCTCAAGAAAATATATATTATCTGGCCCTTTACAGATTTAGTTTCTGCATGTTTTTCTGCTCCACCCTACTCTAATACATTCTAAGCTCTAAAATGTACTTGGCTATAAGGATTTCAGGTAAAGGATTGTGGTACTACACTTCTTTAACCCTATGTATGTACACTCAGCAAAAATATTATCTGTTTAGCAGAAAAAAATGGGTCCTGTATTTTGAAGTAGCTTCAGCCAGTGAGTGTCCTGCCTTAAACTGACCTCTTTGTACTCTGTGTTGTTGACAAGCATCTGAACCTAAAAAGCAGGTAAGAGAAGAATCAGAAACAATTGCGGTGACTGTGAGGTTACACCCAACATTAAGTATTCTTAACTCAGACAACACTAACAGTTTTCTTTGAATGGTTCAGAACAACTGTTTTTTCAGAATTGGAAAGCTATCACTCAATCCACTCTTAGCTATAAAATCATTCATCAGTCTATGAATTGCATACAGTTGCCAGTAAAACAGGAATTAATTAGGAAAGTCAAGTATTGGCTAAACTGCAAGCAGTAGGGAAATTGGGGAGGGGGGGCACGGGACTGTTGTCATGTTCAACTGTGGTATTCCAGCAGATACGGGAGACAATAGGATTTATCAAAAGAGAAAGATTCTTTTTCTTTTAAAAAAAGAGGTTTGCGGGGCGCCTGGGTGGCTCAGTGGGTTAAAGCCTCTGCCTTCGGCTCAGGTCATGATCCCAGGGTCCTGGGATCGAGCCCCACATCCAGCTCTCTGCTCTGCAGGGAGCCTGCTTCCTCCTCTCTCTCTGCCTGCCTCTCTGCCTACTTGTGATCTCTGTCTGTCAAATAAATTAAAAAAAAAAAAAAGAGGTTTGCAACTTCTGTTTGCACTGGGAACTAGGGATAGGAGCTTTAGAAAAAAAAAAAAAAGGTAGGGTGAGGAGCCCCTGGGTGGTTCAGTTAGTTAGGCATCTGACTCTTGGTTTCAACTCAGGTCATGATCTCATGGGTGGTAAGATCAAGTCCTGCAACAGGCTCTGCACTCGGTGGGGTATCTGCTTAAAAAATTCTCTTCCTCTGTGCCCTGACCTCTAAAATAAATAAGTCTTTTTTTTTTTTTTTTAAGTCAGGATGAATGTGCATGCACAGCTCTGCAATAAGCCTTTGAAAGGGGCTCATATAGGATTCTAGCAGGTATTCACCCACCATACTCACAAGCTTCAGAGAATGCTTAAGATGACCTAACACATCACACTAAAGGATAGAAAAAATACGGGAAGTTATTCTTGTCCGACTCTCAATCTGATTCTCTTTAATAGTAGAGATGATGTAAGTGATACCAGTCTGGTGATGGAGAATTATGTTCATTAATACGCACTCTTTATAGAAATCCTCAGGTCAATTACAAATTATAACTGTTCCTTACCCCTTCTGTACTATCTGAAATGATTTTCTCACTTTGATAGAAAAACAAAGTCCTGATACTACTGAATGGCTTGGTGATTGTTATGGCTCTAAATACAGGGTAATAGAATGGCCCATAAAGGAATATTACTTAAAATACTGGCCAACTTCTCTCTCTAATCGAGTCTCACTTATGCTGCTTTAGCATTGAAGAAAACCATTGTTGAAAGTGCATTAGTCCTAATGGGCTTTATTCTTCCTCTACTTACAGCAACACTGCTCTGACATTAAAGCATTTTGTAGCAGAGATCAAGATCCATTATCAGATTGTGTGTTCATCATCAGAACAAATGTGCTCAGCACTAATTGCCCTTTTGTTTTTAATTGACCAGTTAATTAACTGCATCAGATAAATTAAAAATCCCAAATCCATTTTCTTCAGGTACCTTCACTGTCGTATTTCAGTGTGATCAAATTCCACAGACGGACAGAAGAGAATATGCTTAACAATTTTTACAACAGATTTCCAACCTCAGCATTCATGGAGTTATTTATTATCAAACTAAATCAATAATAAATTAAAAGATGAAATATTTATGATGTGAAAAAAATCTGGCTTGGAATAGGAAACCCTAAATGCCATTAAGTCAGGCAAAGTAGCAAGATAAATTATACCATCACATTCTTTGTTTTCAGAATATAATGCTATCACTTATGATAATTGTTATGCCAGCTCTCAAAATAGGCAGTCATAATAGATGATAGATTAGTAGAAAGATATAACACAGCGTGTTTAATGCAATCACAGAAGAAGTATTACTTCTTTTCTTAGAGGAGGCATGATTACATGTTAAGTTGTTAACAGCATGAAGTAAATGCAAATATGTTTGTTATGAAAATAGAATCATTTGCACATTTTTGTTGTCGTTATTAGAGCAACTAAGCTGTAGAACTCAACTCAGTCTTCAATACAGTTGATCTCAGATGACTTTCGGTTGAGGAGTCTCACTGAAAGAGATTACGGTGGAAAAACTGATTTTCTAACTGCTAAAAAATCATACTTTCAATGGATGCAGAATTTAAAGAAACTGTATAGATGAAATAGGCCAGCCCTTTGCTTGCAAGGATGAGGACACTGAGGCCTAGAGCAGGTAAATGTTAATTCCAGTTCAGTTCAGGACCTAGAATAGACTTGGGACTTGCTGGCACAATCCTGCCAGAGGGTTCTCCTTACTAGTTATTCCTCTTGATCTATGACTCAGGGCATGCCATCCAAATCTAAATAGCTTCAGCTTCTGTGGGTCCATTTTCCCAAATGTAAAATGTGGGTAATTATACCTCATAGGAATGCTCTTGGTGTTTACATTAATCAGAGTAAGAGAATACAGGATGGGTAATACTAGTTTGGAGGCTTTGTAATGTCCACTCTCCCCTCCCCTAAAGGGTGACAAGAAATATCTGTTCAGCCAAATCCAAGTTTATTAGACTTACTGCAGAAAAGGAGAATATAACTTGACACAGTCTTAGCACCACCTCAGAAGGGGAAGTTATGGATGATATATATGTAGGATTTTATGGCCTGAGCTGAGTGACTTTAAAGTTGTTCTTGCAAGACGAGAACCTGAGTAGGACTGGGCACAGTTTATGGAATAATAGCTTTAGATGGATGGACACCATGAGGTGAGACTCTTGATGTGCGTCTTGAAATGTAAGCTTTATCCTGTAGAAGCAAATACTTCCTGAAGCAAATAACTAAAAGATTTTTTTTTTTTTGCTTTCAGTATCATTTAACACAGGGATAAGAATATGCCAGTTTTCGTTCCCGTATAATAGACCGGATGGACTGCTAACCAACCGTGAAAACAGAAGTTGGGAAACTTTTTCTGTAAAGGATCAGACAGTAGATACTTTCAGTTTTGCACATCTTTTGGCCTTTGTCACCACTACTTAAACTGACTATTGTCGCATAAAAACAGTCATACACAAGACACTCACAGATGGAGTGGCTACATTCTAATAAAACTCTGTTTACCAAAAAACAATCAAGGACAGAGTTTAGCCCGAGGTTGCAGTTTACCAATTTCTGGCTAAAGAATGATGGGGAGTAGTGCCTAGTCATTAAGATATTAGCCCAAGCCTACTGAATATTTGACTAATCTCTGGAATGACAGAAAGCTGAGAGGGATAGTAAACATATCAGATCCCAAATTTCAGAAATACTGGGACTGAAAATATTGGATTGAAGTGCGTGCATTTATTCCATTATTTTTAATCCAGATATTTTTGAATTTTGCTACTGTATAAAATATACATATAATAATGGTATGTATTATTTTACACACACACACACACACACACACACACACATATATACGCACCTATACATACACACATACATACATGTTAAACAGAAAGGAGCAGATTATTTTTCTTTTCATTTTTTGAACCTTCATTACAAATTAGCCAAAAAAATAATCAAAACAGGAATATTTAAAAGAAGATCCTATTAAAACAGATATGGGTGTGAAGTATTTTTGTTTTGTTTTGAGGAAAGTATAAAATCTGGGGAGCAGTATTAGAGCAGCAGAGACAAAAAACAAAAAAACCTTTTACTTCCTTCTGTGCCTAAAAAAATTTCATTAGAATATGAGAATTTTTTCAAAAAAATTTTCTGTTTTGCTACATTTTTCAAATGTAACAAAAGAAAAACAAAACAAAACAGGTCAGTATAGGCATAAACATTACCTAAATCTAATAAATCATATTTAATAAAATATATATTTAGTCTTACATTTAGGTTTAAAAATTGATCTACTTACTTAGAATTAGAGTGGGGTGGGGAAAACTGATTCTATATCAATCAGTGCTTACAAAAGGACACAACATACACTTTGGGGTGATTCTGGGCCAACATTTTATATTTGCCTATTTTTTTACATAGTTGTCAAAAATCAGTTATAACCAAGATTGCATTAATAAAAGCATAAGTGGTCAAAACAGGGGAGGTGTTGTTTCTGTCTTAATCTGCACTTATGTAACCACATAGGGGGACTGTATTCTCTTCTAAACATCATGGTTTAAGAGGAATTTTGACAAGTTGAAACTCCCTTCGGGGAGCAGGGCAAGGATGATGAAGTGCCTAGCAACTTACTAGGGTCAGTAGAAAGAAATGAGTGTGTTTAGCCTGGAGAAGAGAGGTTTAGCAGGCAGAAAAGAGCCATCTTCAAATATTTGAAGGGTTGTCTTCTGGAAGAAGGATTAGACTTATTATTTGTGTCTCAGGAGAGCAGAACTGTGACCAAAGGGCAGACATTTCAGGGCAGCAAATTTCAGCTTAGTATCAGCCCAGAGCATTTTAACAAGTAGAATTGCTTAGCCAGTGGTTAAGTGTACTGGCTTTAAAACCTAGACAGTCTGGGCTTCTATCTTACAACCTACAGATACTTAATAGCTTTGTGACTTTAGAGAAAGTAAAATAGCCTCTCTGAGCCTGAATTTCATGATAATTGTAATGGAAAAAGTATTATCTACTGTGTGGGGTTTATATGAGTATTCCACGAAATTGTTTCTACAAAGAGAAAAGTAAAATGTTTTCTCTTTGAGATACCAAGTTCTTTATGACTAGGAGTATATAAGAGTAGCTGGATGACACTTTTCCTGGATATTATAGATATGGATATTATAGACGGCATTTTTGCATCAAGGAGAAGGTTAAACCAGATGACCTCTTAAGCCTTTCTAAACTTGTAGCTTTTTAATTCTGTATCAGAGTGGGAAGCCAGAAATCTTCTGGACCAGGGTTCATTAGGTCATGGCCCTTCCACAATAGCCAAACTACAGAAAGAGCCCAGATGTCCACCAAGAGACAAATGGATAAAGAAAATGTGGTACATATATATAAACTAGAATATTACTCAGCCATCAAAAAGAATGAAATCTTGTCATCTGCAAGCATGTGGATGGAACTAGAAGGTATTATGCTAAGCGAAAGAAGCCTGTCAGATAAAGACAAATACCATATGATTTCACTCACATGTGGAATTTAAGAAACAAGATAGATGAACATAGGGGAAGGGAAGGAAAAATAAAATAAGACAAAAATTGAGAGGGAGGCAAACCATAAGTTGAACTCTAGGAGACAAACTGAGGGTTGCTGGAGGGGAGGTGGGTCAGGGGAGGGATAATTTGGGCGATGGGCATTAAGGAGGGCACTTGATGGAATGAGCACTGGCGTTATATGCAACTGATGAATCATTAAATTCTGCCTCTGAAAGTGATAATACAGTATATTTTAACTAAATTGAATTTAAATAAAGAATTTTTTTAAAAAAATCTAAAGATCTGGCATCACTGGGTCCACTTTTCCACACAGTAGCAATACAACAGAAATGCATTAATGACAACCAGTTTCAGGAGTGCTTGGTCCTTTTTCACTGTTTGCCTGGGTCTGGGGGATCTTGATTGTTTCAGACCTAGCCTCACTCTACCACCTGCTTGGTCTCTACCATCTCTGCCTCACACCTCCTGGGTGAGATAGCTGGAAGCAGAATCCTTTTGGATTGTATGACAGCACAGAGAAATAGAAGAAGGAGAAAGAATGGGATACCAGGAGACTGCCTGAAAGGGAAGATCACAGGAAGAAGAGTAATATGACTTTTTGAAAACTGACTGGGCTCTATGCCAGGGATTGTACATGTACTGTCTCATTTAATACAATGACTGCTTTCACTGTACAGCTGAGGGCACTAAAGGAATTGGACAAAGTGCAGCCAACTAATCGTGGCAGAAAAGTCCCTCATTTGATCAGTAACTGGTTTGAACCCTGAGCCTGTGCTTTTTACCACAATGGTTAATTTTATGGACTACAATTTTCCCCTAAAACTGGCTCTGGGAGATGCAGCTCAAATTTCTTAGCATTGGAAAAGAAGGATCTCTCCCTATTAGAGTTGTAAGCAGATGACTCCTCCTTCGTTGTGAGTAATCTGAACTGTTATAAACTGTTACAACTGTTATAAAGCACTGGGCAAGGGTTCCCACCATGTGCTTTTCAGGCTTAAAAAAAAAAAATAGCATGCAGTCAAATATTATGCAAACCACAAGGTTAAATAAGGTAAACAAAATCCTGCAGGATTTTTCACTGTCTCTGTGACTCGAAGGTATATCATAACATTTTGAAGAGAAAGGTATGGTACATTGTGTTGCTAAGACTTCCAGGATCCTGGGATTCTGTTTTCTACAGTACTTTTCGTAGGGTGAATGCCCCAAAAAAGCACTTTGGGAAAATCTGATCTGGGCAAAAGAGCCCTGGACCAGAAAAGGAAAGGTCTTCAAGTCCCATCTCCACCAATAGCTACTGATACAATCTGAGTTAAGTCTTAACAACCTCTGTTCCTAGGTTGCCCACAGTAAATATTGGGACAGTAGTATCTCTCCTCTTGACTGCTCCTAATTTTTGTAGGGATCAATTAAATAAAGGATTTGAGAGAGTTCTCTAAATTGGAAAAAGCCCAAGATATACATCAGGGATTAAATGACTGAAGTGTCACTCTCTCCTGCATAACTGATCAGGAAAATTGTCTGGATTCTAATCACTTTCATGCCAATCAGTGATTTTTCTGACCACATTTAATGGCATGTCTTCTCTTTTAATGTCTGGATGTGTGAATTTTCTGACCTACCTGGAAGAGAATTATGAAAAGAAAATCTATATATTCATATTATCATGAATACATTAAAACTATGCAGTTGTAGGCTCTCTGCTGAGAAAGAACATACTTTCTTCCAGGCTATCCATTAAGGGAGAAAGGGTGAAAAAATAGTGAACACTCACAGCAGGATGTACACTGATTCCATTCTGTTCCCTTTGACTAAGGTTCATGGTCCCCGGCCCCTGGACAATTGGACCTTTTGCCTTCTCTTCCATCAACCTGTCCCCTGATATGTGCTCCCATTGGCAGTCCTGACCTCACAGAAATAGGAGTCGACTCGGGAGGAAAATGCAGTTGCCTGTCAACACTGTTCCTGCAAAAGTCTGGGAAATTCCTCTGCTACTGAGAGGCTAGAATTTTGAAAATAATAAAAATAAAAAGGACAAAAAAAAAAATAACTCATTTGGGAACAGGCAATGCCATTACACCTCAGTCTCTTAAGGGCCCCATTCTTTGACTTTTTGAAGTTACAGAAATGAGGATCAGGCTTTTTTGTTGAAGGTGTGTTATTCTCATTAAATACATGGTTTTGATAGTATATGTGCTGCTGAAGCGAGCACAATACATGGTTTTGAGAGGAGAGACTGTGGCAAGAGGCATGGGGGACCGACCTCATTCCCAGCCCTTGGCACCTTCTATTGCCTTTGGAGATAGCATTTGTAGGCAAAACAAATGCACCTATTGATCTGATCAGACATTTTCCCAAGGGGAGGGCATTAAGATACTGACACAGATTTCCCCCATCTCACGTATGTTCCTTGCCCTCTCACTAACAGGACTTAACTGCCTTCTAATACTTAAAATTTGTGTTCCTATAAGTAATAGCCACTTTTATAAACTGATCTATGGTGTGAAAGGTGCTCTCTCAAATAAAATGTCTCATTTTAATTTCTTAAATTACCAAGAAAAAGAAAGTAAGGCTCAGAAAAATTCACTAACTTTCCTAGACCCACAAAGAATAAAGTGTGCATACTCTTTTAAAAGCACTGTTTTCTATTATGTACCCTGTGGTGACTTGGGACAAAACTGTAAGCCTAATCTGTATCCAGATATATTCCACTGTGAGCTATTAACAATGGGGAGGGAGTTAAGAAAGGATATGAAAGGGGCGCCTGGGTGGCTCAGTGGATTAAGCCGCTGCCTTCGGCTCAGGTCATGATCTCAGGGTCCTGGGATCGAGCCCCGCGTCGGGCTCTCTACTCCGCAGGGAGCCTGCTTCCTCCTCTCTCTCTCTCTGCCTGCCTCTCTGCCTACTTGTGATCTCTCTCTCTGTCAAATAAATTAAAAAAAAAAAGAGGATATTAAAAACTATACTCAGTGCCTTCTGCAGAAGGGTAGACTGGCCCAGCTCAGGGGCGGGGTGGGCGTTGAACCAAGGAATCTTAAATGGCTCAGAGAGAGTTCACCACTGCCTGTAATCAGTGACGTAATTTCAGTGAGTACAGCAACATTTTGACTTTCTGAATTCTAAACTGAGATGACAGAGCAGGCAATTCAACAGAGATAAGTAGGAGGAAAACTTCCAAATAATGTAACAGTACTTCAACTATTATTAGGTCAAAAGCATAGATGTATATGCCTGAGCTGGAACTTGTACCCAGATCTTTTGATTTCAAGACTAGGGCCCTTTTCATATTATATACAGGAAGCACAGGATTATTGTCAGCTATCTGGACATATGTGCTTGGCATTACTCTGAAAAGAATATTAATTGGTTTCTAACACAGGAGGCAGGTTGAATGTGAAGCTAATTTGGGGAAAAGGTCCAAGGAAGGAGGATCTGTAGTGAGAATAAGAGTAGAGTGTTGTTGGGGCATCTGGGTGGCTCAGTGGGTTAAAGCCTCTGCCTTCGGCTCAGGTCACCGTCTCAGGGTCCTGGGATCAAGCCCCGCGTTGGGCTCTCTGCTCAGCGGGAGGCCTGCTTCTCTTCCTCTCTCTCTGCCTGCCTCTCTGCCTACTTGTGATCTCTGTCTTTCAAATAAATAAATAAAATCTTAAAAAAAAAAAAAAAGAGTAGAGTGTTTTTCTCAAAGATGGCATTGGTTCTGTCAGACCATCCATGTCTGAAGGGAGATAAGAAAAATAGTCATTGACTCAGTGGCTCTGTGGGCTCCTCAAGAGAAGGCAGTAGTAGGTAAGAGTCCACGCTTTGTAGCCAAGCTGCTCATTCTAGTCCAGTCTCTGACTCTCACCAGGGGAGGGACTTGGTACAGGTTACTTAACTCTTCTGTGCCTTAGTTTCCTCCTCAATAAAATGAAGATAATAATAATAGCTTCTTTCCAGGTTTTAGGTGAGGACATCTTAATTCTATAAACTGCTTAGAAGAGCATCCCAGATGAAGTCAGGGCTCAAACAGATAATAGTTGCTATTATTACTGTCATCCTTATCATCATTAAGTACAAAAAAACCCCAAATTTGAAAGATCATGTCATTTCCCAGGATGCTTCTATCTTTGATTATGTTGGTCTATCTTCCCAGAATTTTCTAACTTAAGCATTCTGTCAAGATCTGATAACTTTTATTATAACTTCATTTAGAAATGCTTTTGCTTCCCTTTCAACTTCTAATTGATTTATCTTTAATGAAGGAATAAACGAAACATTTAAGGTCTGTCTGCTTTTTCATGATATATTTTGCACTGTCTATCTTTCTGGGTTGTGTCTGTATGTGTATGTGCGTGTATAGTTGTGTCCTTGTAAACAGGAGGGGTTAAGTTACATTAATTCACTGAGTGAGTGGGTGATTTGTAGGTACTTATGAGAGACTTAAATGTATTTCAGGGTGTTATGGAAAAAGCGATCCATGAGGAATAATAATTTTGAATTATTGTTCTCTTTGTTATCTTGATAGAATTTAGCACAATCTCCTTGAAAGGTGATACACTAGACTTTTTAAATAAGGAGAGTGAACAGAAGTAAGTAGGCTTAACCTGGACTACATGTCTTCAAGTGACTGAACATTTGAGAATGAGAATATAAATGAAGAAAGGAAGAATTCTCTTTTTTTTTAAGATTTTGTTTGTTTATTTATTTATTTTAGATTTATTAGATTTTAGGCAGAGAGGCAGGCAGAGAGAGAGAGAGGAGGAAGAAGGCTCCCCTCGGAGCAGAGAGCCCGATGTGAGGCTCGATCCCAGGACCCTGGAATCATGACCTGAGCCGAAGGCAGAAGCTTTAACCCACTGAGCCACCCAAGCGCCCCTAGGAAGAATTACTTTTGCACTAAAGTGACTCCCAGCAAGGATGGCATCACCCACCCACCTCTTCATATCTTTTTTTTTACCTCTGTGTCTCATATGACATCAATGGGACAATCGATCTTTAGGTCCCAGAAGAAATGCATAACTTCCAGAAAAAAGCAATGACTTCAGATTCTGCATGTGGATTTCCAGTGCCTTAAACCTGCCTTCCCAAATGTAAAATGGTACCCAGGTACAGGACATTTTTGGCTTAATGGTTACAAACAGAGTTTAAAATGATATGAGTTTGAAAATGTATTGATCAGTTACCAGATGTTATTCAGAGGTGTTAGAGTCAAACAAATATAAGCACAGCTGCATATTTCATGAATTTCAGGCCCAATCTGGTTGTCAATTCCCAGAACATTCTAGTTTTTCAGGGGATGTGTACATATAAATAAACTAAATGCATGTGGAAAAGCACATACATCCTTTCTTTACAAATCACTTTCCTTCACTCTACCTGACATAAACTCCCCAATGTCCTGGCCAGAGTAGTATTTTTGGCACAATATTTTTCCTGATTTCTCTGTTGCCTCCTGGGGATCTGTCTTTCAAACATCTAATATGAATTTTCTCATGAATGCCAATGATATACAGCTACATTTTTCCTTTAAACTTTTCATCCCTCAGGCACTCCAAGTACTCTGTGACTACTTCCAAGATATCTGTAAGTAGATGAATAGCAATTACTTGTAATAGAGGGTAGAAAAGGCAAGGGCATTTTTATTGGTTCTGGGAAGATTTAACTACGTTGATACAGCATTTACTGAAAATCCCCATCACCCCCAGAGCATGATGAATGGCCACCTCCATCTCAGTTCTGCCCCGGGAGATTCCTAGGTACAAAGTGCCCTGAGGTCTTCCTTGCCACACAGAGAAGTTTGTCTCCATTCATTCTCACATGTTAACTTCACTTGAGTTTAGTGAGCAATGAACACTTTATTCACTCCCAATTCAAATCAAAATAAATGTTTAATTTGCTTCCCTGTCTTCTGGGGCTAATTTCCCTTCATTGAACACTCATACTTCCATTAACTCAAGGAGAACAACCCCCTAAGCAGCCTTTGATTAGACTCTGAAGGACTAACTGTTCAAGTGGAAGCTTGCACATAGCTCCCACCAGCATTTACAAGAGCCTCCCTTTGTGTACCACATCCCCAGGCAGAACAGGCTATGGGACATGACCATCAGGCTTTATGTGACTAGTGGCTCATAATTCACACTCTACCTACTTCTGAGCTCTTGTGCTGGATTTCTAGGATACATACCATAATCCTCCATCTCCCCTGCAGATTTACCATTCACAGGTAGAATACCAAGACATCAGTTCCTGCTAAGTGCCAAGAACTTTTATCACATAGGAGATAACAGAGCAGGCTTTAGCAAAACTCAGTTTTATGGAGCATCTCCAGGGTCTGCCTCTTATGTTAATGGGTCAGTCTTGCCGTTGAGAAAAACTGTTTTCAGTTCCTTTGCTGTTCTTTAAATTCTATGATTTCAACTTTATTCTTTATATTCAAAGAATCTAGAGACAAAGGAAAATAATAAGTTCTGTCTTAAGAAAGGACTTACTCTCTTCAAATCTTAACTGAGTTCCATTTGTAACAGATGTTATAAACCTGCTTAGAGAAAGATGACATGATTTATATGTTGACACAAAGAGGCAGAGGCTTACCTGTATATGTGTGTATCTTTTCATATAGGTGGATTAATTTCTTTATCAAACATTATTTTCTTGTTTCGAGTTCCCCTCAAAGTAGATTATGAATTAAGGACTTGAATGCAAGAAGATTTTTTGGAGGGTGACCCCAAGAAACAATAGAAGAGAAACAGATGATTCAGAAAATGAGAACAAAGATTTGTTATGAGGCCTATTATCATTGTGGTCAACTGAATCTCAGTGTCTCTGGGAAATACTGGGTACAGAACAATGTACAGTTATCCCAACTGAAGGGCACAGAAGATAGGTATTTATTTATCATTTCCCCATCCATTATTGATTGAGGGTTGCTTCTGGGGGCATTAACTCTCAGGCAGTTCTAGTTTGTCCTGCATGGAGGAAAGCATGTTTCTCACATGAGAAAGCAGTCAGAGATAGGTTTCCACAGTGTTAGCTAGTCATCAAGGTTGTAGTGGTGAATCTTGAGGATGGGTAGGGGTGTGGGAAATTCACTTAGCAAATGGACAGCATCAACTATAATTATTAAACTTCTGCCATCTGTTAGACATAGGGTTAGCTATAAAGTACAGTCAGTACCTTTTATAAAGATTGGACTTTAGCAAGGAGTTTTACTACTAGCACACCGAGATTATTGCTATTAATTAATCTTCTTGTTTTGCAATTGGCTTTTTCATTAACTAAAGAAAAGATAGAGGAGACAGGACTTTTAACAGATTAGTCACACTAAAAATTAAGGTTTGGCCTTTCAAACCGAATTTTAAATGCCACATTAAGGAAACATATCTCTGTCTACCTAGACGTGTGTGTGTGTGTGTGTGTGACATATGTATATCATATATATATTCAAAATGATTTAGCATTTAATAAGGGTAATGATGAAAATTGAAAAAGAAGACAAAAGTTATCTTACACAAATAAACATGGCCTGATATAAACAGTTTCCAAAAGTATGACCTGGGACTTGGAATCAATACTGATAAATACACAGAAACTCAACTCTGAGAGAGGCAAGATGGTGGGGGAGTAGCAGACTAAAATGACATCAGATCCCAGGAGTTCAGCTAGATAGGTATCAAAACATTCCAAACACCTATAGGAGATAGAAGAGAGGAAGAGCAGCAATTCTAGGAAGAGAAAATTGACCACATTCTGAAAGGTAGGATGTGTGGAGAAATGAATCCAAATCGACGGGAAGATAGACTGCAGGGGGAGGGGCCGGCTCCCTGCAAGCAGTGAAGTGGTGGATCACAAAATCAAAACTTTTAGAGAACTGCTCCCACTGAGGGACATCACTCCAGAGGCTAAGCAGGGGGTGGAGCCCTCGTGGGGACAGTGTGGTCTCAGGTCCCACAGGGTCACAGAAAGATCGGGGGTATGTGAGTGTGGCAGAGCTGCCAGGTACCCGAGCAGGAAAGCCCATTACAGAGACAGAGCCTAAGAATGAGCTTTCAAATCAGGGTTACCTTAAACTGTGATCCAAGACACAGTGGGGCCCCTGCTCTTGGAGCAGGGACCCCATAAGTGGCAGATCCAGGGAGACTCACATTCCTGTTCCAGAAGGAGCAGCACGGCAGGATATCTGCTGGGTTTGGAGACTCCAGGTGGGGCCATGTGCCAGAGACAGAAACGCTCGGTCACAGGCCGGGTGAGCTCAGAGTGAGGTCTGAGACCAGGAAGACAGGAGTGATTGACTACTTATCTTTGGGGGCGCACTGAGGAGTGGGGCTCTGAGCTCTTGGCTTCTCCAGGCTGGAGATTGGGAGGATGCCATTTTCATTCCCGTCCTCCAAAGCCATAAGGAAAGTGTTCAGGGAACAAAAACTCCCAGAGTGAACCAGAGCAGATTTACTTATCTGGGTTCCTGGCAAGGGCGGTGCAATTGTGCCTCAGGCAAAGACATTTGAGAATCACTGCAACACAGCCCTCCTGCAGAAGATCAGCAAGAACATCCAGCCAAGACCAAGCTCACCAATCAAGGAGAATAGTGGAACTCCAGGGCTAGGGGAAAGCAATGAATAGAATTCATGGCTTTTTCCCCATGATCCTTTAGTCTTGCAAAGTTAACATTTTTTGTTTTGTTTTTTGCTTATTCTATTTTTTTAACTTTTTAGCTTTCCTCTTTTAATGATCTTTAACTAGTTTATCTAAATAACACCTTTCTAAAAAAATTTCTTTTAAAACTGTCATTGTTATAGACATATTTTAACCCTTCATTGTATTTAATGTTATTTTTTGTATACATATAAAGTTTTTTTTCCTAAAAAATTTTGGGATACAAAGTCTTCTAATAGATCAAAATATACCCTAATCGAGCACAGGGCTTTGTTCTAGTCTCCATGCTGAGCACATTCCCTCCTCTTCTTTTCTTTTCTTTTTCCAACCAACTTATCAATTCCTTTCTTACAATTTTTTTCTTAAATTTTCATCTTTACGGGCATATTCCATCCCTTCATTGTGTTTACCCTTATTTATATATATATGTTTTTCTTTCCTTAAAATTTTGGGAGGTAGTTTCTTTTGAGAGACCAAAGTACACCCAAAATCAAGTGGGTGGCTCTGATCTATTCACCAGTCATATATATATATATATATATATATATATATATACATACATACATACATACATATATATATGAAATTTCTTTTTAATTTTTATTTATTTATTTTTGTTTGTTTCTTTTTTCCCCCTTTCTTCTCCCCCTGGTTTTGGATCTCTTCTGATTTGGTTAGTGTACATTTTTCTGGGATCTTTGCTACCCTTTTAGTATTTTATTCTCTCATTCATATATTCTCATCTGGATAAAATGACAAGGCAGATAAACTCACCACAAAAAAAAAAAAAGAACAAGAGACAGTATGGATGGCTAGGGACCTAATCGATACGGACATTGGTAATATGTCAGAACTAGAGTTCAGAACAATAATTCTCAAGGCGGTAGCTGGGCTCAAGAAAGGCATGGAAGATATTAGAGAAATCCTTTCTCGAGAAATAAAACCCCTTTCTGGAGAAATCAAACCAATAAAACCAAGTTGAAATCAATGATATTGAGGTGCAATAAAAAACGGAGGCTCTTACTGCTAGGATAAATGAATCAGAAGCAAGAATTAGTGATACAGAAGACCAAATGAAGAATAAAGAAGAAAATAAAGAAGCTGAGCAAGGAGAGACAAACAACTGCTGGACCACGAAGGGAGAATTCGAGAGTTAAGTGATACCTTAAGACAAAACAATATTAGAATAATTAGGATTCCAGAAGAAGAAGAAAGAGAGAGGGGCAGAAGGTATACTGGACCAAATTTAGTAGAGAATTTCCCTAATATGGCAAAGGGAAAAAGCATCAAAATCCAGGAGACACAGAGAACCCCCCTGAAAATCAATAAAAACAGGTGGGTACTCCATCATCTAATAGCAAAACTTAAAAGTCTTAGAGACAAAGAGAAAATCCTGAGAGCAGCTCGGGACAAGAAGTCTGCAACATACAATGGGAGAAATATTAGATTGGCAGCGGACTTATCCACAGAGACCTGGCAGGCCAGAAAGAACTGGCATGATATATTCAGAGCACTAAATGAGAAAAATATGCAGCCAAGAATACTATATCCAGCTAGGCTATCATTGAAAATAGAAGGAGAGATAAAAAGTGTCCAGGACAAAGGAAATTTAAAAGAATTTGCAAACAGCAAACCAGCCCTACAGGAAATATTGAAAGGAGTCCTCTAAACAAAGAGAGAGCCTAAAAGTAGTAGATCAGAAAGGAACAGAGACAACATACAGTAACAGTCACCTTACAGGCAATACAATGGCACTAAATTCATATCTTTCAATAGTTACCCTGAATGTAAATGGGCTAAATGCCCCAATCAAAAGACATAGGGTAGCAGAATGGATAAAAAACCAAAACCCATAAATATGCTGTCTACAAGAAACTCATTTTAGACCCAAAGACACCTACAGATTTAAAGTGAGGGGGTGGGAAACAATTTACTATGCTAATGGACATCAAAGGAAGACTGTGGTGGCAATCCTTAAATCAGATAAATTAGATTTTAAGCCAAAGACTATAATAAGAAATGAGGAAGGACACTATATCATACTTAAAAGGTCTTTTCAACAATAAGATCTAACAAATCTAAATATCTATGTCCCTAACATGGGAGCAGCCAATTATATAAACCAGTTAATAACAAAATCAAAGAAACATATTGATAATAATACAATAATAGGAGGGGACTTTAACACCCCCTCACTGAAAGGGACAGATCATCCAAGAAGAAGAGCAACAAGGAAATAAAGGCCTTGACACACTGGACCAGATGGACATCACAGATATATTTAGAACATTCCATCCCAATGCAACAGAATACACATTCTTCTCTAGTGTACATGGAACATTCTCCAGAATAGATCACATCCTGGGTCACAAATCAGGTCTAAACAGGTAAGAAAAGATTGGATCATTCCCTGCATATTTTCAGACCATAATGCTCTCAACCAGTACCAAAATATTGGGATCATTCCCCACATATTTTCAGACCATGCTCTGAAGCTAGAACCCAATCACAAGAGGAAGGTTGGAAAGAACTCAAACACATGGAGGCTGAAGAGCAGCTACTAAAGAATGAATGGGTCAACCAGGAAATTAAAGAAGAACTGAAAAAATTCATGGAAACAAATGAAAATGAAAACACAACTGTTCAAAATCTGTGGGACATGGCAAAGGTGCTCCTGAGAGGAAAATATATAGTGATACAAGCCTTTCTCAAGAAACAAGAAAGGTGTCAAGTACAAAACCTAACCCTACACCTAAAGGAGCTGGAGAGAAAACAGCAAAGAAACCCTAACCTCAGCAGAGAAGACAAATAATAAAGATCAGAGCAGAAATCAATGAAATAGAAACCAGAATAACAGTAGAACAGATCAATGAAACTAGGAGCTAGTTCTTTGAAAGAATTAATAAGATTGATAAACACCTAGCTAGACTTATCAAAAAGAAAAGAGAAAGGACCTAAATTAATAAAATCATGAATAAAAGAGGAGAGATCAGAACAAACACCAAAGAAATACAAACAATTCTAAGAACATACTATGAGAAACTATACACCAGCAAATTTGACAATCTGGAAGAAATGGATGCATTCCTAGAGGCATATAAACTACCACAACTGAACCAGGAAGAAATAGAAAACCTGAACAGACCCATAACCAGTAAGGAGATTGAAGCTGTCATCAAAATCTCCCAAGAAACAAGAGCCAGATGGCTTCCCAGGGGAATTCCACCAAACATTTAAAGAAGAATTAATACCTATTCTCCTGAAACTGTTCCAAAAAATAGAAATGGAAGGAAAACTTACAAACTCATTTTATAAGGCCAGCATTACCTTGATCCCAAAACCAGACAAAGACTCCATCGAAAAGGAGAATTACAGACCAATATCCTTGATTAACATGGATGCAAAAATTCTCACCAAAATACTACCCAATAGGATCCAACAGTACATTAAAAGGATTATTCACCATGCCAAAGTGAGATTTATTCCTGGGCTCAAGGTTGGTTCAACATCTGCAAATTAATCAATGTGATACAATACATTAATAAAAGAAAGAACAAGAACCATATGATACTCTCAATAGATGCTGAAAAAGCATTTGACAAAGTACAGCATCCTTTCTTGGTCAAAACTCTTCAAAGTCTAAGGATAGAGGATACATATCTCAATATCATCAAACCCATCTATGAAAAACTCACAGCGAATATCATTCTCAATGGGGAAAAATTGAGAGCGTTTCCCCTAAGGTTAGGAACATGGCAGGGATGTCCACTATCAAAACTGCTATTCAACCTAGTATTAGAAGTTCTAGCCTCAGCAATCAGACAACAAAAAGAAATAAAAGGCATCCGAATTGGCAAAGAAGAAGTCAAACTCTCACTCTTTGCAGAAGATATGATACTTTATGTGGAAAACCCAAAAGACTCCACTCCAAAGCTTCTAGAATTCATACAGGAATTCGGTAAAGTGTCAGGATATAAAATCAATGCACATAAATCAGTTGCACTTCTATACAGCAACAGCCAGGCAGAAAAAAGAGAAAATAAGGAGACAATCCCATTTACAACTGCACCCCAAACCATAAGCTACCTAGGAATAAAACTAACCAAAGAGGTAAAGTATCTGTACTCAGAAAACTATAAAGTACTCCTGAAAGAAATAGAGGAAGACACAAAGAAATGGAAAAACACTCCATGCTCATGGATTGGAAAAATAAATATTGTGCAATGTTTATGCTACCTAAAGCAATCTACACATTTAATGCAATCCCTACCAAAATACCATCAATTTCTTTCAAAGAAATGGAACAAACAATCCTAAAATTTATATGGAACCAGAAAAGACCCCCAATAGCCAGAGGAATGTTGAAAAAGAAAGCTAAAGTTGTGGCATCACAATTCTGGACTTCAAGCTCTATTACAAAGCTGTCATCATCAAGACAGCATGGTACTGGCACAAAAAACAGACACATAGATCAATGGAACAGAATAGAGAGCCCAGAAATAGACCCTCAACTCTATGGTCAACTAATCTTCGACAAAGCAGGAAAGAATGTCCAATGGGAAAAAGACTGTCTCTTCAACAAATGGTGTTGGGAAAATTGGATATCTACAGGCAGAAGAATGAGAGTGGACCATTTTCTTACACCACACACAAAAATAGACTCAAAATGAATGAAAGACCTCAATGTGAGAAAGGAATCCATCAAAATCCTTGAGGAGAACACAGAGAGCAACCTCTTTGACCTCAGCCATAACAATTTCTTCCTAGAAATATCGCCAAAGACAAGGGAAGCAAGGGCAAAAATGAACTAATGGGACTTTGTCAAGATCAAAAGCTTTTGCACAGCAAAGGAAACAGTCAACAAAACCAAAGACAACTGACTTTGAATGGGAGAAGATATTTGCAAATAACATATCAGATAAAGGGCTAGTATCAAAAATCTATAAAGAACTTATTAAACTCAACACCCAAAGAACAAAGAATCCAATCAAGAAATGGAGAGAAGACATGAACAGATATTTCTGCAAAGAAGACATCCAGATGGCCAACAGACACGTGAAAAAGTGCTCCACATCACTCAGCATCAGGGAAATACAAATCAAAACCACAATGAGATACCACCTCACACCAGTCAGAATGGCTAAAATTAACCAGTCAGGAAATGACAGATGTTGGCAAGGATGCGGAAAAAGGGGAACCCTCCTACACTGTTGGTGGGAATGCAAGCTGGTGCAACCACTCCAGAAACAGCATGGAGGTTCCTCAAAAAGTTGAAAATAGAGCTACCCTACGATTCAATAATCGCACTACTAGGTATTTACCCTAAAGATACAAATGTAGTGATCCAAAGGGAAATGTGCACCCGAATATTTATTGCAGCAATGTCCACAGTAGCCAAACTATGGAAAGAACCTAGATGTACATCAACAGATGAATGGTTAAAGAAGCTGTGGTATATGTGTATGTGTGTGTGTGTGTGTGTGTGTGTGTGTGTGTATATATACACACACAATTGAATACTATGCAGCCATCAAAAGAAATGAAATCTTGTCATTTGCAGCGATGTGGATGGAACTACAGGGCATTATGCTGAGTGAAATAAGTCAATCTGAGGAGACAATTATCATATGATCTCCCTGATATGAGGAAATTGAGAGGCAGAGTGGGGGGTTTAGGGTGAGAGGGAAGGAAAAAATGAAACAAGATGGGATCCGGAGGGAGACAAACCATAAGAGACTTAATCTTACAAAACAAACTGAGGATTGCTGGGGGGGATGGGGGGTTTAGAGAAAGTGGTTGGGTTATGGACATCGGGGAGGGTATGGGATATGGTGAGTGCTGTGAAGTGTGTAAGACTGATGATTCACAAACATGTACCCCTGGGGCAAATAATACATGGTATGTTAATAAAAATAATTAATAAAAAAAACCTGCAATACTAAAAAAAAAAAACACACAGAAACTCATATCTAAAACCAAGTCATGTACATTTAACATTTAAGTTACAGTATATGTGCTTCCAGCAGTTATCAAGTAGAAAGTGTTGTATGTACCAACAGTGATGCTACATACTTGCTGGAGTTAATAAAACATATAGCATTTTGAATATCAGAATAAGTTTCACATTCATATTTTTACTTAAACTTCATAAAGTATTATTCATATTTTAGGGAAAAAATGGAAGTGAGAGTAAACAGCTGGATGATTTGCTTTAGGTCACAAAACTAGGAAAGGTTGCAGCCAAAAAATCAGCCCAAATTTTCTTCCAACTTGTGCCTACATACCCAAAGACAATGCATTCCTGGCTACTTTTTCACTCAGAAGTTTTGGTCAGACCAACAGGATGAAATTTCTTGAGCTGCGTGTGTATGGAAGTTTTCTTAGGATATAATATTTTGAGTTCTATAATCAGGACCATCCCAGGCCAACAGAAAAAGGCAAGCCCTCTCACACTTAACACATGCACGTAATTTTAAAAGCACATGCTAAAGTCTGTGGTACTCATAGTGCTCCATATATATTCTCCAGAATCACAGTTTTAGAAAGAGCACACTGCTGATCTTTTAAGGTTGGTAATATTCTATAACGTTCTTTTTTAAACGAATCCATTTTTTCCTAAATGGTTCCCAAGAATGGCATTAGATATATTAGTGTTCTAATATCTTTCCTGGAATATATTTTACTCATTTTTCACTTACATCCATTTACATAAATGCTAAAAAGAAAACCATACAAATAAAAGAAGGCATATATCTAGTTGTTAGAATATTGAAGTGAAGATTAGATGAGATAAGAAATGAAAAACTACCTATCCAAAATAGCTTTGTAGAACTCAATAGTACACAGAAAGCTTAAGTTATTAGCAGTCCAATATCTTTCAATTTGTAATTTGAATATATTTGGGTTACTAAAAGGAAAATCAGAAGTTCTAATGCTGTCATTTGATCAAAAACTTGAGAAACAAATAGCTAGCACAACGTTGCTGTGTTGTAGCATATATATCTGTAGAAGGCTGTTGACATTCAAAAGGAAAAAAATGTTAGGTCAGCAGCTAGTGACTTTATCTCCTCAAAACCAGCACAGCTAAATTCCTCACTGCTAAACTCAGTGCTTCCATCCCTTGAGGCTTCTATAGTACAACTGTTTATATACCTGAGTTCTGCTACAGGTACTGTCTCTAATTTTCTGTGTGACTTTAGGAATGTATTTTGTTTGGATGCTAGTTTTTTAAGTGACAAATTTTGGAGCAGGGAGAAAGTCAAACTGGATTGAGTTAGAGAAGCTGACTTCATGACAAGGAACATGACAGTTGGCTCTAGATTAATGGGGAATCACAAGATGGGGGTGGGGCCCCCTCTGTATCTTGACCACACATGTATTCCTGTTTACTTCAAGGCATCATCATGCAGCCATGAATGCAATAAAGTAAGCATTATATAACAAAATGTCAAAAATACATTTATGGTGCATAAGTAATGTTGAAAGCTGTGGTATGAAAAAATATTCTGACATGAGAAATAGCCAATTTCAAAATGATGGGGTAATTGACTCAGGTAGGACACTGTCTTTATAATTCAACCATTAATAAACTAATTAAACCCTTTCAAGGTAAAAATCTAACAGTAGCTAAAGGGAAGGCAATTACATAAACCCCATTGGTACATACTTCATTTAGAATATTTCCTGTAGATAATGATTCCCTGCTATAAAATTTTTGAACTTCTAGGCCCTGTATTAAGTACTCCCTCAATTAAAAGATAAAATACCCTTTGGTAACTTTCTCAATTTTTTTTTCCTTGAACAATCTTTGTTTTATGTATATACACACTCACATAAAATTGAACAGCCATATCACATGTTGGAGTCTCATGTACTGAGAATATCAGCTCAACAATTGCTTTAGCTTAATGGAAGACCCTAAAAGATTCTGGGAAAACAGAAAAGGTCCGCTCATCATATGTTAGGATGTCTTACCCAGTGGGCAGTAATTCAATAAAAAAAATACGTTGAATGCTGAGAATACTTGATATCAAATAAGAGACTTAAAAGTGAAAAATTCAATCATTGTATTGTTTTTGTATAAAAGACATGAAACTAATTTATTGACTTGACAAATTTCCTCTGCTTGTGTCAGCTGAATCTAATAATTGGCCCTAACTGAATCTCATGATTATAGAGGTATAAAGTATAGTCAGAAAGGTCCATGTGCTTACATCTATTTCTGACAATACATAACATACAGATAAATTTGACTTGAAAAGTTTAGAACTCAAAGAATTTATGTCACTGAAAATCTACTTGGTTTATCATACACAAAGTGTCAACCTAACAGAGTTTTCCTCCTTTGATCCATTATATAAAAATATTATTGGCATATAGTAAGAAATATTTCTATAAAGTTCTAATTAATAAATAATTTATTATAAATGATAAGTGGTCTCTTTTGTGGTTGTTGTGTAATTATTATCAAACTGTGCTAGGTATGTCTTTTTTATAATTTATTTTATTTGTTTTATTTGTTTTATTTGTTTTTATATTATATTTTATTATATTTATTATATTTATTTATATATATAATATATAATATATATATAATATATTTATATATATATTTATTATATTTATTATAATTTATTTTATTTGTTTATTTGTTTTAGAAGATTTTATTTATTCATTTGAGAGAGAGGAAGAGAGAGCACAAGCAGGGGAAGAGGGAGAGGGAGAAGCAGACGCCCTGCTGAGTGGGGAGCTCAATGTGGGGCTCAATCCTAGGAACTGGAGATCATGACCTGAGCTGAAAGCAGATGCTTAACCATCTGAGCCATGCAGACATCCCTAAGGTATATATCTTTTAAGCAACCATATTTCCATATCTCTTAGTAAAGTAAAAGAGGCATTTTTAACTTTTCTATTATATATGCAAATAAATACTTTTATAAAAGTTATATAGTATAGATAAAATATGAAATGTAGATAACAATTCATGTATATTATATTATATATTATATCATATTATAATAGTTGTATATTGATTATATATGTCTATATTATTTAATACAGCTTATATTATTATATATACCTATATTTCTGATATATACAATACATATCATTTGAAATGGTTAAGCCACCAGTGATGTATTGATGACCTATCAGATTATTAGGAGATAAGAGAATTCAGAGCCAGCAAGAAAAGTAGTTTTCCCCAAATGGCTTTCCTTCTATCCTTCCTTTGGTTATGTGGGAAGTTCCTAGTTGGTTTAGGAGGAGGAGGAGGAGGCATGCAGAACATACACACAAAGCTCTAAATGTAAAGATTATGCAATCTTCGTAAAAGCCTTTCTCATTTCTTCTGGCTTTACCTAGGGTATCGATTTCAGTCCCTAAAATGTGATATCTGTAACCCAAAAAATCCAATTTAACAAATTTTGGATGATGACCTACTAAGTGCGCTTCATGTCAATAATTAAAAAAAAAAAAAATACTGAACGAGGCAAACATGGCCCTTGTCCTTCCAGAGCTTTTATTCTAAAGACAGTGTTGTCAGAGGCAAAAAGAAAGTAGGCAGAATCACAATAAATAAAGATTGCAGTAATTATGAAGAAGGAAATAAATGGAATAATAAGATCATGACCTGGGGTATAATGAAATGGGGAGTCATTGCCTCTACTTTAGATAAACTGATTAGAGAGGATCAAATCTCTGAAAACCCTTCCAGCTAACTGTACTCTTGCCTTACTGCATGCTAAGACAAAAGTGAGGAATGAGTCTGAGGATCACATTTACCTTAACCAGAATAATATGATTTATTTTAATAAGCAACTATAATCAGTATATACTCATATACACGTATATCCTTTTTTTAATATCAAGTACTGAGTAACTTTCTCCCCAATTCCTTATACTGCAGATGAGGAAATGGAAGCTCAGAAAGTCTGCAAGCAAAATAGGCAATGAAGTCCAAAACTTCTCCAAACAATTCTCAATTTAAATATTTGGACAAATGTACGAGGAAGACAAAGATACTCTGAGGAACATAATATCCATTAGAAGATTGTCAGGCCTTAGTAAACTCCTAATTCTAGAGGTTTTGGTATGAAGTTAATGGTAAGAATAAATAATAATTTTGAAAAATGCTAAGAAACATCAAAGCAAACAAACTGAAAACTATAATCCCCCAAAGACAGAACATATCTAGCACACCATAGTAATATGGTATTTGCTTTTGTTTTAAATCTTTTCTCCTAAGATGACACTATCTCAGTGTATTGGGGCTTGCCAAATAATCATTAGGATATATTATCATCACTTTGATTAGATTAAGTGAAAAAGTAGCCTTTGATTTATGGATGTTCACATCACAGCCAACTCCTACTTGAAACACTTCTGGTCCTTTAAGCAACACTGAAACCTGAGGCATCCTACTGACAGTATGACTTATTTTTTAATATTTATAAAGGGCAATAAGTGAGAATGAGTACTTATATCATTTTACAAGCTAGATAGCTGGTTAGTAGTCATTTTTATTTTGACCTGGTTTGAACTTGCACAATACTCACATTGCCCCTGGCATTTGACTGCGTGCAGATTACATTTTGTTTCTCTCTCCAGAAATCGGACACTGCCTAGGAAATCAGAAATTCCTAGAAAGCCATACTCCAACCCTGATGATTTAAAAGGCTGACACGAGCCACTTTCTTTTGCCCCAAATTCCACTTTCAAATCTTGCTTGTACATGTGGTAATTTATTCAAGAACCAACTCTCAAAACTAGTACTCAAACTCTGCATCATTTTCTTTTAAAGATTTTTTATTTATTTCTTTGACAGACAGAGATCACAAGTAGGCAGAGAGGCAGAGAGAGAGAGGAGGAAGCAGGCTCCCTGTCGAGCAGAGAGCCCAATGCGGGGCTCAATCCCAGGACCCTGAGACCATGACCCGAGCTGAAGGCAGAGGCTTTAACCCACTGAGCCGCCCAGGCGCCCCAAACTCTGTGTCTTGATCTCGATCTTTGAACAGATACTGGATCAAACATTTGACAATTTTAAAAAATCAGATATATTAATAACTAATTATGGGTTAGGGAGAGTAGCAAAACTTTAGATAACAAAAATTAAAATAATTGGTTATTTCTGTGTCACAGACATATCTGAGATGTACACACATAAAACACTAACTTACATTTCTTAACTCCCACCCTTCCTGAATGTTACAGATAAAGGAAAATGAATTTGGGCTCATTCATTTATTCTTGCAACTTAAAAAACAAAACAAAACTACATAAATGGCAAAGATGTGTGTCATGATGATATAGCAATTAGGATTGATAAAAAGAGAGCAAACTGGATTGGATATGATCCTCTAATACTTTACAGAAATTAATATGCGATTTTAACAAGTTCTGACAACTGCAATGTCATAAGCAGTGCTAGCATTTTGGAACATGCTGCAAGAGTACTTTTTTAGTTTAAGGGAAATCAGAAAACCATTCTGGAGGAAGTAACTGAGAGCTGAAGAATGAGCAGACGTGAAACCTGTTGATGGTGTTGGAAAGTAAGAGAGGGAAAGCAATGTTCTGATCAGAGGGAAATATATGTGTGGAAGATGAAAGCAAAATATAACTTGGTTGATAGAAAAAAACTGAGGTTTGCTATGGCTATAGCATGAAAGAAGAAGGTAGGAGTATGATGAGGTATTTTGAGGAGGCTGAAGAGAGTGAGATCAAGTAATAGGTTAGAGAGAGAATGGCTGTCCACTCTGGAGGAACATAAGCAGGGTTGGCATAATTAAGAGTTTCTCACCCTGGACAATAATGAATATGCTGTCCTTCCCAATGCAGACTGTTTAGCAACACTCTAGCCTCTACATATCATATATTTGTAGCACATCCTTCCGGTTATGATAATTAATATCTCGACATTGCCAAGTGTCTATCCAGAGGAAAAATTCACCATTGGTCCAACAGTACAGCAAAAGGATTAAACAACATGACCAACTGGGATTTATTCTAAGAATGTAAGGATTGTTCAACATAAGAAAATCAATCAAGGAAATATACCACATTAAGAGACAAAGAGAATACAAATATGAAAATGTTAATTGATGCATGAAAATGATTTGACAAAATCTATCACTCTGTCATGATAAACACATTCAAAAAACTAGGAATAGAAAAGAACTTACTCAAAAATGATAAAAAACATTTAAGGAAAACCTACAGCTAATATTATACTCAATAGTGAAGGGTTGAAAGCTTTCTAATAGGATCAGAAACAAGACATGTACACCCTCCTTCACAACCGCTATTCAAATTGTACTGGAAGATTCTTTGGTTAAGAAAACAAAAGATACAAATCGAGAAGGGGAAAAATAAAACCATCCCTTTTTGCAAATGACATGATCTTATATTAAGAAATAAAACAGGGGGCGCCTGGGTGGCTCAGTGGATTAAGCCGCTGCCTTCAGCTCAGGTCATGATCTCAGGGTCCTGGGATCGAGCCCTGCATCAGGCTCTCTGCTCCGCGGGGAGCCTGCTTCCCTTCCTCTCTCTCTGCCTGCCTCTCTGCCTACTTGTGATCTCTCTCTCTGTCAAATAAATAAATAAAATCTTTAAAAAAGAAAGAAAGAAAGAAAGAAAGAAAGAAAACAGGCAGGGTGCCTGGGTGGCTCAGTGGGTTAAATCCTCTGCCTTCGGCTCAGGTCATGACCACAGGGTCCTGGGATCGAGCCCCGCATCCGGCTCTCTGCTCAGTGGCGAGCCTGCTTCCCTTCCTGTCTCTGCCTGCCTCTCTGCCTACTTGTGATCTCTGTCTGTCAAATAAATAAATAAAATCTTGCACAAACAAACAAACAAACAAAAACAGGAGCACCGGGGTGGCTCAGTTGTTAAGCGTCTGACTTCTGCTCAGATCATGATCCCAGGGTACTGGGATCAAGCCCCACATTGGGCTCCCTGCTCACCAGGAAGCCTGCTTCTTCTTCTCCCACTCCTCTCCTCGTGTTCCCTCTCTTGCTGTGTCTCTCTCTGTCAAACAATTAAATAAAATCTTAAAACAAAACAAAACAAAAAAACAGATGGACATGGGGGAGGAGGGGAAAGAGGGAGAGGCAAACCATAAGAAATAAGATTGAAGGAATATAAAGTTTCTAAAAGTTGAAAAAACATACCTAAATTCTGGGATAAATGTCAAGCATGAAAGAGTAACATACTGTATGATTCCATTTAAACAAACTTCTAGAGTTGCAAGAAAACCAAAACTAATCTACAGTGATCAAAATCTGATCAATAATTATGGGTAGGAGATGTGGTAGAATTGATTCCAAAGAAATGACAAAAACCTTTTGTCCATAATAGAAATATTCCATATCCTGATGAGGGTAGGTAGTTACATGGGCATATGCATTTTTCATAATCAAATTTATAATGTGTATATACATTGTATATGAATTTATCTCAATAAAGTTGACTAAAAACAATATTCTGGGTAGAAGTAAGATGGAATGAAGGAAATTCCTATGAAGAAAAGGGTGGGGTGGTGCCTGGGTGAGCTCAGTCTTTAAGCATCTACCTTCTGTTCAGGTCA
Organism: Meles meles; assembly: GCF_922984935.1. Taxonomy (NCBI): domain Eukaryota; kingdom Metazoa; phylum Chordata; class Mammalia; order Carnivora; family Mustelidae; genus Meles; species Meles meles. Next base: position 44,265,245 of record NC_060085.1, on the reverse strand, counting down.
TGATCCCAGCATCCTGGGATCATCCTGGGATTAGAGCCACACATCAGGCTCCGTGCTCAGCGGGGAGCCTGCTTCTCCCCCTCCAGCCTGCTTCTCCCTCTCCATCTCCCCCATGCTTGTGTTCCCTCTCTTGCTATCTCTGTCAAATAAATAAAGTCTTTATAAAAAAATGAAAAGGGTAGGAAAATAAAGAGAAACATATGCTTATCTAATACTTGAATTTGTGTGTTTATGCACATTTGCAATTCTCTTTTAGGCTTGTTGTTGGTTTTTTTTTTTTTTTTTTTTTGCTACAGCCTAACATTTTTCAATTGAACATTCAAAAATGTTAAGCTACTAGATGTAGAACTCTGTTCTACTTACTCTGTTTTTCAAAATTTCTCAGAACCTGGTAAGGACACCTCAGTTTAACCATTTCTCAGATCTTTTAAGAAATAACATAAATATCTAAATATATATAATTGTGATCATGGAGTTTTTAAGTTAAAAGTGTTCTAAGAGCTGAGCTGTGCCAAGAGGACATTCTCTTTGGATTTTGCAGTTTCCTATCTCTCTCTCTCTCTCTCTCTCTCTCACACACACACACACACACAGTTTTTCTAATGTTACTCATTCTCTTTCTCAAATGTGCCTAGACATTAATGTTCTAAGGGTGAAAACCAGACCATCAATAGATAAATAAAATGACAGTCATGTTATGATCTGTAGCCACAGAAGTAATCAGTTTACTAACAGGTTAGCTTAAAAATGTATAATTATTTGAAAGAGGGAATCTGAAAGCGCCTGTGACGCACTCTCCAATAGCTCCCTCCTTCACTTCTGCCACACCGATCTCTTCAAAAATCATTCCCTAAGTGGTGGAAAGATGTGAAATAGATCAGCGAATTTTACCCTTTACGTATGCTCCTATAAAACACTAGCCACTCACCATTCTCACCTTATAAATTTATGGATCAGAGATCACATTTGTAAATAAAAGAAAACAGGGAAAGAGAAATGACATTTTCTATAGAAGAATTGGAAAGCAGCCATCTTATTAACACGAAGGTCGTCAGTCTGGCAGAAAACATTAATAACACAAATACTAAATGTAACTCTCAGATGTCTCTTGGAGTTGCCAAAATCATTTCCATTAAATAATGAATTAGAGAGACCTGACTATATGAAAGACAAAGTGGCCAGTACTTGAATTGAGGAAAACAACATGAATTGGATTGGTTTGGGAAATAAATAAATATTCATCTTTTCAGCAATAATGCTACCTGTATTGACCACCTGTCCACCAACCATAACCTCAAGAAGAGACCAGAACTAACAAAAGAGACAGCTGGAAAAATGATAATAAAAAGTAACTTATCTAGAAGGTCTTATTTTCTGCATTTATGAAAGCAAGACTTTAAAGTCCCTGATCTCTTGGTTTGGGAATCTGTGTTGCCCCTGACATCCAATTTTTGACCAACTCTGATTTTTCTTCACTGAAATATCTATCAAATAATTATTTAAATATCTCAAAGTTAGCCTGCTCAGTACATTCCTTAAAATGTTAACTTATTTTGAGGGCAATTTATTTCAAATGAAACTGTAATTTCTCTATTCCTCTTCTGGTTTATTGACATGACTATTACATTATCATACAACTCAAATACTTGGGAGTCATTCAAAGTCCCAATCTTTCTCTCCCACTCCCCACATATTCAGTTAGTCAAAGTCTTATCTTTACCCTTAGGATAATGCCTAAGCTGATAACTGAGGTGCAAAAGACTTTGATTACATTCTGGCATTTAACAATAATGATAATAATGGATTAACAATTAATATTTAGCAAACACTGCTACGTGCCTGGAGCAGTGTCAGTGATTAGCTGTGCTGAATATGGATCATACCATTTAATCCTCCTGAAAACATGGGTTATACATTTGTTTAGATTGGCCTTCCTCAACTGCAGACCCTGAGACAAGGACTTTTTTATTTGGGAAGCGATTATAAAAAACACAGGTGCGGGGCACCTGGGTGGCTCAGTGGGTTAAGCCGCTGCCTTCGGCTCGGGTCATGATCTCGGGGTCCTGGGATCGAGTCCCGCATCGGGCTCTCTGCTCAGCAGGGAGCCTGCTTCCCCCTCTCTCTCTCTCTACCTGCCTCTCTATCTACTTGTGATCTCTCTCTGTCACATAAATAAATAAAATCTTAAAAAAAAAAAAACACAGGTGCAAGTATGGGAAATGGGAGACGAAGACAGAAGAAAACCTAACAATGTGTCACACTGTTTCTCTGCAGAGCATCTGAGGAACCATACGGTATGCACCTCAGGACTGTTCCACGAAGGGATGGGAAAGATGGCCTATTATTGACCTACTCTTTTACTTCATTTGAGGACATTAAATTCCTGGCACTTTTGGTTAATACTTCCAGTTTGCTTTATGTGTTGATGAAAAAAACTCCTGGAGGCTCTCAGAAGAAGCAGAGAGCAACACAGGAACTTGAAGAAGGGAAGCTTGGGTTTCTCCTGTGCCATCTGTGGGTAAGCTTAGAGGCATGCTGACAGGATATGGATTAGTCTCCTACAGTACTAATGTCTCCAATTTTCTTTTTTCTTTTCTTTTCCTTTCCTTTCTTTCTTTTCTTTCTCTCTCTCTCTTTCTCCCTCTATTCACTCTCTCTTTTCCTCTTTTATTAGACAGAGAGAGAGAGAGATAGCAAAAGAGGAAGGGGCAGAGGGAGAGGGAGAGAGAATCGTAAGCAGATTCCACACCCAGTGTAGAGCCAATGTGGGGCTCTATCTCACAACCCTGAGATCATGAACTGAGCTGAAATCAAGAGTCAGACACTTAAACCAACTAAGTTACCCATTAACCCTCTCAATTTTCTGATATGGAAATCAATATAGAAACTTGGGTTAACAAACCTGACCAAGGAGTTACAGCAAGTTGTGTAGCCGTAATACAAAAACAGGGAAATAGAGTCAAGCTATAATACAAAAACAGGAAGAGAGACACCTTAACCTTAGATGCCACATTGCATCTCTGCCTCTTAACTTTAGTTAGCCATACTGCAACTCCATGGATAGGGCTTATTATTTTCAATCTTTGCTTTAATCTTCCTTATCTCTCTGGCTCCCATGTTCTGTCCCTGATAATCTTGAAAACACCAAAACAGTATTCCAAATCTCTATCAGAAATCCTTTCTTTTTATTTTTAAAATTTATTTATATACTTATCAAAATAGCATACACATATATATTTACGAAGCCAAAAAGTGCAAGAAGTCTGAGAACAATAACATCAAGAAATGAAGCTCTCCCTCATCTATACTCTGTAAGTACCCACTTTCAATCTTCCAAATGCTTCCACATTTACCTACCTATTTTTAAGTAATATGCATCTTGTGATTTATTAGACAGAATTCTTCATTGGCCTCCAGTGATGACAGGTGACCATATAACTCTTTTACATCCGTATTGCCCTCTCTGGGTCCCCCAGCATAATCCTATCTCGATTTTTCTTTAAATCCATACTCAATGTTCCAATGATTATGACTACCCAAATAATGTCTCCTGCAGATCCAAATAATATGAACATATTTTCTTTTTTTTAAACAACTTTTCGTTTCTTTAAGAGTTAATAACTTCTCCATAGCTTCATTCCCTTTGATGTCTTAGTATGCATGAATGAATCTTCCTTGCTTTTAAAGAGATCTGTAAAACCCTTTTGCTACAAATGCCCTCCTGGTCAGTCCTGCCAGTAATCCCTCCATTCCTTTGATTTCCCTTGCATTCCTCTGAAGTCCTTCATACATTGCTCCAAGATGCATTTGTTCTTCTCTAGGCTTGTGAAACTGCTGTTCTTCAGGGGCTTCCCTCAGCCTCTCTCATCAGTCTATTCTGTGGCTTGTGGAGCATTTTCTTAAATGTCTGATTACAGAGAGTAAATTTCAAATAATTTCCAAGTATGGAAATGTTTTCATTCTACCCTCTTATTTGCTTAGGATATTCTCTCAATTCCTACTATGCCAAGATTTGGGTCTTTGCATTCATTGTGTTGGACACTGGAATCCTTTGAATCCTGAAATCTATTAAACTGGGCTATTTTTGTGATAATATGTCTTATGTATTTTCCTCTCCACTTTTTTTTCTTTTATCTTGTCTTTGTTTTAGAAATGTCCTAGGATGTTGGACTTTATCCATCGATTCTTTAACGTTTTTATTGCCACTCTTATCAACTTATTTTTATTTCTAGTTTCCTTTCTAGATAACTCCCCTAAGTTTAGTCTCACAACTTACAAATTACAGCTTACATATTATTTTTAATTCTTGTATTGTGTCCTTTTATTTAACTTTCTTTTCTTGGGTGAAAAAAGACTTTTATAATCTTAATTAAGAAATTGGTGATTTGGGGGTGCCTGGGTGGCTCAGTGGGTTAAAGTCTCTGCCTTCGCCTCAGGTCATGATCCCAGGGTCCTGGGATCGAGCCCCACATCGGGCTCTCTGCTCCGTGGGGAGCCTGCTTCCTCCTCTCTCTCTGCCTGCTTCTCTGTCTAGTTGTGATTTCTCTCTGTCAAATAAATAAAATATAAAAAAAAAAGAAATTGGTGATTTTTGAGTTTTTTTATTTTGTTTCTATATAACACCATTTTAATAGTTGTTATTTAATTGTAGGCCTCACTCTCTTAGACTGAGGACTTCCTCAAATGTCTAGTAACCCTAGCTATTAATTCTTTTATCTGTATTTATGGATGTGGTTTATGGGCTGGTGCTCTTAATTCTTAGGTTATCAAGGTTGACTCTATTATTCATTGAAAAATTCCTAAACATAGGTATTTATGAGTCTATAATTGGAGTCTTTCCATTTTTCTAAGGAAAGATCAACTAAATTATCAGTTTATCTTCAGTTCTATCTGAAGTCTCATGCTATTTTATTTTCTTCTTAAAACTGAAAGTTCACAGCCTCCTTTGCTCAATTTCTGTGCAAATATTTCTTCAGTTCCCCGTAGGTTGTGTGTGTGGGTGTATGTATGAGAGAAGAGAGAGACAGACAGATAGTTCACTGATGGGAGAAGTGGACACCTGGAAGGCCAAGTGGAAGACTTTCATATAAGCCTTCTACTTTCAGTCTCAGCATCCCTCCTACTAACTTTCATATTACAAGGTGGCTTCTGCTTCTGATCCTTTTTGGGGAATCTGCAGGTAATGCGCTTACTGCTTGCAGCTTTCGATCTGTCAGGACACTTCGGTATGACTTTTTTCTTCTCCGCATTTCCTTTCACCATGTATCCTTCTGGTTTTTGTCCCTGTATTTTTGAGTTATACTTGTCTTTGTTTCATTAACAATGGAATTTTTGTTTCTTCTTCTTGTTCTCCTAGCTTTTATGAGTCTTTCAAGGGAGGACAGAGGGTAAGAAATCTCTTTGCTTAACATCTTGAGACTAAAAATAACACTTCTGTGAAGTTTTCCTTCTTGGCCAACTATCACAATTATCTTTTACCTCTTCTGAGCTAACATTTTACTATGTCTATATTTATGTTCTTTTATTGATTGCATTTATCATGATTCTTTACTATTCCTGTGTTTCTGTTGACCAATGAGACAGGAAATTTGTCTTTTCTTAAATTTACATCCACATAATTTCACAGAGGACCTACCACATAGAAGGTGCTTAATAATCATCGGTCAAATTGAATTAATAAGGCAGGAAACAAGAGGATGTCATTACTTCTTTTCATTTCTCCCTTCCTGCAACACACAGAAACTCAGCTTTCAACATCTCCAAGGCTTGATTTATCAGGTGAATAAAGCAATAGCTAAGAACAAACTGCTTTCAAGTTATGTGATAGCTAGATAGGAAAAAGGCTCACACCGTGAATACAAATATAGAGCTCTTCAATTAATGCTATCACTCATCCTGCCATTGCAATCATTCCTTTCCTCTCTTTTAGTTTACTTATACCCTCTTGTCTTGCCAAAGTCTGTGACTAGAATATTGAATACTCGCATAACCATACACAACCGAAGAACCCATTCTTTAGTACATAGATTGTATGCCACCACCTTCTTAACTCTTCCTGGGTTTTCCAGCTGGAAATCATCTGCTCTTTTGAATTCTGTAATACTTTTGCTATCATACTGGCTGGCTGTGAGCATTCAAATCTCCATTGAATGGACAAAAAAAAAAATGAATGGTGACTGTATTTGAAGAGAGAATTGTTGTAGCTGTGCGTCCATACCACAGAGAGATATCCCAGAGAGATATTCTCTTTGCCCACAATGTACATGGGGCTTTTGACTAATGTGTTCTAGTAACATGATACCATTCATATAATTATTCATGAATTGCTGTGTGCAACCTGAGACAATCTGCAACTTAATAGAGGTCTCCAGTTAAGACTACAGCACAGATGAAAAAGAAGAGTTACCACAGCATCCTAACCACCTGAGCCAATCCTCTAGGACAAACATTCATAAATTCACCAGCGTTAGTGAATTTGTTTATTGAATTTGATTACTACATCCTGCAAATATTTTTAATTATCTCTTAATTTAATCCTTAAGATTTTTTAATGTTATTATCTTTTTTTCAGAAATCAAGCCCTTTTCCTAGAATTTACAATGAAGTTGTTCACATATTGAGCAATCTATTTTATTGCATTAATTACTCCCAGGCTCATATTTTTCATATGATAATTTGTTATTTACTTATCTTCTCAACCAATAATTAGATCATAAACTGAATAAGTCATGATTCTGGAAAAATATACATATGCCTCTCATTTATTCAGCAGGAGGGTACAAAAATTTGGCATCTTTTTTCAGTAAGATGAAGCTAATTTGAATAATATCAATATTTGTGAATGCATTTAGTTACTAGTTAATCTAAAGTAATTAGACCCTCTATTTATTATTCTAAACATCCTTTGCCTCTTTAGAAGTTAAAAGCAATACATTACGTCCACCCCAATCCTTCCCTTCTAATCTCACCTCCTATCACTAACTTGAACTCAGTTTTGTTGTCAAGAATCCCAAGAGATATCAGAGCCTGAGGAAAGGCACTCTGACTTTCATCTTCACAACCCAGTACCACAAGTATTGCCTGGGAACACATAAGTATTTAATAACTGATAGTGTAATTAGTAAATGCTCCTTATTACTGTATTCATTATTCTAAAAATGCTGTACATTTAGAGCTCTCTCATTCATTTATCTCTACTTATGGTTGCTTTTCCACCCAATGAAATTTCTTCCCAATTTTCAATGCCATGGTCACTCTACTCTAAATCTTTATGAGACCTGCCTAGGAGGATGTGGTCCTTCTGGCACTTAATACCACACTCTCCTATGAACCTTTATGTCTGTTTTCCCTATTTTACTGTGAGCTCCTTGAGAAAGAAATTTCTAAGCACCTTAGAAATTATAGGTGTATTAAGGTTTGACTGAACTGATCCCTAAATTTCAAATAGAGTTTTCCTGGTGCAGTGCAGAGGTTCTTCAACTTTTTCTGATCATGGTGCTCTTACTGTCTCTGTAATTTTCTTATGGCATCCCTAGGCCAAAACAAATATCTAATAATTTTATTTATAAAGCAGTTTGGTTCAAACAATTTATGTTCTAACAATGTAGGGTGCTGTTAAAAAATCATAACACGTATACATTGGAAGAAAAAGAACACTTTTACTCCATTTATAAATAACCAGTTTTACTTATGACAAAACACAACTTCTCAAACCTTGGAGTAAGGCTGCTCTGTGTTATTTCTTGTTCTATACTGACTCTCATGCGGAATTTGCTTCTTATCAAAACAATTGCTGGAAATCCAGCTTCAACAAAGATATGATACTGAAAGGAAAGTAGTACCAAATAAAGTTGAAAGAAACCTCAAAGCAGTGGTTCATGTAGGAACTGACAAATGTTGAACATCAGGGGTGTTTCTCTGAAACACTTTAATTCTGCCCTGCGATGCCTCTCTGAGTTCATTGGGGTGCACTGGGGTGCCTTGGTTTTCAGTTTAGGAACCCAGAGTATGGTGGTAAAACCCATGAGTTTTGGCAAAAGACTGCCTGGTTTTGAATTCTGGCTCCACTGTTTAATGGCTGTTTGACATTAAATAATTTCTTTTATCCCTCTAGGTCTCATTTTACTTATCTATAAAATGTGAAGTGATATCACTTATCTCTTAGGGTTTTTATGAAAATTGTTAGTCTATGTAAAGAACGTGGGAAAGTGCCTGGGAATATATAAGGTGGATAGCTAGTCTTGCTACCATTACTAATTTGAACTGAGTATCACACATTTGCAAGAGAGATAAGTCAAATTCTGTATGGCATCCCTATATGTCTTTGGTGGGCTACCACTTTCCTTATACCGTCTATAGCATTTTTTATTCAAAATGAATCTAATGAAACTATACTACTTGAAACATACTGAGCAATTACTATATGTCAGGCACTGTGCTAAACCTTTAGATTCATTAATACTAATTAATTCTCCAAACAACCATAAGAGACAGGACAACTATTATTTCCCAGTTTCACAAGTCAGAACACTGGTGTTATGTGCCAGTATTCAAATCTAGATGTGGCTGACTGCCATTGTGAATTCTTCACTACTCCCTCTTCATTTGGACCAAAAGGGAAAGACAGAGTCTATCTCTACAATAAGAATCTCAGATCTTCTCATGACAGAAGAAAGAAGAAGAGGTCATGAAACCAGATGTAGGTTTGGGTCAGGATACAGGAGGCCTCATATTCACATCACTGACAATGTTAGCTTCATCTCAATCACAGTCCTGACAACTCTGTCAACCTGTTCATCATTTTTTCCCTGAAGTACTGATTTAGAGTAGAAGATAGAGAAATCCTCAGGGCTGCTGAATATTAAGTGAAAATCTTAGTGGAGTCTTCATAAGACATGTCACCTTACTGCAGGATTCATCTATAAAAGGAATTTATTTTTCCCAAATTTGCTATCTTTGAAAGAAACTATTTTAGAAATGTTCAGAAGCTGGGATGTGTGCATAGTCCACCCTCTAAGAAACAATGGATGGTATTGATTTCTTCAAGCCATTCACACCTCTATATGAGTTTATGGGATCCTAAATCAAGAAGCAATTTTTGTTTTTTGACAATGATATAGAAAGTACCTACTTTCCCCATGATAGTATACCTGCTTTATGTGATTTTTTTTTTCAATTAAAAAAAGGTTCTTCTATTGTTGAGCAGAGTTGTATATGTTTTAAAGTCAAACTTTTAATAAAAGTGAATATTTACAAATCCTAAATCAAAAAGCAATTCTGCTTTTTTGACATTAATATTTAAAAATATGATTCAAGTGGAGAGTTTTAGAAGGGAGGGGGGTGGGGGATGGATGAGCTTGGTGATGGGTATTAAGGAGGGCACAGACTGCATGGAGCACTGGGTGTTATACACAAACAGTGAATCATGGAACACTGCATCAAAAACTAATGATGTATGGTGTGGTAACTAGCATACAATAAAAAATTTAAAAAATAAATAAAAAGATGATTCTTCCGTCTATCCTCATAAGACTCTTTTCACTGCTTTTTTAATGCCTCTGATATAAGTATCAGATGTAGAGAACATAAAGCACTTTTCCTGAAGAAGGACATTGGTTTGGTACATTTTTGGCCATGTAAAATACCCAAGGGGACATAACAGCTAAATATAAGTGCTACAACAATTTTAAAATACCAGCCATAGGTAGTTTAAAATTGACCTATCCTAGAAAATAGCCATAAAGGACATGTGTGGAGAAGAAATATATGAAAATAATTTAACACGTAAAAAATTATATTAAAGAAGAAGAGTGAGAAGAGGCATTAACAATTTTTTAATCTGTAGTTCCTCTGTCAAAAAGTTGATACAGGTGTATAAAAATACAAAGCATGTGTGTACATATGAATAGAAATATAGGTCCATTTGCTTTCCATTTAGATTTAGATCACAGAATCAACAAAATTGGTAAACAGAAGAGAATAAAAAAGATACCATTTTTGTAGATACTACTCAGATCCTCTTTTCAAATCTGTTCAAGGGTCAATAAATCAGGTAAAATGAATTATTATACATTCTAAATAAGAGTATAGTGTGAATATAGACTCAAAATAGTTATTCTGTTTTAAAAAGTCAACAGCAGCAGAACTGCTCGTTCTGTTTTGAGTTAAAAATCACATCCAAGAAGATAAACTTCTTTTTTAACTGGGAAGAGAAAAACAATGTCAGATAATATCTTATAGTATTATGACTTCTTTTAATGTACTGTAGGCTTATTTTCTTTTGACTTTGACAGATTGTAAACAAGAAAATTAACAATAGAAGATTATAGAATGCTTCAGGACATGACATTATTTTACTCTAAAATTTTGCCCACGTCTATTAAAAGCTAACTTTTTTTAGAATGAATATGGAAACCACAGCCACTGGATTCACATATTCAAATCTGAGTCTCGGTGTCTGCTCTGTAGTCTTGGGCAAGTCCCTTTATTTCCATAGAACTCAGGGTTTCAGTGCTCAGTGTGGACTTTAAATTAATATCTATTTTACTGAGTTTCATGTAATGCTATTTTCTTCTTAAAATGTTAAGCTTAATTTATATGGCTATACTTTTATAATGTTAGTCAAATAAGAAAAAACATCACTTTTTCCATGATTACTATTCAATTATTTCAATTTGAATAGATGAAATATAAACAACCAGGCTCACTGACAACTTAGTTTATTACAATTTCTTTAATATTTTGAATGTTATTTATAAAATTGAATTATTCTGTTTCCTGAGTGTTTTAAATGCCTGACCAATCAACTTTAGGACTCTAACAAGGAAAATACTAATAATTTAAATCTTGTATATTACCCTCATAAAATAGTAAATATTAACTTTGAAATATTTCTAAACTTTTAAAAAATAATAATTAGTAATTTTTAAATAATTTTTGATTTAAACTGTTATGTTTTAGTTAGTTATCTATTACAAAGGAGCTGAGGCTCCTTCAGAGTTTTAAGTATTACAGGCATTTTATACACATACACAGAAATGGTTCTAATTAGCACAGACTTAATTCTAAAACTTAAATTCTAAGTTTAACACAAAACCCATGAATACTATGGGTTTTCTTTACGTCACTGTCTACATTTCATTCTAAAACTTCCAGTACAGAAAAACTTTTACCCTCTAAGGAGTTTTACCACATCAAATGAATTAAAACTTTTGGGGTGGGGGCAGAAATTTGAGGACAAAGTGTAGGCACTGGGAACCTACTATGTCTCAGGTGATTTTCTGTATAACGCTCACAGACACACTGAACCTTAATTATAGTCATATCTACTATAACAACTGGAGACTTCAAGTTTAAACCCTTCAGAGGGAGGTGGATTTTTGCGGGTCCTAGTTACACTTAAATAGCTTCTCGTGATTCAATTTTGCAATCCCTGACCCAGGTGGCAGCTAACTTTGTTCCGCAAACTCTTTACAGCTCAATTAATTCCATATCCATTTCATATTATTCTCATGTGGCTGGACCACAACTCTTATAAATACTCCTCTGCCTTATACTAGCCAATAGGATTCAACAGTACATTAAAAGGATTATTCACCACGATCAAATGGGATTTATTCCAGGGCTGCAGGGTTGGTTCAACATCCACAAATCAATCCATGTGATAGAACACATTAATAAAAGAAAGAACAAGAACCATATGATACTCTCCATAGATGCTGAAAAAGCATTTGAAAAAGTACAGCATCCCTTCCTGATCAAAACTCTTCAAAGTGTAGGGATAGAGGGCACATACCTCAATATTATCAAAGCCATCTATGAAAAACCCACCGCAAATATCATTCTCAATGGAGAAAAACTGAAAACTTTTCCACTAAGGTCAGGAACACGGCAGGGATGTCCATTATCACCACTGCTATTCAACATAGTACTAGAAGTCCTAGCCTCAGCAATCAGACAACAAAAAGAAATTAAAGGCATCCAAATTGGCAGAGAAGAAGTCAAGCTATCACTCTTCGCAGATGATATGATACTATATGTGGAAAACCCAAAAGACTCCACTCCAAAACTGCTAGAACTTGTACAGGAATTCAGTAAAGTGTCAGGATATAAAATCAATGCCCAGAAATCAGTTTCCTTTCTATACACCAACAACAAGACAGAAGAAAGAGAAATTAAGGAGTTAATCCCATTTATAATTGCACCCAAAACTATAAGATACCTAGGAATAAACCTAACCAAAGAGGCTAAGAATCTATATGCAGAAAACTATAAATACTCATGAAAGAAATTGAGGAAGACACAAAGAAATGGAAAAATGTTCCATGCTCCTGGATTGGAAGAATAAATATTGTGAAAATGTCTATGCTACCTAAAGCAATCTACACATTTAATGCAATCCCTATCAAAATACCATCCATTTTTTTCAAAGAAATGGAACAAATAATCCTAAAATTTATATGGAACCAGAAAAGACCTCGAATAGCTAAAGGAATATTGAAAAAGAAAGCCAACATTGGTGGCATCACAATTCCGGACTTCAAGCTCTATTACAAAGCTGTCATCATCAAGACAGCATGGTACTGGCACAGAAACAGACACATAGATCAATGGAACAGAATAGAGAGCCCAGAAATAGACCCTCAACTCTATGGTCAACTAATCTTCGACAAAGCAGGAAAGAATGTCCAATGGAAAAAAGACAGCCTCTTCAATAAATGGTGCTGGGAACATTGGACAGCCACATGCAGAAAAATGAAATTGGACCACTTCCTTACACCACACACGAAAATAGACTCAAAATGGATGAAGGACCTCAATGTGAGAAAGGAATCCATCAAAATCCTTGAGGAGAACGCAGGCAGCAACCTCTTCGACCTCAGCCATAGCAACATCTTCTTAGGAACATCGGCAAAGGCAAGGGAAGTAAGGGCAAAAATGAACTATTGGGATTTCATCAAGATCAAAAGCTTTTGCACAGCAAAGGAAACAGTTAACAAAACCGAAAGACAACTGACAGAATGGGAGAAGATATTTGCAAACGACATATCAGATAAAGGGCTAGTATCCAAAATTTATAAGGAACTTAGCAAACTCAACACCCAAAGAACAAACAATCCAATCAAGAAATGGGCAGAGGACATGAACAGACATTTCTGCAAAGAAGACATCCAGATGGCCAACAGACACATGAAAAAGTGCTCCACGTCACTCGGCATCAGGGAAATACAAATCAAAACCACAATGAGATATCACCTCACACCAGTCAGAATGGCTAAAATTAACAAGTCAGGAAATGACAGATGCTGGAGAGGATGCGGAGAAAGGGGAACCCTCCTACACTGTTGGTGGGAATGCGAGCTGGTGCAACCACTCTGGAAAACAGCATGGAGGTTCCTCAAAATGTTGAAAATAGAACTACCCTATGACCCAGCAATTGCACTACTGGGTATTTACCCTAAAGATAGAAATGCAGTGATCCAAAGGGGCACGTGTACCCGAATGTTTATAGCAGCAATGTCTACAATAGCCAAACTATGGAAAGAACCTAGATGTCCATCAACAGATGAATGGATAAAGAATAAAAGGGGGGAAAAAAAAAAAAAAAAAAAAAAAAAAAAAAACCAACATCACAAGCATCCCAGTGAGAAGAACAACTGGGACAGATGCCAGACTTGATCCTCATGGCTTTCAGTGACATCTTCTCTTGGGGTGGTTTGTTTGTTTGTAATCCAAACTCAGAATTCATAGAGAATAAAAAATTGTAAGAAAAAAAAAAAAAAAAAAAGAAGAAGTGGTATATATACACAATGGAATACTATGCAGCCATCAAAAGAAATGAAATCTTGCCATTTGCGATGACGTGGATGGAACTAGAGAGTATCATGCTTAGTGAAATAAGTCAATTGGAGAAAGACAACTATCATATGATCTCCCTGATATGAGGACATGGAGATGCAACATGGGGGGTTAGGGGAATAGGAGAAGAATAAATGAAACAAGATGGAATTGGGAGGGAGACAAACCATAAATGACTCTTAATCTCACAAAAAAAACTGGGGGTTGCTGGGGGGAGGTGGGGTTGGGAGAGGGGGAGGGGGTTATGGACATTGGGGAGGGTATGTGCTATCTTGAGTGCTGTGAAGTGTGTAAACCTGGCGATTCACAAACCTGCACCCCTGGGGATAAAAGTACATTATATGTTTATAAAAAAAAAAATTGGAAGGGGAGGCGAACCATAAGAGACTATGGACTCTGAAAAACAACCTGAGAGTTTTGAAGGGTTGGGGGTGGGAGGTTGGGGGAACAGGTGGTGGGTAATAGGGAGGGCACGTATTGCATGGAGCACTGGGTGTTGTGCAAAAACAATGAATACTGTTACGCTGAAAAAATAAATAAATTAAAATGATAAATACTCCTCTGCCTTAGGGGGCACAACTCTGAAATCAGGCTAATCACAGACATTAGCACCTAATATAAAAACTGAAAGACTATAGAACAGAGAAGTGCACCATCTTCAGAAATTCGCCAACACGCCTGGAGCATGGTCAGACATTAGTAAACTGCTCAGTGTTTATCACTCAGGAAAATTTAAAATTCTGGGCCATTTCATTTTGATCTTTTAAAGTCTAAAATATGATTAATGACATATTTAAAAATCATCTGATTTTAAGCAGGAAAGGTTATTTATTTTGCCCTCTCACAATATACACAATAAAACGTGGCATTTTGACATCTACATGAATGGCAACTGCAAATGAACGTTCTTAAATTTGGTATGAATAAATATGCAGTCACATCATAATTATATAGAGAATCAAATCAATTTAATGTTTAGTTTTCAAATGAACAATGGAGCTTTTAGGGAAATAGAAATGCCATGGGTATAATTTTAAAGCAACAAAGATATATGATAATCATTTCCCTGGCTTTCATCTATAAAGTACCTGTTTATTAACCAGGTCAACTGCATTTCTCTTACCTACTAATAAGATAACACTTGAGGAAATCAGTGTAGTTTTATTATTATCATCATTAGTGACCATGATAATATATATTAGCAAAACAAAACAATCATGATACGAAACAAAAATCCACATGGTAATATGCATTGTAACAATAAAGTTATGCTTAAAAATATGAATTTTCTGGTTATATTTTTACCGCTAAATTGTTCTATGAGCTCAGAGAAATACATGGTGCTCATTAGAGAAACTTCTAACAAACAATATTTACAACCTGATATAAAAATAACACTTAAGTCCACAGTGTATTAAAAGAAATCACTTATGAATATTATAAAGATTTTCAAGAGTGAAAAAAAAAATTCTCCTTATTCTTGACCTACGTATATTTGTGAAACTGCTTTATTGTTCTTCCTGCAACCCACCTCAAAGCCCAAAAATAGCATACATACCTTGTATTTTTGTTTTGGTTCAAGTTCTAACCAACTCTGCATATAATACACATCAAGGTGAAAATGAATCTAACAGAGAACAAGAGGGAGGAGAGGCAGAGGGCGAGAGAGAGAGACACACACACAGAGACAGAGAGACAGACAGAAAGAAGCAGACTCCCTGCTGAACAAGGAGCCTGACACAGGGCTCAAGCCTAGGACCTGGAGATCATGACCCAAGCCAAAGGCAGTCGTTTCATTGACTGAGCCACCTGGGTGTCCCAAATCTTGGCATATGTTTTTTATTTAATAAGGATGTATAAATTAGGGGTCTGCAATGTACAAAACAGGAATCTTGAAGATACTCCATAGCATTTTATTTTCCTTGTAAAAATTAACTAAGTGATTGTAACTGTTTCACTTATTTAATGCTCCATAACAAACCACCTCAAAAATGGGTGGTTAAAACAATGCATTATTTCTCAAAATTCTGTGGGTTCACTAGATGGTTCTTTGATCACTGACACTGCAACTGGACTGGAAGATCCAAGAAAAGCTCTCTAAGCTTCAGCACAGATTCTTAGCTGGGGAGCAAACATTTCTCTCTCAAGCACCCTCTCTCTATGTATAGTATTTCATCATTTAGGGATTCTATTGACCACTCGTTCTTACAGATACCGTGACTTCATATACCACCATGTTCAGATACAAGTAGAAACTGTCTGGTTGTTCAAGGACTAAGAATTGGCATGGTTTCACTTCCACTTTTGGTCAGAGTAAGTCATGAGTTCAAAGCAAAGTCAATGGGAAGAAAAAAGACACCACTTCTTAAAAGGAGGGATGGTGGGGCACCTGGATGACTCAGTGGGTTAAAGCCTCTGCCTTCACCTCAGGTCCTGATCCCAGGGTCCTAGGATGAGCCCCACATTGGGCTCTCTGCTCAGCAGGGAGCCTGCTTCCTCCTCTCTCTCTGCCTGCCTCTCTGCCTACTTGTGATCTCTGTCTGTCAAATAAATAAATAAAATCTAAAAAAAAAAAAGGAGAGATGGCATATATATACATGGTGACCATCCTGAAAGATTATCTACCACGGTGAGATCTTACATGTCTAGGAAATGTTAATACAATTTTAGCTTAGAATGAAAATACAACAACTCTTGTTATCCATAAAACATTAAAGTTTAGGGAAATATTCTGGAGTAATTTTCAGAAGATGTATTATTTGATTGCTATTTTGTTATTTTATATATTTTATGAACTTCCTACTTTGGACCTATACTTAAAAAATTAGTAAACTTGGAGCACCTGGGTGCCTCACTCAATTGGGCATCTGACTCTTGATCTCAGCTCAGGTCTTGATCTCAGGGTTGTGAGTTTGAGCCCTACACTGGGCTCTACACTAGGTGTGGAGACTATTGGAAAAAAAAAGAAAAATTTAAAAATTAGTGAACTGTTATTTTCCTCTTTTTTTCTTCAAATGTTATAATTGACCATTGTGTGAAAAAGTTAACATGTGGAACAAACAACCAAATTTCAGAATTTGTGAAATTTAAAACAAGGTTTGCTTTATTATTAAAGGAGAAAAAAACCAGGTGGCTATTCTCTCCCTTGCCTATGCCATTCCTTCTTGACTTCCATATCTACCTGATGCCAAATATTTGAATAATGAAAGATCAATTCTCACATTGTACCCAGGATGATTATTTCAATATCTAAATCTGATGATATTACTTCATTCTCAATAGTTTTCAATAGTTCCTCTATTTTTTTTTTTTTAGGAAGAATATTCAAAGTCTTTACATGAGGTACAAAACCTCTTGGTTAGTTTCTAGTCCACTTCTCCAGCTTCTTCTAGCACCTGGACCTTTGATCCCCCTAGAACTCAACCCCGCATTTTTCTGTCTCTCATCCCCGCCATCCCTCTTCCACTCATCTTCTCTTCCTTCTACATGAACTTTTCCCCCTCACATCCACATAGTCAACACCTAGTCAGCACTCACCCATGGAAGTTTTCCTGGCTTTTCTTACTTGATCAATTTAGGTTCTTATAGCACCATGTAGCTGCTCTTCTGGAAAGCAGACACAGGTGATATTTTATCTGATGATTTAATTCAAATATATCTCCCTGAAATGCTCTATGATTCAGGAGTACAAGGCATGTTTCTCTAAGTCATGATACTCCAAACAAAGTCTTGGACATGGTGGATAGATGATCCAGATAAATAGTCACTGAATGTGTGAATCAATGAGTGAAATGCAATTAGTGCTGATTAGTGCATAGCAGACAAAGAAAAGTTGATCACACACTATACTCATTCCTCAATATGCACAAAGAGTAAAAACGCACCTCAATAAAACAAGATGAAAAAGTTACCTGAAGGATTGAGTGAGACTGCTTAGCACAACTGAAGTTAGTGAGCAAATGGGCCAGGCAGAGAATTTCTTAGAAGCAAATTCAAAGTGGGAAGTACTGCTGCTACTCACCAATGTTTCTTACTCTCCTCTTTTCAAATATGAAGTAATTTCAGTTTTTCATTCCCCTGAGTGATTTGCTTCAGCCAATTAAATGTGAATTCAAGTAATATGTATCACCTCTGGGTGGAAGCATTTAACTGCCACTGCAAGACACTAGAATTCGCTTTTCTGTAATTGTGGAAGAGCTTATTTATATGAAATTTAACACTGAACTTCCTCCTCAAGCATAGTTTCCTTAGAGATGCCCACCGAGAAATCTTTGTGGATTCAAACTCCCTAAGATATAGGGGTTGTTTCCCTCTGTACACTGTTGGTGTGATTATATATTGGTACAGTCACTATGAAAAACAACATGAACCTTCCTCAAAAAATTTAAAAAAGGGCTTCCATATAATCCAGCCATTCCAGTTTTGAGTATATATCTGAAGGAAGTTAAATCACTGTCTTAAAGAGATATCTGTTTCCCAATAGTCACAGTAACATTATTTATGATAGCCAAGACATGGAAACAACCTATATTCAACAAAGGGTTAATGTAGAAAGAAAATGTGGTATGTGTATAAACATATATACACATACACATACACAACACACAGAAACATAGGAATATCTTCCAGCCATAAAAAGAAAGAAATTCTGCCATTTGTGACAACATGAATGAAATTTGAGGGCCTTATACTAAGTGAACTAAAACAGAGAAGTAGAGACAAATACTGTATAATCTCACTTATGGAATTAATAACCTAACACACAGAAACAGAGAGAAGATGAGAGGTGCCAGGGAAGGGTGTGAGGGTGGAGGTGGGGGGATATGGCAGACAGTGGTCAAAAGGGACCAGCTCCCAGTTATAGGATAAATAAGTTCTGGGGATGTAATGCTCTGCATGGTGACTATAGTTAACAATACTGTATAATGTAGGGGCGCCTGGGTGGCTCAGTGGGTTAAGCCGCTGCCTTCGGCTCAGGTCATGATCTCAGGGTCCTGGGATCGAGTCCCGCATCGGGCTCTCTGCTCAGCGGGGAGCCTGCTTCCCTCTCTCTCTCTATGCCTGCCTCTCTGCCTGCTTGTGATCTCTCTCTGTCAAATAAATAAATAAAATCTTAAAAAAAAATACTGTATAATGTATATATGAAAGTTGTCAGAAGAGTAGATCTTACAAGTCCTCACTGTAAAAAAAATGTGATAATGTGAGGTGATGGATGTGTTCACTAGCTTTATTATGGTAACCATTTTTCAAAATATACATTTATTAAATTATTGTATTGTATACCTTAAAATAACATGTTATATATCAATTATATCTAAAGAAGGCTGGAAGACAAAAAACAATGTGTAAAAAGAGCACTTAGTAACATGCATATAATAACATTTGATTTTTATTTGTTGTCTGTTCTCTCTTTGCTTAAAGTAGATTATATTGACATTTCCTGAATATAAGTCATTGAGTAAAATGAGCAAGAGCTCTTGTTTAAAAAAAAAAAAGGGAAAGAAAGAAAAGAAAGATTTAGAGGTTACTTTTTACTGCAGTATAGCCTGATTTATAAATGTCCTGATTCTAAACAGAAATAAAATAAGTTTATTTGATGGCTTTTATTTTATTAAATATGCCAAACAAATGAATATATTCAGGTCCAAATCAAACAAAAATTTATTCCTAAAATACTGTTTGGCAAAGCCAAACATCTCATTATTTTTTCCAAAATAAAATAGCATCATATATGAACATAATAAGTTATACTAAGTTAAATGCAGGTTAACACAAAAATAAGTTCTTCTGAGCATTTGGAGAAGCCAATTATGAATCTCATATTCTTTGAGATATCTGAAAAAGAAATTATCACACACCTCGCATATACAGTCTGTCTCTCTGTAAATTTATAAATCATTGCCAGATCCAGAGATATTTAAAATTACAGGTAAAACCTCAAAACTATTTTCTAGTACTTCTATGCACTTCTGAATTATCCTAATAGACCAAATCCCTGAAAGACCACAACACACATCAACTCCAAAGATGGGTCAAATACAATTTGTAGTTGTATAATAAATAACTACTTTAATTTTCTGATTACTTCATCGTGGACAAGATTATTGTGGCTGCCAAGGGCAGAGACATAAATTTAACATTAATTATCATTTTAATGTATCTTATTTTTGACACTATTAGATTTAGATGACACTGTAACAGCATATTGGGAATAAGCACAAATATATTTAATTTAATGCTTCTCTAGTATATTTAGAATCTACATTCATTAGAGCAAGCGTTTGTTAAGTACCCACCACATGCCAGATACTGTGAGGTGCTGGAACTATAAAGTTGAAAACACAGTCTCTCTCCTTAGTAACTTCAAATTTATTCATTTAGATTTTATGACTAAATAAACAATCTATATTAAATAATGACTTAATTTAATAAGACTGAGAACAGTAATTGTATATCAGTAGTTATATGTCACCATTAGAAAAACATATTTGGACACATTAACTCATTCAGTTTTCATGTAGTTCTTTGACTTTGTGGAAGTCAGGCTACGGTATACACATAGAAACTGAGGTTCAGATATTATTTCACACATTTTACAAGGTTTCATGCCTAAAATTCAGTTATATTATAAACTTAGAAAAAAGTTTGAAATGTGTGAAAAATGAATGTGATCTTCTAGATGTATGATGAACTTCTTGAGCAAAATAAAAAAAGAAAAAAAATGTACAATACCAATGGAAAAAAGGACAAATGATATGGGCTGACCTTAATAAAAGGAGCAGATACAAGTGTTTCATGAACATTCATGAAATATTCAGACCATATTTATGGAAAAAGGATGATTTAGAGCAATATCGGAATGGAGTTTATTTGTGTGTTTGTTTTGCCAATCCAACTGGAGAGTATTCACGATATACACATGTACTCTTTACAAGTATGTGGCAATGGGAATTCAGCTTCCTGGAAGTACAGATGGAACTGTCTTCCCCAAGGACAATTAAGTAATATACACACTGTCACCTTTAAAATAATACGTACCATTTAACACTGAAATTTTAATACTGTGGATTTATTTTTTAAATGTAATCAGAGATGTATATAAAATATTTAGGTACAAAGATATAGGTAGGCATCATAATATTTTCACAAGTAGTAAATAATTCTAAAAAACTAAATATCTAATGATACATTATTGGTTTGTGAAAATTTATGGTACACCCGTCTGGTGAATATCCCTCAGATTTCAGAGAATATTTATGAAATTTGAAAATGTTCATAGTACATTAAGTAATAAGAACAAGTTATAAAACAAAACATATAGATTCACCCCAAAGTTGTATTTTATACACACAATCACAAAGATGACTGAAAGGATGCCATAGCTTGATAAAATAATCTTGATAAGATAATCAGTAATTTTTCTGCATTTTCCAAATTTTGCATAATAAAGGCATATAACTTTCAAGAACTAAAAGAAGGATTAAAATAAATTACATTCTTGATCCAGTTAGTCCCACTACTGGCTATTTACCCAAAGAAAACAGAAACACTAATTTGAAAAGACACATATACTCCTATTTTTATAGTAGCATTATTTACAATGGCCAAGATAAAGAAGGAACCCAAGTGTCTATCAATAGTTAAATGGATAAAGATGTGATACACACACACACACACACACACACACACACTTTGCAATATTATTCAGCCATTAAACAACAATCAAATCTTGCCATTTGTGACAACATGGATGGACCTACAGGGTATTATGCTAAGTAAAGCAAGTCCGATAGAGAAAGACAAATACCATACAATTTCACTTATATGTGAAACCTAAAATACAAATGAACAAAGAAACAAACACACAAAACAAACTTTTGAATACAGAGAACAATCTGGCAGTTGCTGGAGGGGAGATGGGTAGGTGAACGGGTAAAACAGATAAAGGGGATTAAGAAGGAAAAACTTCTAGTTATACAACAACAAACAGAAATGAAAAAGAAGCTTAGAGAATATAGTCGATAATATTGCGATGACATGGTATGGTGATGGATGGTGACTAAACTTATTGTGATGAGCACTGAGTAATGTATGTGATTACTAAATCAATACGTTGTACACCTGAAACTAATATAACATTGTATGTTAATTCTGCTTCAATAAAAATAATTTAAATAAATAAATAAATGATGTTTGTCTTTTATTTTCTTTACTTGCTATATAATTTTCCAAAATTACTTAAGTATTTGATGTAGTTTGCAAATTCTGAACAGATTTCATCATCTCAGTAAGTCTGTAAGTACTACTTACTTGATGAAAATGAATAACATTCAGGCAAAGGAGACAGGATATGTGATTAGACAATTATGTGGACATATATATAACATGAGATGCTACTTTCCGTTAATCTACTCTTTTTTAGGCAGATTATGAATCCTTTGCATAACCTACAATACATCACTATTTATCACAACTGAGGGATAATTATTATTCCAAGCAAATACATATACCTTTTAATGTAGTTCTTTGCTATTTCTCACTATATCACAGTATTTTATTTTTAAAAAATTATCTTAGAATCAGATAATTTATTAACTTCTAATGCTCATTTCTCTAATAAGATATAAAATTAACAATATCAGCCACCAACTGGTAGAGATGAATGCTTAACTGAGTTCAAGAACACTAAAATTTTAACTTCACAATAGCAGAACTCTTCTCAATCTTATTCAGAGTTAAACATCCCCATGCCTGGAATGGCATCAATCTCACAGTAAGTATTCAGGCAACATTTGTGGAATTAAGATATTAGTGGAGACCACTGTCTACTATAAATGGGCAGTGGATATACAAAGAGGAATCAGTCAAGGTCCAAGCTTTCAAGAACTTAGACTCTGGCACAGAGCACAACCACAGTTAATGAAACAAGTCAAAACATATGGCTCAAACTTCTGTGAATACCAAGTATTTTTTTAAAAAGCTATGAAAACCCTTTAAAACTGTGTTTAGAAGAGTGGCAACTAACACTATGTATCACATTTTTCAATCATCTATAAAGATGAAATTAATGAATTTTGGTGCTCTGAGAGGTTATTTAATTAAACTTTAAAATTACTTCTACTATTGCTTTATTGCTAGTACATTTTATTTAGTTATAATATTAATTTTGGTAATTAAGTATGTTAAATTATTCATCTAAATTAACTAGAAGTTTTGGATAGACACAGATACAGTTTGCACAGACACAGCTTGCACAAAATATCAACTGAAACTAAAGTAGGCACTCACCTCTGAAAAATACATATATTACAACCACTGCGCTAATATTTTTTAAAAGATTTATTTATTTATTTGGCAGAGAGAGACACAGAGAGAGAGGGAACACAAGCAGGGGGAGCAGGAGAGGGAGAAACAGGCTTCCCGCTGAGCAGGGAGCCCGGCCTGGATCCCAGGGTCCTGGGATCATGACCTGAGCGGAAGGCAGCCGCTTAAGGACTGAGCCACCCAGGTGCCCACCACTATGCTAATTTAAAGAGAATCCTTGGATATCAGTCGTTTGTAGTGTTATTTTTGAATATCTTCTGGAGGAGATTGTGCTGAGTGAAATAAGTCAAGCAGAGAGAGTCAAGTATCATATGGTTTCACTTACTTGTGGAGCATAAGCAATAACACGGAGGACATTGGGAGAAGGAGAGGAGAAGTGAGTTAGGGGAAATCAGAGTGGGAGACAAAATGAGAGACTGTGGACTCTGAGAAACAAACTGAGGGTTTTGGAGGGGAGGGGAATAGTGGGTTGGGTGAGCCTCATGGTGGGTATTAAGGAGGGGACATATTGCATGGAGCACTGGGTGTGGTGCATAAACAATGAATCTTGGAATACTGAAAAGAAAGTAAATAAAGAAAATCTTTGAATAAACACTTTTGTGTTAACTTATAAACAGGAATGTCAGAATGAGCTTATCTGTTAGCGCCACATATTCACAATTATGCATGTTTAAGAATTTGTTGACTAACAGTAAATACCCAGAAAATATCTTCATGTTATACTGTAAAAAAAAAATTACCTTCAAAAAAATTACTTTCTATCAACACTTGAGTAATTGTAACCTTTTCATCCCAACAAAACTTTAAGGACTTTAATTTATTCTTATATCAGCTGACAGAAAATTAGCAGCATGTCTGATTTCTGACCTTCTCTTTCATTTATTGCTCTTTACTGACTGGAGGACTTTGACAGGTACTAAAAGAGGAAAATTATGTTCTTTTGCTAAGAGCTCTATTCCAACAAGTATATTATACTCCTGATATTTACAAAGATACTACAAAAATCTCCTTATACAACCCCTTTATCATACAAATGTAAGAGAAGCCAGATCAATTAAACTTTGAAATAATGGACAAATAAAATCACTGAAAATAAAATGCCCATATTGGCCTCTTACAAACAAGGGTGGTAAATTACTAGGAACTTTAGAGAATGTCTTATTTTAGTTTCTCCTCCCATCTTTAAAAGAACACTTATAAAAAATCCATCCAAAATTCTCACTTTTAATCAACAGAAGTCATCTAAAGGAAGAGTGGTCTGTTTAAGCACTTGGTTTAATTTGTTATTCGGAACTACTGTGCTTATAAAATCTTTTAAAAAAAAAAAAAAGAAAAGAAAAAAGGGCGCCTGGGTGGCTCAGTTGTTAAGCATCTGCCTTCGGTCAGGTCTTGATCCTAGGGTCCTGGGATAGAGCCCCACATGGAGCCCTGCATCAGGTTCCCTGCTCTGCCAGAAGCCTGCTTCTCCCTCTCCACCACTCTCCACCCCTCTGGATTCTGTTACCTCCATGGCTATGTCTCCCTCTGTCCAAAAAGACAAACAAACAAACAAAAAAACCTTAAAAAAAATAAAAGGAATTACTGTGCTGCAAACATTTTGAATAATTTCCTCTACATTTTAAGAACTTGTACACCATTAAACATAGCAATTAATATAGCTACCATTCTTAGAGAATATGTAAACAACACCAATTGGCCAGTTTTCTAACTACATCTAGAGTGTTTCCTAGCATACTGTCTCATCAAATGAACCGTCCTTTCAGAGTAAAACAGCACTTCAGTACTTTGGTAAATTAAATTGTTTGAATGGAAACAATGGAAAGGCATATACAATTGACTAGTGAATAACTAAAAAATTAAGGAAAAGCATCTTTGATTTCTGTGAAAAATCTGATTTTAACTCCATAATTAACTTGTGGTTCACGATTTTGGAGTGAGTTTATGCCTTGACCTCTAAAGCACCACTAAACTGACAGAAAACACAGCAGAGGAAATATATGAAATTCTAAGAATACCAGGAAAAAAATAAAGTATCAGCAAACCAGAAAATTTGATGACCTTCTTTTTGCTGGGAAGCAGATGAGGAAAACTGCAGTGAACATGTATGCATACACGTATGTATGTATGCAGTATATGATACTATGCAATATGATGCAGAAAGATTCTACCATAGAGACAGAGAATGTTATATAAGAATACTTTAAAATATGCATAATTAAAGTTGTAAACAAGAAAGATAAATTGTCAGGGACCCAAAATGAAGAGGAAACTCAAAGGTAGATTGGTGAGGACCCAAAATGAGGAGGCAATTCAAAAGGAGCTGGAATAAACCAAGGAAAAGAGGACCCTCCACAAAATACGGGACTTTAAAGGATTCTGCTTATCTGCTGGAAAGAAAGGGTCCTCCAGAGATAGGCTGAAAATCAAGTTTTTGTCAAGTTTGGTTGTAGGGCCTAAATTTATTCTCTCTGCATGTTAAGATAATTTTAGGCCAAAAATTACCATAGAAGCTAGTACAAAATGGGGAAATTATCGAGGAAATCTAGAGGCAAAGGTGAAACAATGCTGTAGAGAAGCATCTTCAGCTGTGATAATGCTGGTATCTCATGGGAATCAGGTGGGTCTTCATGAAAAAAAGATTACAAACATCAAAAGGAATAAACAGCCATGAGGAAGACCTGGCAAACACAAATAATGAAGTAATTTGTCCCTGAAAAAAATGAAAACTAATTGAATAATCAAAAATCAACTTTAAAATAAGATAATTTTCTAAAATAAGTAATAGAAATTACAGAAATCAAAAAATATTTTCTGAAAAGAAAAATAAATTTATGAAATACTTATGACAGGAAATCACACAGAGTGAAACATAAAAAAGCAGAATATAAAAATATATAAAATAAGACAAAGAAGAACAGAAGAAGTTTTAAATACTTAATGAGCATCTTAGAGAAAGTAAGATGGAAAAGGGATAAAAGTAAATATATAGTAGCTGAGAATTTTTCAAAATTGAAGTTAGACAGATTTAGGAGCTTGTAGAGGCCAGAGTGGTATAAATTTAAAACAAATCCACACCTACACACATTGTAATGAACTCAAAGACATCATTGCAAAGAGAAATTTTTAAATTCTACCAGAATGAAAGACAAATATATCTTCAAAGATGTTATAGTTAGACTATGAGCAGTCTTCTCATGAACAAAATTCTATTCCAGAAGAGCAACGAACAAAATATGCAAAAAATGTCGAGAAAAAAATTATTGGTCATCATGGAGTTCTGTAACCAACTGCATTATTATTTTAAAATGTGAGAAAAGTAAGTAATTTTTAGAAGGTAAACTGTAAGAGAATTTAAGACTGTTTCTATAATGATCTTTAAATGGTCTTCAGTAGACAGGAAATGAACCCACAAGATGTATGTCTGTAGTAAGAAGAAATGGTTAATAAATAACTCAGAAAAACATGTCATAAATTTAATATTGATAAAATATTAAGAGAAATTTAAAAACAAAGTAAAAATAAAATAATAGAAATACGGATGGTGGCAGGAATATCTTGGAGGAAATTTAAACAAGCCATTGTCCTGTTTGTGAAAGGATATGTATTATCTTTAGCTTTTTTTGGAAAATATAAAGATTTATTTTATGTTTAAATATTTATGTTCACTGAAATGTAATAGATTATCTAATTTTTAAGACAGTAAAAGTTGGAAGAAGTGAATATTGAATGCTTACTAAATCCAATAAAAGACAGTAAACAATAAATACGATAAGATAAACTGTTGAAAGTATCTCTGGGAAGTGAGATTAGAAATATGTGGGAAGATATTAATTTTTTATTTTAGTATTTTTCCTATAGGTTCAAATTTTATTGTTGTTTCCAGGTTCACACAGTACTTTTTTAGTATATTAAAATTTTAATTAAAAAAAAAAAGAAAAATCAAAACCATTAACAACAGAAAAGAAATTCACAATTATTTTGTGATGGTTTTCTTTATGAAAGGAATTATGGCTTATTATTTTCTTCTGTTTTTCTGTATATTGTTTTTATAGTCAGAAAATTAAATGAACTATTTTTCTTGATCAGCTCTGATTGTTTATTGCATGAAGAACTATCATTTCTATTTTTAGGTTACGTGAATCTGAGGACCAGCATTTCTGAATCTTCTCACGAGATTTCCTGAGCTCCATTTTCATATCTAACTACAATTCCCACCTCCAAATTTAATTCTCTACTAAATACTCATTATAATTGATTAGAAGATGATTATAATTTTTATTTTTTTCATTGTTTTATATCATTTTTTTCACAATCAATCCCAAGTCTCATAGACAAAATGTTGTAATAGTAACACTAATATAAAAATGATCAAATAACTAACATAAAGAGTGCTTATTAATTTCAAAGCTTTCTCGAAGGTATTTTTACATGTTAACCTACTTATTTTTCTTGCTATTACAATGAAATCAGTTCTACTATTATCCCCATTGTGGATGGGAAATGGAGGTACAGAGAAACTGTTACTTGCTCTAAACCACAAAGCTATTCTATGCCAAATGTAGAGAAGAGCAAGTATATAGATGGTATGTAGCCCTTCATCACAAGAGGCCTGCTTCCAGAATCTTGGTGTCACTTTATACACACTCCAGAGAATGGAATTTCTTTTACTAGTTAAGATTGTTTTGTACTTCATAGGATACATGACTCTCTCATGGCTTCTTTAAAAAATCTTAATATCTAAGTAATTTCATTCATGTATTCATTTAATTGGAAGGTTGTTATGTATAAATTTTATGTCCACCCTACTGCCATAAAATATTTGAGACTCCTAATTTTTATTCATGTTACTATGACCAAAATTCATTCTACATTACCCTAAGATTCCTTGCAAGATAGTTAAGTAGGCCATAGACTTTAGTGTTAAAGACTGATAGGGGAATGAAAAATAAAAGAATAAAAAATGAAAATATAGTAATAATAAAATAAATAAAAGAATAATAAAAGACTGTCCAATGACTGACTCTGCTTTTTCTTCTTCCCTAATATGCCCTGTGTTATGCCTTTGTCACAATAAGTATTATATAGTACATACTCAATTTTGACTAGAATAGATCTTTTCAATATGAATACTGGGAATAATTTCATTTTCCAATGAAATTTTTATTTAAAATAATTCTCCCAAACTGATTTTTATTTGAACTTCACTAAGTATATGTGCTGCCGAAGCGAGCACTGAACTTCACTAAGAGATTTTAATTCCTCTCTTGATATACAGAAACAGCAAAGAGAAAGAAAAACACAGTGATGTTTTAATCAAAATAAAAAGCCTTCTGTCTTTAATAAAAATGCTTGCAAACACAACATAGATTCTGAAGCACATTTCCACTCCTGCCAAATACTAAAAAATCAAAAACAAAAACACGGATCTACATGAAGTGGGTGGAGGCATATAGGAAAGCTGACAAGTAACTTCTCCTTCATTTACTTTTAGGAGGATACAGATTTCCCCCAAATCTGATACATTATATTCCTTGCCCCCATACATGCACAGCTTCCCCTATGATTAACATCACCAATACAGTGTACACAGTTTTATAATTTGTTATAATCAAAGAACCTACACTGATACATAACTATCACCCCAAGTCCATAGTTCATACCAGGGTTCACTCTTGATACTATATATTCTGTGGGTTTAGACAAATACATAGTGACATGTATCTGCCATGACAGTATCACACAGATCACCTAAAAATCCTCTGTGCTTTCTCTGTTCATCCCTCATGCATACATTTTTGAATAAAATGATAGAAGGGAAAAAAACTAAGAGAAACAGAGTTAAAAATGTAAATCTCAAGAAGAATCAGCCACAGTTTGAACAAAGTGCTAGACAATTACTCTTCTATAGATTAAATATTTCTAAAACATAATCTTTCCATGTACATTTTTAAAAAGAAAATAAAAATGAACTGAAAAAGTATAAAATGAAAAATAAGTTTGGATAAAATGATAGATGTGGAAGACAGACAAATGAGATCCAACATGCTCATAAGTGGTGATATAGAAGAAAAGGAAAAAGTAATAAAATAACAATAAAAAAATCAAATACAGAGTGTAACAACAATAAAATTGAAATATAAAAATCTCAAATCAATGCAGTACATCATATTTAAGCAAATTTGATGAAGACTGTCTAACTCTAGAATATACTATGGCAAAAAACAAAGAAAACAAAACAAAACAAAATGAAAAACCCAACAAACAAACAAATAAACAAATCCCAAAAGAATCGTGTGGACATACATCAAAAAGAGCAACTTATATTCAAGGATGGAAATTTCAGACATACCTAATAACCAATGGACACCAACATTCAGTATGGGAAGAGTCTCCAGCATTGTTTACAAATATTTACAAGTTTTTAAAGGGGAAAAATATGTCTGAATCAAGAAGATTAATGTGACTTCCATGTATAAGGCAAAAGAAGAAGATGTTCTATGTAGGCACATAGAAAATATAGCATCTATGACTGTTTCTTTAGTGGAGGGGTACTACTTATCAGTGAAATCTAACAATCCAAGAAATATTTCAAAATTAAGAATACAGGAGTGATGAATTGAATAGTAAGTAATTGGTAAGGACTGATTTTTTTTTTCAAATTCCAAGTAAGTCTAACTAAGACTGTGTGAATTAAGCCAGAATGTAAATACTATAAATCTCAATAATGTAAAACTGATAATATAATTGAGGCTCAGGTGGTATATGCAAGGAAAATAACCATAAAGTACATAAAGTTAAATGTCTTTAACTATCACAACAAAGACTTACAAGAGATTGCTTGATATTTAAATATGAATCGTAAAAATGGTGACCTCAAACTACTAATATTTTCTTAATTTTTGTTCTTAATTCGTGTGTTATTTTTATGGACCTAATATCCCCTTTTTTGGGGGGGGTAGGAAACAAATACCTGAAATTCAGCAAATTCTTCAGTTTCATATCAACTCTATTTTTTTCTATTTAATACAAATATAAAATAAATTTAATACTTTTTTTAAAGAATAAGGTAAGATCATCTTCTTTTAAAAGAATATCTACCTATGTATCTATCACTGATCACATTATCTAAATACTTATCTGCCAAAAACAAACAAAAATGTATGATAAGAAAGTATTCTTCTAAAGTCTCTCCCTCTCATTTTGTTATTTGAATTTTGGCATAGGATGCCTACAAATATCATGATGGTTTTTTACAGGTGACAAGATTTCTTTTTTGAACTTTTATATTTAGCTTGAGTTATTTTTAAGGAGTATAGCTTATGTTACTGCATTCTAATTAATATGATGTTAAATACGTAAGTGAAAAAAATAAATATTTCATAACCCCCCTCTTTCCACTAAAATATAAAGGTACAAACTTACTTTTGTATTACTGAGTATTTTCATTTGTCAAAAACACAAAAGAATGCAAACAACTTAATATACCTCACATTCTTTTCACAAGATAATTGATTTTTTTTTTTCTTTTGGTCTAAGCTAAGACCAAATATGTATTAATTCTCCAAATGACAATGTGAATTTGTTTTCATTAGGGCAAGTAACATAGGGAATACTAAACAAACTATTCTGGCACTTCACTAGAAATGTTCAAAGGAAGTAATGCAGTGCAGTTTATAAATGACAAGCTTTTTGGCTAAGATGTGATAAGTTATGCATTTATATAACCTCATAGAAACCCTTATAAAAATTGCAAATTTATATATTTGAAATCTCTGAATTGCGTAGCCATGATATTGCTTTAAAAAAATCAGTGAAGCATCAAAGATGAAATGACTCTGGATTTCTGTTTGTTACACAAATCATGTCAGTATTGTATCTGTGTATGTTTGTTTTCTGAATTTGTGTAGGTTTACACATGTAAGAGAGGGGCTGGGGCACAGGGAGAGTGTGCTTAAATATCTTAAAAAATACAATACACATAAACTGATAAAACCTTTAACAACAATAACGATAAACCCATCAGATAAATGAAGATTGCTCAAAACTGGAATCTCAATATTTAACATATAGCTCTTTCTCTTACAAAAATTTTTAAAAAACATTGCCACTATAGATAAGATTATGAATACCTCATTTTCCAAGTTGATTCTGTGTAATTCTACTGTTCTCCCTATTTTCTCTCAGTATAACTTCTGTTTAGTCATTCTGTGAATATTTCCCAGAGGACATAGTCAGGATGCTGATTATTTAAACATAAGTAGTTTTCAATCGGAGAAGCAAGAACTATGAATTCCAATTTCTCCCCAAACCCCCAAAGTTGACAGTATTCCATTAACATAATGGGTTCTACATGGCTAATCTTAGAGCTCTTACAAGTTTTGTTCCCAAGTTATCAACTTCTGAAACTTTTCATAAAGTATTATGGGTAGTTTAATAATGACAAGCTTAACTATGGTGAATGGAAACTACAGAAGCTATTATCTGGAAGCTGGGTGAAAAGCAAAATGCCAGACGAAATTTGGGAGGGGTCATGTGACCTCCAGTCTTACACTGCTCCCCTCACCAAATCCCTCCCCCAGGAAACTTTTTATAACCATTCCTTTAAATCATCCGTTGGACACTGCAAACCCCACCCCTCTACACTTCGATGAAAAAAAAAATTAGCAATAACATGTTCCCATTTGCCATTACAGAAAGGCGTGAAGCCATCCTAAAGTACCAGAATTAGCACTGTCATCCCATCTTGCCCATTAGTTTTACTGCAGCAAAGACTAGTGAAACACTGAAAAATGTACCTGTAGTCTCTCTTTCCCTGGTTGGATCCTGAGCTCCCCAGAATACAGATTCAATACATTTTCTCTCACAAGGAATAAATGCATTTTAAGCATCAACATCATAGAAACATAGCATAAATAAAGCAGTCACTGCTCCCCCAAACCCAGCTTTTACCTGTTATGCTAATACAAAGACACTGAAAGGAAGAAAAGCTGCAGCTTGCCCAGCAAAATTCTCATTGCAGCAGACAGCACAATTTTGTACTTACAGATCTTACCAGGGAAATGTCTCGGGATCTTTACAATTTTTCTGCAGAACTCTGTTTCAAGCTTTCAGCCAGGCATGCTGTGCATCCAGGCAGAACCAAGCCGTATGGAATGTCTATGCAGCTGGGAGATAATGGGACTCTTTTTCCCAGCTGGGACTGCAAGCCTTTTATCCACTGAGTATTGCGTGGCTCTTCACTGGTCTTAAGCATGAAATACGCTCCTCTCCTGCTGCATTCCTGACGGAACCTAGACAATTAGTTCTTGAGGCACATGGGCAAGTCTCCCGTTTGGAATATTCAAAAGGAAAATTCTCCCTATACCGAAAAAACAGCTCTATCTTCACCATCCTTCACAGAATGAGAGAGAGCTGAGAGCAGCTGCCATTCCAGTGGCATGAAAGATTAAATTCATCCTCCCCTTCTTTGACTAGGATAGTCACTCCTGTTGGGTCATCAGAAAATCTCTTATTGAAAACTGGGTCAGGCTAACTACTTATTAGGTTTCCAATACGAAAGGAAGTCATTTTTTTTTCTTCCTCTGGTTTCACTGCATTGTCATTTGCAAGCAAAGATTAAGTCAGTCAAGGGTCTGCACTGATTTAGACTGTATTCAAACGCAAGTAAGCTTTCTGAAGCATGCCAGGAACTCCCGCTACTAGTTAGGGTGAAGAGAAAAGGGAAATAAAATCAAAGGATCTTATGCACTGTCACTAAATCCATTCTAAATCATATTTTTAAAATATGTGCACAAGGCTCCTAAGGACGGAAAAGTATGTAAAGGAAGTGGAATCAAGTCCAAAAGAGTATCGCTGCCCTCCTAGGTAACATATTTATAATCTCCAGAGACCAAGAACAAGTGTGCCTGTATTTGCAAAACAACTCTGTAAGGGAAAGAGTGCTGTTTGTGTTTCACACCCAGCCCTCCAGCTAAACTTTTTAATATGTTTGAGTCTTGTCACTGGTTTGGGAGGGACTAACTTCTTACTGGGGAAAAAAAAAAAACAAACAAAGCTAACAATAATAAAAAAAAGCTAACAATAGGAAAAATAGCTGTGTACATACAGAGACACCAACACATAAAAGCATGGCTATAACATGAGAGCAGAATGCTGCTTGGACTTATTTTCATGTTGTAATGAAAAGAACTTACACTCTCAGCATCTTAAACTGAATGGAAACTGGGAAAATAAATCCACAAATAAAATGTGAATAAACCAGAAGATATCTTTCAGACTCAGTTTGCTTTTATCTGATGAGCCAGAAGGTTTCTATGGCTACATTTTGCGACTCTATCTTACAATTTCCATGAAATTCTTCTGTAACTATATCCATCATATTCCTCATTTCTACATAGGGTCTAACCACCATCATAAGAGGCCTGAGAGAGCAATTAATGTTTCTTAACATTAGGTGAACTCAAATGAGTTCCAGTTCATGAGAAGGCAAACTGAATGAATTATTTTATAGTTATGATATTCATCTTAATTGAACATCTAATTTTTAATTAAAACTATCTCTGCCCCTTCCAGAATAAAAATTTATTTATAAAAATGCCAAAATGCTGAATTTTTCTACTGAGATGTGAGAAAAATATGAGAATTTTTCTACTGAGATGTGAGAAAAATGGTCACCATGTAGAGGGTTTTTTCCTTAAAGATGGATTCATCCAATTTAAAGGGCACTCCTTTAGTTAGATCTCCTAAACTTTACCCCATATTCCAAGACTTTGCTACCCATTTCCTGATAAGAAAATAAGAATCAAAAGAGACCTTCTGTAGCTCCTACCACTACAGCTAGTCATATGTATGCACCTGCACCCATACACTCAGCCTTCACTCTTTCTGCTCTGAGTAAACCACACTCCTTCCTCAAGCCAAGCTCTCTATTGTGCTCCAGTGACCATGCTCTCTTTTATATGCTCTCCTACATATACAAGAGACTGTTCCAGGTATGCGTCCTTTACTCTTCAGAATCAACAGTTCTCCCTTTTCTTTGTATCATTACAACACAGAGATCTGCTGCTATTTTGACCACCTTAAAAATCAACAACCTTTTTGACTTCACATCTTCCTCCAGCTACCAATTCATTTCCCTGCTTCTTTTTACATTAAAACATCTTAAAAGAATTGGCTACACTCGTTGTCTCCAAATAATCCTTTCTCATTCTACTCGAATGTGATTTGATCTTTCTTCCATCTCTATTTCCTTACATCACTAGCAGCTCCTTCTCATGAATTTCTGCTGATAATTTCTCATTCTCTTAATCTTTAATCACTATAGGGCAATGGGATGTGCATCAGGCTTCTAAATTAAGATCCAGGGGCACCTGGGTGGCTCATTGGATTAAAGCCTCTGCCCTTGGCTCAGGTCATGACCCAAGAGTCCTGGGATGGAGCCCCACATTGGGCTCTCTGCTCAGCAGGGAGCCTGCTTCCCTTCCTCTCTCTCTCTGCCTGCCTCTCTGCCTACTTGTGATCTCTGTCTGTCAAATAAATAAATAAGATCTTTAAAAAATAATAATAAATTAATATCTGTACACTAAAAATGACAAAGAATTATTGAGATAAATAAAATGAACTAAATAAGTGAACAAATATACCATGTTCATGGACCAGAAAACTCAATATTTTTAAGAAGTCAGTTATCTGCAAATAGGTCTATAGATTTGAAATAATTCCAATCAAAGTCCTAGTAGGTTTTCTTGGGACAGTTACCAAATGATGCTGAAATTTATATAGAAATGAAACCAAGAAAGTAAAAATACATATGGAAATGAAGTAAAATTAAAATGATAACAAAGTTGGAAGAATTATACTTTTCACCCATTCACTAGCAATCTAAAGTGACCAAGCTAGTATGGTATTTGCAATACAGGCCACTAGAATATAAAATATAATGTCTAAAAATAGACATGAACTTATAGGGTGAATTGATTTTAAGCAACTGTGTCAAGACAGTTCAAAGATAAAAGCATTATATTTCACGAAATGATGCCTAAACAAATGGATGTTCATTTGGAATGAATTAATTTTGAACCTCACCTCACACACCATACACATAAAAAAAAAGCTTGAAATCAATCACAAACCTAAAGGTAAAACGTTAGAACTCGGGGCGCCTGGGTGGCTCAGTGGGCTAAGCCTCTGCCTTCAGCTCAGGTCATGATCTCAGGGTCCTGGGATCGAGCCCCGCATCGGGCTCTCTGCTCAGCAGGGAGCCTGTTTCCTCCTCTCTCTCTCTATGCCTGCCTCTCTGCCTGCTTGTGATCTCTGTCTGTCAAATAAATAAATAAAATCTTAAAAAAAAAAAGTTATGTGATATACTAACACAGGCTTTATTTTGTTGTTGGTATTACTTTTTTGATTGATTTAATTTTCATTCAGATATACAACTGTTCTGAATAACTCATGTTTAAGACATATTATTTTATGAGATCTTTTTCCCCTACCCTCCATAGGTGATTCTTCCAGTATTAATAAATTATAAACAATTTTACATAATTTCCTGAGTGCTTCCTGTGGGCTAGACACTAACTCTAAAATCTCACTTGATCCTTACAACAACCTTATGAGGTAGGTACTAACACCTTTTGCTTTACAGGTACCTGAGGTTTGGAAAGATTAAATAGTATGCCGAGATCACACAAACTGTAAAAGGTCAAACAGATTTCAATGCAGGTCAGCTTACTCCCCAGATCTATCTTTCAAACCTCTCTGTCAGGAGCTCTCTGCCATATCCATTGGTATATCAAATGGAAGGCAAAAGTAACTGGTTTAACTTTTATGGTTGTTTCCCCTTTTAAAGACATAACTAAAGGTTTCTCTTGAATATAGTCTTTTAAGCCATTACTACACAGAATTTGACAACTAACTAGATAGATAGCTTTGAAAAAGACAGAAGTATTAAATAGTCCCAAGAAATCTAAATTATTTTGTTCTCTTCCTTTTCCCCTTTTGGTAAGGGAGAGGAAGGGATTAGTGTCAGGAAGGGAAATCTGTGACATATATTTACCTTTCCTCAGAAAAAAACACATTGAAAGACAGGTGATAATTTTTTTAGGCTTTTGCCCCAACAAAAAATTTTCTTTTCACTTGAGACTGCATATGTATAATTTTACAGATATTTGAAAATTCACTTCCTTCCAGAAAAAAAATAACATTTTGCCATCAAATGTATTACTTTCCAAAGTAGTAATAGGGAAATAAATGTATTCTTCTATAATGTGTTAAACAAATACATATTTTAGAAAACTATTGAAATAATCCAGCTTGAGTTCCTTGATTATATTCATATAAAAATAAAAGACTTGTTATACAATGATAACTTAAATCAGGGAGTAAGACCTGGCATCTTCTGACATGAATTGTTTTGCTTCACACATAGAAGGACACTGTAAAATTGTTTCATGGAACTGCCTGCCACCTGCTGCTTTCAATACTGAATTTTAATGAGCATCAATTGCTTTGCAAGCTTTCATTTTAGGAGTATTATTTACTGCGAGACCCATTGTGATCTTTCTAAATTATAAGGTAAATTGTTTGGACCCCACTGAAAATAAATGTATTTCATTAATGTGACTCCTCTTCTACTCTAATCTTTTTAATTCTAAATATTGAGAAATTTTTCCACGTGTAGTAACTATTGTATCCTATTTCCTAGATACAGTAAAGACATCATACAACCTAAGTTCTAAAATCTGGATTTTCATCAAGACGTTTGTGACTTCAACAAATTTCTGTCTTTCCCATTTTTGTCCTTCTTTTCTAAAATATACAACTATTACATTAAGTTTTAATGGTGGTAAGCCATAGAATATGGGTTTCATGAGATTTTTTTTTTTCTATTAAATAGCATTTACCTATTGGCTCACGGGCATTATTACCAGAGATACAGTACAGGTTCTTTTCTTTCACAGACAATATACTGGTATTCCTTTCAAAATCATAGAGGAGATTGATATCACCTTCAATCCTTTGTTCTTCCATGTATATATACTTTTGCTATTGCTTTATTGTAGATGGAGTATACCTTCCTGCCCTTTGATTTTGAACTTGACACATGAATTTCTTGGACCAACAGCATGTGAATTAAAGTAGGTATGCTGGCTGGCTAAGGCCTAGCTTTTAAGTGCCCTTATGTGCTTCTGTTTACCTTCTTGTTTCTTTGTTATAGCCACAGAAAAACATGTTTCGGTTACTTGCAGTCCAAGGATGATGAAGGATACTTGGAGCAGAGCCACTTCAGGTATCCACACAACTGGGTAATAAGAAAACTGCTCAGCTCAGTGTAACCTAGATGAGCTGAACAAACCTCAGCTATTGTTCAGACATGACAGAAAAAAATGATTTTAGTATTTTAAGCCCCTGAATATTGGGGTAATTTTTCATCCAATAATAGCTAGTGAACACAGTTATTGTTACTTATTAAAACTGAGTCAACAAAGGCTGGATTCTTCTTAGAGCAGAATCTGAGACAAGGACTTTCTGCCTTTTGTCATGTATGAGTTATTTATTTGAAAATGTCACCTATGCCTGAGGGACAGGGAGACTTAAAAAGTCTCTTGAGGAGCAGAAAAGGCCAATAAAGGGTGCAACACTGAGTTTTCTAATACTAAGTGTGAATGACTGTTGAATACTGTGGGGACATCTCAGAGTCTACCATATCAAACACCTCTCAGGGCCAGCCACCTAGACAGAACATGGGGGAAGCTTTTCTCTTCTGACTTTCATACCCAGTGATAAGACAACCATGCCCTGGATTACATAAAACAGGACAATTGTGACAGGGAAAAGAGAAAGTATTAATAGCAATGCTGGCAGAACTGATATAACTCAGATCTATCCTGGGCTAATGAGGATTTATGGCTACACTACATATTGGTGCAAGAAAGTTCTGGGAGAAATTAACTCTCTTAAACATGTATGGTACACACACGTGAGTGCCAGTCAAGTTTGTGTGGGTCCTTAATACCATGGACTCAGAGAAACTACTGACTAGAAATGAGATGAAATAGAGATGAAAGACTGTCAGGTCACAGTTGTGTTAAGGTACATGAAACAGTGGCTTGGATATTTGGTCAGGCTGAAAAGATCTGAAATTGGGCAGGAAAAAGTATCAAACTTAGTTCCCACTTTGAATCACTCAGATCTATTAAAGATCTTCATTAAGTACAATTAGCAACAGTCAGCTTCTGGATTCAGCCAGGCAAATTCCCTGCAATGAGTTTTTTGTTTGTTTGTTTTTTCCTTGTCTTGTCTTTTCTTCTTTTCTTTCTTTCTTTCTTTTTTTTTTTTAAGATTTATTTATTTACTTGGATGGGGAGAGGCAGAAAGAGGGGTAGAGAGGAAGTCTAAGCAGACTCTGTGCTGTGCATGGAGCTTGGCTTGGAGCTGGATCTCAGGATCCTGAGATAAGGACCTGAGCCCAAACCAAGAGCAGGATCTTAACCAACTGCGCCGCCAGTGCCGCCAGTGCCTCCTGCTTTTTTATTTTTTCTCTTCTTTTTTTTTTTTTAAGTTATTTTATTGGGAGAGAGAGAGCAAGCACACAGGGGGAAAGGGAGAGACAATCTCAAGCAGACTCCATGCTGAGCACAAACCTGATGCAGGCTCAACCCCATGACCCTGAGGCCATGACATGAGCTGTAATTAAGAGCTGGACACTTAACCAACTGAACCACCCAGGTGCTCCTCCCTGCAAGGCAAAAGGCTTAGTGAAAATATCTATGCCCCACCAAAACTCATCTTGGGACCATAACTGGTATCCACAATCTCACCCTGTACCACCAAATCTAGGTGTCCTTCATCCTCAACTAGCAATTTGGCTGTTTATCTGTTCAGGTAACCCAGACCTTCTTCCCTGGGGAGGTTACACCCTTAGATCCCTTGCTCTGGTGAAACTATATTGCTGCACTTGCTTTTTCACAACTATTAGTTTTCACTTAAAATTCAGAAGATATTCCAATGAACAGTCAACATTATAGATCTACTCCTCCAACACCTGGTGAAATAAATCATTCTATGTTAGAAGGGATGTCTCAGGATGCCACAGCTATTTAGAAACTTAAAGACATCAATGTGTAGCAATCTCAGAATCTTTGTAGGTTTATTTCCCATCATATGGCATATTTATCTTACTAGGACATCTCACTTACTTGCCCTTCTTACTGACCAGATCAATCAGGATAATCTTTAGTATAGTGCACCAGTGTGGTATTCTGCAAAAGTGCAAGATAACCAAGGTAACTGCAGACTATAATATGAGAACAGTGCAAGAGAATTAACATAGCCCATAACAAGAGAGTAAATATGTACTACTATCCTTCACATGAAAAGACAGTCTACTTTTGCTGATGCAGATTGAGAAAATCATGTTCATTAGACCAATATTAATATTCTAAGTGTCAGAGACTGTGTTGATGTGTTTCAGAAAAGAGAACACATTTAGCTTAGTTTAGCAGTACACTTGCAAGTGTAGAAAAGAGTCCCAAGTATTAGGAAGACTTAACATTCTAATCTGTGTGTTACCTTGCTGTTGTTAAAAGAACCACATGGTCAATTAAATGGAAATATGATAGGACTACCATTCTACATTCTTTAAGACTTTGATAGTGATGCTAATTTCCACAGTTCCTCTTAGGATGTGGTATTTCTTCAGATTTATTATTTTTGCCATGATGGAGGGATAAGAAAGGACACATAGGGATCTTGGTTCTTTCTACCATAATGCCTCTTCTGCTACAGGATGGGAGATAATTTGAAGGTTCTGCTGGCTGGTTGTTAAATATATTTATTCAATTTTATACTCAGAGATTGGGAAATAACCATATAATTGGTGCATATATACACTGGACTTGGATCCATCTTTTTTTTTTTTTAAACCTGACTTCCAAAGCCTACACTCTAACTAGAGGATTTCATGGCTTGCCATGCACCCAAGTATCAGTTCAGAGTTCATATCTAACAATTCTCAAAAATTCTAGACTTTCCCCTTCCCAGAGCACAATTACTCTGGTAAATAGCCACTGTCCTCTTTAAGAATTACAAGCATATTTAATATGTATAACTGCAGTGTCATTAAAAGTTCTTTCTGTTTCACTTTCAATCAATGGGCCTTGGGTTAAGACTGACATCTGGAAACTTAGTTCTTATAAACACAGTGGTTTTTTTCATTTTGATCTTTGACATAAGAAATGTGGGGTTTTTTGTTTTTTTTTTAAAGTATTAAAAGTCCACTAATTCATTTTTTTTCACTGCCAGTGTGTTACATTTGAGGACATGCCAAATCTATTAGACATTGTCATTCATCTCCACAGTTTAGGAATTTTGATTGTCACTCAGGCTTGCTGCCAATTATAGTAATCATATCTGACTTGCTTTTACAAGTAAATTGCTGCCAAATAAAACCGCCATTCTGCAATTCATTACTCCTATTGATACTAAGAAGCCCTATAATATTGTCAAATCTGGTTACAGAGGACAGTCACCTGTAATTACATGTAATATTGTTAAATCTGGTCTACGGAGGACAGCCATCACCAAAGAACCAATGCTCCCCTTGTTAGGATGTTCTTTATTGCCTTAGTGAAAGGATTCTCCCCTTGGTCCTCCAAGGAAACATGGTAAGAGAGAGTGGGTTTTCCTGAACCACATAATAAATTCGCATCAATCTTCTATCTTTCTTGAATCTTCTGATTCTCAATACAGTGGCAAGACAATTTTACCATCTAACCTCTTTTAGTAGATATATTCATATTTTATCACCCAACCTCTTTTACTAGATACATTAGCATGTCTAAATTCCTAGAAGTTATCATAAAGAGCATTAATGACTGATTCCAGATGTCTTTCCCAAAATACAGAAAAGGGATTCACAGATGAGTACTCCTGCGACAATTTATTCTCCCCTTACATATGACCTGGGTCTTATCCTTGGCTCCCTTCAAAGCAGAACCACAGTGGTTACAATTTGTTCACACCAACTGGTTAAACCAGGAAGACAAACTTGGAACAGAGATGAGGGAGTGGGAAAGAAGAAAGAGGAGTCAATAGAAGAGTGAAAATACTGAAACTGTCTATGGGTAATTGGTTCCTTCAACCCATTGGACTTTGAGATTTAGTTCAGTCTCAGAATCATTGATCCATAAGCTCCTGACTCCCAGTGCTCAAAGTTTGTCTCATGGGGGGCATGAACTCCTCCACATCCATGTTTTGTGCGTATGTGAATACTGAAAAAATACCGAGGGCTGTCCCACTGCCACAGGGTCAGAGAAGTCTTGGAGCAGAAGATGAAGGGTATACGGTACAAACTTAAGCAAATGCCATCAAATTGCATCAAAATCTGCATCAAAATGCAGATTCACCTGCATGAATCTGGTTAAAGACTGCACATAGTCAGATGACATAGGAGATGAAGCTGAAAAGATCTGAAGCACTGTCCATGAGCAATTTGATAGATAAGGTTCTAAGAAATAAAAGGGATGAAAATAAAAATGTTGTAGTTTTTATTACTTAGTTTCACTTTTTATTTAATTTATTATTTGTTTGTTTATTTATTTATTTATTTATTTTTTATTGTGTTATGTTAGTCACCATACAGCAACTTCTTTTGAGACTTGTCTCCAAAGACAGGGAAACAAAAGTGAAAATGAACTTTTGGTACTTCAACAAGATAAAAAGCTTCTGCAAGCAAAGGAAACAGTTAAGAAAACAAAGAGGCAACCCACGGAATGGGAGAAGATACTTGCAAATGACATTGGTATCTAAGATCTATAAAGACATCTCAAACTCAACACCCAAAAAACAGATAATCATGTCAAAAAAAAGGGCAGAAGACATGAACAGACACTTCTCTAAAGAAGACAAACAAATGACTAACAGACATATGAAAAAGTGTTCATCATCATTTGCTAGCCATCATGGAAATTCAAATAAAAACCACACTGAGATACCACCATATACCAGTGAGAATGGCAAAAATCGACAAGGCAAGAAACAACAAATGTTGGAGAAGTTGAGGAGAAAGGGGAACCCTCTTACACTGTTGCTGGGAATTCAAGTTGGTGTACCACTTTGGAAAATAGTGTGAAGGTTCCTCAAAAAATTAAAAATAAGGCTACTTTATGTCCCAGCAATTACACTACTGAATATTTACCTCAAAGATAGAGATGTAGTGAAAAGAAGGGCCATATGCACCCCAATGTTCATAGCGGCAATGTCCACAATAGTCAAAATGTGGGAAGAGCCAAGATGCCCTTCAACAGATGAATGGATAAAGAAGATGTGGTCCATATACATAATGGAATATTACTTAGCCATCAGAAAGGATGAATACCCAACTTTTGCATCAACATGGGTAGGGCTGGAGGAGATTATGCTAAGTGAAATAAGTCAAATAGAGAAAGTCAATTATATGGTTTTACTTATTTGTGGAATGTAAGGAATAGCATGGAAGACATTAGAAGAAGGGAAAAATGAAGGGGGAGAAATCAGAGTGGGAGAAGAATCATGAGAGACTATGGACTCCAGGAAACAAATTGAGGGTTTTAGAAGGGAGGGGCATGGGGGAACAGGTAAGCCTAATGATGGGTATTAAGCAGGGCAGGGATAGCATGGAGCACTGGTGTTATACACAAACAATAGTTTCACTTTTTAAAAAAAAGATTTTATTTATTTATTTGTCAGAGAGAGAATGAGCAAGGGGAGAGGCAAAGGGAGAAACAGTCTCCCTGCTAAGCAAAGAGCCCAGTGTGGGACTTGATCTTAGGATCCCAGGACTATGACCTGAGCCAAAGGCAGATGCCCAACCTACTGAGCCACCAGGCATCACTAGTTTCACTTTTTTAAATAGGTAATTTTAGTACTTTTGAATGTACAAGGTTAGTCAAGCCTTACTTTGTACTTTGTTAATGGCTGTATTCTGCCCCTCCTCATCCTCAGTCATACCTCCCAGATACAATTTTAACTTTATGGTCTCCGTTATTTTGAATTTCAGTTTCTAAATTCTTTATTTCACACATATGTATTTATAGTCCTAAGTTTGGTTACATAACTTTAGACACTATCTTCTGACTTCTTATAAGGCAAATATTTGTCACCTAATATTCCTCTATCTCGAGGGTTTTTGTAATCTTATTATTTTTAGATATACTATTAATTATCTTTTAATCTATGAATAGAACCCTTAAGTCTTTTATCATCTCATCAAATCAGAAACTATTTCTACAGACTATGCCATATAAAAAAATATTGGCATTCCTATCCCTTTCCAACACCAGACAACTCTCTT
Organism: Meles meles; assembly: GCF_922984935.1. NCBI lineage: Eukaryota > Metazoa > Chordata > Mammalia > Carnivora > Mustelidae > Meles > Meles meles. The sequence goes on along the minus strand of NC_060085.1, from coordinate 44,221,735 downwards.
CTTCAGCTATATCTTTCCTTTCAATTTGTCAGTTGTGCAAAGATTCTTTCTTTGGTCCAATAAACATAATTAAGACTTCTGTTAGTTTTTTTGTCATTGATTTGAAATACTGAAAACCATTAGTGGGATTTTAACTATTTTGGATTCACTTTTCTTCCCTGGGGTTCCAATGTCCCTTACTTCTCATTTGATAAAAACTATTCCTAGAGTCATATTCAGATAGATTCCTTTATTGTCTTAACTTATCAATTGCTTAGGATCATACTACATTTCATTGCACTTTTTTTTAATTTTTTTTTTAAATTTTTTAAAGATTTTATTTATTTGACAGACAGAGATCACAAGTAGGCAGAGAGGCAGGCAGAGAGAGAGAGGGAGCAGGGTAGAAGCAGGCTCCCCGCTGAGCAGAGAGCCCGATGCGGGACTCGATCCCAGGACCCTGGGATCATGACCTGAGCCGAAGGCAGCGGCTTAACCCACTGAGCCACCCAGGCGCCCCTCATTGCACTTTAAATTGGAAACTTGGATGCCCTTAGTGTTTTTGTGATTTTCTTATTGCTTTTATTATTTTTTTTCTTGTTGAGAGAAAAAAAAAATCCCTTTCAAATATTAGTTACCAGTTAGCAATCATTTTTTAGGTTCATATTCATTATTTCATTTGAAGACTCTATATAATTTTTTAAGACATTTGACTTAGATCTACATAGAACTGTCTTTATGGAACTAGACCCTTTCTGGACATCACCCTGTAGCTTATTTTCACTGTACTGGTAAGTTAACTCCATTTGTTTTTATATCTCTCATCTTCTTCTCTTGTTTTTCACCTTCATTTTTTCTGGCACAAACCCACATGTATCCTGTGAGTTTTCTTGTCTGAGAAATATTTACTTTGGTATTAGTTCTTTGACTGGTGTAGGATTTATAGTTAAAATAACTTGCCCGCAAAATTTGAAAGCATTGTCTTCTAGAAACTTGTTTTATGATGCAGTATCTGGTGCCACCGTGATACTCAATATTTTATAAATTAACTTTGTTTTTCCAGGAAGTTTTAGCATTTTTTCTTGGTGTTTTGAGGTCTTATGATGGCATGTTTAGGTACAAATTTTTTAAAATTCCCCTCACTATCAGTTTAGATTATTTTTATCTCTACATGTGTATATCTCATGTTCTGGGACATTTTATTATTTCTTGATAACTACTTCTCCTTTTATTCTGCTCTTTATATCTGAATATTATAATTGTTTTGTGTTGTGCTTCTTTGACCAATCCTATATTTACCATATCTTTTATATCATATTGTCTCTTTTTTTAACTTATGATTTTTATCTTGTTATTATACTTAATATTTTTGTGTTTGTGGGTATATATCATTGAATTTTTGATATTTTCAATTTTAATGATTTTTATTTCATAGTGTAGCTTAAAATTTGACTTGGTTGAGAAACCTCACCTCCTCTCTGGAAGCATTATTCCTTTTCTCAATGATTCAAAATATACAGCACTTAATTCCTACTTCTAGAAAAATACTTTCATGGACTGAATTCTGCTCCCCAATTCATATGTTGAAGCCTAACCCCAAATGTGAAAGTATCTGAGATAGCATCATTGAGAGATCCAATATGACTGGCCCTATAAGAAGAGGGAGAGATTTTTTTCTCTCTCTCTGCCATATGTGATCACAGCAGTGATTTACAGCTGTCTGTAAATCAGGGAAAGAACCTTCACCAGAACCCATGCTGGTACCCTGAACTTGGCCTTCCAGCCTCCAGAACTGTGAGAAAATACATTTTGTTGTTTAAGTCACTAAGCCTATGGTATTTTGTTATGGCACACTTAGCTGGTTAACATAAATACCTATCTTTTTTAGTATACCTGTCTTTTTTTAGTTTGTTTTTATCATGATAACACCAAATAACATCCGTTTATTGATCTGTAAAGCCAATGAGTTTTTTGGCCTACAGAAAAAGGATACTATTTCTGTCTATGATCACATCATGCAGTATACTACACTTGGTCCGTACTCACTAAATAGAACTTTGCTGGACTGATTTTGTCCAAGTGTGATGTGTGATAACTTTATTTGTCAAATCTCAAGACATGCTATAGTCAGGTGATATAAGGCCACATCATCGTCACAAATAAACCTGGAAATTCACTTGCATAGCATTACCCGAGCCCAGTGCAGGTTAGGCAGCTTATGCTTATCTTACAACAAAGAATTCAGAGACTAAGCTACTTCTATCTCACAACTTGGCCACCTTATATTCCTTTGTTTATACCTATTCCTCAGACAGAGAAAGCTGGAGGAAGATACATGCGCATGTTTTGTCATGACCAAAGAGACACATCAACTCTGTTCATTCTCCACTATGAAACTGAATCGTTTGACTCTATCTAGATTCATGGGACCCAGGAAATGGATATTGGGTAAGCAATAAACTGTGTATGCCAAGTGTCTTCTATAATATGTTGAGAGTTGAGTTTAATAATCATCATGTCTACTTTTTGAAGAATTTGCCAACAAATCTACTAGAGTAGTGATTTACCAGCAAGCAAGCAAATCTTGGGATTTCACTTCCCTTTAAGTTAATTCTTACGAGTTTTTGTCTAATATATATCCTCTATCATTAGTCCAATATATATCCTCTATCATAAATCTTACAGAATTTGTCTAAAGTATCAGTTAATTAAATAAAAAAATGGAAGAAACAGAGCAGCAACTATAAATGCCTCTGCCATTGTACAGTAAGAACAAAATAACCATCAAACATCCCATATAGTTATATCAGTTTATCTAGTAGAAACATTATTCCTAGAAAAATTATATGATATTTAATTGTTCAATATATGCAATACTATTCTTATTATCTTAGATAGTTAAGTGCATGTAGTCATTTGGACAAATATAAGTTAAAAGAATTTACTCTAGGGGTGCCTAGGTGGCTTAGTCTGTTTAGCATCTGCCTCGGCTCAGGTCACAATCCTAGGGTCCTGGAATTTAGCCTCACATCCGGCTCCCTGCTCAGCGGGAAGCCTGCTTCTCTCTCTCCTTCCCACTCGTGCTCACTGTTGCTCTCTCTCTCTCTCAAATAAATAAAATCTTTAAAAAAAAAACTTATTCTGAAGGAAAAATACAAATTACTCCAAGGTAGTTATCTAAATTAGTAGCTCACACTGGTGGCATTCATTAGACAATTATTCCATGTTTTCTTTATTAGTTATGATATGATCTAATTAATGATAAAATCTGAAAATTTCAAATTAACCTCTTAGCAAATTTAAAAAATTAAATCAAGTTAACATGATTGATAGAAAACAAACAAACTGATTTTGAAACCTGAAGTTCAAAGAAAAGTCCACTAATAATAAAATGTCTGAGTTAAGGTCTCAAGAATGGGTAAGAATTAACTGCAGTAAAGGGAAAGAAAAATATGACCAACAAATGGGACTGGTTGGGACAAAGGTCCTGTGTCAGAAGGAATGCAATGAATATGCAAAACATTAAAAGAAGGCAAGGCTGACTGAGAGGCAGCAAGGTGGGGGAGAGGTGGGCAGGTGAGGCTGGAATGGCTTTCCCAAATAAATACATAATAATTAGTCTCAGTTTATCATCTACTCACACATTTCATCAACATTGTTCCAGCAATTCACTGTGATATAGCTTTCTGAGGATAAGAAGACATTAAAAAGGAATTTTTGTTTATATGTTTGTTTGTTTTACCCTGAAGAGCTTACATTAAATCTTTTCTACAACAAACTCATTAATCGCATGCCTACAAATCAGGCACTTTGAATCCTATCTTGTACAATGTCCTTCCTACTAACTGCCACAACGTCAACAGAGTTCTCTAAGGCCACTCTGCATAGACCTTGCTTTGTAACCACCTTCCGTGTGTCTCTACTGAACACTTACTGTGTCTCAGAGTTGTGTGAATTGCTCACACTTTGGTACATCCTTCCCCATCAGATCAGCATAGGCCTAGCCGACACAAAGATGTCCAGTGAGGTAGAAATTTAGTAAACGGTTTTGTACATTCATCAGTCTTTCTCTGGAGTCACTTCTTTTCTGCCCTGCAGCAACAGATATGAACATTTTTAGCCCTATCATGATATTCAGGCCAAAGAAATAAATATTTGGAGGTTATCTTTAAGATAAGAGCCTGGAATTGCAACCTCTTTAACAAGACCACTCACTGGCAGTACTGATGTGAGCTGATAGGACGTGTGTGGGGAAAATGGGGGAAAGGTTTTACTCTTGAAGTCATTTAAGCAACCTATGTTTTTTCTGGAGAGTTTCAGATAAATAATCATGCATAAATTATAAAACATCATGCAACTGCACCATCTTAAGCTGTCCTTGGTATTTTTATAGAAGCTTTGTATCTAGTCAGTTTCCAATTATTCACAGCATGTATTTCACAACTTTTCTTTTAACAATCTATATACTTGAACAAATTGTTTTCTAAAATCCAAACTGTGGTGTGTGTGTGTGTGTGTGTGTGTGTGTGTGTGTGGTTGCTGTTGTTACTGCAACTTCACTGAATCTAGTAGCAGGTATGTTGGTTACCTCTTAAATTGACTTTCTAAGGGAGAAAAACCTAAAAAAGGAAAAGGAAAGAAAACTAAAATGGCAACGGGTTTGCAATGTTGTCCTTCTTAAGTCTGCAAAATGATCACTAAAACTGTAAGGGCCTATTTAGCCAGAGCGATTCCACCTGGTTAAACAGTGATTTTGTTGTTTATGCAGTAAAACTTAAACTGACCCTGCCTCCCCCACCCCCCTCCCCGCCCCAGGGGAACTTACTTAAAAGCAAGTCCGGAAACCAGTCCCAGGTAACAGAGCCCAAATACAAGGGCAGGTCAGGCCAGGTGGAGACATCTAATCAGTGGAACGTGCATACTGTCTCCCTAGCTACCAAGGAGTGTGGGCCCTGCCCTTTGGGCACCTTTTGGGCGCCAGTTCTGACCAAGGTGATAGACGAGTTCAAATATCTACTATAGGGTAAATTGTAATTCAATTGGCCACCTGTGTGTGACCTAGCATGACTATGCAACTTTCTCTGTGTGTTACAATCTCATTGGCCACCTGTGTGTGGCCAGGTTCAATCACATGGCCACTGCCCTTTAAAAGTTAGTCTGTAAGGCAGGGAGGGATTGCCCTCTCTGTAAGAGGCAGCACAGACTGGTCAGTTTTATTCTCCATGCTTGGCACGAAATAAAGCTTTGCTTGACTTTCACTTTGTATCAGTCTCGCTCCTTTGATTACGGACCTATCAAAACTATTTCCTTTCTGAACAATGCAGGATAGAAAGGTGTGTCAAGACATAAATCCACCAGGGGTGTCTGAGTAGCTCAGCTGATTAAGTGTCTGACTCTTGATTTTTGGTTCAGCTCATGATCTCAGGGTTGGGAGACTGAGCCTCATGTGGGGCTCTGAGCTGGGTGTGAAGCCTGCTTAAGGTTCTTTCCCTCTCTGCCCCAACCCCGATTAAAAAAAAAAAAAAGACATCCATCCATCCACTAATAAACCAGTAGTCCTGGGTATTACTTAATAGCTAATACCATTAATGCAAATATCACTCAATATTTATTCAATTATCATTAGATGAATTTGATATGTGTCAGGTATTGGGCTAGGTAGATAGTTGCAATATAGAGATACTGCTTTAACTTGGTTCCTGAGTAGAAAGTCCGAGAGCGGAATTCTTGTTCAAGTAATTTATAAGCTAACTGCTCTGGATAAAGAGAGGGAGGAAAGCGGGATGAGGGAGGAAAGCGGGATGTGGCAGGAGAAAACAGCTGAGGAGCTATAAACTAACTTCAGCCTGTTCCAGTGGAAACCTAGAGCTTGGACTGCACCACAGAGTTGATTTTGACTTTATGCAAGGAAAACAGCCTCCATCTCATCAAGTCAGTCCCTCTGGCTGTGGGCTTTGAAAGAGGGTGGGTGAGGGGCAGCACTCTCTCTCAGGCACAAAAGCTCCAGTTTAACTGAGGGCAAGTATCTGGAAAAAAGCAATGTAAGCCTTTAGCAGCCAAGTCTCACAGTGGCTGGAGGGAACATGCATTGGCCTGGCAAAGCAATCTGCATAGGGTAACACCACTATCCACCACAGAAGCCTCTGTTCTGATCACCATATGACAGCAGGAGACTTTAATGTAACCACAGGAATAATTACTCAGCATTATAAAGGCAGAAGAGTACCCTATACAAACAAGCAAACAAAGAAATATTTAAAAGAAAACAAAAAGTTACCATTAGTATTTTTCGAAGATTCTCCTAAAAAAAAGTCCTTTGAACTCTCATAACCAATATCAAATTTTGGCATTTGAGCTGGCTTGGTTGTTTCACTATTTAAATTATTTTTTTTATCCGGCCATGAATTAAGTTTGAAAACTCATTTCCTCTCTGCACTACCAGAAAAACAAAACATAAAAGTACACACAGAAATACACATCTGCTTTTCTTTAAAATGTGCTAGTAAATATACACATCTTTACCAATTTATTCCCTAATTTTCACTATCTGACTTCCATTAATAATTTAGCAAACACAAATGAGCTCTAAAACTCCAATATATCCAATGGAGATTAAGGTATATCTTAATCTTGGAGAAACCATAACTCGTTTTTCCTCTCACATCACTTTCCAACTTTTTCATGCTTTATTAGCATGTTTTTGATCCCAATATTAAACAGTGTCACTTTTTACTTTGATATATCTGTACCACTGAGATAGTCAGCTCCAAGAACGAGCAGTTTCTGATACTTAATGTTTTCTGAATGGACTGGTGCTTTGAATACAGGAGATGCTCAATAGATGTGTGTTGAATTGGTAAATAGACACTGACGTTTCATTTTATGAGGCGGTCAGTTCATCAAGACAGCAAGAAAAGCAACAATTCCATAAAATTAAAATTATCCTTGAAAAGCTTATAAAACTCCTATTAAGAAATATATATGTTTTGTGTATATATTCCTGTGTCAGCTCTTCTAATTCCATTTACTCAATATTTTTTATGCTTCTCAATCATTCTTCAATTTCTTCCTCCAGGATAGTGCTGATTTGATCACTTACACAACACACTTAACTCTTTCTAATGGTCAGGAAACCCTGAAACAATCTTTATATGTACTTGTAAATTTTGATGGTTTGGCATTGGTTGTTTTTGGTGTGACTACATCCACTACCGATTTAATATGAGTAAGGACATAAGGGCATAAAACATGCATAAAATTGAATTTATGTAAGATAAATACATTAATTATACAATTCCATTGTATTGCTTCTCAAGTGAACGTAATTACCTCATCAACTTAAAAAAGAGCCCAACTCCCACTGGTTTTATTAAAACTTCCAAATTCCCTCATATCTTTTTTTTTTTTCACATTTATTCATCATCTTAAAAAGCACCAAATAAGTGGTTTCTCTTAGACCTTTACACTGTAGTCACACCCAAGAGCCACAGCACAGTAGCCAAATTAGCATGTACCCATTTGCTCCCTTAACAGCGATTTGCTTTTCTATATGCAGACTGTCACACTGTTGTGTTTACAGGATTGCTTCAAGCAGCTAATTACTGTAAACAACATAATGCTATATGGTACTGACAAGAGTAAATATGATAATGACCATGCATACTCATCATAGCTTCATCTTTGGAAAACTATTTCAGAAAGTAAGCAATTGATGATAGTTGCAATACAAAGCAAGGGAGAGGGGGGGAATTTGATTACTAGGTTTTAGAGGTTTCAATTTGCTGAAAAAGTAAATCTCTAACATAATGACATGTAAGAATGTGGAAGAAAAGGCTCCATTACCACTTGGACAGCTGTTTACATTTTCTTCCATCTGGATCACAAGTGAAAAGAATAAAATTTTGTTTGATTCGAGAGACCCAGGTCAGGGAATTAAAAATGCAATTCCCCCTAAAGTAGCAGGGTCCACAAACTGATTTCCCCTAAGCCAACATAAATTTCTCTCTTCCCCAAAGCAATCAGCAAGGTGGACATTGACTAAGATAGAGATTTTCCAGCAGTTGTTTTCCCCTTCCCCCAGTCTCTATTGTCATGCATTGTTTCCTTCTGAGGTACCATTTCAACCAGAAGTCCCATTTCCATGTAGTAGGATCAAAATGAGGGCATTCTCAACCATAGGGAGAAAACAGATATTCTTTGTCCAATCATATACAATTAGATAGACACTGACTTCTGGTAAGTAGCTTAAAACAAAATTGCATTAGTAGAGAAATACAAACCACACAAAGAGAAATTGCTCTATGGCACAACCAGTTTTAGTATGATATGGGACACAGATTGAGGTTTCTCTAAGGCTTACTTACCATGCTAACCATAAATACATTAACATCTACAATTAATTCCAAAATAATAAACAACCATATAAAATAAAGAGTTAACTTATGAATGATCTGAAAATTTGACCTGGGAAGAAAGACTTTACTGATTAAAAAAATGACAAAAAAGCTTCTAGCTGAGGAATAAAGTATCTCTATGATGTTTCCATATTGTATTACAAATCTCAGAGTATTTGTATACCCATTACTCTAGTCTCATTTCATACTGCAGTAAAATGAATTAAACATAGTTTGAAATTTATATAGTAATTCCATATGTATAAAAATTTAAGTGCATTACTTTGGCAGTGAAAAATAGAAATATATAATACTTTTTGGCTTTTCACATTGACTTTTTTTTTTTTTTAAGATTTATTTATTTAATTTAGATGTGGGGGAAGGATTGAGGGGGAGCAAGAGCAGAGAGAGAATGTGAAGCTGACATCCTGCTGAGCACAGAGCCTGGCCTGGGGCTCAACCCCACAATCTTGAGATCATGACCTGAACCAAAATCAAGAGTTGGACGCTTAATAACTGAGCCTCTCAGGCGCCCTTGTATTCTTTGACTTTGAATTCAATTATTCTGTCATTTCCAGTCTTCTCCTTTTACATAAATATACCTGGGTATATTTAGACCTCTATTAGTTTTCCATTGCTGCTGTAACAAACTGTCACAAACTAAATGGTTTAAAATAACATGAATTTATTTACTTCTTATTAGTTCTAGAGGCCAAAATTCCAAAGTTAAGTCTTGTTGGGAAGGCTGCATTCTCTATGGAAGTTTTGAGAAAGAACACATTTCTTTGCCTTTTTCAGCTTCTTGCATTCCTCGACTCTTGACTCTCGTCTTGTCTTCTTTCTCCAAGTTCTTGTTTTCAGGGTCACAATTCCCACTGCCAGCTCTGATCTTCCTGCCTCCCTCTTATAAGGACCCTTGTCTTTAAGAGGACCCTTTAAGAGGTTCACCCACTTAATATAGGAAAATCTTCCCATCCATCTCAAGATTCTTTACTTAATAACATCTGAAAGTCCCTTTTAGCAAGCAAGCCAACATACTGACAGGTTTTGGGGATTATGACAAGGACATTTCTGGGGCGGGGGTCCATTACTCAGCCTATTGCAACACCTTATAATGTAAGTATGAACTGATTGTTTCCCATATTATATAATGCCTGTAAAATCACATTGATTTTTGCTTATTACTCATCTTTCATTTTTAAAGTGCTTAACAATTTTATATTAAAGTATTTTATTTCTATGCTGTAATAATAAAACCTGAGAGCAAGTCTGCCAGTCCATCTTATAAAATTGTCATTTAAAATTATTTTCCTTTCACAAAAATAATAAGTCATTTTATAATGCTTTTCACACAGAACATATACTCTCTCTATATATATTTATTTATCATTATATTTATCATTTATCTTAAAAAAGCAAATTTTCTCTTAGAGGTTTTTTTTCAAGTGTGATGACCAATTTCTTGCAGTTTGGAGAGAAATTAAATTGCTTTGTGCTAAAGATTAAAGCTCTGTAATTTTAAATTATCAGAATAAAACTCTAAAGGTAGATATTCTTATGTCCAGTTCAAGAATGGCAAAACTGAGACTCAGAATGAACTGGTAAATTCTCCAAGGCTATGCAAGTGATAAATTATGGGCTTCTCGCTAAATCTAGGAACTGGTCAAAAGGAAACTACATCAGTAGGAAATAAAAAATTCCATTCTGCAGGTAATATCATTGATAGAGTTTTAGGTAATGGTTATTTTAAAATATCTTATTGTATGTGTTCTAGTCTGGCTTCTGGGTTCTATTATTAAAACAAGGGCATAGTAAGTGAAAAGCATCATAACATGAAGTAGACTTCAAGTTCCCATGGACATCTGAGAAGTTATTTGCTCCTTTGTCATTTTTCTTTTCTCCATCTTCAAAGGTTGTTTTCGTATGTTGTTTTCTCTAGGAGGCTGTCCCACATCTACTCATCCTTGCACAAAGTTAGTTGTCATTGATTCTGTACACTTCCTCTTTTTTTTAATAGATATTTCAGAATGTTCTATCCTAAAACAGCAGAATACACATTTACACATTCTTTTCAAGTGCACACAGATCATTCTCCATAACAAATCACAGGTTAGGTCACAAAACACGCCTCAATAAATACAAAAAATATGAAATCATGGTATGTACCATTTCTGGCCACAATGCTATGAAACTAGAAATCAACCATAAGAAAAAACTGAGAAAGACATGGGGTTTTATTTATTTTTTATTATTACTTTTGTATCCAGTTTTTATTTAAATTCAAGTAAATCATAGCTCTGCCCTCCATCATCTCCCCACTGAGCAGTCAGTGTGGTTCTTCCTCTTTATCCCTCTGCTATAATAAGCTCAGGGAAAGAAGGGCCTTTACTATCTGGTTTAAAGGCTGCATCATCATAACCTAGGGCTTGGGTACTAGAATACATCTCATAGGCACTAAATTCTGGTAGGTACTAGATATATAATAGATAACAGAGTAAATGAACAAATAGGTTAATGAAATGTGAGTTTTGCAGGAATTTTGAGAATGACTGCTAGAGTTTTATGTTTAATTAATATTTGATGGTATCTAATTTTTCTTTTCATTTTCAATATATATTCAACATACTCCTCACATGATGCTGCATTGTATCTAGACCTGCTTGGTTGGATTAACACTTCCAAAAACTTAGATTGATTAAAAAAAAAAAAAAAAAGTCTTACCTTTGGCAGTATTTCTTACAAGAATGATAACAGTGTAGAGATGAAAAGCACATCTCTGGGACCTGTTCAAGAGACATAGCAAGGATGTAAAACATGCACTTTAACAAATGTATGTACTCAGAGGATGATAAGTAGGAATTTTTGTTAGAAAATAACAGATTGTTTTATGAAAGTGACCAATTAATTGATTTTAGTTTTTCTAATTTTTAAATTAATATTTATACATCTACCAAAGTAGAAACAATCACGCTATGTAAAGGTACCACCATTTGTATGCTTACAGGAATCTTTCCTTCACTGACTTTGATAAAGTTACAAATTCTTACTCTAAAGCAAACAGTAAGACAAAATTAATCTTTTTTTTTAAATCTATCTTTTCATATATAGAATTTGCTCAAGGCAAGGTATACCTGCATAAGCAAAAGCCATTTTAATTTTAAAGAAGAAAAACAGATAAAAGACAATTTTTTAGGGGATAGAAAATTACAGAATATTCACAATTGAGTAACTACAATGCAAACAACCTACTATATTTTTGCTCCCTGAGGAGATCAGTGGTATTTTTCTTCCCATTGGAAAAACCCACTTGTCAGAAGAGAATTAAAACTAAATCTAGTAGAAACTCCATGCTCACATGTTTTTATGCAACAAAATCTCAGTATTCTTAAAATAAATTGGTGCTTTTTCTTTTATCAATATTTTATTTTAAGAAGCTTGGTTAAAATTTTATCTGAATTTGCACTCAACCCAAATGATGGCCCAGAATTTCTGAACCTCATACTGTTGACATTTGAGTGGTAGGGGAAGGTCCCTGGTCTCTGCTCATTAGATGCCAGGTGCAATCAAAAGTGTCTCCAAATACTGCCAGATGTCCCCTGAGGATGAGGGGGCAGCAAATTCACACCTATTCAAGAACTACTGCCTAGACAAATGGAAGAGCCAAAGAGAATCAAAGCTGTGTCAGTTAATGAGAGAGACATTTCCTCTGATATTTCTGTACAATACAGAGTGAAGTACCTCATTCAGTAATGATCAGGGTCACTGCTTGTGTCCTAAACTGTGGATTTTATGCTTGACTTTGAAAACCCAAGGTATACATTATACTTGGAAACTGGGCAGAGGGCACATACAGAACATGTTCTGGAAACAGAACTCACCCATCTGATTCTTTTTTTTTTTTTTAAGATTTTATTTATTTATTTGATAGAGAGAGAAATCACAAGTAGGTAGAGAAGCAGTAGAGAGAGAGGTGGAAGCAGGCTCCCAGCCAAGCAGAGAGACCAATGCGGGGCTCAATCCCAGGACCCTGGGATCGTGACCTGAGCCGAAGGCAGAGGCTTTAACTCACTGAGCCACCCAGGAGCCCCCATCTGATTATTTCTACTTTTGAGATATATGACTTAAGGGTCAAAACCTCCCCCAACATTCCAACCCTTAGTTATGATGGCCACACTAGAGACCCCAGTGAAAGCACAAGGTGAATTCAGCCATTTTGACCCTACAGCATATAGTTCCTGGCTTTTCTCAATAAATTCCAAAGGCTGCTGAACTGAAACTGCTAGAATATTAGTCAGAAACTTACACAGAGAAGGAACAAGAACAGGAATACACGCTTAAAACTCTGAATTAAAAAGTATATAATATACGTCCCTCTCCTTTAATATTACACAACCTACAGATAAACAAACACACACACACACACACACACACACACACACACACACACACAGTGACTTGAACTTTCTTTCTCCCCATGATTCTATTAAATTGAGTTGTTTATTTTTGTTGGGGCCTAGTGAAATATGTTAGGCTTTCAATTCGCCTGTCTCCTAGGTGAGGGGCTGCTTGTTCTTCAGTGACTATTTCCACCAGAAAGGAGAGCTCTGAAAGGAGTAACATGGCAAAGCTTCTGGCTTTTGTTTTGTTTCGTTTTTTAAGTAAACAGAAGTTGGAAGCCAATCTTTACCAAAGGGATTTCACACAGGATCTCAAGAAAAAAGATTCTCTGGATCTCCTTACCTTGTTCAAGGTAAGACAGTGTGTATGTGGGCAAAATATTTGCAAAAGTTACCAGAAGTAAATAGCCTGCAATTGTTAACTGATTTGCTAAAATAGAGGGATAACTGAATTATGGATTAATTATGCATAGAGCTGAGGAGGAGTCAAGATGGCGGAGAAGTAGCAGCCTGAGACTACATCAGGTAGCAGGAGATCAGCTCGATAGCTTATCTAAACATTGCAAACACCTACAAATCCAACGGGAGAGCGAAGAGAAGAAGAACAGCAACTCTAGAAACAGAAAATCAACCACTTTCTGAAAGGTAGGACTGGCGGAGAAGTGAATCTAAAACGACGGGAAGATAGACCGCGGGGGGAGGGGCCGGCTCCCGGCAAGCGGCGGAGCAACGGAGCACAAAATCAGGACTTTTAAAAGTCTGCTCCACTGAGGGACATTGCTCCAGAGGCTAAACCAGGGTGAAGCCCACGCGGGGTCAGCGTGGCCCCAGGCCCCGCAGGGTCACAGAAGGATCGGGGGTATCAGAGTGTCGGAGAGCTCGCAGGTATTAGAACGGAGAAGCCGGCTGCAGAGACAGAGCCGAGGACTGAACTCTCAGCTCGGGGTTACCTTGAACTGGTCGCGGGCTGGGTGAGCTCGGAGCGTGGCTAGAGGCTGGGGATACAGGAGTGATTGGGTGCTGTCCTCTGGGGGCGCATTGAGGAGTGGGGTCCCAGGCTCTCGGCTCCTCCGGGCCGGAGACTGGGAGGCCGCCATTTTCATTCCCGTCCTCCGGAACTCTACGGAAAGCGTTCAGGGAACAGAAGGTCCCAAAAGCGAACCCGAGCCGATTACTTAGTCCGGCCGCCGGTAAGGGCGGTGCAATCCCGCCTTGGGCAAAGACACTTGAGAGTCACTACAACAGGCCCCTCCCCCAGAAGATCAACAAAATATCCAGCCAGGACGAAGTTCATCTATCAAGGAGAAACCAGGTTCAATTTCCTAAGACAGCAGAGCAATTCCAGAGGAGGAGAAAGCAAAGCACGGAACTCATGGCTTTCTCCCCATGATTCTTTAGTCTTGAGGCTACTTCAATTTTTTTTCTTTTTTCAATTTTTTTTCTTTTTTCTTCTTTCTTCTTCTGCTAAATTTTTTAAAACTTTTATCCTTTTCTTTTTTAACGTTTTTTGACTAGTTCATCTAAATATATATATTTTTTCTTTCTTTTTTATATTTTTTTATTTGTTTTATTTTTTAAACTTTTTTCTTTTTCTTTTTTTTTTTCTTTTTTTTTCAGAACCTGTTTTTATCCCCTTTCTCCCCCCCACAATTTGGGGTCTCCTCTGATTTGGTTACAGCGCATTTTTCTGGGGTCTTTGCCACCCTTTTAGTAGTTTATTTGCTCCTTCATATCCTCTTATCTGGACAAAATGACAAGGCGGAAAAAATCACCACAAACAAAAGAACAAGAGACAGTACCGAAGGCTAGGGACCTAATCAACACAGACATGGGTAATATGTCAGATCAAGAGTTCAGAATGACGATTCTGAACATTCTAGCCGGGCTCGAAAAAGGCATGGAAGATATTAGAGAAACCCTCTCTGGAGATATAAAAGCCCTTTCTGGAGAAATTAAAGAACTAAAATCTAACCAAGTTGAAATCAAAAAAGCTATTAATGAGGTGCAATCAAAAATGGAGGCTCTCACTGCTAGGATCAATGAGGCAGAAGAAAGAATTAGTGATATAGAAGACCAAATGACAGAGAATAAGGAAGCCGAGCAAAAGAGGGACAAACAGCTACTGGACCATGAGGGGAGAATTCGAGAGATAAGTGACACCATAAGACGAAACAACATTAGAATAATTGGGATTCCAGAAGAAGAAGAAACAGAGAGGGGAGCAGAAGGTCTATTGGAGAGAATCATTGAAGAGAATTTCCCTAATATGGCAAAGGGAACAAGCATCAAAATCCAGGAGATGCAGAGAACCCCCCTCAAAGTCAACAAGAATAGGTCCACACCCCGTCACCTAATAGTAAAATTTACAAGTCTTAGTGACAAAGAGAAAATCCTGAAAGCAGCCCGAGAAAAGAAGTCTGTAACATACAATGGTAAAAATATTAGATTGGCGGCAGACTTATCCACAGAGACCCGGCAGGCCAGAAAGAGCTGGCATGATATATTCAGAGCACTCAACGAGAAAAACATGCAGCCAAGAATACTCTATCCAGCTAGGCTATCATTGAAAATAGAAGGAGAGATCAAAAGCTTCCAGGACAAACAAAAACTGAAAGAATTTGCAAACACCAAACCAGCTCTACAGGAAATATTGAAAGGGGTCCTCTAAGCAAAGAGAGAGCCTAAAAGTAGTAGATCAGAAAGGTACAGAGACAATATACAGTAACAGTCACCTTACAGGCTAATAATGGCACTAAATTCATATCTCTCAATAGTTACCCTGAATGTTAATGGGCTAAATGCCCCAATCAAAAGACACAGGGTATCAGAATGGATAAAAAAACAAAACCCATCAGTATGTTACCAACAAGAAACTCATTTTAGACGTGAAGACACCTCCAGATTTAAAGTGAGGGGGTGGAAAACAATTTACCATGCTAATGGGCATCAGAAGAAAGCTGGGGTGGCAATCCTTATATCAGATCAATTAGATTTTAAGCCAAAGACTATAATAAGAGATGAGGAAGGACACTATATCCTACTCAAAGGGTCTGTCCAACAAGAAGATCTAACAATTTTAAATATCTATGCCCCTAACGTGGGAGCAGCCAACTATATCAACCAATTAATAACAAAATCAAAGAAACACATCAATAATAATACAATAATAGTAGGAGACTTTAACACTCCCCTCACTGAAATGGACAGATCATCCAAGCAAAAGATCAACAAGGAAATAAAGGCCTTAAATGACACACTGGACCAGATGGACATCACAGATATATTCAGAACATTTCATCCCAAAGCAACAGAATACACATTCTTCTCTAGTGCACATGGAACATTCTCCAGAATAGATCACATCCTGGGTCACAAATCAGGTCTCAACTGGTATCAAAAGGTTAGGATCATTCCCTGCATATTTTCAGACCACAACGCTCTGAACCTAGAACTCAATCACAAGAGGAAAGCTGGAAAGAACCCAAATACATGGAGACTAAACAGCATCCTTCTAAAGAATGAATGGGTCAACAAGGAAATTAAAGAAGAATTGAAAAAATTCATGGAAACAAATGATAATGAAAACACAACAGTTCAAAATCTGTGGGACACACCAAAGGCAGTCCTGAGAGGAAAATATATAGCAATACAAGTCTTTCTGAAAAACAAGAAAGGTCTCAAGTACACAACGTAACCCTATACCTAAAGGAGCTGGAGAAAGAAGAAGAAAGAAACCCTAAACCCAGGAGGAGAAGAGAAATCATAAAGATTAGAGCAGAAATTAATGAAACAGAAACAAAAAAAAACAAAAAAAAAAAAACAACAACAACAAAAGAAAAAATCAATGAAACTAGGAGCTGGTTCTTTGAAAGAATCAATAAGATTGATAAACCCCTGGCCAGACTCATCAAAAAGAAAAGAGAAAGGACCCAAATAAATAAAATCATGAATGAAAGGGAGAGATCACAACTAACACCAAAGAAATACAGACAATTATAAAAACATACTATGAGCAACTCTATGCCAACAAATTTGACAATCTGGAAGAAATGGATGCATTTCTAGAGAGATATAAACTACCACAACTGAACCAGGAAGAAATAGAAAACCTGAACAGGCCCATAACCAGTATGGAGATTGAAACAGTCATCAAAAATCTCCAAACAAACAAAAGCCCAGGGCCAGATGGCTTCCCAGGGGAATTCTACCAAACATTTAAAGAAGAACTAATTCCCATTCTCCTGAAACTGTTTCAAAAAAGAGAAATGGAAGGAAAACTTCCAAACTCATTTTATGAGGCCAGCATCACCTTGATCCCAAAACCAGACAAGGATCCCACCAAAAAAGAGAACTACAGACCAATATCCTTGATGAACACAGATGCAAAAATTCTCACCAAAATACTAGCCAATAGGATTCAACAGTACATTAAAAGGATTATTCACCACGATCAAGTGGGATTTATGCCAGGGCTGCAGGTTTGGTTCAACATCCACAAATCAATCAATGTGATGAACACATTAATAAAAGAAAGAATAAGAACCATATGATACTCTCAATAGATGCTGAAAAAGCATTTGACAAAGTACAGCATCCCTTCCTGATCAAAACTCTTCAAAGTGTAGGGATAGAGGGCACATACCTCAATATTATCAAAGCCATCTATGAAAAACCCACCGCAAATATCATTCTCAATGGAGAAAAACTGAAAGCTTTTCCGTTAAGGTCAGGAACACGGCAGGGATGTCCATTATCACCACTGCTATTCATCATAGTACTCGAAGTCCTAGCCTCAGCAATCAGACAACAAAAGGAAATTAAAGGCATCCAAATTGGCAAAGAAGAAGTCAAAACTATCACTCTTTGCAGACGATATGATATTATATGTGGAAAACCCAAAAGACTCCACTCCAAAACTGCTAGAACTTGTACAGGAATTCAGTAAAGTGTCAGGATATAAAATCAATGCCCAGAAATCAGTTTCCTTTCTATACACCAAAAACAAGAAAGAAGAAAGAGAAATTAAGGAGTCAATCCCATTTACAATTGCACCCAAAACTGTAAGATACCTAGGAATAAACCTAACCAAAGAGGCTAAGAATCTATATGCAGAAAACTATAAAGTACTCATGAAAGAAATTGAAGAAGACAGAAAGAAATGGAAAAATGTTCCATGCTCCTGGATTGGAAGAATAAATATTGTGAAAATGTCTATGCTACCTAAAGCAATCTATACATTTAATGCAATCCCTATCAAAATACCATCCATTTTTTTCAAAGAAATGGAACAAATAATCCTAAAATTTATATGGAACCAGAAAAGACCTCGAATAGCCAAAGGAATATTGAAAAAGAAAGCCAACATTGGTGGCATCACAATTCCGGACTTCAAGCTCTATTACAAAGCTGTCATCATCAAGGTTATGGTACTGGCACAAAAACAGACACATAGATCAGTGGAACAGAATAGAGAGCCCAGAAATAGACCCTCAACTCTATAGTAAACGAATCTTTGACAAAGCAGGAAAGAATATCCAATGGAATAAAGACAGTCTCTTCAACAAATGGTATTGGGAAAATTGGAAAGCCACATGCAGAAAAATGAAACTGGACCATTTCCTAACATCACACATGAAAATAGACTCAAAATGGATGAAGGGCCTCAATGGGCGCAAGGAATCCATCAAAATCCTTGAGGAGAACACAGACAGCAACCTCTTCGACCTCAGCGACAGCAACTTCTTTCTAGGAACATCACCAAAGGCAAGGGAAGCAAGGGCAAAAATGAACTACTGGGACTTCGTCAAGGTCAAAAGCTTTTGCACAGCAAAGGAAACAGTTAACAAAACCAAAAGACAACTGACAGAATGGGAGAAGATATTTGCAAACGACATATCAGAATAAGGGCTAGTGTCCAAAGTCTATAAGGAACTTAGCAAACTTAACATCCAAAGAACAAATAATCCAATCAAGAAATGGGCAGAGGACATGAACAGACATTTCTGCAAAGAAGACATCCAGATGGCCAACAGACACATGAAAAAGTGCTCCACATCACTCGGCATCAGGGAAACACAAATCAAAACCACAATGAGATATCACCTCACACCAGTCAGAATGGCTAAAATTAACAAGTCAGGAAATGACAGATGCTGGTGAGGATGCGGAGAAAGGGGAACCCTCCTACGCTGTTGGTGGGAATGCAAGCTGGTGCAACCACTCTGGAAAACAGCATGGAGGTTCCTCAAAATGTTGAAAATAGAACTACCCTATGACCCAGCAATTGCACTACTGGGTATTTACCCTAAAGATACAAACATAGTGATCCGAAGGGGCACATGTACCCGAATGTTTATAGCAGCAATGTCTACAATAGCCAAACTATGGAAAGAACCTAGATGCCCATCAACAGATGAATGGATAAAGAAGAAGTGGTATATATACACAATGGAATACTATGCAGCCATCAAAAGAAATGAAATCTTGCCATTTGTGACGACGTGGATGGAACTAGAGGTTATCAGGCTTAGTGAAATAAGTCAGTCGAAGAAAGACAACTATCATATGATCTCCCTGATATGAGGATGTGGAGACGCAACATGGGGGTTAGGGGGATAGGAGAAGAATAAATGACGCAAGATGGGATTGGGAGGGAGACTAACCATAAGTGACTCTTAATCTCACAATACAAACTGGGGGATGCTGGGGGGAGGTGGGGTTGGGAGAGGGGGAGGGGGGTTATGGACATTGGGGAGGCTATGTGCTATCAGGAGTGCTGTGAAGTGTGTAAACCTGATGATTCACAGACCTGTACCCCTGGGGATAAAAATACATTATATGTTTATTAAAAAAAAAAAAAAAGGAAAGTAAGGATGAATACCCAACTTTTGTAGCAACATGGACAGGACTGGAAGTGATTATGCTGAGTGAAATAAGTCAAGCAGAGAGAGTCAAGTATCATATGGTTTCACTTATTTGTGGAGCATAACAAATGACATGGAGGACATTGGGAGATGAAGAGGAGAATGAAGTTGAGGGAAATTGGAAGGAGAGGCGAACCATAAGAGACTGTGGACTCTGAAAATCAACCTGAGGGTTTTGAATGGGCGGGGGTGGGAGGTTGGGGGAACCAGGTGGTGGGTAATAGGGAGGGCACGTATTGCATTGAGCACTGGGTGTTGTGCAGTAACAATGAATAGTGTTACGCTGGAAAAATAAATAAAGAAATTTAAAAGGGAAACCTAGCACAGATCATGAAAAAAAAAATGTAGTTTATAATCTATCAGGGAACAGAGGGAAGGGAGAATGAGATAGCTCTACTATAAGAAATCAAAACATTACTATGAGATTTTTCATGAAAGTATTAGACAACACAGAAGTTTAGTTTTACTTTGTTTCTCAGTAATCTTAGAGTGGGAAAGACCTAATTATGATACCAATTATAAAATCCATAAAAGAAAATTGATATATTTAGCTACAAAAAAATAAATTCTGCATGACCAAGAAAAATTCAAAAGTAAATTACATCCTTGGATAAAAACACTTAGTATTGGGGTGCCTGGATGGCTCAGTGGGTTAAGCCTCTGCCTTCAACTCAGGTCGTGATCTCAGGTCCTGGGATCAAGCCCCACTTTGGGCCCTCTGCTCCGCAGGGAGCCTGCTTCCCCTCTCTCTCTCTGCTTGCCCCTCTGCAGACTTGTGATCTCTCTCTCTGTCAAATAAATAAATAAAATCTTTAAAAAAAATTAGTATCTACAGATAAAAATCTAATATAAGGAGTCTTAAAACTCAATAAGAAAAAGATATATATGTACAATGTTATTCATTACAGTATTGTTTACAATAGCAAAAGTGTTGGAAATATGGGCTCATCACTGGTTACATATATATGTTACATGTGTATTATATCATTATGCATCCACTCTAAAAACAAGTTTTTAAAGGGACATAAAAACATTCTTGAAGACACTGCAAAGTATTTAAGGTAGGGCACAAAATAGGATTTGTCTTAGGCTAACAAAAGTATGTGTTCTTATGTATGTCTATTCTATTTTTTTTGGGTTAGCATACCAGAAACTCAAAGCAGTGTTTGCCTATACTAGGATCTAGGGAACTGGGAGACAGAGATGGGAGGGATACTTTTCACAGTTACAAGTAAACTCATTATCTAGTCAAATTTTAAATTAAATGAAAAATCTTTGGAAAACAAGAATCTTATAGAAGCCCATGGAGAGGCTCCCAAGCAGTAACCATAAAGATCTGAACAGAAAACTGGGAGATAACTGACATGGCAGGAAAGAGGATCAGTTCAGCTTGGGACACACTGAACACACTGAGTTTCAGAAGAGGTAAATTCATCATGCTGAGGTGTAAGTACAACAAGTTCTGTGGCAGAGAGTTAGCAATGTGCGTCTAGAATTTTGAGAATGTTTAGCTTCACACTGGTCCCAACCTATAGCACTAAGCTACTTGCAGTCCTTTCTAAATGCCCAACCCAGTCTTGAGTACCCCAGCCTAAACTATAAACCCTGCCTCATTCTGCTGAGACAGGAATTCTGATGACGATGTTGGAGTCAAGTGACCACTGAAGAACTGTGTAAGGCTGGAGCGCCTGCGTGGCTCAGTTGGTTAAGCATCTGACTGTTGGTTTTCACTCGATCATGACCTCGGAGTCCTGGGATCAAGCCCTGCAGTGGGCTCTCTGCTCAGTGGGGGGGGGTCTGCCTGACATTGCCTCTCTCCCTTTCCCTCTGCCCCTTCCTCTCTCTCTCTCTGAAATAAATAAATAAATAAATAAATAAATAAATAAATGAATGAATGAATAAATAAATAAAATATTTATTAAAAAATTGTACGAGTTTCATAGACCTCAAAATTGAAGTTAGAGGATAGTAAGGAAGACCATAGCCAGGCGTAATGTCATACTGTATAATGTTCCTTTTATTTCTTCACCACTCTGTTTCTGAGTATCTGCGGACATTGGCTGCATTGGCTTCTATTAAGTTTTTCATCCTTCCTCTGGAATCAGTACACTGACGTTTCAGCACACTTCATTTCCATGCGCCAAAGTCAGAGAGAATAAGTGAGTTAAAAGAAAGTATTTCAATTCTGGGACCATTTTGTTATTCAAAACAGAGATGATCTCTTTCACTAGGGGTACTGGCTAAGATAAAAATGTGTGAGCCTATGATCTGAGGGTCAACTATATAGAGTGAGTGGAGCTATATGTAGCTGTTGGAGAATGAAGCCAACACCAAGTGTGTGTTGCATCTATGTGTATGAGAAGGAAAATATCCAGGTTACATCATCTGAGTTCCCAAATTAAAGACAAAGTCCCTCTAAAATTTTATTTCTTAAACCAAAATATCTGTCAGTCTATATCCATCATCGCCACTCTATCCCTTAAGTGTTCTCAGTTGAGGTTTTAGTATTTTAAAGAAATCTTACTTACAAATTATACTTGTCAATATGGTAGCTATAATTATAAAACTCCATGATCCAAATTCTTTCTCTATTTCAGGTAAGGCCCAATCTCATAAAATATGTGAACACGGAGTATATAGTTTTTGTCAACTAGTTCAAAGGGGCTCAATAAACACTTGTCGACTGATGGCTCTAATGTCTCAATGTCTATTTCAAAATACAATTGGACCTTGAATAACATAGGTTTGAACTGTGCAGGTCCATTTATATGTGGATTTTAAAAATATAAATAGAGCACAGTACTATAAATGAATTTTGTCTTCCTTACGATTTTCTTAATAACGTTTTATTTTCTTTAGCTCATGGTAAAAATACAGTATATAATACATACAACATTAAAAAGTATGTGTTAATCTATTGTTTATGTTATCAGTAAAGCTTCAGATCCACAGTAAGCTATTAGTAGTTTTGTGGGGAGGAAAAAGTTAGTTTTTGACTGTGTAGGGGGAAGTGGGTGCCCCTAATCTCCATGTTTTTCAAGGGTCAATACTTCAACAAATGGGTTGAGATGCTACTACAGTCACAGCTTTGCTTCACTAAAATGAGGATTCTGATATATGCAAAGCATAGAGTCGGTTAACAGGCTTTATAAGGCTGAATACAAGATTCCAGCGCTTTCATTTTGATATGAGGAAATCTATTAATAAGAAGCCAAATTTCTTGTAACCTTATTTCACTAATTTATCTTTCTGCGATATGTATTTTGAGTTTCTCTTTTGCTTTAAAAGAGAAGAACAATCTGTAATCTTCTCTAAACAAAGTAAAACAACATTTAAATTGAAGTGAAAATAACCATGTATTTTAGGACTCATGGATCAGATCTATGTAGCTTACAAGTTAACTTTTTAAAGCCTAACCGAATATATTACCAATAGCATATTGTTATGTTTGGCTTTGCTCAGAAAGCAATAAATAAAATCTATGTCTAAAGGCATTTACATATTAGTAGTGGCTGAAATTTTATAGATGCAGCTTTACTGCCAAAAGAAAAAGCAGTTATTTTGGGGTCTCTATAGCTGTACGTAGATTTTTACAGTGCTGAGTAAGCTTGGATAAAATTAAAGCATAAAATTTCCCCACATGACTACTTTAGTTATCTTTGGGAATATTAGTCATTTGAGAATTTTTTATTTCAAATAGCAAATGTATGGAAGTACTTAATTTTTTTCTTTTGCTTGATGTGGACCAAATTAATGAAACTAATATAACAAGTAGACAGAAATTGTCAAAAACACTTGCAAGACATTTTGCATAGAAATGTCCTTGTGTTTTGACATTCCGATTTCTTGTTTTCTGACAGGGCTATAATTTGCTTTAAGAATTGTTTTAATCAGTTACCAAATGTTTCTTATGCTGAGCTGGACGGAAGTAATTGAATTTTGTAAAGGAGTAGCTGAGTAGCTGGGGTATGATTAAAAAATTTTTTTCATTGACCCTTCTTGCTTTCAAACCCAGGGTCTAATTAAAAACAATGCTTCCTAAAAGAGGTTATCATCAAAGATAGCTTTAGTAAAGCGTTACAGTTTTTGATAACACTGTTGTCTTCAATGAGAGGCCTAATGTCGTTGCTTCGGTGACCAAAATCAGTAATTAAACATCTTACAGCTAGCCCATGTTTAAGCTGCAGTTTCTGAGAGCTTATAAATCCATGAAAATAAATCTCTCTGGGGCCATCTCAATGCCAGAAAGACAGCTTTAAATGAGCTATAGAACTGAACCTTGCTCTTTGCCTGACGTGTGTGATGCTTTGCAGAATGCCTATTTATAGAACGACTTTAAATACAATCGTGACCTCTTCTTTTAAAAAATATATGTACTTTTCACTATTTTTTTCCATTTAACTTTGGGATGAAAGCCATCTTCGTTTGGTTCTGAGATTCTATTTACATAAGGCACGGCTGCATGATAAAGAAAACAGAGCATATCTGAAAAAACTGTTAAACACCAAATCATAATCTAACTATTTCTAGAATTTTTACAATGCAAACAGGTCTTAGAAATCAATTAAAGAGTAAGACAAACATGATTGGGGAGAAACTCTTTCTTTTGCCTGCCCAGTATCCATGATCTTTTTTTTTCTATTAGTGATAACTCAATTTTCCTTTGCAAAATCATTCCTCCCCTGACCCTGACAGTACACAGTCCACTTTCTTCTAGTTCTCACCATCTAGTTGTTCCTTCCAAAGCCTGGACTTCTAGTGTCCCCTTCAAGTCTGTCAGGTATCCCAGGTCCTTTGAATTAAGTCATTTTTGTCTGGTGAGAACTCAAGTTGGGTTTATGTAGCTTGTTCTCCGAGAATCCTTGCTGACTTTAGCTGATTAGATGAAAGCTCAGTTAGGAAAGAATATGTCTATCGTTGTTTCATGCACTAGTGTCTGAAACACAGTAAGTGCTCAAACAATATTTGTAGAATTAATTTATGAAACTTAGAGGAATGCAGTAACATGTTAGGTTTCACAGGCAGATTATTTCAGAACCTATGTAAAAGATTAAATTCCCTTTGATATTTCCTTCCATTATTTCCTCCCAATAAACAGCCTTCTCTTAAACTATATATGCTCTGCTCCAGCTTTTCTGAGGGAAGAGCTGCTTACATTACTGGTTTTTAACATGTGTACCATTTCTGTAATATGGTCACTTTATACTATTCTGATATTTCTGGATTTTTATCTGAGCATAAAAATATTCCAGGAATACCACTGGATGATACATTTATTAATGTTATAATCCTTTAAATACTCTTAAAGTCATAAATTAAAAATAATGACATAAAATTGAAGACAGATTGTGACCAATTATTTTCTCATTGATACTCATTCAACACAGTGTACTGTACACTGGATAGGAGAAAAAAAAAACCCAACGATTATGCAGTTTAGATAAGAATATAGATAGAACATGAATAACTCCTTGGATTAAAGGGTTATTTTCTAAGGAGCAAAATCAAAGTCTTGAACATATCCTGTAAGATTGCCTACTCTCTAGTCTTATTTTTTCTTTTACACCTCAAGTCCAATGCTCGGAATAACCAGAGCTTTTGCCTACATTTCCATTTTACCTTCCATTTTCCATATACACTGAAATCTCAAATTTCTTGGATAAAGAAATTTCTCAAAGAAATTTGAGATTTCATATGGCTTTCTTCATCTCTGAAGCCATCCCATGGGTTTGAGGGGTGTCTGGGTGGCTCAGTTGGTGAAGGGGACTGACTCTTGGTTTTGGCTGAGCTCATGACCTCATGGGTCATGATCTCATGGATTGTGAGATGGAGCTCTGTGTGCGGCTCTGCACACATTGGGAAGACTGCTTAAAGATTTCCTCCCTCTTCCCCTCCCACCACTCCACAAGCACGCACTCTCTCTCTCAAATAAATAAATCTTTATTATCATCCTTTGAGACCCAAAGAAAACATTAACTCATTCATGAGCAATTTTTCAGATGACTCAGATATATTTATGTCTCCATTCTTATCTCTTAAAATATGCTCTATAAAAATCCATTCTAGTATTAAATCCATTTGGTCATAATTATTTTTACATGTTTATCTCTCCCAATATTCTACAAGCTCTTCAATGATAAGAAATGGATTGTGTTCATTTAATTATTTCTCTGCATGCTAACTGATACATTGATATGACAAATAGAAGCATAAATGAATAGAGACAAGATTAAAAGTAGAACACAACTCCCAGGCCAGCTCTTCTTTTCATTGCACGAAGCTGACTTTATCCATGACAGACAGGCAAACATACTATATTATGATCTAACTAGAAAGTGATTTCCTCCAATTTCAAATATATCTGTGAGAAAATTGTGTAAGACTAGAAAGGAGGACAAAGACAGTATTTATTCTGTTGGTTTAGGTTACACACCTTGTGAATTCAAATATCTATGTTTCAGACTATATTCTTTCAGTTAAGAATACCCAATTATTTCACCTCTTCACTTCATTTTGGATACATGTGAACCTTGACTTCATCTTAATATTGTGGTCTATATTCACCCCCAAATGTAAATGTATTTTAAAATCAATCAATCAATCAATCAATAAATCTCAACCCTCAAGATTTGCTTTGATTGGGTAATATGAAATAAAAATAGTGTGTGTATATATATATATATATATATATATATATATATATAGCAAAGCCAGTTTTCTTTTTTAATGTATACTTGTTTTTTAATGTATACTTGATATATAATGTTACATTAGTTTCATATGTGCAACATAGTGATTTGACAAATTTATATGTTATCCTAAGCTCACCACAAGTGTGGCTACCATCTGTCACCACACAACGTTATTGTAATACCACTGACTATTTCCTATGCTGCACCTTTCATCCCTGGAAATAAACACAGCTTGTAAGCCTGGTTGACTGGGTAATTGGTACTGTGTAGACTTGGTCTGTGTTTCTTTGCAAGCGTATCTTCATGCTTGAGCCACAGTTTCTATTAGATTTAATTATGCTCCCCTGCTACTTTAAATCGAGGGTATCGTCAAAATGAGGATTGTGTCTCTTAAATTTAATTACTTCCCTCTGTGGATCAAGTGCCTAGGATGCTGCTATTAAAAGGAGGCTGTTATTAAGAGAGACTGCTCCTGAACTGGAACATACATTTGTTAAACTCTCAATTTTGTAGTGTCATGGCTCCAACCAGCTGTGTTCCTTGCATGAGTTCATTCTTTTTTAGTGAACATGCCTAATGGAACAAAATACCCCAAACGGATATGCACACATCTCCTTTTTTTGTCCTCCAAACATCGATCATTTACTTCTACCTGATTGGTATTTCTTCAGGGAAATGGTGTATCTATTCTACCACATTGTGGCTAATGGTTCCTGTACATGAACCTTGAGGCTATATATGCTTTTCTAATAATAATTTATTATCACTATCCCTAAGGGTGTTGTAACAGAAACAGAAAGGTGAGAAAAAGAAGAAAAACACAACGGAGAATTATGCCAGCTGTGTACCTAGATCGATTATTACAAATAGTTAACTCAGATAATTGAACTCTAAGGGATGTCATCACTTGAATTTTCAGTTTAGAGTTGTCCCGACTTAATTCCATGGATCTTCAGATTCATTTATGAGCAACCTTAATACTGATGATTTAGCTAAGAACCTCAAGTAGAGTGCCTAGAGAGCTCAGTTGGTTAAGAGTCAGACTTCCCTCAGATCATGATCCCAGGTTCCTGGGATCCAGCTCTGTGTCATGCTCCCTGCTTAGCAGGGAGCCTGGCTCTCCTCTCCTCCCTGGTCCTGTTCTCTCTCACTATCTCTGTCACTAACTCTGTCTCTCAAATAAATAATCTTTAAAAAATTAAAAAAATAAAGAACCTCAAGCAACGTTAGAAAAATGGAACAAATATATTAACTATTTTCTATTAATAAGAACACTAACATAGCGTTAGAATACCTATGTGCAAGTCTCTGCTGCCATCTACTAGCTGGGTGACTTTGAGTAAATTGCTTTGGTTAAAAATAAGGTGGTAATTGTAATCCATGCCTTACTTACCTTCTGAGTTTATAAGAATAATGAAATAAGAATTTTCATATTAGCGGTGCCTAATGGTGCCTAAAGTCATAATGGTGCCATAATGGTGCCAAAACTGGGTGGCTCAGTGGATTAAAGCCTCTGCCTTCAGCTCAGGTCACGATCCCAGGGTCCTGGGATCGAGCCCCACATCGGGCTCTCTGCTCAGTGGCGAGACTGCTTTCCCCTTCTCACTCTGCCTGCCTCTCTGCCTACTTGTGATCTCTCTCTGTCAAATAAATAAATAAAATTTTAAAAAAGGAATTTTCATATTAAATTTCCATGCTAAAATTGAGAAATTGCTCTTTACAGAAGTATATAAATTCAAAACAGAAATTTAAAAAAAAAAAAAAACCAGCAAAGAGAAGCCAAGATATTTGGTACATTCAGTGGAATATGTCCAATCCATAAACAGACCTTGGGTACATGATTTTGAACTGGTTTGACTGAATTTTTGACCCAACGGATAGAATGCTTTGACATCCTGAGGACATTATTTAAAACAGCAATTATTTTCTCACCCTTTATTACCTTCTCCCCGACAATAATATAGGCCAGAAAACTAATTATCAAAAGCAGTTTTCATCATGCAAGAAATGGATGACCAAGTTACTTGGGTCAGTTCTCGAATAAGTATTTTTGTATGATCTAGACATTTAATTGAACTGTGCTCAATTATCCATTCCTACAATCCAGTCCGTATGTCCATGTTCTTCTGGTGCCTTCTGCTACCACTTTTGTCATTGAGATAACTCTGGACTATAAATCATTCAAAGCACAGTTAAAATGACAAGGCCATTAATCTCTGACCTTGGATAGAAATTTTCTGTACTCTGTAAGGAAGTATTGAAGGATCTATTTAGTAAACAACAGAAAACTATGGTAAAGTAGAAAGGGTATGAGGAAAAAGAAAAACCTGTCCCATGAAAACGAGATTCTTTAATTCTGCATAGCTCTTGAGAACGCAACGGACATTAGGCATTGAAAATTTTTAAATAAATAAGTGAATAAATAAATAAATATAGTAATAATGGCCACAATGATTAATATTTATTCCGGATTTATAAGTCCTAGGCAGTTTGCTAAATATTTTATATACATGTTTTAATTACGTCCTTTAAACAACCTTACCAACTAGGACAATTATGTACCCTAACTTACAAACAAAAAAACTGAGGTAGAGAAATTGAGTAAATTGCACAGTATCATATACCAGAACTCAAACTCAGGGTTACCTGACATCAGAATCCACTCTTAATCTCTTTACTACATTGTAGAAAAGGCAAAATTCAACTCAATATAACTTTATCTGAGCTCTCCAGTAACAGAATGAGCCTGTCAGTAGCAGTAATTTCTATTCACTGAGAAGGAAC
Source organism: Meles meles (assembly GCF_922984935.1). Lineage (NCBI taxonomy): Eukaryota > Metazoa > Chordata > Mammalia > Carnivora > Mustelidae > Meles > Meles meles. Next base: position 44,192,567 of record NC_060085.1, on the reverse strand, counting down.
TTGATAGAATAATAAGCTTGATGTTATGCTATGGAAGATGGAAATGAAGTCCAGAGCTACAAAGTAGCATTTTTTTTTTTTTAAAGATTTTATTTATTTGACAGACAGAGATCACAAGTAGGCAGAGAGGCAGGCAGAGAAAGAGGAGGAAGCAGGCTCCCTGCCGAGCAGAGAGCCCGATGCGGGGCTCGATCCCAGGACCCTGGGATCATGACCTGAGCAGAAGGCAGAGGCTTTAACCCACTGAGCCACCCAGGCACCCCCAAAGTAGCGTTTTCACTATGGCGAAGTGGTTAGAAGCAGAGCCGGGTTGGGTGATCTCCTGTTCCCCCACTCAAGTGACCTCTTCACCACGGACAATGTTTTCTCAGTGTGATGCTGGAGGAGCAATTTGATGATGGTATAGAGGTGTTTAAGCAAAAAATAGTTCCTTGGACTGTGTTAGCTATTTTTCTGCCCTTCCAGCTAGCTTTCTTAGACTTATTCTTGTGATTGACACTAATTCCCTAGGATGAGCAATAGGACTTGGTAACTGTTATAACTTATTCCCCAGACAAATGTAATTGGCCCAAAAGATGGACAAATGAGAGACCTTCCTTGGTATTAATCCATGGGTTTTAGGGACACTATGTGCTTTTCCAATGAAGCTACTGATATGTGATTGTTGATTTATGTTCAAAAGGAAACTCCTCCAGCACATGAAAAGAAACACATGAGAGGTCAAAAAGAATCCTGAAGCCATTGAACCCTGGGTTCTAAGGTTTAAATCCATCAGACTTTTGTTTCTTTTCAATTTTATGAACTACCTATATCCTTCCTTGACTATAGGAGTCAATTAGTTTCTCTTTTGTTTAAGTTAGTTAGAGTTGGGTATCATTTTCCTGCAAGCAGAAGACAAAAGCCTAACTACTCAAGATGGGGAAGGTGAACGCTATTTCTCTTAAGGTGTCTTTTTGAATCAAGTCATTGTGAATCACTAATCTTCTGTTTAACACATTCAGTCATTTAACACCACTGCCTATTTACCACCAATTCATGAAAGCACCCAGCAAGTCCATCTGAGTCCCTTTTGTGAAGTCAAGTGAAAACCTCTCCAACATATAACCCTGTTTCCAAATGGGAAAATGGAAAGAAAGTCTAAAAATGAATCCCAATTTTCACAAAATGTTTAGCTTTCCTTATGGGAATTAAAAACACTGTAGCTAGAAACCTTTCTTTAGCACTACTAAAAAGGGGTACTTGAATGAAGCATTTTATGAGAAAAATCTTGTTTACTCACAGAGAAACTCCTCTGTGACCTTATGCACTAGGTTATTTCCTCCCAAGCAGGTGTTTATTACCATGTAGTCATGGGAGCTGACATGACTATTTGTTGTGCCTGAAGTGTAATTATAATTCTCTGTTTCTCAGAAACAAGTCTTTGGAATTAGGAAGGCAATGGTCAATGCAGTAGAAAGAGATGAGCCCTTTCAAAATCTTTGCAAAATTTCTTGCTCAGGACATTCAGTGACTTTGGGAAACGTTTGTAGATAGGCTGATGACCAGCAACTCTTGTACAGGTGACAATGACCAAAACAAGGAATCACAGAGTATGACAAGACACCTAAAAACATCACCACCGGGGCGCCTGGGTGGCTCAGTGGATTAAGCCGCTGCCTTCGGCTCAGGTCATGATCTCAGGGTCCTGAGATCGAGCCCCGCGTCGGGCTCTCTTCTCCACAGGGAGCCTGCTTCCTCCTCTCTCTCTGCCTGCCTCTCTGCCTACTTGTGATCTCTCTCTGTCAAATAAATAAAATAAAAATCTTTATTAAAAAAAAAAATAAAAAAAAATAAAAACATCACCACCGTGTTCTTATGAAATATAAAATTATTAAAATTTTAATGTCACCTGTCAATTAAAAAAATATGTCTCGGGGCGCCTGGGTGGCTCAGTGGATTAAGCTGCTGCCTTCGGCTCAGGTCATGATCTTAGGGTCCTGGGATCGAGCCCTGCATCAGGCTCTCTGCTCCACGGGGAGCCTGCTTCCTCCTCTCTCTCTGCCTGCCTCTCTGCCTACTTGTGATCTCTCTCTCTGTCAAATAAATAAATAAAATCTTTAAAAAAAAAATATGTCTTGCTAATTCTACATCATTTTTCACATTGAATTGAAAAGAGAGATGTAGTGTGAAGGTTGTCATTAGGGTCAGGAAAAACCAGCAAATATATTTGAGTCATGACAGATATTACATTATTATCTTTTTTGTTGAATTGTGATCACTTTGTCACATAAGTTTAAAATGAATTCAGAGTCTTTCTATCTCTAATCATTCTTAGAAGCAAGGAAAACAGGAATTTCTAGGAGCTGTAAGATACTCAAGAAATGACCATCCTTAAACCACTTTCCAGTTAGTGAAATGGAAATTTTTCAAGGTCAAAATATTAAAGAAGCACTCAAGTAGATGCCCTATTACATGTGATGTGCTTACCCAGCTGTCTGTAACTTTAAATCACCGACTTTATGTCAAGACTTGCCAACACTGGAGTGACCTTACAGAGGTCAGGGCATAGTGGGAATTATTGGATGGGTGGATTACATATCAGGTTTATTGTGGGATAATGCCTAATTTTCTTCACTTCCACTTAGATAATAAATAGAAGCTCACAACATACTAAACACTCAATATTTCTCTATTCAGTCTTCAAAATATAGGTAGTCATGTAAAAAATACTGTTATTTCAAAGTGTGACTTGGGGATAAAATTCTTTTTTCAGTTGGTTACCACACCAAAATGACTCTCCTCTGTAACTGATTAAAACTTAATTTTTAAAGAAAATTCTGTACATTGGAAAGAAAATTAAAAACTATCTAAAAACTACTAAAAACATCTATGCTTTTTACATTTCCTTCAGGATTTAGTAATTAAAAATAATATTCAGAACCAACATATCAGCTTCACTTTTCCTGTGAATTCACAGCCTTAAAATAGTGATGCCCTTTCAAGAAAACACTATTCAAAATGACAAGGGCAGGGCATCACTAGGCAAAGAACCATTAACTTTCAACCTTTTGTCCCTTTTCTAATGTTTTGTGAAAAATATGGTAGTAACAGATAATTTATCTACCTCATTCTAAACTATTCCTCACCAAGCAATCTACCCTTTTGGACATCTTACTTTTCTGCAACTTCACACTTTTGCATATATTTCATGGATACAGCTTCCTTTGACTTTAAACAGAGATTCATATTTTTAAAAATGGAAAAGCCAAAGCAAGCAAAAAACTATGGACTTGGCTGAGAACAGAATTCAACAAAAATTGAGTCAAAATTGGGGGCCTGGGTGGCTCAGTCTGTTAAGCATCTGCCTTCAGCTGAGGTTATGATCCTCAATCATGGGATGAGTCCCACATCCTGGCTCCGTGCTCCATGGGGAGTCTGCTTCTCCCTCTCCCTCTGCCTCTCTCTCTCTCTCTGCCTCTCTGTCTCTCAAGAACAAATAAATTCTTTTAAAAAATTAAATAAAAATTAAGAAAAATGATAAAAGTATACACACTAAGTAACTTCAACTTGAATTATTAGGATGATCCAATTTTGTCCTTATGAGGTTGTTTCCCAATTTATCTATTTTGGTAACTACAAACATGTTATTTTCTGGTACAATTTTATGAAATACCAAAGGATAAAGTAGGTTATTGTACAGATTGGGAATTTTGTTAATCTTTGATTAGGCTTAAAGGATAATGAATGTTTTCCTTGGTATACAGCTGTATCAACACCATCATCTTTGTCCTCATTGTCCTCATTGTCACCATCATCATACCATCATCCATTCATTAGTTACTATAGAGTAAGCCCTATGCTCAGCACTTTACAAAAATTATCATTTCTTTTAAAAAGATTTTATTTATTTGACAGAGAGAGAGAGAGATCACAAGCAGGCAGAAGGGCAGGCCGGGACCAGGGGAGCAGGCTCCCCGCCGAGCAGAGAGCCCGATGGAGGGCTCGATCCCAAGACCCTGAGATCATGACCTGAGCTGAGGCAGAGGCTTAACCCATTGAGCCACTGAGGCACCCCAATTATCTTCTTAATCTAACACAGGAATAGGAAAAAGACACAGTAACAACTTCATAAGGTACGTAGTAATATAATTTGAACTTTGCATATGAAGTAAAGAGAAGTAAATAAATGCTCAGACACATAGAAAGAACTAGTATAGAACCCAAGATTTGAACCCAAGCAGTCTGAGAGTCTTCCTTTCAATCTAATTTCTTAATTCATTTCCAGGGAACTTTATGTGAAAATTTCTTTATGTAACATTCTTCACTAGTATGTGAATTATATGCTACTCCAAGACTAAAGATTACTAAAACCTAAAAGATTCTCAACACTCAAGAAGCCCTTAAGGACAGGGTTCATTCTTAGAATCATTTGCAGTAACCAAGCACATGCAATGGTTCTAAGTAATTTTTGATTAGTATTTTATCAAAGTAAAACAACAATATGGTTTAAAGAATTAAGCAGTTCTAACTATCTAGAATAAACATTATAATTTCCTGTTACCCTCATCTCAATCTTGGAAGAAGAAACCTTCTTCTGGATCTTGCTTCTGTCTTTCCAAATACTATGCTTATATTGCTATCTCTCAGTGGGTATCTGGAGATTGGTATTTATAAAATTTTGCATTTTGGCAGGTGAAGATTTTAGCTTTTCTACTCTCTACCTTTCCTACCTCTATTCTCAAAATGCTGTACTACAATCTTTGCTTAATGCCATATTCAGTGTTTTAATTATCATAACCATGTAAATATGGCTCACTATTGAGTCATAATGTACTACGATAACTCTTTCTTCTTAGTCCTTTTGTTTTTCCTAGAATTAGGATTGCTCATTTTTTTTGAAAACCCCAACTTTTATTTTAAAAAACAGCCGGATAAACCGGCAAAAGCCAGTTTGTTGAAAATTCAAGATCGTATAAAAATGCTTCCAGGACATAGTAGCATTTACATGTTCACTTCATCTCCATTCAGATGAATTTCAGCTTCCAAAAGGCACACTGCTCAAAAGCACTCATTCTTCATTTTGCCAACTTTGCTCAAGAGGTACTAAAACAATGGATGGAGTTCTTTAAAATTTACTTTGAAAGAACAGATGATGCTGGAATTCTGGACCTGAGGATCTCTAGTATTTGAACAAATCCACAGATGGAACTGAAGGTAGGTGAAGACTTCAGTTTTGGTTATTTCCAACTTTTCTGTGAGGACATACATTTCACTAAAGCTTAGGCTTGTAGCCACACATCCTTTTGTATGTATTTTCAATGTTTAATGGTTGAAAATCTAGCTAACCAGTAACCCAAACTGCTGAATTAGCCATAATTCAGAGGCTCACATGGGGAAGCCACAGGGACCTGGCTCTCATTCACCCCCTAGCCATCTCTTGGTAATGACTTCCATTTCTAGAGACTGGGGAAGCTTTGTGAGCAGCAACTAATCTACTCTAACAGTCCTCCTTGTGCTTGATGCCAGATTTCTTCCTGTGCCTACCTAAGCAATCCCCAATGTAAAACCACTTTTAGCTTAAACAAACAAAACAACAGAACATGGCCAACTTCTAAAATCCTTTAAGCATTGCTCATTTTTATTGCTTAAGGGTCACTGAATCTTTTGCCAAGACATCCCACATCCTCCAATAGATCTGAAACTTCTCTAAACCTAGTATTCATACAATCAGAATTGTCAGAAAAATGTCAATTTCATTTTTAAAAAATCTTTTGTAGATATTTCTTCTGGAGTCACTTTCTTACCGCTCCAAATTGTACTAGTATCTTTTATCAAGGCCTGCAGTACAGATGTCAGGTTTTTCTTTGACCTCATCTTTGGAATTATCTTAATAACTCTTTTGTGATAGATCCTCTGTTCCCTAGATTCAAAGCTTACCCTTTCGTACTTTCTCATTACTTTTGAAGAGCATCCTACATCAGATGCCCACAGAACAGTGATGAAAGAAAACTTTTTGAGACACTGAATAACTCAAAACATCTTTATTCTACCTTCTTACTCAATTTATGAATCTATATTTAGTCATACCATTTATTAGAATAAAAGAATAAAAAATGAATAAATAAAATATCATTTCTCTATGAATTCTGAAGACACTGGATCCAATTATCTTCTAGCTTCAGTGTGAATGTTGAAGTTTCATGCCAAGCTGACTTTCAATTCTTTATATGAAACGTTCTCACTATTAACATCTGGAAAATTTCAGAATCTTCTTTTTTTCATATAAAACTACTTATTGAGAATCTTCTTTTTATAACCAATATTTTGACAAAAAAATGACTGAGAAAAAGGAAAAAAAATAACTATATGCCACAGAGTAGTTCCTTTTTATTCCCTTTTTTTTTTTTTTTTTTTTTTTGGTGGACACTTTTGGTGTCTTATTTACTTCAGTTCTGTGATTTCTTTTTTCCTATATTATTTCTTTGGTAATTTCCCATTATTTTGTCTGTTGTCTCTTTTTGGAATAGTATTAGAAGAATATTGGACTGCCTGACTCACTCAATTTTCTTATATGCTCCCCACTATCATCTGTTCCTATCTCCCTAGTTTCCAAGAGAATTACAGAATTTATATCTTATAAAATTATACTGATGCTTATCTAATCATTAGTTTAATGTACAGATGTTTATCTAATCAATTTTTATCTAATCATTTGTTTAATTTCTAACATCCTTATCTTGTTCTCTAATTGTACTTTATATAGTTTTTGTAAAGCTTCTTCTGCTGTTATTCTGGGATTTCTCTGTGGCTACTAATTTTACTAATTTTATATATATATGTACTTTTTTCTTTTTTTTCTTTTTTGAGGTGTTCTACTTTCTGCCATCTTGTTCATTCTGAGTTAGGTTGTTCTTTTTGTTTTTTGTTTTTAAGTTTATGTATTTGATCATTATCCATCCTAGAGAGGTTCTTCAACTGTGGTACCTGTTTGTATCTTATTTGGTACTTCCTAATATCAATATTTAGCTGTTTTTTCTCTGGAGTGGTTCAGTTCAGTCAAAAAAGGGATGCTCCTATATCTTTTATTGAAGATCACAAACCTCTGTGCCAGCTTTATAAAAACTCTTTCTGGAAGAAAAAGAGAGCTCAAGCCCCACAGGTCAGTAAGCACCATCCCACCTTCTGGAGATCTGAGAGTTGGGAGTGGCTAATTTAATTACTTCAGAGATTAGATCTCCTATCTCCTGAGATATAGGTTTATCCACTTAACTATGAATAATGGACGGGGCAATCTTGGGTTCTTCTTCATCTATATCCAAACTTTTTAATCTATATCACTTTGAAGCCTATATACCATCAACCTCAAGTAACCTTTTTTCAGTAATCAATGCCTTCAAATTGAAAGTCTTCCAAGAGTTCTGTGGAATATGTCAGCTTCCACCTTGTTAGCATTTCCCTCATCTACTATGGAGATTTGACATTTTCTTCTGCCCTGTTTATTCCAATACCATGCACTCAACTCCTTATCTTTTTATATTGTTATTTAGAGATACTGATTTATCTTAGATTCATTAAGGCCGGAATATAGATCTCTGTTTCATGTACTTCAAAGGGCCTAAATATTTCTCTACTACCTTAAAACTAAAAGCCTGCTAACTATAAGATGGCTTCTATAAATGAATACACAGATTAATAAGCCATTAAAAATATCAGTAGAACAGTTGGTCTGTTGCTCACTGTATATGTGCCTCAAATACTTGTTGGACCTGAATATAAAGCCACAATAAGGCACTAGAATCAGCTTGATTATATTTTCCCTTTCCAGTAACTTCTCTCCTTTCTAATTTTATGGACGATGCTGACATTGACCAGCGGGTGTGGAAAACTCCAGTGGGAAATTTTAAATAAAGGAAATTGATGGCTAAATAAACATAGTACTTAAATTTAAATATATCTAAGAGCTCGGCTATTATTCTTAAGTACCTCAGCCATCTCCCTTAAGTCTATCCACCTAATTATTCCGAATGTAAGGAGATGCCACTGCTTAGTCCACTATCTTCAGTGGATAAGTGAGTATATTTATAAATACAAAAGTGTTATTTTACAATCCATATCACATTCTCAGGAATTTACTCAAAAAATCTGGTTGACTCAAGCAATGATATTTGCTAACTAACTACAATTGCTGATTGGCTAGCCCTTCATAACAGAATTTTGTGTTAGGTTTCTCAAAATTTGAGAAAGATAAAGTACCTATAATAATTTTGTGTGGTGTATTATGAAAACAGTCAAGTATTATGAAAAGCAAAATACAATGAAAAAAGCAAAATACTTTGTAATTGATTATATAAAACAATTTGATTTTTATAATTAATAACATAAAACAATAATTAACAAATGAAAACTATAATATGAACACAATATTTAGGAACTACTCAGGTTTGGAGAGTCCAAAGTAAGTAAATGTTAAAACTTTATAGGCACATATAGAGCTCAAACATGCTCTTCAATGTTTTTAAATTTCAGTAACTTTACTGTAACTAACATTGTAGTATACATAATTGGTCATTTAATGTTGAATTCTCTAAAATATCACCACACTGCCTGTTAATAAGTCAAAACCACTTTTTAGAACACATGGTAAATGAGAAAACTATTTTGACAGAATCTTACCAGTTTCTTAGAAGGGGAAAGTCGTAAGTTAGGTATTTACAAATATCTGGGGTCTGAATTCAGATGTTTTAGGGCAAGTTCTTCAAGGCAGGAAAATGACTATGATAAGGCAAAATTTTAAGATAATAGTTAAGACTTGATAGATGTATCTAGGCAAGTTCCTTTAAATGATCTTTGTTAAGTAAACTGGTATTCAACAAATAAACATGTTGCTCATGGAAAATAAACTATTGTCTCAGATAAACTGATTTTCAAGACATTCTGGAATAAAATAATATTTGTATATAGTTTTACATTTCTTTTTTTTTTAAGATTTTATTTATTTATTTGGCAGACAGAGATCACAAGTAGGCAGAGAGGCAGGCAGAGAGAGGAGGAAGCAGGCTCCCTGCTGAGCAGAGAGCCTGATGTGGGGCTCGATCCCTCGATCCTGGGACCCTGGGATCACGACCTGAGCTGAGAGCAGTGGCTTTAACCCACTGAGTTACCCAGGCGCCCCTATAGTTTTACATTTCTTAGGCAAAGTTTTCTTGAAAAACACAATTAAGGAAACATAGCCTAAATGGTCTAAATTCATTTCTTTCCTGGAAAAATCTTCCTGAATATAAACTAAGTAATGGTGACACAGGAGGTTTCAGTTATACTTCTCTTTAAAACAATGTACTTTTGGAGGGGGGAGTCAAGATGGCGGGGAAGTAGGAGGAGGCACCATTTCAACCTGTACCCTAAAGTGAGCTGATTACCTACCAAAGAACTCCGACCACCCATGAAATCAGCCTGAGATCAGAATTATACACGTCTGGATCTCTACAGGAGCAGAAGACGCCAGTGGCAGGTAAAGCAGACTGGGAACGTCCGACTGATATCGGAAGATAAACAAAAGGGGGAGGGAGCCACCAGAGGTGACCGATCAGAAAGTAACACCCCAACACGAGAGTGCTCTGCGTCTGGGGACCAGCATTAACTTGGAGTCTGGTTGAAAGCACTCAAAAAACAAACAGCAAAGGATCGCGGGGGGTAATAGTGGGAACCTGGGCAGTTAGGGTCAGGGACCTAAGTCCCCGGACCCAGGACAGCCTCCCCTGGCGCGGAGCCAGAGAGAGTGCGGCGGAGAAATCAGGTCTCCTCCCTGAGCCGCCAGTGCACCTGACCCGCCAGCGCGCCCGAGAACGAGTGGGGTCTGGCTCCCGTGAGGGGCTGGGAGCCTGGCCAGACGGCAATCCTGAAACGCGCGCGTCCCACACCCTCCCTTGGGATAGGTGCTCATAGGCGCTAGCCTGGAGCTCTGGCAGCCAGAAAAACCAGACATTCCCAGCCCGGGACAGCGGGAAAATCTCAGTGTGCGATCTCTGCTCAGAACCTCTCTGGCGGTCTGGAGCTGCCTAGACAGCCACCGCTGCCCTGGTTTTGGGTACAACGAGGAGCTCCTGCATCCCCAGGGACAGTGACTCAGAACCGACTCTGCCAGCAGCTTTTGCAAAACAGTCTGAGGCTTCTCTCTGAGAGGGAGGTTGGGGTGCTGTTTGCTCTCCTCTAAACCTCCAAAAACCATCAAAAGCTGTCAAGGCGAGAGAAAGCAGATGAAAGAACATAAAAACCCCCAGAGAACAAAAGGCTGAAAAAAACAGTTTCCTCAGAGCTCACCCCCTTGAGGGGAGCTAGAGGACCTAACTCAGGGAACATCATTGTCTGAAAACCCACGTGGCAGGCCCCTCCCCCAGAAAACCAACCAGGAAGGAAGAAAAAAAAAAAAAAAGACTACAAGAGAACAATCACCACTACTTCATAAATACAACTTTTATTTTTAACTCTTTACCAATATTCTGGTTCTTTTTTTTTTATACATACAGATAATTTTTTAACCTATTTACCATCACACCGAGATGTCCAGTACATCAAATTCTTTAATAACCTTCTAACCTGAACTTTTTGATACATACACCCGTGTTTTTCTTTTGTTTTTCTATTTTTTTAATTCTTTTTTAATTTTAACTTAGTTTAGTCTAGTTTATTCTTTTTTAATTTTTATTTTCTACTATACATATAGAGTTAAACTTCAAGGTAATCCCCTTTCCCCAATCAATGCTACCCCTATAGGCAAACCAGGTTCTAATCCCCCTGTAACTTAGGAAAGTTGAGTCCCTTAACAAAAACATCAAGATACCTTCAGGAAGAATCAAAATAACCTTCCTCACCCACACTGAGAATCTATAACCATTCTCCCAATTTTTCCTTCTGTCAGTGTTTCTGTGAATTTGTGTTTGTCCTAATAATATATAAACCTTATACTTGGGGTTCTTTCTGATGAGGTTCTTCCCTTTTTTTTTTTTTTTTTGCTTATATATACATATTTTTTTCTCTTGTCATATACTTTTATCACTCTTTTTGTCTGTCTGTTTTTGTTTGTATACTCCACAAATCTTACCTTGTGGCCCATTTGGGCTGAGCCTTCTCTTTTATCTTCCCTTTTTTTCCTATCTCTCTCTCTCTTTTTTTTTTCCTTTTTTCTTTCCCCCTTTTTTTTCTTTCTTCTTCTCTATTTCTTTTTCTTCTCGTTTTTCTCTCATTTGGGTGGGGAATCCTGATTGCACAGAAGCGTTCCAGGGTGCACATTGACTGCACCACAATCGATAAGTCCAGCTGCATCTGTTTAGTCATCTCTTACCAAAATGACTAGAGGAGGAATACCCAACAGAAGAAAAATACAGAGGATGGGCCTTCTGCAACAGAGCTAATGGCTATCGACATAGACAATATGTCAGAAAAGGAATTCAGACTAACAATTATCCAGGCAATAGCTAGGTTGGAGAAAGCCATGGATGACCAAACAGAATTGATTAGGGCAGAACTGAAAGCCACCAGGGATGATGTTCAAAATGCTCTCAACGAGTTCCAATCCAATCTAAATTCTCTAAAAACTAGGGTAACTGAGACAGAAGATAGAATTAGTGATCTGGAGGACAAACAGATAGAGAGAAAGGATCAGGAGGAAGCCTGGAACAAACAGCTCAGAAGCCACGAAAACAGAATCAGGGAAATAAACGATGCCATGAAACGTTCCAACGTCAGAATTATTGGAATCCCTGAAGGGGAAGAAAAAGAAAGAAGTCTAGGGGCACCTGGGTGGCTCAGTGGGTTAAAACCTCTGCCTTCGGCTCAGGTCATGATCCCAGGGTTCTGGGATCGAGCCCCGCATCGGGCTCTCTGCTCCGCGGGGAGCCTGCTTTCTCCTCTCTCTCTGCCTGCCTCTCTGCCTAGTTGTGATTTCTCTCTGTCAAATAAATAAAATATTAAAAAAAAAGAAAGAAAGAAAGAAGTCTAGAAGATATAGTGGAAGAAGTTGTCTATGAAAATTTTCCCAATCTCACGAATGGAAACAACGTTCATGTACTAGAGGCAGAAAGATTTCCTCCCAAGATTTTAGATTCTCGAAAGTCCTCACGGCACCTTATCGTTAGAATGGGGAATTTTGTTTCAAGAGAGACCCTCTTAAAAGCAGCTAGGACAAAGAAGCTTCTTACATACAGAGGAAAGCCCATTAGAATAACGTCAGACCTTTCCACAGAGACCTGGAAAGCCAGGAAGGGCTGGCAAAATATATTCAGAGTACTAAATGAGAAGAACATGCAACCAAGAATACTCTATCCAGCAAGACTGACATTTAAAATGGATGGAGAGATAAAGAGTTTCCAAGACCGGCAAGGCTTAAAAGACTATGCAACCACCAAGCCGACACTGCAGGAAATATTAAGGGGGGTCCTATAAGAGAGAAAAAATCCCAAGAATATCATTGAACAGAAATATAGAAACAATCTATAGACAGAAAGACTTCAAAGGCAACACGATGTCAATAAAAACCTATCTCTCAATAATCACTCTCAATGTGAATGGCCTAAATGCGCCCATAAAACGACACAGGGCTGCAGATTGGATAAAACGACAGGACCCATCCATATGTTGTCTACAAGAGACCCATTTTGAACCTAAGGATACACCCAGACTGAAAGTGAAGGGATGGAGAAGCATCTTTCATGCCAATGGGCCTCAAAAGAAGGCCGGAGTAGCGATTCTCATATCAGATAAATTAGATTTTAAACTAAAGACTGTAGTCAGAGATACAGAAGGACACTACATAAATCTTAAAGGGACTATCCGCCAAGACGATCTAACAATTGTGAATATCTATGCCCCCAATATGGGAGCACCCAATTACATAAGAAAACTATTAATCAAGATAAAGAGTCATATTGATACGAATACAATAATAGGAGATCTTAATACGCCTCTCTCAGAAATATACAGATCATCGAAGCAGAAAATTAATAAAGAAATAAGAGCATTGAATGAAACATTGGACCAGATGGACCTCATCGACGTATACAGAACATTCCACCCTAAAACAACAGAATATTCATTCTTCTCAAGTGCACATGGAACCTTCTCCAGAATAGACCACATACTGGGTCACAAAGCAGGACTCAACCGATACCAAAAGACTGATATTATTCCCTGCATATTCTCCGATCACAATGCTTTGAAACTGGAGCTCAATCACAAGGAAAAGTTCAGAAGGAACTCAAACACCTGGAAGCTAAAGACCACCTTGCTTAAGAATGCTTGGATCAACCAGGAGATCAAAGACGAACTTAAACAATTCATGGAAACCAATGAGAATGAAGACACCTCGGTCCAAAACCTATGGGATACAGCAAAGGCTGTTCTAAGGGGGAAATACATAGCCATCCAAGCCTCCCTCAAAAACATTGAAAAATCCAGAATACACCAGCTGTCTCTACACTTTAAAGAACTGGAGAATCAACAACAAATCAAACCAACTCCACATGCAAGAAGGGAAATAATCAAGATTAGAGCAGAGATCAATGAGGTAGAAACGAGAGATACAGTAGAACATATCAATGAAACTAGAAGCTGGTTTTTTGAAAGAATCAATAAGATCGATAAACCATTGGCCACACTAATCCAAAAGAAAAGAGAGAAAGCCCAAATTAATAAAATTATGAATGAAAAGGGAGAGATCACAACGAACACCAAGGAAATAGAAACAATCATCAGAAATTATTACCAACAGTTATATGCCAATAAGCTAAGCAACCTAGATGAAATGGATGCATTCCTGGAAAGCTACAAACTCCCAAAATTGAACCAGGAAGAAATTGACAACCTGAATAGACCGATATCTAGTAATGAGATTGAAGCAGTGATCAAAAACCTCCCAAAAAACAAGAGCCCAGGACCTGACGGATTCCCTGGGGAATTCTACCAAACTTTCAAAGAAGAAATAACACCAATTCTCCTGAAGCTGTTCCAAAAAATTGAAGCAGAAGGAAAACTTCCAGACTCTTTTTATGAAGCCAGCATTACCCTGATCCCCAAACCAGGCAAAGACCCTAACAAAAAGGAGAATTTCAGACCAATATCACTGATGAATATGGATGCAAAGATTCTCAACAAGATCCTAGCAAACAGGATCCAGCAGCACATTAAAAAGATTATCCACCATGACCAGGTGGGATTCATCCCTGGGTTGCAAGGTTGGTTCAACATTCGCAAATCAATCAGTGTGATAGAACACATCAATAAGAGAAGAGAGAAGAACCACATGGTCCTCTCAATTGATGCAGAAAAAGCATTTGACAAAATCCAGCATCCGTTCCTGATGAAAACGCTTCAAAGTATAGGGATAGAGGGAACATTCCTGAACTTCATAAAATCTATCTATGAAAGACCCACAGCAAATATCATCCTCAATGGGAAAAAGCTTGCAGCCTTCCCATTGAGATCAGGAACACGACAAGGATGCCCACTCTCAACACTCTTGTTCAACATAGTATTAGAAGTTCTAGCAACAGCAATCAGACAACAAAGAGAAATAAAAGGTATCCAAATTGGCAAGGAAGAAGTCAAACTCTCTCTCTTCGCAGATGACATGATTCTTTATATGGAAAACCCCAAAGACTCCACCCCCAAACTACTAGAACTCATACAGCAATTCAGTAACGTGGCAGATACAAAGTCAATGTACAGAAATCAGTGGCTTTCTTATACACCAACAATGAAAATACAGAAAGGGAAATTAGAGAATCGATTCCATTTACTATAGCACCATGAACCATAAGATACCTGGGCATAAACCTAACCAAAGAGGTAAAGGACCTGTACTCGAGGAACTACAGAACACTCATGAAAGAAATTGAAGAAGACACAAAAAGATGGAAGACTGTTCCATGCTCTTGGATTGGAAGAATAAACATTGTTAAAATGTCTATACTGCCTAGAGCAATCTATACTTTTAATGCCATTCCGATCAAAATTCCACCAGTATTTTTCAAAGAGCTGGAGCAAATAATCCTAAAATTTGTATGGAGCCAGAAGAGACCCCGAATTGCTAAGGAAATGTTGAAAAACAAAAACAAAACTGGCGGCATCACGTTACCCGATTTCAAGATTTACTACAAAGCTGTGATCACCAAGACAGCGTGGTACTGGCATAAAAACAGACACATAGACCAGTGGAACAGAGTGGAGAGCCCAGATATGGACCCTCAACTCTATGGTCAAATAATCTTCGACAAAACAGGAAAAAATATTCAATGGAAAAAAGACAGTCTCTTCAATAAATGGTGCTGGGAAAACTGGACAGCGATATGTAGAAGAATGAAACTCGACCATTCTCTTACACCGTACACAAAGATAAACTCGAAATGGATAAAAGACCTCAACGTGCGACAGGAATCTATCAGAATCCTAGAGGAGAACATAGGCAGTAACCTCTTCGATATCAGCCACAGCAACTTCTTTCAAGATATGTCTCCAAAGGCCAAGGAAACAAAAGCAAAAATGAACTTTTGGGACTTCATCAAGATCAAAAGCTTCTGCACAGCAAAGGAAACAGTCAACAAAACAAAGAGGCAACCCACGGAATGGGAGAAGATATTTGCAAATGACAGTACAGACAAAAGGTTGATATCCAGGATCTATAAAGAACTTCTCAAACTCAACACACACAAAACAGATAATCATATCAAAAAATGGGCAGAAGATATGAACAGACACTTCTCCAATGAAGACATACAAATGGCTATCAGACACATGAAAAAATGTTCATCATCACTAGCCATCAGGGAGATTCAAATTAAAACAACATTGAGATACCACCTAACACCAGTTAGAATGGCCAAAATTAGCAAGACAGGAAACAACGTGTGTTGGAGAGGATGTGGAGAAAGGGGAACCCTCTTACACTGTTGGTGGGAATGCAAGTTAGTGCAGCCACTTTGGAGAACAGTGTGGAGATTCCTGAAGAAATTAAAAATAGAGCTTCCCTATGACCCTGCAATTGCACTGCTGGGTATTTACCCCAAAGATACAGATGTAGTGAAAAGAAGGGCCATTTGTACCCCAATGTTTATTGCAGCAATGGCTACGGTCGCCAAACTGTGGAAAGAACCAAGATGCCCTTCAACGGATGAATGGATAAGGAAGATGTGGTCCATATACACAATGGAGTATTATGCCTCCATCAGAAAGGACGAATACCCAACTTTTGTAGCAACATGGATGGGACTGGAAGAAATTACGCTGAGCGAAATAAGTCAAGCAGAGAGAGTCAAGTATCATACGGTCTCACTTATTTGTGGAGCATAACAAATAACATGGAGGACATGGGGAGATGGAGAGGAGAGGGAGTTGAGGGAAACTGGAAGGGGAGATGAACCATGAGAGACTATGGACTCTGAAAAACAACCAGAGGGTTATGAAGGGGCGGCAGGGGGGTGGGGGGGGTGGGAGGTTGAGGAACCAGGTGGTGGGTAATAGGGAGGGCACGTACTGCATGGAGCACTGGGTGTGATGCCAAAACAATGAACACTGTTATGCTGTAAATAAACAAATAAAAATAAATATTAAAAAAAAACAAAAAAAAACAATGTACTTTTGGACTGGATGGATAGAGCTTATCCCAAGCTCTAACAGATACATTCTGATTTTTCTCTATTACTCTGATGCCCTTTGGGCCAAAGAATAGAGAGGGAGGAGTGGCATCAGCAAAATGGCACCTCCAGGCCTCACTCTTTTAACTGGCATGCTGAAATCCAAGGAAAACTATAAGAAGCAACTTCATCAGAACCCTGCAAAGGAGTCAAAGGTTTACAGCACGCAAGCAGATATTGATGTTAAAATAGTAGAAAAGCTTTGTGGAATTTTTACTTATACTTGTTCCATGTCCTTATGGGTATGACATCACTCTTGTAGGGGGAAACCTATGTTCCCAGTGTGGAAATGACTCCTCATCTGGCAACAGTAGAGAAGACCTTAATCACAAATTATCACATATGTCCACTCTAAGGTGTCTATGGGTTATCTGAATGACTGATACAAGGAATTCATCTTTGTTTAACCTAGCTCAGAAGTAAGGCTGGAAAAGTAGTAGGGATTCATAAAAAACAGTGGAAGGTGAACTAACAAACCACAGATATCTGGGACAAAGGATTATGGTTAAAACATACAATAGCCTACCTGAAGTCCAGAAGAAAAAGCTAGGAAGAAGGTCTTTGAGAAATTAGGAAGCTGCATGCATGGGAAGTTAGAATTCAATTTGAAAGTTTTCCCAGGGTAAGATGGATGCTCAGAAAAGACTGGAGAAGAACTTTAACTCTTACAATAAGCTGGACCTTAGGCTAAGTGCAAGCCTGACTAAATGATGAGAGAGTACCTTAACAGAGAACAAAGATGAAATGACTATATCAGGTATTTTGACCTTTTGTTTGTTTTGGTTCTTAACACAATTTAAACAATATTTGGTTTAGCATTTAACACAACCACTGCCAAAACACCTGAACACAACCTAAGAAAAAGAGACAATAGTGATCACATACAACAAGTAATACAGTCATTTCAAATATAGTTTGGGAAAATCAGTAAATGGACTACTATAAACATCAGCAATTTTTAAAAACAAAGCAAAATAAAACAGAAAACTAGGCAATGAGAATTTTTATATCTAGAGTTATGACATCATAACATTCAAATGTCTACAGAAAATAAAAACAAACCAAAAAACTAGTACATCTATGGCCAACTGATTTTCAACAAGGATGTCAAGACTATTCAATGAAGAAAGAATAGTCTTTTCAAAAAAGCTGTGCTGATAAAACTGTATATTTTCATGTAAAAGTGACCATATATAAGAATGAACACAAAATAGATCTAAATGTAGGCATTATCAACTCCTGGGGAATGAAAAGGCTAAATCTCTATAACCCTGGATTTGGTGAAGGAGTCTTAGATATTACACCTAAAACATAAGCAACCAAAGGAGGACACTGTATATAAACAGGAATTCATTAAAAAGCGTTTTTAATCTCACAAAACAAACTGGGGGTTGCTGGGGGGAGGTGGGATTGGGAGAGGGGGAGTGGGCTATGGACATTGGGGAGGGGAGGCGAACCATAAGAGACTATGGACTCTGAAAAACAACCTGAGGGTTTTGAAGGGTCAGGGGTGGGAGGTTGGGGGAACAGGTGGTGGGTGATGGGGAGGGCACGTTTTGCATGGAGTACTGGGTGTTGTGCAAAAAGAATGAATACTGTTACGCTGAAAAAAAAAATAAATAAAAAGGGAAAAAAAAAAAGCGTTTTTAAAAAGTTTGTGGTTCAAATAATACCATCAAGGCAGTGAAAACAGACCTCCCAAAAGAAAGAAAATATTTGGAACTTTGTCTTAAAATTGGGACAGGATATTGTCAAAACTGGGAAAAATACAGTTTTAGAACCATCCTTTGCTACCTGTAAGGATTTATTCACTTCATTTTGCCCTTCTGGGCTAGAGTTTCCTCAAAACTATTGCCCCTTCTAACCTAATATTTTATCACTTTGTAATTGTGTGTAATTGTAATTAACTATTAATTAATTGTAATTAATTAATTAATTGTAATTGTAATTAAAAATTAAAAATTGTGTGTAATTGTAATTAAAATATCATTTTGATGTTTTTCTGCGTGTTACTTTTGGGTGGTGATGTTAAATCTCCTACTTCTTTATTCTGCTGATTATATCTCATAATGGATCACAATTTTTGTTGTAATCTTCATGTAAGCTCATCTTTAGTAGGTTCTTCCCCACCAACCCCCTTGGGAGTACTAGTGTATCAGCAACATTTTACCACTTGGAATAATTTCTTTGTTGCTAAATCTTGAGATTGCTTTTCTTCCTTTCCTTGTTCCTTTCCTTATTCCTTCCTTATCCTTTCCCTTCTCTTCCCTATCCTTTCCCTCCTTCCCTTCCTTCTCGTTTTTATATGGACAATGTCATCTAAATTACCTGCTTTTGTTATATTTTATCCAGAATTTTTAATTTAATTTTTTATTAATTAAATTAATTAAAATTAATCATAAATATAATAAAATTAATACTTTTATTTCATTTAATTTTAATACAGTTGGGAGAGGGTGGATAATTTCATATCAGTTCAGCTTCCATATTACCAAAAGCTCATTTGTAAACTATATATTATCATGGGAGCTTAGGTTTGCATTTGTATTGGGGAATAGATTGTTTATAGCTAAATCAACTTTTTTTTTCATCAAAACTAGATTACATTATAAAATTTAATCTATTCTATTTAAATTAGAAGATTTTAAAATAAGCCAGGAAAGCTATTTTTTCATGATACTTTGACTATCTTTAGTCACTTACAATTTAGCATGTAATTTTTAAAAAGATTTTATTCATTTATTTGAGAGAGCTAGTGAGAGAGAGAGAGAGCACACACAAGCTGTGGGGAGGGGAGCAGGAGAGGGAGAAGCAGACTCTCCACTGATCAGGGAACCTGAAGTGGGGCTCAATCCCAGGACCCTGGGACCACGACCAGAGCTAAAGTAGACATTTAACTGGCTGAGCCACCCAGGTGCCCCTCACATGTAATTTTTATTAAAATCCAAACATTTTTAAAAATCTAAATATTGTTAAGAAAATTCACAATACCAGGATACATGATGTAATGAGAACTGGGTATTACATAAGATTGATGAATCACTGACCTCTACCTCTGAAACTAATAACACATTGTATGGTCATTATTTGAATTTAAATTTAAAACATCTGTTAAAATGTAAGAAAAAGAGGAAGAAAATTCACAACCCCATTTAAGGGTACATATTTTCATTTAGTTATATAATATATTTTCTTGTCAAATGTGGTTTTTTCATATCATTAAATAGGTTTTCATTTCAACATAAAGCATTTTCTGAAAATCATCAACATGTGTAAATGGCAATAGTTCCCCTTAAGGTTTAAAAATAATTACACTAAAGGACCAATTTTGACTGACTTTCAGAAATTCAAGAGTTCAGAAAATAAAGTAGGTCAAGTGTTACTCATACTTTTGCACTTGGCAAATGGGAGTAGCACTTGAGCATACTAATTTTTCACTGAGTTCTATGTTCTCAAATACACCCCATCATTACTTTTTGGTTTGTAATTAATAAACATTTGTCCTTCAGAACTTAGCTTAAACATTACTTCATATTGGGAAAATTCTATGACCCCTTAAATTGGGTTATGACACATATTTACACCTGATCATAGTATATATTATACTTCCTTGGACTTACATGTTTAACATCTTTTTTTCCACCATCCTGTAAGTTTTCTGAGGGCAGTAACTGTGTAATCTAGTTTCTTCTGTATCTTCAACTCTTACACTCTTTAAATCTGGAAGATGTTCAAGAAATAGGTACTGAATGTAAGAATGGATAAATAAACAGTTACATATTCAGAACTATTTCTACACATAATTTCAAGATGCAATATTAAAAGATTTAAAAAAGCATGTAATTAAATTAGAATAATTGCAACTTTCAAATATTGATCAAACATATTCTCTGTAACCATGAACTTGACTGACAGCAAAGACGTTACTAGTTTTAAATGCTCTAATCTACATTTTATTGTTCCAACGTTGTTCACCTTCTTTTGTGTTAAACTTTATGCTTGGATCTCAATTTCTTTTCATATAAAGTAAGGGCAATGCACTGAAATGATATCTCTAGGAGCATTTTGAAATTAATATACTAATTAATATACCAGGATTTTTATATTTGAGTTCCCTGTTTTCTACAATGTATCTTGTTACTTTCCTCCTAATATTCCAGGAGGAACTTTAGTACTTCTTTAGGAATTCCTGAATTCCAAATACTTAAAAAAAAAAAAAAAAGTAACAGCATTGTTTCTCTTATTCCAGGAAAAACATTTGTTTGATTTGACTGAAAAAACTTAATTCATTGATTCAGCTTCTTTGAGTACCTCTAAAGGACCTCCTATGCAGGCAGCAGAAAAGGATATCCTGATACTTTTAATATTTATTTTATAAGCTAGAGCTCTAAATCTCCGTTTTGCTATGAAATTTTACTACTCTGTCAAAGTTTCTCAGAAAGACATCAATTCTTTTCAATTTTGTAGACTTTATTTTGTCCCATCTTGTAACATTAAGACCGTTTCTGAATCTGTTTTCTATTATTTCCATTGTTGCAAGTTTTCAGCAATTTTCTAGTCTATTTATTTAAACATCCCTTTTGACTATAGCCAAAAGAAATACGATGTGGTAACCTATAAATTAGAATTTACTTAGAAAATATAACGATTTCCAACCAGGATTTTACTGGTATACTAATTTCTGTTGTAGCCTCAGATAATTGGGTTGTAAATATGCACATATCATTTAACTCCACCCCCCTTCCATGTTTAGTAATACTTTAAATTGCTTTTTCAGGGCCTGGTTTATTCATTTGATTAAATAAATCTGTAAGGTACAGTTGCAAACCACCAATGAATCTATGATATTACATTAAAAGAGAAAGAACAGAAAATTTCTGTTTTTGCACTCCTGGGAACCAATGTATTACTTCTGCAATATTCTTTGTAGTTAAAATTAATACCTGGACACTTCAGAGTTATTTAGTGCTATATAAATCAGCATTTGAATCTTATTAGTAATTCTATCCTTATTTTTTTTTAATTACAGTTGTTTCAGTATGGTACAAAATACTTCAAGTTTAATTTGAATATTGAAGAGTTTTATGGCAGCATTTTGGCTGTTTCTTAGGGTGAGTTCCATTTGGAATTGCAGTCTTAAGTTTCATAGGGCTTTTTAAGAAAGTGATTAACTATTTTGCTGTGGTGCTATATAATGTATGACTCCCATTATTTCAGTGTTACATGGAGTCTAGTGTTGGATTATTTTTCATTTAGTTCCAAGGCTCTTTTTACTATGCTGTTTCTTAATCTAAAAAAATAAAAATTAAAACAAATTAGTTTTAGTCATATATGAAATGTATGACCATATATGGATTTAAGAACTGAAAGCTGGAATGTTTAACTCTAAAATTTAGAGACATATAAAGAGTCTTAGCATTTTAAAGTTTAAAGGGACTTTAAAAATCATCTTGTTCAATCATAATACAATTTCACTTTGGGTCCCCTGTTTTGATATACCCTGTCAATCATATAAACTATATTTATGAACTAATCATTAATACACTTCCAAAATTTTATCCATTGAAGTTATATATGCCTAATATTCAGAAATTGTGATAGTATATAATAATTATTGAAACAAAGAATTTTATCCCAAAGCACACGAAACTTGATATTTTAGGTAAGGTTTGTGCTTCATTATTAAAAACGTAATTTGGGGGGTGCCTGGTGGCTCAGTATGTTAAAACCTCTGCCTTTGGCTCAGGTCATGATCCCAGAGTCCTGAGATCAAGCCCCCCATCAATCAAGCCCCTCACTGGGCTCTCTGTTCAGTGGGGAGCCTGCTTCCCTACTTCTCTCTCAGCCTGCCTCTCTGCCTACTTGTGATCTCTGTCAAATAAATAAATAAAATCTTTTTTCTAAAGTAATTTTTTTAATAATAAAAAAATTCTGCACCTATTACTACTCTCAAGAATTTCATTTCATAAAGAACAAAGGGCTAAAATAAGGAGTCTTCATTACCCATAGGTGTGTCATCCAGGTAATTGTTACCTTAGGAAACTCAGTCCAGAGGCCTGCATAAAACAAGGAATATCACAGAGATTCAAAGCTTGGGTCATTACTAGTATTTAAGTCCTTCATATTGTAGACTATTGTTTTATCCTCCAAATTTTGTGCAATGCCTGGCACATGATAGGCATCCAATGCAGGTTTCTTGAAAAACTGAATTAAACCACCAAAATAAAACAAAAAGAACTTTTGTATTGTGTTCTAATTGGAAATTGAGGTATCTGTGTTCCCACATTGGGAGTGGAAAAGGACAATCTTAGAAACCCAGATCAAAGGGAATTTAAAAATAATTTAGTCTGATGGCAGAGGAGGAGTCAAGATGGCGGAGAAGTAGCAGCCTGAGACTACATCAGGTAGCAGGAGATCAGCTCGATAGCTTATCTAAACATTGCAAACACCTACAAATCCAACGGGAGAGCGAAGAGAAGAACAGCAACTCTAGAAACAGAAAATCAACCACTTTCTGAAAGGTAGGACTGGCGGAGAAGTGAATCTAAAACGACGGGAAGATACACCGCGGGGGGAGGGGCCGGCTCCTGGCAAGCGGCGGAGGAACGGAGCACAAAATCAGGACTTTTAAAAGTCTGTTCCACTGAGGGACATTGCTCCAGAGGCTAAAAGATTAGGATTATTCCCTGCATATTTTGAGACCACAATGCTCTGAAGCTAGAACTCAATCACAAGAGGACAGCTGGAAAGAACCCAAATACATGGAGACTAAACAGCATCCTTCTAAAGAATGAATGGGTTAACCAGGAAATTAAAGAAGAATTGAAAAAATTCATGGAAACAAATGATAATGAAAACACAACAGTTCAAAATCTGTGGGACACAGCAAAGGCAGTCCTGAGAGGAAAATATATAGCGGTACAAGCCTTTCTCAAGAAACAAGAAAGGTCTCAAGTACACAACCTAACCCTACACGTAAAGGAGCTGGAGAAAGAACAAGAAAGAAACCCTAAACCCAGCAGGAGAAGAGAAATCATAAAGATCAGAGCAGAAATCAATGAAATAGAAACCAAAAAAACAATAGAAAAAAATCAATGAAACTAGGAGCTGGTTCTTTGAAAGAATCAATAAGATTGATAAACCCCTGGCCAGACTCATCAAAAAGAAAAGAGAAAGGACCCAAATCAATAAAATCATGAATGAAAGAGGAGAGATCACAACTAACACCAAAGAAATACAGACAATTATAAGAACATACTATGAGCAACTTTACGCCAACAAATTGGACAATCTGGAAGAAATGGATGCATTCCTAGAGACATATAAACTACCACAACTGAACCAGGAAGAAATAGAAAACCTGAACAGGCCCATAACCAGTAAGGAGATTGAAACAGTCATCAAAAATCTCCAAACAAACAAAAGCCCAGGGCCAGACGGCTTCCCAGGGGAATTCTACCAAACATTTAAAGAAGAACTCATTCCTATTCTCCTGAAACTGTTCCAAAAAATAGAAATGGAAGGAAAACTTCCAAACTCATTTTATGAGGCCAGCATCACCTTGATCCCAAAACCAGACAAGGATCCCACCAAAAAAGAGAACTACAGACCAATATCCTTGATGAACACAGACGCAAAAATTCTCGCCAAAATACTAGCCAATAGGATTCAACAGTACATTAAAAGGATTATTCACCACGATCAAGTGGGATTTATTCCAGGGCTGCAGGGTTGGTTCAACATCCGCAAATCAATCAATGTGATAGAACACATTAATAAAAGAAAGAACAAGAACCATATGATACTCTCAATAGATGCTGAAAAAGCATTTGACAAAGTACAGCATCCCTTCCTGATCAAAACTCTTCAAAGTGTAGGGATAGAGGGCACATACCTCAATATTATCAAAGCCATCTATGAAAAACCCACCGCAAATATCATTCTCAATGGAGAAAAACTGAAAGCTTTTCCGTTAAGGTCAGGAACACGGCAGGGATGTCCATTATCACCACTGCTATTCAACATAGTACTAGAAGTCCTAGCCTCAGCAATCAGACAACAAAAAGAAATTAAAGGCATCCAAATTGGTAAAGAAGAAGTCAAACTATCACTCTTCGCAGATGATATGATACTATATGTGGAAAACCCAAAAGACTCCACTCCAAAACTGCTAGAACTTGTTCAGGAATTCAGTAAAGTGTCAGGATATAAAATCAATGCACAGAAATCAGTTGCATTTCTGTACACCAACAACAAGACTGAAGAAAGAGAAATTAAGGAGTCAATCCCATTCACAATTGTACCCAAAACTATAAGATACCTAGGAATAAACCTAACCAAAGAGACTAAGAATCTATACACAGAAAATTATAAAGTACTCATGAAAGAAATTGAGGAAGACACAAAAAAATGGAAAAATGTTCCATGCTCCTGGATTAGAAGAATAAATATTGTGAAAATGTCTATGCTACCTAAAGCAATCTACACATTTAATGCAATCCCTATCAAAATACCATCCATTTTTTTCAAAGAAATGGAACAAATAATCCTAAAATTTATATGGAACCAGAAAAGACCTCGAATAGCCAAAGGAATATTGAAGAACAAAGCCAAAGTTGGTGGCATCACAATTCCGGACTTCAAGCTCTATTACAAAGCTGTCATCATCAAGACAGCATGGTACTGGCACAAAAACAGACACATAGATCAGTGGAACAGAATAGAGAGCCCAGAAATCGACCCTCAACTCTATGGTCAACTAATCTTCGACAAAGCAGGAAAGAATGTCCAATGGAAAAAAGACAGCCTCTTCAATAAATGGTGCTGGGAAAATTGGACAGCCACATGCAGAAAAATGAAATTGGACCACTTCCTTACACCACACACAAAAATAGACTCCAAATGGATGAAGGACCTCAATGTGAGAAAGGAATCCATCAAAATCCTTGAGGAGAACGCAGGCAGCAACCTCTTCGACCTCAGCCGTAGCAACATCTTCCTAGGAACAACGGCAAAGGCAAGGGAAGCAAGGGCAAAAATGAACTGTTGGGATTTCATCAAGATCAAAAGCTTTTGCACAGCAAAGGAAACAGTTAACAAAACCAAAAGACAACTGACAGAATGGGAGAAGATATTTGCAAACGACATATCAGATAAAGGGCTAGTATCCAAAATCTATAAGGAACTTAGCAAACTCAACACCCAAAGAACAAACAATCCAATCAAGAAATGGGCAGAGGACATGAACAGACATTTCTGCAAAGAAGACATCCAGATGGCCAACAGACACATGAAAAAGTGCTCCACGTCACTCGGCATCAGGGAAATACAAATCAAAACCACAATGAGATATCACCTCACACCAGTCAGAATGGCTAAAATGAACAAGTCAGGAAATGACAGATGCTGGCGAGGATGTGGAGAAAGGGGAACCCTCCTCCACTGTTGGTGGGAATGCAAGCTGGTGCAACCACTCTGGAAAACAGCATGGAGGTTCCTCAAAATGTTGAAAATAGAACTACCCTATGACCCAGCAATTGCACTACTGGGTATTTACCCTAAAGATACAAACATAGTGATCCGAAGGGGCACGTGTACCCGAAATTTTATAGCAGCAATGTCTACAATAGCCAGACTGTGGAAAGAACCTAGATGTCCATCAACAGATGAATGGATAAAGAAGATGTGGTATATATACACAATGGAATACTATGCAGCCATCAAAAGAAATGAAATCATGCCATTTGCGACGACATGGATGGAACTAGAGCGTATCATGCTTAGTGAAATAAGTCAATCGGAGAAAGACAACTATCATATGATCTCCCTGATATGAGGACATGGAGAAGCAACATGGGGGGGTAGGAGATAGGAGAAGAATAAATGAAACAAGATGGGATTGGGAGGGAGACAAACCATAAATGACTCTTAATCTCACAAAACAAACTGGGGGTTGCTGCGGGGAGGTGGGATTGGGGGAGGGGGAGCGGGCTATGGACATTGGGGAGGGGAAGTGAACCATAAGAGACTATGGACTCTGAAAAACAACCTGAGGGTTTTGAAGGGTCAGGGGTGGGAGGTTGGGGCAACCTGAGGGTTTTGAAGGGTCAGGGGTGGGAGGTTGGGGGAACAGGTGGTGGGTAATGGAGAGGGCACGTTTTGCATGGAGCACTGGGTGTTGTGCAAAAAGAATGAATACTGTTACGCTGAAAAAATAAATAAAATGAGGAAAAAAAAATAATTTAGTCTGACTTCCTCCTTTTTCAGTTCCAAGGTACTGACATCATGTGACGAAGATCAAAGAGTTGGCTAGCCAATGACATTGTCAGATATTGAACTCAATGCTTCCAGGTGGGATGGAAATAATTTTGCTGACTTCACTCTTTATCTACGGTCAAGGAAAACTGCTATATTCACACAAAAAGAAGGTAGAGTCCCCTACCTACGCATCAATGCCTAAAGATCATTGTTTTATACATTCTGCTTCTATTCAGTTCAGCTTCAAGCCATGAGAAAGGTTGTTAGCAATCCTGATAGAAAAGGTTACAGTTGAATTTCTTGATCATGGTATTTATAATGCTTCAAGTAATATCATTCAGCAGGCAGCTGAGGTGATATTGATTTTACTAAAGAGAAAAAATTCTCCATATAGCATTTCTGAATCATTTGTTGGCAGACTGACTATTAGTTATGGTCTGTATCTATTAGATCTAACTCTGGTCAAATGGCAATATACGTGCAGTGGTTGAATCCTATCACGGATGATGTGGGACATTTTTTAATGTAACAGAACTTATCTAGTTTGAGCCACAAAAGTGAAAATTGGATATCTATGTACTGAATCTTCCAGTCATGAAGAGGTATCTTTGGTGGGGATTTGAAGCTAAGAACATAAATGGTAGATCATTCTGCTAACTGCTAGTTGATATCACTTATGCTATTGTAGCCGAAAGACAGAGTAACTATAAATAGCTATTTTTAACCACGAACAAGGAAGGTCCTACTCAATCAAACTCAATTAGTAAGAAATGGAAAACTTCAGATATCCCCATCTCTGTGGTTCATTTCTCGTGTGTCTAAAAACATGCTTTACATCACATATGTATACCATAAGAGATGTTTCTCTGAAACTGTAATACTTTTTTTCCTCCAATCTCCTTGGTATTAAAGAATACAAAAATGTACACTGAGTATCAGCCATTCCACAACATTCCAGAAATGTGATTCTGAAAAAGTCATGTATTACCTCATTTGTCATATCAGAGGGGTGAAATATATGATCATAGGTACTTCAGTATCAATATCTGTATGTCAGATTCAATAAAACATCTTCAACCTAGTGAGTTAAAACTCACTTAACTGTTATAAAACCTTACACTAGTTATCTTCATTTTGTTGATATGGAAACTAAGGCTCTGCTAGAACTTGTTACTTAACTAAATTATGACAGAGCCACACTGAAGTCAGGTGGTTGTGCTTCCAAAGACCATACTGCTTTTACTATATACTACTGATGTCCTGGTGATAAAAGATACTCATGCTTTTGTAACTTTTTGAATGCATGCTGTGGAACGGTGTCCTTGGATATCTATGCCAAAATAAGCTAAATAACTCAGTGATTTTGTCTAATTTACAAATGGAAAATGGATTCAAAAACAAAAAAAAAAACATTTGCAAGGTTAAAAATCTAACAGAAGATAATGTCTATATATGCTCTCAAACCTTAGAGTTGTTTTCAAAATGCCTATGGGTGTGTGTGTGTGTGCGTTTGGGGGCTCTGAAGGCTTCTATGAGATAATCCTTGTTTCAAACAAGATTTCTCTGATTTCTAATTGCAAAATTATCTTGCTTTGGCAGGCTTCCTTAAGTTTTCCCTATGATCTCCATCACACAATGTCTCCTCAAAGAAATTACTTTAGAAAAATTGGGCTCACAATAATAGATAATGTTAGTTAGCATTAACAGTTCCATTTTGTTTTTAAATCAGCATCAATTTTCCCTTTATTTAAAGTTAAAAGAAAATAATATTTATGTAGTGTAAGTAGTGTTTAAAGCTTCCAAATCCAGGCTTTAATTATTAATGTCCCAATAGTCTTTTCAATTGACTTGAAGTTGTATAATTACCTAAAATTTATTTATGTATAATTAAGATTGTCAATTTTTAGTTTATTTTGTAATTAGATGATCTCTGATTGCACAAATGTATGCATGCAGACACACATTACTGTGGAATCCAAGTTAGACAGATCTGTAGTTTCAAAAAGGGATAATTTTACTATTCACAAATGCTACTGGCCTAAACTTTAGCAGGCCAGACCTACAAAACAGTCCAGGATTAGGGAGATTCTCAATCATAAAGAGAATCTCAGAACTAATCCAATTCTTACTGCCATACAAATCAGATATATATTCCTTTTATATGACCCAAGAGAAAGAAATATTAGATTCACTGATTATGTTGCAAGATGATTAATCTTTTGATTGATCTGACTGAAAGATACAACTGGAAAGTATTTTCAGAATCATGCAAAATGTTGGCATATCTGGAACTTATGTTCCTTTGAACATTCTCTTTCTAAGCAATATTTCTTTCTTTGTTTAGACATACAAGTGAGAACAGACAAAGTGTGATTCCACACCCACGGTATCATCCCTGGCAAGTTTCACTTTAAGTGCAACTGTCTATGAACGTGCAAAGAGAGTGAGAGTCTTACAGTCATATTATTCAAAGAAACCTGTATGACATTCAGAACATAGCAAATTGAAAGAAAAAAGACTGAATTTAAGACAACTTTAAAAAATGAACAAGACACATAGGTCCTTTCAATAGGGTTGTTGGAAACCTCTCTTTTCAATAATAACTGTACAGATAAAAGAAAAATATCTTAAAGAATACTGTTTTAATCTAAATGGAAAGACTGCAAAGCATGCAATTATAAGTGTGTAAAAAGTCAGGAAGTGAAAAAGCCAAAATAATGAGAGATTCTTGTAATATCTAGTGTCACAAAGTTGCAGTTCTGTCAGAAGTTTTAGTCTCAAGAGGTATCTTGGAAAGGAAAAAAAAAAGCCTCAGGAAATAATAACTAGAACTTGGCAAAGAAACCTCTTTTATGAGAAATGCCTGCAGGGCAGAAGTAATTGGAAGCAGAGGCTTCCTTTGCCCTGACAGGTGCCCCTTGGTTCCACCAGGAGTGGACTCCCTAAAAGACCCAAAATAGAGTATAATAAAAAATCATCTAGGGATGATCTCAGTATTGTATTTGGACAGAGGGAAAAGTGAAGAGAGACATTAACGTAAATGGACATTCAAACCATGTCCACCATGGAACTAGGAGACAATTATTGGGGTAGTTCAGGCCAAAACATACTTTAGCCTGAAGTATCTAGTGGGTACTTCCTTGGCACTGAGATAATTGTTTCCATGTCCCTCCCCATCCATTTTTTTTGCGTGCTGAGCTGGTTTGAGAAACATTAGTGTTTAGTGGAAGGAAACTTCTCTGCTGGTGGCAGTGCAAACAGTGCCTTTCAGAATTTATTTCATTACTGAAAAGTTCAACTCATAAGAGCATAACTAAAAATACAGAAAAATCAAGTGGAAAAGAATGTATGATATCAGCTACTACCCTTTCAGGACAAATGCTGTTTTAGCTGCCAAGACAGAACCAAAATTTTGAATCAAGTAAAACAAAAGTCTGAATACTTTTTATAATTTATTTTACAAAATTGGTATGAAAACTTTAATATTATATATTGAAGAAGTTTGAAATTGTCTATTTATCCATCCATCTATTCATCCATCCCAGGTAGATAGCTATGGAGAGAAAAACAGAGGATGATCCAAAGAGTTGTTTTATGAACATATTCACAGTAAGGAACATTGCCTATTTTTAAAAGGTAAGGTGATGTGAGATGTTGAAGAAAGCAACTGAGGTTCACTGAGGCTCATAATAATCTTATGACATGGAAATCACAAAAATTGTGTTTTACACTATTCATCTTAGAACTTTGCTACTCTAAAACTAACTTAGTAGAGTAATGCTTGAAAAATTTTACATGTGGGGTGGGTCAAAGGATAATCTGGAGAGGCTTTACTGTGACAGCATAGCTATGTTTGAAACTCTATTTCCCAGAACCCCTTTTGCTAGACGGTTACAGGTTAAATTTGGCCAAACGAGGAACTCATGTGAGATTTGGAAGGTGTGAGTGCAATTGTGACTATAGAAAGTAATAGCTTTCTATAGCTTATCCTACTCTGATGCAGTTCTTAGGCAATCTCTTTCTCATCATCCACTCTGAGTCTACTACTTTTCCCAGCTGAAGGTCTGTTGATCATAGTGGCCCCAGGTCTATCATCAGATGCTTGGCTGCATGATCAGGAGCCACAGCTTTCCATTGCTCTCTCTACCTTGCTTTCATTACATGTTATAGAGAAAAAAGTACTGATTAGGAAATCAGCAGGCCTCCATTCTTACACAGGATTTGCCATAGTTCCATGACCTTGGGCAATCACTTATTTTCTTTGTGCCTCAGTTTCCTCAGTTACATAATAAAGGGATTAGATCAGAGATACTCTCAGGCCTTTTACAGGTCTAAAAACTGATCTGTGTCTTTACTAGCCTTTTATTACAATTTTCCTTGTGCAGGAGGTGAAACAAGTAAATGATTTCATTACTTCCTTGGGTATGCATATATGCTTGGCCACAAAAAGCCTACGCCTCTTGAAATCGATTTAGTGTTCCATGTTTTACTTCCACTCTGATAGACAAAACACTCAAAATTCTGCTTTAAGAAACTTATTTTACTGTTTTGGTATTTTTTAAAAATCTATGAAAACAAAATTAATATAAGCAAATTCTTCCAAATAGGAAGGAAGTAATTACATTCTGAGCATAGGGAAACATTAATGTGGTGGTTTTCTATATTTTTAGTTATTTTCAAACAAATATAAATTATGCCACGGTTCATTCTGTATGTTCTGAATTAACATAGCAAAAAAAGAGTTCTAAGGAAAGATTTAGAATACAGACAGATTGGAACTACTTTCTCATTTGGAGTAAAGTTGAGAGATAAAAGTAAAAAAGAGATCCCAAAGTGTTCTTAAGAGTCAGGAAAGAAAGAAATCAATTGGAAAATCATTAAAATTAATTATCAATTTATTAATATAATAAACAAAACATTAAAATAATCTCTCAAAAATACTTCTAGAGCGATCTTGTATATTGTACTCTGTAATTGGTGAATAGTATCAAGGCCATTTTACATCAGTTTGACTGTAATAAGCTCACAAGACTTGAATCAAATAGTGCTCAGGCAAGTGATCCTTAGTTCAGCTCAAAGCTTAGTACAATGCTCTTTCACTTTATGTAATCATGATATTTAGCTTATCAGTTATTTCAAATAATTTAGGAAAAAATGAAATAGCTAACCATCCATTCATTCATTCGATGGTTATTATGGAATCACTTACTATGTACTGAACATGTGCAAGGGATTCACTTAATGCATTTTCCCATTTAATCTTTATAGGAACTAAACTAGGTAATATTATCTGCATTCTGCAGATGAAGAAATCAAGACTAAGAAAACTCAAGGAATTGCCAGGGAGCACAAACCTAGAGTACCAAAAAAAAATCTGAAGGTCAACGGGGCTGATTGCAAAATCTGTTCTTAACATCTATAGTATATTAGCTCTTATTTATAAGCACAAATAGCATTGAATAAGCACAAATAGCATTGAATTAACAGTTTATAAGTCTCCTACTCATGGAAGTAGAAAATGAGTCCACTGAAGTTAAGTGACTTGCCCTTGTAGTCAGAGGCTATGACGCATTCAAAATACTGGAGATACTTGTGTGTAGAAATAGATAAGAGTTCAACTGGGAAGGGCAGCATCAATTGTATACTCTCAAGTTCTCTTCTTTTAACCTCTATTATTTCAAATGACTAGCTTCTTGCTGTTTTGTATATAGTCTAAAAATGTTGCTAAATATAGAACTCTAATGAAAGGAATATTCCATCTAAAATCAGAAAGAGAAACTAGATAGCCCTTCATATTCTTTCAAAACAGCCAAATGATCTCTACACTTTCCTAAGTTTATTTTAAGTAAAAGTTCGTGACCATGTGTTTTTATTTTGTATTGGTATTATTATCAGTCATTTTTATTATTATGTATTAGGATGCTAACAACTTCTATTACTGTTAAAATTTTTTAGCAAGAAAAAATTGAATAAGTGGTTGCATTGATAATTCCTATTTTTTTAAAAGTACAATATACTATGGTATGATAATATATCCTGTTAAATTCCTAGTCGTGTCTGACACTTGTAAAACCTTTCAGGTTGAATCACATTTGAATCATTTGGGTTCAGTTTTAGCTAAATCTGGAAATTTTACAAACAGAAGATAAACATTAAAATTACATTTTAAATTTAATTCATTTAATAAGTATAATTTATTCTTTACCTCATTTTTTCTAATCATTAACATCTAATATAAATTAAAATCAGGATATTTTTTCTTTATAAAATTAGTATCATAAAGCCTTAATTACTTACAATATTACCACTCTATCCCTTTATCTCCACATGTCTCAAACCATTTGTTTTTTGGAATTATTGAATATATAGCATTTATCTAACTCACAAATCAACTGTGAAGTTTTTTTTTTGAACTGTGAACTTTTTTTGAGGGATTTTCTCTGATACCTCGAAAACATTCTAATTTCTACTCTGATAGTCTACTAAAAATATCCCCTCAATTGTTTAGAGGGAAATCACCTCAATAAAATAAGGGACATAAACAACAAGCCCTCAGCTAACGTCATACTTACTGGTGAAAACCTGAAAGCTCTTTCTCTAAGATCAAGAACAAGATAAGAACATTCACTTTTATCCACTGTTTTATTCATTAGAGTACTATAAGTCCTAGCCACAGCCATCAGACAAGAAAAAAGAAAGGCATTGAAGTTGGTAAAGAAGTAAAATCATCACTATTTGCAGATGACATGATACAACCTATAGAAAACCCTAAAGACTTAATCAAAAACTGTTAGAATAAATGAATTCAGTAAGGCTGCAGGATACAAAATAATATACATAAATCTGTTGTGCTTCTCTATACCAATAGCAAAGTAACAGAAAGAGAACTTGAGAAAAACAATCCCATTTACAATTGTATCCAAAATAAATAAATAAATAAAATACAGGCACTTGGGTGGCTCAGTTAGTTAAGCATCAGACTCTCGATTTTGGCTCAGGTCATGGCCTCAAGGATCTAGGATCAAGTGGTGTACAGGGCTCTGTGCTCAGTGGGGAGTTGGCTTCAGGATACTGTCTCTCTCCCTGCCATAACCCCCCCCCCGACTTGTACATGCATGCTCTCTTTCTCTGTCTTTCTCTTTCTAAAATAAATAAATGAATCTTAAAAAAATAAAATACAATACCTAGGAATAAAATTAGCCAAGGACATGAAAGACCTGTACACTGAAAATTATAAGACAATGATGAAAGAAACTGAAAAGGACATAAATGGATGGAAAGATATTCCATGCTCATGAACTAGAAGAATTAATACTGTTAAAATGTCATACTACTCAAAGCATACTACAGACTGAATGCAATCCCTATTAAAATGCCAACAGCATTTTTCACAAATCTGATCAATTAATATATTACAAAGAGGCAAGTGTATACATTGAGGAAAAGATATCCCTTCAAAAAATATGCAGGGAAAATTGGACAACTACATGCAAAATGGTGAAATTGGGCCACTTTCTTACGCCACACACAAAAAGAAACTCCAAGTGGGTTAAAGACCTAAATGTAGTACCTGAAATGATACAACTCTTCAAAGGAAACACAGGCAATAATCTCTCAGATATCAGCCTTAGAAAATTTTTCTGGATATCATCTCAGGCAAGAAAAACAAAAGCAAAAGTAAACTATTGGGACTACTTCAAACTAAAATATTCCAGCGCAGTGAAGGATACCATCAACAAAATGAAAAGGCAATCTACTGAATGGAAAAATAGTTGCAAATGATGTATTTGATAAGGTGCTAATATCCAAAATATATAAAGAACTCATATAACTCATCAACAAAAAACATAATCTGATTTTAAAATGGCTGAATATAAGTTTTTCCAAGGAATACATACAGATAGCCAATAAACATATGAAGAAATATTCAATATTACTAATCATCAATGAAATGCAAATCAAAACCACAATGAGTTATCACCTCACAACAGTCAGGATGGCTAGTAAGAAATAACAAGTTTTGGTGAGGAATGTAAATTGGTCAAGTCAATTTACATTCCTCACCAAAGGAATTGGTGAGCCAATATGGAACACAGTGTAGAAGTTCTTCAAAAAATTAAAAATAGAAATACCATTCAATCCATTAATTTCACTTTGGGGAATTCATCCAAAAAATGAAAATGCTAATAAAAAAGATATATGCACCCCTATGTTTATTGCAGCACTATTTACAACAGCCAAGATATAGAAGCAACCTAATAGATGAATGGATAAAGAAGATGTGGTATATATACAAAGGACTACTACTCGGCCATAAAAAAGACTGAAATCTTGCCATTTGCAACAACATGGATAGACCTAGAGGGTTTCATGTTAACTGAAGTGTCACGCAAAGAAAGACAAATATCATATGACCCCACTTACAATGTAGAATCTTAAAAAATGAACAAACAAAACAGATTCATAAATACAGAAGACAAATTGGAGGTTGTCAGAAGGGAAAGGGGTAGGGAAATGGGCAAAATAGATGAAGGGGACTAAGAGGTACAAGCTTCCAGTAAGAGCATAAATAAATCATGGAGATGAAAAGTATATAGTACAGAATGTAGTCTAATGTAGTAATAACATTTCATGATGACAGATGGTAACTACATTCATTGTGGTGAGCCATATGCAATGTATAGAATTGTTGATTCACCATGTTGTATACCTGAAACTAATATAACATTGCATGTCAACTATACTTCAATTTAAAAAAAAAGTCTCCAATTCATCATTTCTTTCTATATCCAAGCCCTCTGCAATGTGACTTTATAGCTCTTCTCACCATGAGTAGAATATGTTTTCCTACTTCTTGGATCCAGAATGGTATATGAATTGTTTTGTCAAATAAATGCATATGAAACTGTGCCAATTCCAAGGCCCTGCATGCTACTGCTCGCTCTCTTGATATGCTGCTATTACCATGAAAACAAGCTCTGGATAATCTGCTGGATAATGAAAGACACAAGGTCTAGTCATTGTGCCAAATGACAGCCAGCCAAGCATCAGACATGAATGAGGTCCATCCTAGGACACCTAGCCCCCAGTTCATATGCCAGCTGAGCACAGATGCATGAGTGGACCCTGCCAGGATGATCCCAGCCTGGCCCAGATCAGTAGAACCAACCCAGCTTACCCACAGATGTAAGAGCAATGATATATAGATATTAATTTGAACTATTAACATTAAGGATGGTTTCTTATACAATAATATATGATAGATCTTCCTTTGTTGATGCCAGGCACACACTCCTCCTTCCTCGCAATTAACATTCCTTACATGTGATTTCAATCTCTGATCATTTCAGCACATCTTGAATACCCAAACTGTTGTAAACACATTATAAGAAGAGCCATGTGTAGAGGCAGCAGCAAGAGGAGGAGAGGGAGGAGGAGGAGGAGAGAGAGCAGAGCCATGTTGTAGCTCTTGTTAAGCACTTTACTTTTTCATATTTTTAATCCTCCATAAAGTACCTATAAGAGATTTCACAAGGTAAAGGAAAGAATTGTGGACTAAGCACCCATCAGGCTAACTGCTAGTGCAGGTTGTTTCACATAAGTGACCTTAAGAAAGCTTCTTTTCCTCTCTGAATCTTCTAAAATTTTAAGCCCAGCGTGTTAGCCCCTACACCATGTTTTAGAGAGAACAGCATCTGGACACTATCCTTCTGCTTTGATGACAACGCAGGGAACATGCACTTTTATTTTCCATTTTACATCATGGGCCCAGATTTGAAGGCTTACTCACTCCAAAATCTCTTGGACATCTCTATCACTTTGTACCACATTAGCATTTCAAATTGTTTTTCTTTCCAGCAGCTCTTGCCTTTGCCAATATGTTGAACAGTATAAAATGTAAATAAACAGATTTTGGGGGGGGTAAGTAATGTAAATAATATTAGTATATTACTTACATACCTGGGCAAATGGTTAACCAATTGTCTCCTCTTGTGTTAAAGATGTACTTATATACCTGGGTAACTTCACTCACTACTTCCATCCAAAGGCTTCCAATCATGACAGACTTTAATTGAAAGAAACATACTATTCTGAGGATGTCTGAAATATGCATATTTTGATATTAAAAGGACTGATATAAAATAAGCAGCAAAAAATCACCTGATAAGTATCTAATCAGCAGTGATTATACTCAGTTTTGAGAGAAATTTACAGGTGTCACAAATCTCATTATGCTTTTGCTTGGCTTCCTTTAATTATAACTATTTGCAGATTGCAAATAATCATATACATACAGTTGGATCTAAATAGCAGATTGCAGATACAAATGATGTATTTCATAAACAGTGAGTTATCGATAGAGCTAGATTATAAATCTCTTAGCAAGAAAAATACTTTCATGCCCTAATATTAGCTAAACAAAAATTTTTAAGCAAATGTTTGGCTCTCATAATTCTGGAGTACTTTATTTTTGGAACATTGCACTTGGTTTGAAACCAGGGTAATTAGCTAGGTTTGGAGAAGTGTCTGTGAATAGAGTACATGTTTGTGGTCATTTGGAATAATCCAGTAGGAGCTCTTGTGTTTATTCTTCAGGAAATATGGACTATAGATACACAAATGAGCTTACAATACTATCAGAAACCTATGAAGGATACTTAACAAGTATTAGACTTGTTTGATTCCATCCATTCAGCTTGTTGAACACAGATATGTTTTACAATTTTATGCATTCCTCATTCTGCATAGATGGCTTTTCAAAGCTATGTTGACCTGAAGAGCACTGGCATGGTATAAATTTTCATTCATATTATTTAGTGCTTAGGCAACAAGAGTAACCTAGTTTGTGATTCTCACTGAATTCATTCATTCCAGGTAGGCAGGGTCTAATTTTTTCATTTAGAGACTCTAACATGACTTAGAGATGGCCTTAAGTAGGAGAAAAATCTAATTGACTTATATAGTGCTCTACCGGATATAACTCTTGCATCCACTGGGAAACCAAAATGTACTTATTAAATTACTCTGGATCTATAACAATATATGTTGATAATTGAGATACAGTTTTACCAGTAACATCATATTTCATTGATTCTTGCATGCATGTTTTTCATAGCATTTCTAAAAGAGAGATGATAAAAATCAGAAACATCTTAAAATTACTGCTCGCCAGACAGCATTCATGAGATGGTTGCTTGAACACGTGCGATTTTTTTGGTTTGCTTTTTGGTGGCATCCCTGGATACTAGAAACCCTTTGACATCGAAATTATTAAACTATTTCAGATCAATAGAGAAGAACTATGAATTCTAGACATTGTCTGAAAATCTTCCATTGCTATCACCTGCTAAAGTTAGAAAAGCAATAAAACCTGAAAAACCAGTGTCATAGCTTATAAAAGAATGCTGGAGGTAGCAGTGAAGTAACATTTTAGGAACTACTGTCCCCTACCTATCCCAATGCCATGGATAGTACAGAAGACAATATGGTATGGGAAATCACTGACATTAACAACTCTTGAGTTGAAAAGTGATTAAAAAGTATTGGATTTTAATGTTAGGACATTTTAGGAGCAACTTAAGTGTTTTCAAAGTTGTTTCTCTTTTGGAATATATACAAGGGTTATTTTTTTTTAATTATCTGAAGAGCTTCTAAATAACCTTACTAGGGTACCTGGGTGGCTCAGATGATTAAGCATCTACCTTTGGCTAAGGTCATGATCTCCAGGGTCTGGGATAGAGCCCAGCATTGGGCTCCCAGCTTAGCAGGGAGTGTGCCTCTGCCTCTTCCCCTGCTTGTGCTCTGTCTCACTCTCTCTCAAATGAGTAAGTAAAAAAATAAATAAATAAATAAATGAATCTTAAAAAAATAAAAATAAATGATCTTAATAAGTAC
Organism: Meles meles; assembly: GCF_922984935.1. Taxonomy (NCBI): domain Eukaryota; kingdom Metazoa; phylum Chordata; class Mammalia; order Carnivora; family Mustelidae; genus Meles; species Meles meles. The sequence continues at coordinate 44,153,754 of NC_060085.1, read as the reverse complement.
AGATTTTAGTGAGAAGATCTAATGAAGTAACAGAGCATTGTGTCATAGTTGATTCCAAAGCAGTTGTTCTTTATAAAATTTACCCAAAAAAGATGTCTTTTTAAAAGAGATTTTATTTATTTATTTGAGAGAGAGAGAGAGAAAAAAAGGGAAAAGAAAAAGCCAGGGAGGGCCAAAGAACCAGGCTCCCCAGGGAGCCTGATGTGGGACTTGATCCCCGGACTCAATCCCAGGACTCTGGGATCATGACCTGAGCCAAAGGCAGATGCTTAACGACTGAGCTACCCAGGGGCCCCAGCCAACAGCTAATTTAGAAAGCAGTCTTTCTATATTTAGGTTTCTGGAATTGTTGGTCAATCATTAGCAGAAAGTTTGATTACTAAGGGGATATTAATTTGATTATTAATAAAGGTTCATTTAAAGTACAGTATAAATTTCTCTTATGAACATAGATTTATAGCAGTGTCAGAAACAAAGAGACATTTGAGCTTTGGAAGAAGAGTCAAGATGGGGAGGGGTTTCATTTTTCAAAGACTATTTAGATATCCAATTGTCCTTCTCTTGGGGTGACAAAGATTTTCCAAAAGGGGATATTTTAAGGTGAAATAAGATATGTTCTTTCTTTTCCATTTCAACAATGTCTCTGACAAAAATTATATCTAAATTGTTTTTCCTGAAATAAACCAGACTCTAACCATCACATTCTGTGGGACTTATCAGGCAGGTCAATAAAGCTAAGTAGGAGTAGATTGCCTTTTGGAGATATATTAATGTGCTTCTACCACATAATGGTCTCTAATTACTTGCCTGAATGTACCTTCAAAAATTAAACAATTTATCCCCTACCTCCTTAGTGACTTGAATATTGGAGATTTTTCATTCCCATGTCCACCATGCTTAGGATGAACTTTCTTTCAGTAAAGTGATGGTGGATAAAAAGTATACATTTATTGCTTAAAAATCCCTTCATTAAAAAACAAAAAACAAAAAACCTGTCAAGTCCTTAAAGTACCATGAATAAGGTATTTAGTCTGTAGAGGTATAAAGCAATAGAAATAACGATAGCAACTTTCAGTTAAGTTTCCCTAAAACTATTTAGTCTTATTTATTGTTGTTCCTGTAAGGGCCTACTTAGCCCGAGCGATTTCATCTCCGGTTAAACAGTGATTTTGTTGTTTATGCAGTAAAACTTAAAATGACCCTGTCCCCCCTCCCCCAGAGGAACTTACTTAGAAGCAAGTCCAGGAAACCAGTAAAATGTGGTCGACCAGCCCCTGATAACAAAGCCCAAATACAAGAGCAGGTCAGGTCAGGTGGCGATAACAGCCCGAATGCAGGGATGAGTCGGGTCAGGTGGAGACATCCAATCAGTGGGGCGCTCATACTGTCTCCCTAGCTACCAAGGAGTGTGGGCCCTACCTTTTGGGTGACTTTTGGGCACCAATTCTAACCAAGGTGATAGGCTAGTTCAAATAGCTACTATGGGGTGAATTGTAATTCAATTGGCCACCCGTGTGTGACCCAGCATGACTGTGCAGCTTTCTCTGTGTGTTGCAATCTCATTGGCCACCTGTGTGTGGCCAGGCTCAACCGCATGGCCTTTGCTCTATAAAAGTTAGTCTGGGAGGCTGGGAGGGGTCGTCCTCTCTGTAAGAGGCGGCCCTGAATAGTCGGTTTGATTCTCAACGCTTGGCGCGAAATAAAGCTTTGCTTGACCTTCGCTTTGTATCAGCCTCGCTCCTTTGATCACGGACCTTACAGTTCCCATCACAATTTCTCCTTAGTCAATATACATAGGGAATATTTTTAAAAGTAAAATTATCCCACCACAAGATGGCTCATGTATCTTCCCTTTTTGATTTCACTATAAGGATTTATCAATAGTAATCAAAACCAACACTGAAACGGGTTTGATAGGTATACAGTTAGACACAGCCTAATTCTATACATGTCACCAGGTTTAAAATGAACTATTCCCATTTTACACAGACAGCAAACTGTATGACAGTTAATTTTATGGTTCCAGCAATGAAACTTATGATCTGTGCATCTCTGAAGCAATTCACTTAATTTGTCTGAACTTCAATTGCTTAATCTACAGAAAGGCTTATATTAGAAAATCCAAGTGAAAACTCTGGGGATAGGCATGGCAGATACGTAAAGAAAGCATTTCTCACCCTTGGGAGACTTAACTCCTTGATCGTGTCACTGTTATATGGTAAGGTAACAACATTATTAATGAAATGTAAATACAGCATACTAAAAGGAACATAAAATGAGGAAATGGAAGAAAGAGAGAGGATGTATGTTTCTGTGTATATGTGCATGTATGTATGTAGTGTGTAATGCTGCAGTGAAGAGGAATTGGTACCCCAAGTTATTTAAATTAAAAACTGAACATAAACACATTTTAGTTTAGTATGCAGGGCACTCTCAATCCCTTACCTCTGCAAAGTAACATGAAAATCTCTGAAACACTGGTGTCTTCTATTGCTCTTTTCTAAGGTTCAATCTGATACAATTTTTAAAGAGAGTGAAAACTCAATCAGACACCCTGAGTAGATCAAAGAAAATACAAACCTTTATCTTTTGTGTTTCCTTTCACAATTTAGCAGTTCCAAGCTTAAAGGCTTCAGTGGCCATCCCAGTAAAGAATACCTCAATCAAGTGCTACAATGTGTTAATGCATCTTAATAATAATAATGAAATAGCCTCTTTTAATGCAGGTAAAGGTCTTCACTTGTTATTCATTTAAGAGCTTAAACTATGGTTTAAAAAGAACACAATTTCCTCTGATTGTCAGCCTACCTCAGCAGATGTAGAATAGTAAAATGCCTGGTGAGACTAGAAAGTTTCTGCTTCTTAAAATCATTCTCATCCTTCATTCACTGGTTAAAGAAATATTTACTGAATGTCTATGAAGTGTTGGACTATGCTAAGCGCTAGGGTAGAAAAGTGATTGATAAAAGAACCCACTCTTGAGGATTTCATGAAACAGTGGAAGAGGCCAGACCTGTATCTGTATAACATCACCAATACTAAGTAGGTATAGAAGATCACCCCAGACTAGGTAATATGCTTACGGTGTTAAGATGGTGACAGGTCCAGGGACAGTTTTATACATAAGGAAAGACTTTCAGGAAAAACAAATCAGGCCCCAGATGGTCTGTTCTATCTACTTCTGGTTGTCCAATAGCACTGAGAGCCAACCCACTATCTCACATACAGTGCTTTTTTAAATACTTTGTTCCAAATAAAGACTATCATCATAATATAACTTGAAGTCTGGAATTGTGCGGCCTCCAGTTTTCCTTTTCTTTTTTTAGGATTGTTATTCAGGGTCTTTTGTGGTTCCATGAAAATTTTAGGATTGTTTGTTCTAGTTTTGTGAAAAATGGTGGTGATATTTTGATAAGAATTGCATTAAATGTGTAGATTGCTTTGGGCAATATAGATATCTTAACAAAGTTTTTTCTTCCAAACATGAACACGGAATATTTTTCCATTTCTTTATGTCCTGTTCAATTTCCTTCATAAGTTCCCTATCGTTTTTCAGGGTACAAATTTTTACCTCTTTGGTTAGGTTTATTCCTAGTATCTTATGGGTTTTGGCATAGTTGTAAATGGGACAGATTCCTTGATTTCTTTTGCTGCTGCTTCATTATTGGTAAACAGAAATTAAACAGATTTCTGTACATTGATTTTATATCCTGTGACTTTGCTGAATTCACTTATTAGTTCTAGCAATTTTTTAATGGAGTCTTTTTGGTTTTTCTGCAGAGTATCATGTTGTCTGCAAATAGTGAAAGTTTGACTTCTTCCTTGCTGATTGGATGCATTTCTTTTTTTAAATTTATTTTAATTTATTTATTTTTATTTATTTGACAGAGAGAAATCACAACTAGGCAGAGAAGCAGGCAGAGAGAGAGGAGGAAGCAGGCAGAGAGAGAGGAGGAAGCAGGCTCCCTGCGGAGCAGAGAGCCTGATGCGGGGCTCGATCCCAGGACCCTAGGATCATGACCTGAGCCGAAGGCAGAGGCTTTAACCCACTGAGCCACCCAGGCGCCCCTGATTGGATGCATTTCATTTCTTTTTGTTGTCTGATTGCTGAGGCCGATTTCCACTACTATGTTAAGAAGTAATGGTGAGAGTGAACATCCCTGTCTTGTTCCCGATTTTAGAGGAAAAGCTCTCAGTTTTTCCCCATTGAGGATGATATTAGCTGTGGGTCTTTTATGATGTTGAGGTATGTTGCTTCTATCCCTACTTTGTTGAGGGTTTATATCAAGAATAGATGCTATAATTTGCCAATTGCTTCTTCTGCATCTACTGAGGGAATCATGGTTCTTATCCTTCCTTTTATTAATGTGGTCATCCCTGCAGTCTAGGAATAAATCCCACTTGATCATGGTGAATAATTCTTTTTATGTACTGTTAGACTCGATTTACCAGTATCTTGTTGAAAATTTCTGCATCCATGTTCATCAGGGATATTGGCTTGCAATTTTCCTTTTTAGTGGTGTCTTTGTCTTTTTCTGAATCAAGGTAATGTTGACCTCATAGAACAAGTTTGGAAGTTTTCTTTCCATTCCTATTTTTTGTAACAGTTTGAGAAGAACAGGTACTAATTCTTTAAAGGTCTGATAGAATACTCCTGGGAAGCCATCTGTCCCTAGACTTTTGTTTGTTGCGAGATTTTTTTTTTTAAGATTTTCTATTAATTTATTTATTTAACAGAGAGAGAGAGAGAGAGAGATCACAAGTAAGCAGAGAGGCAGGCAGAGAGAGAAGGGGAAGCAGACTCCCCACCGAGCAGAGAGCCCAATGCAGACCTGAGCCAAAGGCAGAGGCTTAACCCACTGAGCCACCCAGGCACCCCTGTTGCGAGATTTTTGATTACTGATTTAAATTCTTTGCTGGATATGGACCTGTTAAAATTATCTATTTCTTCCTGTTTTAGTTTTGGTAGTTTGCATGTTCCTGAGAATTTTTCCATGTCTTCTAGGTTGCCCGGTTTTTTGGCATATAATTTTTCATAATAGTCTCTTATAATTATTTGCATTTCTGTGGTGTTGGCTGTGATCTCTCCTCATTCATCATGATTTTATTTATTTGTGTCCTTTCTCTTTTCTTTTTTATAAGTCTGGCAAGGGGTTTTTCAAATTTAATAATTCCTTCAAAAAATCAGCTCTTCAGGGTGCCTGGGTGGTTCAGTTGGTTGAGCGACTGCCTTCGGCTCGTGTCATGATCCTGGAGTCCCAGGATTGAGTCCCACATTGGGCTCCCTGCTTGGCAGGGAGTCTGCTTCTCCTGCTGACCTCTCTACTCTCATGCTTTCTCTCTCTCAAATAAATAAATAAAATCTTAAAAAAAAATCAGCTCTTCGTTTCCTTGATCTAGTCTACTGGGTTTTTGTTTCCATATCATTTTTTTTTTTTGCTCTAATCTTTATTAGTTCCCTTTTTCTACTGACTTTTGGCTTTATTTGCCATGTAATTTCTAGCTCCCTTAGGTGTAAGGTTATGTTATGTATTTGAGATTTTTCTTGCTTCTTGAGGTTAGGCCTGTATTGCAATATTCTTCCCTCTTAGGACTGACTTTGCTGCACCCCAAAGGTTTTGGACTGTCATGTTTCCATTTTCATTTGCTTCCATGTACTTTGTAATTTCTTCTTTAATTTCCTGGTTAAGCCATTAAACTCATTCCTTAGTAGGATTTTTTTCTAATCTCCATGTATTTATGATCTTTCCAAATGTTTTCTTGTGGCTGACTTCAAATTTCATAGCATTTTGGCCTGAAAATATGTATGGTATGATCTCAATCTTTCTGTACTTGTTGAGAGCTGATTTGTGACCAAGTGTGTGATCTATTCTAGAGAATGTTCCATGTGCACTGGAAAAGAATGTATATTCTTCTGCTTTAGGATGAAATCTTCTGAATGTATCTGATAAGTCTGTCTGGTCCAGTGTGTCACTCAAAGCCACTGTTTCCTCATTGATTTTCTGCTTAGATGATCTGTCCATTGCTGTAAATGGTGTTAAAGTCCCCTACTATCATTGTATTATTATCAATGAGTTTATGTTTGTTATTAATTGATTTATATATTTAGGTGCTCCCAAGTTGGGAGGATAAATATTTACACTTGTTAGATCTTGATGGATGGACCCCTTAATTATGATGTAATGCCCTTCTTCATCTCTTATTACACTCTTTGGTTTAAAATCTAGCTGTAGTCCTCAAGATAGTATGGTATTGGCACAAAAACAGACACATAGATTAATGGAGCAGAAAGAAAACCCAGAAATGGACCCACAACTATATGGCCAACTAATCTTCAACAAAGCAGGAGAGAAGATTCAATGCAAAAATGACAGTCTCTTCAACAAATGGTGTTAGGAAAACTGGGCAGCAAATGCAGAAGAATGAAATTGGACCACTTTTGTTCACAACAAAAATAAATTCAAAATGGATGAAAGACATAACATGAGACAGGAAACCATCAAAATCCTAGAGGAAAACACAGGCAGCAACCACTTTAACCTCAGCCATAGCAAATTCTTACTAGACACATCTCTGAAAGCAAGGGAAACAAGGAAAAATGAACTACTGGGACTTCATCTATATAAAAAGTTTCTACACAGCAAAGGAAATAATCAATAAAACTAAAAGTCAGCCAATGGAATGGGAGAAGATATTTTCAAATTACATTTCAGATAAAGGGTTAGTATCCAAAATCTATAAGCAACTTATCAGACTCAACCAAATAAAAAATAATCTAGTTAAGAAATGGGCAGAAGACATGAGCAGACATTTCTTCCAAAGAAGCCATCCAGGCAGCTACAAGACGCATGAAAAGTTGCTCAACATCATGCATCAATAGGAAAATACAAACTAAAACCATGATAAGATTGGACCACTTAATGCCTGTCAGAATGGCTAAAATTAACAACACCAAGAAACAGCAGGTGTTGGTGAGGATGTGAAGAAAGAGGAACCCTCTTGCACCGCTGGTGGGAATGCAAACTGGTGCAGCCACTCTGGAAAATAGTATGGGGAGTTCTTCAAAAAGTCAAAATAGAACTACCCTACATTCTGGCACTTGCACTACTAGGTATTTACCCAAAGGATACAAAAATACAGATTCAAAGGGGTATGTGTGCACCAATATATATATCAGGATTATCAACAACAGCCAAACTATGAAAAGAGCACAAAGGTTGGGGCGCCTGGGTGGCTCAGTGGGTTAAAGCCTCTGCCTTCGGCTCAGGTCACAGTCCCAGGGTTCTGGGATCGAGCCCCGCATCAGGGTCTCTGCTCGGCGGGGAGCCTGCTTCCTCCTCTCTCTCTGCCTGCCTCTCTGCCTACTTGTGATCTCTGTCTGTCAAATAAGCAAATAAAATCTTAAAAAAAAAAAAAAAAGAGCACAAAGGTCCATTGACTGATGAATGGATAAAGATGTGGTACATATATGCAATGGAATATTACTCAGCCATTAAAAAAAATGAACTCTTACCATTTGCAATGATGTAGATGGAGCAAGAGTGTATTATGCTAAGTGAAATAAGTCAGCCAGAGAAGGACAAATACCACATGATTTCACTCATATATGGAGTTTAAGAAACAAACAGATGAACATTTGGGAGGGTGGGGGGAAGAGAGAAAGAGGGAAACTTACCACATGAGACTCTTAAGGATAGAGAACAAATTAAGGGTTGATGGAGGGAGGTGGGTGGGAAATGGGCTAGATGCATGATGGGTATTAAGGAGGGCACTTGTGTTGAGCATTGGGTGTTACATGTAAGTGATGAATCACTAAATTCTACTCCTGAAAACAGTATTACACTAACTAGAATTCAAATAAAAATTTGAAAAAGAAACAAAAAAAGAAAAAAGTGATGAACTGTCAAAAATAAAATAAAATAAATAAAAAGCCTAGTTCACAATTAAATCTCAATAAGGCTGGAAAAAATTTTGAATCAAAAACCATCAGTCCAGGGACAGCTGGGTGGCTCAGTCGGTTAATCGTCTGTCTTTGGCTCAGGTCATGATCCCAGGGTCCTCAGATTGAGTCCTACATCAGGTTCCTTGCTCACTGAGGAACTTGCTTCCCCCTCTGTCTGTTCTTCCCCCTGTTCATGCTGTCTTTCTCCCTCTCTCTCTGACAAATAAATAAATAAATAAATAAAAATAAAAAAAAAATCCGTCCACTATAAAATAAAAACTTCAGTTAAAAAAAACAAAAACAAAATAAAACTATCTCAAGTGATGTTCCCATTTTTTTACCCTGAATAGGGAAGGGTATATCCCTTCTTTTGTCCTCTCAGAAGTATGGGATTCAATGATGAAAAAGAGTTGTTAGCTGGCCAAATTTCAGAAGAAATGGATTTGTCACCATTTTTTCTTTTTCTCTCACAAGAATGATCAATTTTTAAAGTACCTCTTTTTAATCTTTGAAATAAAAACAGGGGCATCTGGTAGCTCAGTTAGGCAGCAGGCTCTTGATTTCAGCACATGTTATGATCCAGTATTCTGGTATTGAGCCCCATGGTGGGCTCCACATTCAGTGGGGAGTCTGCCTGAAGATTCTCTATCTCACTTTGCCCCTCCCTGCCACTAGTATGCACACACACTCTCCCTCTATCTCTCTCAAAAATATATAAATAAATATTTAAAATAAAAACAAACAAAGGCTGACATGGACTCTGGTCAGAGCTAAGAGTTTTATATCCAGGGTTTAAGTTTAAATTTAGGTATTGACTCTGATATTTATTAGCTACATGATCCCAGGAGAATGACCTTGTTCTTTGTGCCTCAGCTTCCATTTTAAAAATGGGCTAATAATACCCTCTTCATAGAATTGGAAAGAGGAATAAATGAGCTAATAGAAGCAAAGTGCTTAGAATAGTAATTAACACATACTAAAAGCAAAATAAATGTTAGCTTTTCTAATCTATATACATAAATCCATGTGGGTGGGACTGAGGTCAAAGGAAAAGTTAGGCACGAAATAACTAAAATTATGTTGTTAAAAAAGTAAGTTTGTTTTTCTGATGCAATCCTTTTTCAATTCACTTAACGCTCAATAAATATTTACTGAATCCTTACTATGTGGCATTGAAGATATACAAATATATACAAAATAATCTAAACTGACAAAAATCTTGCCCTCCTGGAACCTAAATTCAAAACACTAAGGTTGCATAGGAAGGAAAGTAGATTAACCAATATTACCAATCCCATCCTACCCTCATGATGTTAAGAAAATATTTCAAGAAATTGTTTTTCAGTAAATTGAGCATTTGCTGTATGGCAAGCTCTATGCTCAATACTTTTCCACATTTTTTTCCCTTTGTGAAAGACTTGTAAATAAATTATTAGTAGCATTTTACCAATGAGGAAACTGTGTTATAGGAAGGTTAAGAAATTTAGCCAGGATTGGGGCGCCTGGGCAGCTCAGTGGGTTAAAGCCTCTGCCTTCAGCTCAGGTCATGATCCCAGGGTCCTGGGATCGAGCCCCACATCGGGCTCTCTGCTCAGTGGGGAGTCTGCTTCCTCCTCTCTCTCTGCCTGTCTCTCTGCCTACTTGTGATCTCTGTCTGTCAAATAAATAAATCAAATCTTTAAAAAAAAGAAAAAAAGAAATTTAGCCAGGATCAAACAGTGGTCAGTAGAACTGGAGAACAGGAAATCTGATTCTAAGGACACATGTTCTTTAACAATATCTAGTATTGTCACATTTTAAAATTCAGTGCCACAGCATTACCAAAAAGAGAAAAAGAAAATGAAAAAAATAAAAACTTTATAAAATTTCACTTAGTATAAAAAGGGTTCTGAAATATTTTCTTTTGTTAGAAAGATACAATGCTTAGTACTTATTACTTTTTGGTAGTGAGTATATGGATGCTTGCCATATGAATCTTTATAATTTTCTTTTTTAAAGGTGCGTGTGCACACACACACACACAGTAAAATCATTTGTTATGCATTTACTAATGCTAAGCACTACTCTAAGGTCATTTCATGTATTGCCCATTTAATCCTCATAAGCACTATGAGTGACAGATGCTATTACTCAAACACAAATTTAAGAGATGAGGAAACTGAAGTACGAAGAGATTAAGTAGTAGAACTGGTGTTCATATGTCTCCTGTAAATTTTCTAGAGCATGTGTTCTCAAACATTATCTGATACTCTCATTTCAGATAAAAGATAATGTTATGGAACACTCACAATGTCACAATCACTATTTCCCTCATTTTGCATACATTAGTATGCAAATTTTTAGTTCTTAAAAAAAATTTTTTTTAAAGGTTGTATTTATTTATGAGAGAGAGAAAGAGACCATGAGAGAGAGAGAGAGAGAGAGAAAGAAAGCATGAGCAGAGGGGGTGGGCAGAGGAAGAGGGAGAAACAGACTACCTGCTGAGCAAGGAGCCCAGGGTAGGGCTTGATCCCAGGACCTCAGGATAGTGACCTGAGCCAAAGACAAATGCTTAACCAACTGAGCCACCCAGGTGCCCCAATTCTTACAACTTTATAAGATAATCGCATATCCTCCCTTTAAAGTTGGGAAACAGGGAACACAAAGAGGTTTAATAACTTAAGTTCACTCAGCTACAATGAATATCATCAATACAGCTCTACCTTTCAATATTCAAAATGTGTCAAGCACAAGCACACCATTTCTTTTTAATTATTTTACACATTCATCAAATTAACACTGTGAGGCAAGCACTGGTAATATTTTATATACAAGATAACCAAGGCTCAGAAAACTTAGGCAAATCACCTGAGGTCACAAAGAAAGTAAATGTCTTTTTTTTTTTTTTAAGATTTTTATTTATTCATTTGAGAGAGAAAGAGAGCATGAGAAGGGGAGAGAGGCAGAGGAGAAAGCAGACTCTCCACTGAGCAGGGAGCCCAATGCAGGGCTTGATCCCAGGAAGCTGGAATTACGTCCTGAGCCGAAGGCAGATGCCCAACCATCTGAGCCACTCAGGTGCCCCAAGAAAGTAAATGTCTAAGGTGATATTTGAACCATTGTCTTGCTGACTTGGAAGTCATGGGATCAACCACAGTTATAGATTAAGGTATTTCAAGCAGTTTCAGATTTACCCTGTACTCATTTAAGGAGAGTCTCCTAGGAATAAAATACAATGACTATTTTTGATATGTTTGCTTTCAGTACTTTATCAAGCCCATCTCCCTAATTTTTCAGAAAAGGTGCAAAATTTATTTCAAGGTTGAATACCATTCTTAATTTTGTCTTTTGAATATACTATGTAGGTCACCTCCTAAGTGTATAACTCTATCCATAATTTACTTACACAGTGAGATTAAAGTTCCATTACATTACAAGACTGATTACCCAGGGTTTTTTTTCATTAAATGAAGTTAAAAGCCCAGAATCTTTATCTAAAGACCATCTGACGGGTATTGTGTAGACATGATACTTTCATTTCTGGTTGGCACTATAGGGTACATTTTCATTACTTAGCAATTCCTTGCAAATATCACTCAGGTTATGCTAGTGTGAACTGTAAGTCCTCTGAAAGGATCTGACAAGATAAAACGGCTGTTTTCCAACTATTTCCATTTCAATCTTATATATAAGCAATGAGAACTCTGTATAATATCTATCTGGGGCCATAAAGACCTCTGATGTCAGCTCTTTCCATTTCCCACTAGACCAGTGGGATAGATAAGAATGTGTACTGTCTCCTTTGTTGTCCTTTTTGAGTAAAGTTTTAGCTTGTCACGATTTGGGTAGCTGAGTACAACAATGAATTATTCACCTAGAAATCTGAAAATAGAATTTCATTACCTGCTGATAATGTATGATTTTTTTCTTAAATGGGCAAGTGCATCTAAAATTTTTCTTACACTTTAGGGAGAACTATTTCAGTTGAGGAAAGAAGAAAAACAAACAAACAAACAATTAAATTTCTTTGATAACCTAACATTCATTGAACTGATTTGTAGGTTAGTCAGACTTCAATGTGTTTCTTAAAGAGATCTTAAGACTTAACTAAAAAATAAAAATCATAACTAAATGATGACTCACTTTTACGTTGTTGTCTTATAAAACATCTGGATACATTGATGCAAAAATTCTCACCAAAATACTAGCCAGTAGGATCCAACAGTACATTAAAAGGATCATTCATGACAACCAAGTGGGATTTATCCCTGGGCTGCAAGGTTGGTTCAATACCCACAAATCAATCAATGTGATATAATACATTAATAAAAGAAAGAACAAGAACCATATGATACTCTATCATAGATGCTGAAAAAGCATTTGACAAAGTACAGCATTCTTTCTTGATCAAAACTCTTCACAGTGTAGGCATAGAGGGCACATACCTCAATACCATCAAAGCCATCTATGAAAAACCCACAGTGAATACCATTCTCAATGGGGGAAAAACTGAGAGATTTCCCCCTAAGATCAGGAACACAGCAGGGATGTCCACTATCACCACTGCTATTCAACATAGTACTAGAAGTCTTAGCCTTGGCAATCAGACAACAAAAAGAAATAAAAGGCATCTGAATCAGCAAAGAAGTCAAACTCTCACTCCTTGCAGATGATATGATACTTTATGTGGAAAACCCAAAAGACTCCACTCCAAAACTGCTAGAACTCACACAGAAATTCAGTAAAGTGTCAGGATATAAAATCAATGCACAGAAATCAGTTGCATTTCTATACACCAACAAGACAGAATAAAGAGAAATTAAGGACTCTATTCCATTTACAACTGCATCTAAAACCATAAGGTAACTAGGAATAAACCTAACCAAAGAGGCAAAGAACCTGTACTCAGAAAACCATAGAGTACTCATGAAAGAAACTGAGGAAGGCATAAAGAAATGAAAAAACAGTCCGTGTTCATAGGTTGGAAGGACAAATATTGTGAAAATGTTTATGCTACCTAAAGCAATCTATACACTTATGTAACCTCTATCAAAATACCATTACCTTTTTTCAAAGAAATGAAACAAATAATCCTAAAATTTATGTGGAACCAGAAAAGACCCCCAAATGGCCAGAAGAATGTTAAAAAAGAAAACCAAAGTTGGTGGCATTACAATTCCAGACTTCAAGCTCTATTACAAAGCTGTAATCATTAAGACAGTATGGTACTGGCACAAAAACAGACATATAGATCTTGGAGCAGAATAGAGAGCCCAGAAATGGACCTTCACCTCTGTGGCCAACTAATCTTCGACAAAGCAGGAAAGAATGTCCAGTGGAAAAAAGACAGCCTCTTCAATAAATGGCATTGGGAAAATTGGATAGCCACATACAGAAGAATGAAACTGGAGCACTTCCTTACACCACACACAAAAATGGACTCAAAATGGATGAATGACCTCAATGTGAGACATGAATCCATCAAAATCCTTGAGGAGAACACAGGCAACAACCTCTTCGACCTCAGCTGCAGCAACTACTTCTTAGAAACATCACCAAAGGCAAGGGAAGCAAGGGCAAAAATGAATTATTGGGGACTTCATCAAGATCAAACGCTTTTGCACAGCAAAGGAAACAGTCAACAAAGCCAAAGACAACTGACAGAATGGGAGAAGATATTTGCAAATGACATATCAGATAAAGGGCTAGTATCCAAAATCCTTAAAAAACTTACTAAACTCAACACTCAAAGAACAAATAATCCAATCAAGAAAAGGGCAGAAGACATGAACAGACATTTCTCCAAAGAAGACATTCAAATGGCCAACAGACACGTGAAAAAGTGCTCAACATCATTCGGTATCAGGGAAATACAAATCAAAACCACAGTGAGATACCTCCTCACACCAGTCAGAATGGCTAAAATTAATAAGTCTGAAAACGACAGATGTTGGAGAGGATGCGGTGAAAGAGGAACCCTCCTACATTGTTGGTAGGAATGCAAGCTGATGCAGCCACTCTGGAAAACAGCACAGAGGTTCCTCAAAAAGTTGAAAATAGAGCTACCCTATGACCCAGCAATTGCACTATGGGGTAATTACCCTAAGGGTACAAATGTAGTGATCTGATCCAAATGTTTATAGCAGCAATGTCCACCAAAGCCAAACTACTGAAAGAGCCTAGATGCCCACCAACAGATGGATAAAGAAGATGTGGTGTATATCTACAATGGAATATCATGCAGCCATCAAAAAACCACAAAATCTTGCTATTTGCAACGATGTGGATGGAACTAAAGGGTATTATGCTAAGTGAAATAAATCAATCAGAGAAAGAAAATTATCATATCATCTCACTGAAATGAGGAATCTGAGAAACAAGAAGGAGGATCATAGGCAAAAGGAGGTAAAAATGAAACAAGATGAAATGAGAGAGGGAGACAAACCGTAAGGGACTCAATCTCAGGAAAGAAACTGAGGTTGCTAGAGAGGAGGGGGTGGAAGGGATGGGGGTTTGGTGATGGAGACTGGGGAGAGTATGTGCTATGGTGAGCTCTGTGAATGGTGTAAGGCTAATGAATCACTGACCTGTACCCCTGAAACAAGCTGTACCCCTGAAAAGCTGTAATCCAAGATAACCTAGGTGTCCAGCTGAGCTGAAAAGGCAGTCAAGGGAGTTTAAGCAGCGAAAGTGGTTAGAGTCTGTAAGACAGAACAGAGAGAAGAGCAGAGCAGAATGGGGGTTTCCTAAATTCATGGGGAGAGTCTCTGGCTTATGATTGGGCTATACAAATGCAGGGTAGGAGTTTCAAAGGTTTATCAGATAATGTGAAGAAATTTTCTATGTAGACTTTGACAAGTTAAGGTTGTATATTGCTCACCATAGAAAACTAATTAAAAAATAAAATGAGGAATAGCTATAAAGTCAATAAAGGCAATAAAATGGAATGCTAAAACAGATAATAATTTAAAAGAAAGAAAAAATACAAAAGAGAACAAAACACTAAAGTGGCAAATGGCAAACAAACAATAAAATGATATACTTAGCTGAAGAGACCAATAATTATATTAAGTATGAATATACTAAACAGTTCCAATTAATAGTCAGAAATTTGGTAGACTGGAAAAAATGAAGCAAAGATATCACATGCTGTCACATACAGAGCTTATATGTAATATAGGTTACGTACCTGTATTAATACAGACAACACGTATCTTATGGCCAAAAGTATTACAAGAGATAATAAGGGACAATACATTCCCTAAGAGAAGCAATTTACCAGAAAGGCATAACAATTACAAAAATGCGTTTACCTGGGGTGCTTGGGTGGCTCAGTCATTAGGCATCTGCCTTCAGCTCAGGTCATGATGCCAGGATCTAACCCCACATCGGACTCCCTGCTCTGTGGAAAGCCTGCTTCTTCCTCTTCCACTCCCCCTGCTGTCTTCCTCTTCTCTCTCTGTCAAATAAATAAATAAAATCTTAAAAAAATGCATATACCTAATAATAGTAATTAAAATGTATGATGCAAACACTGTCAGAAGAGAGAGGAGAGGAAAAATAGACAAATACACAATTAAAGTCAGAGCTTGTTAACAGTCTTCTTTTAGTAATTGGACAAGGAGATGAAATAATAGGTGTATAGAAGATCTTAGCACAATCAACTCATTTCACCCAATTGGCATATACAGAACTCTACACCCAATGACTGTGCAGTATATGTCATTTTCACAAATTCACAGGAAACACTAATGAAGATAGATCATGCACTGGGTATAAAATGTCTTAATAGATGTCAAAAACTTAAAATCTCACAGAGTACATTATCTGAACACAACAGAATTAAAATACAAGTCAACAATAATAAGATAATGAGAAAACCTCCCACACATTTAGAAATTAAATTTACATATTTCTCAATAATCCACAGGTCAATGAAAGGAAGTAAGAAAATGCTCTGAAGAATGAAAATTAAAACTAGGTATAAAATGCATAAATATGAGGGGCGCCTGGGTGGCTCAGTGGATTAAAGTCTCTGCCTTCGGCTCAGGTCGTGATCCCAGGGTCCTGGGATCGAGCCCCAATCGGGCTCTCTGCTCAGCAAGGGAGTCTGCTTCCTTCGCTCTCTCTGCCTTCCTCTCTGCTTACTTGTGATCTCTGTCTGTCAAATAAATAAATAAAATATTAAAAAAAAATAAAATGCATAAATACGAAAATATCAAAAAAAATCACTAATGGAGGGAGGAGTCAAGATGGCGGAGAAGTAGCAGCCTGAGACTACATCAGGTAGCAGGAGATCAGCTTGATAGCTTCTCTAAACATTGCAAACACCTACAAATCCAACAGGAGAGCGAAGAGAAGAAGAACAGCAACTCTAGAAACAGAAATTCAACCACTTTCTGAAAGGTAGGACTGGCGGAGAAGTGAATCTAAAACGACGGGAAGATAGACCGCGGGGGGAGGGGCCGGCTCCCGGCAAGCGGCGGAGCAACGGAGCACAAAATCAGGACTTTTAAAAGTCTGTTCCACTGAGGGACATTGCTCCAGAGGCTAAACCAGGGTGAAGCCCACGCGGGGTCAGCGTGGCCCCAGGCCCCGCAGGGTCACAGAAGGATCAGGGGTGTCAGAGTGTCGGAGAGCTCGCAAGTATTAGAACGGAGAAGCCGGCTGGAGAGACAGAGCCGAGGACTGAACTCTCAGCTCGGGGTTACCTTGAACTGGTCGCGGGCTGGGTGAGCTCGGAGCGTGGCTAGAGGCTGGGGATACGGGAGTGATTGGGTGCTGTTCTCTGGGGGCGTACTGAGGAGTGGGGCCCCAGGCTCTCGGCTCCTCCGGGCCGGAGACTGGGAGGCCGCCATTTTCATTCCCGTCCTCCGGAACTCTACGGAAAGCGTTCAGGGAACAGAAGCTCCCAAAAGCGAACCCGAGCCGATTACTTAGTCCGGTGGCTGGTAAGGGCGGTGCAATCCTGCCTCGGGCAAAGACACTTGAGAGTCACTACAACCGGCCCCTACCCCAGAAGATCAACAAAATATCCAGCCAGGACGAAGTTCATCTATCAAGGAGAAAGCAGGTTCAATTCCTAAGACAGCAGAGCAATCCCAGAGGAGGAGAAAGCAAAGCACGGAACTCATGGCTTTCTCCCCAAGATTCTTTAGTCTTGCGGCTACTTCAATTTTTTTTTTCTTTTTTCAATTTTTTTTCTTTTTTCTTTTTCTGCTAATTTTTTTAGAACTTTTACCCTTTTCTTTTTTAAACGTTTTTTGACTAGTTCATCTAAATATATATATTTTTTCTTTCTTTTTTATATTTTTTTATTTGTTTTATTTTTTAAATTTCTTTCTTTTTTTTTCCTTTTTTTTTTTTTTTTCAGAACCTGTTTTTATCCCCTATCTCCCCCCCACACTTAGGGGTCTCTTCTGATTTGGTTACAGCGCATTTTTCTGGGGTCTTTGCCACCCTTTTAGTAGTTTATTTGCTCCTTCATATCCTCTTATCTGGACAAAATGACAAGGTGGAAAAAATCACCACAAACAAAAGAACAAGAGACAGTACCGAAGGCTAGGGACCTAATCAACACAGACATGGGTAATATGTCAGATCAAGAGTTCAGAATGACGATTCTGAACATTCTAGCCGGGCTCGAAAAAGGCATGGAAGATATTAGAGAAACCCTCTCTGGAGATATTAAAGCCCTTTCTGGAGAAATTAGAGAACTAAAATCTAACCAAGTTGAAATCAAAAAAGCTATTAATGAGGTGCAATAAAAAATGGAGGCTCTCACTGCTAGGATCAATGAGGCAGAAGAAAGAATTAGTGATATAGAAGACCAAATGACAGAGAATAAGGAAGCCGAGCAAAAGAGGGACAAACAGCTACTGGACCATGAGGGGAGAATTCGAGAGATAAGTGACACCATAAGACGAAACAACATTAGAATAATTGGGATTCCAGAAGAAGAAGAAACAGAGAGGGGAGCAGAAGGTCTATTGGAGAGAATCATTGGAGAGAATTTCCCTAATATGGCAAAGGGAACAAGCATCAAAATCCAGGAGATGCAGAGAACCCCCCTCAAAGTCAACAAGAATAGGTCCACACCCCGTCACCTAATAGTAAAATTTACAAGTCTTAGTGACAAAGAGAAAATCCTGAAAGCAGCCCGAGAAAAGAAGTCTGTAACATACAATGGTAAAAATATTAGATTGGCGGCAGACTTATCCACAGAGACCCGGCAGGCCAGAAAGAGCTGGCATGATATATTCAGAGCACTCAACGAGAAAAACATGCAGCCAAGAATACTCTATCCAGCTAGGCTATCATTGAAAATAGAAGGAGAGATCAAAAGCTTCCAGGACAAACAAAAACTGAAAGAATTTGCAAACACCAAACCAGCTCTACAGGAAATATTGAAAGGGGTCCTCTAAGCAAAGAGAGAGCCTAAAAGTAGTAGATCAGAAAGGTACAGAGACAATATACAGTAACAGTCACCTTACAGGCTAATAATGGCACTAAATTCATATCTCTCAATAGTTACCCTGAATGTTAATGGGCTAAATGCCCCAATCAAAAGACACAGGGTATCAGAATGGATAAAAAAACAAAACCCATCAGTACGTTGCCGACAAGAAACTCATTTTAGACGCGAAGACACCTCCAGATTTAAAGTGAGGGGGTGGAAAACAATTTACCATGCTAATGGGCATCAGAAGAAAGCTGGGGTGGCAATCCTTATATCAGATCAATTAGATTTCAAGCCAAAGACTATAATAAGAGATGAGGAAGGACACTATATCCTACTCAAAGGGTCTGTCCAACAAGAAGATCTAACCATTTTAAATATCTATGCCCCTAACGTGGGAGCAGCCAACTATATCAACCAATTAATAACAAAATCAAAGAAACACATCAATAATAATACAATAATAGTAGGGGACTTGAACACTCCCCTCACTGAAATGGACAGATCATCCAAGCAAAAGATCAACAAGGAAATAAAGGCCTTAAATGACACACTGGACCAGATGGACATCACAGATATATTCAGAACATTTCATCCCAAAGCAACAGAATACACATTCTTCTCTAGTGCACATGGAACCTTCTCCAGAATAGATCACATCCTGGGTCACAAATCAGGTCTCAACCGGTATCAAAAGATTAGGATTATTCCCTGCATATTTTCAGACCACAATGCTCTGAAGCTAGAACTCAATCACAAGAGGAAAGCTGGAAAGAACCCAAATACATGGAGACTAAACAGCATCCTTCTAAAGAATGAATGGGTTAACCAGGAAATTAAAGAAGAATTGAAAAAATTCATGGAAACAAATGATAATGAAAACACAACAGTTCAAAATCTGTGGGACACAGCAAAGGCAGTCCTGAGAGGAAAATATATAGCGGTACAAGCCTTTCTCAAGAAACAAGAAAGGTCTCAAGTACACAACCTAACCCTACACGTAAAGGAGCTGGAGAAAGAACAAGAAAGAAACCCTAAACCCAGCAGGAGAAGAGAAATCATAAAGATCAGAGCAGAAATCAATGAAATAGAAACCAAAAAAACAATAGAAAAAATCAATGAAACTAGGAGCTGGTTCTTTGAAAGAATCAATAAGATTGATAAACCCCTGGCCAGACTCATCAAAAAGAAAAGAGAAAGGACCCAAATAAATAAAATCATGAATGAAAGAGGAGAGATCACAACTAACACCAAAGAAATACAGACAATTGTAAGAACATACTATGAGCAACTCTACGCCAACAAATTTGACAATCTGGAAGAAATGGATGCATTCCTAGAGACATATAAACTACCACAACTGAACCAGGAAGAAATAGAAAACCTGAACAGGCTCATAACCAGTAAGGAGATTGAAATAGTCATCAAAAATCTCCAAACAAACAAAAGCCCAGGGCCAGATGGCTTCCCAGGGGAATTCTACCAAACATTTAAAGAAGAACTAATTCCTATTCTCCTGAAACTCTTCCAAAAAATAGAAATGGAAGGAAAACTTCCAAACTCATTTTATGAGGCCAGCATCACCTTGATCCCAAAACCAGACAAGGATCCCACCAAAAAAGAGAACTACAGACCAATATCCTTGATGAACACAGACGCAAAAATTCTCGCCAAAATACTAGCCAATAGGATTCAACAGTACATTAAAAGGATTATTCACCACGATCAAGTGGGATTTATTCCAGGGCTGCAGGGTTGGTTCAACATCCGCAAATCAGTCAATGTGATAGAACACATTAATAAAAGAAAGAACAAGAACCATATGATACTCTCCATAGATGCTGAAAAAGCATTTGACAAAGTACAGCATCCCTTCCTGATCAAAACTCTTCAAAGTGTAGGGATAGAGGGCACATACCTCAATATTATCAAAGCCATCTATGAAAAACCCACCGCAAATATCATTCTCAATGGAGAAAAACTGAAAGCTTTTCCGCTAAGGTCAGGAACATGGCAGGGATGTCCATTATCACCACTGCTATTCAACATAGTACTAGAAGTCCTAGCCTCAGCAATCAGACAACAAAAAGAAATTAAAGGCATCCAAATTGGTAAAGAAGAAGTCAAACTATCACTCTTCGCAGATGATATGATACTATATGTGGAAAACCCAAAAGACTCCACTCCAAAACTGCTAGAACTTGTACAGGAATTCAGTAAAGTGTCAGGATATAAAATCAATGCACAGAAATCAGTTGCATTTCTGTACACCAACAATAAGACTGAAGAAAGAGAAATTAAGGAGTCAATCCCATTTACAATTGTACCCAAAACTATAAGATACCTAGGAATAAACCTAACCAAAGAGACTAAGAATCTATACACAGAAAATTATAAAGTACTCATGAAAGAAATTGAGGAAGACACAAAGAAATGGAAAAATGTTCCATGCTCCTGGATTGGAAGAATAAATATTGTGAAAATGTCCATGCTACCTAAAGCAATCTACACATTTAATGCAATCCCTATCAAAATACCATCCATTTTTTTCAAAGAAATGGAACAAATAATCCTAAAATTTATATGGAACCAGAAAAGACCTCGAATAGCCAAAGGAATATTGAAAAAGAAAGCCAAAGTTGGTGGCATCACAATTCCGGACTTCAAGCTCTATTACAAAGCTGTCATCATCAAGACAGCATGGTACTGGCACAAAAACAGACACATAGATCAGTGGAACAGAATAGAGAGCCCAGAAATCGACCCTCAACTCTATGGTCAACTAATCTTCGACAAAGCAGGAAAGAATGTCCAATGGAAAAAAGACAGCCTCTTCAATAAATGGTGCTGTGAAAATTGGACAGCCACATGCAGAAAAATGAAATTGGACCACTTCCTTACACCACAGACGAAAATAGACTCCAAATGGATGAAGGACCTCAATGTGAGAAAGGAATCCATCAAAATCCTTGAGGAGAATGCAGGCAGCAACCTCTTCGACCTCAGCCGTAGCAACATCTTCCCAGGAACAACGGCAAAGGCAAGGGAAGCAAGGGCAAAAATGAACTATTGGGATTTCATCAAGATCAAAAGCTTTTGCACAGCAAAGGAAACAGTTAACAAAACCAAAAGACAACTGACAGCATGGGAGAAGATATTTGCAAACGACATATCAGATAAAGGGCTAGTATCCAAAATCTATAAGGAACTTAGCAAACTCAACACCCAAAGAACAAACAATCCAATCAAGAAATGGGCAGAGGACATGAACAGACATTTCTGCAAAGAAGACATCCAGATGGCCAACAGACACATGAAAAAGTGCTCCACGTCACTCGGCATCAGGGAAATACAAATCAAAACCACAATGAGATATCACCTCACACCAGTCAGAATGGCTAAAATTAACAAGTCAGGAAATGACAGATGCTGGCGAGGATGTGGAGAAAGGGGAACCCTCCTCCACTGTTGGTGGGAATGCAAGCTGGTGCAAGCACTCTGGAAAACAGCATGGAGGTTCCTCAAAATGTTGAAAATAGAACTACCCTATGACCCAGCAATTGCACTACTGGGTATTTACCCTAAAGATACAAACATAGTGATCCGAAAGGGCACGTGTACCCGAATGTTTATAGCAGCAATGTCTACAATAGCCAAACTATGGAAAGAACCTAGATGCCCATCAACAGATGAATGGATAAAGAAGATGTGGTATATATACACAATGGAATACTATGCAGCCATCAAAAGTAATGAAATCATGCCATTTGCGACGACATGGATGGAACTAGAGCGTATCATGCTTAGTGAAATAAGTCAATCGGAGGAAGACAACTATCATATAATCTCCCTGATATGAGGACATGGAGAAGCAACATGGGGGGGTAGGGGGATAGGAGAAGAATAAATGAAACAAGATGGGATTGGGAGGGAGACAAACCATAAATGACTCTTAATCTCACAAAACAAACTGGGGCTTGCTGGGGGGAGGTGGGATTGGGAGAGGGGGAGGGGGCTATGGACATTGGGTAGGGTAAGTGCTATCGTGAGTGCTGTGAAGTGTGTAAACCTGGCGATTCACAGACCTGTACCCCTGGGGATAAAAATACATTATATATTTATTAAAAAAAAAATTTGGAAGGGGAGGCGAACCATAAGAGACTATGGACTCTGAAAAACAACCTGAGGGTTTTGAAGGGTCAGGGGTGGGAGGTTGGGGGAACAGGTGGTGGGTAATGGGGAGGGCACGTTTTGCATGGAGCACTGGGTGTTGTGCAAAAAGAATGAATACTGTTACGCTGGAAAAATAAATAAAATGGAAAAAAATCACTAATGATGTTTAGAGTAAAATTTTACAACAAAAAGATGCTTAGAAGGAAATTCAGAGCTTTAACTAGAAAGGGGTGGGGCAAAAGACTTGAAATTAATGATCTAAATTTTTACCAATGAAAGCTAAAAAAAAAAAATTGAACAAATTAATAAGCATATAGGAAGAAATAAAGAGACGTAAGAACAGGAAAGAAGGGAGGAAGGATGGAAGGAAGGAAGGAAGGAAATTAAGAAGGCAAAAGTGAGGGACGCCTAGGTGGTTCAGTCCTTAAGCATGTGCCTTCCCCTCAGGTCATGATCCCAGGGTCCCGGGATTTAGCCCCACATCAGGCTCTCCCTCTCCCACTCCCCTTGCTTGTATTCCCTCTCTCGCTGTCTCTCTGTCAAATAAGTAAATAAAATCTTTTTAAAAAAGAAAAAGGCAGTTGTTTCTTTGAAAAGATCAGTATTATTGATAAAATCTTATCAGGACTAATAAAACAAATGACAGGAAAGGCAAACTGCCAATATGAGAACTGAAAATGCCTATAACCCTACAGAACCTACAAATACTGATACAAACATAAGGGAAACAAGTGAAAAAAATTATGCCAAGAAAATGAAAACTTAGATAAAATGGAAAATTTGATAACAAACACAATATATCAAAATTGACTAATGAAGAATTAGAAAATCTGAATAGCCACATATTTGTTAAAGAAATTTAGTTCAGAATTTAAAAAAAGAAAAAAAAGCTTCTTATGAGGAAAATATCAGATGTTAGTGCTATCATTGACAAATTTCATATATATATATTAAATAAATAATTTATAGCAATATTACATAAACTCTTTTAAAAAATAAAAGAGGTAAAACTTCCCAACCAATGCTGTAAGCACAGTAGGTCTCTGATATCAAAAGCTGATAAAGCCATTTGAGAAAAAAATTACTCTGCAGTATTCCACACGATCATAGACACAAAAATTTTCAATGGAATATTAAGAAATCAAATCCAGGGGCGCCTGGGTGGCTCAGTGGGTTAAAGCCTCTGCCTTCAGCTCAGGTCATGATCCCAGGGTCCTGGGTTCGAGCTCCGCATCGGGCTCTCTGCTTGGCAGGGAGCCTGCTTCCCTCTCTCTCTCTCTCTGCCTGCCTCTCTGTCTACTTGTGATCTCTCTCTGTCAAATAAATAAATAAAATCTTTAAAAAAAAAAAAAAAAGAAATCAAATCCATCAAAAGAAGAAAAGAAAAAATACACCTTAACCAAAATGGAGTTTTTAAATTTCAGGAATACAAGATTGGCTCTATATTAAAAAATCAATACAACTCAGTAAATTTTAAGGATAAAGGACAAAAATTTTAAAAAGATAAAAAATTTGTGTTATATTAGTAGATGCAGACAAAACATTTAAAAATTCAATACCTATCTATGATGAAAACTCTCAGCAAACTATGAATAACAGTAAATCTGACTTTCAAAGCACATCTTTGAAACCTAAAGATGGCATCACATATAGCGATGAAAAATCAAATATTTTCTCCTTAAGACCAACAATCTAGGAAAAATCTGATTTCATCAATTTTATTCTACATGGTGCCAGATATCATATTTAGTGCAATAAGGCAATAATAATAAATGCACAAAGATAGAAAAAGAGGTAATAAAACAGTCCTTATTCAGAGATAACATGATAGCCCACATTACAAAATCTTGAGATTTGTACCAAAATTTCTTGTGGGAACTAAGAAGTAATTTCAAGACACAGAGTACAAGGTTAATATATAGAGATCAATTGTATTTCTATAAACTAGCACCAAAATTACTTAAAATGAGTTTTAAAAATATTACTTATCACAGCATAAGAATTATAATAATTAGAAATCAATTTAATAAAAAGTATGAATAACTCCAGTATAAATGGGAAATACAGTTGAGAAATTCTTTAAAAAAATCCTCACACTATGGGGCGCCTAGGTGGCTTAGTCGGTAAGCATCTGTCTTGGGCTCAGGTCATGATCTCGAGGTTCTGGGATTGAGCCCCGCATAGGGGCTCCCTGCTCAGTGGGAAGCCTGTGTCTCCCTCTTGTACTCCCCCTGCTAGTGTTTTCTCTCTTGCTATGTCTCTGTCAAATAAATAAATAAAATCTTAAAAAAATCCTCACACTAAATAAATGGGGAGTTAAATCATATTCATGGTAAAAGATTTCCTAGTTTTAAAATTTTCATTCCCTTAAAAAAATTTAAAAAACGAAATAAAAATTTCATTCTCCTTAATTTGATCTATAAACTTAAACCCATCCCAAATAAAATTCTAGGCTTTTTGTTTTTTAACTGACAAGTTGATTCTCAAATATATAGAAATGCGAGGTACCTAGAATAGCAAAATGTATTTGAAAAGGAAGAATAAAATTAAAGGACCTATCTATCTTATCTGATTTCAAGAGACACTGTAAAGCTATTCTTATCAAGACAGTAGAGTATGACATAAAGGAAAACATAAAGTACAGTGTGGTACTGGCACAAAGATCCCCGGAACAAAACTAAAGAATCCAGAAATGACCTACACTTAGGCGATTAATTGATTTTGGACAAAGGCACCAAGACAAAATAGCAATGACACGATAATCAAAAAATTTAAAAAATTTTTAAAATGACACGATAATCTACTGAACACATGGTCCTGGAACGAGTATGGAACGATATACATATGGGAAAATATATAAACCTTGACCTCTATTAGTTTCCTAGGGCTGGTGCAAAAATTTACCATCAAGTAGTGACTTAAACCGGTAGAAGTTTATACACTTGTAATTCTGGAGGCCTGAGTCTGAAGTCCAGATGTCAGCAGGGTTGGTTCATTCTGGAAGCCTGGAGGGAGAATCCACCTTAAGCCTCTTGCCACCATATCTGCAGGCAATCCTTGCTGCTTCTTGGCAACAGAACTCCAAACTTTTTTTGAGCTTTCACATGTCCTTCCCCTGTGTGTGAGGTCTTAAATCTTCTTTCTCTTATAAATAAGGACACTAGTTATTAGATTTGGGTCCTACCCTAATTCCAGGATGATCTCATCTCAAGATTCTTAATTATCTGCAAAATCTCTCTGTTAAAAATTACATCACACTGTGGCACCTGGGTGGCTCATTGGGTTAAAGCCTCTGGCTTCAGCTCAGGTCACGATCTCAAGGTCCTTGGATTGAGCCCCACATTGGGCTCTCTGCTCAGTGGGGATCCTGCCCTCCCCACCTCTCTGCCTGTCCCTCTGCCTACTTGTGATCTCTCTCTATCAAATAAATAAATAAAATCTTAAAAAAAAATTACATCACATCTATAAATACAGAAGGTTAGGACTAAGACATATCTTTTGGGGGTCACCATTAAACCCACTATAACCCCTGTCTCAAATCATGCACCAAAACTAATTAGAAATGAATTATAGATCTAAAAGTAAAAAACTAAGATTATTAAAAATCCAAGGAGACTAGAACATAAGAGAACATCTTTATGATCTTGGATCAGCAAAAAGTTTCCATAGGTAGTACATAAAAAAAGCTTGAAATGTGGAAGAAAAAAATGATAAATTGGACTTTAAGAGAATAAAAAATCTTCTGATCTCAAAAGACAACAACAAGAAATTTTAAAGACATGCCACATACTAGAAAAAAATACTGTAACATATGTTTAAAAAGAAATTGTCTATAAAATATTTAATAATTTCTTAGATTTCATATGCACATGAAAATAAGCCCATAGAAAGAGGAATGATATTAGTAGTCATCAATGAAATTCAAATTAAAACTACAATGACATGGGGCACCTGGGTGGCTCAGTGGGTTAAAGCCTCTGCCTTCGGCACAGGTCATGATCTCAGGGTCCTGGGATCGAGACCCCCATCGGGCTCTCTGCTCAGCAAGGAGCCTGCTTCCCCTCCCCTCTCTCTGCCTGCCTCTCTGCCTACTTGTAATCTCTGTCTGTCAAATAAATAAATAAAATATTTAAAAAATAAAATTAAATAAAAAAATAAAACTACAATGGCATATCACTTTATACCTGGGGGAATGGGGCTGTGAGGAGGACTCAATGGGTAATTGTTGGTGACAACGTGGAGTAGAGCAACTGGAATTCCCATATATAGCTGCTGAAATGGCAATGTGGCATGACAACTTTTAAGGGCAGTCTGGTTGTCTCTTAGGTACATGTTGCCCGTATGATTCACCAATGTCACACCTAAGTATTTACCTGAGAGAAATGAAAATGCGTGTCCACATACAGGTATCCTCCACTTTTCAGAAGTTCATACTATGCCACCACCCATTTACAGAAGACTTACATTAGCACCTGTATTTGCTAGCTGAAAGAAATCCAAAGATGATTTTAGCTTTTATGAAAAAAGGCAAAAAAAAAAAAAAAAGTATTTGGAGTTTGTTTTGCTGTTTAGAGGCAGTGAATATCCTGAGCAGCAAGAGTGGCACCACCAAGTTCCTTCTCTGGAAACTAAACTTAGCATTTCAACAACAAGCTGGCATAGCTTTGAACTGTGTCTGTGAGCATCTGTTCTTTATCTGGATTTATTTTTTGCATTCATTAGCAAGATGTGCCCTAACATATCAGAAAAGTCTGAGAGAGGTTATTTTGGGGGGTCTGGGAATACTCAAAAATTTTTCCATATAAATTAATGGTAATTGCTTATTTACTTTATACCATTTAGATTTATGAAAGTTTTCAAAGCAAGGCTCTTGCAAAAGTAATGCTCTACATACTTTGAGATGGTGAGGGAAACCTGTAAAGACTTATACACAAATGCTGAAGTCCAAGATCAAGGTATTTGCAGAGTTGGTGTCTTCTCAGGCCTCCTTCCTTGGCTTGCAGATGGCTGTCTTCTCTGCATCCTCATACTGTCACCCTTTGGTCTGTGTTGTCTATATTTTAATTTCCTTAAAGGACTCCACTCATTTTGGATTAAGGCCCACCCCTATGACCTCATTTAACCTTAATTATGTTCTTAAAGGCCCTAACCTCAAATATAGTCCCATTATGAGGTACTGGGAATTAGGACTTCAACATATGAATGTGAGGTGAGGGGCACAATTCAGTTCGTAACAATGACTTGATGTGAAATTGATGAAATTGGCACAGAAAAGTCAAAACTGCAAGAATCCATTTATATGGAATTCTGAGTATGCATAAGTAACATAAAGTGATGAAAATTCCCTCAGTATTGCTTGCGGGATGGGATGGTGGTGGTGGTGTGTATTGACTTCAGTGGAGTCTACAAGAAGATAGTCATGTTCAATATCTTATTGTTGGTTACAGAGGTGTACATATCTGTCTACCTCATATGATTTTGTTTTATAAATTATACTTCAACATTTTTGGCCACAGGGAAGGATATTCAAATTTTAGTTTCGTAAACATTTAGCACTGTGTTAATGTCTGGGGAAAATAGTGTTCTCTAAAAGTTATTGAGTCACTTATATTAGACCTACTTATGCTACTTGTAGGCTAATTTGACATTTATGTTTATCATTCCCATATTACAAATAAATTGAGGCTTAGAGAGTACATGATACACAGGTAGGAAAATGTTGATAACAATATTCAAACCTTGGCAGCATAATTCAGACCCTCATGCTGATAACCTACATTTGTTGCAAAGAATTCTAAATTGACTGGGTCATTTCTTTACCACTTGATTCCTATATGGATTTGGGTAGATTACACTGATATTATATTCATTTTATTATTCATAAAATGGAAATGATAGCTATTTACTGGACAGGGCTCTTTCAAAATGTGTTAAAGTTCTGAAGCATTTTCTCAAAAATATGTACCTTTGTTGAAATTAAACATAGCAGTTTTAAACTATGAACTTCAAAGAAAATGTGAGCAATTCAACTAAACGTTCGATTCTTTTTTTTTCTAAATAAGGAGTTTTTTCATCAAAAACTTAAAAATAATTTTATGTTTTTCTGATTGTTTATATGGAAATGCTGCTAATCTTCCCCATTTCTTCAAATTATTTTTGTAATGAGGGCTAGAATGAAATGTATTTTTAAAGGCAAAAATTGTACCTAGCAAAATTTCAAAAAGTTACTATATATGGCACAAAAATTACAAAACACATAAAACAATAAAAATTCAGGGGATTAATAACAGTCAAATGCAAATTTTAAAATGATATTGAATACAAGGAATATTTTGAGATGATAAAACAATTGCTGACTGCTGAACAAATACATAGAAATGTTCTCTCTATATACATATCTAAAATATATATTTATCATTTGTGTGTTTATGTGTGTGTGTGTCTGTGTGTACATAGTGAGAATCTCTACTCTTAAATAAAAGGAGGAAAAACATAATTTTTGATAAAAAGAAATATCAAAGACAATTATTTAAGAACAGATTTACTGAAGTTTCTTCACCAATAAATCTTTTAAATTTTATCTCAGACTTTAAAATATAGATTTTTTCAAGTGAGGTGGTGGTGTTGTTTATTTAATTAATACATTTCATAATTTATATGTACTTTAGGCATGCATATATATAATGAATGTTTATAAATACTATTTTCCATGTCACAACTATTCTTCATGAACCAATTCAGTTTTAAAATAGGAGAACCAGGTTCTACACAATTAACATATTTTTTTTTCCTGCAAAGGTATGTTTGAGCATCTTGCAGGGTTGTACCTCCAGTCCCCATATTTTGTACACGAACACTGCTATGACAAAGAATTTCAAGAAAAAATATTTTGTTTTAAAAATATGTAGAAGTATTATGCTATATTTATCTATACAAATTATTGAAGACAATTCTGCCTAGGAGAATGAAATCATTTAACATAACCACCGTGCTTAAACCAGATATCGCTGGGTGGCACAGTTGGTTAAGTGTCTGAGGATGGCTCATGTTATGTTCTCAGGGTCCTAGATCAAGCCAGTATAGGGCTCTGCACTCAGGGAGGAGTCTGCTTTTCCCTCTACCTCTGCCCTTCTCCCTGCTTGTGCTTGTTCTCTCTCTCAAGTAAATAAATACAATCTTCACAAAAAATAAAATAAAAATGACCACTGCTTTAACCAAATATATATTTTTTCTTAAACTTAGATCTCAGTTTTCTTCTGTCTTTGAAGATAGATCATGTGGTCCCTGATACCGAGGACATCAAATGTGTTTGAGTTTTTATTATTTTGTACTGATGAAAGGTTTAGCAGGAAGTATAACTTGTTATTAAAAATAAAACTACTAAACTTTCTATTAAAAAATAAAACAGCAAAAATGGAATGCTACGTTTTCAGTACAAATGGTTAGGCTTCTCACTAGCCACACATTTTTACTCATTTTCGAAGGAATGAAATGATGACTAGCAGTACTCACTTTCTGTGTTTTATCAAGAATGATGATGGTTTATGTAATTTTTGCTTCACACCTGGGTAGCAGCAATCATGCACTATTTTTTTATTAATAAATACATCACCCATAGATGAATCTAAAAGAAAACCATGTCTTTATAAAATTCTTAAGTAGCTGATAAAATGGAATGTCTTCTTCTGACAGGCAGCCTTATATGGGATTTTTCTAAATGTGCCTTTTGAAAAACATATCCTGCTGGTGCTTACAACTCTTTTTTGATTCATGGTATCTTTTTTTTAATGCCCATCACAGAAAGTCATACCACACACCTTTTGCTTTTTCATATCTCCTTTTTGTAAACTGATTAATGTCTGTGTCTAACATGGAGTTATTCAGGGATGAGCGGATTCAAGAAAATATCTGATTAGTTTTGAATTTACAATTAGCATAAGAATAATCAGTTTGCACCACTATGGAAACAACTAGAAAGGGAGGAATGTGCACAGTACTGTGTAGGTGTCAGGTGCCCAGAACTAAGTATCTCGAATTCCAGAATGATATCAAGAGAGTGAACCACTTTTGGAGGTATCAGTCGAAGAGAAGAACCATTCACTTTAACACTGATGTACAGGTTACAAACTCTGCTGCCTCCCACCTGAAAGGCGGGACAACCCTTGGAAACTTCGGTACCACTGCCGAGCGCTTTGGCCCCAGGGATTATAAAACTGGTTTTACTGGATGACTTGATTTGGTTATTCTTTCAGACAGCATCCTGTCTCCCTATGCTGCATTCTTGCTACTGCATTCGGTGCTTCTAATGAGGAGATGAAAGATGTCTGAAAACACCTTCAGATTACCTTATTTTATAAACGAAGGAACAGACATACAATTTTTACAATATGAAACATGTATCATATATCCTTTTTATAAAAGCACCTCAGATATTCTCTTACTTCAGAATTACTGCTCTAATTTGTGTGTTGATGAAAAGAATTGAGGTCTTCAAGAGCAATCTTTGATTATGCTTTTGCAAGTTGTATGAAAAAAACAAAAACAATAAAACTCCATAAAACAATAATTTTAATATGTTATCACTTCAGAGTTAATAGTTTCTTTAGCTTTGGCTTTTATCCCTTAAACTGCAGCAATGAAGAATTTTGTTGATATGCTATTAAAAAAAAAATTACAGAAATCACTACTGTCATCTGTTGGTGAAACTAAAAAATACAAGATATCCTAGAATTGGAGTTCTTAAAAAAAAAAAACCAAAACCTGTTTATCATTCCTATAAGATCCACTGAAGAAGTATCTGTGGGATTATGAGGCTAACAGAATTGTTTGGTGCCTCATTTTATCATTTCTTTTCATTGAAAAAAAATTGTACTCTTAGCTCATGGTTAAGGAATGGTAAAACTGTTTTTGCACAATGAGTCAGAAATGTGACACTGTCTTAGACAAATGGATATATATTTTTATAGTAAATAGGGATGCTACTGCAGAATAACATAATAACAGTACCTCCCACCCCTTTCTACTACTAGCTGTATCGATACAGTGGGATGCTCTGAACCTCGGCCAAGTAACATTAAGTACATTAAGTTTAGATTATTGGATGAAGAAAATTCAAAAATTTCTTTCAACTGAGCATTAATTCCTATTACCCCACACAATCTACCTCTTATCAAGTCCCTTCTTTCAAAAAATCCTACATGAATGAATAGCAGTGATTTAAAAATACAAAAAGCAAAGAGGCCCCAAGAAAATAAAACCAACACTTCCTATTACAGGCTTCAAAAAGAGCTATAGTGGGGGAGGGAAGGGAAAGACAGAACCAGAGCTGCTCCTTTCTGATGTACCAGAGGACTTATATCCTTGCCACTTAACGTGGTCTCCAAACAGTATCGCTGACAACTACGAGAGCTAATGTTAAAAATGCGGAATCTTGATCAAGCCCCACTGAGATCTACTGAATCAGAGTCAATATTTAAGTAAGATCCTCAGGTAATTTATAAGAATGTTAATCAGGGATCATATCACTTACTCTGGTGAAGTCTCACCATGCCATTAGGGTATTAGGTACACGCTTTTAACTCTCATCTTACTGATCAAGAAATGGATCCTCAGAGAATTTCTTTCTCCTTACTCATGTGTCCCAAATACAGCCAGTCTCCAGGAAAGCATGGAGACTTTATTAGTGTACTTATCAGAAATGACATTTACCAGAAATTTTTGTTTGTTAAATGAATCGCTTTTTATTTGGCCTTTATCATTTATTTGTGAACATTTTTTCCTCCTGTTACACAGAATAGAGGCTGTTATATGCATCTGTATTCCTAGCCCCACATTTATCATGCTAAAAATGTTTAACAATTTGAGAGTATGTATGTGTGTAATTTTATCAATATTCTCTGTAGCTTTGGGCAAATCTCTCAACTTCTATTAGTTGCAGAGTCATTATCCATAAATAATGATCTGGTAGTAGAATAGTGATTCTCAATTCTAAAGGACCTTCAGCCCTTTTAGAGAAAAAAAAATACTTCATAATGCCTCCTTTATTATCCTAAAATTAAATTCATACACTCATACACAGTATTGTCTATCTCCACACAAAATCTAGGAAAATGGAAAAGTTATATATTGCTTTACACTGATATAATGGAGAAACAAAAGGAAATCAAGTGATACCTTTATCACTGTGTAACTGCATTAGTATGACTACACTAGATGATAAAACACAATAGTCAACCTGTTTCCAACTAATCCACAAATTACCATGAATTTTGTAGCCACAAATGCAGAAAAGTAGTTGTATTGGCTGTTTATATATTAGTGACGTGATTTCAATCCCAAATGGCAAACAAACCTTAGTGAAATTGTGAAGAAAGCAAATTGGATTTATTGAGATGATATAATTTGACCAATTTAGACAAAATAGCACAGGAATCTGACTGGACCAAACCTTAGTCTTAGTCATGCATCTCTCTGCCACCTACAGGTCCCTGGAGTTTGACTCACCCTTGCATTTAGGCAAGGATAGGAACAGGAAACAAAGCCTCCTTCAAGGTACCTCTCCCAAATCCAATGACCCTCAGGGAAACACCCAGATTACCTGCTTTATCACAGCATCTGCTCATTCCACTCCCCCTCTCCCAGCTTCATTTACTCTTCTTTACACAAGCAGAGCCATTCTTCCCTATCTTTGAGACTCGCAGATCTAACCATTGAACTATTATCTCTATTGCAATAATCCTCCTCCTCCTATTATAATGCTGTTTTAAAATAAAATCTCTCTTTACCTAAGTCCGATTTTTTTCTTTTTTTGACATAGTTCTAGAAACTCAGAAAGGTTCACGGCTAGGGATGATAACTGTCCTTGAAAGGACCTCACACACTGTGGTCATTTTTCATAGGCCTCTTCTGATATTGTTAAAGGCAGCCTTCATAGCTAAATTTTAATAAGTTTTCAGAAAAAGAGGAGTAAAGTATAATAGGTCACCCAGTCCCTACCCCAGACATTAGTTAGCACTTGGAGTTAAAGTCTAATTGGCAGGTTTGAATGCAAAATATTTTGTGTTTAAAAGTAAAGCAGAATTATATAAAAGGCTCAGGTGATTATGAACAGATTTTTGAAAGTGTGTGAGGTATGAAAAGCACTTTTCACTGTGTAAGACTTATCCATGCATTGGGATCTGTAGTAAAGCTGGCTGCCAAGTGCCATTAGTATTCCCAGTTATTGTAATGACCAACCTATTCCCACCAAATTCCAAAATGCTGCCTAGAAAACCATACTATCCCAAAAAATGCAGTCCACTAGAAGATATCAACCCCTCTTTGCTTGGAAAAATTTCGCAAGTCTAAATCATTGTAAAGAATTGGTACAACAATGCTCTGTGTGCAACAATGTATGTCCTTCATTAGTCTAAATCAGTAAATCCCTGAAATACAGGGATGTGTATGTATGTGTATGTATACCTCACCTCACTCCAAAAACATCTGAAGAAGTAACACTTTTTAATTATCTGATATATTTCCAAGGCTGGTGGATACACAGGTCAACGTAATCACTTTTTTAAAAATAAGAAGTTAAGGGCCTCCTGGGTGGCTCAGTGGATTAAGCCACTGCCTTCGGCTCAGGTCATGATCTCAGAGTCCTGGGATCGAGCCTCGTATCCGGCTCTCTGCCCTGCAGGGAGCCTGCTTACTCCTCTCTCTCTCTGCCTGCCTCTCTGCCTGCTTGTGATTTCTCTCTCTGTCAAATAAATAAATAAAATCTTTAAAAAAAAAATAGGAAGTTAAATCCTTTTAAAGGCCGTAGATGTCTAAATTGTATACTCAACATTATTTTAAATGTATTACAAAAGTGTATTATATACAGAAGATCTAGTAGTTAACATTAAGGGAAATCATTTGATGTTGTTCCCATTCATTTAGTCAGTCACTCAGAATGTCAGTCACTCAAAAGATCATTAAATAACTGATGCAGACAATATAGTCCTAAATAAGGTGCAAAATGCTCATGAAATTTAGATTTTATTGGGAAAATGAAGGTAAATAAAGGCAAACACACACACACACACACACACACACACCCCCACCCACCATCAAAGAGACACATAAAAGAATAATAAAAGCTAAGGAGACAGACGAATGAAATGTGGTACTGCTGGAGAAAGGTTTGCTGTTGCAGATTGAGTGCTAGAAGAAGCATTTCTGATGATATACCATGCAAGATGCATCTGAATATTAGCAAGGAAGCAGGTGTGTGAAGATTATGAAGAAAGGCTGGTCAGGCAAAGCTTGTGCAGGGGACAGAAAGAAGCCCCATGTAATAAGGAGGACCAGTTACGGGAAGTCAGAGAGACAGGCAGAGCTCAGATGAGAGGTTACTTAAAAGTCATGCCTTTGTAAAAACCTAGCGCTCTCCATTACTCAGAAAGCTCTGAAATGGGGCACCTGGGTGGCTCAGTGGGTTAAAGCCTCTGCCTTCGGCTCAGGTCATGATCTCAGGGTCCTGGGATCCAGCCCTGCGTCAGGCTCTCTGCTTGGCAGGGAGCCTGCTTCCTCCTTTCTCTCCACCGGCCTCTCTGCCTACTTGTGATCTCTGTCTGTCAAATAAATAAATAAAATATTAAAAAAAAAAAAAAAGAAAGCTCTGAAAGGAGGTGGTGTATGTAGCTCAGCCACTCATGCATCCATGCATCTAGGCATACATTTATCTTTTCTTTGTGCTTCCCTGCATGCATCTGCCCATCCATTCGTCCACACACCTATTCGCTCATAAACATTTAACACATACTATGCTGTTTCCTGGTTTTCTTTTAAGTCATGAATATATTGATAAACTCCCAATCGCTGACTGC
Organism: Meles meles; assembly: GCF_922984935.1. NCBI lineage: Eukaryota > Metazoa > Chordata > Mammalia > Carnivora > Mustelidae > Meles > Meles meles. The sequence goes on along the minus strand of NC_060085.1, from coordinate 44,118,353 downwards.
AAATAATTCGTAGTCTGATGGAAAACAGTCTACTTTGTAATTAAGAGAGAATTAGGGCCCCTCCTCCTGTCACTTTGTGGCGGGCTGGGAGTTTTACCCAGGTGAGTTGTCAGCCCCTCGCAGTCGCAGGGTAATGACTGTGGTGTCTGACAACAATCAAGCCCTTATCTTCAGATAACTCACAAGATAAAGCCTGTGACTGCTGCATCAAACCAGACTAATGTGCCTCTCTCACTTTATGAGAACACATGCCTTTGGATATAGCTTTAGATGGAGATGCTGGCGGTGACGATAAACAGATGTATTACATTGTCTGCCTAAGTGTACAGATACACAAATAGATAAATTCAGTTGGGAAAAAGGCAGGCCTTGGGATATCAGCACCTCATCCCTGAGAAAGCTGATTGGTAGTGCCTTGACAGAAGGAACCTATTTACTTGTAACAAGGACCATGCCAGGCTGATTTGACAACTTCTGAAGTAAATATTTAAAACCAGAACGGAAGAAGAAACTACTTCACCTTGAGTCCTTGTAAACTAAGGGAAGCTTGCATAAGACATCTTCCCCTCAATGACTTTATGTTGTAGTTCCCCTAAAGGCACAAACTATTAACTAGATTTGATGGCCTTATCATTTAGATTCTATTTTGAGGTAGACAAAATAGGGAGGGGGAAAGAGTGAACTACACAGCATGCTCATTAACAGATAGATTTTTCTAACTGTTTCCTAAATGGAATTTCTGGTTCATCTGACCTCTATTTTATTGCCTCCCATATTTGCTGGAAAAAGGTTGAGGGCTTAGCATGATATCTTAACTGTGATGATTCTGCTGTAGAGAAAAAGTTAAAATGTCTTTAGCTGAGGAATGGAGAAGAGATTCACTAAAGATATCTTGCTGTGCAAATACATAAATGTCTCACCCTATTCTTCCCCATCTTCTTAGAGAAAAAAAGAACAATCTCCTCAAACCTTCACCTCTAAAAATTGCCACTGTGTTATAAAATCCCATAGAAATGATGTAGTTGACTCTTTCACTCAGGGTCCGTTCAGAAATGCTGGTATCTAAATAATAATACAGTTCAAGCTCCCTGCACTTAGAAACAAAACAGTTAGGATTTACCCTTTACCCCCTGCAGTGTTCCTGAGATAAATCTTTCCAAGAGAATCAAGCTGTTGTTAAAAGCATGTGACCATTTTGGCTGGCTTGAGAGTTTAACACCCTAAGGTCACAGTTAAATAAAAGGTTGTTTGTAGTCAGACACAGAGGAAGAGGTGAGGTAAGGAAAACTATTTCTTGAATCCTGTCAGAGTGGACACTTTCTGTATGGCAGAAACATTTTGGGGCTGAGGTATCTTCATCTAAACCAAGTGTGAAAGGCTGTCATCATATGAAACTAAAAGATTTCAACTGGATACAACTCAAATAATTAGGCTTCAAAACCTACCTTCTTAACAGCCGGTACTGTACTGTACCTGAAGTACACATGCATTGAAATACTAAATAAATCCTACAGTGTTCTTCACTTTTTTTTTTAAGATTTTATCTATTCATTTGACAGACAGAGATCACAAGTAGGCAGAGAGGCAGGCAGAGAGAGATAGGAGGAAGCAGGCTCCCCGCAGAGCAGAGAGCCCAATGTATGGTTCCATCCCAGTACCCTGGGATCATGACCTGAGCCGAAGGCAGAGGCTTTAACTCACTGAGCCATCCAGGCAACCCTACAGTGTTCTTTAAAGTCAGTAAGTCATTCCTCAAATTTTATTTAATATGTATGTATAATACATGTAATATGCATAAGGCTCTAATAGTGAAAATGGGAAAATTAATAAAATGTCCTTGACCTTGAACATGGGGGATGAGGCTCTTGGTAGTATCTTTAGTATTATTACGCACAGCATACAAGTATCTATGTAGAATAAGAAGATAAGACAGTGAATGTATGGGTCACAGTAGCCACGATTTTAACTGGTGCCTTCAAGTCACATTCAGTCAAAGAAACATCCCAGGAGTTTTCAAGACTGTAATAAACCAAGTTCTCTGAGAAGAGTCTGAAGTGAAATGATGTGATAAGCTCCTTACTTATATAGACCTGTCCTTGGAGAAATCCAATTTCGAATGCTTGGGGACTCTATCCAAAGAAAATAGTCCAATAACATATCAGGAAATCTATAAGTCCAAGATGTTAAATGTCAACCTACTGTTAGTTGGATATAAAAGCCTGGCAATTAATCTCTAGAGACAAGAGTTGCATGTGCTGGAAAATGATTATGGAGTGGAGTTGTTAATTCAGATATATTTGGTAGATAGCACGTTAGATTAACTAAAGAGCTGAAAAAAATTATGAGAGTACCGGCAACACTCAGGTTTGTTAGTTTTCTCACCAGGGCACAGGCAGTTTAGTCTAAAAAAGAAAAAAAAAAAAGGCCTTAGAATGTGTGGATTTCTAGCATTCCAATATTAGTCATAGAGATTTGGTTAGAGAAATAGCTAAAGAAAACCAAATTGTTGCTTCAATACTCATGGAAGTACATTAGTTTGGCACCATTTGACATCACATACTGCTCCCAGACCTCTGCAAAGAAGGAACTATTCTTGGTTCACAAGACAGAATCTTCAGGCCAGCATTCAAATTCCATCTGAACCACTCACTATGTAATTTTGGATAAACCATTTAACGTCTTTGAGCTAGTTTCTTTATCTGTAGAATTAAAAAAAAAAAAAAATCACACTAACACCACCAAGAAAAATAACTGTAATACACCTCAAAACTATTTTGGGTACTGAGCCAAAGAAAGAAATTAACATATTTACTAAATTACTAGTTCTCTACAGGAGGTAGTTATGTTTAACTTCCCATGTCCTACATTTCTTCATGTTTGATCATCACCATAAACACATACCCACTGGTTCATCTCTGATGTGGCTTCTTCTCCATCTTCATGCCCAAGCAGCCAAGTTCCCCTTCCATACTAAATCTATGCTCTGAACCAAATGCCAATGTGTTTAAAATAAAACATCTACAATTTCCTTGCCACATAATGCCCTTTCCCCTCTTCTTTCACTTAAAAGAAACCTTTTGTAAAATAAATACGTTAACCTTTTATTTAAGAACAGAACTTTTTTTCTTTTTCTCCTCCATTAGACCCAGAACAAGGCTAGAATTTTTCTTGCCCCTCCTCCCTCCTCCACTTACTTGCTCAAGAAAAAACTGCATAGGTTTTTAACTCCTCTGAGCTTCTTTGAAATTGGTAAACTATATCACGGGGTCTGGGGATGATTACATTAGGTAGATTCTGATGGTTCTCCTTTGTTACTGCTCCTCCCATCCACTATCTAACTCTGATCTGGGATTGAGCTCTGCCAAAAGCTTCAGTGAGGATCCCTGGCCCACAGGCTTCTGGGTGGGATATGGAGGGGCTGCTCACCACTCAAGCCTGAGCTGCCCCTCCAACACCACTTCCCTGGCAGTGGCAGTTTCTCTCTATGACTACAAACTCTGCCTGATACCCCTCTTTCATAATCTTCATCTGGACTCCCCACCCTGTCCAGCCTGAGTGGTATCAGCTTCTCTTTCTTATTTTTGTTAGACTTTCAGTACTTCACTAACTGCTAGTGATTCCCATAACCCCTTCCCACACTCTGTAAAAATGTTCATTTATTAAATTCTGTTTATTAAGTCCTTTTAATTAAGCCATCTTTCCTCTGCCAGTGTTGATTGATGTGTAAAGCATTTAATATAGTGCCTGTCATGGAGCCAGCATTCAAGAAATATTGACTTTTTATGTGTAACAAAGTAATATATAAAATGATAAAATAATTATTTAGTTTATTATTACTAATAATATGTGTCAGTGTATGTACTCCTGAGAAATAACCCTATATTAGCGTGTGTCTATTCCAAGATTTCCAAAGACAAAGAGCTCTGTAAAACTCCACAAAGACCCACTATTTTAGTAGTCTACCCATAAACATAATAGGATCAAACTTGTCAGTTTTTTTTCAAAATTGAATTCAATGTTTCAACTCCTGTTTTAATGGGGAAATTTTCTGTTTTGTTCTGTTAAGTTGAATTTTGAGGTCTTTTATTTTGTCTGGTTTTGTTTCTGATGTAAACAATTTTAGATGAAAAGCCCCCCTCAAGTAGCACGTGGTGGATTAAAGGCAATTTAAGAAGCAACAGAAAGGAACTGGGTTTTTTAAGTGCATTATTATAGTTGAAAAGCATTTGCATGAAGTCCTATCTCTCTTTTTTACAACCCTGTCACCTTCAATGAGAAAGCCACTTGAATCACTTGAGAATCATGTGATAAATAAGAATAATATGGACTCAACCCAAAAGACTGAGTTGTGAAGAGCAGTTGAGTTAACAGGGGTACAAAAAGCCTGTCTGCCTAAAATAACTCAGTTACAAACATTAACTGAGCACCATGAAATAGGCCACACACTGTGTAAGGTTTTGAGAGGATAAAGATGAGCTGGCACAATCCCTGCTGGTGGTGGGCAACAATGTGGGGTGGGGGTGGCCTGAGGTAGGGGCAATTAGTCAGTAACATGCATTCGTTTTCTGAAGCTGATTTAACAAACTCCACAAACTTGCTTTAATAATAGGAGTTCATTTTCTCACATCTCTGAAGGATCGAAGTTTTAGGTCAGGGTATCATCCAGGCTGGTTCTTTCTGAGGCTGGGAGGGAAAGATCTCTTTTTCCAGGCTCTTCGCCTTAGATGGTTGTTTTTCACCCATGTCACATTAAATTGCCTTCCCCCCTTTATGTGTCTATGTCCAAATTTCCCCATTTCATAAGGACAGTAATTTTAATGGCTTAGGGTCTACCCTAATAACCTCTTAACTTGTTTACCTCTGAAAAGACTACTTTCCCAACAAGGTCACACTTGGACATACAGGAGGTTAGGGCTTCAACATACAAGTTGTGGGGGTGGGGCACAATTCAATATATAACATAATAAATACAGAGTAATCATATGCTGTGATAGAGGAAAGCACAGGGTACTTGGAATCAAGGTGAGATGTCGACCTGAAATTATTAAAATGTCTTAAGTCTCACTTTTTAATTTCTCCCTGTGTTTAATTAGGTCTAAGTCATTTTGTGTTTTCTCAATATCCAGGCCTTTTCTGAATTAATCTAACAAATATACAATCAATTCATTAATCTATAAGTCATTACATTATTGCCTTTCCAAGTAGCTCGGTGGGACTGAGGCCAGGATTCAAATCCCTGTTAAGGGACTAACTAGCTAGGTAAACTTGGGCAAACCAGTTAACTGCTCTGGGCCTCTTTTTCTACCTATGAAGCAAGGGTTCAGGCAGTAAGCTTATTAAAATATCTTTTAAATCCTTATATTCTGAGGTTCTAATTTATTGTATAGCTGCCATTGCATACCAACAAAGAGACCTTTCTTTTTAAAGAGTTCAGCTCTACTAAAGTAGGTAATAAATTTACCAAATTCTATATTTAAAAATTCACAGGTTGTACTGAGTATTTACTTGATGCATTTAGAGATAAAATGTTAATATGAAATTTTTAATCTTCTGGGAGGAGACATTCAATTAGAGTGTGTGTTGTTTCAACTTTCAATATCAGGCTCTATTTAAGTGAAAAATAAAGTGGATATTTAGTTACATTAACTTTGAGCCTTCAAACACATCTGCCATTTTATTTGGATACTTCAGGGAAGAATTTATTTCCCAGACCTATCTGGTACTTTGTTTTGATTTTCTAACTTTGTGGTATGTACTTGTTCTTGAAAGGGTCCCGAATATGCCACTATGGTTTAAGGATTATTTTGAGCTGTAGGCAATAGAGATTCAACAGATAGAGGAAGAGGCTTCTGTGTACTCACCTTATCTGCCTAAAAGCAGAGACTTCTAGAAAAATTCAACTGTCATAAATAAAACCTCCCTTAAGGAAGGATTCCCACACCAAGGAAAAAGAGTGACTCCTGTCAGGGGGAATGAGACACTGCATAAACAGAACTTACTAAAACAAGACTGCCTTCCATTAGTTCCCCCTGTTTATTTCTCATTCTTTGCCATTTATTTTCCCTTGAAATCCTAACCCTCTCCCCTTGTTAAGCTGGTCTATAGACCCCAAATTCAAACTGCTTCTTTGAGTTAGATTTTGTGTTCTCCCTGAGAGGTGTACCTAAGGGAATAAACTTTGTCTTTTCTCTTGCTAATCTGTCCTTTGTTGCTTTAATTTGCAAGTCCCCCCCCCCAAAAAAAAAAAAACAATTACAAGAGAGGTTGAGGAAAAAAGTATTTTCTCCCCTATATTCTCTGCAATCAAACTGACAATTTAGGAAGTATTTGACAGATAAATATATTTAATTAGTTAATCTAATGGCTAGAGTGGGGATAGTTCATAGTCATGCCTTTAAAAGTAGAAGGATGCACAGTCCTCATATTGGCTTTTTGAGAGACTATTATAGAAAAAGAAATGTTGCCTATCTTAGTAAAACAAGTGTGGGTCATGAACATCATAGCGCCTTCTTCCTGGCCACAAGTCTGGGATGTTCCCTGAAGAGATGCCGCTGGTGCAGAGTTACAGTGATAACAAATCAGCATCTTCAGTGGAGTAGGGGAATGCTGCCTCAGGGAGCACTCCCTTCTGGTGATAATTCCACACATTACACTGAAATATTATATTAGCATTCCAGTGGGTTCAGTGATATAGGTGTTCAAATGTCCCCCTACTGTGAGTCCGCATAATGCCCTCAGAAACACAAGTTACAGCCCCAGCTTGCGTTAACTCACACCAAACTGCACATTTGGAGAATTCAGTTTCTTTCAGAATTCGAAGAAGCAGAAGGAAATGTGACTACCTGATGAAAACCATGCTGAGTAATAAAATACCAACTCCCTATATAAAGTTTGTGTGTGGAATACTTTTGTGAGTTCGCAGTATGGATGGGGGCTCTCCGAGCAGCCAGATATTAATACAGAGATGGTTATGAGGGAGACAGACTGATCAAGCAGAGCCTGAGTGAAGGTCACTAGAGGGGGCGTTTCCGCTCTTGCTCTGTTCATTTGCCAGGTGAACTTGGTGAGACATGAAACTTCAGTGGGGACCAAGCTAAGATATATTCTGTCAAATCTGCCTCCATAATCTGTTCAGATATGAGCTCATCATTTATCTGTTCTCTCCACAGCTATCTCTGTAGGGATGGATGCATATTAAGCACTATGCTAGGCACGGGAGACAAGAGAAGTAAACAAAACAGACCCAGTTTCTGTCATCCTGCAGCTTTTCGCATGTAGGGCGACAAGCGAAGTATGCCCAGAAACTGGAGTAGAATGTGGAGTGGGTACAGCTGTCTGGCAGACCCAAAAAACTAGACCAGAAAACTTCATTTCACACTGGAATCAAAAGGGATCTGTTGAAGGAATTTAAAGACTAGAATGTAAAGACTAAGAAAGCATATCTTGTCCTGCATTTCACAAGATCATTCCAGCAAGCCTTGTGAAGAGTGGATTCACAGACATATGAAGACAAAGGAAACTCCGTTTAAAATGGAGCCAGGAAGTTCTGAAGGGGCTGCCGTCATGCATGAACCACTCGTGGCAGCCAGCACAACCAGTGGAAAGAAGATGGGGGTTATCTTGGCAAGGGAGGGCTTTGAGAAACCACCACCCCTCGAGAGAACTCTTGTTCTTCTCCACGGAACTTCTGTTCAAAACAGTCCTCCCTAATTTCTTTCTGAAACCTAATAAAAGCTGGCATTCCCCTGTGTCTTTGGACCTGCACATAGTTTACCATAATCTCTACGTCACAAATTGCAATTCCTCCACTACTCCCGAGTAAACTTGTTTTGCTAGTAAAAACAACTGGGTATTTTATTTTTAACATTGACAGACAAAGCAAAATAAAAATCCATAGTTTTATTCCCATGAAAATTTGATATACAATGGCTAATAACGGATTTAGCTTTTCTATGCCTTGATTTCCTCACATATGAAATAGGTCAGTTGTACTAGATCAGAGGCTGGCAAACAATAGCTCTAGGGCCAACCAAATTTGGTAGTCTGCCTGTTTTTGTTTTGGAAATATGTCCTGCTTATTCATTGTGCATGGTCTATGGCTGTTTCTTTGCTACAATGGAAGAGTGGAGTAGTGACAATAGAAGCTATGTCGCCCAGAAAGCTGAAAGTATTTACTCTCTGACCTTTGCAGGAAAAAACAAAAAACAAGAAGCCAAGCCCCCCAGATAATCATTTGTTTTTTTCCAGTCATATTATTTGAGTTCAACCAAGTACTAAACTAAATATCTATAACCACGACCCCTTCTTTCTTTCTCAGGCATACACGATTTCTAAACTAATAAATACATATACATAATAATTTGGGATGTTTCAGGTAACTGAATATAGTGGTTAACTGAGAGTCACACATGCTCAAAATATGGATTAGAAAATTTTTAAAGAATTCGAAAGCTTAAAAAATACATTAAGCCTTAAATCTAGACTTATGTGAGATTAATATCTGAGGGTACAAATTATTTTGGGTGAGATAAAATAATGAATATTTGGTATAATATACTAGAAAGTAGAGTATGTAAGACAAAGAATCAAATGTAGCATAAAGATATCTTAGACATGATTTACTCAATCAGTCACTTGACATCTCCTTTTCTAATTATCATTCATTTAACTTCTAAACATGTTGATGTTTTATTGCTTGTATTATAGTGAATGTGATGACCAGACACACCTTTACAGAGTCATTGAAGGATAACAGAATTGCTTAGGGGCCTCCTCCTCTCAGGGGCTCACAGTTTATTGCTAATAATAATGGAAATACATCATACTTCTATAACATCTTTCCTTGGAAGAACTCATTAGATCATTTATTCTCTCAAATTTTTACTTAAAATTTCATGGGTCATATCAAACAGTTCTTAGAAATATGGAGAAACAGATCATTTTTAGCTATGTTTTATCTATGGGGAAATTAAAGATCTGAAACCACCATTTATTTATTTTGCTTCCTCTTCTTTCTTATTTTTGGCATTGAGTGACAGAACTAGTCAAGGGCAGTGTATTCAGAAATGAGATCTTTTCGACTGGATCTACCTCCTAACCTAGACCTGATATGACATTTCCTTAGATGGATTAAGGCAGTAAATGCTGAGATTAGAAAGTTGGTTTCCTTTCTGATTTACATGAAATTTTGAAGCTCTCCAAGTCAATTTCTGATAAGAGAAAGATGGATACAATGCCAATGCAGGTAAACCCTAGGGATATTCCAAAAATGAGCAAGAACATAATGGTTCTAGTAACAAAATCTCAAAGCTTTATTGATTGCCTGCCTTAACACTATGCTTGCTGGGAATAACTTTCTTCCTTTATGACCACTCAAGTCCTACAGGCTATTCTGAACTTAGTTCAGATCTTTCTCTTTCCCTGAAGCACTACCAAGTCCTCCAGTCCTAGATAGTTTCAGGCTGATCTAGATAATGTTAGCAAGTATTGAGTGTTTACTATGCTCTAGGCACTATATTACCTGATTCTAACAGCAATCCTAGGGAAGGAACTATTAATTTTATTATCCCGATTTCATAGATGAGAAGACTGACCTTGTACAATGCAGGAGAAAAAAAAATGATTTTCCCTCTTCCCTTCTAGGGTCTTGGCAGACACCATCCTCCCAATAAAAAACAGATTTACAGGAGAGAAGCAAACAAGTTTAACAACATGTACACCTCCCACACACAAGAGAGATACCCAGGAAAACTGAGTGACTCTCTGAAATGGCCCAAGCCATCACCTTAAATACCACCTCCAGTTAGAGACAAAGTAAGACGATGAAGAGGTTATGAAAGGTTTCCAGGGAAAACACAGTAAACAAGAATATTGTTGTTATGCAGATGTGTCAGTGCTTCTCCACCCATAAGAGTTTCTAGAGATTTAGTCCTCCTCCTCTTCCTGGTACAGAGAGACACCCTAATAAATGGAGATTCCCTTATAAATGTAAATGTCTCATAAAATGGTAACTTAAACTGCTTTCAGGGCTTTTTCTGTGTCTGTTGTTTCTTAAAAATAATCAGCCTAAAATAATCTGTATGCCAAAGAGGCATATTTTGGAGTGGCAAATTCTGTTCCCCTTCACCAGTTAGTGGTAGATAAGGATTTAAACCCAGGCACCCTGATTCCCAGGTCACAACTACTAACAGCTATTCTATTTCTGCTTTCTAACTCATCGCTCCCTTACACCCTGCTCATTTGACATTTTGTGAATAAGCTTTATACTTTTTTTTTAAAGATTTTATTTATTTACTTGACAGACAGAGATCACAAGTAGACAGAGAGAGAGAGAGAGAGAGAGAGTAAGAAGCAGGCTCCCCACTGAGCAGAGAGCCCGATGCAGGTCTTGATCCCAGGACTCTGGGATCATGACCTGAGCCAAAGGCAGAGGCTTTCAACCACTGAGCCACCTAGGCGCCGTAAGCCTTATACTTTTAATTTTAAAAAAGCATCTGTGCCTTTTCTCCCAAATAGTATGCCACTTGAGGATGGTGACTGCCTTATCAGTATCTGGAAGCTGGTACATACGTACAAACATTTCCCAAGTGATGTAAATAAATGAATGTGTGAGTACCAGTGTGCCTCTGTCAAAATCTAATACAAATGTCAGAGGTTTTACAAAAGTAATTACCTGTCTTATCACCCTTAAAACTAAAAACAAAACAAAACAAAACAATAACAACGACAAAAATCTAGGAGTTTCTCCTCCCTTAAACACTGGTCTCTTGTTATGTGTGTCCCTCCTCCAGAATTCTTCAAATTCTACCTACTACCATAGATGCTTAATATGTTTTAGCTCCCTTTTTAAGTGATTAGCTTCCTGAGCTTAGGATCAAAGTTGGTTTTTTGTTTTTTGGGTTGTTTTTTTTTTTTTTTTTGTCTTTGTCTTTTTTTTGGCGGGGGGGGGGTCTTTTATCTCTACAGGTTTAAACAGACTGCCTTATATATGATCTACAAAAATATAAGTCTCCACCAGATAAATGAGTAACCATCAGTTGATTTTATGTGATTTATTTTATTATCTTGGTGATGCAAATCATAATCCTTACCTTTTATGATCAGATCCTTTTCTAAATCTAGAAGTGTTCCAGATTGTGTGAGATCTAGTAGTCCAAATAACACTATTATCAGGGTTCTGCCTTCAATGCTTAACCTTGGAGCCTATAAAAAGTTATATCTAAGTCATGAATTTGACTAATTTATGGCACCATAGTAATATTGAACTGAGGTCACCTTGAGGTCAGGAACATTCTCTTCTTCCTTTGGAATCACACTATTATTATTACCTTTTTTGTTATTTTTTTAAATTAAGTGACTCTGGATATAAAGAACAGTTGGTCAGGTTTCACCATGTAACATATTGTATCTATAAGAAGAAATGAATTTTGCAAACTAGTAACAGGCTACAGAACTATAAGCCCTTTTTTTTTTTGTTCAGTTTATAATCTAGACATGCTTTTCTTTCTTCCTCTTTCTGTTTGTTTTATGTTTTTTTTAACTTTCTTCTGTCCTCTGCTTTCTGTATGGTTCTAAGAATTTGTGCTGAACAGTACTTCAATTTACAATCACAGTTTTTATTAACATGTTTTCAGGCAGAGTTTAATTTTAATTACTCAAGATACTCTGCTCTGACTTTCTAGTAAAGATAATTTAAGAAGGGAGAAGGATGTGATGCCTCAGTACATTACTTATTATTAAGTTTTGCAAAGAAGTGTGAAGATTATTAATTATCAGGTTTTTAAGGTGGGAAACAGAAGTTTTGCCATGTTCAAAAACATATACAAAAATTATCTTCAGAACTCAAAAATTGTACTTGCTCTTCCACTGTTGATAAGGATCAGAGTGGATAGCTTTGGGGTCAGGCTGTGGGCTCTACCAATAGTTCCATTGATAATAAAAGTTGACACTGATTGTGTACCTATTATGTTCTAGAATCACGTTTTACATCAATGACCTCATTTATTACAGTTTATGTAAAATAGCATGTTTAATTAAAGCAGAAATACCAGTAAGAGAGGAACAGAATCACAAAGGAAATAAGAGTAGAAGTACCCAGACTTGCCGAACTCATGTCCTTACTTTGATAGGTTAGAATACATGCACATACAAGTCATGGATGTTTAGAATTTTGCTGGAAGGAAGTCTATGCGATAAACTAATTCAATCACTTCATTTAAAAAATTAGAATTGGTTCACCCAGTTGAAGTACTTTGCCTAAACATATTAGCAGCCATGTCTGTTGATCTAAGGCTTTCAAAAATCCATCTCAAAACTTCATGGATTGAATCAATCACACTCTGTTGTGTCTCATAATTGGGCAATTAGTGCTTGTTCAGTGGGACAATGCTTCTCCCTACTCTATAGCTTCTGAGCCTGAAATGCTCTAGATGCTGCTTCATTCATGTATGTGGTACCTCAGCCAGGATGGGTGGAACCACCGGGGGATGGTCAATCACCTCTTCTTTTCTACTTCACCTTTGCATGTGGCTAGCCTCTGCTTCCTCACAACCTGGCATCTGGCTGCCAACAGGGAGGACGCTGAAGACCTGATTCTTTAAAAGGTAAGGCCTGGAACTATCATTTAAGCTGCATTCTGTTCATTAAAGCAAATCACCAGTCCAATCTAGACTGAGAGGAGGGGAAGAAGACTCCAACTTTTGCTATATACATCAGTCTGTGATTAAAGAAAATAATAGTGACCACCTTTCCAGACTATCATAATAGTACAGCTGAGAGGAACCACATTCCCCATTCTCCTTGGTTTTAGCTCTGTCTCATAACTTTGTCTCGCCTCCTTGTATTTTCATAGCATTATACCTATTGCAGAAGATAAACAGGGTTTCTGATCTCTTCTGTGGCCTGAATCCTTGCACTGGATGTTTTGTTAGACCCATGATGCATACTACATAGTTCTATGTTGATGTTTACTTACTCCTTAGTACTACCACCTCTCCCTTCCAGACCACACTTTTTAAAAAGTTACCTATCTTTAAAGTCAAGGGTGAGATGGACTTTGGAGAAAACTTAAGTCAGTTATTATTTACTGAGAGTTTGCATCTGCCAACTGCTATATGTGTGAAAACTACATACGGCTTTGTGGAAACCTCACCAAAAACGAGAGAGATATGGCATGATATCTTAGGGCCAAAAAGTTGAGGTCACTTATCAAAGGTTACACACCAGATGATAGAATGAGGAAAGGAATCCCAGTCTCTCTGTCTTCGGGACCATGGTCTTTTGGTCTTTTTACATGCCGGGGTGATAAGAAAGTGGAGGCGGTTTACCATTTCAAGAAGTGTAACAATAAAATGAAGAGAGGGAAGGTTTATGGAGACAGAGAACAGAGAGAGGGAGAAAAGAGAAGACAAGAAGCGGAGAGGAGAGTATGAAAGAGTAGAGAACAGGAGAGAGTCCTAGGGTTTAAAAATACTTTAAAAAGATGCTCTCTGGGGTATTAGGGAGGTTGCCACATATCTGACAGCTAATTAGAATCATTAGAAAATGACAGATAAAATATTCAAATAATAAACCAGTTATTGGAGGGAACAATATCCCAGAGGAAACTAGAAGTACATGCTGCCTGGGAAGATGCTGCTAGGGCAGAATATGTTGACCTTGGCAGTGAGGATGGACATTTCTTCCTCAGACAGTGACGACGGAAGAGGATGAAGGAAGGCCTGAGGACTTTAGAGGAGGACAGGAAGGAAGGTGAGAGATTCTTTGAGTGAATAAAAATCTCACTGAACACCATTGCGGGGTAAGTATTCAAATGCTGACTAAAAAAGCAAATGATGTTACCAAAAGCAAAGCAAAGTTCTGTATTGCTCCTTTAGAAAACTCGCAACTTTCAGAGAAAGGAGGAAAGAATAATCACGGCATAAGACACTTCTCTTTTTAAAACCTCTAATCCTTAATTTTGAAATAACTCCTAATATCAGAATAGGATGAGTAGTCAAATTAGAACTGAACATTGTTAAGTGCTAAATTCTCCAATTACTTCCTGTCTTCTGAGATTTTCTAAGTAGAAGATACAGTCTTCTTGATATTTGAAGCAATAAAACACATTCTGGAGATGATATTAACATTTTTTGAGAACACTGAACAGGAAGAGGTCAAGTCCAAGACGAAAAAAACGTCCACAGATTCTCAGTGTTACCCAAGCCTCTGCTATCTTTTCAATGTTGAGGCAATGTCTCAGCCTTTCTTAAAGAAAAATCTACGTAACAGGCTGCATAATGCTTTGCTTTCCCTCTTTTCAAAAAAAGTCTCTTTTTATTAAAAAAAAAAAAAGTCTCTTTTTAAAAAGAGCTTAGCATTTCATCAGGGAAGACCAAAAAATAAGCTTCAGGAAATTAGCCATAAAGGCATTAATGGGTCTCTATGAGAATGGCCTTCAGCAAAACTGAAAAGACGTCACCCACTGATCTTAACATTAGTTGACGTTAATTTTGAAGTGGTTATTGCTAATATGAATCATATATAACAGATTAAATTATATTTATTTGCAATCTTTAAAATTCAAGGAGATGTTTCCTCCCTTTGATACAGACACCAGACACCCACTGACACTAACCATGCATGTTTTTTCTAAGAGTGGGCAAGAAGCACCTAACCACACACAAACCATTTTTAGTGGGAAAAAGGAGTCTGATGCCTTTTTTTATTCCTCAGGCCTAACCCTTTCATTTTACCAAATTTGAACACCAAATTTTTTTTTAAGTTAATGAGTGTCCTCCACCTTCTCAATCACCCTACAAAGTGCAAAATCAATACTGAGACTGTTGAGAGTGTGTCCAGAATACATTTTCCTTGGTATGAAAGCATTCAAGACAGTATGACTAGTTGTTAAGGTCATGGAGTCTAGAAGTGGACTACCCAGATAAAAATGCCAGCATCACTACTTATTAGTTGTGTGATCCAGGACAGATTGATGGTTGCTGGTCTTACTTGCCTTAAGGAGAGATAAATAGCTGCACCATTGTCATGAAGGTTAAATGAAAGTCATTATCAGAACACCCAGTACTATACTTTTTGTTTTATTATTTTATTATCTCAAGCACACCAGAGCACTATACAGTTGACTCTATAGCTTATGTGAAATAATATAGTTGACTGAAAAATAAAAGTAATAACTCTTGGTTTGGTCTACACAATACCATGTAGTTCAAATGTCTCTTCTCTGATGAAGCTTATCTTATTTAAAATTGCTATCTGGGGGCGCCTGGCTCAGTCAGTTAAGTGTCTGACTCCTGGATTCAGTTCAGGTCATGGTCTCAGTGTTATAGGATTGAGCCCTGCATTGGGCTCCATGCTCAAGCACAGAGTCTGCTTGTCTGTCCCTCTCTGTTCTTCTCTCCTGCTCTCTCTCTCTCTAAAATAAATAGATAATATAAAAAGAATAAAAAATAAAATAAAATGGGTATCCATACTACTCCTCCATCTTGACCCAGTACTTACAAAATTCCCAATCTGTTCCATTTTTTTCTACAACACTGATTTCTTAACCTATACTACTTTTTTATTCTGCTTATATTCTTTCTCCTTCTACTAGAATATCAGCTCCCCAAGGACAGAGATTTATATTAGTTTTATTCCCTAATATATCCCAAGTGCCCAGAATAGTGCCTGGGATATAGTAAATTCTGTAAAAATATTTGTAGAATGAAGGGAGGAATAAGAGAAGAAAGGATGGAAGCATGTACAATTCTTATCCAAAAAGGAAAAAAAGAGGGGAGTAGGGGTTGAGAGGAAAAATGAGTGTATCTTATATAAGGTTTAAACTATTTTAAGGAAATAGTAACATAATGAAAATGTTCTTTCTCCATGAGTACTTCATTAACCTTTTATAGCTTAAACTGTGACAACAAGCTTAGAGTTTTTAATAGTAAAAATTTCTTCAAAAGAAGAAAAAAATAGCTTTAATTATACATAAAAAAAAGCATAAAATCAATGGCTTGTTTAAGGCCGGGGATGCTTGTTCTGACTTATTTTGCTTGTGTATTTTTTTTAATTTTTTTATTTTATGGAAGCAGTTTTCTATAAATAGGGGTCACAGATAGCCAGTAATCATCTCTCTCAGAAGCGGAACCCACAGAACAGAGTCAGCTCTCTTTGTAGTCCCAGAGCTAATCAGAGCCCACCTCAAACCCATTATCTCTGATTCTTAGTTAAGGGCATAATATTAATCTTGCTTCATCAGCTCAATTACAAATGGGTTGTCCCTCTTAGGGAGAACAAAATGAGATATTCAAGTTATTTAATTAGCACTTGAATTGGACAGAGGTAGAACCACTTGGCGTGAGGAAGGGGAGGCACAAAACAACCCAATGTCTGAAACATCACGGAACAATCCCAGTAACTGGGTGGGCCAAAGTCAAACATGGGCCTCATTTCATCATTTGCAGTTTAGAAAGAACCTCATAAATATTCTAGGAACATGGTGCACAGAACCAACAATTAGAATAGGAAGGTTCTCTACTAGGGGTGATTAATTTATTCAGTTTTGGTAAATTATTATTATGTTATCTTCATGGGTGATAAAATCTAGATTTCATTTTTATGCAAATGATTTTGCATGCTACTTTCTCTACTTTCTCTTTCTTTTCATGCCCCCCCCACTCCTCATCTATGCTATGTATAAAAACATTACTTCCACAAATTGCGTAATTCCCCTATATATACTAGGATATGGTGAGGGGTGGTTATTTGCATGGCACACCACCTAACAGTCCAGAATCCAGATGTTTAGGGTGACCATGCATCCCAGTTTGCAGAGAGAGCCCCAGTGCATCAATATTCCCAGCATACTTATTAATAATACTCCAATCTCAAAAGACTTGAAATGTAGATGATGAATACTGTGATCACCCTAAAGATATTAAAGTCCAGATACCAAAAGGGGGAGAGAAAAAGTTCCAGAGAGGACAAATCATAGTAAATCTATCTTCCTAGGCCACTGTGTAGTATTATTATATATACTGGAGGATTCAAGACTAAAAACAACATTCTCTCAAGGAGACTCTAGTCATCCATGCCCTGATTTACATCATTGGTACATCCTGAAAATGTCATTCAATTCATGGGCCCCAAGATTTCACTAATATGTTTTTATATTAAAAACTTACCTTTGCCAAAAACCCCCAATCTTCTAGAATCCTAAGATCCTTCTATCCAAACCTACTTGAATATTACTAAAAAGAAAATCTTAACCAGGCATGACTTCCAACACATGAATCAAGAGCTAATGTCCGTTTGCTCCATACCTCAACAAAATTATTTATCCATGTCCAAAGCACAAACTATATTCTTAAAAACATATTTATAGGTATTTATATTATTATAATCATTTAAATATTGGTGAAAAAGAAAAACTAAGCTGTAACAAGGAAAATAAACCTATCAGTTGAACTCAAAAGATTTTTAAAATGTAAAGAGACTATTTCCCCTATAGACTTTATGCCACTGGTTTTATGGGGGCCAGTTTTATAGATTCCTGTAAGCCATCCCAGTTAAACTACCTTCTCCTTGTTTGATGATCTCTTTCCTTCTGTTGAAAAATCATGATCACCTCTCCCTTTGGTGGCATATTAAAACATAACGAACAAACTAAAAATTTGTTCAAACAAGGTGAACCTGCAGGCATAATAAGATCAGTCTATTGATTGTCGTTTAGCTACTGTTTCACTCTCAGGCAGTGGAGAAGTGACAAATTGCGGGCCATGAAATCATCAGCTTGCAGGATCATGTCATTTAAATGGGAGGATTACACAAAGCTTGTATCTGCAGAAAATGACACTCCTCTCAAATTATGATTCCAGCTACTCCAGTGGCAGAAATGACCATCATCAATAAGAGAAAATGTTCAGGATCACAGGAAATGCTGTCCTCCATTTCTCTTCCTTTCCGATACAGCTCTCTGCTCTCCAAAATGAGATAGCTGAGTAGTTGTTGGATCGTTTCCTAATGATTAAAGATGCTGCTCGTGTTACACCATACGTTTTGCTGCTTGTATGTTGGGGCTCTAATAAAAGACAGATACCTCACTACAGGAGAAACATGTTTAGGCAATGCCCTTTCCCCAGAACCTGATTAAATCAGGATGCTTAAAAGAGTTTTGCTTTTAAGATACAAGTAGTTTGAGCCCTATTGGCACTGAGTTCAAACACTACAAGCAAAATATTAGTTTTGGGTCTGTGGTGTATTCATAGCCCTGAGTATCTCCAACAAGCTTATCTGGAGGATTCTGTTTATGTGAAAGAAATTGCTATTATCAATCACTGTGTAGTAAGGGATCAAACAAAATGCTGAATGGAGAAATGTTTTCCATTGGCCCTGTTCAGGAAGAGACAGGAGCACTACAAGTGAGCTGTTATATATTCTGCAAGGAAACTACAATTTATGTTCTAGATTTTTTTTTCCGTTGTTGATATGAAACCTCATGTTTCAGGATCATTTTTTTCCCCACCTCGTATTATGTGGTCTCCACAGAGCAGAAGGCAATTTCAGTGCCCAACCTTGGCTGTTATGAGTATTTTAGAAGCTTATATTTTTTCTTGAAATAAAAGAAAACCTCTGAAATTCTCAATGTGCATTGCAGAAATGAATTCACTTTGTTTCTTCTCTAAAACCACATAAGGATGGCCAAAATCATTATCACCACTTCATAAATACACTGAGAAATTGAGAGAACACGTGGGTTATAGGAAGCTATTCAAAGAAATAGCAACAAAGAGAAAAAAAGAATTGAGTCCTAATTTCCAGGTCCGATGGTGAATCATATGGCTATATGTCCTTTCAAAATTCATTTCCATTAGTCTCTATATGATTTCACAGGGTAGAACAGGCATTTGAAATTGAAGTGATTAACTTAGGCTCTTTTTTAAAAATTTTAAATTTTTTTTTTTTTTTTTTTTTTGGTGATCCATAATTCATTGTTTATGCACCACACCCAGTGCTCAATGCAATGCGTGCCCTCCTTAATACCCACCACCAGGCTCTGAGGCTCTTTATGTAGGAATAGCAACAGGCAAACTTTTAATATTTTAATGTTACATTTGCCCTTTCCTTTTCTTCAGTTCCCAGCCCCCATTTAGCCAGATACTTATAAATTTGGAGCCAACTATTATGTCCCCTCACTTTCTGATTCTCCAATTAGACCTTGCAATGGCTTCCCAATCTGGTGCTCTTGTATATAAACTCGGGCTTCTCCATTGTAAACGCCACTGTTAAAAGACTCATTTTTAGAGCAATGTTCTGAATAGGTCTTTCAACTGCTTAGAAGTTTCATGAACCCTTTCCTATAAAATAAATAAACTTCTTATCTAAGCATTCCTCCACCATCTGGGTGGCACTATTTTCTTTTTCCTCCTTGAGTTTCCTTCCTCACGTCATTCTTTCTCTCTTTATTTATTTATTTATATATATATTTTTGGCTCTTTAATCAAACCCTACCTTCCAGACAAATATTCTTTATCATATAATTTTACTAATTTGTATTTGGGATCCCGAAACCCCTTTTTTCTCCTGAACTTGCCTGGAACTTAAGTTTTAAGAGCATGGGGTGTTATTCTTCAAGATTCATCTTTACTAGTACATACTTTATGAGGTTGTTTCCCATCCTTTTGACTGGAGACAAGAACGTTCTCGTCTTTCCTGTTCCCATGGCCTACTGCCTGTTATCACACTTAGCACTTTATACAGCATATCCTAGGGTTTTATATGCATGCTTTAGTGTCCCTGAGCCTGCCTGACTACCAGTTCCTCCAGAAGATCCTATCTACTTTCCCTTCTTATTGATAAATAATGATAAACATGTGGCAGGTGCTCAGTATGGTTTGGTAAGTGAATTAAGAGAAGTATTTCATTTTTTCAAATTCTGTTAAACTCATCAAAACTTAAAGCAAGTTTCAGTCCTTCACTGAAATTCCTTCATTAAAAAATTAATGAAATGGTTTACGATAATGCAGATTAAGGATTTAATGTTTTATTCTCACTTCAAGTGTCTGCATTTTAGAAGGAGGCTTCTTAGTGGCACTACCTTGGAGCTCTGACAGCTTTTATAACATGTACAGAAATATATTTTTCTCTTGCCCTCCTGACTCTCTATAATATTCAGCTTAAAAGGTTTGCCTTTACTGTTTTGCCCATGTAATACCAGGGCCCCTTTGCCCTCAAGGATTCAAAACCCAAGCTCTGCTGACCCATACCTTTTCCTTTTAATGGACACTTCACAGGGTCTTTCTTCCCACAGTTTGGTTTATCTTAGTTAAACCCAGTCTGGCCCTCATGTTCTGAACAATATGGAGAAATATTTTCTTTAAAAAAAAAGGAAACCATTCAGGAAATGGAATATTCAAATAGACAATAATGACACCATTTATAAAAATAGAATCCTGCCCCACAATCTGCTATGACCAGCCCAATATAATTGTAGAAGCCAACTGACCATCTAAGAAACCAGTCCAGGAAGTCAAGAGAATAACCCCTTTAACAACTGGCTTAAAAGGTCTATAAATTTTTAACAATTGATAGCTTCCTTAATTTTTGACCCCATTCTCAGAGGAAACAAACAGAGAAAGCCAAATATACAGCTCTAACCAATCACACAAGACACTCTGCTTCTTGTTAGCCTGACTACAGCTTCCAGTCAGGGCACATCTGAAGTCCTCCCTTTTTGCCACTATTGAAATCTTTCCCAGTCCTCTGCCTGCCTTTAAGACTCAGCTAAATGCAAGTGATGATAGCTGACACCCTTACTATATAGCAAGCTCTGAATAGATAGCCTTTGCTTGTCTTAAGTTGGATTTATTTCCACAACATATTGTTAATACTGGTAACTAGAATGTTTTAAAGAACACTCTTTGTTGCTCACCTGGGAAAGTGAGCTTGGTCTTGCTCTACACATCAGTTCTCTATTACTATGTTAAAACCCATCCTGGACCTTAGTAGCCTAAAATATAACTGGTTATCATTTCTCATGATTCTGTGAGTTGGCTGAATGGTTCTTCTGTTGACCTCACCTGAGCTTGGTGATGTATTCAGCAGGTGGGTTGCCTGGGCTCAACTGGGACTACTGGGCTAGCCGGAGAGCTGGATCTCTCTATCTCTATGTAGTCCTTCAAGCAGCAGTGCGGCAAGGCCAGGGCAACCACCTAGGACCTCAAAGACCTCAAAGACCATCTACAGGGCTCAGTAGTTGTCAGTTTGGGGACGTTGTGTTGTTCAAAGTGAGTGTAGCCCAGACTCAAAGCATGGAAAATTCCTTTTAATGGAGGCTCAGTAAAGTCACACTATTAAAGGGCATCCATGCAGGAATGGCATACATATTTGACCAGTAAATAATCCAGCACATGCTTAAATGGCATATTCAGACCACTGTGCCTGGTTCTACCATTGACTAAGCAGCACCAGATTTCCTCCTCCCTCCCTCCTTCCCTTTCTCTCTCCCTCCCTCCCTCCCTCCCTTCCATCCTTCCTTCCTTCCCAGGATAGAGAGGTAAAGGGAGGCATTTCTCTAGTACCCAGAGAAAACTTAAAACAACTTCTAGAATTCCCAGTTATTTATGTCAATAAATGAATTTCATGTAAGTTTGCTGAAGTAACTTTTTGTTATACACAACTGAAAAACAACAACAACAACAACAAAAAGAGTATTTCAGTTTGCAAATGGCTTTTTGAAAGGCTTTACTGTCTGGGTAGACTAACAGGAGAAAACGGAGAAAGAGAACATGAATTGGGAGAGAACAAGGCAAGATCAGGTAACAGCGAGAAAATCCCAATTTGATCGACACAGATGAAATACAAAGAGAGTGGGAGACAAGCTGACTGGTATTCTAGAACCACAAATGAACGACCTAGAATGCCACAAAAGACATATGTATTTAATGCAACAGATACTGGAAAGTCAGAGAACATTACCGCATAGAGTGACTTAACCAGTGGAAACCAAGAGGGACTAAGAACAGATTGATCATATAGATGGCAATATAAAAGAGAAGAAATCAAGAAAGACCCTTGTTAATTAACTTAATTACAGATAATCATTATATATATCTCAAACATCACATTTTATACCTATTTATACCTCGAAAGTATACAGTTTTTGTCAATTATACCCTAATAAGACTGGGGGAAGAAAAAGAAAGATGCCTTTAAAGTAGAATCTATCATAATTGGAAACTCATTGTCAGCAATGAAAGGAGAATTGGGCTGAGGTTTCGAGATTTATATATGTAAAAAAAAGAAAGAAAGAAAGAAAGAAAGAAAGAAAGAAAGAAAGAAAGAAAGAAAGAAAGAAAAGTCCTTTCAACTTGTGGGCTCCTTTTCTTTCTTTCTTTCTTTTCTTTTCTTTCTTTCCTTTTTTAAGATTTTCTTTATTCATGAGAGACAGATTGGTTAGGGGAGGTAGAAGGAGAATTAGATTCTCTGGGGAGCAGGGAGCCCACTGTGGGACTTGATCCCAGGACCCTGGGATTGTGACCTGAGCTGAAGGCAGATGCTTAACTGACTGAGCCACCCAGGTGCCCAGCTTGTGGGCTCCTTAAGGGCAGATTTCAGTGAAAGATATTTTAAACATGGAAATGGAAAGAGAAGTCTGGTTTATTTTTTAGAAACACTGTTGGCTACTGTGGATAGGTAAATTTCAAAGAAATGAAATTGGGATCAGAGTAGTTAAGTATCTTGCTCAAGGTCACAGAGCTAGCAAGTGGCAGAAGTATAATATACATCCTGAGAGGCTGGCTCCAATGTGACCCCATTTGCACTTCACTCAACTACCCTTGTAGACAATTATTCTTCTCATATTAAAAAATATCTTAGGCTACTGCAAACAACAGTAACTCATCTGAAATAACGTAACAGCTTCCCAACTCAAGCTCTTCACTTGAGCATTCATCTCCTTGAATCCTTCCTCCACAGAGCTATCATAATTATCTATAAACACACATACCAAGTCAGCTCATATCACACCTTTCTTCAATGCCTCCCTACTATAGAAAAGAGAAAATATAAACTCTTTTTAGACATAATAATGTCTAAAATCCAGTCTGCATTAGTTTGCTAGGCCTGCCATAACAGTACCACACACTGGTTGAATTAAAAAACAGAAGGTTATTGGCTCACAGTCTGGAGACTAGACATCTAAAATAAGGGTACAGGAAGAGTTGATTCCTTCCGAGGGCTATGAGAAAAGGATCTGTTCAGGTCCCTTTCTTTGCCTTGTAGATGCTTTTCTCCCTGTGTCTTCATATCTACCTCTCTGAGTCCAAATTTCTCCTTTTGTAAGGACACCAGTCATATTGGATGTGGCCCCACCCTAATGACCTCATTTTAACTTAAGACCACTATAGTCAAAGATGTACTTTCAAGTCAGGTCACACTCAGAGATTCTGGAGGTTAGGACTTTAATATGTGAATTTTGAGGGGACATAATTCAACCTTTGCTTAGTTTCTCACAATTTCCCACCTTTACCTCTCTCTCCAGCAGTCCTGAAGTACTTACAGTCACCCCACACAACACTCATCTCCCATCACCATTTGTTTTCATAGCCTGATGTGACTGAATTTTCTATCTGCCCTGCACTGTTTTAGCAATCAGTCCTTCACCATCCCCTTGATCTTCTTAACTCCTATGAATTACTAAGAAGACTTTCTTGCTGCTTAGGCTACACAAATACCTCTATAAGACCCCAGGGTTTATGTCAATCACAGCATGTCCCACATTTAGGAGTTTGGGAGAAAGGCTGACATTCATTTGCCAAAATCCTAAAGTTGATGTATAAAAAGCAAATACTCAGTTTATGTGTGAAAAGAGAACTTCCCGAGATACTAATTGGCCTGAGTACAGTAATTCTCACCTCAAGGCAGGCCTATGTACAATGCCAGTTAGCAACAGAAGGTTGCTTCACAAACAAAGCATCAGAAGTAAGAGAATGAGATAATTCAAATGTTAGTTACATGGCACTGGGCTTGAGAGGCTTGAACATCTTTTCCCATAATAGAGATAAGAACATCAACTTGATAATAGTATAAATAATTGTAAAAAATATTAATATTTTATATTAAATCATATACAATAAGCATTTTGTGTAAAATGAATTATTTTATCTGATCCCCACAGTAAGCTAGTAAAGTCAATGTTGCTATCTCTATATTAGATATAAATAAATTAACATCTAGAAAGGTTCAGCCAATTCTGCAGAATTTGAGCAAGTAGCACCTGACTTCAGATTCTTCAGTCTTACCACTCACGCCATTGGAAGCTCACTGATACTCTTTCCACTGATCAATGCTTACACGGAAACTTCCAATTTCTTCTTCTGCGTATCTACTCTTCCAACAGTGATCAAACACATCTTCTGACAGATGCACTTTTTTTTAAGATTTTGTTATGTTTTGATGGCTCCGATGCTGTCCTTTATCTATCACACAGGGCTGCTTATCTGGGCTATTGTCTCAAGTTTTGGTTTCAAATTTCAGATAGCAATTTAGGAAGTATAAGTTTTAGAAAGATGCCTCACAGTTGCCTGCAAGGTCTGGCACCAACACATTGCATTATAATGATATCTTTTATTTATATCTATCTCCTCACTAAAATGACAGTTGCCTATTCATAGGACTCTAAAGTATTCATTTTCACACCCCTATGTTTAACAGAGTGCCTCTTGCATGGTAGATATTAAATAAACAATAGTTGAGGATATTAGTTGTGTGTGCATGCATGTGTATGTGCATTTGTTTGCAAGGGACATAAACACTCTGGTTGGCATAAGAAGAAAAATATTAATTGGAAGAATACAGACAAGACTGCAGACTCAGGGGATACAGAAAGAGGAGGCTTAGAAAAGACATAAACCAGTGCAGCTCAAGGGGTCTGTAGGTCTTGCTAGACTACCTCTTTCAGGTAAAGTATCTGGAAGGAATCAGCTCCTACTATTTCTTATCTTTGTGTCAATCAGATCAAAATGAACTAAAGGAGGTCTTGCAGCAACCATCTGGCTGCAACAGGACTGGCTACCTTGACTGACATCCTGCCAGACTATAGCCAGCAGAGACAGAATTAGTTTCCTCAAAGCTGGAGCTATTTTGCCTAAAGGTGAGGGAATGAATACTGACTACCAAAGGAGAAACAAAAACAAAAAACACTATTCTAGCTGATTTAATGATATGAAACTTTGGAAATCTGAGCTTGGCTGGCATTCTTAGAAGTTATTAGGCACTTGGGGGATTAGAGATATGAATTTGGAAATTATTTGCTCATGATTACTACTTAAGCTTTAGAGAATAGGTAAAATCAGAGAAGACAAATCAAAAACTTAAAAATAAATAAGTAAAAATAAGGCAACTGAGGAAACTGAATTTTTAGGGAAAAATTAGAGATGGTAGGAAACCTTCAGGTAACTATGCAACGTCTCCAAACCCCAGTTTATTTTTGTTTGGTTTGGTTTTGTCTTTTGTAAAACGCAAAGTACAAAAAGGTCTGCCCCTATGGTGAGTTATGAGGATGAAATGAGATAATCCACATAAAACTCTCACTAAACTGTGCAGCTGAATAAGAGATGGTAACTATCATCTTTACTAGTAAAAGGAGAAAACAGAATGCCATGTCTTGAGAACCAAGGAAGTAGGGGAAACTCAACAGGTTTCATGCTTCAGAGTGACTGAGAATAAGGTTGGGGATCTGATGGTTGGAGAATCATTGGAGATATTTTTCAGTAAGTTAAAAAGGGTTAAAAATTGAATGAGTGCTAAGACAAGGCATGGTTAGGGCAGACATTCTTCCAAAGGCTTAAACTTCCAGAAGACTGGGAATTCATCAAATTCTATCTGCCAGCAGCCAATTACAAATCTGTCCTATGATTTGGACCAGGAATTTGGAATCTGGATGTCCCCTTTTCTTTTGGTGCTAGAGCCTTGGAGAGGACAATTCTGAAATAAACCCAGACTTTTTCATCATCTTTAAACATGTGTCTACTTTGGGGTCTTAAAGAGAGGTTTCTTACTGAATATTCAAGCACAAGCCTAGTTTAAAAAAAAAAAAAGCAAAACAAGTACAGTAATAAAAAAATAAAAGAGCCAGCTGATAGAAAATAATATTTCCCTTCCCATACATACATGCACCTCTGCAACATCTACTCCCAAGAGCTCAGAGAATTTCATGTACTTCCTGGTTCCAAGCTGATATAGAATCAGTCTACTGCCTGAATTTCCATCAAAACAGTTTATCCTGACTTTATCCAAACTTTTTATTAAAGTATATGTGTGTGTGTGTGTGTGTGTGTGTATTTACTGAAGTTGAATAAAGATCAAAACCACTAGTTGAAAAAAAAAAATTTTTCTTATTCCTACTATATTTTTGGTGACGCAGATAAGTTTCTAAGCATAAATTATTATAGGCACCCAATGAGCTCCATGTATACATTAACAAAAAGTGTTGTTTCTTTTTGTTTATTACTTTCCTGCTGAAATTCTATACATTTTAAATATCTACTCAAATACTTTCTTTTCTTAAATTCTGCCCAATTCTTCCATTTGCAATTAATCTCTTTCACTTAATGTTTTTTTTTTTTTCCCCCTCATGGTCTACATTATCTTCTAATGCAATTTTGTATATTCCACCAGTTAAAAGCTCCTTGGGGTAGGTACTTACATTTAGGTTAGTTTTTCTAACAGAATTAGCATTAAACCTAGCAACAGAAGCTAGCAACATCAATCCTTTACTCTTAGTAGGTACTCAATTAACATGTATGAAATTGAATTTTATTGATGTTTGTATTTTTTCTAGATGAAGGCACATTGTTCTATTTAGCTTGTTAACTTCATTTTTCTGAATACTCAAAATTCTATTTATATATCATCTAATTGTAGGGTTTGTGAGGAAATATTCTCATACACCTTAAGAGACTTCAAATCAATGAAAATTGAAAACATACGCCCATACCCATTTCTTCCCTTTTAGTCTTCTCCACATCTATTCAATCTAACATAGTGGTTGGGCAAGAGAGACACCCCTACACGCTAAAAGTACTGTGCTAATCAACTTCAGTAGCAGCCAACAAAGACTCCGAAAAGGCTCCTGGAATTATGTTTCTAACGAACTAAGACCTGGTTATAGAGCAAGACCTTTGTTTCTGTGTTAAAGAAGGGCACCATATCTCAAAATGTAATAAAAACTCTTTATCTTACCATTTTACCATTGACTCTTGGACTCATAAACTTTGAGAAGATGAAAGAATCCTAATTCTCATCAGATCTCTTGTCCATTTTAGAAATCAAGAAACTGACACACTGAAAGATTATGTAACTCTCTACACATACAACCACTTACCAGGGATGTATCTGACATGATAGCTCCAATAGCAGAAAACTTATAAAGACATTCATAATATTTGCCCTTAATGAAGGGCACTGATCAAGCTATTTCCTTCAAAAGAGATGGGTTACTTACGCTGATATAGTAGACCAAGTGTCTACTTCTCATCTAGTGTAATTCCTGTGTCACTCATCAATACTAGACCAAAATGGCCATCTGCTCCCTGAGAGTTCTACAACCAGCAAAAAGCCAACTGACCTGATCCTTGACCTGACTCCACTGGTACACAGGACACTATATCCTCTATCCATATTGATAAGAACATTAAAGAATAGCTTTTCCTAGGAGAGTTCTGTCTTCCAGATCCCTGTCACCGTTTCAATGGTTTTGGAGTGTCAATCTATTTCTGCTGGAATTTCAGGTCAATTATTATTGAATATCACAATTTTCACACTCTATGAATGGTTTCTTTGCTGAAGATTGCTGCTGTCTCTGATGTTTATTTTATGAAATGTGTCAATGCAGTAGGATTGAGACTCAGAATATTAATGGTTGATAAACACAATTACCTATAACACTAAAAATTCCATGTTTCATGTAATTCACTACATGTTATTTATGCCTCTCAAGTCAGCTTGAAATAGTCATCAGATGGACAGTAAAAGTGCCGACTGTGATACTCTGTCACTGGGGCCACTTGGATTTTTTTCAGAGCCCAGAGGCATTTCTATTTGCCTCATTAGGCATTTGTTTAACCAGCATCATCAGTTCTCTGTTTCTAACTTAGCATCAGAAACTAAGGCTTTAATAATGAGCACAAAGTGGTAGAAGACTGGCCCAATCTATATTATATTGAGTACTAATGAAATCCTGGTGTTTTCAAAAACTCCTCAATAATTAAACTGGGCAAGACACATACCAGGTTAGTTTACAGAGGGCTTGAAACAACTGAGTAGGATAATTGATGATTAAAATACAAAGGATCTGCAATTTGTTGCCTAGAATGGATATCAGAGCACTAAAGAGAATACACAGGCTCCTAAATGAATGACATGATACACATGCAAGGTTAAAATATTCAAAAATTATAAAAGATAATTGATAGCACAGATAAAATAAACTATATTTCAACAAAAGTTTATTTTAAAAATCAAGGTTTTCTTCCCTCTCCCATTGGGAAGGGTACTATAGAAGAGAAATAGAACTGATCCAGAAAAGTTCTGTACTATCACCAGAAGACAATGAAAACTGAGAGGCCCTTAAAAGTAACCAGGGAGGGCGCCTGGGTGGCTCAGTGGGTTAAGCCACTGCCTTCGGCTCAGGTCATGATCTCAGGGTCCTGGGATCGAGTCCCACATCGGGCTCTCTGCTTGGCAGGGAGCCTGCTTCCCTCTCTCTTTCTCTCTGCCTGCCTCTCTGCCTACTTGTGATCTCTCTCGCTGTCAAATAAATAAATAAAATCTTTAAAAAAAAAAAAAAGTAACCAGGGAATATAGTTTCCAGTCATATTTCCCTGTCTTACATTGTCTTAGAGTATCATGCCTCTGTGATACTGTTGGATGTGACTTCCTTAGTCTGCTTTATGAGAAACTCCATTTGGGGCAGGAGGCAGCTAAGGTAGCAGCAGCAGGACAAGAAAATGGCACTCTATGGCATTGCCAGGATGGTAGAAAGCAATTAACTACAGCTAACTTTAAGATAAAATACCTTGCCAATGAAACATAAATAGAGCATCTTTGAAAGAAGAATGCAAACATACTGTGCTAAATCCGTAATATAACAATGGAAGAAAATGAAACTTGTTTTGCTTGCTAAGATGACACTACTAAGCCATCAACAGTAGGTCATGTACTTAAATCTTCTCACCAGAAGTAGTGATAGGACTGGACTCAGCCATGTAAACCCTGTATCCCATCTTCCTCATGCTAAACAACAATTTATTTGTAAGATAATAACCACCACTAGGTAAAATACTAACTGGACCATCCAAAGATTAAACTCACAGCTGTATTCTCTTTAAAATTGGGCACCTAATAGACTAAGCTAATCCATAACCCTAATATACTTCCGTATTTTACCTTAGGCAAGCTTACTTTCATGCAAAGCAGGTTTAATTATTCTCCTCTGTTATATCTCCTGAATATAATTTATTATATATGTATTTACTTTTCCATGACCTTTCTAACCCTCACCAGATGATAAACTCTGAAGGCAGAATCTACATCTCCTTCATTCATCACTCTATAGTGTCTAGAAGAGTGTGTGCTACAGGGTACAACTGATAGATAATTGCTGAATCAATCAATCTGTAATCAAAAGAAAAATAAATGGTGGAGAGGTTAATTTCTAAAATTATTTCCCAGAGGATAATAAAACATGAATAGTTTGATATTTTAGCAACAGATCTGAAGCTGAAAAGAAATAAAGGACATCAGTAAAATCTACAGCAGAGAAAACAAATTTTCTAACTGTAAGCCTTGGGAACCTTGGTTAAGTTTCAAACTAGAAATCACCTTTATACTTTATCTGCAGCATTGGGCTGCATATCATGATGATCGGTAGCCTCCAAAGGCTTTTGAAATATATACCAAGCTCCAAACTCCTCAGCACAGCAAACCCCAAATTTATGTCCACTTCAGTCTTTGCCATTTCAGTGATAATTTACTACTTGGGCTGGAGATAATAAGCAAATACTATATATTTCTACTCACTTACATGGACAAGAGCCTTCAATGACTAGCAAATCATTTATTTTATAATACTGTAGTTCTAGCCAAACATTCTTATCCTCTCATACCACATTTGCATTTGGTGATTTAGTATAATCAATATTTTTTTCATTGCCTATTACTTTTGAATTAGAGTGCTTACTGAAGATTGTATTTTTCTGGAGGGAGGTTGAAGGTTGAAGAGTATATGTGTGTAAGTATGAGATGTATGTTTGGGAAAGGGAATCTGAAGGTGTAGAGAGGAATAATGGAGGGCTTTTGATTTGGTCTTATAGATTACAGAAAGTATGTCATTTGATACACATTTCTTCCCTACTAGTTCATCCTGTTAAATGAATAATATTCCCTGAAAAGTCCCATCTACAAATCATTTGATGGATGTTTCTTTGAAGGTGATATTGCTCCAACATACAAACAGACCAAGGCAGGAAAACTTCTGTAATAGCTGCAAAAAGTTGTCACCTAACTTTAGGTTGAAAGCCCCCAATAATGAACAGTAAAGGAACAAAATGGAGTAGTAGAAATGTGGAAAACTACTGATGCTTCTTTGATGGACTTCTCTGATTGCTGTTGATTCATCTCCAACACATGCCAACCATTCGGAAGTTCTTCGCATCCCAGCACCAAACCGTATCCCACTGTATCTACTTCATCTCTGTTGCTCATCGTGCCCTCTATCCTTGCCAAACCACCATGAAGCCTCACTGAGTACCCTCTAATTGTCTGACTTGATCTTTGCTTCCATTCTTGCAATCCAGCAGTTGCAAGTCAAACTAACATTTTCAGAACACAAATTGTCACATATCCCTTTCTTGCTTTAAGGATTCCAGTGGCTTCCTCTCTCACCCGGAATCAAATTCAAATTACTAAGGACCAGTATATTGCCTGACCTCTGCTTACCTTCCCAACCAGCCTCTGTGTCCCCATTTCTATGCCCGCAATAAACTGTTCCCATAGAGCTTTCCATATTTAGTTTCTACAGCCTGCAAAGCTCTCCCTCCTTTCCTCTATTGGCTGAAACCCATACTTCACCAAAGGAGAGCATTCATTACTAGCCTGTGTAGTACCTCTTCTCCAACCTGCAAAAGCACTCTTTATGCAATATCCTGTTTAACTTCAGGGAACTTGTCAGCATCTGAAATTATTTTAATTATTCACAGATTCATTTTTCCTTTTGTGTATTTTGCTGATTCAATTGTAGTTGCCCAGAAAAGTTTCTCATTCATGGAAGTTGTCTAATAATTTTTTACTGATTGCATAAATGAAAGAGAATTCTTGTTCTATATAATAAGTTCCTGATGATCATAACTTCCTTACCATGGAATGAGCCACTTGAAAGTCACCTCATCATATTTGGGCCTTTAAAGATCTGAAAGCTCATATGGAAATAGCATTCATCACATTGTATTAAAACTCATAGTTTACATGCTCTTCTCACCAAACTCTGAGCAGCATGAAGGCCAAGACTGTGTATTATTCAATTCTAGATGTCCTGTGCCTATCACAGAAGAGATATTTCTCTATAATGATATGTGTCACTGAAAGACTTCATATACTAGATAGTAGCAGGAGATGACAAAGCAAATCTTAAGTTTTTTAACTGAATTACAAACAGAAACAGTACCAATTACCTGTGGAGTTATCTTGGACTGCCAAGGCAGTTAGATTAGTGTAACTAAATCTGCCACATATTTTTTTTAGTAATGCACCAAAAAAAATTATTTAAGAAGATATGGCAGGTACTGAAGAACCACAGAAATAGAGATCTCAGACAGCAAGGCTGATGGTATAATATGGACCTGGAAGGAAGTGTAACTTGATACTAATTGAACAAAACTGATGGTGAGCCTATCTGAAGAGGAAGCCCTGCCTGCTTGCATTCCACTGGAATGTTCTGCAAGGGCTCCTGCTGCCAGGGCAGTAGCTGAAATGATGTCTTTTCCTCTTTCCTGCTGAAATCTATAACACTATTAACACTTGTCTTACGTGAGAAAACCATACGTGAACCAACAAAATTTTGCATAATACTCACATTATACCCCTACTTAACAATAGTAGATGAGCTAACTTGAGTTATAAAAACATGCAAAATAACAGAATAGACACAGTAGTGATTGAAACAATGATATAGGATGACAAACATATTTTGGCTTAAGGGGCATCTTCACAATTTTTCTTTGGCAGTCAACAGTATTTGAAAAAGAAGAATATTAATTGCTTTACTTAAGGACAATGAAGTGTGGTACTGGACTAATGATCTGAGATATTCCCTTTGGAGTTACATAATATCTATCTTTGTGTTGGGGGGGTTCCTATTATGTTGACACTCTCATAAAGAAGTTTGGACCTCATAGACACCTGCATTTGATTTTACATTTCTAAAGCCTAATCTTAGTGTTGTCAATATTTAAAGAGTTTTGTTGGTCCTTTAGAAAATGGTATACTCTATGTAATCAATATCATGAACACTATGGTTAGTGATGGTCTAAGAATACAAGCTTAAATATTGTGAACTAGTCCTTTTGTGAATGCTCTCACTTGTTTTTGAGTAGCTCTTAATAAAATATGATTGATTAAATCATGACAGATGATGGTCCTTTATTATTGACCTTTCAAATTATGAATTGGTTTCACATTCAACATGTTGATTAAACATCTTTCTCCATTATTAAACATTTCCATGGAAAGGCTATGCAATATTAAATCTATATCTAAGTTTTATGATTTAATAAATGACTTGGCTATATGCTTATTAAATATATGAAAATTTAGATAGGAAAATTAAGATCAAAAATTAGGTATAGGTTTGTAAATAGTCACTACTTATTCTTCTAGGTTGAGTGATTAATGTTAACAAGTGGTAGGGATAGTACCTGAGCATAACTTGTCAATCATCGTTGTGTTTTAGATAAGCAATTACAAATTAATAGAAAGCTAAATGAAGGTCATGACATCTTCTCTTCATCATCTTGAATAAAGTTACATACAGTCAGGTGTTTGGGACATAAATGTTGAAGTCAGCAATGATATACCACGAATCATAGATTCTCTGAGTTGAAAGAAATCTTAGGGAAACCTACTTATTGGAACCCTATGTCTGATAAATCAGTCCCATTTACAAAACTTTTAGTATATTTATCTTTCAGTTCCTTTTGAAAACTCTTGCAGCAGGATATTGATTGTAAAACAGCATATTCCATCTTTGAATACCTCCATCTGTTAGAAACATTTTTCTAAAGATGACCAGAATCTATGAACTCACAATTCCCATCCACTGATAGTCACAAAAAGAAACTGAATTTCTCTAAAGTTTAACAATTCCTTTTTTTTTTAAAGATTTTATTTATTTATTTGACAGAGAGAGATCACAAGTAGATAGAGAGGCAGGCAGAGAGAGAGAGAGGGAAGCAGGCTCCCTGCTGAGCAGAGAGCCCGATGCGGGACTCGATCCCAGGACCCTGAGATCATGACCTGAGCCGAAGGCAGCGGCTTAACCCACTGAGCCACCCAGGCACCCTAAAGTTTAACAATTCTTTTTATGAATAATTATTCCAGTCAGGAAGTACCCACTAATTTTTCTCTCCTCTCACACATAAATAGTTCTCCTTTATCCTTCCAACTATACCTGACAGTGATTTACAATGTCACCAAAGTCTTCCTGGGGATTTTCACCCAAGTATACTCAATTTCTATGTATTTCACTATGTCCTCCCTACAGCTAATCACAGTCCACTTTCATTAAGCTGGAAAGTTTTAGTTCTGGAAATAGCTATCTATATAAAAGTGTATAAAAGGGCACACATATAAAATGCATTTCTCTACACATTGTCAAAAATAGTGTCATAACCAATTATCAGTAAGATAAACATAGGGACAGAGAGTAAGAAACATAACTAAGAGAGAACACGATAAGCACATGATGAATGAGCAAATACAACAGTCCCCAACTCTCAGACTGAGTCGCAATGATATCTAGGTGAAATTTAATTTATAGAAAGCCATAAAAAATGAAAACGTATTGCTCAAGCTGATACTCGAGATACAAACTCTCCAGTCTGGACTAGAGTAGGGCTAATAGAAGCTTTCACCTGTACTTCTCAGAGGAAGGCAAGATTCAAAATGTTCACACTCACGATCTTTGCAGTCTTGCCCCAACAATGACTCAGGAAGAACTTGCAACCAACTAAAGTTTCTCACACAGATTACTATCACTATTTGATTCTATCTTCTCCTTCCTGGATTTTTTTATACTTTATTTTATTAGGTTCAGTTATAATTTTAATATGCTGATATGGAATTGGATCTCGACAAAGTTTTTATTACTTTGTTTTGAACCATTTAGGACATATCAACAGTCTTAGCAAAACTGGTAAAATTTGAATTAGATAGTACAAAAAGCAGAGATCTTTAGCTAGTAACTCTATTTGAAAGTGATCAATTTCTACTTGTCACATCACATTGGAGTATACGCTGTTGCTATTTCTAGAAAGGGGAGTGATCTGGAGAAAGATAAATCAAGGGAAGGTCAAATATAATCTGTTAATCATCCTATAGTTATAGCGCCATTATGAACCTTTTATAGTTTTATGTCTAATGTTGCCCAAATTTTCTAGACACATTTGTTGCCTCCTGCTTAAAGGATTAAAAATAACATCATGCCTAACGTTTGTTTGCACGCGTGCACACGTGTGCATGCACACACACACACACACAAATCTTCATACGTGATTTCTATATGAGGGTCAGGATTCTTATGCCCTTGTCCAGTGTACCACAGGGTATCAGAAGCAGCTTGCCATCACTGAGTGTCACACAAATTATGCACTCTTACACAGACTTCTCAATGAAGCCGTTCCCTGTATTACGCATGCTAGAAATAGGTGCTTTTATAAACTTTTAAATGAAGCAAAGAGAGAACTCCTGAAGGGTAAGATGGTTTTGACAGTGTGATTCATTTTTTTTCTAAGCCATAACCACTAAAAAAATAAACAAACAAATAAACAAAACCTGTCAGGTTGGCTGTCAAATATAATTAGACTATAACGGCTACTATGAGACCTTCGTTTATTTCTAGCACAATGAGCTGGAACAGAACTTCACTGTGCTTGTGCCACTGGTGGATTTAACAGGCCAGACAGGGAGACCGGATTGATGGGACAGCCCTTTCCTTTCACACCCCAGGAATGTGCCAAAGACTCCCCTGACGAAGATGGTCCAGGAATTAAGGTTTCGTGTAGAGCAGTACAAAAGGCATGACCTTCCAATCAGGAGCTTAGAGTTTTTTCTCTTTTCTCTGCCACTACCTGGTAACATAAGGCAAGGTACCCAAACATGAAGTATCTCCATTTTCAGGTATACAAAATGAGGGACTTGGACTCAACTATCTCTTTTCAGGACAGCTTTAATTTTTTTTTATTCTATTCATTATCTAGGAGTCTTAAAATCAGTACCCGAACATGAGGTATCTCCATTTTCAGGTATACAAAATGAGGGGCTTGGACTCAACTATCTCTTTTCAGGACAGCTTTAATTTTTTTTTAAATTCTATTCATTATCTAGGAGTCTTAAAATCAATCAGGCATTTAAAAGAGAATTCAGTTGACTCCAGTTTTATTTTGCCTTTCATCGGATATTTTGTCTGTGGAAATCAATATTATATTTTCTCTAAATCTATGGAAGTAAGGAAGTGGTAGGAAAAGTTGGTGAGAAAAATTAAAAAAAAAAAAAAGATTCAAAGATGCCCTTTTCCCTAATCTAAAAAATACTGAGAGGATCATCTAAGTAACAGATCTTAATTATTATACATAATTGGGAGTGAAAACACTCCTACTGTTGTACTTTACTCAAAATGTTTAAAGTCTGCAAACTCTACAGCATCTCTTTTCTTCCTCCTTGCTGATGTTATGCCTTGCTTGTGGACCTGATCCAAAGAGGCTTGTGAGAGCCAATTGTTCAATTTCCAGGAAACTTACAAACTGGTTATAACACAGACATTATCAAACATCAAACTACATAAACTCAATAAATTACATTAAAAACAAGATAGTGGGGCGCCTGGGTGGCTCAGTGGGTTAAAGCCTCTGCCTTCGGCTCAGGTCATGATCCTGGGGTCCTGGGATGGAGCCCCACATTGGGCTCTCTGCTCCGCAGGGAGCCTGCTTCCTCCTCTCTCTCTGCCTAGTTGTGATTTCTCTCTGTCAAATAAATAAAATATTAAAAAAAAACAAACAAGATAGTAAGAACTCAAAAATTAGTAAGTATCTTAGTAAGTATCTTACTACTGAGTACTATTATCTATGTTTTGGGGTTGATTTACACTTATTGCATCTGTAGAATGGAAATTCTACATAATGGTATGTTACTGCATACCTCTTCTCAAGTCTACATTCACTGCTGTTATGCTGGTAGCACGAAACTGGCAGTGTTGGGAGTATTTCCAGCATAAAAATAGGCAAATTCTATAAATCAAAACATGATGCATTGTTTTGTTGATTGTCTAGAATTAAAGGATTAATGTAAATATGTTAATAATAATAATAATTTAGAAGTACATCATCTCAAAGCTGTTAGGTTATGAAAAGAACACACAGTGGTGAAATATCCTTCTGGTATTCAAAGATCTCGCAAAGTAGCACCACTGCCCACTGGTAACAGCTTCTGTGCCTGCTCCGCACAGACGAGGCAAAAATATCCAGGCCTACTGAGGCTGAGCAGTGCATCGGGTCTCTGATTGCTGTTTTCCAGAAGTGTGCTGGAAAGGAGGTAGCAACTACACACTCTCTGGGACAGAGTTCCCTACCTTCATGAATACAGACCTGGCTGCCTTCACAAAGAATCACAAAGACCCTGGTATCCTTGACCACATGATGAAGAAACTGGACCTCAACTCTGACAGGCAGCTGGATATCCAAGAACTTCTTCCTCTTATTGGTGGCATGGCCATGCCTTGATATGACTCCTTTACAAGGTCTACCTATTTATAGAAGTAAATCTGAGGGACTCTTGAGCCTGGCCTCCAGGCCACCCCCTTTCCTTCAAAGCAGGCTCCCAATCACCACTTCGTCCTTGCATCCTACAAATACCGTGAGTGTCCACCGACCTGTGCAGGAAGTCCTGTTGGTAGATAATAAAGCAACAGGATTTTTAAAAGCACACACACACTTTGTGTGTAAAAAAGATCTAGCAAAGATGTCCTCACATTAATGATAAATTGGTGAAATTCTGACATATACCTTCACTGTTATTTTACTTTCATATCACGCATTAACCAGAATGAAATTACCAACTAACATTCATGCTGAACTGTGCTCATGAGCTACCACAACAGCCTAGTATAAAAATACAGATGTAAAGTTTGGAAAACATTTGGTGAACATATTCTGTATGAGTCATTAGATTTATGGAATTTATAATAAAGAATATTGCACATACTATTACCATTAGCTACACATCCTTTACAGCAATGAAATTTATAATATCCCTGTAACTGGACAAATATGTGGTCCCTTTCAACAGTCATTTGTTAAGTATTTACCAACATACCATGATTTTGCCTTCAAAATTTAATCTAAAATCATCAAAAACTTGTGTTTCCAATTCCCACTGCAGCTAGGGACGGCCATTTATCCTAGTTCTGCTCAGTTACACTAAAGTGAACTTGATAGAAGTCCTCTGAGAAATATTTTATTAATTGATAGAAAGGAAGATATATGTGAAGAGAAAGTCCCTGCATATTCTTTCTTGCCTCAGACATTTCATAACACTTGTTGCTATGAGCTGTGGCAGCCATTTCGTGCTTGTGAAGGGAAGATTAAGAGACTCATAGAGAAGTTACCTGGAGCTGATACCATAAAGTCACTAAAAACTTCCTTGGAATTACCTCTCTCTGCACTTCTTTTTGAGATTTACTAGTAAACTTCTTTTCTTTCAGCCATGTTTTATTCAGGTATTTTCTTACTTGCAGCCAAAAGCATTCCAATACAAAGGCTTGTACTTCTCACCTTGGGTGCTTCTTAAGAAATCTCCTAAACATACATAATCCTGTATCTAAGCTGCCAATTAATTTACTGTGTGTGTAAGCACATGCATACACTTCATACATGCCTTCCCTTTTATTTGGACATACTGTGCTTTCTTCCACACTCAACCACTGAAAATACCATCATTCTGGTTGGAATACCTCAACCCCTTCTCATTTACCCTCACTAGTTAAACTGCATAATGATTTCAAGATCATATCTTCCACTATCACTATTGTTATTATTTACTGTAATAAAATATCATCTTTTCTTTTGTAGCATTTATCTTAGTTTTCTATTTTACATTCATTTGTATAATTATTAATTGTGAATAATATAGGGATTAACTATTCCTTTTATTAATAATCTTATTCATTTTATTAATAATGTCTAATTGTATGCTCTCTCCACTAATCTCTGGACTTATTTTTCACCCTGACATCCCTGGAATGTTTACCTTACCTTCCAGGACACCATGTATTTATTTATTTTTTTTTTTCACTGACCAACTACTCCTTCTCGACTTCCTCTGATAGCTTCATTTCAGCTCCTTGAACTCTTTTTTTTTTAAAGATTTTATTTATTTATTTGACAGAGAGAGAGGGAGAGATCACAAGTAGGCAGAGAGGCAGGCAGGGGAGGGGGTAGCAGGCTCCCCAATGAGCAGAGAGGCCAATGAGGGGCTCGATCCCAGGACCCTCAGAACATGACCTGAGCCGAAGGCAGAGGCTTAACCCACTGAGCCACCCAGGCACCCCTCAGCTCCTTGAACTCTTAATCGTAGTGTCTCATTCACTGCAGAGTCCTTTATCTCCTTATTTCTTACTATGACACCCATCCCGTGTGGAGAATCATCCTATCTAATTTCTTCAAATAACATCAATGATGACAATAGCCCAGATTTCCTAATGAAAATCTCCACCAGGAACTCAAAATCAACATACTCAAAAAAAAAAACAACAAAACCTCCTGATCTGTCCCGACTTCATACCCCACAAAACCTTCTACATGTACACTCACCCACGTCCCAAGTAAACACAGGTCTGTTTGTCAGTTATTCCAGCCAAGTAAATTTGAGTTAACCTTGACTTACTCTTGCTGTGTCATTCTAGGTCCTACTGATAAGGAAATTCTGTAGTCCTACCTTCAAACTACAGCAAGAACGTACCCACATCTTCCCAACTCCATCAGTACCACCCTAGTCCAGTCCTCCATTATCTTTTCCCTGGATTACTGTAATTGTCTTCTAATAGTTTCCCTTCTTCCTCTTCACTCCTCTTCAGACTCTTCTCTACATAATGGCATGTGGCTTTTACTCTACTTGAGAACGAGAGGCTATGGGGCATTAATCTTTTATAATAGCCTCGATTAAACAATTATTGCATGGTTCTCTTTTGACTGTCCAAGGTGATTCTGACATAAGTATTTGAGGATGATACCTGCAGAAACAGTGGGCTTAAAAGCAGTGGGGAAATAAAGTTAAAAGAGAGGAAATCCCCTTTGTGATTTCTGTCATCTCTCCTTTATCCTAGAGTTTCTGCCTGAGTTGCAACTCAAACACATAATGCTGCTATACATCAGCAACATGTGTTTTATATCTTGGGTGTTATTTCTTAGCAATGTATATGAGACACTTGACACAAATGCATGGGCTGTCTTTCATAGAAAACAAAAGAAAACCACTTGAAGCTTTTTATCCACCATCATTCTCTTCCAGGGCCAGTTCAATATAGCATCAGTTCTGATGTCAGAACAAGAAAGAATTTGTGTTTTGTTTCATGTGACAATATTTAAGGGACATTTATTTTATATTTGAGCACACAGTATTAATTTCCTTAAATTGACAAAATAACAATGGGCCATCATAAAATATACACTTTTCTTACTAAATTGTAATATCTTCTTCCCTTCTTCATTGGCCTTTTCTTCTTTCCTCCCATCTCCTTCTCCTCCTTTAACTCTCTTTTCTTTCCCTTCACTCCTGCCTCTCTTTCTTTCTCTCTTCCTGTGTTCTCTTGTAAAGCCATGGACACGACAGTGTGAGGATGACAGCAGGCACCAGCATCTTCCATGTTATACATGGGATTCTGAGCACAGCATGCCTTTGGCCCAGGCAGGAGGGAGAACTGAGAGAAGCAGGCTAGCCATCTGGAGACGAACATATGGCTGGTGTGGCATACGTTCTCACAATTGGCGGCTGGGATGATCAGAAATAGAATAGGGAGGTTTGACTCCTCTTAATCATAGAAACAACAAAAATACGAAAATCAAAGGGGGTACTAATATAGAGGGATCCCAGCTTAAAGAAGAAACATTGTTTTCCTAAATGTTCATATAGTGCTATATATTTAAACTTTTTTAAAATTTAGAAATGTTTTCACTTTGGGGCACCTGGGTGGCTCAGCGGGTTAAAGCCTCTGCCTTCAGCTCAGGTCATGATCCCAGGGTCCTGGGATCGAGCCCCGCATCGGGCTCTCTGCTTAGCTGGGAGCCTGCTTCCTCCTCTCTCTCTCTCTCTGCCTGCCACTCTGCCTACCTGTAATCTCTATCTGTCAAATAAATAAATCTTTAAAAAAAAAAAAAAGAAATGTTTTCACTTTTATACAAGTATTGAGTGACTTTTCTCTCTTGTGTCTAATTACTAGCATCATCACCATCATCGTTATTTTAATAGCTACTACAATAGTGGCTTACTAAAATACTAGTTGTTTAGTACAGTAGTTCCATCAACTGGAGAATTAAAAGAATCACAATGGGATTTATTTTTTTCTTCCTACTGATAGCCAGATTCCAACTCAGATAAAATGAAACAGACTCCTGAATAGTGGTATAAAACAGGTATGAAACAACGCAAAAAAAGAAACAGTTTTTATAAATCTCTTCCTAGATTTTATTCTAATCAT
This sequence comes from Meles meles, assembly GCF_922984935.1. Taxonomy (NCBI): domain Eukaryota; kingdom Metazoa; phylum Chordata; class Mammalia; order Carnivora; family Mustelidae; genus Meles; species Meles meles. The sequence continues at coordinate 44,077,354 of NC_060085.1, read as the reverse complement.
TAGTTATCTTTGCCACATCTTTAAACTTTTTCTGGGGTAGAAATCAGGAGAGCTACATTTCACTTCTAACTTTGAAGTTTCCCAGAGCTTTAGGCACATAATTTTAGTTTCTTGAGACTCCATTTCCTCATCTCAAAAACACAGCGATCAAAATAAAAGATCTTTACATTCAGCTGTTCTGTGATAGGATTTATGATTCTAAGTTCACTGTAGTTGAAACTAAGCAAAGTGGATAAGACAGAACTATTGTACGCTAAAACAAATTGGGAATTATGTCAGAAAAATTAAAGAAACTTTGCCTGGTAAAACAGATTAGGGTGGCTAGTCTAATAATGGTTCTGGGATGGCTACTTTATAAGCTAATCTTCTATTCTCTACAAAATTGAATGAACAGGGAAGTTGAGAGACATAGGTACAGAAAAAAAAAAATATTACCTAGTGTATTGGGTTTATTTCTGGGCATGTCATTTTCAGAGCTATCTATATTTTACCTAGACAATGAAAAATGTACTCAGGGAGGGATGATCAAGATTATAAGGGGCCACAAAAATATTTAATATAAAGATTGATTGAATAAATGAAGGTCATTATTCCTGAAGAAGGTCCAAGTCATAATGGGAAGCATGATGGTTCTCCTCAAATATATGAAGAAATGTTAGGTAGAAAAGAAATTATACTTCTTTTACATGTACTAAAGAAAGTTCATTAATTTATTCCATATATATCTATGTAGTGGATATTATATCAAACAATAAGACAAATGTCAAGGACCAGATATTAAACAAAAACAAAAATGGAGTCTACCTTCATAAAAATTTCAGCCCAGAACCTAATAAATCCTAGAAACAAATATAAAATTAAAAATGCAATGTGTTACATAGGAGAGAAATTGATCTAGTTAGGAAGTTTGGGAAGTGTTTTCCAGGGAAGAATCCATTGTAACCAAGATCTAAAACATGAATAAGAAGGAAATAATTTTGCAAAAAATGATTTTATGAATGTGTGTATGTGTGTGTGCTTGAATGGAAGAGTGTTTGGTAGAAGGAACAGTATGAGCTAAGGTCTTATAATAGAAGGGACATGGTCTAATTGAGAAACCAAACAGGTGGTTGGGATATATAGGTTGAATTGAGACTGTAAAAGGGAGCTAAAACATGGGATTTTATAGGTCTTATTAGTTGTAATGAGAATTCATGGAAGTGTTTCATGTCGGGATGAAGCGGGTGATATCACTGCATATTTACTCAGATAAATGTGGTGGGAAGGCAATTAAAAGAGACACAAAAGTGGCTGCCAATTAACAACTTAGGAAGCTTCTCCTTCCAGACAAGAGACGGTAAACGTTTAGTCTAAAGTAGTGGTAACAGCCATGGAGATGGAGAGAACCGGGTATGCATGTGGGATGTTTAAGAATGAAGAGCAACTGAATTTTTTGTTGAATTGCACAGTGGAAGAACAGGATGATGTCAAGGTGGACTCCTGGTTTTCTGTCTTATATAAGAAATGGATGCTGGTGTTCTTGTCTTTCATTGATGAGATTAAACTAGGGAGACCAGGTTTGGAGACTTGCATGTGGAGATTATGGGCTGAATCTAGTCATACTGAATTTATGTGTCATGTTTAAATTTTTAAAATCACCAAGTCTATACACACACAGAGTCAAGAGAGTCAAGACACAGCTTAGTATTCATGAAAGCCAGAGTTGCTTAAAAGTCTGGGAGAGAAAAGGCAAGTGAGAAAAGACCTTTTTGAAAGCAGCCTGACTCTTCCTAGTCCTGATCTTGTTTTAAACCAATGCTGAGACAAGCATAAAAGAAGCCCTCAGCAAATATTCAGCAAGAATCCAGTGTGACATTACCCAGAGGTCTGTATTCAAGGTTGAAAGTAGTACTGGAAAAAATATGCTTGTCTGTGTGTTCCTTGCTTGGCACTAAGCCTTAGTACCTGCTGATAATTCAAGCTGTTAATAAAAAGAGGGCAACCTTTCCCCCACATCAACAATGAAATAAATAAATACATAAATAAATAAATAAACAAATAAATAAAACACCGTGTGAGGAAATGCATAAAGCAAAACAAGTAAAGGAAGAGCTGAGAAAGGAGAAAACAAAGTCAATAAAAGCTATCGATCAGGGATGCTTTAAGAATGTAAACATTCAGTATTGAAAAGAAAACAGAAATATAATTGTAGAGGCTGTTTAGTATTTGCATAGCCATCATTAGAATGCTCACTACAGTTAACATTTCTTGAAGAACTTTCTTCATAAACATAGTGTGCCTACAATTTAAATGACACTTACTCCAGTTGTCTGAAACACTGAATAAAATAGCTCTGAATTCCCATTGACCATTAAGATGTTCAAAAGTTATTTTATTTAAGACAGAAATTGTAGGATATTTGTGAAATTTTACTGTTGGTACACAATTCTCCTTTTAATACCTTCAAGTTTTTAAAATGTTGGTATCTGGCAGTTAACTATGCAATGGAAAAATTATAGCATATCTTTCTCAAATATCTTGGGTTTAACAGAAAGACATCACTAAGAAATTAATCATTCTCCAAGTTCAATCTTTTCTAAATTTTCTTCAGAAGTAGTCAGCAACATGAAGATTTTAAAATGATCATTTCTTTGGTAGCCTATGGGCTGTTAAATCATGCAAATAATTAATTGATGTAATTAAACACATAAAACAACACTTGCAAAATTTTGTATAGTGAAAATTAACTAGAGTTTTACAGTAAATAGGCAATTAATGCAAAAGAAAATAGAAGAAGTACACGCTGAGATTCTGTTTTATGTGTGATATCAACCCAACCAGGGAGAATTTTTTAATTGTGCTTTTTGGTGGAAATAAGAACAAATAACATAAATATTTATAATACCAATTCATCACTTTGGTATACCTAATGCTGAACCAAATTATTAAGTCTAGTTTTCTGACATATCTTCAATTAAGAAAGAAAACCTACAATGATTATAGAAAGAAAGATGTTTTTTGGATAAAAAGACCTTGAGACCCCTGGCTTTGGGCAAGCTCTTTTTCAACCTCTGTGCTCTAGGAGATAAACTAATTGTCCCCTTTACTCTATTTCCACCTATCCCCTGTCAAAAGTAGCTCTGCGACCATACTTGTCTCTACCACTTTCTGTTTTCTCACTTTCAATTCTTAATAGCAGCCATCTTGGTTGATATTAAACTATGTGCTTTTTATTTGTTCAACATTCCTTTCTTCTGTTAGAACTGAATCTTGCCATGTTTCCTAGAAAAATTATCAGCACTTTGTAGGAGTCAAACAATCATTTTAAAAATAAAACCTAAAAACAGAACAACAAAAGCAAAAAACACTCATTATATTCCATACACTGTGCATGGTGCTTTTATGCATGTTTCTTATAATTCTTTAATATGCCTAGCTTATAATAAACCTCCAAAACTAATTGTGTTAAAATGAAACAAAATACTCTTCTAGTGTAAAAGGTTTGATTAAATTCTAGTTAAGTCCACCTAACTCTACTGGTTAAAATAATTCTAATGACTAGTTTATCAATACTTGGACATTTGGGGGCACCTGGGTGGCTCAGTGGGTTAAGCCTCTGCCTTCAGCTCAGGTCGTGATCTCAGGGCCCTGGGATGGAGCCCCGCATCCAGCTCTCTGCTTGGCAGGGAGCCTGCTTCTCCTTCTCCCTCTGCCTGCCTCTCTGCCTACTTGTGATCTCTCTCTGTCAAATGAATAAATAAAATCTTAAAAAAAAATACTTGGACATTTGGCCAAATATACTATGTTTACTGCTGAATCTAATCAAACACATAAGTAATGAATAGAGAAGCAAATATATTTTGCTTATATATTCTTGGTTTCTGAAACTCAGGAAGTACCTAATAAATGTTTGTTAAATATAAAAAATAGCTATGACTAGTTTATGTTTTATAGGTATAGGTGTACAGTTACTTGGCCCAATGAGAAAAAAATATCTAAATATCTAAAGATGGCTTATGTCTGGAACCAGAACTCTCCATAGATGCTTATTTAAGGGTACAAATACTCATTAAATGAGTCAGTGAAAAAATGAACAACATGCAGAAAATGGAAGTGACCCAAGTAAGTAAATTCTGTGAATGAGAACCCTCTAAAGCAGGTGTTAGAGACTAAATTGCATCCCTTTCAAATTCATGTATTAAAGCCCAAACTTGCCATGTAACCACATTTGGAGATAGGGCTTTTAGGAGGCAATCAAGGTTAAATGAGGTAATAAAGGTAGGGTGGTAATTCCATAAGATTGGTGTCCTACAAGGAAAAAAAAATTAAGTTCGTGATCTCTCTTTTATCCCAGATACCTACCAAGATTGTGAGAACACAGCAAGAAAGTGGCTGTCAGCAAGCCTGGAAGAGAGATCTCACCAGGAACCGAATGAGTGGACATCTTGATCTTCTTGCACTTCCAGCCTCTAGAACTGTGCGAAAGAAATCTCTGTTATAGTCACTCAGTCTGGTATTTTATTATGGCCACCCAAGTAGACTAATAAGGTTGGTACAATAATCTTCCCCATTATATCATGAGAAATTTGAGGCACACAGAAGTATTTCATCTGAGGTCATAGACTTAGAAGTACCAATTCAAATCCAGGACTTAAGTGTAGGAGAATATAACTCCAAGCTCATCCTATTAACTATTTATAGTGCTTTCACATCAAGTAGGTAAAGGGGTGCAGACACAAAGAAAACATGCATGTGGAGAAATCAGAGAGAAATGAGTATGAACTCTGGCAAGTAAATGCCAAACCAGGCAGGGACTTTTTTTTTCTTTTTTTTTAAGTGTCCTATTCTCCCAAGAGCAAAAGGAAACCATCGAAAGGGTTTAAGGAAGAGGGTCAGTGGGGAAGATGGGGCCTTGGATGGGATGTGGATTCTGAAAAGGTCACTGTGGCTCCAGTATACTTGCTAAAAATACTGAAAAGACTTGGTCTTGACAGTAAATAAGAGTGGCCATTTAGAGTCTACTTGGCATTTTTAGGGGGTCTTTTCCATAAGTCAGTTTACTGCCTGACACATCACTAGAAAGGTAGAAAGGTGAAGAAGTGCAACTTCTCCAGAAAGATGTAAGGTTTGTTTGCCTACTTAAGAATCTCAGTTGCATAAATGTAGTGTATTATTTTCCCACTGTTATCAAAACAAATTACCACAAAGTTAGTGGCTTAGAATAATAGAAATATATGATCTCACAGTTCTGTAGGGTCCCAAGTCCAGGTAAAGTATGGTTGGACTAATTCCATTAGCGCCACACAGCCAGAGGAATGAAGGCTTCTGCTTCACTGCTGGCTGTCTGACATGGGTCATTTACACCTTTTGAAGGCCCATTTCCAGGCTACTTACAACTGCCTTCAAAACCAACAATGGTGATGGGATGCTTGGGTGACTCAGTCTGTTAAGTGTCTGCCTTTGGCTCAAGGCATGATCCTGGAGTTCTAGGACTGAGTTCCCTTCTCCTTCTGCCCCTCCCCGTACTTGTGCTCTCTCCTTCACTCTAATAAATAAATAAAAACTTTTTAAAAAAGGCAACAATAGGGGGAGGAGTCAAGATGGTGGGGAAGTAGCAGGCTGAGACTACATCAGGTACCAGGAGATCAGCTCAATAGCTTATCTAAACATTGCAAACACCTACAAATCCAACGGGAGATCGAAGAGAAGAACAGCATTTCTAGAAACAGAAAATCAACCACTTTCTGAAAGGTAGGACTGGCTGAAAAGTGAATCTAAAATGACAGGAAGATAGACTGCGGGGGAGGGGCCGGCTCCTGGCAAGCAGCAGAGCAACAGAGCACAAAATCAGGACTTTTAAAAGTCTATTCCACTGAGGGACATTGCTCCAGAGGCTAAACCGGGGTGAAGCTCACATGGGGTCAGCGTGGCCCCAGGTCCCGCAGGGTCACAGAAGATCGGGGGTGTCAGAGTGTCGCAGAGCTCGCAGGTGTTAGAACGGAGAAGCCGGCTACAGAGACAGAGCTGAGGACTGAACTCTCAGCTCGGGGTTACCTTGACCTGGTCGCAGGCTGGGTGAGCTCGGAGTGCGGCTGGAGGCTGGGGATACAGGAGTGATTGGGTGCTGTCCTCTGGGGGTGCACTGAGGAATGGGGCCCCGGGCTCTCGGCTCCTCCGGGCTCTCGGCTCCTCTGGGCCGGAGACTAGGAGGCCGCCATTTTCATTCCTGTCCTCCGGAACTTTACAGAAAGCGTTCAGGGAACAGAAGCTCCCAAAAGCGAACCCTCGCGGATTACTTAGTCCGGCCCCCGGTAAGGACGGTGCAATTCCGCCTCAGGCAAAGACACTTGAGAGTCACTCTAGCAGGCTCCTCCCCCAGAAGATCAACAAAATATCCAGCCAGGACGAAGGTCATCTGTCAAGGAAAGCAGGTTTAATTCCTAAGACAGCAGAGGAATTCCAGAGGAGGAGAAAGCAAAGCACAGAACTCATGGCTTTCTCTCCATGATCCTTTAGTCTTGTGGTTAACTCAACTTTTTTTCTTTTTTCAATTTTTTTCTTTCTTTTTTCTTGTTCTGCTAAATTTTTTAAAACTTTTACCCTTTTCTTTTTTAATGTTTTTTGACTAGTTTATCTAAATATATATATTTTTTCTTTCTTTTTTATATTTTCTCTATATTTGTTTTATTTTTTAAATTTTTTTCTTTTTTTTTCTAAACCTCTTTTTATCCCCTTTCTCCCCCCCCCACAATTTGGGGTCTCTTCTGATTTGGTCTCTTCTGATTTGCATTTTTCTGGGGTCTTTGCCACTCTTTTAGTATTTTATTTGATCCTTCATATCCTCTTATCTGGACAAAATGACAAGGTGGAAAAAATCACCACAAACAAAAGAACAAGAGACAGTACCGAAGGCTAGGGACCTAATCAACACAGACATTGGTAATATGTCAGATCAAGAGTTCAGAATGATGATTCTGAACTTTCTAGCTGGGCTCGAAAAAGGCATGGAAGATATTAGAGAAACCCTCTCTGGAGATATAAAAGCCCTTCATGGAGAAATTAAAGAACTAAAATCTAACCAAGTTGAAATCAAAAAAGCTATTAATGAGGTGCAGTCAAAAATGGAGGCTCTCACTGCTAAGATAAATGAGGCAGAAAAAAGAATTAGTGATATAGAAGACCAAATGACAGAGAATACAGAAGCCGATCAAAAGAGGGACAAACAGCTACTGGACCACGAGGGGAGAATTCGAGAGATAAGTGACACCATAAGACGAAACAACATTAGAATAATTGGGATTCCAGAAGAAGAAGAAAGAGAGAGGGGAGCAGAAGGTCTATTGGAGAGAATTATTGGAGAGAATTTCCCTAATATGGCAAAGGGAACAAGCATCAAAATCCAGGAGATGCAGAGAACCCCCCTCAAAGTCAACAAGAATAGGTCCACACCCTGTCATCTATTAGTAAAATTTACAAGTCTTAGTGAAAAAGAGAAAATCCTGAAAGCAGCCCGGGAAAAGAAGTCTGTAACATACAATGGTAAAAATATTAGATTGGCAACAGACTTATCCACAGAGACCTGGCAGGCCAGAAAGAGCTGGCATGATATATTCAGAGCACTCAACGAGAAAAACATGCAGCCAAGAATACTCTATCCAGCTAGGCTATCATTGAAAATAGAAGGAGAGATCAAAAGCTTCCAGGACAAACAAAAACTGAAAGAATTTGCAAACACCAAACCAGCTCTACAGGAAATATTGAAAGGGGTCCTCTAAGCAAAGAGAGAGCCTAAAAGTAGTAGATCAGAAAGGTACAGAGACAATATACAGTAACAGTCACCTTACAGGCTACTAATGGCACTAAATTCATATCTCTCAATAGTTACCCTGAATGTTAATGTGCTAAATGCCCCAATCAAAAGACACAGGGTATCAGAATGGATAAAAAACCAAAACCCATCAGTATGTTGCCTACAAGAAACTCATTTTAGACACGAAGACACCTCCAGATTTAAAGTGAGGGGGTGGAAAACAATTTACCATGCTAATGGGCATCAGAAGAAAGCTGGGGTGGCAATCCTTATATCAGATCAATTAGATTTTAAGACAAAGACTATAATAAAAGATGAGGAAGGACACTATATCCTACTCAAAGGGTCTGTCCAACAAGAAGATCTAACAATTTTAAATATCTATGCCCCTAACGTGGGAGCAGCCAACTATATCAACCAATTAATAACAAAATCAAAGAAACACATCAATAATAATACAATAATAGTAGGGGACTTGAACACTCCCCTCACTGAAATGGACAGATCATCCAAGCAAAAGATCAACAAGGAAATAAAGGCCTTAAATGATACACTGGACCAGATGGACATCACAGATATATTCAGAACATTTCATCCCAAAGAAACAGAATACACATTCTTCTCTAGTGTACATGGAACATTCTCCAGAATAGATCACATCCTGGGTCACAAATCAGGTCTCAACCGGTATCAAAAGATTAGGATCATTCCCTGCATATTTTCAGACCACAATGCTCTGAAGTTAGAACTCAATCACAAGAGGAAAGCTGGAAAGAACCCAAATACATGGAGACTAAACAGCATCCTTCTAAAGAATGAATGGGTCAACCAGGAAATTAAAGAAGAATTGAAAAAATTCATGGAAACAAATGATAATGAAAACACAACGGTTCAAAATCTGTGGGACACACCAAAGGCAGTCCTGAGAGGAAAATATATAGCAATACAAGTCTTTCTCAAAAACAAGAAAGGTCTCAAGTACACAACCTAACCCTACACGTAAAGGAGCTGGAGAAAGAACAAGAAAGAAACCCTAAACCCAGCAGGAGAAGAGAAATCATAAAGATCAGAGCAGAAATCAATGAAATAGAAACCAAAAAACAATAGAAAAAAATCAATGAAACTAGGAGCTGCTTCTTTGAAAGAATCAGTAAGATTGATAAACCCCTGGCCAGACTCATCAAAAAGAAAAGAGAAAGGACCGAAATAAATAAAATCATGAATAAAAGAGAAGAGATCACAACTAACACCTAAGAAATACAGACAATTATAAGAACATACTATGAGCGACTCTACGCCAAGAAATTTGACAATCTGGAAGAAATGGATGCATTCCTAGAGACATATAAACTACCACAACTGAACCAGGAAGAAATAGAAAACCTGAACAGGCCCATAACCAGTAAGGAGATTGAAACAGTCATCAAAAATCTCCAAACAAACAAAAGCCCAGGGCCAGACGGCTTCCCAGGGGAATTCTACCAAACATTTAAAGAAGAACTAATTCCTATTCTCCTGAAACTCTTCCAAAAAATAGAAATGGAAGGAAAACTTCCAAACTCATTTTATGAGGCCAGCATCACCTTGATCCCCAAACCAGACAAGGATCCCACCAAAAAAGAGAACTACAGACCAATATCCTTGAAGAACACAGATGCAAAAATTCTCACCAAAATACTAGCCAATAGGATTCAACAGTACATTAAAAGGATTATTCACCACGATCAAGTGGGATTTATGCCAGGGCTGCAGGGCTGGTTCAACATCCACAAATCAATCAATGTGATGAACACATTAATAAAAGAAAGAACAAGAACCATATGATACTCTCAATAGATGCTGAAAAAGCATTTGACAAAGTACAGCATCCCTTCCTGATCAAAACTCTTCAAAGTGTAGGGATAGAGGGCACATACCTCAATACTATCAAAGCCATCTATTAAAAATCAACCACAAATATCATTCTCAATGGAGAAAAACTGAAAGCTTTTCCGCTAAGGTCAGGAACACGGCAGGGATGTCCATTATCACCACTGCTATTCATCATAGTACTAGAAGTCCTAGCCTCAGCAATCAGACAACAAAAAGAAATTAAAGGCATCCAAATCGGCAAAGAAGAAGTCAAACTATCACTCTTCGTAGATGATATGATACTATATGTGGAGAACCCGAAAGACTCCACTCTAAAACTGCTAAAACTTGTACAGGAATTCAGTAAAAGTGTCAGGATATAAAATCAATGCACAGAAATCAGTTGCATTTCTGTACACCAACAACAAGAAAGAAGAAAGAGAAATTAAGGAGTCAATCCCATTTACAATTGCACCCAAAACTGTAAGATACCTAAGAATAAACCTAACCAAAGAGGCTAAGAATCTATACGCAGAAAGCTATAAACTACTCATGAAAGAAATTGAGGAAGACACAAAAAAAATGGAAAAATGTTCCATGCTCCTGGATTGGAAGAATAAATATTGTGAAAATGTCCATGCTACCTAAAGCAATCTACACATTTATTGCAATCCCTATCATAATACCATCCATTTTTTTCAAAGAAATGGAACAAATAATCCTAAAATTTATATGGAACCAGAAAAGACCTCGAATAGCCAAAGGCATATTGAAAAAGAAAGCCAACGTTGGTGGCATCACAATTCTGGACTTCAAGCTCTATTACAAAGCTGTCATCATCAAGACAGCATGGTACTGGCACAAAAACAGATACATAGATCAATGGAACAGAATAGAGAGCCCAGAAACAGACCCTCAACTCTCTGGTCAACTAATCTTCGACAAAGCAGGAAAGAATGTCCAGTGGAAAAAAGACAGCCTCTTCAATAAATGGTGCTGGGAAAACTGGACAGCCACATGCAGAAAAATGAAATTGGACCACTTCCTTATACCACACACGAAAATAGACTCAAAATGGATGAAGGACCTCAATGTGAGAAAGGAATCCTTCAAAATCCTTGAGGAGAACGCAGGCAGCAACCTCTTTGACCTCCGTCGCAGCAACATCTTCTTAGGAACATCGGCAAAGGCAAGGGAAGCAAGGGCAAAAATGAACTATCGGGATTTCATCAAGATCAAAAGCTTTTGCACAGCAAAGGAAACAGTTAACAAATCAAAAGACAACTGACAGAATGGGAGAAGATATTTGCAAATGACATATCAGATAAAGGGCTAGTATCCAAAATTTATAAGGAACTTAGCAAACTCAACACCCAAAGAACAAACAATCCAATCAAGAAATGGGCAGAGGACATGAACAGACATTTCTGCAAAGAAGACATCCAGATGGCCAACAGACACATGAAAAAGTGCTCCACATCACTCGGCATCAGGGAAATACAAATCAAAACCACAATGAGATATCACCTCACACCAGTCAGAATGGCTAAAATTAACAAGTCAGGAAATGACTGATGCTGGTGAGGATGCAGAGAAAGGGGAACCCTCCTGCACTGTTGGTGGGAATGCAAGCTGGTCCAACCACGCTGGAAAACAGCATGGAGGTTCCTCAAAATGTTGAAAATAGAACTACCCTATGACCCAGCAATTGCACTACTGGGTATTTACCCTAAAGATACAAAGCCAGTGATCCGAACGGGCACGTGTACCCGAATGTTTATAGCAGTAATGTCTACAATAGTCAAACTATGGAAAGAACCTAGATGTCCATCAACAGATGAATGGATAAAGAAGAAGTGGTATATATATATACACAATGGAATACTATGCAGCCATCAAAAGAAATGAAATCTTGCCATTTGTGACAACGTGGATGGAACTAGAGTATATCATGCTTAGTGAAATAAGTCAATCGGAGAAAGACAACTATCATATGATCTCCCTGATATGAGGACGTGGAGATGCAACATGGGGGGGTAGGGGGATAGGAGAAGAATAAATGAAACAAGATGGGATTGGGAGGGAGACAAACCATAAATGACTCTTAATCTCACAAAACAAACTGGGGGTTGCTGGGGGGAGGTGGGGTTGGGATAGGGGGAGGGGGTTATGGACATTGGGGAGGGTATGTGCTATCGTGAGTGCTGTTAAGTGTATAAACCTGGCGATTCACAGACCTGTACCCCTGGGGATAAAAATACATTATATGTTTATTAAAAAAAAAAATTGGAAGGGGAGGCGAACCATAAGAGACTATGGACTCTGAAAAACAACCTGAGGGTTTTGAAGTGTCGGGGGTGGGAGGTTGGGGGAACCAGGTGGTGGGTAATAGGGAGGGCACGTATTGCATGGAGCACTGGGTATTGTGCAAAAACAATGAATACTGTTACGCTGAAAAAAATAAATAAATTTCAAAAAAATAAAAAAATAAAAAGGAAAAAAAAAGGTAACAATAGTGAATCTTCAAATCACTCTGATTGTTTTCTCTCTGCCTGTCTCTACCCCATGTCTTCTGCCTGAATAATCTGCCTTTATCTTTTGCTTTTCAGAACCCCTGTGGTTATAGTGGACCCACCCAGATAATCTAAAACAACCTTCCTAAATTGAGATGAGTTGATCTGTAATATTAACTGCATTTTCAAAATCTCTATGCAGTGTAGCTAGATTAGTGTTTGATTGAATAAGCAGAAAATAAATCTTGGGGGGACATCTTTAGAATTCTAAATACGTTATATGGTCCGCACTTAATATACACGTATCATTTAGAATTAATCACATAAGCATGGAGGATGTTCTTAAACTGACTTTTGCTTACTTTCAGTTACTGTAAATACATATTTTTATTCTTCCTTTAGTCCCAAAAGAAGAGTTATATGAAAACACATTCTCTTGAAAGAAATCTAATACTAGAGGTTCATATGTCATTACATTTTGAGCCAGGATATATGAATAGAGATTGGAAGCATACAAATAAATTTCTTAATATGATAAATTAACATAATCTACTCATTCCAATTATCTTTCTAGCAACTCATCATTCCTCCAGGATTTCATTTTGCTATTTCAGATACAAATGACATATTTTAATTCAGTCAAACCAGCACTAATAATTTCTTAGCAAAATATGACAGAAAACAAGTGCACTTTAGATGACAGATGATGGAACTTGGCAGTAGAAACAAATTCTGATTTCACTTATTTTATTGTCTATGGCAATACCTCTAGCGATGAAGGGAACAAGGGTATGTAATGGTAAACGTCTGTGTCCTAAAGCAAGGAATAATTAGTCAATATCAGTATTTTGTATGAGTAATCATGCTTCATCTAAATCAATCTTCACAGAAATATTAGGTGCTTCAGAGACGCCCTTAAGGCAGCTACCACATGATATCCCTGATTTTAAGGGAGTTAATGCATATCCCTTAGAAAGTAGCTTATCTGAAGGTAACTGAGGGATTTGAGAAAACATTGCTCTAAAATAGGAAAAACATGGATAAAAACTAAAAGTGACATTTAATTCTACATTCAGATAAAAGAATAAATTATGTATTTTTTTTTCATTTTATTTATTTTTTCAGTGTAACAGTATTCATTCTTTTTGCACAACACCCAGTGCTCCATGCAAAACGTGCCCTCCCCATTACCCACCACCTGTTCCCCCAACCTCCCACCCCTGACCCTTCAAAACCCTCAGGTTGCCCCAACCTCCCACCCCTGACCCTTCAAAACCCTCAGGTTGTTTTTCAGAGTACATAGTCTCTTATGGTTCGCCTCCCCTCCCCAATGTCCATAGCCCGCTCCCCCTCTCCCAATCCCACCTCCCCCCAGCAACCCCGCTTGTTTTGTGAGATTAAGAGTCATTTATGGTTTGTCTCCCTCCCAATCCCATCTTGTTTCATTTACTCTTCTCCTATCCCCCTACCCCCCCATGTTGCTTCTCCATGTCCTCATATCAGGGAGATCATATGATAGTTGTCTTTCTCCGATTGACTTATTTCACTAAGCATGATACGCTCTAGTTCCATCCACGTCGTCGCAAATGGCATGATTTCATTTCTTTTGATGGCTGCATAGTATTCCATTGTGTATATATACCACTTCTTCTTTATCCATTCATCTGTTGATGGACATCTAGGTTCTTTCCATAGTCTGGCTATTGTAGACATTGCTGCTATAAACATTCAGGTACACGTGCCCCTTCGGATCACTATGTTTGTATCTTTAGGGTAAATACCCAGTAGTGCAATTGCTGGGTCATAGGGTAGTTCTATTTTCAACATTTTGAGGAACCTCCATGCTGTTTTCCAGCGTGGTTGGACCAGCTTGCATTCCCACCAACAGTGGAGGAGGGTTCCCCTTTCTCCACATCCTCGCCAGCATCTGTCATTTCCTGACTTGTTAATTTTAGCCATTCTGACTGGTGTGAGGTGATATCTCATTGTGGTTTTGATTTGTATTTCCCTGATGCCGAGTGATGTGGAGCACTTTTTCATGTGTCTGTTGGCCATCTGGATGTCTTCTTTGCAGAAATGTCTGTTCATGTCCTCTGCCCATTTCTTGATTGGATTGTTTGTTCTTTGAGTGTTGAGTTTGCTAAGTTCCTTATAGATTTTGGATACTAGCCCTTTATCTGATATGTCGTTTGCAAATATCTTCTCCCATTCTGTCAGTTGTCTTTTGGTTTTGTTAACTGTTTCCTTTGCTGTGCAAAAGCTTTTGATCTTGATGAAATCCCAATAGTTCATTTTTGCCCTTGCTTCCCTTGCCTTTGCCGTTGTTCCTAGGAAGATGTTGCTACGGCTGAGGTCGAAGAGGTTGCTGCCTGCGTTCTCCTCAAGGATTTTGATGGATTCCTTTCTCACATTGAGGTCCTTCATCCATTTGGAGTCTATTTTTGTGTGTGGTGTAAGGAAGTGGTCCAATTTCATTTTTCTGCATGTGGCTGTCCAATTTTCCCAGCACCATTTATTGAAGAGGCTGTCTTTTTTCCATTGGACATTCTTTCCTGCTTTGTCGAAGATTAGTTGACCATAGAGTTGAGGGTCGATTTCTGGGCTCTCTATTCTGTTCCACTGATCTATGTGTCTGTTTTTGTGCCAGTACCATGCTGTCTTGATGATGACAGCTTTGTAATAGAGCTTGAAGTCCGGAATTGTGATGCCACCAACTTTGGCTTTCTTTTTCAATATTCCTTTGGCTATTCGAGGTCTTTTCTGGTTCCATATAAATTTTAGGATTATTTGTTCCATTTCTTTGAAAAAAATGGATGGTATTTTGATAGGGATTGCATTAAATGTGTAGATTGCTTTAGGTAGCATGGACATTTTCACAATATTTATTCTTCCAATCCAGGAGCATGGAACATTTTTCCATTTTTTTGTGTCTTCCTCAATTTCTTTCATGAGTACTTTATAATTTTCTGTGTATAGATTCTTAGTCTCTTTGGTTAGGTTTATTCCTAGGTAACTTATAGTTTTGGGTACAATTGTAAATGGGATTGACTCCTTAATTTCTCTTTCTTCTGTCTTGTTGTTGGTGTACAGAAATGCAACTGATTTCTGTGCATTGATTTTATATCCTGACACTTTACTGAATTCCTGTACAAGTTCTAGCAGTTTTGGAGTGGAGTCTTTTGGGTTTTCCACATATAGTATCATATCATCTGCGAAGAGTGATAATTTGACTTCTTCTTTACCAATTTGGATGCCTTTAATTCCTTTTTGTTGTCTGATTGCTGAGGCTAGGACTTCTAGTACTATGTTGAATAGCAGTGGTGATAATGGACATCCCTGCCGTGTTCCTGACCTTAGCGGAAAAGCTTTCAGTTTTTCTCCATTGAGAATGATATTTGCGGTGGGTTTTTCATAGATGGCTTTGATAATATTGAGGTATGTGCCCTCTATCCCCACACTTTGAAGAGTTTTGATCAGGAAGGGATGCTGTACTTTGTCAAATGCTTTTTCAGCATCTATGGAGAGTATCATATGGTTCTTGTTCTTTCTTTTATTAATGTGTTCTATCACATTGACTGATTTGCGGATGTTGAACCAACCCTGCAGCCCTGGAATAAATCCCACTTGATCGTGGTGAATAATCCTTTTAATGTACTGTTGAATCCTATTGGCTAGTATTTTGGCGAGAATTTTTGCATCTGTGTTCATCAAGGATATTGGTCTGTAGTTTTCTTTTTTGGTGGGATCCTTGTCTGGTTTGGGGATCAAGGTGATGCTGGCCTCATAAAATGAGTTTGGAAGTTTTCCTTCCGTTTCTATTTTTTGGAACAGTTTCAAGAGAATAGGAATTAGTTCTTCTTTAAATGTTTGGTAGAATTCCCCTGGGAAGCCATCTGGCCCTGGGCTTTTGTTTGTTTGGAGATTTTTGATGACTGTTTCAATCTCCTTACTGGTTATGGGCCTGTTCAGGTTTTCTATTTCTTCCTGGTTCAGTTGTGGTAGTTTATATGTCTCTAGGAATGCATCCATTTCTTCGAGATTGTCCAATTTGTTGGCATAGAGTTGCTCATAGTATGTTCTTATAATTGTCTGTATTTCTTTGGTGTTAGTTGTGATCTCTCCTCTTTCATTCATGATTTTATTGATTTGGGTCCTTTCTCTTTTCTTTTTGATGAGTCTGGCCAGGGGTTTATCAATCTTATTGATTCTTTCAAAGAAGCAGCTCCTAGTTTCATTGATTTTTTCTATTGTTTTTTTTGGTTTCTATTTCATTGATTTCTGCTCTGATCTTTATGATTTCTCTTCTCCTGCTGGGTTTAGGGTTTCTTTCTTGTTCTTTCTCCAGCTCCTTTACGTGTAGGGTTAGGTTGTGTACTTGAGACCTTTCTTGTTTCTTGAGAAAGGCTTGTACTGCTATATATTTTCCTCTCAGGACTGCCTTTGCTGTGTCCCACAGGTTTTGAACTGTTGTGTTTTCATTATCATTTGTTTCCATGAATTTTTTCAATTCTTCTTTAATTTCCTGGTTAACCCATTCATTCTTTAGAAGGATGCTGTTTAGTCTCCATGTATTTGGGTTCTTTCCAGCTTTCCTCTTGTGATTGAGTTCTAGCTTCAGAGCATTGTGGTCTCAAAATATGCAGGGAATAATCCTAATCTTTTGATACCGGTTGAGACCTGATTTGTGACCCAGGATGTGATCTATTCTGGAGAAGGTTCCATGTGCACTAGAGAAGAATGTGTATTCTGTTTCTTTGGGATGAAATGTTCTGAATATATCTGTGATGTCCATCTGGTCCAGTGTGTCATTTAAGGCCTTTAATTCCTTGTTGATCTTTGGCTTGGATGATCTGTCCATTTCAGTGAGGGGAGTGTTCAAGTCCCCTACTATTATTGTATTATTATTGATGTGTTTCTTTGATTTTGTTATTAATTGGTTGATATAGTTGGCTGCTCCCACGTTAGGGGCATAGATATTTAAAATTGTTAGATCTTCTTGTTGGACAGACCCTTTGAGTAGGATATAGTGTCCTTCCTCATCTCTTATTATAGTCTTTGTCTTAAAATCTAATTGATCTGATATAAGGATTGCCACCCCAGCTTTCTTCTGATGCCCATTAGCATGGTAAATTGTTTTCCACCCCCTCACTTTAAATCTGGAGGTGTCTTCGTGTCTAAAATGAGTTTCTTGTAGGCAACATACTGATGGGTTTTGTTTTTTTATCCATTCTGATACCCTGTGTCTTTTGATTGGGGCATTTAGCCCATTAACATTCAGGGTAACTATTGAGAGATATGACTTTAGTGCCATTATTAGCCTGTAAGGTGACTGTTACTGTATATTGTCTCTGTACCTTTCTGATCTACTACTTTTAGGCTCTCTCTTTGCTTAGAGGACCCCTTTCAGTATTTCCTGTAGAGCTGGTTTGGTGTTTGCAAATTCTTTCAGTTTTTGTTTGTCCTGGAAGCTTTTTATCTCTCCTTCTATTTTCAATGATAGCCTAGCTGGATAGAGTATTCTTGGCTGCATGTTTTTCTCGTTGAGTGCTCTGAATATATCATGCCAGCTCTTTCTGGCCTGCCGGGTCTCTGTGGATAAGTCTGCCGCCAATCTAATATTTTTACCATTGTATGTTACAGACTTCTTTTCTCGGGCTGCTTTCAGGATTTTCTCTTTGTCACTAAGACTTGTAAATTTTACTATTAGGTGACGGGGTGTGGACCTATTCTTGTTGACTTTGAGGGGGGTTCTCTGCATCTCCTGGATTTTGATGCTTGTTCCCTTTGCCATATTAGGGAAATTCTCTCCAATGATTCTCTCCAATAGACCTTCTGCTCCCCTCTCTGTTTCTTCTTCTTCTGGAATCCCAATTATTCTAATGTTGTTTCGTCTTATGGTGTCACTTATCTCTCGAATTCTCCCCTCATGGTCCAGTAGCTGTTTGTCCCTCTTTTGCTCGGCTTCCTTATTCTCTGTCATTTGGTCTTCTATATCACTAATTCTTTCTTCTGCCTCATTGATCCTAGCAGTGAGAGCCTCCATTTTTGATTGCACCTCATTAATAGCTTTTTTGATTTCAATTTGGTTAGATTTTAGTTCTTTAAGTTCTCCAGAAAGGGCTTTAATATCTCCAGAGAGGGTTTCTCTAATATCTTCCATGCCTTTTTCGAGTCCGGCTAGAATGTTCAGAATCGTTATTCTGAACTCTTGATCTGACATATTACCAATGTCTGTGTTGATTAGGTCCCTAGCCTTCGGTACTGTCTCTTGTTCTTTTGTTTGTGGTGATTTTTTCCACCTTGTCATTTTGTCCAGATAAGAGAATATGAAGGAGCAAATAACGTACTAAAAGGGTGGCAAAGACCCCGGAAAAATGCGCTGTAACCAAATCAGAAGAGACCCCAAATTGTGGGGGGGAGAAAGGGGATAAAAACAGCTTCTGAAAAAAAAAGAAAAAAAAAAAGAAAGAAAAAAATTTAAAAAATAAAACAAATAAAAAATATAAAAAAGAAAGAAAAAATATATATATTTAGATGAACTAGTCAAAAAATGTTAAAAAAGAAAAGGGTAAAAGTTTAAAAAAAATTTAGCAGAAGAAGAAAAAAGAAAAAAGAAAAAAAATTGAAAAAAGAAAAAAAAATTGAAGTAGCCGCAAGACTAAAGAATCATGGGGAGAAAGCCATGAGTTCTGCGCTTTGCTTTCTCCTCCTCTGGAATTGCTCTGCTGTCTTAGGAATTGAATCTGCTTTCTCCTTGATAGATGAACTTCGTCCTGGCTGGATATTTTGTTGATCTTCTGGGGGAGGGGTGTGTTGTAGTGACTCTCAAGTGTCTTTGCCCGAGGCGGGATTGCACCGCCCTTACCTGCGGCCGGACTAAGTAATCGGCTCGGGTTCGCTTTTGGGAGCTTCTGTTCCCTGAACGCTTTCCGTAGAGTTCCGGAGGACGGGAATGAAAATGGTGGCCTCCCAGTCTCCAGCCCGGAGGAGCCGAGAGCCTGGGGCCCCACTCCTCAGTGCGCCCCCAGAGGACAGCACCCAATCACTCCTGTATCCCCAGCCTCTAGCCGCGCTCCGAGCTCACCCAGCCCGCGACCAGTTCAAGGTAACCCCGAGCTGAGAGTTTAGTCCTCGGCTCTGTCTCTCCAGCCGGCTTCTCCGTTCTAATACCTGCGAGCTCTCCGACACTCCGACACCCCCGATCCTTCTGTGACCCTGCGGGGCCTGGGGCCACGCTGGCCCCGCGTGGGCTTACCCCGGTTTAGCCCCTGGAGCAATGTCCCTCAGTGGAACAGACTTTTAAAAGTCCTGATTTTGTGCTCCGTTGCTCTGCCGCTTGCCGGGAGCCGGCCCCTCCCCCCGCGGTCTATCTTCCCGTCGTTTTAGATTCACTTCTCCGCCAGTCCTACCTTTCAGAAAGTGGTTGATTTTCTGTTTCTAGAGTTGCTGTTCTTCTTCTCTTCGCTGTCCCGTGGATTTGTAGGTGTTTGCAATGTTTAGATAAGCTATCGAGCTGATCTCCTGCTACCTGATGTAGTCTCAGGCTGCTACTTCTCCGCCATCTTGACTCCTCCCCCTAAATTATGTATTATTTAATGGATTTCAAATCTGTACTACTTTCCCTCCAGGAAAAAAAAAATAATCAGGTAAGAGTAAACAACTAAATATCTTTCTAATTTCAAAGAGCTTTGAAAAATAAGTGAACAAACAATGACTAATAGGAAATTAGGTTTTTATTTCCGAAAACAGAAACAATAAATCTAGGAGCCAGTATAAATTATAATTTTTCCATTTACCCTATAATTCCCAAAGTTGTATATCTCATGCTTAAAGTGACCAACATCTCTATGCTTTCTGTAAGGGGTCAAAAATAATGCAGAGGGGATGCTAATTACATGGCCATTATAGAACGTACAATATGTTGACTGATTATTGGACACTATTGTCTATGCAAATAAGGAACAGAAGGCCAGAAGTTATGAAACAGAAAAATGAAAATGAGGTCAAGAATCCCACGAGTCTCCTCAACTCTGCCTCTTTAACAAGTAGGTAGGGAAGTTACAGAGTTTAGGTGTATTTCATTTTTGAGTTCACATTATATACACAATGTAAATAAAACAGCACCACATTATTTCTTACATATTGTATGAATACTGCATTTAAGAATAGTAAGTATTTAGAAAGCAGTTGGTGGTGGATAGTAAAATGTCCTTATCCTGAGGCAAATCCTTGTTACTTCTGTATTGCCTTAGAAAAAAATCTGCAACCTGAACCATCAACTCCAAAGTATACTTCCAAAGCAGCAGGCGGTTTCTGAGCATGCACTGCCCACAATTCTTTTAGAAAGTCCAAATGCAGTCCCATCTATCTTACATTTATAGACTTGCTCATCTTTCAAAGTACAACTACTTAATCCTGACAATTGCATAGATAACTGACACTGTATGTCTCCTGATAATACAATGAAGTTTATATTTTTTGGCTTAAAAATGTAGGTCAATTCACCAATACTTTACCTCACAGACTATGTCTATTAGGCATAATTGGAGTTGTTTGTTCCAAACCTTACCCACGAGATTGAAATTATATATATATATATATATATATATATATATATATATATTGTGCCATTGAAATGAAACTCAAACCCAAGAATACCCAATGAGCAGCGCTTGCATCCTACAAAGAATTTAATAACACCACTGCAGCCAACCACTTTCTAATATACTTGAGCCTCAGTTGTGCCAGAGTTCAGAATAAATCAGGGGAGTAGACAGCTATTTATGCCTTCTCCAATCTTCTGCCAAGCTGAGGAGAACAGCCATTTTTACTCATAACATTTCTTGAGCTGTTAAAGCCCTTACAGAATAGGACTCTGAAAAGTGATACAGAACTGGAACCTTGCAACACCATTTTCTAAAATAGGACTACATTTAAGGGGAAAAATAAATGTTTTACAATGTTTAAGTGTCCTCTAAGGTGTCCAAATGTGATATCATGGCTTATTAGTGGATTAAATAAAATCATGTCTATATCACTAATTGGACAGAATTTGTCTGAAATCCTACAAAAGGGAGGTGAAGGTATTATTTAGAAGATAATAAGAAAAAATGCATTTTCATAGTTTTAGTGTAAAATAACTCACAGACTCCTAAACATTCTCTGCCAAAGTCTTGGGATATATTCTATATAAGCTAACAACTTACAGACAGTTTGATGATGCAATTAAGCATACATTCTCTAGAAAAATTTCATTTGGTTTAAATCTTGGCTTTACCATTTACTAAGAAGGTGATCTAAAGCTGTAAATATGGATAATAAAACATTTGTTTGTGGAACTCTTGAGATGAAATGATGTAATATACATGGAGCATTTAATAGAATGCTTGCTATATATTATTTACTCAATAATGTTAGCTAATAATATTGAGAAGTAGAAACAAAGCAATTTTAAGACAATAATAGCTAGGTGCTAGAGTCAACTGCAGCTTTTCACATTGATGCTATAATTTTTCTTGTGTGTGTTTTATATTTATTCATTTAGGAAACATAGGAAATATAACCTATCTGCCTTTGAAAGGACTTTAGACAAGTTACAAAATCAAACATAAGATAGATTCAATGTGAATAAAATCACAATGAATAATTCTTTCTTTCCCACTTACCTAGTATAGTGCTTTGCACATACTGTACAAGTAATGCTTGATAAATAAGTAAGTAAATGAATGAATGAATGAATGAAAAGGTGAGTGGATGCATGCATGCATAAATGAAAAACATTCTGGATCATCTGAAAGATACAGAAGGATCATGTTTTCAAGAACCAACAACCAGATTTCCATATTCTGTCAATAATCCTAAAGATAAAGAAAAGTAGAACAACAATAACAAAAATGTTTAGGTTACCTGCTTCTTTTCTGCTACAGAAAAGAAAAAAAAATTATATTTCCCCTGGTGTTAAATGCAAGCCAAATTTGGAGAACAAAAGGATTCTAGTTTCTTCTTCCAGTTTTGATACTACATAGCCATGTGACGTCAGTCTCCTCAGAGTTCTGGATTCCTCAGTTGAAAATGAAGGCGTAGGTCAAGAGTATTGCTAAAGTTTTTTACCTTCAATATTTTGTTAATAACTTAAATTAAAAAAAAAAAAAACCTGTCTAAAGTCACTATATCAGGTAGTAGGAGTGGATTCTCTTATTAAAAATGCAACCTTAAGGGCGCCTGGGTGGCTCAGTGGGTTAAGTCTCTGACTCTTGATTTTGGCTCAGGTCATGATCTCAGGATTGTGAGATCAAGGCTAGAGTCCCATGTCAGGCTCCCTGGTGTGTGTGGAAGTCCTGTAGCCTGCTTAAGATTTGTTCTCTCCTTCTGCCCCTCTGTTCCCTCCTGCTCACGCATACAGGTAAGCACGCTGAAACACACAAACAAACAAACAAATAAATAAATGCAACCTTAATAAGTCAAATCCATTCTACTCTAATGGGATATAACTTGTGATTCTGAGACCGTGGATGCTGCTAACAATGTAGGATCATCCACTCATTGATTAACTGGAGGCAATGGAACTCGGCTCGTCTAGATACAATCAGACTGACTTCAAATCCCATCTCTTGCTACTCATTAACTATGGCTAGATAATCACTCTGTTCCTTCTTACCGTCATGTCTTACTAAGAAAATAATAATAGCATACACTTCTTAAGTTTGAGTTAAGGGTTAAAGGAGTTACTATGATGTGTTCAGGAATGTGGCATGGTTAGTACCAACAGATACTCACTATTAATGTGGAAGCTCGGAGTCCATTAGAGGAGTTCTCCAAAAAATGGATGGATAGCTGATACTAGACAACTCCCTTGATGGCATGAATCATGCCCTTTTTTACTTTCCAACACTAATTTACAACAGACATTTTCCATGCTCCATCTGTGCCCCACACAATGTATAAGCACAGATGATGCATTAGTAAGCAAATTTATACATGGACCCTGCTTTCAAAGATCTTGAGCTGGAGAGAAATGAGCAAAAATATTCCAACAAGTAAATGTCTTAATTACATTAAAATATTATTTGTTTTACATGAGGAGTAAATACAGGAATTTATAACCGATTTTATGCTTATAAATATTTAAGAAGATACATAGTAAAAACAAATAAATTCTTTAATAGGGATATGTATGTCACTTAAATCAATACAATGTACATCTCCGCCTTCTGCCTTCATACTTAGTCTAAGGAAACCAACCTGGCCTACATTCTTCAAGATGGCCTTGTAAAACCACTTCAGAATACTAAAGTTGAGTATTTATCCATTCAACCAGCACTATTAAGCACTGTTCTAAATAATAGGGATGCTTAATTGAACAAGACATAAAAGATTCCTATTCTTGAGGAAATTACGTTTTATTTTGGAGAGACAGAGAGTAAACTAGAAAATAAATATGTAAGAACAATTCCCTTTAGTAAATGATGCTTTGCAGAAAATTTTAAAGTAGGTAATTGATGATATGAAATCATGGACATTGGTGGCTGCTTTAGGTTGAGTGATTAAGAAAAAAGTCTCTTGAAGGATGTCACATTTAAAATGAAAGTTGACTGATGAGAAGGAGCTAACAGTGGGAGGCACTCATGGGGGCAGAGAATCCCAGACAGAGGAAGAAGCTAGTGCAAAGGTGTAGAAGTAAAAAGAGCATGTTGTAGCAACAGCTCAGTGAGGTGGGAATGCACGGGGCAGGAAGAGGAAGAGAGCTGGCTACAGAAGGAGGAACAATCTCACGGATATAAAAGTTATATAAGGTATGAAGTAGAGCTTTCATGTGTCACCCGAAAAAATTTTTAGGAGAGAAGGGACTATCTGATACGTGATTTAAGAAGACTTTTCCATAATTTAAGAAGACTATTAGGATTACAAAGGGAGTTAAAAAAAAAATAAAAGGATTACAAAGGGCAGCCAAGTAGTAACGAAACCAAGAGGAAGTTGTTTTGGTGCTTCAGGCAACATTTGATAGTGATTGCACTGGGAATTTTAAAAATAGAAATATTTGGGATTTATTTTAAATATAAAGTCCATAGTAACTGCTGATGCATTGAATGTAGTAAGTAAGGTGGAAAAAAAAAGAAATTAAGTATAATTATGAGACTTTCACTTGAGAAATGAAACAGAAGGTGATATTATCCACTCAGATAAAGACTTACTTAGAGAAGAACGGGTTGGGTGTATAGACCAGCTGTTGACAAACTTACTACAAAGGGCCAGAAAGTAAATATCTTACTATTTGCGGATCACACAGTCTTGGTTGCAATTATAGTGTGAAATCATCTATACAGAAAATGTAAACAAATGAGGTGATCGTGTTCCAAAAATTTTTACTTAGA
Organism: Meles meles; assembly: GCF_922984935.1. Lineage (NCBI taxonomy): Eukaryota > Metazoa > Chordata > Mammalia > Carnivora > Mustelidae > Meles > Meles meles. The sequence goes on along the minus strand of NC_060085.1, from coordinate 44,052,830 downwards.
ATTATTTGAGGTTCAGATTATAATTACAGTTGTAGTTCGCCAACATCTGATAGAGACAAAAAATTTTGTTCAAGTCATGTTAAGTTTGACATGCCTATCAGACATCCAAATGGAAGTGCTAGGTTGGGTATACAACTCTAGAGTTCTGAGGAGAGGTCAAGAATTGAGGGCAAAAATTAGGATTTAGCAGTTTATTTTATTTGAATTAGAGACCTATTTTATTTGAATTAGAGACCTATTTTATTTGAATTAGAGACCTAACAGTGAGCATGTACATAAAGAAAAAAAGAGAGAGAGAGACTCAAGGATAATAGAAACCTCCAATATTTGGAATGTTGAGGTCAAGAAGAAGAGATCATAGAGATAGGAAGTCATCATTAAGTTTAGTGTCCATTAAATGAAGGGAAGAAGAGATTTCCAGAAGATAGTGTAGCTGGCCATGTTGAAAGCTGCTAAAAGTTTAAGTAAGAGAAGAATAAAGATGAGACTACTCATTTTGGCAGTGTGGAGGATACTGATGACTAATATTTGAATCTCTGGAATGTGAGAAGTGGATATAGCAATAAAATACAATTCTTTTACAAAGTTTGGCTAGAGGGGTGCCTGGGTGGCTCAGTGGGTTAAAGCCTCTGCCTTCAGCTCAGGTCGTGATCCCAGAGTTCTGGGATGGAGCCCCACATCGGGCTCTCTGCTTAGTGGGGAGCCTGCTTCCTCCTCTCTGTCTCTCTGCCTGCCTTTCTGCCTACTTGTGATCTCTCTCTGCCAAATAAATAAAATCTTTAAAAACAAACAAACAAACAAAAAAACACCAAAAAACAAAGTTTGGGTAGAAAAGGAAGTAGAAAATGTGGGTCAAGGCAAAATGTGGGGCTAAAGGAAGGCTTCTTATTATTTAAGAATGAATGATGGTAAGAAAATGTTTATTACTTGTTGAGAATGAGTCAGCAGAGAGAGAAGAACTAACGTAGGCAGAAGAAAAAGAGGATACATATATGTAAGAATAAATTCTCCAACAAGGGAAGATGGACTCAAATCCAGAGCATAAAGCATTGGAAGTTAACTTTGTCTTACCATCTGGAGATCTGGGATAAGTCATTTCCCTGCCTGTTTCTGGAAGCTTTATGTAACAGGTAATTGCTAGAGCCCATTTGAATCAGCTAGAAAGCACCAATGTGAAATATTAAGGAATTCTAACTTTTGGTTAAATCAGCCATGCTGTATTTACGATAGGCAAATCCTACAAATTAGGACTTTTTTTCTTTTAAAGAATCTGAGGTGCTGTGTAACTGCTCATGGCCTGATGCTATTATAATACCAAGAAACTGTCTATAGGAATCTCTTCAAATGTTTAAATACTCAAGTTTCTGTGTCAAAATCCCACTATCCAACCACTGTGGGCTACTGCTGGAAATTGGTACGGAAGGAAACTCTGAAACCAACACAAGAAGTAGGACCTGGAGTACTGACTCTTCACAGTTAATTGAAATATTTTAATATAAAGGAGACCCTGAACCTTAAAAAAAAAAAAAAAGCATGAACTATAAAAATCTGTCTAGAACGAAAATGAATCAAATGCCTACTTTCATGGCAATCTTATTCTCCCTCAGTACATGTTCTTATGACCTCAATTGGTTCATGGCTACTAGGTTCCCTGCTTCTGTTGTTCAAATATGACACTTTCCATTGGTTGCTGATGCTGACCCGTTCCTTGATTGTACCCCCATCTGGCTTCCCCAGTGGAGTTTGGGCAGTTTGATCACCTTTTCCCAACAAGTTATCCCTGTTTTCATCTCTAGTTGGAATTTGCAATTCTCACCTTGATGCTGATAACCTGTTATGGACTGAATATGTGTATCTCTCTAAAATTCTCATGTCGAAATCCTAACCTCCAATATGATGGTATTAGGAAGTAGGGCCTTTGGGAGCAAATTAGGTAATGAGAGTAGAGCTCTAGTGAATGGGATTAGTGTCCTTAAAAGAAAAGACACAAAAGAGCTTGCTTCCAATCTCTGCTCTTTGTCATGCAAGGATATCAAGAAAAGACAGCTGTCCACAAAACAGGAAGAGTGTCCTTGACAAAAAATGGATCTGTCAGAACCTTTATTATGGACTTCCCAGGTTTCAGAAATGTTACAAATAAATGCCTATTAAGCCATCCAGATTACAGTATTTTTGTTAGAGCAGCCCCAAATGATGAAGACTCCACCTGTATCAACAGTGTTCAAGACACAATTACCCCAGAGAGCTTCTGTTTTACAAGTGGAAGTAATGGAATATATGTGAGACAAACAGAAAATGAAGCTCATTTTTATTTTTAATTACTGGAAAACAAACTAAAAACAAATTGCTACCAAATCTCAAACTTTGTAAATGAAACTCATGCCAGAATAAACAGATGGCCTCCAAGTCTCCTCAAGAAGCACAGCCCACCACAGGCAAGACTCTGTAGCATCCGTATATGGCATAAGGGAGCTTAAAAGAAGACATTTAGATCTGTGATCCTGCACATTATGGGCTAACAGGTTTAATGAGGTTGGCATGACCTGTGCATCAAGTCAATTATATTTCTAATAGGGTAATGGGGAGAAACAGGAAAGGTAAATTAATTTTCTTGAAAGAGCCACATTCCTCTAATTTTTAATAGAGTTCCATAAGATTTCACCCTCACTAAATCCCTGGTTGAGATAGAGAATAGTGTAATTTGAGAAGACAGGTACTTTATCTCTTTTTTCCTAAATATCTTTCAATTTCAGATGAAAGAAAAACCTGCAATGCAAATATCAGTACTTACTATTATGCATTAATGATTTCATTGGTAAGACATTGTGATTGGACAATGAATGATATTTCCTTGACTCAGGATTAATTATACCACTCTAATAACTAATAGTAGTCTTCAAAAGTGTCAAAAGAAATGAGGGGGAAAAAACCCCTGTTTTCATTAATTTTAATTTTACTATTTCCATAAGTTTTCATATTAATTAATAATTAATATACAATATATTTTATTAGTATATGATATATTAATTATATACCAATTATTAATATATTATATAAATACTAAGTATTAATTAATAAATATTATTTATATCATATAGTGTTGGTTATAAATTAATTAATATTAGTTATTCATGAATGAGAAAACTTATGGAAAGAGTAAAACTAAATTTCTTTAATTTCTTATGATTGTTATAAATTATATAATTATTAATAAATTAATAATAACTTACCATCTCTTATGTTACAATTTCATGTTATTTAAACTATTGGAGAAGAGTGATCATTAGGAGGAATGGCAAGAAGGGCATCACCAAGTTGAGATAGAAAGAAGAAAATCAAAAAAGATCACAAAGATTGTATTTATTTTCACTCATTCCATTTTGTGTACTCTCTTGGTAAAGGACTGGAAGTCTAATACAAAATGTGAGGATCTAAAAAAAAATGAGGATCTAGGTAATTACCCACTTTTTAAAAATGTAATTACTCATTATAACTCATGACACCTTATATTTGTATGTGTCTTGCTGACTTTTATTATATAATATACATTCACATGCATTATATTTCCATCATTTGTATTTTACAAGTGAGGGATGCTATCCAGAAATGTAGAAAAACTTGGCTTAAGCTGAAGAGAGGCAAATGATGGCAAAAACCAAGAGAAAGCAGTTCTTCTCAACCTGTTATTACTGCTCTTTTCTTTAATTAAGCTAGTAGTTAGAGATTCTAAGTACTTATACTGACATTTATTTATTCATTCAGTTAATACCTAAGAAATGATTGAGACCTATCTTGGATCCACTCTGAGCTACTACCGAGTATAAAGTGGTGAATAAAACACAAATCATCCTTCCCTTACTGGGGGCATAGAGACTAGTTAGCCTGAGAGAAAGAAAAAAAAGGTAAAGAAACTTCAAAAAAATAACAAAACATTTAAAATAAATGTCATTTAAAAGTGACCAGGGTGCACTTAGACAATGAATAGGAGCAGGTCTTATTTGAGGGGGCAAAAAATAAGGGTAATTTTCTATAAAATTTAAGCAGAGACCTGGAGAATGCAGTATCAAGTATATGAAAAGTAGGTGAAAAAACATTCCAGGCAGAGAGAATGCGTGACAAGGAGAGGGTCTGGTATGTCTGAAATACCAGAAATTGTCCCTTGGGACAAGAATGGAAAGCCAGAGGTGGAGGCTGTCAGGAGGAGAATTTGGAAAAGCTGTCAGGGGCCAGGAGAAAGAAAGTGTTGGATATGGTAAGGAGTGTACATTATACTTAGGTTCGGTGAGAAATCAGTGCATGGTTTCCAGGGAGAATGGTGTCCTCATTTTATGTGATCCTCTTAACATTGCTATGGGATAGGTAGGAGAGAGATCAGAACAGCTGGTGGACTATAGCATGAACAGATGCAGAGCTTTCAGGAACCTGCTAAAGGGACACAGTCATTTATTCACAAACACTCATCCAGGTTTCCCTGCCTAGCCTGGTAGAAATATCCAAAATAAACTTTGAGAAGAGAATGAACACCTCACGGTTTAAAAATAACAGGAACTCTTTCTGAACTTCACTGTCAAAATACCTAAGTCCCAAGCAACAGAGAAGAAGTCAACTTCCAGGGCTAGACAGCAGTTCTCTTAGCTTTCGGGAGTTTAAAACCAAAATACTTATGTGGATTTCTGGCAACAGACACGTCGTGTACAAGGATTGTCATTTCTTTAAAAAGAACATGCAATGTTTAATACATAAGCTTTATCCACTGCTTAGTATCATGAGGATTAATTAGTTAAAGCTACAAAAATACATTGAGGATATAGAATGCTAACATGTCAATACATCATGTTTTTACTGCTATAAATCAGACACCTAAGATTGGAATTTGTTTAGAACCTTTCACTTCCCTGAAGTCAAACTTAAGATTTGTCTGCTTTTGTTGGTTGCTGTACTCTCAATGCCTGTAACAATGTCTGACTTGAAATAAATGCTGGTGCTCAATAAATTTGTTTTCCATGAAATAAGTTAAAATCTGGCTCTAAAAATCCTTAAAAAAAAGTGACACTAAAAGTGACACTATTACGATACTTTTTACTTTGAATTTAACTGCTTTCTTATATCACTGATTGCCGTTTACACCGCTACAAACTAGCGAAAATTAACTGAGTACATATGTATATATGTGTGTGCACATGTGTGTGTAATTTATTCAGCACACTGTGAACCAGTAGCAGTGTGGTTGGGGAGGGGGTGTCAAAATGTCAGTGTTTTATTCATTGTCTTGTCTCACCACACATTAACTTATTAAGCCAAGCAGAGAAACTCCTTACTTTTTTTTTTTTTTGGCACTTTTCCATTTTAGTGCTTTTGTTGGGGATTTTACTATTTAACATGGTCCTCAGTAAAGTGTTGCTAAGTGCAAGAAAGTTGTGATGTATCTGAGGAGAAAAATATGTGTGCTGGATAAGCTTCATTCAGGCATGAGTTGTAATGCTATTGGCTAGGAGTTCAAATATTAACCAGTTATTATATTTAACATGATAACTATACTTTAGAAAGTTAGGACACAGGTACAAATGTTTATTAAGGAGAAATCTTACAAGGATTCTCTTTTTGCCCTAACAGAAGATTTGAAATCTTGATCATTCTACGGATGATGACTACCCCAGGTATTGTCCATCTAATTCCTGTGCTTGTTTACTTCATGGCAATGTTGTAAGCTATAAGCGAATTATTTATTTGTCTCCTTTCTGTCTGCCCCAGCAAAGTAAAAGCTCATGAGAACACGGAACTTGTCTTTATTTTTTTGCTTCATTTCTAGAAATTAGCACAGCTGCCTATGCTCAAGGCGCTGGGGAAATATTTTGAGAATGAGTAGACAAGGTTAAGATATGCATCTATGGATTCTGTTCCATAAATCCTCATACCTTTTCTACTTAATATTTACACCATTCATTCTTCAAAAATACACTTTTAAGAAGGCTTAATATATTAGATGTTATACAAGGCTTATGTAGCAAGATGGAAATAAATGTCATTCTCAGAGGAAGCAGCCCTTTACGGAGACAGGTCAAAAATAAGAAAACACATATGAATAAAATAATTATAAACTATAATAATGTCATATGGAAATTCATTTGAATAGGATAGAGAAAAACATGGGAATCAGGAAAGATTTGGAAAAGACAAAAAATCAGTTATGAGAAGAGCCTGAAAATGAGGTCGGGGTCAGTGAGAGGCTCCAAGGAGGGAGAATTTTGACATTTCAGAGAAGTGTAAAGAGAAAATGAGCTTTGGTGCACCTGGGTAGCTCAATTGGTTAAGTGTCTGCCGTTGGCTCAGGACACGATCTTAGGGTCCTCGGAACCAGCCTGCATCATCAGGTACCTTGCTCAGCGGAGAATCTGATTCTCCCTCTGCCTCTGACCCACCCCCCTGCTTGTGCTCATGCTTTCTCTCTCTCTCTTTTTCTCTCTCAGATGAATAAATAAAAAAATCTTAAAAAAAAAAAAAAAAAGAAGAAGAAGAAGATAATGAGCTTGAAGTAATCAATCAATGCAAACAGTGAAACATGGTAAGATTGGAGAGGTAAAAAGCTATCAGAAAGCATTCCCTAATAAAATATAGAAAAACCCACTGAATTTCATATAAAGTATGTCCCAAATATTTCTTGAGATATATTTATCCTAAAAACTTCATGGAAGGGCACCTGGGTGGTTCAGTCTGTTAAGCCTCTGCCTTCAGCTCAGGTCATGATCTCAGGGTCCTGGGATTGAGTCCTGTGTCAGGCTCCTTGCTCAGTGGGAGCCTTCTTCTCCCTCTCCCTCTCTCCCTCCTCACTGCTCACTTTCTCTCTCTCTCTCAAATAAATAAATAAAACCTTAAAAAAATAATTGATATTTTTCTGAAATTCAAATTTAACTGGGCATTCCTTTAAGTTAGCATTTTTTTTTAAATGTAGAGTTGAAACTCATTATTTATGGATTCTGTCTTTGTGAGTTCACCTGCTTGCTAACATTTAACTGTAATACCCCAAATCAATACCCATGGTGCTGTCAGAGTCATTCATAGACAAGTGCAGAGAATCAAAAAGTTTAACTCACCCAACAGACACTTTCCCAGCTGAAGTCAAACAAGGCAGTATTCTGGTATGAACTTTCACACTGTATACGAGCTCTTCTCATAGTCTACCTAATGTCACTTTTTTTTTTTTTTTGCACTTTTCCATTTTAGTGCTTTTGTTGGGGATTTTACTATTTAACATGGTCCTAAGTAAAGTGTTGCTAAGTGCAAGAAAGTTGTGATGTATCTGAGGAGAAAATATGTGTGCTGGATAAGCTTCATTCAGGCATGAGTTGTAATGCTATTGGCTAGGAGTTCAAATATTAACCAGTTATTATATTTAACATGATAACTATGGGTATTTATACACAATGTTATAAAATTTTTTATTTTATACATTTATGTATAAAATTATTTATATATTAATTATATATTATTGACTCATCAATATTTGAATCATAGCCAAAATATACATAATATATATAACTGATCCATTGATATTTGCACTCATGACATATATATATAAAATTCACAGTCTAATATAGTATATTACAGTATAAAACAGTCTAATATACTACATTATCATAAGTCTGAAGTATATACATGTTTTATATAATTGATATTTACCCTCACAATCTACATACAATATAATATATATATAATAATGTGTCTTTCAAAAGAAATACTCATAACACAAGGCTATGTATTGATTGTTCAATGAAAATGTTCCAACCAGAGGCTCTCAGAGACGTAACCCTTTATTTCCCCAGGAGCAATAGTTCCAGATTTGCTAATTCAATGTTGTTGGTAATTTTATAGAACTTATGGACTGCAACTAATGAAAATCAATGATATATATGTGTCTGTTATCTCCATATATATATATATACATATATATGTATATATATATATATATATACACATATACATATATGTGTGTATAATATATGTATGCATATATACAAGTGTACTTTATATATATGAGTTATATATATTTACATATGCATATTTATATATTTAGAATTCATAAATGTATAAAATATACAATTTTATATCATATATAAATATACATATTACATATTTTTTTTCTTAATATGACAACATGAAGTATTTTGTAGAGTTTTGTAGAACATAGTAAGGAGTTGAGATGCCATTCTGTTTCTAGGTTTAATAAGAAGCCACTGAAGTTTAAATATGGAGAGTATGTTGAAGACATATTCTGGAAGGGACACATCTGGAAGCAGAGAAAACAATTACTTGCCTATTTTGATAACCAAAGGAAAAAGTGATGATAAATTGATTTAAAATAAACAATTTTTGGTAGAGATGGGAAATAATAGATATTTTTAAAGTTCATTTTTAAGGCAGAATAAAACTATAGTATAGACATTGAACAACCATATGCAAACACATGAGTGTACAGACTGAAGTGAAGTTTCCAGATGAAGTTAGTATTAGATGCATCATTATGCATCATTAGAGATCGAAATGAGATAATACATGTAAAGACCCTGCTAAAATCTACACTCATGGGAAATACACAGAAATGTTTATGCATTCTCTCACTGTTCTCACAAACACTCCACAGAAAAATCTTATATTTTGCCATAAACTTTAGTTGAGAGGATTATTTTCATAAAAAGTGAGTTCCAAGATAGTTATTTTTAAACAGTTGATCTGACATCATTTTAGAATCAAGTTTTCCCATCCAAAAAAAGCTACTGGTAAGTGTCTTGGATGTTCCCTTAGGTTTAGTGGTATAGGCACATATTTGTCAACTGTCCAAAGATTTCTCAGTATTCCACAGGAATAAACATATAAATATTCAGATGCTCCTGTTCTTGGCCAGCATCAGCAGCATAAGGCACCGAAGTCTGCTATGTGATCGAAACCTTATAGTCTTTAATTCAACACTAATGGCTGAGATATAAGAGCAAACACTTGTTCACATTCCAGAGTCATCTGCTATGAAATCCACTTGGCAGGTCAAGTTGGAGAAATGTTGACACACAAAATGTTAAATAAAGGTTTGCTTTAAACCTCCATACCTCATAAGAATCAAGTTGTTTCTGGTTTATGAGTGAAAAATACTGCAGGATCAGATGTTATGCAGACCCTCCCACTGCTAGCAGGCAAATGTTGCAAGAGTCCGAAGAATATACTATAATGGAATCCTTTCCAGATGCAAAAATAGGGGATAGAATGTCAGGAACTAGATTATTTTGGTTTGGAAAAAGCTATGTGTTAAATAATATTGTTTCAATTAACTAGTTCAGTAATTTAACAACTGAATACACACGTACACACACACCTTTATCCAAAGCATTTGTTGCACGGAACAGGTAGCTTAATGTAATGCAATTCTGAAATATTAAGTGGTGAAAGAAGACACAATGAAAAAGAGGAGAAAGAAAACTGTAATCTCCAAATATCTGCTCAAAGTTCTCTCAAAAAGAAATCTGTGACAACTCATGGGAAAAAGAAAACATCAGTCATATCTGCTAATCAAATTATATACCCAATCAGCAAAGTAAGAAGGAAATTTCATTTGAGTTATATGCATATGGGCACATGCATCTGCACATATAAAAGGACTGAAAAATTATGGATGGAAGGGAGGGTGACAGATTACGTTTCTACCTGAGACATGGAATGCCACATTTTCCAACACCTGTGTCATAATCTAGTATCCAAGTCCAGATAAAACCTCATAGAGAATGACTCTATATTCTAAATAAAAATACACCTCTAGGCTGGGAAGAGCAACACCATCTCCTTCAAGCTTTTTGTGAGGATGTTTAACCTTCTATTTAAACAAAAGGACATTAGCAGTAGATATGGTGTCACCTAGAATAAATTTGCATGTATTTAATAAGCAGGGGGGAAATAAAGCAAGACAAAACCATTATAGGCACAGCTATTTGTACCTCAAAGACCTTTTGGGATTACAATGCTTTAGCTTCTTGTGACCCTCTCCCCTAAAATGTTTATTCACACAAAAACTATTTTCTTCTCATTAAGTCTTATCACATTTGAAGACTTCTGAGGTTTCTAAGAAATTCTCTCATATATTGCCTCGTTTTATTTTTCTGCTCTAAATTCATACCACTAAGCATGACTGTAAGGCTCTTCATGACCTCACTTCTACTTGATCCCTTTCTTGCCTTTCTCAACACTAATAGCATGTAATCCTCCTTTCAACCTTTATTCTTTTCCAGTGTTTAAAACATTCTTCTTTTTCACCTATCAACATGGGGCTTAAGGATTATAGAGGAAGAGAAATCAATGTCTCTAAAACAGGACTTCTAAAACTTGGCACTATTGACATTTGGGGCCAGTTAAATTTGTTTGTTTGGGTTGGGGGCTGTCTTGTGTGTTGTAAGATGTTTAGCAGCATCTCTGGCTTCTACCTACTTAATGCCAACAACAATCGTTGCCACAATTAAATATGTCTGCAGACATTACATTATAGGCCTTTTGTCTCATCCACTTGCCTTGCAGTTATAATCTATAGAGAAAGATTCAAAATCCTATTACAATCATTAAAAAGAAGAGTATGCTATAAAAATGTAAGCCCAAAAAACATCTCCTAGGGAATAAAAACATAATTGTCAAAAGTTAATTATAAGGCTTTTAAATAGTGTTAAATAATTCTCTTAAACCATGAAGAAATCAAAAATCATCTTTAAAAAAGACAAACTCAGAAGGTCCAACATCTCAGAGAGAACACAACAAAGAGATAATAAAAGAAGACAATGAACCAAGATATACTGTTTTAAAATTTCTCTTTTTCTAAAGATATTATTTATTTATTTGACAGAGAGAGAGAGAGTGTGTGTGCACACAAGCAGGGGGAGGGACAGAGAGAGAGGCAGAAGCAGGGTGCCTGCTATGGAGCTCAATCCCAGGACCCTGGTATCATGACCCGAGCATAAGGCACACGCTTAACCAACTGAGCCACCCAGGTGCCCCTGAATTTTTTGTACACTAAAAATAGAAAGATACTCCCAAAAGTATCCTGAGAGAGAAAATCAAGTTTGTTACTAATGAAAAGAGTATTTATTAAATTGTTTATCATCTATTCTATATGCACAAAGGCAATGGACAGATAACTACATTTGGGAGGACTGAGAAGAAAATGAAAGAGTGAGGAAGGGATCAAAGAAGGAAGGAAAAGACATTTTCAGACACAAGTAAAAAGAAAATAATCTCCTCTTTGTCCACTCTTTTATAGACGTAACATTCATAAAAACTAAAATCAGAAGACTTTACTTCTGTGGAGAAAAATGGATGGGAAAGAGATGTAGATACCATGAGTGTTATTTTATTATTGACTGCATTGCAACCACTGAATTTATACCAGTGTGAAATGTACCTTAATTTAAGGAGATTAATCATTGAATTAATTTGATTAAAATCAACTTTACCTGAAAACTTTCAGCCCAACAGAAACCACTTATTTTGACTCTTATTTATGAAATGTAGATGAATTCTGATGGATCATTTGTGTTACTCTCTCCTAGTTGTCTCTAATCCCAGTCCTGTTGTGAAAGATTCAGAGTAGTTTGATTCATAATAAATCATTTTCTGGTTTGGCATAAATCCTTCTTTGGGATATAGTTTTTCTTGCAAAACTATCCTGAAGATAATTCTCTTCATTATGCCTAACATGTGACACCCATGGCTAGTATGACAAGCCCACAAACGGAATATGCATAATAAAGCTTGTTAGAAAGAAATTTTATTTGGAAAAATATATTTTATCTTCACAGGTGGCTGGTTATTGCATCTTGTCATAAAATTTAAATGATGTGCCTGGTGTTAGAGTGTATTTGAAACAAAAGGACTTGTACAGTCATCAAATGCCAAGTTTTGCTTCCTCATTTAGCGGACTTCCAGACCTCACTGATAACAATCTAAACAAACAGGGGCGCCTGGGTGGCTCAGTGGGTTAAAGCCTCTGCCTTCGGTTCAGGTCATGGTCTCAGGGTCCTGGGATCGAGTCCCTCATCGGGCTCTCTGCTCAGCAGGGAGCCTGCTTCCTCCTCTCTCTTTGCCTGCCTCTCTGCCTACTTGAGATCTCTGTCTGTCAAATAAATAAATAAAATCTTTTTTTTTTTAATTTTTATTTCTTTGACAGAGAGAAATCACAACTAGGCAGAGAGGCAGGCAGAGAGAGAGGAGGAAGCAGGCTCCCTGCTAAGCAGAGAGCCCGATGCGGGGCTCGATCCCAGGACCCTGGGACCATGACCTGAGCTGAAGGCAGAGGCTTTAACCCACTGAGCCACCCAGGCGCCCCTAAATAAATAAAATCTTAAAAAAAAAACCAATCTAAACAAACATGCTTTAATATGCTGTTGTTATATAAAAGTACGTCTAATGGAGTACAATTATAGTTTTGTTATTTAATCCTGGATAGGCCTTTGGGATTATCTAATTCCATTAATTTATGCATCTCTTGTCTAAACAATTGATTACACAATCAGACTTAGACCTTCAAAAAAGAGCATTAAGGACCATCCAGACTGAGCTAAAAACAACCAGCTTCATTGTGTGAACTGTGTGCAAGACATATATTGGCTCCCAGGATACAGCAGTGAACAAAGTAGATAAAGTACCCTCCCTCATGGAGGTACCAAATTCTAGAAATTTTGGTTTTGCAAAAGAACAAAAACAAAGAAGGAAAACAAGAGGGGGGTGCAAATTAGCCCATGTTCAAAAACTAAGTACATCTCATTTGTATTTCTGAAACACAGCATTAATCACATTAGAAAAAAAAAATCTCAATTTCTTATTTTACTTGAGAAATATATTCAGATTTTTCCTCCCAAAAGAAGAAATGTACTTGGGACTATATAATTTCTCTGAAAGATGTCATCAGTTCGAAGTCTCCCCTTCCCTCTCCATAGGGAAAAGTAATTCATGAGAAATTCTCTCCTTGTGTTTCTTTCCACTGTACTCAGAGATGGAAAAATGTGTAGCAAATCTTGGAGAAGATGCAGAGTATGTCAGGAGGAAAGGAGATAAACAGAGCAGCCCTAAAGAGATGAAGGAAAGTAGGTCTAACAAGAAAAAGGCAAGACCAAGTATTTACTCTGGTATCCAAATTCAACTGGAAAACAACATGGAATTCTTGTAAATTCCTAAAGACCATGACAACTCACTTATCCTTGATGCCTTAAGGCTACATGTGCCTCAGCATAACTATTAGTCTTAATCTCACTTTTCTTACAGATGTTCTCCATTCCTTTTATGATAACCAGATTCTTCTAATCATCAGGAAGATTTTGTGGAATTTCTTGCTGTGCCCTTTCTTCTGCTTGGAGCATCTTTAGCTGAGATTCCCACTTGTTGAAATCCCAAACATTCATCAGTCCCAAATCAAATTCCACTTCCTCTTTGACTGTGCCCTTGATCCCTCCAGCTGAAAGGTTTTCATTCATCTTCACCTTACCTCTTGTCACTCACAGAAGATATTATCTCACAGAGTAAAATCCTGCAGTATTACTAACAACTGTTCATCTCTTTAAACCATCATCAAATTTCCCCGAAGTTCAGAAGTATGTTTTGTTCAGACTGAAACTCTATCAGGCCAGATAGCGTTTAATGAGTTTTAGACTATGAATCGTGACTGCCACTCACTATCTTTATGCTCATAGTTAAAGCCCTTAATGATCCTAAATCTCAATTTCCCATCTATCAAATGAAGGTGCTTCATCAAAATAACCACATGATCCTATTTCTAGTCTGCAGTGCCTAACATCATACTTTTAATATAGTAGGCTTTCATAAACATTCGTGGAATACTGAAAGAATTTACTACTGAACTAAAAGATGCAGGATGATAAAATGGAAAGGATTGTGTAAAATATAGTCCCAGAGGAATGTGTTTCCAAGTCTGATGCTGATACTAACAGGCTCTGTGAGTTTCATCAATTCCAAATGTATTTTTCTGTAAAATGGGGGGCAAAAAAGACCTAATCTGCATTTCATTGTGTAAATCAAATAAAGTGATATGTAGTGGGATTATATTTTCAGATATATACCCTATTTTTCTCTCTCTGTATATTACATTTGTCCACTCAATGAGCTTGTGCTTGTTGGTTTAGTAGGTGAATATACCTGAGAACAAACTTGAGTCAAAAAGGCTACCTGGCTCTTTCTAAGCCTGGCTGAACAGAGGTGATGTACTATGCATAAACCAAGTGCTTGTCTCAAAAACAGAGACATAGCAAAAATGATGGGGAATGTTGAAAACAGATAATAGTAGGTCCAGGGTGGTGATTCAGAAAAGGTATGAAGACTTGAGGGTAAGTAAGTAGGGTAAGGCTAAGATTTGAGGGTAAGGGTAAGTAGTGAATAAAGATGGATAAAGGCAAAAGCCATAGATCACTCAGAGAACCACAAGCCCTGTCAGTGCAGATGACCCACTGACCCAGAGCCCATGGTTCATCTTGGCACCACTTAAGATTCCATACATACCCAAAACATATTTCAAGTTTGGAGAAACCGTGAAAAAAAAAAAAACAGGTTAAATTTTCCAAATTCTTGGTGGGATTTAGCTACAAATAGTATAAAAAAATATGTCACTGTTTTGTTTGCTTTTGGACATCGATGTACAGGGGTTGAGATTCACATTTTCAAAACACGTGAAAGATCTTTATAAACTGCAAATTGCTACTGAGCAAAAGTTATTCATTAAAACTATGATTGCATGGGTATACTGGATGTACTTAGAACAGTACCTGAAGTAAGGTATGTGATTTTATTGCCACCCTACTACCACTAGAGATAAACTGCAGATGGAGAGGCTGTGTATGCATAAGAAATGATAAAGAGAATTAAACATGGATTTCTGGTACATGCCCATGGAAAGCTAAATCACTGTATCACTAATTTGAATGTCATTTACTATTCTATCCTTATCTGCAAAGAACTAATGAGTCCCGGATTGTAACAAAGGTGGCAATAAAGTAGAAATCAGGCAGTCTGGGGCAAATGGTAACCTGAACATCTTTTCTAAAGTAACTGTTAAGTTTACAGGGGTGAAAACCTATTCGAAGTTTGCATGAATAACATTCACAAAATGCCTTAAGAAGTGCTGTAGCTTCATTTGGGTGCCCATCATGACCAACTCCAAGTTAACATTGGTAGAGACTAAAAGTTTCAGTGACAATGACTTGCTGATTAATTTCATGTTTAATAAGCATTGACTTAACTCATGAAAGCATTTTCTATACAATATGGCACCCAACCATTTAGTACATTTCAATTTCAAATTAAACACTGAATTTAACAAACAATGTTACAGTCTAATAAATTTCTGGTTTTCATAAACTAAAATATGAAATTCTTCTGTTGAATTCTGTTAAATATATAACAAGGCTTTATAACTTTTCACTCATCCACCCATGTCCCATGAGGAATACCATTAATCCATAAAAGCTTCTCCCAAGGCATTTTTTATTTTATTTTTATTTTTTCCCTTGTTACGGTGTTCTTTCTATCAAAGGTTCCTAGCAACTCCTGCTCTTTAGAATATGAAGTTTTGCCATACAGATCTGTCAGTGGGATCTTTGGAACTTTGCTAATCTGAATTGCTTCTCCCCATGCCTAACACAACTCTGCGATATCTGAAAGCCTCCTGTCCATTCACTTATTCAATTCCTATTCCTTTTGTTGCATTTCTATCAGCAATCCTATGGAAAAGCAATGTTGAGATTTGTAGTTTATTCTTGGTAAATCATGCTTAGTACTCATTGGATATCATTATAAAATATCACATTTGCATGGTGAATTCCCACTTAGTGTGTTTTAACGATGACTCATTTTGTATTTTAACAGAGGTGAAGCATTCTTTAATTTTAGTTTTGAGTACAGCCAGGCCTTAATAGTATTCCTAGTGTCCACACCAGTGACATGAAGCATGATTCTACTGCTGGTGGTTGACAAAGCTTGGTCAACCTGAAATTCTAAACTAGACTTTTGTCCATAGATTCTAGGCTCTTTTTACTATATTTGTACCTTAGAAACTATGGCTTTCCAGCTTTCTGGTTTCTCATCACTGTTTCATTGTGCTTTTAAGAATGGTGTATTCCAGGAGCCATCTAAAATATCCCCAATGGCCAAAGTCAGAACGATCTAACATTTTTAAAAGGTTTTATTTACTTATTTTATTATTCCTAGTGGCAGGAAGAGGGAAAAGCAGACTCCCCATTGAGCAAGGAGCCCAATGCAGGACTCTGACCCCAGAATTATGACCTGAGCTGAAGGCAGATGCTTAACTGACTGAACCACCCAGGAATCCCCAGAAAAATAACACTATAATTCAAATTATAACAAATATTCATGAGTCCATAATAAAATACATGCAGTGGTGATTTAATTATATTTGATAGATAAATTACTCAATGAATAAGGAGAATAAACAGTTTCCGTGTAGAAGAATGTAAAAAAATTTATGTAGATACTCTTCTCCCTATACCTCAAGAAGTGGAGCATAATGCTCTACTCCTTATATGCGGGTTGTGTATAGTAACTTCTTTCCAAAGTGTACAGTGTGTAAAGGGGAAAAAACTAGCTTCACAGTGGAGAAACCTGACAGACATCACCTCAGTCAAGTGATCAAGGGCAACGTAAAAGAGATGTCATGTTGATAGCATTTACCCTTGGGATGATGTGATGAGCATATGGCATTTTTATCTATCTCCAAAACCTGGATCTCAGTCTAATCATGTGGAAAACATTATATATATGTCAAACGAGTGATATTCTACAAAATACTTAATGACTGTTACTGAAAAATGTTAAGGTCATTAAATATAAGTCTGAGAAACACTCACAGTCAAGAGGCACTTAAGAAAACATGACAACAAAGGGGTTCAGAACAGCCTCCCCCAGATTCTGTCACTTTGGCGTGTGCATTATTTTAAGCGGAAAGCACTTGAGACCCTATGGCTCAAGAGGAAATTCTGTCCCTCCTCAACCATACAGAACAATCTAAATTTGTGGTCTTTTCAGCTTTCTGGTTTCTCATCACTGTTTCATTGTGCTTTTAAGAATGGTGTATTCCAGGAGCCATCTAAAATATCCCCAATGGCCAAAGAATAAGGGTTATTAAGAAAGATAAACTTTATCTGAATGACCATCTATATGACAGGCCTAACATCTAATTACCAAACATGTGTTCTTTTCCTCACCCTATGAAGTGCATTCCTTTCCTCTGAAATCCCAGACCCTGACCACCTTTTCCTTAGTTCAGATTGACATATATACCTCATTTTGCCTGTCTATCTTTGGAATTTCCATGTCTATGTGGATTTTCCCATATGTGTGTCTATTAAATCTGAGTTTTTCCTGTTAATCTGTCTCATGACAATTTGATTCTTAGTCCAGCTAGAAGGACCCTTGAGGGGACAGGAATTGTTACTCCCCCACAACAAAATGTAACATATCTTGAAACAGAAAAAGGACTCCAGATTAAAACCAAAGAAATCTGAATAAAACACAGACTTAAATTACTAATATCGATACTACTACATTAATCAAAACAAAGCTACCATTGATACTATTACATTAATCGAAACAAAGGTACCATCTTAACGTAACATGTTAATAATAGGGGACAGTGGGTGGTGGAGAAATACCCTCTGTATGAGCTTTGTAATTTTTCTATAAATCTAAAACTATTACAAAAATTTAAAAAATTAAATAGTGGATATTTCTTTTGTGCAAGCATCTATATATCCTCCTTATACTATTATGTTTACTTAATGTCCTACATAACATTTACTAAATTTTTATTCTTACTTTACTCTTCCTTGTCCTTTTTCTTGATTTTCTTTGGTCATTAGGTGACACTAAAGACAAAGAATCCATTCATTTTTCAAAAGATGTTGATAATCTGAGGAAAAGATCTGAGGTCTATCTTGCTTTCCTCCCAAGCAGAAAAATGCCAGATCTTGACAGTCACCAAGTACAGTGGTGACTCCCCAAAGAAATAGCAAATCCTTTTAAAACTTTACAGATTTATTTACAAAGCAGAAACCTAAATCCTTTTCCTTCTAACTGCCCAAGCCGCAGAGCAAGCCACAGAGCATTACCAACAGAAGGTTTAACCCCTAACAATCCAATCAATTCCAAACTGAAAATTTCATTTTGCTTTTGAAAGATTAGCCCTTCCCAATTGTACTTTATACCTACATAGATTTAAAAGAGATACATGTCCATGTCATTCAATTGATCATTAAATTAATCCATGTACAGGGGACAGGAAAGTGAGCTGAAATGTACTTTTTGCTTTTTAGTGAAAACTCTGGATATAAGGTAAAAACAAAATCCTCAGAGATTTGAAAATGTATTCAACAGGGCACATAGTGACACAAAATATTATGATCTCAAGAAATAGGTACAGCCTCCTCTTAACACGTTTTTGTAATATACTTTTGCTTCTTTTTTTTTTCCATTTTATTTATTTTTTCAGCGTAACAGTATTCATTCTTTTTGCACAACACCCAGTGCTCCATGCAAAACGTGCCCTCCCCATTACCCACCACCTGTTCCCCCAACCTCCCACCCCTGACCCTTCAAAACCCTCAGGTTGTTTTTCAGAGTCCATAGTCTCTTATGGTTCGCTTTTGCTTCTGGGAAGAAAAGTCTAGGTTATAGTCAATGCTGTTCCCGCTCTCCTTTAGAAATGCCAATTCCGTGTGGAAGTGCAAAAGTAAATTGAGTTTCTTTAAGGATTTGATGGTCAGTGTCAAGTCACTAGCTGTTTTCCACAGTTTTGAGGTCCTTCCAATAAAGGACATGGGGGAGCAGGCTAGCAAAGTGTGGGCTGGGATGGCAGGGCTCATAGCCTGTCAGCTAGCACAGCTCAATCATGCATAAGGGAGTCTTTGAGATCCTCTCACAGGTTGGACTACAAAGATTAAACTGCCAGGGAGAAAATGTGCTTTAAAAGACAGCTCTCTAAATTTTTAAGAATATTGAAAAGAGGTGAAAGTTTAAGAGCTGACAGTTTTCCTTTCCTCTGTACTAGTCTCCTTCAGTGTACTGTTTATGTAAAGCTGTAATAAATCAGGTTTCAGGGTCCTGTTTTTTTTTTTTTCCACAGTCAATACGTTGACAGAGAATAAAATGGTGAGGAGAGTCAGCAGTACTGTGTCTTGGGCCAAACAGTCTATACATAGACCCTGTAGGTTAGCTTTCTATAGCTTGGCTCAATCTCCAATTTAATGTGCACCAGGTTATCTTCTTAAAATGCAGATTCCAATTCAATAAGCATGGGATGGGGCCCGAGAGTCTGCATTTCTAACAAGCTCCAAGGTGACAACAGTACTGATGTTTTACAAATCAACTTTGAGTGGCAAGGGTCTGGATAACATATTTTTATTCATCAAACAAAGGTACAGAGGTTAATGTTCAAGGCTTGGCCATGTCTGGAGAGCATCCCTCATGGATAACTTGTCTTCTCTACCACACATAGACAGAGTGTCTTATTTATGTGAACCTTCTCTCTTCTCCAGTCCATCATTTTTTAAAAAAAATCTTTCATCAATGCTGCTTTTTCTTCACATATCCATAGCAGTTAACACATCACCAGCTTCTCCTTTTATCTTAGAAGAGTGCTTTCATTTCCTTTGAATTGTTAAAAAGGTAAGTAAAGGCCCAAAGTGGAGTCACTTGCCCTTCAGCCAGCATACCAAACTTAATTTCAGTGAGTGGAACTTTATGCCAATCAATCTGGAATTTCTGCTCTGCACCAATGAAGTAAATCTGTCTCACAGGCTTTCTCTATCCCCCAAAGGAAAATGAGATAATGTGCTTGATAAGATCTCCCCTATCTTTCCCCCTAGGGAAAGGTAACCTTGCCTGAAATAATCCTTTCTTTACTTTCATTAATAACATTTTGCCCCATCCTCCTTTCTAGAACCTTCTGTATTGTACAGCTCCTTGAAGCTCCCCTCTATTTGCTACATAAGATGCTGATTCCATGAATCACTTCGTAAAGCCAGTTAGATCTTCAGATCTACTCAGCAGAATTTTTAAAAACAAATTGAATAGATATGTTTAGAAATATCAACATATGAATTTCATCTTTTTCCAGTAGTCCTCTCCAGATTTATTCAAAAGCTAAATGTCTTTTCTCTTTCTCCAACCCCATCCTTAGTATAATTTTAGTAGTTGCCTGTGTTAAAACTGTACCTATCTTCTACCTAATATTAAGTCTGTATTACAAAGCATCCTTCCATGAGTCTAACATTGGCAGGTGCCACTCCTAATTTTCCCTTCCCCCAACTACTAGAATGGCTATCAGAGCAACACAGACATGGTAAGGAACTGAAAACTATACACAAACACACACACACACACACTTTCTAGAAAGCATTTATAAATAGGTGGCTAGGTAAGTTTAAAAAATTTTTTTGTTTAACATTAAAAAATTAAATCAATGGTAGTTGTGAATGTGTACATATACAGAAGTAAGTGAGAAGAGATACACAAATTTTACTCTAAAAATATAATGAGTAATTTCCATAAAATTATTTTAAGAAAGAAACATTTAAATTATTTTGCCCTATTATTCTGCTTTTTCAAATGAGAATAAGTATAAGTGAATGATAAGTAAATATCCTATTCTTAATGGCCTACTCCTATTGTTCATAAGTTTATGAACAATAGTTTATGAAAGATTTATACACTTGTATATTCTAAATAATAAGATATAATCTCCCTCATAGGATATAAAAACTGAATGAGAAACCTCATTATTTTGTGAAGTCTGCTTTCATGCATCTACTACTCATTAATAGTAAAAGCAATTTAGGTCTTATTTCCATTGTTACACATGGTTCTTTAGGGAAGTTATTCAAATAATGAAAAGATCCCACTTATAGAATGGATTGCAGAATACCTGCTTGTTCTGCACTGTGAATGTAAGCAGACAGATCAATCACTGTGCAGAGATTCTTCTTTCCCTGGAAAATTAGTCTGAAAATGTAATAAAATCTGCATATTAACTTTATACATAAATTAAATTCACTGATATATTGTTAGATGGGATGCTATTCGATGATGGTGTTTTAGGTCCTGCTATTTAGTCAACTAACTCTTCACATGTGTGTTTAGTGTTGAGTTGTTTTATTTCTGTAATTACATATTGCAGCAGTTCTTCTGGTGTTCACACTGCCTGCTGATGGAATCTAAGGAGGACCGCACAGTTGCTTTGGTTGCCTAGCACAATATTTCAGAAATTAGGAAAAGGAAAAAAGGCTTTCAATGCCATGAGAATGAATTTACTCTTTAGAGCATCCTGGTTTTTTCCCACATGTCCCACCTTCTCACGTTCCCACATTTCTACTCCCCCATCCAATTCACTCATGAATATTACCTGAATTGGTTTTAAGGTATTTGAAGTTGCATCCCTGTTCTGGAGCTGGTCTCAGTAAAAAACTGGAGGAAACACCAGCACATCTGATGAATGGCATTGGCTGTCCTAACATAACGCACACCAGAGTTTTTAGCTTTAACTACTTTTCAGTATAGATGTCTATTCTGCTTTTCAGGCAATTTGCTCATAGTGACATAGTAACTTTTCAGTGGTAAATGAATACCTGATACAAAATGTGATAATTTAGGTTTTTTTCTTTATTAATTTCAAATGAAAACACATACTTAATTAAAAATATTCTGGGGGGACCTGGGTGGCCCAGGCACCAAAAGATTTGGCTTTGACTAGTGTTGTAATGTCAGGGGGGTAGGATCAAGCCCCCTCCCCCACCAAAATCAGGCTCTGCACTCAGCAGGGAGTCTGCTTGAGATTCTCTCTCCCTCTCCTTCTGCCCCTAATTCTCATACTCTCTCTTTAGAATAACAAATCTTTAAAAAAAATCTTCTTCATATATCTACAATCTAGGGCAAAATAAACCTCTGAAATATTCTAATAGAATTTGTTTAGCTTATCTCTCTTTTCATCCACATATGGATAAGTTAACCAAGACATAATTAAGGGTAGCAAGTTCTACTTTATTTTGACAATTAGTTAAATAACAGTAATATTGTTCTTTCCTATTTATAATTTTTGACATGAGAACATTTCTCTCTAAAATTAAGCTATATCAGATTCATCTTAATAATTTTATAAAGTAAGATAATATGACAGATTCCTCACAGTTCTATATTTTTAGGATAATTATTATAAATCTTGATCATATTTCATATGGGCAAATGAATTATGGATGATCATCAATCAGTAGAAGAAATATATGGTGGAAATTTCAACATCACATTTTATTTTCCAGTTGGCTAACATTCATTCAACAAATTCCTATTATCTGCTCTGTAAAATGTAGTGTGAGAGATTCTATTCAGCACTAATCTTATGCTATGCTCTTGTTTGGTAGGCTTTTCTTATACTCATATTAGACAGTGACATCACACTCAGGCAATGGAAAACTGTAATCAGCTTCAAGAAGTGAGGTGAATAACTCATCTTTGCTTGGTATTCCAGAGATGGAATTCTGTTGAAATCCTGGTTCTGATACTTGTAGTACTATGCAAATGACTCAACATACACACATTTCTTCATCTGAAAAATGTAATAAGAGTTTCATACAGATTTATGGGCTGAATTGTGTCCTCCCCCCATAAAAGATATGTTGAAGTCTTAACCCACAGTACCACGGAATGTGACCTTATTTGGAAATGGGGTTGTTACAGAGTAAGTTAATATGAGGCCATACTGGAGTAAGGTAGGCTCCTAACCCCAAATGACTAGTGTCCTTATTAAAAGATGTCTTAAGGAGACAAAAATACACATAGACAGAATTCTGGGAGATGCTGATGGTAGAGACTGGAGTTATACAGCTTTAAGAAATGCCAAGAATTAGATAGCTTCATTCAAAGCTATAAAGAACCAACGAAGCATATCCCAAAGGATTTCAGATGGAACTCTGCCCAACAGACACCTTGATTTTGCACTTAAAGCTTCCAGAAACATGATACAATAAACTTCTCTTATTTTAAGTGGCCCGGTTTGTGGTACTTTGTTATACCAGTCCTAAGAACCCAAATACGCAGTTAAACGAGATAACGCTTTCAGAATGTTAAGCAAAGAACCTGAAACTAACTTGCAATACAAAAATTGCTTACTTTGTATTCGTAATTATTTTTTTCACACACGAAACATAATTAACCAGAGAGATATGTCTGAAGATAGGAGAAGACTGCACTTTGTAAATATTAAAACGATGAGTTTAAGAAAAGTAAACTTTCTGTTCAAAATATAATTGCGAAGCCAAAAGGATTCAACAGTACATTAAAAGGATTATTCATCACGACCAAGTGGGATTTATTCCAGGGCTCCAAGGTTGGTTCAACATCCGTAAATCAATCAATGTGATACAACACATTAATAAAAGAAAGAAGAAGAACCATATGATACTCTCCATAGATCCTGAAAAAGCATTTGACAAAGTACAGCATCCCTTCCTGATCAAAACTCTTCAAAGTGTAGGGATAGAGGGCACATACCTCAATATTATCAAAGCCATCTATGAAAAACCCACCGCAAATATCATTCTCAATGGAGAAAAACTGAAAGCTTTTCCGTTAAGGTCAGGAACACGGCAGGGATGTCCATATCACCACTGCTATTCAACATAGTACTAGAGGTCCTAGCCTCAACAATCAGAAAACAAAAAGAAATTAAAGGCATCCAAATCAGCAAAGAAGAAGTCAAAATCACTTTTCGCAGATGATATGATACTATATGTGGAAAACCCAAAAGACTCCACTCCAAAACTGCTAGAACTTGTACAGGAATTCAGTAACGTGTCAAGATATAAAATCAATGCCCAGAAATCAGTTGCATTTCTGTACACCAACAACAAGAAAGAAGAAAGAGAAATTAAGGAGTCCATCCCATGTACAATTGCACCCAAAACTATAAGATACCTAGGAATAAACCTAACCAAAGAGGCTAAGAATCTATATGCAGAAAACTATAAAGTACTCATGAAAGAAATTGAGACACAAAGAAATGGAAAAATGTTCCATGCTCCTGGATTGGAAGAATAAATACTGTGAAATATCTATGCTACCTAAAGCAATCTACACATTTAATGCAATCCCTATCAAAATACCGTCCATTTTTTTCAAAGAAATGGAACAAATAATCCTCAAATTTATATGGAACCAGAAAAGACCTCGAATAGCCAAAGGAATATTGAAAAAGAAAGCCAACGTTGGTGGCGTCACAATTCCGGACTTCAAGCTCTATCACAAAGCTGTCATCATCAAGACAGCATGGTGCTGGCACAAAAACAGACACATAGATCAATGGAACAGAATAGAGAGCCCAGAAATAGACCCTCAACTCTATGGTCAACTAATCTTTGACAAAGCAGGAAAGAATGTCCAATGGAAAAAAGACAGCCTCTTCAATAAATGGTGCTGGGAAAACTGGACAGCCACATGCAGAAAAATGAAATTGGACCACTTCCTTACACCACATATGAAAATAGATTCAAAATGGATGAAGGACCTCAATGTGAGAAAGGAATCCATCAAAATCCTTGAGGAGAACACAGACAGCAACCTCTTCAACCTCAGCCACAGCAACATCTTCCTAGGAACACTGCCAAAGGCAAGGGAAGCAAGGGCAAAAATGAACTTTTGGGATTTCATCAAGATCAAAAGCTTTTGCACAGCAAAGGAAACAGTTAACAAAACCAAAAGACAACTGACAGAATGGGAGAAGATATTTGCAAACGACATATCAGATAAAGGGCTAGTATCCAAAATCTATAAGGAACTTAGCAAACTCAACACCCAAAGAACAAACAATCCAATCAAGAAATGGGCAGAGGACATGAACAGACATTTCTGCAAAGAAGACATCCAGATGGCCAACAGACACATGAAAAAGTGCTCCACGTCACTCGGCATCAGGGAAATACAAATCAAAACCACAATGAGATATCACCTCACACCAGTCAGAATGGCTAAAATTAACAAGTCAGGAAATGACAGATGCTGGTGAGGATGCGGAGAAAGGGGAACCCTCCTACGCTGTTGGTGGGAATGCAAGCTGGTGCAACCACTCTGGAAAACAGCATGGAGGTTCCTCAAAATGTTGAAAATAGAACTACCCTATGACCCAGCAATTGCACTACTGGGTAATTTACCCTAAAGATACAAACGCAGTGATCCGAAGGGGCCTGTGTACCCGAATGTTTATAGCAGCAATGTCTACAATAGCCAAACTATGGAAAGAACCTAGATGCCCATCAACAGATGAGTGGATAAAGAAGATGTGGTATATATACACAATGGAATACTATGCAGCCATCAAAAGAAATGAAATCTTGCCATTTGCGACAACGTGGATAGAACTAGAGGGTATCACGCTTAGTGAAATAAGTCAATTGGGGAAAGACAACTATCGTATGATCTCCCTGATATGAGGACGTGGAGATGCAACAAGGGGGATTAGGGGGATAGGAGAAGAATAAATGAAACAAGATGGGATTGGGAGGGAGACAAACCATAAGTGACTCTTAATCTCACAAAACAAACTGAGGGTTGCTGGGGCGAGGGGGGTTATGGACATTGGGGAGGGTATGTGCTTTGGAGAGTGCTGTGAAGTGTGTAAACCTGGGAATTCACAGACCTGTACCCCTGGGGATAAAAATACATTATATGTTTATTAAAAAATAAGAAATAAATAAAAAATTAAAAATATATGTATAATTGCAAGAAGAATGAAAAAAGAGTAAAAATAAACCGAAACAGCTTTTACTTTTTCTATAAAACATCATTAATTTCTCTGAAGAGAATCTACTTCAAAGTTGACCAACTGACTGACTGCTGATTGACGGAATAAATTAATAGATACATCCAGGGTTCCTGTCTTTGGAAAAATCTCCTCTGTCCCATTTAATGTAATTAATGGCATTAGCTCTGCCCCACATATAGTCATGTCACCTAATCTGACTTTACAAGACATGAACATTCTTACACTAAGAACCACGAATAAGGTAGAGACGGCAGTGGTCACCTCCAACCACATGCAAAAAATTATTTATAAGAGAATGTAGTCAACATGTGGACAGAAATGAGTCATAAAAGACGATAAAACATTCTAACTTCATAATTGAAGTACTGGATCTAGTTAGGCCTGAAACCAAGTGGACATACAACTGGACATTTTAGTCATTATGGAACAAAATACAATTAAATTTCTAAAGTTAAATCAATGGTTCCTTTGGGCTGTGATTGGGAATCTCCCCTAGTAATTCAAATATGCAACCAGATTAGGAATCACTAAGCTAGTTAAGGAGAGTTGGAATCACTTGGGATTCTGCCCAATCCAGAATAAGTAAACAATTTAATAAACCACCAAATGTAATGTAGTGAAAATCATCAAATAACATGAACAGAATTGAAAAGATTTTAATCTTTATATACTCACCTACCCTTCTCCCCAAATACCCCTGTTCACCACAAACATTGAATTCTACCAACAACTTTTGGTAAGGGGGCATTTAGAAGTTTTTAAAGTCTTACCTTAAGACTTACTCAAATGTAATAGAATGTTTTAATGAAAATGCAATGGGACTTCTCTATATTTTACTTCCCTAAGTATGAAGCAGAGGGTTCAATAACCTGAATCACCTATAGGTTTTTTTTCTAAACTATATAAATATGCATGACATTGTTACTATAACAGAATGAATAGCACACAAAAGGTGGGCGGGTAGAAGAGATAAAGAGAGATAAACAGGAAGGAGGGGAGGAGGGAGAACAGAGGGGAGAGATGGGAAGAGAAGAGAGAAAGTAAGAAAGAAAACTGTTATCTTAGGAAAGTACAATGCCTACATTTTGGCCAAATTTTTAAAGTTCAAGGTTCATGTGGTATTACGCTGACCTTTGAAAATTATGCAAATGCAATCTTCTTTTTTGACTATGTTTCTTTTTCATTTTATTAACAACCACATTTTTATGATTTATGATAATCCTTCATCGTATGATAAATACACACGGTGCATTTTGCAACAACTCTAATCTGAATAGTACCTTTTATTTTTTCATAGATCCTCGCACAAGAAGCAAATGTTTAGAAGAGAAAAAAATGAAAAGTAATCACATTTTATTGTGGCAGATCAGAAAATGTACTATAAATCTGCTAAAACAACAGCTTTTGAAACAGGAGTCCAGTATATATAGATGGATGTTGGAGGGGGTTAATTCTTTTATTTTCTTTAGAGGAGGGGAGGAACAGAGGGAGAGGGAAAGAGAGAATCTTAAGTATGGTCCATGCACAGAATGGAGCCCAACACAAGGCTCAGTGTCACAACTCTGAGATCATGACCTGACATGAAATCAAGAGTCAGACAGTTAACCAACTGAGCCACCCAGGCACCCAGTATCTTTTGCTCATTTTTAACTGGATTGTTTGCTATTTGAAAGTTGAGTCCTGAGTATTGTTTATATTTTCTATATAGCCATCCATTGATATATGATTTGCAAATATTTTCTTTCCATCTCTAACTTTTCTTTCTGTCCTCTTAATAAGAACTTTAGCTAAAATTTTTTTTAATTTATTTTACCTTTTATGGATAATTTCAGTATCAAATCTAAGAACTCTGCCTAGTTCTAGAGCCCCAATAATTACTCCTATATGTTTTCTAAAAGTTTTAGGTACTCAACATTTACACTGAAGTCCATGATCCATTGTGAGTTAATTTTGTAGAGTGTGAGACTTAGGTATTCTTTTACATTTTTTAATTTTGTTTATGAAAGTTCTATTTCTTGAGCATCATTTGTTGAAAAGGCTGTCTTTGTTCCTTTAAACTACTTTGCAGATTTGTTTAAGATCACTTGGATGTGTGAAGGTGAATCAGAGTCAGGGTTTTATGTCTGGTTCCATTAATCTATGTGTCTACTACTCTGCAAATACCAAACCATCTTGATTAATCAGTCCTGAAATTGAGTAAACTGCTTCCTCTCACTTTCTTCTTCTTTTACATAACTGTTTTGTTCACTTGTCTTTCCATATAGATTTTAAAATAATGTCTATATCTGCAGTTTTGCTGGGACTTCATAGGAATTTTGTTAAGTGACATATCCTTTGGGGACAAACTGAAGTCTTTCCTATGTTGACTCTTTCAATTTAACAACACAATTTTTCTCCACTAGATTGTCTTTGATTACTTTAATCAGCATTGTGTAGTTTTCACATAAAAGTCCTGTATACATTTCATCAGACTTACTGATGAAACATTTACTATTTATTTTATTATTATAGTTTATATAAAATATAAATATATAATATATAAATATAAAACAAATGTTACATTATATTTATTTTATTATTATATATTAATATACTACTTTATTACAGATTTTCATATTATTTAATTTTTAATATATATAAGTGATATTAAACTTCTAATTTTGGTGTGCATTCTTTCAATGATTTTTTCTGTTTTTCTATTTTCAATTTCATATAGTTATTTTCTTCTCTTTATTATTTCCTTCATTCTGCTTGCTTTGGGTTAATTTTGCTTTTCTTTTTTTAGGTTGTTGTGTTTCTGATCTTAGATTATTGATGTGAGACTTTTATTCTCTAAACACATCAACGTTATTCCAACAAATTTTGATATATTGTATTTTAATATTTATATAGTTCATTGCTTTGTTTTGTTTCGTTTTTTTCAATTTTCTCTTGCAACTTCCTCTTTAACCCATGGATTATTTATAAGTGTGTTATTTAGTTTTCATATGTTCAGAGATTTTTCTTTTACCTTTCTGTTATGGATACCTATTTGGATTTCATTTTTCGTCAGAGATCATTTTCTATGATTTTAATTCTTTTATATTTGTTGAGGCCTGTTATATAGCCCACCATATGGTTTATGGTATATGTTCCATGGACACTTGCAAAGAAACTATACATGACATGCTGTTGTTGGATTGAGTATTTCATACAGATCCTGTTGGTTGAAATTTTTGCTGAGTTTTCCTATACCTTTGTTAATTTTCCCTCTAATAGTTCTTTCAATTATTGAGAAGTCTCCAGTTATTATGCAGATTTATCTACTTTTCCTTTTAGCTCTATTGGTTTCTGAGCTATATATTTTGAGTTATTATATATTCTGAGTTATGTATTTTGCCGCTCGGTTTGATGCATACACTTTTTGGGTTGCTAGACCTTTTCTGTGGATTAACACATATATCACCCTTTCTGTCTAATAATTATATTTTCTCTGAAATCTATTTTGTCTGATATTAATTTAGCCACTCTTCTTTGATCAATGTTTGTATGGTATGTAATACTCCATTCTTTTATGTTCAATCTACTTATATTACATTTTAAGTGATTTTCTTCTAGAGACACAGAGTTAACTGATGTTTTAAAATTGACTTTGCTCTTCTCTGCATTTTAATTGATATATTTAAACAATTCACATTTAATGTCATTATGGATACATTAGGATTTATGCCTGCTGGTTTATTTGTTTATTTTCATTTATTTATTCACTCTTTTTAAATTAACATATATTGAATGATTTGTTTCAGGGGTACAGGTCTGTAATATATCAGTTTTACACAATTCACAGCACTCACCACACCACATACCCTCCCCAGTGTCAATCACCCAGCCACCCTGTCTCTCCCAACGCCCTACCCACCAGCAACCTTCAGTTTGTTTCCTGAGATTAAGAGTCTCTTATGGTTTGTCTCCATCTCTGGTTTCATCTTGTTTCATTTTTCCCTCCCTTCCCCTATGATCCTCTGTCTTGTTTCTCGAATTCTTCATATCAGTGAGATCATATGATAATTGCCTTTCTTTGATTGAGATTTATTTCCCTTAGCATGATACCCTCTATCTAGTTCCATCCATGTTGTCACAAATGGCAAGATGTCCTTTTTTTGATAGCTGCATAGTATTCTCATATATATATATATATATATATATATATATATATGGTGTGAAATGGATAAAGAAGGTGTGAAATATATGTATGTATATATATATCTCATATATATAAAATATATATTATATATTTATATATAATATATATGTTATATATTATAATTAAAATATATATATATATATTTCACACCTTCTTTATCCATTCATCTCTTGAAGGACATCTAGGCTCTTTCTATAGTTTGGCTATTGTGGACATTGCTGCAATAAACATTTGGGTACACGTGCCCCTTCGGATCACTGCATTTGTATCCTTAGGGTAAATACCCAGTAGTGTGATTGCTGGGTCACAGGGTAGCTTTATTTTAAACTTTTTGAGGATCCTCCATACTGTTTTCCGGAGTGGCTGCAATAGCTTGCAATTCTCCACATCCTTGCCAACATCTGTTGTTTCCTGACTTATTAATTTTAGCCATTCTGACTGTTGTGAGGGGGTATCTCACTGTGGTTTTGATTTGTATTTCCCTGATACCAAGTGATGTTGAGCACTTTCTCACGTGTCTGTTGGCCATTTGGAAGTCTTCTTTGGAGAAATGTCTGTTCATGTCTTCTGTCCCTTTCTTGACTGGATTATTTGGTCTTTGAATGGTGAATTTAATTAAGTTCTGTATGGATTTTGGATACTAGCCCTTTATCTGATATGTCATTTGCAAATATCTTCTCTCATTCTGTTGGTTGTCTTTGGTTTTTTGACTGTTTCCTTTGCTGTGCAAAAGCTTTTTGATCTTGATGAAGTCCCAATAGTACATTTTTGTCCTTGCTTCCCTTGCCTTTGGCGATGTTTCTAAGAAGAAGTTGCTGCAGCTCAGGTGGAAGAGGTTTGCCTGTGTTCTCAAGGATTTTGATGGATTCCTGTCTCACGTTGTGGTCTTTCATCCATTTTGCGTCTGTTTTTGTGTGTGGTGTAAGGAAATCCTCAGTTTCATTCTTCTGCATGTGGCTGTCCAATTTTCCCAACACAGTTTGTTGAAGAGACTGTCTTTTTTCCACTGGGCAATCTTTCCTATTTGTTGAAGATTAGTTGACCATAGAGCTGAGGGTCCATTTCTGGGCTCTCTATTCTGCTCCACTGATCTATATGTCTGTTTTTGTGCCAGTACCATACTGTCTTGATGATTATGGCTTTGTAATAGAGCTTGAAGTATGGAATTGTGATGCCGACAACACTGGTTTTCTATTTTAACATTCTTCTGGACATTTGGGGTCTTTTCTGGTTCCATAAAAATTTTAGGATTATTTGTTCCATTTCTTTGAAAAAAGTTGATGGTATTTTGATAAGGATTGCATTAAATGTACAGATGGCTCTAAGTAGCATAGACATTTTCATAATATTTGTTCTTCCAATTCATGAGCATGGAACATTTTTCCATTTGTTTGTGTCTTCCTCAGTTTCTTTCATGAGTACTCCATTGTTTTCTGAGTACAGGTTCTTTGCCTCTTTGGTTAGGTTTATTCCTATGTATCCTATGGTTTTGGGTGCAGTTGAGTCCTTAGTTTCTCTTTCTTCTGTCTTGTTGTTGGTGTATAGAAATGCAACTGATTTCTGTGCATTGCTTTTATACCCTGACACTTTGCTGAATTCCTATATGAGTTCTGGCAGTTTTGGAGTGGAGTCTTTTGGGTTTTCCACATAAAGTATCATATCATCTGCAAAGAGTGAGAGTTTGACTTCTTCTTTGACAATTCAGATGTCTTTTATTTCTTTTTTTTTTGTCTGACTGCTGAGGCTGGGACTTCTAGTACTCCTCTGCCATCTTGTTCCTCTGCCAGCTTATTTTTTCTTGTCTGTTTTTTTCTGTGTGTTTTGTTTCTCACTTTACTTTATACCTTCTCACTGGTAGGGTTTTATGTTATTCATACATATTTATCACAGTCTACTATTGTGATTTTTACCAGTTTGAGTGAAGTACAGAAACTTTCCCTGTTTTTTTTTTTTTTTGGCCCTTTACTCTCTCGTGTTTATAAATATTTGTCTCAAATATTTTCTTTACATACATTTAGAATCACATCGACAAATTAATAATATTTTTCTTTAACTGTTAAATACATTTTAGAAAACCCAGAAAAGAAAGAAATCTTACTATGTTTAGAGTAATTTTGCTTACTATATTCTTTCTGTTTTCCTGATGTCCCAAGTTTCCTTGTTTTATCACTTCCTTTTTGTTTAGATATTAACTTCCATTAGCCATTCTTTCATGGTTGGTCTGCAAGTAATAAAATAATTTTGCTTCATCTGAGAATGTCTTGATTTCCCCTTTCGTCATTAAGGGTATTTTTAAAAGGTATGAAATTCTTGGTTGAAAGGCCTTTTCTTTCAGTTTTTTAAATTACTGTGTCACTTCTTTCTGACTCCTGTGGTTTCTAAGAGAAATCTGTCATTTTGTCCTGCTTTCTGCTTAAGTTTCACTCAGTGTTTATGTGTGTTTATAAAAATATTATTAATGGTATTCTTATAATAGTTGGGGAAATATTTACTTCATTTGTCCAAGGAGTAATTATTTAACCAATTGAGAATAGCTCTGTAATATTGTATATCATGGACTCATGCAAATCAATAAAAAAATTAAATGTCTATATACATGTCTATTCAAAGGGAAAAGGGGGGTTATTTATGACCTAAGCAAGTCACAATAAAAGAAACACAAGTGATAAATTAATCATATATAGCTCTGGCTTCTTAATGAGTGAAAAGTAAGAGCTATCATTCTTTATCAGCATTAGCCTTGAGTGATACAAACTTTAAATTAGGGCAGTCTTCCAGAAAGTCCCCTTAAACACACACACACACACACACACACACACAATAACAGATCTATTATAATATGGCCTCTATGTTCCTACAAATTGCAATAACTATACAAAGTTATGATATAGAGCTTATGGGAAACTTGGATTTTTTATATAATACTTATAAACTTTGTGATATATGAAACAAAATGTTAGCATACTCATGCATGCTAAATGGTTAAGAAATATATAATTACAAAAATAAATACATCTAAAACATAAGTAAAATAAATAAATGCTTCAAAAAACCCCTGAAGTTTGCTTGTGAGCATCAGAGGTTCTCAGCTTATGAGGAACTATGAACTGTGGGGAAGGGATGATCTGAAAAGAGTACAAAATTGAAATACTAGATATGTACAGGAAAGCTCATAACACATGTGCTGAATTGAGACAGCTGGCAGATGTTTGAGGTATGCACGTATTTATGTTGTGTATATTCCCACATATCTTCACTGAATCAGATGCTGTTTCATACATCCACCTAGGGTTTCTCAAAGAAATTAAAAGTAGCAAATAGGAAAATACGGAATTTATGTTATGCCCAAATTGTCCCTTAATATATCAGTAGTATTGGAACAAATTCATTTCTTTAAAATAACTGGTTTAGTAGAACTGACTGTACCTACTTTTCATAATCAGATATGTTTCTTTGCAAAGACCTACATAGTCATAGACGTTCCATAGTGTAACTTAAAATAATTCCTTTTAGGGGTGCCTGGGTGTATCAGTCATTTAAATGTTTCATTCTTGATTTCAGCTCATAATCTCAGGGTTGTGAGATCAATCGCTGGGCTGCATGCTGGGTGTGGAGCCTGCTTAAGATTCTTTCTCTCCCACTCCCTCCACAATCCCCTCACAATCACTCACCTAAAAAAAAAAAAAAGAAAAAGAAAAAGAAAAAAAAATACCACAAATTTGTATTTCATTATATCCAACATATTAATTTATGAAACTTTATGAAAGAGTTAGAAACAACTTATTTCAAATATACTTAGTGTGACAATGAAACGAAAAGACATTATGCTTATGGATTGGAGGAATTAATATTACTACAGTGTCTATATAACCCAAAGTAATCTGAAGATTCAATGTAATCCCTATCAAAATACCAAAAGCAGTTTTTCACAGAAACAGAACAAATAATCCTAAAATTTATATGGAAACACAAAAGACCTCAAATTGCCAAAGCAACCTTGAAAAAGAATAAAGTTAGAGGTATCACAATCCCAAATTTCAAGATATACTATAAAGCTATAATAATGAAATTAGTATGTACGAGCACAAAAACAGACACAAAGATCAAGAGAATACCACAGAAATCCAGAAATAAATTCATGCTTATATGATCAATTAATCTATGGCAAAGTAGAAAAGAATATATAATGGAGAAATGAAAGTCTCGTCAATAAGTGGTGCTGGGAAAACTAGACAGTTATGCAAAACAATGAAACTAGACTACTTTCTTACACCATATACAATAGTAAACTCAAAATGGATTAAGGAATAAACATGAGACCTGAGATCATTAAGAAACAAAAAATAAAAAAAAAAAAACTACTGGATCTATACCAAAATAAAAACCTTCTGCACCAGAAGGAAACCATCAAAAAAAATAAAAAGGCAATGTACTGAATGGGAAAAGACATTTGCAAATGATATATCTGATAAGGGGCTAGTATCTGTAGTATATATAAGAACTCCTACAACTCAACCCTCCCAAACCAATCTGATTAAAAATGGGCAGAGGATCTGAATAGGCATTTTTGCAAAGAAGATATACAGATGGACAACAGACATACAAAAAAATATTCAACATCACTAATCATCAGGGAAATGCAAATCAAAACCATAATAAGATACCACCTTATACCTGTCTGAATAGCTAGTATCAAAAAGACAAACAACAAGTGCTGGTGAGGATGTGGAGAAAAAGGAATACTCTTGTACTGTTGGTGAAAATGCAAATTGGCACAGCATTGTGGAAAACAGTATGAATTTTCCTCAAAAATTAAAAAATTGAAATACCATATAATCCAGTAATCCCACTGCTGGTTATTTACCCAAAGGAAATGAAAACACTAATTTGAAAAGATAAATTCATCCCTATGTTTATTGCAGCACTCTGTACAATAGTCAAGATATGGAAGCAACCTAATTATCCATCAATAGATGAATAGATAAAGAAGTTGTGGCATGTATATGTATACAACACGATATTTCTCAGCCATAAAAAAGAATGAGATTTTATCATTTGCAACAGTATGGATGATGTAGAGGGTATTATGCTAAGTGAAATAAGTCAGGCAGATAAAGACAGATACCTTATGATTCCACTTATAAGTGAAATTTTAAAAAAATGAACAAAGAAGCAAAAACAGACCTATAAACACAGGGAACAATTTGATGGTTCCAGGAAGGGGTGGGGAATGGGCAAAATAGGTGAAGGGGAGTGAAGATTAAGACTTCCAGTTATGCAATGAATAAATCATGGGGATGAAAGTTACATCAGGGAATATAGTCAAGGGAACATAGTCAAGTAATAGTTTTGTATGGTGACAGGTGATAGTTACACTTGTAGTAAGCATAGCATAAGGTATACAGTTGTTGAATCACTCTGTTGTACACCTGAACCGAATGCAACATTGTGTCAACAGTAATTCTTTCTTTCTTTCTATATATATCATCTATCATCTATCTACCCATCGTTAGTGTTAGTGTAATTTAAATAAACAAAAGTTAGATTCTCCTTTAATGTATAAGGATGTGGTTTAATAAATTATGGTAAACTCATATAATTGACTGCCATGCAAATATTTAAAAAGCTTTGTAAAACTTATCTTCTGATTTGAAAAATATCCATGGCACACAAGAGGAAATTAAATTAAATAATACATAACATATAACATATGTTATATGTGTAACATATAAGTTGATAATATTCACAAAGATATGTAAAATATCAATAAATTGTTGTCTCTGGATGACTGGGATTATAATTTTTACTTAAGGTTTTTGCTGTTATTGCTCCTTTTGTTTCTAAATATTTAATGATTGTTTTCATTTTGTAATCCATATATAATGAGCAGTATAATAAAAAACATATTATATATTATGCAACTTACGACGTGATTTTAAAATATCCAGTCATATATTTTTATTAAGTGATTCACTTATGGCCCCCAAATTTACCAGGTACAATACCTTTATTAGGCTCAGGCCTTATTACTCTACCTCTTTTCCCTCCACAAGTCAGCATATAACATGTCTCTACTTAGGTCCCTGATAGACATTGCTAACTGATCCCTAACTCATAACCTTTATCAACAAAGTATTGATATAACAGTCCCTGAGCAATCAGAACTGGCACAGCCTTCCTCTTTATTTCACCACCCTGGCCAAGAGGACAAGTATAATATATTCCTATCTTAACACCCACTGCCAGAGTCAATTGTAAGAAATTTGGTTTGGTTATTTTTAGAGCTGGCTAAAGTGAGCTATATATTTGCTGCATTGTAATATGTATGTTTTTGAGACATATGTGTCCTATAGCAATATAAAGGAATGATCTATTTTTTTTCCAGCATATAATACGTATATTGCTTGTATCCTCAGAGGATTCATTTTTAGATCCCACTCTTAGACAAAATATTGTGCTCTCCTTCACTGGTGACACTGAAATAAAACTGCTATGAACCAAGGAGTAGAGAAATAAATACAGTATGTTTTAAAGAAGCTAATTTGGCAGCAAATGGGGGAAAAACACTGCTGTGCCAATGTCAAAAACAGCCCTTCCTGAAATCCTATGCTTTTTGCAGAGCAGAACAACCTTCATGAGTTATACTTTTCTCACAACCCAAAGCCAAACTTAAAAGTTTAATCCCACATGAGCTAGAATGAAATCCTTCATAAAAATAGCTCCTGGCCAAAAAGCTCTACTTTAAAAAAAAAAAAGTAGGCAGCAAATGGAATAGGAAGCCAACTGAATTCTAGCACTGTAACCTTACTACCTAGCATACAAAGATTCTGGGCTGCCAAGTGTCAAGCTATGTTGAGAAGAATCACGAGTCTCTGGTGCTTACAAATTCAATTCCATTAAACAAGTATTTATTGAGTGTCTTCCATGTACTTGGTAATGTTTTAAACACCATGGAAGAAACAAAGGAAATATAAGACAGTTACTACCCTGAAGGTGTTTGCAATCTTTTTGAAGAGCTTCCTCTAAAAAACAATTTGCTGCTAATGAGTAAGAAATACACATGATTCAAAACACCCTGTGGACAGAAACCCATTCACATGTCATCCAGATGTCATTTTAGTGTAAGTTCAACCACCTCATTTTCAATTTACCAAAGGAATCAAACCAGAGCGCACATACATCTTTAGCTTTGTCCACATTTCAAGCAGGTTATTCTAAGTAAACAAACTCACTTCCAGGCCCAGAATGTTCTGCATGAGCTGTGCTTAAGTTGTCTGAATTTGCTCCTTGACCTTGTCTGTCAAGTATTATAGCCATTTTTTTCTGGGTAATGCATTATCACTGCATCCCATTTTGATGATGTATTATACTTACACATCATTGAAGAGGCAATTTGCTTTGATGATGTACGGATGTGCAATATATCACAATGCTAAAAAACGAAGAGGACAGCACCCTGGAGTCTATAATTCAAGTAGTGATGCCCTCTATGGAAGAACAGGGAGACGATTAATTTAAATTATCTGGACAGAAACTGGGGGACAAAAAGATTTCTGACCCTTCCCTAAATGTAAAATGTAAAAATACTTATATTAAAAATGTTATCACATGGTTATAAAAAGAACAAGATCAGAAACCCTGTGTTTATGAACCTTTTCTATATATTACCATGATGGTAGATACACAAACCTATACAGGTGACAATAACGTATAGAATTGAATACACAGAGTACAAATCAAACCGAACTAATCTGAATAATATGGAGGATTATCAATGGATTGCCAATGTTCTGATTGTGATATTATACAACAGTTTTGTAAAATACTACCATTGAGAACTAGGTAAAATATTAATAGGATTTGTATTATTTCTTACAAACGATTCTACAATTTTCTCAAGAATTTTGATGAAAATATTTTTAAATTTTCTCTCAAAGGCAAGACCAACATTTTCATCTGTTTAAAAGAACTGTGTTAAAAAAGCTCACTTACCTTTTTAAAAAAATTGTATTCTAAAGGAAGTTGACAAATGTGTAATACCTAACTGGAACCCTTATATTCACATTAACAACTAACTAGTGTTCAATATATGGAAAAAGTTCTATTTAATAAAAGACTCTAATAGTGTTTAAAGGATTTCAGAAAGGTATGTTAGTATGGATGTATAAACACAGGAAATGTTAGTGATATCTTTTATTACAAAACAAGCAGCTAATGGGAGCCAGGGCCATGACAGCCAATTTAAATAAAGAAATTTCTATGAAGGGCCACCTGGGTGGCTCAGTCAGTTAAGCTAATGCCTTCAGTTCAGGTCATGATCTAGGGTCCTGGGATGGAACCCCACATCAGGCTCCCTGCTCTGCTGGGGTTCTGCTTGTCCCTCTCCCTCTCTCCTTGCCTGTGTTCTCCTGTTCTTTCTGTGTCAAATAAATAAATAAAATCTTAAAAAAGATTTATATGAAGGGCTGAGAGTGAGATCCATGTACAAGCTTTTCTGTAAGTAGGGATCTTTAGATACACAGTGTATCTCTTCGACATGAGAAATACCCTTCAGTAAGCAGATGTTTCCATCATTAGTCATATTTAAATGCAATGGAATTTATTTTTGACTGAAACTGAAGAGATGGTTATAGCTGTTAACCTAAGTGAATGGTTTGCCTGCTAGGAACAGAACATAGATGCACAAGTACAACAGGTAGAATTACAAAGTGAAAAGTGAAGAATGTAATGCGATCCAAATATAAAGAGTGCTTCCTATGGGCGAATGCAGATGCTAAGCCTATGTGGAAAGGGAGCAAAGAAGTTACCAGGAGACAGACTCTGACACTTTCTCAGTTGTAGGAAGACAAATTAGATCACATTTATGAATGAACCAGAATGTTCAGAAAACCAGCAGAAAACACAGAACAGATAAGAGTTGCTCACCAAAGAGCCCTTGGGAGTTGGTAGATGGTAGTTAGGAAGATAGAGATAGGTGGAAGTAGGTACCTAAGTTAGCTACACTATGGCTGTTTCCCCAGCTGTACTTGGTAGTAGAGATGTGCTCTCATTCACTGGGGCCAGAGTAATAACATATTCCAAAGAAACGCATCTACACATCTGAGATAGGGAGATAGGGACTCCTAGAGAGGGTGTTGTAACATGGAATAGAATCAATATCATTTTTACAATGAGTAAGGGAGGAATGTGACTGCTTACTCCCCACTTATACCACTAAAACTAGAATTGCTAGTGAGTGTCAACAATCTTGCTTTTTAGTAGAGGTAGAGGCCAGTATGTAAAGAGAAAATTCACAATAGTTTCCTAAATTTGCTCATTCATTTCTAAATATATAGAGAGAACTAAGTTACACAGTATGTTTGAAAAAAATAAAGGCTGACTTGAAGGCATAAACTTATAAAACTGAGTTTTGAGATTTAAAATCATCCATTCATACATACATCTAAAATTTATCTGGTGCTTTCTATGTTTTAGTTCCAGTAACTGGACATAAAAAAAAAAAAGTAGTACATGCTGTTACCATTAATGAGTATAAATATTAGATACATTAGTAACATCTCCTAACGTTCTAAGAAGCACTACAGCATATAAAGAGAGGATATAGACTGTGGATAACTTGATCTGCATTCACAATAGGGCTTTTCTGAAGATCTTTAATATTTGCTTTAGTTTTCTGAAATGATAAGCATGAACACATCTTCTGCTTGACCCAATGAAATAAATGGAATTTAAATGTGTAAAACATGAGAAGTTTAGATAAAAACAAAATCAGTTCTAACATTAAATATTTTCAAAAATGTTATAGACTAGTTGGTCTAAATTCTAACTAGTACTTTATTTGAATTGAGACCATTACAGTAATAAGTAGAATATTCAAGTGGAAATAAATGTAATTAAATAGTAGAAGATTCATTATAAAGTTGTTTGTACAAAGTAAAGATGTGAGTACATAATAATGTGTCTCTATGAATATGTGTAAGAAACAGTGATTCTGCATGTATACCAAATTTCATTTTATACTGCTTTGGAGAAAATTATCAATGAAAGATGCAATCCAAATGCAAATCCTGAATCCAAATGCTATTGGAATTGACTGGAGTAAAATGGTGTTGCCATGGACTGTCAGAGGTAACATGATAACAGAACAACAGAGAATTTTTTTTCTTAGTTTACTAATAATCAGGAGGTCAAGTTTCTTGATTTTAGAAATTCTAATCAATTAGCCAGGGAGAGAGATTAAAGAGAAAACAGGAAAGAAGAGTTAAGGAAAGAAAGAGAAGAGGCCATTTCTACTACAGGCTTATAGAGCAGTTCAAGGTTTCCATACAACATCAGAGGTACATTTAAAAAAAAAAACAAAAAAGGGCGCCTGGGTGGCTCAGTGGGTTAAGCCTCTGCCTTCAGCTCGGGTCATGATCTCAGGGTCGTGGGATCAAGTCCCACATCGGGCTCTCTGCTCAGCGGAGAGCCTGCTTCCCTTCCTCTCTCTCTGCCTGCCTCTCTTGTGATTTCTGTCAAATAAATAAATAAAATCTTTAAAAAAAAAATAAATAAATAAATAAATAATTTTTAAAAACCCAAAAAACCAAAAATAAGAACACATAAAAGAGAGAAATATGCATCTGGAATGGGTACCAAAGTGAACAAAACTGACAGATCATATAAGGATACTTGTGATTTATCAAGAACTCTGAGAAGTTCCAAACCTATAGACAAATTAATCAATTCTTTCATCTATTCCTCAATGGAAAAACTCATCTGAGTCTCTCACTTAAGTTTACTTGGACTCTACATATTTCTTTCTCACTCTTTGTTGTTGCTGTTGCTTATTTCTTGCTCTTTTCCTCATTCAGTTTCATTTGCAGATTAAATACACAGAGGCACTTGGATATATTTGGCTCTTTTTTTAAACTTTTAAGTAAATTTCACATTTTATGATAAAGATAGTGGCACCAACCCACGAAGACTAATGAATTCTGAGAAGTATTAAAGGGATAGTTTTAGAACGATAGAGATTTGTTCATTGTAGGAAATACTATTTGATTTTGGAAAACAACCTAAAACTTTTTAAAAAGAACTTATGTTCTAGGTAAGTTTTAAATTTTGTGTTTAGGGGGACCTGCGTGGCTCAGTCATTGTGTGCCTGCCTTCAGCTTGGGTCATGATCCCAGACTGCTTCTCCCTTTCCCACTCACTCTGCTTGTGTTCCCTCTCTTGCTGTCTCCCTCTCTCTGTCAAATAAATAAAATCTTTAAAAATAAATAAATATATAAATAAAAGTTTATGTTTACTTTTCAATTATACTGGTATAATTAGGGATTTTGTTCCAACAATCATTGTCTAATAAAGGACTTGGTAGTGTTGTATTAATATTTAAATGACATATAGCAGAAAAAAAGAGAATTATTAGAGTCACAGAGTATGTGATATAGAACTTGGTATTTCCCTTCAGAAATCCAAAAGCAGCTGGACAAGTCTTCAGTTAGTTCTAGTTTTGCAAATCTGGTATTACTAGAATAATAATAGGATTTTTAGGATAATGAATATAGTAACTTTTCCAATGAGAGAATCAATATAAATTGTAGGTGAGATGGTTGAATCAACACTCCCGTGTTCTAAAGAAGGAAATGGTTCTAGGTCTAACTGGAATCTACCAGCTAAAGCAGTCCTAATTTACTGCTACTTAATTCAATCTGCCTTGTACTCTCACTTTCTTTTTAGTTTTCAGAATTTGGAAATATTTTCACTCCTAATTGTGATTCACTATTTTGTCACTGACATGCATGATAAATGTCAAGGCCAGGAAAGCTCATCCTATTCAGAATGAAGAAGATAAAGGCATGTTTTCTTAGGCCTATGATAAAATATACAACAGGTTACCAGAAATGGCCTATTTATTTATTTGTATTATTCTTTTATGTCAACATGACTGTTCTGAGTGAAAAATTTAAAGTTCTTTCATGTAACATTAGTTTATCTTCTGGAGATAAAGGCACAGCATATACAGAGAATGAAAAAAAAAATCTTTCTTTTTTTTGCTAGCCTGAAGCGTTTCTTTAAATAATGTCCTTTTAAAAGTCCAGTGACAGCAGCATTTATTCTATTCTCAAGACACTCATTAATTCAAAAAACAAAGGTCCCTATTTGTTGTTTCAGTAGTTTAACACAACAAAGTATAGCACTATTTTAATAAAGCAAAGTAGGATTCCTTTACTGTTGCCTCAAACTTAGTTAATTCGAGCACTAAAACTCCGTTTTCTATACGTACTAGGGGTTATTTTTCAATTAAAACACAAACTGGGGTGCCTGGGTGGCTCAGTGGGTTAAAGCCTCTGCCCTCAGCTCAGGTCATGATCTCAGGGTCCTGGGATGGAGCCCCGCACTGCGCTCCCTGCTCACTGGGGAGTCTGCTTCCCTGCCTCTCTGCCTATTTCTGATCTCTGTCAAATAAATAAATAAAATCTTTTAAAAAAATAAACTATGTTTTTTGTTTTTGTTATATTTTTAAGATAATCTATGTTTAAAAAATAAGTCAAATATTACATACTCTCAGAAAAGCAGAAATTAAAAAAACATAAGTATCCATTTTATTATAGATTTAACATTATTTTTATAATGTTCCCTAATGAAAAAAACTGCTAAGTCATAAAAGAATTATATTATGATATGAATTCATACATATGTTACCGTTTTGTCATTGACATCTGAATTCTCAAGTTTATTTGGAAGTTAATCATACCTCAGTGATTCCAGGATACTGAGAATTATCATATCTAAGAAAATCCTTAAGCTTTTATCTCTTTGGAAATAATAAAAATGGATTGCACTCAAAGATGCATATCATATGAGTAAAGCAGTAGACAATTATACATGTTTTGGGTTGGGAATTAATCCTGAGTGTGTAAACAACAGAATGGTGTCTATCTGGACTTGGTTTAGTAGGAGTAATCACAGGTAGTCAGATCACTGGGGGCTTTTTGTTTTTGTTTTCATAGCACCACAAGCTAAAGAAACTGATTACTGAAATTCGAGTATCTTGAAAAATGTAATACTATATATAGAAATAATAGAGTCACAAGTACCTATATTATTCATATCAATTTTAAGCATGACAATTTTATTTTATTTTATTTTATTTATTTATTTATTTTTAATTCAATTTATTTATTTTTTCAGCGTAACAGTATTCATTGTTTTTGCACAGTTGGGGGAGCAGGTGGTGCGTAATAGGGAGGGCACGTTATGAATGGAGCACTGGGTGTTAAGCATGACAATTTTAAAGACATTAAGACAAAATGGAAAAATTTTCATGGTGATAATTAAGACAAGAGGATTTAGAGCCATGACATACTAGTGACTACTGAAGGAACTCAGTTTTTAACCTAGCATACAGATGACTCTGGACTATACACCAGTAATGTACACAGCACTAAAGAATGCAAATGGACCAAATATTAGAAGAAGCATGAGGAACTTTCGGTCCTCTACAAATATGTGGGTACTGTACAAAGATGTCATAGACTTCTCTGGAATAGACTGAATTTGTGGTTTTTTTTCTTCATTTTATTTATTTATTTGAGAGAGAGAGAACATGAGCAGGAGGAGGGGCAGAGGGAGATAGAATCTAAAGCAGACCCCATGTGGAGCTCGATGCAGGGCTTGACATCATGACCTTGATATCATGCCCTGAGCAGAAATCAGGAGTCGAACATTTAACCAGCTGAGCCACCCAGGCCGCCCAGAGTGTGCTTGACTCTTTAAGTTAGAGGAATTTAAAAAGCTGCGAGATAACAATTGGCAAGAAATATATTGAAGAGATGGTCCTTATAATTCTTTATATCCATGACTCTGAATAAAAATAAAACTAAATGATACCAACTATAGGACTGATTATATATTAAGACAATATGGTATCAATATACAACTCGGCTTTATGTAAAATTATTTATAACTACATTTTCACAGATTTCACCTAATATACCTAAATATAAATATCTAATGAAGATTTATACTGGATTCAATGCAGTATACCACATACTTAAGCACAGTGAAGAGTTGTACAAGTATTCTTTTTGTTGTTAGTATTAATAATAAAATAAATGCAATGTTTACTAACTAATGCTAATGTGCTATGTTCTAAACACTTTCATTCTATAATTTTTGAATTATTTGAATTAAAGTATTAAAGTGAGGTAATTGTTTAAAAGGCATTCAGTAGGGGCACCTGGGTGGCTCAGTTCAGTTAAGCATCTGCCTTAGGCTCAGGTCATGATCCCAGGGTGCTCGGATGGAGCCCCCTTTGGGCTCCCTGATGGAGAGCCTGCTTCTCCTCCTCCCTCTGCTGCTCCTCCTACTTGTGCGTTCTCTTTCTCTCTAACAAATAAATAAATCTTTAAAAAAAAGAAAAAAAAGGTTATCCAGTAAATTGTAAATGA
The DNA here is from genome assembly GCF_922984935.1 of Meles meles. Classification (NCBI taxonomy): domain Eukaryota; kingdom Metazoa; phylum Chordata; class Mammalia; order Carnivora; family Mustelidae; genus Meles; species Meles meles. Next base: position 44,008,363 of record NC_060085.1, on the reverse strand, counting down.
AAACCCAAGCTTCAGTTTGTCTAAAATGCACAGAATACTTCTCTATGATTTAATCACTTCAACCATGTTTGTGTTTTATTTCACTTATATCACTCCGGTAATTATTGTTTTATTTATTTTTTAATTTTAATTGTATATTAAATTCAGTTAATTAACATATAGTGTATTATTAGTTTCAGAGGTAGAGTTCAGTGATTCATCATTCTTATATAGTACCCATTGCTCATTACAGCACATGCCCTCCTTAATGTCCATCACCCGAGTACTCCATTCCTCAACCCCCCACCCCTCCAGCAACTCTCAGTTCATTTCCAATAATTGTTTTATTTTATATTCTTATTTTAAAAAAACTTATTTATTTATTTATTGGAGAGAGAGAGAGCATAAGCAGGGGGTGGGGGAGAGCAGAGGCAGAGGGAGAAGCAGACTCCCTGCTGAGCAGGGAGCCAGACCTGCGGCTGGATCCCAGGACACTGAGATCATGACCTGAGCCGAAGGCAGACACTTAACCACCTGAACCATCCAGGCGCCCCCTCCAATAATTATTTTAATATCTACTTTGCTCCATATGAAGGAATTTAGATTATATATATATATACCTATATAATACAGATTAATATATAATATAAAATAAATTATACATATATCATTTATATATTATTGAAATGGCATAACTAAAGTAAAACATGTCTAGAATACAAAGACTATGAAGACAACCACTTATTTTGTTTCTTATAATAAAACAATAATCGCTAAATAATTTTTGTCAAATATTACTGGGTCACATGTATCTATTTTGTTGGTTTTTGTCTTCTTTCATGCTTGAATGGGGCTCATTTCAATCACAGATTTTTGGCAAGGTCTATGATGCTTCAACTGGCATGATGAGCTCTTTGAAGATCGGAGGCAACTGCCTCTGACTTTAGCCCCAGGAACATCTATAAGCCCTGATATCGTTTGCCTTTTATAGGAAATAAGTTTTTTCTTTGAGACCTTTGACCCCAGATAATTTTATTTGCTTGCTTTTCTTTGTTCCTTAGAGACCTCTCTGGGCAGGAAACTAAATCTCTCTCAATCAAAAAGTAAAAGATCATACATGATTTGACAAGTTTGCTATAGTTTCATATAGGTATTGGATGATCCACATAATATAATATCTTTTGTCTGCATCTCCACACATGAAATGAAAGGGGATTATTGAGACCATTATCCAGGTAACTCAGGCAAGAAGTTTTATTTGCAATCATTAGGGCTCTGTGTGAGTTAATAAAACATATTTAAAAGTGATGATTAACACTGATCAGCAGATCATTTAACTATCAGAGTTGCATAGTCATAATCTCTCTCTCTCTCTGACCCCCCTTTTTTTTTTGCCTTTCTACCCCATAGATGAAACTACATAATTTTGACACAAAAATGCAGAATAATAGAGAAAATAAAGAAAGAAAATTTTTAAAAAAGAATAATAAAGAAAAGCGCTGAGGGTTCTGAAGAATTATTTACTAGCTAGCAAGAAAGTTGCAGAAGATTTTAAGAAAAGTTACAGTTTCCTGCAAGGAGAACTAGAGACAGTCAAAGAGCTGAAACATGCACAGCCTAGGCAGCTGAGTAGCAATAGGGCCAAATCCTGTCTATGTGATTTCCCTGAATTGGAATTCCCCAGGAATAGTAGCTCAGTGATGTGCTGTTCATGGAGACAGATGCATATGTTTGTTCTACCCTTTTAAACTTTTTCTGCCTGAGGCCAACCATAAATACTATAATGAAGGCAGTTTGAGAAATATGAACCTAGAAAAGTAAAACAGAGGACTTGCACAGGTGGGGAAATGCCCATAAGGTTGTACTCCAAGAATGTGCAGCATGACAGCTCAATGTATTGAATCTTAGCCATCTGAGCACCTCTGCGCTTGATGAAACACTCCAGACATACTAAATCAGGCTGTTTCTAAGTAATGCTGAAAGCTTGTAACTTTTTTTTTTTTTTAAGATTTTATTTATTTATTTGACAGACAGAGATCACAAGCAGGCAAAGAGACAGGTAGAGAGAGAGGCCGAGAGAGAGAAGGGAGGAAGCAGGCTCCCTGCTGAGCAGAGAGCCTGATGCGGGGCTCGATCCCAGGACCCTGAGATCATGACCTGAGCTGAAGGCAGAGGCGTTAACCCACTGAGCCACCCAGGTGCCCCGAAAGCTTGTAACTTTTGATAAGAAATGGATTTTGAGGTCTCATTTCATCATTTAAAAGTGGCTCAGAAATGAAGATATCCCCGCCATCAGGAATAATTTTTAATTAACTTTTCATGTTTGCAACTTATTTTAACTCTTTATCAGGATGGCCTAAAAAAGCACCACCTGGTTAAAAAGATAGAGTTCTCCTCCATATGCTTTCTCTGTCTTAACCTATGTGTTGAACTAAAACAAAGAAACAGTTTCCTACTTTGTAAAAAGTTATGGTGGAACTGCTGTATGTATGCAAATATGACTAGTGTTCAATTGGCTAGTGTTTAATAGTTTCTCCCAAGTCTTTGTGTGAACCTTGCATTATTTATACTGCTATAAAGTAAAAACATTATTTGAGTGTCTGTCCACTTTTAAACCAAGTATTTTCATCAAGAGTTAGTATTTTTTGGTGTCACGTCAATTCTTTGAATAAAGGAAAGCATTTTAAAAAAAAATTTTTAGGCTCCCTAAAGGAAAGTATTTAATAAATGGTTTTGAAAATAGTGGATAACTGTATTAGAAAATAATCTTGGGGCGCCTGGGTGGTTCAGTGGGTTAAAGCCTCTGTCTTCGGCTCTGGTCATGATCCCAGGGTCCTGGGATTGAGCCCCACATCGGGCTCTCTGCTCCGCGGGGAGCCTGCTTCCTCCTCTCACTCTGCCTGCCTCTCTACCTAGTTGTGATTTCTCTTTGTCAAATAAATAAAATATTTAAAAAAAAGAAAAAAGAAAATAATGAATCTTCAATTTTACCTCACTCAAAAATTTCGCAAAAAAATTTTTGCCAAAAATGATTTGACCCAAAAAATTTGGGTCAAATCATATATCAACATGTAAAAATTTGAACCATAAACATTTTACAAAAAAAAATAATAAAAGAATAACTTACTGAATTGAGGTAGGCAAAACTTCATAAGACATAAAACACTATTCCTCGGGGCACCTGGGTGGCTCAGGTCATGATCCCAGTGTCCTGGGATAGAGCCCACATCCCCGCTAAGCCGAGAGCCTGCTTTCCCCTTTCTCTCTGCCTGCCTCTCGGCCTACCTGTGATCTCTATCTGTCGAATAAATAAATGAAATCTTAAAAAAAAAATTATCCCTAAAAGAAATTAGTATCTATTTAAAATTTACCCAAACCGAAAATTATAGCTCATCAAAACACAATACTAAGAAAATGAATAAGTAAGCCAAAAATTGGAAAAATATCTATAACATATATACCTTACAGAGAATTAGCATCAAAAATATATAAAAACTGCTCATCAACAATAGAAGGAAAGTAATAGCATGATAGGTAAAAGACTTGAAAAATACTTACAGGATTAAGAATAAGATACACAAATGGCCAAAACACATATGAAAACATGTTCATTGTTATTAGTCACTGGGGAAATGCAAATTCAAATGAAAATGCTAAATCATTTCAATTCACTAGAATGGCAAAAATTTAAAAGACTGGCAGCATTAAAAGTTGGAAAGGTTGCAGTCTATATTAGTTTCTTTTACTGATATAAAATTACCACATACTTAGTGGCTTAAAACAACACAGGTTTTTTTATCTTGTAGTGCTGGAAGTCAATAGTCCTAAAATCAAGGTGTTGGAAGGGTTGTATTTGTTTTGAAAGCTTGAGATATATATTTCTTTGTCTTTCCCATATTCTAGAGACTCCTTGTCTTCTTTGGTTCATGGCCTCTTTCTCCACTTTCAAACCAGCAATATAATATTCCTTTTTTCTTTCTCTCTCTCTGTGTCTCCCCCATCACCATCTCTGAATCTACAATCATATCTCCTTCCCTGAGTCCCACACTCCTGGGACTCTGTTATTATACAATGACTCTGTTATTATACCTGATCTACTAGATAATCCAGGATAGGCTTATATCTCAAGATCCTTAAATTAAGATAGCAAAGTCCTTTTGCCATGTAAGGTAATATAGGTTTTGGGAATTAGGGCATCTTTGGGGGGGCATTATCCTGTCTACCACACAGAGCAACTTGAAGTCTCAAAAATTCATGGTAGTAATATAAAATGGTACAAACTTATTGAAGAACAGGTTGGCAATTTCTTATAGTTAAACATAGTCAAACATTCACAGCTAAACTTTATGACCAAGAATTCCAGTCAGGTTATTTACCCAAATAAAAATAACACATATGTCCAAAAATAGGCTTACATAAAAATGTTCATACCCGCCTTAATTTTAGCAGACAAAAACCAGAAGCAACTCAAAATCTCTTTTAGTCACAATGAATAGATAAATACACTTTGGTATATTTCTAAAATGGTATATTATTTAGTAATAAAAATGAACAAACTAATGACACATGAAACAATATGCACAGATCTTAAAAATACCTCACTGAATGAAAGCTGGACACAAGACTACATATTGTGTGATTCCATTTACAAGAATCCAAGAACAGAAGTGCCTGGGTGGCTCAGTCAGTTAAGTGTCTGCCTTTGGCTCAGATCATGATTCCAGGGTCCTGGGATGGAATTCTGCATAGGCCTCCTGCTGAGTTGGGAACCTGCTTCTACCCCTGCCTGCCACTCCCCTCGATTGCACTCTCTCTCTCTCTCTGTCAAATAAATAAATAAAATCTTAAAGAAAAAAAAAAGAATCCAAGAACAGGCAAAACAAACTGGTCTTAGTGGAAATCAGAAAGTGGAAATTTTTAAGTGGAAACTGAATAGAAAGGCATATGAGGGAACTCTTTAGGGTGATGAAAATCTTTTATATCTTGCCTAGATTCTTGGTTACATGGATATATAATTTGTTATGACTCATCAAAATGAACATAGGATTTGAGCAATTAAAGAACATGATAAGGCTATAAAGATGTTTTTAAAAGTATACATGTTCAAAAATTCTTTTCTTGACAAAACTTCAAGATTTTCATTTTTCTTCTATAGGTATCAATGCTTCCTAAAGGTAGTACAAATTTCATTATATTCCCTCTGTGTAAGGACAACCACCATCACCATCAAAAAACTTTATTAATTGTGAATACACTTGTATAAATAGTCTATCTTCCTTTTTCTTAATTCCTTCTCTCCCTTTTACTTGATAAGTAACTGTTAGAGCAAGCTATCTGACCCAACAGTAAAATGAGAAATGTTTTTCCTCTATTGTAATATACCACAGATAGCCCCATGGCTAAATATTTTTATTACAGTCAATTATAACAATATTTCAGTTCTGATATAAAATTCCTTGCTTCTTTGACTGATGATTTTATGTTAAATTAAATAAAGACATGCTAGAGACCTAGAATCAATCAATCTTAATCCCTATTCTCTGTATCTATTTAACTAACTAGCTATCTTTCTATATGGAAGCATAGGGTACTTTATGGCTATATTTTTATTTTTATTTTATTTTATTTTTTTAAATATTTTATTTATTTATTTGACAGAGAGAGAGGTCACAAGTAGGCAGAGAGAGAGGGAGAAACAGGCTCCCCACTGAGCAGAGAGCCCGATGCGGGGCTCGATCCCAGGACGCTGAGATCATGACCTGAACCGAAGGCAGAGGCTTAAACCACTGAGCCATCCAGGCGCCCCTAGCTATATTTTTATATTTTCACTAGATTTTCTATTAGTTTCTCTTAAAATATCCCTTTGAATACTCTATTTATTAATCAGAATTACTGATTTTGAATAAAGGAACACATTAATAAGAATCATACTAACTGTTCCCTTGATCCTTGTTGAAAACAATCAAACACTCAAAGGGATTTGGTTTCTCTTTAATCCACCATGTTCTTCTTACATTCAAATTCCATGGCATTTTGTTCACCAAGGCAGGCAGCTGACATATTCATGTTCATCATTTCAATAAAACCAAAGCAAACATTGCAGTTCTCCAAGAAGTCTTATTTTGAATACTGATAAAGGTAAAAGTGATGTGCAGGCTTTACGTGCAACCTCTATTGAACTCAAAACTGTCAAGTAACAGTGGCTTTTACTCGTGCTTCAATAAGCTACTCTAGCTGATAGTGTCTTCACTGATTCTGAAATTGTCTTTCAAAGATGACTCTGTAGCATCTGTATAAATCCATAGAGCTGAATCGCTTTCTAAATTATATCCACTTGTTCCTGCAGATTTAATTAAGACAATCAAAAATTGAGTAATAAAAGCAAAAAAAAAAAATTCTTCGAACATTTTCACCAAGGGGGAAGCTATGCTTGATGCAGTTGCCCTAATCATGAGTGCAAGGAAGATCACTTAATTGATAATAAGACTGATCCTAATATAATACAAGAGAGTCTGATAGAAAAGGGAAGGTAGATGGGTAAGGAAATATCACTACTACTGACGCCTCTTGGATCTTTTAGACTGAAGAAGTATGGTCTACATTTTCCTGGGGGAGCTGCAAATGTTTTTCAGATGGCCCAAACTATTGTTTGTTAACAACCAGCACTGCGGCCATAGTGTTATTTTATTCACAAATGACATAATAATTATTCAAATTATTTGCACTAATTTTGGTGATTTTATCAGAAACTTAAAAACTGCAAAGTTAAAGAAAACTAGATTTCAGATATTTTATACTGTTTTATTTTGTTTTAAGATTTTGTTTATTTATTTGAAGAGAGAGAGAGAGAACACAAGCAGGGGAGAGGCAGAGGGAGAGGAAGAACCAGGCTCCCCGCAAAGCAGGAGAAGCCCGATATGGGACTCAATCCCAGGACTCCGGGATCATGACCTGAGCCAAAGGCAGTGGCTTAACCAACTGAGCCACCCAGGTGCCCTGATATTTTATACTTTTATAGTGGTCCAGAGACATAAAAAAAATGATACATACTATAATATTGACACCAAAACATACAGATCTTTACAAATGTAATTTTGAGTCCAATCCAACATTTATAGCAAACAAAATTTCTCTCATTGTTCCTAATATTATTATATATCATAGGAAAAATAATTAAAAAGTACTTTTGCAGGAAAAAAATGTACGAAGTATTTACCAACTTCTATGTGTCCCTCCAGTTTCCTCTAATCAGATGATGTTACTTTGGCTAACTATTTAAAATGAATTAATAATCACTCAAATTCACCTGTGATTGTAAAGATTCAGCCTGCCTGAAAAAGCAATCTCTTGGGTTATGAAATGTGTAGATATAACTGATCCAGCTCAAGAATTAATTATCAATCAAGGGTAGATTTCCCAGCTGGTACTAGTGAGGCCAAAATCCTGGTTTTCAATCTGTGCAGGTTTTGTTGTTTGCCTTAAGATTCTGTACTGTGAATTTAAATTACCTCGTTCTTAAGAGCCCATTCATCAAAGACATTGTCCATGCTATTATCATGATATTTCCTATACTGGCCATCTTTTTAATGAGGGCCTCAACTGCCAGAGAAATAGAAAAGGAAAATCTGGATAGATCAGTGAAACCATACACCATTAATAGAAAAAAAAAAAAATAACAAAGACTGCTCTCTAGGCTGGGTCCAAAATATCATGTTCATCCACAAAGGGCATTGCATGTTTAATAATAAATAGTATAAGGCATCATTATCACTTACCTACAAAACTGAAATAGTCTTTTCTCTGGCCCACATAGCTATAACTTTTCACCCTCCAAAATTATCATCTTCCCCACAACTCATGCTCACTCTAATAAATAAATATAAGAATGTAACTGCCTTGAATAATAATAATAGGAAGAATAATCCCTCCATATCACTGAATGCTAGGAACATCTACTTCTTTGCTTACAAACATAAGGGCATTTTAATCTGACACTGCCTTTCCTCCTTATCAATATTTTCGTCAGTATATATTCTATCATGGACTCTAAAATACCCTTTTGTAAGTATGGCGTATTTGCTTCTTAGGACTAGCCTAGCAAATCACCACCAACTGGGTTGCTTAAAAAACAGATTTATTCTCTCAAAATTTGGAGGCTCGAAGTCTAAAATCTAGGTGTCCGCGGGGTTGGTTTCTTCTTGGGGGCAATAAGAGAATCTGTCTCATTTCTCTCTTAGCTTCTGGTGTGTGCCGGCAAGCTCTGTTTCCTGGCTATCAGAAGCAGTCTCTACCTCTGTCATCACATGACCATCTCCCTTCTGTGTGTGTGTCTTCTTGTGGTGTTGTGTGTGTGTTCTTTCTGTCTCTGTCTCTCTCCCTTTCATAGGTCATATTGCAGGTACTTGGAGTCAGGTGTCAATATATTTGAGAGTGAGGTGGACACAATTCAACTCACATCAAACAGGATATACATTTATGACTCCCTGATATTTTCATTACTCTTTCTATCATGTCTTGCCCCATCCCTACTTGGAAAGGCTTCTTCTAATTTTAAAACGTTAAGTTCGTACGTCCATTCCCTCCACAAATGTCCATACCCTTCTTGAGGTAGACTCACTATTTACTCATAGTAATTTTCATGGAAGTCTTAGGACAAGGGTTACAGAACCTTGTCTAGTACATGGAAAGTCCTAAATAAATGGTTTTTAAATTAATAAGTGGAACTTAAGTTTTATTACATTTATAATAATCTACTAAGTTAGAAATCTTTAAGCACATGAAACTATGTGTTATACATAAACTTATGTTAGTTCTTGATAATATTTATCCATTTGAATTGAATAGTTTTGTAAAAAAAAATGAACACTCTATCATTTAGCTGGATATTCAATATTTGTGAATCACTTAGTCTATTCCTCTCTTTTCTAGAAACAGATCAAAATCACCTCTCACAAATAAAAACACATGATTTCTAAGATCTCTCCCTTTCCCTATCTCTTTCAGTTCAATATATTTGTCTGCAGATACACAATGAACATAACGTTCATTGTAATAGAACATAAAGTGGAAAAATGCAAAATATTTTATAAGTATTTGTAATATATGACAAACAGTATGATTACTATTAAACATAAAAAGTATTAGAAGGGCATCAATAACAAAATATTATTTGGAAGCCATTATGGTCATTCTCTGGATGTATAATCCATGGACCAAATCTATTATAAACAGGGCATTAGATATTTAGCAATTTACAAGGGAAGATGAGAAGGTCCTAGTCAATGATTCTGTGAAAAATTTAAGTTCCACCAGACTTATATTTACAGAAACACCTTCTCTGACTGGTCTACATGTTGCCATAAAATCAACTGGTCCTACCTACATTGTGTGCAAAGTGTGAGGCATTAAATAACAAATTGTAATGTTTTTGTTATTTAAAAAAAAATTATATTGGATATAAAAACAATGTTTTTTTGATGTTTCTGACATTAGTCTAATTTTCATGAATTCTGCTCTCAGTATCTTAGCCAGATTTTCAAAAATGTAGACAATAGAGGCACCTAGGTGGCTTAGTCAGTTAAGCATCCTTTCGGCTCAGGTCATGATCTCAGAAGTGTGAGACTGACCTGCCTTGGCGCAGGAGGTGGGGGGGGGGGGGGTCCGGGCTCAGCAGGGAGTCTGCTTCTCTCCCACTCCCTCTGCCCCTCCCCCAACAGGCACTCTCTCTCTCTAAAATGAATTAATTTAAAATGAAAAGGTTGGCAACAGCACTGGCCATATTTTCAATCTACCAGTATGCTACGTACTAATAAATATAGATACATTATACTATAATAGTACAAACTCTGACATTATGTAATTATATTATAGTTACATAAATGTTCCAAGTGTTACTTTGGTGGCTACACTTGCCAGAAATACAGTTTTATATTTATATTGCAACTGAAGATTCAAGGAACAGATTTCTCCAAACTTACCATTATAATCAAGTCGTTTCCTCTCATTTAAATTAATAGCCCTCACATACACAACATATATATGTATATATGTAGTGTGTGTGTGCTGTATATATATATATATATATATATATATATATATATATAGCACATATATACATATGGTATGTGTACTCCATATATGTATGTGTGTGTATATACATACATGTATATGTATATATGTATATGCCTGTATGTGTGCATTTTTTCCCTGAGAATAATATCTATTTCTTTCTAAAACCTATTGTTGACAATTCATTGTCCTAAAAGAGCATAAAACTTAACTTGTTATGTAAGGTCTAGGCTCCAAAATTCACTTTCTCTTATCATCACCTATTCTCAGAATTGCACTCCATACTTTAAACAAAAGTAATCCTTATTCTCATCTCCTTCACTTTGTATTCAAATCCACCAAATTTAACTCCTCCTCAGTGGACCAGTGCCAATGTTCCCTCTCCCCTGAAATTTTTATTAATCATCCTAATTAGGATCATTTTTTTTCCTTTAAGTGTTCTCAGTGCTTTAATCTCACTTAGTGCATGTAGAACAGTGTCTGCCTTACATTGTATTAATTATCAGAGTAGACACATCTTGGCTTTGAAATTATAAACTTCAGGATAGCAATTTTCCTACTCATCTTTCTGCTCCATATGGTAGCATATGTCTGGTCCAGAATGGATGTTGGATATTCAAAAATATTTGTTGGAGTGAACTGGATAGAAGTATTTAAGGCAAATTCTGAAGTTAGTACTTATTAGCAAGAAGCTATGCCATAGAGAATCTGCCTTGAGTTAATCAGATATGATTTTATTTTTATTTTTATTCATTTTTAATTTTTAAAAATTTTTTATTAACATATGATGTATTATTAGCCCCAGGGGTACAGGTCTGTGAATCACCAGGTTTACACACTTCACAGCACTCACCATAGCACATACCGTCCCCAATGTCCATAACCCAATCAGATATAATTTTATACAGAAGTCTCATATTGAAAACAAAAATTGCAATTAGAAATTAAAACAGTATTTAATAAAGTGTAACAAAATATCATGTGTGTCTTTCCTTAATTTACCTGAGAGTACAAAAATCAATATTTTATATTCTGGGTTCTAAATTTTTTTGTCATAATAGAAAAATATAGGCTTGTATGGGCTACATTCATGGTACTGGGGAAGTTTCACAGAGTGAGAAGCAAGCAACACCAAGTCTCAGATGCTAGATTTTCATAAAAATATTATGTCTTAGATTATACCTCTACTTGCTCACCTATGACTCCCTTAGAGTTAATTACTAAATACTAAATCCAGAGACCTCAGAAAGGTATTTCTGATATATTTTTATTTTAGCAATAACAACAAAAAATAGATCACAGCTTTAGGATTTAACAAAGGCATAAAATCTGTGATAAACCTACAGAAAATAGAGATAGTCCTAGTTTTCTTTCATGGCAGAATTAACCATTCTAAAAATCTAGACTATTTTTTAAATCAAAACAGATTATAATATTAATGAGGAATCCAAAGAGAGCAACAAATCTGAAAAAATACTTCCTCCTCATTTAGCAGAAACAATAGATGTTTTACTAAGCTCATGTTAACACATTTAGAGATACTTAGGTAATTAAGTATCTAAAGTCTCTGGAGAAAACAAAATCATCCAGGAACTTGGCCAACATGTAAGTAAAAGAAAGGTATTAATATCTATAATGACAACTCACTAGTAGTCAATCATAATTCAAACAAAATTGAATAACTGAAGCTATGCAAAGAAAGTACTCAGCTGTATGTTTTTCTTTCTATGCAGATTTTTTGTGAATGGCTAACAATACTGTATATTAATTGTATTAATATAATACAATTATATATAATTGTATATATGCATATATATGTATATACATATATATATAATATAGAATAATTGTATGGTATAATACAATCTACTTGTTTTCTGTTCTTAATAGTTTTACCTTTGTCATGTCTATGTCTACACAGAAAACTGCTAAGTATTGGAATTACATTAAATCTAAAAACAAATCTGGAGAAAATTGCATCTCATATATTAAGTCTTCCAATGCAAAAATATGTTCTCTCTCCCCACTGGTTTACATTTCCTTTGAATTTTTTCATCATTTTGTGACTTTTGTCATATAGATCTTATACATAATTTGTTATATTTACATTTAAAGATTTCATTCTTGAGGAACCGTGATAAATGGTACCTTTTAAAATTTTGGTTTTAAATCTTACATTGTCAATATATAGAAAAAACATTTTTCTAAGTTAATCTTGCATCCAGCAAACATGCTAAATTCACTCTAAGAATGTTTTGTAGATTTCTTGAGATTTTCTACGTAGACACATCCTGTCTATCACTAAGGATATTTTTATTGCTAGCTTTTGAAATTCTGTGTCATTTATATGTTTTCCTTGCCTTACTACACTTGCTAGATCTAAAAACAGTATGATATTGAAAAAGAAGTAGTAAGAGTACATATCCTTCGCTTGTTCTAAAGGGGTAAGTCATTCAGTATTTGCTCAATAAGTATGATGTTGCATTTTTTAATGGATTATTTTTCAGACTGAGAATGTCACCTTCTATTCCTAGTTTGCTGAGTTTTTTTTTGTTAATCATGAATGATGCTGACTTTGTGTAATGCATTTTCTTCACTTATTGATATAATTATATTTTATGTTTCCTTTTTCTTATTTAGTCTGCTAATGCAATGGATTACCTTGATTTTTAAAAGTTGAATCAGCTTTGCTTGCCCCAGAACACAGTACTTATTTGGTAAGTACTGCATGTGTGATTAAAATGTGTATGTACTGCCAGGTGGAGGGTTCTATAATATCAGTTAGGTCAAACTGATTGATAGTGTAAAGACATATACATTTTTGCTGATTTCTCCATTTGTTTGTTCTATCAATTGTTAGAAGAAATGGCTACAGTTCCCAAGAATAATTGTGTATTTATATATTTCTCCTTTTAGTTCCATCATCTTTTGCATCACGAACTTGAAAGCTTGGTTGTTAGATAAGTACACATTTAATTACTATGGGAAAAAAATAAAAAAGGAGGATTCACACTAAATTATTTCAAGATTGACTAGCAAAAGTAAAGTCAAATGTATTAGTGGTACTGAATAGAGATCTAAGTGTATGCCCATCCTTTTATAACCAATTTGACAAAGATTCAAAGAAAAGTCAGTGGAGAAAGGACAGTCATCAAAATTTGGTGTTGAAACAACTGTTCACCTAAATACAAAAAAAAAAAAAAAAGGAAGGGAGGAAGGGACGAAAGAAAAAGAAAGGAACTTGCTTTATATCTCACATTATATACCAAAATTAAGTCAAATATATTGTAAATTTAAATGTAAAGGCAAGATTATGTCACTTCTAAGAGAACACTTAGAGAAAAATTGTGACCTCATGTCTGACAAATAATTCTTTAACATTATATGAAGAATATGATTTATAAAAGAAAATGCTGTTCTTTGTCTTCATTAAAATTTAAACTTTCATCATTTATTTAAATATTTATTTATTTATTTGAGAGAGAGCGAGAGCAAGCGCACATGAAGGGGGGGTAATGGGAAGGATAGAGGGAGAGAATCTCAAGCCGATGTCCTGCTGAGTGCAGAACCTGAGGCTTGGCTCAATCTCACAAACCTTAGATCATGACCTGAGCTGAAATCAAGAGTGAGTTGCCCAACCAACTGAGCCACCCAAGTGCCCCTAAACTTTCACCTTCTATTTTTTATTTTATTATTATTTTTTAAAGATTTTGTTTATTTGACAGAGAGAGAGAAAGAGAGAGAGCACATGTACACACACACAAGCAGGGAGAGCTGCAGGCAGAGCCAGAGGGAGAAGCAGGCTCCCCGCTGAGCAGGAAGCCCAACCTGGGACTCAATCCCAGGATTCTGGGATCATAACCTGATCCGAAGGCAGATGCTTAACCAACTGAGCCACCCAGGCACCCAACTTTCATCTTTTAAATGACACGGTTTAAAAAAAGATGATAAGCCACAAAAGAAAACTGTATTCGAAAATTCACAGCTGATAAAAGACTTCTATCACTCATATTCAAAGAATTTTCAAAAATAATAAAAACATAAATAACCCAATTAAAAATGGGCAAAATATTAGATTGAGAAATGAGTTGTTGAGGAATTTGAGAAACAGAAAACAGAAAAACCTATTTTGATTTTTAGTTTGGAAGTTCTGGGGAACCACTTGGAAGATCTAAGGAGTAGTTAAATCAGTAGAGATGTGCTGAGTAATGATTTCTCTATTTGAAGCATGCAGAATGGATCATTCCATAGATTAGAGGGCATGTCTGTTATAATTTTCCTGTGGTGCTATTGCTAAGGAAACATCATGCCTGATAAACCTATTTATTTTTCTGTTCTCAAAGACACAAAGGTGTACTCATCAAGGAATTGATCTATCAACTACCTATTTTAGTTTGTACCATTTACAATTTAGCAAATAAGGAAGGAACATTATTTTTATTATTTATACTTTACTCTATAAAATTACTCTATATAATTACTCTATAAAATTTAAAATATAACACTATAGTGTATTATTATTATAATTACGCCTACTTATCTAGATATATAACCATCTAATAGATATTTTAAGAATTCAGGTCATGATGGGAGGTAACATGACTTATTGGAAAAATTATGGGCAATGGAGAAAAATGAGAGGTTAAATAAGAGCTCTGTTGTGTACTATTGATTGATCTCATGTAACTACACGTAGCTTGTGTGTACCATCCACTAAATAAATTAATAATGATAATAATGTTAATAAGTTTCCATCTAATGGATTTGTCCCATTTTATCCACAAAACAGACAATATGGAGAATTATTATTATATACTAAACATATATGTATATCAATAGAGAGATACATGGGGAAATTAGTCAATATACTATTTATCATATATTACTCAATTCAATTCTTCCCCCATTTCCTATTCCTTTTTGTTAACCAGGACAAGTGACATAGTTTAATCCTATTATGCATTCTCAAAAATCACATATTTGACTCAATGAAATGCAAAAAAGGAAATTGTAATTGAAGTCTACATACTATGTTCCATATTTTTAGGAATTACATCTTATATCTTGATTTTAATACATTAATTTACAGTATAACTTACAATCATAGACCTATTTTATATCCAATATCCAATGTATAATTGGATATCCAATAAGTGGTAAATATTTAAAATACATGAAGAATTTATACAACTCAACACTAAAAAAACCCCAAATAATCCAATTTAAAAAATGGGCAGAGGACCCAACTTTTTTTTCCAAAGAAGACATCCAGGTAGACAACAGACACATGAAAAGATGCTCAACATCATTAATCATCAAGGAAATACATATCCAAACCACAGTGAGATATCACTTTATACCTGTCAGAATGGATAGTATGAAAAAGATAAGAAATACCAAGTATTGGCAAAGATGCGGAGAATAAGGAACTCTTCTGCACTATTGATGGAAATGTAGCTGGTGCAGCCACTATGGAAAACTACATGGAGGTTCCTCAAAAAATTAAAAATAGAAATATCATATAATCCAGTAATTCCACTGCTGGATATTTACTCAAAGAAAACAAAAACACTAATTTAAAAAGATACTGCAGCATTATTTACAATAGCCAAGATATGAAAGCAACCTAAATTTCTATTGATAGATGAATGGACAAAGAATGTGTGGTATATATACAATGGAATATTTCTCAGTCATAACAACAACAACAAAAAGAATGTGATCTTGCCATTTGCTTCAACATGGATAGACCTAGACGATATTATGCTAAGTGAACTAAGTCAGAGAAAGACAAATACCATATGCTTTCACTTACATGTGCAGTCTAAAACAAAACAAAATGAACAAACAAAAACAGAAACAAACCCATAAATACAGAGAACAAAGTGATGGTTGCTTACAGAGGAGGCAGATGGGCAAATGGGTGAAGAGTGGGAGATACAGGCTTCCAGTTATGGAATGAGTATTCATGGGGATGAAAGGTATAGTATAAGGAATATGGTCAATGTACTGTAATAGAACTTGTATGCTGACAGATGGCAGCTATATTTATGGTGAGCATAGCATAACACATAGAGTTGTCAAATCACTATATTGTACATCTGAAACCCATGTAACAATGTGTATCAACCATACCCCAACTTAAAAAAAGTAAAAAAAAAAATATATATATATATATGCATATATACACACATATAGATAGATGAACTAGGTAGATGTTTCCTTTAAATGGAAACTAAACAAAATCTATAGCTGCTAGGGTTTAGGAAATTACTAATGATCCAGAGATTTTGGTGCTAATATCACTTATGCCATATCCAAAATTTTTTTTAAGGATTTTATTTATTTATTTGACAGACAGAGATCACAAGTAGGCAGAGGCAGGCAGAGAGATGTGGGGGAAGCAGGCTCCCTGCTGAGCAGAGAGCCCCATGCGGGTCTTGATCCCAGGACCCTGGGATCATGACCTGAGCCGAAGGCAGAGGCTTTAACCCACTGAGCCACCCAGGCGCCCCCCATATCCAAATTTTGACCCTAAATAATGATTTCACCATTATCAGCTGTCTCATCTGTACAGTAAGAATACTGGCTATGTTGCAATGTTACTGGAATTGGCCTTTCAGTTTACAATTTTCCTTTTTCTAGTATTTTTGTAAATTTCCTTCAGGAAAACACTCACCTCCTATTCTTAATATGTCTGTACTGTATATGTAGCTGGACTCAAAACTTGGGTCCAGGCAATCTGAGCATGATCACATGTCCCTAGTGACAAGTTTAGGGATGAGCATGTGGTCCTCATAGGCAACAAGATAAATAATAGAAATTTTTCCCAAGACTCTTGAAAGTGAGATGTAAAGTCTACTACACTAAGCTGGATAGGTTATGGGTAGCCATCTCCCAGCACTTGGAATGTTGAAATTAAGACAACATAGAGGAAAACAGAACTCAGACACAATAAAAACTAGGTCATGATGACATTTTTAAGCCCTCAAATATAGCCATGCCTAAAGATAATTTACCTATGAACTGTGAAGTTACACAATATATATATATATTATATATCGTGTTTTATATATATATACACACATATATAGTGTAATTATATATATATGTGTGTGTGTGTATGTGTAAGTATATATATATATATATATGTATGTATATTTTTCCTTAGGTTAATGTAGTATATTATGGAAGTATGTATATGTGCATATTTATCACTCATAGCCAAAAGTCTAGATTTACAGTATTGGACCAAACAATCATCCAGGATCTTTATCACTCTAAAATTATATTTTCTTTTTTTTTAAGATTTTATTTATTTGACAGAGAGAAATCACAAGTAGGCAGAGAGGCAGGCAGAGAGAGAGGAAGGGAAGCAGGCTCCCTGCGGAGCAGAAAGCCTGATGCGAGACTCGATCCCAGGACCCTGAGATCATGACCTGAGCCGAAGGCAGAGGCTTTAACCCACTGAGCCACCCAGGTGCCCCATTCTCTATATTTTCTAAAATTTTCAATGAAATCCATCAATTATTAACCACATGCTTATATGTATTAAGTGAGAAGATGGAATACGTGGCTTTAAATGGCTAAGTTACCTAATGTATTTAAAAATTTGTACAGAGAAAGAATAGCTTCCCTTTGCAAACTTGACAACTAAAAAAGTAGGCTAGACATCTCACCAAGGAAGATATGCAGAAGGCATACAAGCATATGAAAATATGTTCCACATTATATGTCATCAGGGAAATGCAAATTAAAACAATGGGATATCACTACACACCTATCAAAATGGCCAAAATTCAGAACCCTGACAACACCAAATGCTAGTGAGGATTTCAAACAACAGGAATTCTCATTTATTGCTAGTGAGACTATGAAATGATAGTTACTTTAGAAGACAGTCTGACAGTTCCTTATAAAACATACTCTTACTATACAACCCAGCAATCATGCTCCTTGATATCTGCCCAAAATTCTTAGAAATTTATATCTACACACACAAAAAAACTGTACACCATATTTTGTGGCAGATTTTTTCATAATTGTCCAAACTTGAAAGTAACCAAGATGTTCTTCAGTAGGTGAATGGATAAACTGCGGTGCATACAATGAATATTTTTCAGCACTGAAAATAAATGAGCTATCATGTCATGAAAAGACATGAAGAAACTTTAAATTCACATTACTGAGTACAAGAAGCATATTTAAAAGGCATACTGTATTATTCCGACTATATGACATTCCAGAAAAGGCAAAATTATGGAAACAGAAAAGAGATCAGTGGAATGGGGAGGAAGATGGATAGGGAGAACACAGAGGGTTTAGGGGGCTGTGAAAATGTTCTGCATGATATTATAAGGATAGATACATGCCATTATACATTTGTCTAACTGTATTAAATGTAAAACACTAAGAAAAAAAATCCTAATATAAATCACAGTTTGGGTGACTATGATGTGTCAATGTAGGTTCAATCTTAGTAAAAAAATGTACCATTTTGGTGAGTGATGTTGATAAGGAGGGAGAATGTGTGTGCAGGGGCAAGAAATAACATGGGAAATTTCTGTACTTTCCATGATTTTATTGTAAATCTAGAACTGCTTTATAAAAAGTTTTTCATTTAAAAAATGGACCAAAAACATGTGCCCTTTAATTTATACCATTAGTGTTTTTCAAGGTGTTAATCATATACAATGATTACAAAATTTGAATCTCCAATATTTTCTGAATTTAATAAGTCTTTCATCACTGCTGGGAAACATGACTGTATGTGTTAAACATAGGACTTAAACCAGTAATCTGCTAAGGCATTATTGTGGACTCTTTAAAGATCAGGAAGTGTGATCTACTATCAGATTTTATGTCAACTTTTACTCTCCCTCTATCCATAATTTGGAGACATGTTGGAAAATTTGAGGGTGGAGGGGTGGTGGTCAAAGCCAGGATTTCTCACAAAGGCCATTCTGAAAATACTACAATTATTACTTCTGGAAAAATTAAGAATGAGGACATGAAATAATATGATATATCTTCTACTCTCAATAAGCCTTTGACATATTTTATCTGTATCTCCCTAGGGAGTGGGGTGGGAACTAAGAGTAATGGATCATGTATGAGTCTGTACATACATACATGCACAGTTGTTATTTCATATCCCAAAATAGATATTTTGTGCTGAATTACTTGATTCTGTTGCCTGGCTGGCTCGATTTGTTGTATAATCTTAAATTCATTTCCTTAGACAATGTTTAAATTATACTCTTATAAAGTCTGACTGATTACAATGCTAAGCTCACAAGATGCGCTTAATAAATACATACTCAATTGAATAAATACTGACCTGCATAGCCCTATTGATAGGATAGTGATCTACACTATGTAGTGGCATGAGTAATCCTCCAATGATACAAGGGCCAGCAAACCATGGCCACAAAAAGACAAATCCAGATCTTGCTTATTTTTATAAATACAAACTTATTGGAATAGTCACACACTTATACCCATTTGTTTATATATTGTCTGTGGTTGTTTTTACCCTGTAACACTCGAATTGAAGAGCTGCAATAAAGACCATATAGCCCACAGAGTTGATAATACTTACTGTTTGTCCTATTACAGAAAAAAAAAGTATTGCTATCCCTGCCTCCATAAATTTATTTTCCATATTGTCTATCATAATGAAAATGTAACATCAGTCTTTATGCATATAAGCTTAACCTTTAAAAGATCAGGACATAAGGACTAAGATTCAAGTGATGGAGTAAATTACACAAATGTTATTAAATATCTAAGAATAGCATGAATTGTATTCATGTTATTTTCTATAATCAGATAAAATTGTAAGTAACATACTTTAGTTAAGACAGATACCAAATGTAACAAAAGTGATCAACACTTAAAAAAAAGTAGGAAATTCTGTTTTTAAAGTATTAATAGTATTTAAAGTATTAATATCTAGTGGATGGTACAGGATTTATTTTTAATTTAAGCATCTGTTTTGCCTAAGCATTAAAGTAATGATACCATGTTTAAAATATAGGTAACAATGGTACGAGCCACATATATTTAATGAATTCTCTGTGGCTGAAGATAGTCAAGGCCAGTTAGATGTAGAAGGGCTATTATTGAAACCATGCCCCATAGGGTTATTGAGGTTGAAATGAGGAGAAAGTTTAAAGCTTGTTTTTCAGAGAATTGCTTCCTCCTAATTAGCTACCATGTCTTTTCAGACCTAACAAATCCACCAACCTCTTCTGCAGAAGACTAGACTCAAGGGTTAACTGGAAGTTTGTAGCCTGTGAACAAGCCTGACATCCCTTACCCAAGAGAAGTATAAGGATCCCAAGACCCCATCCAGTTTGTACCGACATACTCATAGCCCCTTCTTCCTGTCCTAAGATTACCTCCTGATATCAGGGGCTAAAGTTTGTCTTGTTCTGGTGTTAAGTCTCCACCCCAAAATGAACATGGGATGTATGGTACATAATATGTTTGCAATGTGAGTGCTCCATCTTTCTTCATGAATACGTTCCCCTGCCCTTTGTATCAATATGTATGTGATCTCAATCCCTATGATTATAAAAAAAAAACTTGCTCTCTCCGCCTTTGGGTAGGTGGATTGGAGGCTTGTCCTCCCATCTCCACCTTTGGCTGCCTTCTTAGTAAACCCTTTGCTTGCTGCAAGCCTGATGATACCCTTTGCTGGGTATCAGGCAAGCAGACTTGGGTTCATTTACATTAACAGAAGATTCAACACACTAAAAGTATTCTCTAGATTGCTTTCAGTTGGGTTTTGATGGTACTTTGGTGAAATAAATAGGACTGAAGAGCCTCCACTTAAAAGCTTGTGTTTAGGGGTGCCTGGGTGGCTCAGTAGGTTAAGGCCTCTGCCTTCGGCTCAGGTCATGATCCCGGGGTCCTGGGATCCAGCCCCACATCGGGCTCTCTGCTCAGTGGGGAGACTGCTTCCCTCTCTCTCTCTGCATGCCTCTCTGCCTACTTGTGATCTCTGTCTGTCAAATAAATGAATGGAAAAAAATCTTTAAAAAAAAAATAAACTTGTTTTGTGCCTATGTTTGTGTGTGTGTGTGTGTGTGTGTGTGTGTGTGTGTGTGTGTGTGTGCGCGCGCCCATGCCTGTGCATTTGAAAATGCATACATTTGAATATGATCTGGAGACTTCCTTTGTAAACCTGTGACTATTTACCAAACTACTTTTCTACACTATGGGAAATCTAAAGTGTCATAAGATATGGATCCTGACCTCAAGGACCCTAGATTTGGTTTCAAGAGTTGTGAGAAGACTGGGATGCCTGGATGGCTCAGTCAGTTAAGCACCTGCCTTTGGCTCAGGTCATAATCCTAGGGTCCTGAGACCGAGCCCAGCATCAGACTCCTTGCTTAGCAGGAATCCCGTTCCTCCCTTTGTCTGCTGCTCCTCCTGCTTGCGCTTTCTTTCCCTCTCTCTCTCTTTCCCTCTCTGAAAACAAATAAATAAAATCTTAAAAAACAAAGAAAGAAAGAAAGAAAAAATGAATTGTGAGGAGGGAGAGATTATTCACATTAGCTGATATATTTAAAAATTTAGGCATGAAGGCAACAAAATCTGCTTAAAAGAATTAAGATTTACATAGAAAGAAATGGCATGGGGGGGAGTACAGTAAGTTTTTAGAAGAAAACAATTCAACTACTTTGGCTGAAATCAAAATAAGTGAACATCAGCCATATGGAACAACTGGAAACTTACCATGTAGTAATAACCAGTATTCATATTTTGGTATATGAACTTCTGATCTTTTTATGCATCTGTACATTTCCATAAAATCGGGGTATATTGAATATACAATTATGTAACTTTCTTTCTCCATTTAGCAAAATAAAATGACCATTTCCCCTATTAGTAGATATTCTTTTTAGCTTCATACTGTTCTTATACAGTTGAATCCCCAGTTTTTGCCATTTCCATTATGATGGTCAAAGAGGAGCACGATTTAAACAAATTCATATTGACAACAGATGAATCAGATATTTGAAATTTAGACTGTTAATGACAAATTTTGCATTGGCAAAAGACAAGTGGCCATGTTATTTTTCAGACACCGATATTGTCTTATAAATTTATATAGTGGGTTTGATTAAAGAAACCAAGGAAGAGGATCTATAGACAATGTATTGTGCCTTGTTTTACATTCGAATAGTCACTTTACATGCATTACGTTTTCTTAATGAGGCTTTTTATTATAAGACTGTGATGGAATTTAGTTGTTTTTTTACTGATATGTGTTGGAAGAGATGGAAGAGTCCATTAGTATCTATGTTTCTTCTGACTGTTTGTGGATACTGAGGGGATAGTACACTTTTGCATTTCCTTATGTCATTAAAATTTTTGTCTGAAGAGAAGGAAGATAAGTTGTATGCCTGTAACTTTCTCCAAGCTTTTCTCCTAAGTGCCATTACTGGCTTCTCAGTTTTCCTTTCTCTTTTGTACTTTTCTGCAAAGATTTCATATGCTGGGTATCAGGAGAATAATATCTCTGCAAAGGGTGTTTTATCTCTATTTTGTATAAAGAAATAAAAGAGAGGTTCTGTGTTGCTTAAAATACATATCATTAACTTAATGGGGAATTGATACAAATAGGAGAAGTGATCAAGATAAATGTACTTTGTAAAAAGTGTGGTTGTCCTCAAAGGAAGAAAATTCAGTTAAAAAAAACACATTTTTTTATTGAGTCTATCTCTGTAGCACTTTCACGTTCTTTAATCTCTTTTCTTTTCTTTTTTATCACTTGGATTTTGAAAACTTAATTCTCTGTGCTATACTTCAGGCTGTAAAAAGTATATCCAGAATGAGAAAACTTCTTAAATTTTGGTTTTTATTAGAGCAAAGATCACTGAATGGAACAAGAGAGAAACAAACCCTATAAGATTGATGGAAAGAGAAAGAGAATGAGAAGTTGAAGAAACAGAGGGGCTAATAATGAGGATTTGTTTGGTCCCAGACTACAAAGCATTCTACCAGGCAAGCACAAATATCTCATCCTCTTGTGCTAAGTCAAAGAGGCTCCTCTTAATACTACTATTGGTTCTTGGCAGTTATAATATAATTTTCTATCAATAAATGGGGGAACTATTAAATTATAAGTGAAATGTCTGATCAGTGTTCTGGAGCCCAAAAAGATGCTCTGATACATGACTTCTTAGTACATTAATAAGATTTACTATAGAATATTAATTTGTTTTCTGGCATGACTTACCATATATGTGATGATTTGGTTTAAAGTCAGTTAAAAAAAAAAAAGGAGTAGGTTGGCAATTATTTAGATAAATTTCACAGGACAGTTATGTCCCAATCCCAAATCAATGTTTACTAAGAATCACATGCATATGTTTGGTGAACTATATTAGATAGGAAAGCCGTGCTCGAAGACATTCTCTTACAAATATAACCTTTTGGTTCAGTGTGAGTTCTACTTAGAATAAATCTGTGATAGTATGAATTATTTAGTGAATTGGCCTATCTACTTGTTAACAGGTTTTTTATTTTCTAAGCACACAAGATGGATTCTGAAAAGTACTCCTCTTTCTGTGGGCCTCCTGTGCTCTGTTCTAGCCACAGTGCTATGTCAGTGGCTATGCAAGAGCAGCAGGATAATTCAGACCAGATATTAAGGACTTAATGCTTAAATTATGTGATTATTTAACATAGTGCTTTTGTAAATAGATTTGATTTCTTATTAAGTACATAAATCACAATTATTAGGCTAGTGCTAGAGGAGATACTATAGCTTTGGGGCTTAGGAACTTAGATTCAGATTTTAAACCTATGTTTGTTGGTGAAGAGCTATGTTGTATTGGGTAAGTCACTAACCTCTTCAACACTTCATGACTCATTTATAAAGTGGAAATAATAATATCTAATGTATATAGTTGTTAGGAGGAAATAAGAGAATAGCATTAAGTAATTTATACTATAGTAGTTCAATGCATAAAAAGTTTCAAAATCCTCTCATAAAAGCTCCTCAAGGCTAGAGATTTTATCATACTCCTTTAGCAACTTCTCTGTATGATATCATACAGATTATGGACAAATAGGCTAATTTCTCTGTATGAATGCAAAAATAATTGAGAAGATAAATATTTAGTCACTTCAGCTTCTGTTCATTTTCAAATCCTTAGTTTTATTTTAAATTCCTTTAGATTTTATTTACGTGAGGCCTCAGAGCTGTTATCTTAGGTAGTACTGCAAAAACTTTTAAAAATATTATTAAATTTAGAAACAGCCACAAATAGCACTTCGCCAAAACTTTTTTCCTTCCTTCCTTTTCCTCATAAAAATGTGTATATCCAAGTGGAGAGTGTTTCTTTTTCTTAATCTTTTTCTGGTATAAAGTATTTTCAAATAATCAGAAAAAATATATATGATTTTCATCTATCACTTCTAAGTATCTGAGAAATTGCAGGATATGGCACTTAAGTCATACTTGAGATTTTCACACAAAAAATATAAAGCTGTATATATTATTACTAATAAATCACAAATTAAAATAAACTCTGATCTGGAGAATAGTAATCGTATGTGTCAAATATGATATTCAAAGGTTAAATAGACTAATGAAGGAGTTGATATCCATATGCTTATTAATTTGTTTTCTCTTTATTACAGAACACTGAAGCAGCTTTTAAAACATATCTTGTCTAATACACATGTTCAATATTGTGATTAGCTAGTCGAATTACCTGTGCTTTAGTAAGCATGGAAGTCCAGTCATCACTGAAAGAAATCCTGGTGTAAACTTTAAATCTTGGGAAAACTATGTCAAAAAAAATTAGATTATTTTTCATATGTGCTTCTGTCTATGGATAATTTTCCAAAAAATCTAACAAATTTAAAAAGTGGTGGTAAGCTAATAAAAGTAGACTATAATCATTGTCCAAATTCCAGTCTAGGATGGGCAACAAAGTTTCATCTCTTTGCTAGGAAGCAGAATTCTAACAGAAGAAAGTGAAAATTATTTTAGGTCAAGTTGATCAATCTGGCTTCTCTGCCATATGTTGTGTTTGGGATGCTCTATATTTTAGGTATTTGCTGATTGTGTAATTTGTAGAAATCCCATTACTGATGTGTTCAACCAAGAGTTCCAGTTCAGATGGGCCCATATCAACTAAACCATAACTTTGCAATATCCAACTAACATTGAAACTTATAAAAACTCTTGGGTATTAGTACAATGCCTCTGGATTCTTGATTCCCAACTTTTGATTAGGGATTGTGTTGGAGAAGAGGAAATTCCTTTGATATGACCTGGCTACCGATTGTTCCAACTCCAATAGAAAATTAGTTGCATGACCCATGCTTCCTTTACCAGCAATGACAATATAGTAAATATCACCTAAGTTTCCTGATCATCATGGCAGCCACCCCTGTGGCTACCCTCTTAAATTATATTTTTGCCTATGAGGGAGAAAGAAACTGCAGGTGTGAAGTATACTTTGAATAATATCCAGACTCCTTTTAAGACTGCATGGCCTGACCCTTAGCACTCTCTACAACTTCATTTGATACCACTTTTCCTCTTACTCAAACTCTCTCTGCAGTGTTCTCTCAGGTTCTTGGAAAAACCAGCCAGTTCTTGCCTTAAGACTTTGCACATGATGCTAACAGAGAAGAAATCAGCAAGAGTGCCATTTCAGATCAAGGCCTATGGAAGACAGCTTCACACTGATCTCACGGGATCCAAGGACTTCATACTCCCAATACTCTCAACCACTGGCTAAGGGCCTCAGGTGACAGGGGATGTCAACTCTCAAGCACTCTGTTCACCATGTCTACAGGAGAAGTGTCTGCAACAGCCCCTAGTAGAGTCTGCCAAATAAGACTTGCAGGTGCAGGAGATTGAAATCAAAGGCACACTGAAGCTGGAGGAGGGCCACTCAGAAATGAGAAAAAAGAATCTGGGCAGTGCACCAAAAGGTCTTATGGCATTCATCTCATAAAGAGTGTTTTATCTCTAATAATGGTCTACTCCTCCTTTGTGTTTTGATTCTTCTAATCCATACTTATAATTCTGGGGCTAACTGCTAAAAGGAAAAGTGTTACACATCAGTGAATTGTCCAAGTCGTACTGGCAATTGGCCTGAGTTCTAAGTACAGAGTAGAAGATAAAGGATTAAAATACAAAGGAATCAAAACATGATCAATTATCAATTTCAACAGTAACAGCAAAAGATGATATAAATAACCATGGAAGTAAAGTTCCTTTAAAGCTGGGTGATGGATACTGGGGAGGGTATGCGCTATGGTAAGTGCTGTGAATTGTGTTAAGACTGATGAATCACAGACTTGTACCCCTGAAACAAATAATACATAATATGTTAATTAAAAAAAAAAAGTCAAGGATATAAGGAAACAGAACTGATGGCATTCAACGGAAGACTGGCAC